>NC_136408.1:3450000-4915000 GCF_051521515.1 Lactuca serriola
ACCGTTCAAGAGAGTCGTGTCAGTTTCGAAATTTTTCGTACCATAGTGTAATGTGGACCTTCTATAAGGTCAAACTTTCCAAAACTTTATGTACTAAACTATATAAATGAAATTAGTATACATTTTATTTCATTGGGAGTTTGGTAAATATGTTATAACTTGGTATTACAGACGATTCGCTTATGGTGCCTCTAAGATTGCTTAACGTATACCCCCAGGTTAGGTGTAATTAAGAGACGATCGAATTAGAAATGGTGAGTCCGCCCTGGGTCCTGTTACTTGTTTGGTTGTGGTCCTAGGGCAAACTCATTAAGTTCAACGGCCTATTGGACCTTAATTATACACAACTGGTATATGCCAAGTGATCTTGGGAGTGGAACAGGCGTGGAACAAGGTTATAAGATTTCATTCGAGTGATTACTACTAAATTCATAAGTTTATTTATATAGACCTCTACTATGAATAGATTGCCACTTTCGAACAACAGGGAAATGCTATACTTGAAAACTAATAACCTAGTTTTACGACGCACAACTAATAACCATTACTAAAAGACTTATACCCAATTCGTCTTTGAAATTCTATAACAGAAAGATGCCGCCTCGTAGGTCTGCTAGACGCACTGGCAGAACGCAAACAAATATGCCACCGCCGCCTCCCTAATATGATCCTGTCATGTTCCAAGCTGTGGTCACAGCCGCGGTGGCAGCTGCTATCTCCCAAATCAACACTGATGGTATCAGAAGAACAGGGAGTGGTATTAATTGTTGGATTAGTGTCTAAGTCCATAACTATTTTGGTATGTACTTGACCCGATTATGAGCATGGTCCTTTTGGGTTGCCTTCACCATAGCAATATGTAGGATGAATTAAGGAGAGAGAGGTTTAAATATGATTTATTAATATATTATGAGAATAATATATTAAAGGAGAAATCATATTGTTTAATTAATATTAGTCAATAATTAATTATGAATTAATTTTGTGACTAAAAGAGATTAATTAAACTTAGGGGACTGGACTGCAATTATTGGATAATTGAGTTATTGGGCTAAGGAATGCTAAAGGAATAAGGGGTGAACGAAATTATGATGGAAGCCCATCATATTTTCGTCCATGGCCTTATCCAGAAAGTTCCATGGGCTGCTTAGAGTTTAAGCTGTCCATTAGGGTTTTGACTGAAACCCTAGCAGCCCATACAAGTATATAAAGGACCCCTTAGGCCCCAAAAACGTGAAAAAATGATTCTCTAGGGTTCCAGCCATTTTTGGGCAGCCTCTCTTCTTCTCCTCTTCATCCAAGTTGTATATGGTGTTTGTGACTCCATTAGAGGTGCAGCACTTGAGGCACTAAGCTTTCTAAGGCCAATCCAAGCAACGAATTGATTGTTATTGCTAAAAATCAAAGGTAATTCTCTAAACCCTAATTCAGTTTATAATATGTTAGATCTAAGTTTATTAGTCTTGGATTCAAAGCATGTACAATAGAGAAACCTAGATCCAAGCATTAGGGTTTGTATGAGCACATAGGACTGTTCTTATGCCTAAAACCCATCAGTGGTATCAGAGCCTTGATTGGTTTCAGTTGTATGTGATGCTTAACTACTTTATTTGCTGAAAATCGATTTTTTGGCCTCTGCCCGACCTGACTCGGCGAGTCAGTGGATGAACTCGGCGAGTCTGTCTGACTCGGCGAGTCTAGGGGTCAGACAGAGGGAATTTCGGGTTTTTGCTGCTGGTTTGGCTTGGATTTAATGCCTAATTCATTTTTTGAAGTTAAAATCCGATTTTTTTTTTATCTTAATTAAGTGTTTATCCATGCCAAAACAATAGATAATTTCAAATCTTTTAAATATTAGTTGTTTATATGATAAATATGGATTATTTCAAATTATTTTGTAATTATCTAGTGTCTAAAAGAAGATTAGGTCAAATATAGATAATTGTGAAATTAATTGTTTAATTTGAATTATTTGTTATTTGATCCCTAATGTTTTGAAATGTCTCAAAATTTGCCCTAAAGTTTTGGGATTTAAAAGTTGATTAAAAGTTTAATTTTGAAATGTTAAATTCTAAAACCCTAGTAATTTGAAAAGTTCGAATCACACCCTTATGGTTTTATTAATTAATTAAAGTGTATAATTAAAAGTGATTTAATAAACCCATAAAGTTTTTGGTTTACATTTAATTAAATTAAAAGTATAATTTACTAAGTTAAACCACCTAGTATTTTAAAAGTGTAAAATACATCATATACTATATATAACATTAAAAGTCTTATATTATATATGTATGAGTAATCAGTCAGTCTTACCAGTTAGTAGGCCTCATTCACGAAGCTGGTCTATAAGGGGTGTTTAAGGAAATTGCCTATAAAATGGCGATTGAATGGGTATCCACTCTTACCCACCGCACTCTTGACTAGTGGAGGGTCGTTAGCCGAACGGGTAGGATAGGACAGAAACCTTCCATTATAAGTATAATGAAGTACAAAGTAACTAAATGCTTTTTCAAATTCCCAAATCATAGTTACTTTAGGAAAAATGTGAAATTGTATGCTAATCCATGGAATTACACTTCGTACCCCTGTCAAATGTTAGTGGAGCGTGTGTGGTTAACCGGCACACTAATTTGGGGATGACATTGGTAGCGAAGGGTGACTCGATGTTTGTCATAGATCAATGGAGCGTGTGTGGCTAACCGGCACATTGATTAGGTGATAGTAGCCTTGGGTGCACCACGTGATTCGTATGGTTATTCACACCTTGTTTGTGATCCTCGGCATCCCAGTCACAAATAGTAGGGCATAATCGAGATTAAACATGCCATTGAAAAGTTCAATGAATCTCAAAAGATCTAGGAGTTTCAATTCATTTAAAACTTAAACTTCCTTTTCGTTTTTCATGGTGGAAATTGGTAAATCGTCATTTACCTACCTTCAAATATTTTGCAACTAGATTACGGCATCCCTTTTCTAGGTTGTAGAATATTGTGTTGGATCCTAGCTTGATGTTTCATTTGGGTGTTACATCAAGAATTCTAATCAACATAACTTGAATTTTCTCCCGTTTTGTAGATGTCTGAATCTTACAATGGTCTTCCCAAATCCTTTGGAACAAGCTTTCCAAATGAAGATGACGTTCCGAGATACGATCAAGGAAATGAGAGTCATGCTTCACTTCCTCCACCTCCTCCAATTGTTCTCCCTGACCCACAAGTTCAAAGGCTTGAAAAGTTCAAGCTCACTCAAGCCCTTTTGGCAAGTAAACACGAAGATGGGAAACCTGTGTGTGCGCACGTCTTAGAGATGAAGTCACACATTAATAGGTTAAACATGTTGGGTGTCGAGATTTCAAGTGAGTTGGCTGTTGACTGGGTTCTTCAGTCACTTCCTGAATCATATAGTGAGTTCGTTAGAGAGTACTATATGATGGACCACGACGTGACCCTAATTGATCTCACCTATTTGCTTATAGCTGCTGAATCAACAATGATTTGGCGTGCTGGTCAACCAAATTTGTCTGGTGAATCAAATTCCCAAACTTCAATGGACATTGGCAACATTGGAAGTCCAGAAAGAACTAAGTCTGTGATTTTCCGATGTGATGTGCCAAAGGAGTCCATTTGCTTTTATTGCCAAGAGAAGGGGCATTGGAGACGAAGCTGCCCTAACTACCTGAGAGATCTAAGAGATGGGAGAGTCAAGACGTTTGGCTCTACCTCAGGTAAAATCCATTATCTAACTCTTTTAAGTTCCTATTCTAGATTCTTAATACATGATGTGATAAGATTGCATTTTGATGTTTTGTAGGATCGAAGAAAAAAGAGGAAGCTTAAGGGAAGAAGTGAGCTGAATCTGATCGTGAAGAAATGGATTTCGATCGTATTACTTGAAGATTGGATTCTTGAGCTACTACTTGGAGTTAGAATAGATTGTTAAGAAATATGTAATAACATAGTTTTTCAATTGAGTTGCATTGTAAGGACAAATTTTTCCGCAATAAAATGATTTTTGATTTTATCTTATTTATCCTTGCAATGGCATGTATGAAAAATTGATGTTTGAAGGTTTCTATTATTAGCAATAATGGATTTGATTCTTAATTGTATTATTTGTGGAAATATCAAAAGTTTACCAAATAGGGAGAGTTTCTCATCGCCCAAGTTTCAATTGGACAGAAACTTGGAATCATGCAATGTGTATTGTATGATGAATGAAAAACTTTCACATTTGGGAAACTTAGACTAATTCTTTGACAAAGTGTCAAATTGAAGGACTAGGAAGATCAAGTACACTAGGTTGTGCGTTGATCAAGTCTACCACAAGAGTGACAAAGATATTCTTCATGATTTACTAAAGTTTAGTAAATATGGTTATACTTATACGATTGAGTATAACTCTGAGTTGACTGAAATAGTTTCAATCAATAGCAGAACGAATAAGAAGAATCAAGAAGGCAGAAAGATAAAAGTTTCTCCATTCTAAGAAGAAGGGAGAGTACCTCTTATTGTGTTTTATGATGAAGTCTTAATGATTAAGAACCATATCTCAATTGATCCTCTAAGTGAGTCTTAGTACATTTGCATGTCTTACAAGAGGAATCGAGAATTGTAGAAATGGTTAAATCAAAGAGTCAATCATACTTCGTTCCAATATCAAGTCTTAGAGTCATACTCCAAGATTGTGACATTGAGTGACAAGTCTTAAGTAGGTTTATAACACTCATCAAATGTGGAATTTGGAAAAGTTTTCTTATTCTTGCACATTAGAAATTGGTAAGTTGTGATGTCTTGGATAAGACAGAGACCAACTAGGACCAATTTGTGAAGTGTTTTGTCTTGATAAGAACTACACTAACTCTTGAATATTTGCTTTGTCAAGAAATGTTTCTTGACAAGAGAATCTTATATGTCTAGGAGTCAGTGGGAGTCTTAATGGTCTTGAAAGGTTTCAATAACAAATCAAGAATATACCTTATCGATCATCACTAGCACACGACTTGAGGTTTGCAACCTATCGTGCTGACATTATTTTGTTTTTGTACCATTCCAATTGAGTTAATTGAGTATGTGAGTTCTATGAGTTCTCATTTGAATGCATACTAGAGCCTTAGTCGATGGAAAGTACATTGATATGTAAGGACAAGTTACTAAACTACTTGGAAGACATGGTGGGCACTCGTGCTACCATAAGGCAAAAAATCAAGATTAAGAAAGTTCAGTCCATATGAGTTTGGATTTGTCGCAAACCTTGGTTTTGGCAAATTCACAAGGATAGGAAATCATACACCATAAAATCTAAGTGTCATAAGATTCCCTCCTTCATGAAAATGACTGTGAGGAAATGCTTTCACTAAAAGAGATTTTAAGAAGATAGCGATTGTGAAAATTGTATTCTCAAAATTCGATTATGGTTACGACATCCCCTTCCAGAGTTCGAATTGTGAGATTTGGCAATTAGTTTGAACATTTGGAACTTAGTAACATAAGTTCTAAATTGGTTAAACACACATATGAGCTATCTAAGGCAAAGGTGTATAAGTTTAAGAAGCTTAGATAAAGGCTTATCGAAGCATCTGGTATTAGAAATATGAATTTCAGAAATTCAATAGACATTGTTTTCTGAAAGTTCATTTGTTTTCTGAATACATGTCAAAGCTAGTGGGAGTATAAGTGTTATGCTTATATGATAATAATCATCATGATAGTGGGAGCATAAGTGTTATGCTTGTATGATTATTATGGCGAGTATTGCAAGTTAGCAATATTAATTATAGAAAAACAAAGATTCAATTTGCAAAGTTGCATGGGTTGAAAAGTTGTTTTAATATAATTAAGGGAGAGAATATTATACTTCGTTTCAAAATCTAAAGCTTAGATTGAGAAATTTTAATATTTTCAATCAAAGGATACATTGTGTGTTCTTAAAATTCGATTATGATTATGGCATCCCTCTTCATAGTTCGAATTGTGAGAACATACATAAAATATTATGGCAAAAGATTGGTAAAGTATCATATCTTTATGTAAGACATTATGCATCGTGTCCCATACGCTTCAGGTATAGGATCGATTGCAAATGCTATAATATTTTACCATTCTAAAATTTTCTAAATGTCTAGCGCATTAAGAGGGAAAAAGGACTAGAATTGGTTTTGACTAAAATAATTAAACAACTATCAAAGGATAATCCAAAGTTCGCTGAGGATTGGTCGCTTGTGAGTAGTTGGAAGTATGGTATTGGATGGACCATATCGACATTATTATGAATAGATAAGATTCTGTTAAGAATGAGTTGTCATATGGCAAATGTGGAAATGTTTCCATATTGGGAGTTGGATATTAAGATTCTATTAGAAACTTTTATGCAGGAAGGATGTTCAAATGAATGTACTTTGAATGTGAGACTTCACGTCTATGGAATTGTCTTGTAACAATGTCCGATAGAGTACTTCATAATTTCAATAGCCAAGTCTTGGTGACTTTTGTGCTATGACTTTGTGAAAGGATCGTTGCGTAAAATGTTAGAATCTAGCATATTCTAGTAGTGGCAAGAACCTTGTGTTCTTACACTAACAATGGGGATTAAGGAATTGTGAAATGAGCATCATTGAAAAGGGTTTTTCAATTGATCCATTTCACAAAGCATGGACCATAGGAAACAAAGTGTGCATGCTTAGAGCATGGGACAATTGTTGTTGTAATTTAAGTAATGAGTTGATTATCCGAAACATTAAATGATAATAATGAGTAATCAATATGGTGGATAAATAGAAGTGTTTTATTTACTCTCACAAGTTTGGGGCCATATAGGATTAAGTATTATTGTTATGTTTCGGTTTGCATGTTTTGACTTCCAGAATAACTAGGTTATTCAAACATCCACAGTCGGTCATACATTGGGAGTAGGTATGAATAAAGACTGTCATGAATCTGTCTGTAGATTGTCTAAAGTGTTTAAACATAGCACAAGTTTGCTGCAGAGTTCATGAGTGCTTTGATAAGATTAGAGTATTGGATTAAACCCACGCTCACTTGGATCACTTCATGGTTTTATCACGAGTGATTAGTGAGACGATAATATTGTATATCCTTGAAACCGAGACGTGTGAGTTGTTATTTGTTGGTCGGTTGCACATTGATAATAAGTAAACGCATCAGTAACTTGGTGTTATAAAACTTATTGTTGTGTGTGATTCGATCAGTAAATGCAAGCGAGCATTTGAGTCGAAGTTTATCCATTCCTTTTACCCAAAGTGGGATAAAAGCGATATCTGTGGGCCTCTCGATGATTTAGTGATGACACCTAAGCGCTTGGCCAAGCCGGGACTAAGTTGATGTGTTCAATTGTAGTCTGTTATCAGTCATCATAAATCGGAAGTCGGGAAACAGTATAGAGAGAATGATTGAAATTCATGTCTTTTGTCTATACGATATCCTGAGAATGGAGGAATATATAATCCTTTATCTAGAGGACACACTATCTGATAAGATCAGAGTTGATAGCGGCTTGTGAAAGCTACGATTGCTGATCAGGTTCTGAAGTCATACGGAAAATAGTTATTAGACTTATCCAAGTGGGAGACTGTTGGATTAGTGTCTAAGTCCATAACTATTTTGGTATGTCCTTGACCCGATTATGAGCATGGTCCTTTTGGGTTGCCTTCACCATAGCAATATGTAGGATGAATTAAGGAGAGAGAGGTTTAAATATGATTTATTAATATATTATGAGAATAATATATTAAAGGAGAAATCATATTGTTTAATTAATATTAGTCAATAATTAATTATGAATTAATTTTGTGGCTAAAAGAGATTAATTAAACTTAGGGGACTGGACTGCAATTATTGGATAATTGAGTTATTGGGCTAAGGAATGCTAAAGGAATAAGGGGTGAACGAAATTATGATGGAAGCCCATCATATTTTCGTCCATGGCCTTATCCAGAAAGTTCCATGGGCTGCTTAGAGTTTAAGCTGTCCATTAGGGTTTTGACTGAAACCCTAGCAGCCCATACAAGTATATAAAGGACCCCTTAGGCCCCAAAAACGTGAAAAAATGATTCTCTAGGGTTTCCAACCATTTTTGGGCAGCCTCTCTTCTTCTCCTCTTCATCCAAGTTGTATATGGTGTTTGTGACTCCATTAGAGGTGCATCACTTGAGGCACTAAGCTTTCTAAGGCCAATCCATATGTGAAATCTCTCCAAGTATGTCAAATCTCTCCCAAATCTCTCCAAGAATGTGGAATCTCTCCCAAATCTCTCTCTGTATGTGAAATCTCTCCAAGTATGTCAAATCTCTCCCAAATCTCTCCAAGAATTTGGAATCTCTCCCAAATCTCTCTCCGTATGTGAAATCTCTCCAAGTATGTCAAATCTCTACCAAATCTCTCTCAAAACCTCATTTGAGTTTTATAATCATTTGGGGCATCCTGACACTTGACTTGGTGAAAAACCACTCGAAAAGGAGTGATATCTTGGAAAATAGCCTTTTAGGGCTGAAGTCTATCTCTAGGGGCCAAACCCTCCTTTGATTGAGGTCCCAGGAAGCAAAACCGGAGCCTCCTTGAGTAGCCACAGCCATATAACCGCAGCCCCTTAAGGAACCGCAGCCTTCGGACCGCAATGGCTAAGGACTGGAGCTATGAGGATGAGGCTGCTGAAGACCCCAGCGGAACCGAACCCGGAACTGAGCACCGCAGCCAACCTTCGCTTCAGACCCTCCTGACGAGCCGCCTGCGGTATCTGCTCGGACCGCAGTCCCTTCCCCTTCGGACCTAATTCAGCGACTCCGGAACTAAGGCTGCTGAGACCGAGCCCTCGCCCAGACTTCGGATTTTCCACCTTTTTACCCGGTTTTCGACAACGACTCCGTTTTAAGCCCGTTTTTAATTATTTTAACGGGGGATTTTCACCCAAACTCATATTTTGACATATAAGGTCCCATATATTCCTAAATTCAACATATTTTTAAGGAAATCCTTATTTAAGAATAAAATCCATTAAGTAAGATCTTGTGGTGGAGTGTTGACTTTGCCATAGCGTTAGACACAAGCAACCACCCCTATACCCACTCCATGACTAACCCACACCCCTCCCCACCATACCTGGTCATTCAAGAGTACTTTTTCCACTCATATCTCAGCCATACTCACGTCCTAAGAGTCGGACAACCCCCTCTCTCTCTCTCTCTCTCTCTCTCCACACACATCCCTCATTCTCTCGTTTTTCCTCCAAAGATCACACTCCAAATTCTCTCCCAGTTTCGAGACTTCCAAGGCTGATCATAAAGCTTTTTCCACTATTGGTAAGTATAATTCATTCTTCTTATGATTATTACACATCCTCCTACTCTAAATCATAAGAATCTTACACAAACATCGTCACCTTCATGTTAGGTTCTCGGTTCTTCAAGGCATCTTCTAATTGTTCTTGAGTTGAACACTTCTCTTCTTCAACATCCATCCACTGAAATCACATAAGGTGAGTTCATACCCCTATATTTTCATGTTTTCCTTAAGTTTTAAGGGGGGGGGGATATACAAGTTAAAACACTAAGAACATAACTAAACTCATTTAACAGCCTTCATTAGAAAAGTCTAACTCCATTCACGGACTGTTTTGGTCAACTTAAACATTTTAGTTTTCAAAACTGTATTAGGTGCAAATAGTTCAGGTTCATACCTTTAAAATGACTACTTTCACATATCCATACGATTTTTCTACAATTTATGGTGATTTTTACAAAACAACTTATCATTTCATAAACGAATTCGGACCAGTCTGTGAATATGAACATTTTAACATGAGTTAAAGACTACCAAAAATCATAATAAAAATCATGAATAACCTAGACACATTTTATGAACTCTCAGAATTTACGGATTCAGTTTTCAACTTCGTATGATTTTTCTATGATTTTTTCTAAAACAGTGTTGAAAGGCTAAAAACTAGTTAACAGCTTAACACTTTGTATTATGTTGAGCAAAGTATATAACAATAAGTTCTAAATATTGAATGTATTATCTTGTTAGTTTAACATCATAAACTGAAATTTAGTCATTCATGATAAGTTTTACTCATTCATCTCGAACACCTATAATAAACTTCAATAAGCATAGTTTATGGATTTTGCTACATGAAAAAGGTTTTACTCTCAAAGCAAATGGGTTTTCATATCCTAGGCGATAAATTATAATAGTAATAGTTTAAGGATTTCATATCCCTATTTTATCCAGAAATGGTGATTTTACTTCCTCCACGGAAGAGGTTTTAATATCAAACTATGTGTAAACTAGTTAACTTAGGTTGTGAGGCAATTCTCTCCCCGTACGTTCGAGTACGGGATCCCAATTCCTGTAAGTTATAACCAGAGTCTCTTGTAGGGAGAGCGTGATAATTGTGTATAGATCTATATTGGGTTTAACACCCCACACCTTGCTGCTAGCTACAGTGGGACCTGTAGGTCTATGGGTGACAATTGTCATAGTATCTTAACGTCTGAAAAGCGTTGTGCGGGTTATTTATCGTCATAGTATGGTTATAGCGACTCACATAGGTAGTTAACTATCTTTCAAGTTTACTTGGAAAATTTTACTTTGAAAAGGTGTTCATTGCCAAATCAAAAAGAGGTTTTATGCCGATTTAAAACCACTTTTATATCTTTAAATATGGAAAATACTTGTTTATTTTCGGTCCTGGGGTTTAGTACCACATAACTTTTATAAGGAATATATAAGATTTTCTTTGGAATCATATCTCTGTTAAAACTATATTTCATCTAGAATTGTTAGACTTCAGCTATAATTGCTAAGTGTATATGCTAGAGTTATATAAAAATCTAGTCATAATAGACTTAGAATTGGTGGGCCCGCCTTACTTCCTTTTCCTAGTTTGCTTGTGGACCTAGGGCAGACCCATTATATTCGACGGTTTATTTAATTTAAATTTTATATAACTTATATACACTGGGTGATTATAGAAGGAATCTATGGGTCTTTCTAGGATTCATTATCGCGTAACAAAGAAGTATTCATCTCACTTAATAAAAAAAATATTGGATTTTCTGGAAGCATACTTTGTCGCTTCTACAAGGAAAACGGTTTCTTTCTCAAACAAAACTCTTATGAACTCACCAACTTAATTGTTGACACTTTTTCAAAACTACTTGTATTCTCAGGAAATCAGTGAAACAGGAAAACAACAACATTTTGAGGATGGGACGTTAAATCGTTAAACAGTTCATTTTGTCATCATAATGTAATTGATTTTGAATCATGTAAACTTACTATGATCTAACTATTTCAATTATATTTATGATGGTTGTATTTACTTTGAGCACTATTATACTCGTTGTTGTGATACTATACATGAAGTCCTCCACCCCCGGACGTTTTCGACATCCTTGGTTTGGGGGTGTGACATGGTGCATATTCTGATGAGCCGAGGGATGCAGTTATGTGGGATCAGGGAGATGTACTGTACTCGTTATGTTCCGCGAATTGAGCGGGAGAGGCTAACAACATGAGTTTTTGAATGTGAGGCTTCGAGGGTCCTGCTTGAGGCTGGAATGTGAGTCGCGGGGGACTTCGGAAATGAGTGATGATTATGCTCAGCTAGAGTTTTGACAGCTGGAAGTGGAATGGTTAATTAATGGATTGGGCTGTCGTTTAATAGAGCAAGTATTGTGCCCTTCCAGTTCTTCAAGCTCGAAGGAGTAAGCATGCTTGTGACCCAGGATCAAGTTGTATTCCAGCTCTGGGATAATTGGTTGTAGGGATTGGTGATATTATTGTTGGATATAGTGTCTAAGTCCATAACTATATTTGGTATGTACTTGACCCGACCTGGCATGGTCCATTTGGGTTGCACTTCACCCGAACAATTTATGGATAATATTTGAGAATAGTACAAGTTATGATTTATTAATATATTATAAGTTCTAATATATTAATATAAGATCATATTATTTAATTAGTAGTGATCTATAATTAATCTAGGATTAATTTAGTGATCAAAGATATTACTAATTAAATATGGGCTTTTATATTTATATAGTGTGGGCTTATGCTTATTTGGAATGGGCTAGGCTTGGATGGAGAAGTCCATGGATACTCCATGGAGCTTTAACCCATGGATCTCATGGAAATGAAGAGACATGGGTATTAGGGTTTACATGGATGTAACCCTAATCCACCACACTATATAAAGGAGGCTTTGGCTCTTGAAATCTATCTAGTTGTATCTGGTGAATACTAGTTGACACATGTTGAGGTGAGGGCCGATTTCAAGAGAAGTGTGACTATTCTCTCAAAGTTCCAAGTTTGTGGTGATTTGTGACTTTCATTTGAGGCATCCACATTATTGGTGCTAGGCTCTAAAAGTCCAAGGAATCAACTACAACTACAAGGTAAGTGTTTCTACTAGCTTTATTTGATTCAAGTTCCCCATGCCATGCTAGTTAGGATATAAGCCTTGGAAAAATAATTATTTGCATGTATCTTAGACAAACATAGATCCAAGGTTTATTAGGGTTGCATGTACACTTAGGAAGTGTTAGAATGCTCAAAACCCAACAGTGGTATCAGAGCCTAGGCTTGTTTGTTTGATACTTGTTGCAATATGCTTGGAAAAAGTCGAAATCTTGCTGTCTGACTGATGGACTCGCCGAGTCCATGGGGGGACTCGCCGAGTCCACTTGTATCTTCAACCTACTCGCCGAGTAGGTTCATGCACTCGACGAGTAGGGTCGACAGAGTGCAGATTTTCGACTTTAGTTGCTGGAAATGGATTAGAAACATTACCCTAAACTGTTTTGGTACTTGAAAACTTGTTTTAGAAGGTGTAATGTCTTTTCTAACTCATTTACAACAACTAGTTATCAAAATTACAAAGATTAAGTGTGATTTTGATATATGAAAGTGTTCATGTTCATGATCTTGTTCTTATGATGTTTAGATGATCATAGGAATTATTTGTAACCTATGTGGTAGATTAATTCATGATCATAATGTGATTTAATGGAGTCCATAACTTGTCCTCAAGTTATGGAAAACCAAAAGTCTCTTGGATTGAAAACCATTAAAAGAACACAAGAGTTAGAAAAGTGAAGAGTCTTCATTTTATTACTCTATTAAACTCATAAGTTACAAGATATGAAAAGTTTTTGAAAGTTAACAAAACTTGCCCTCAAGTTTTGGAACAAGTAAAGTTAAGTTAAAACTTTAGTTCCAACCCTTAGAATTTTAAAAAATTAAAATTCAACCCTTATACTTATATTATTATGATTTAATAATTATATATATATGTATAAGAAAAAAGTCGTCTTACCGCTAGTACGCCTCATTCACGAAGCCGGTCTATAAGGTGGGTATAAGGTTGTTGCCTATAAAATGGTGACTTAATGGGTGTCCACTCTCACCCACCGCTTGCTTGACTAGTGGAGGGTCGTTAGCCGAACGGGTAAGACAAGGACTTATAAATTCTCATTCAAAGTATGATGAATATTATAAAGTAACTAAATGTTTTATTAAATTCCCAATCTTAGTTACTTTAGGAAAAATGTGAATAAGGTGCTAATCCATGAAATTACACTTTACACTTTGTTTAAGTCGTTGGTGGAGCGTGTGTGGTTAACCGGCACACTAACTTGGACTTAACAAGGTAGGTAAAGGGTGACTTAAAGGTTTATTATAGTATCGATGGAGCGTGTGTGGTTTACCGGCACATCGATTGAGTGATAAACTTTAAAGGGTACCAAGTGATTTGCATGGTTACTTCACACCTCGTTTTGTGATCCTCGGCATCCCAGTCACAAAACTTGGAGGGCACACTCGAGATTGAAACATGCCTTTGAAAAGTTCATTGAATCTCAAAGAATCTAGGAATTTCTAAGAACCAATCAAAAACCTAATACTTAAATATTTCGGTTTTCGTGGTGGAAATTGGTGAATCGTCATTCACCTACCTTTCAAATATGGTATAGCTTAGATTACGGCATACCTCTTCTAAGTTATATTATATTGTGATTGGATCCTAGCCTTAATATTGCATTTGGGTGTTTTATTAAGGACTCTCTTATATCTAAACTAATCTTGTTCTCTTCTTTTTAGATGTCTTCAATCAATGCTGCTTCTGGCTCTAATCCTAATGGCTCCTTTACCCTTATGAACTTGTGTGGGAAAGTCACCTTTGATGGATCCAACTTCAATGAGTGGATCAGAAACATCAGGATGATTACCCGCTACGAGGACAAAGAATATGTCCTTGACAAGGAGCTTAAGGAGATTGATGATACCACTGCAACTCCTCAGGAGATCGCTGAATTTCAGGCACATGAAAGGGATGCTACGAAAGTGGCTTGCATCATGATGGCCACGATGACAGCGGAACTCCAAAAGTCTTATGAGGATTTCTACCCTTATGAAATGCACCAAGATTTGATGGAAAGATACCATCAAAGTGCAAGACAAGAGAGGTATGAAATCATCTGCTCCATGATTACAACCATGATGAAGGACGGGGAATCCGTCACGAGCCACATGCAGAAAATGCAAAGGTATGTGGATCGTTTGCTGAAGCTTAATGTGAACTTCCCTGAGGATCTTGCAATAGATATCATTTTGCACTCCTTACCATCGTGCTATGATCAATTCCGCATGACATATCACATGAATAAGGAAGAGGTCACACTCAGCAAACTTCAGGGACTTCTCAAGACCGCAGAATCAGGTCTTAAGGGGAAGTCGGTTGCTATCACTCCTACTCCAAACTCAACTCCGGTTTTGGCAATTGGGAAAGGTCGGTGGAGGAAGAGAAAGAGGTCCTCGAAGGGTACCAAGGCTCGAACCCTTGATGGCTCTTCTTCAAGTGGAACCAAGAAAGGTTTCGTCACTCCTTCTTCTGACCCAAAAGAGGCTGAATGCTTCTATTGCCATGAAAAGTCTCATTGGAAGCGGAACTGCCCAAAATACCAGCAGGATGTGAAGGATGGGAAAGTCAAACCCAACCATGCAGGTATTTACACTATCATTTCTAATAACTCACCCCATTCTAAATCTTGGGTCCTTGATACCGGTTGTGGTATTCATATTTGTTGTGACTTGCAGGGACTAAGAAGAAGTGAGAATGTGGAGCAAGGAAGAATAAACTTGATCATGGGGAATAGGAAAGTTTCACCTGTCACCAAGATTGGAGTTTATACTTTATCGCTAAGTAGTGGGTTTACTTTAGAATTGAATAAATGTTGTTATTCGCCAGGAATGGCAAGAAATATTATTTCCTTTCATGCTTTGTACAAACAAGGGTTTACCTTTTCATTTAATAATGAAGTTGGTTCTATTGATGCTTTCTATAATAATGTCTTTTATTTTAAAGCATTACCTTGTGATGGTGTGTATGAAGCTGTATCTGTTGTAGATAACTTAGGAAATAATGTTTTGTGTATTGATTCTACTAATAATAATAACCTGGATAAAGCATCATTATGGCATTGTCGTCTTGGACATATAAGCAAGAAACGCATAGGCCAACTCCAAAAGGATGGAGTCTTGGAGTCGTTTGACCTAAAGTCAGATGATAGTTGCGAATCATGCTTACTTGGAAAAATGACAAAGTCACCCTTCACAGGCTCGTGTGAGAGGGGTGAAGGTTTGTTGGACCTTATACACACGGATGTGTGTGGACCATTCAAACATGCCACAAGGGATGCTAATCGTTATTATTTGACTTTTACTGATGATTACAGTAGATATGGATATGTCTACTTAATCAAGCATAAGTCAGAGACTTTCGAGAGGTTTAAGGAATTTAAACAGGAAGTCGAGAATCAAATGGGCAGGAACATTAAGATGCTTCGATCCGATCGAGGAGGTGAGTATCTTAGTTCAGAGTTCCTCGACTATCTTAGGGAATGTGGGATTGTCTCACAATTGACACCTCCCAGGACACCACAGTTGAATGGTGTGGCTGAGAGGCGTAATCGAACCTTGTTGGATATGGTTCGTTCCATGATGAGTCGAGCTACGCTAC
This sequence comes from Lactuca serriola, assembly GCF_051521515.1. Lineage (NCBI taxonomy): Eukaryota > Viridiplantae > Streptophyta > Magnoliopsida > Asterales > Asteraceae > Lactuca > Lactuca serriola. The sequence goes on from NC_136408.1 coordinate 3,466,033, forward strand.
CAATCTCATTCTGGGGGTATGCCTTAGAGACTGCCGCCCATATTCTTAATCTTGTCCCTACAAAGAAAGTTGCCAAAACTCCTCACGAGATGTGGACTGGCAAAGTACCTAAGCTAGACCACATCAAGATTTAGGGTTGTGAGGCTTTCGTGAGACGCGAGACTCATGATAAGCTCGAACCTCGAAGCGAGAGGTGTAGTTTCATCGGCTACCCACAGCAATCCTTTGGTTACCTCTTCTACAGACCTAGTGACAATGTGGTCTTTGTAGCAAGAAGAGGAGTCTTTCGAGAGAGAGAGAATTTATAAGCCAAGGAGACAGTGGGAGGCAAATTGATCTTGAAGAAATTCAAGAATCAAGCGGTGAAGGAACTTCGAACACTAGCCCTCAACTTGAGGAGGAAACTCCTGTTGAGCCAGTTGATGAGCCTGTGCCTCTGAGGCGTTCCACGAGAGTTAGGAATGCACCTGAGCATTATTATGGCTTCCATATTACTGCGGAAGGTGAGACACTTATTAGTGATGAGACACTAGTAGGTCTGGATGAACCTAACAGCTACACGGAAGCCATGGCAGGCCCTGAGGCTGCTAAATGGAAAGAGGCCATGGATAGAGAGATACAATCCATGTATGACAATCAAGTTTGGAACTTGGTTGAGAATGTACCTGGTCGTAAGACTGTAGGGTGCAAATGGGTCTTCAAGAAGAAGACCGACATGGATGGTAAAGTAGACACTTATAAGGCGAGACTGGTTGCAAAGGGCTTCTCTCAAATTCCTGGAGTGGACTATGATGAGACCTTTTCTCCAGTTGCCAAGATTAAGTCTATTCGGGTTCTGTTGGCCATAGCTGCATTTCATGACTATGAAATATGGCAAATGGATGTCAAAACCGCTTTCCTTAATGGAAAGTTGGCTGAAGATGTTTACATGAGTCAGCCAGAGGGTTTTGTCAGCAACGAGTACCCTAATAGAGTGTGTAAGCTCGAGAAGTCCATTTATGGATTGAAACAGGCACCTCGCAGGTGGAATCTTTGCTTTGATGAGAAAGTGAAGGAATTTGGCTTTTCGAGGAGTGAAGATGAATCTTGCGTCTATATCAAGGCTAGTGGGAGCATAGTTAGTTTTTTGGTACTGTATGTGGATGACATACTACTCATAGGAAATGACATTCCAACCCTGCAGGAAGTAAAGTCCTGGCTTGGGAAGTGTTTCGCTATGAAGGACCTTGGTGAAGCTGCCTATATCCTAGGGATAAAGATTTTGAGAAACAGGAGTAAAAGGCTAATTGGACTTAGCCAAAGTACCTACTTGGACAAAGTGTTGAAAAGATTCAACATGCATAACTCCAAGAAAGGTGAGTTACCCATTCAGTGTAACGCCAGATTGAGTAAGACACAAAGCCCTAGTACTGAGGCTGAGATAGCAGAAATGAGTCGATTTCCTTATGCCTCAGCTGTAGGATCGATCATGTATGCTATGACGTGCACTCGACCTGATGTAGCCTTTGCTTTGAGCATGGTTAGTAGGTATCAGGCGAACCCTGGCAAGGAACATTGGACTGCGGTAAAGAATATCCTCAAGTACCTGCGAAGGACTAAGGACTGGGTCCTTACCTTCGGTGGGAGTGATGACTTGAGAGTTGTAGGGTATAGTGATGCTAGCTTCCAGACTGATAGGGATAATTTCCGCTCTCAGTCAGGCTGGGTCTTTACCCTAAACGGAGGAGCAATCTCTTGGAAGAGTTCCAAGCAGGAGACAGTGGCTGATTCCACTTGTGAATCAGAGTATATAGCGGCAAGCGAGGCAGCAAATGAGGCGATATGGCTAAAGAACTTCATCGGAGACCTTGGAGTTGTACCAGCTATAAAAGAGCCAATGGAGATTTTCTGTGACAGCAATAGTGCGGTTGCCTTAGCCAAGGAACCAAGGGATCACGGGAGATCCAGGCACATCGACAGAAAATACCATTTTATCAGACATCGAATTGAAGAAGGACTCCTCGTGGCGAAGAGGGTATCATCGGATGAGAACCCGGCAGATCCCCTCACGAAGGGACTGAGTAAGGTTAAGCATCTCCAGCATGCTCGGAGCATAGGGCTGAAGGATGATATAAGTTTTAGTAGTTAGATAACCCGGAAATTTGTAAAGTGTAATTGACATTTGATGATGAATAAAAGGTGTTTTATTTATGAGTAAAGTGTTACTATCTCTTGTCGATCTTTTACTATATTTCTTTTGCATGTTTTGACTTCCAGAATAATTTTGTTTGGTATAACATATTATTCAAACCTCCACAGTCGGTCATATGTCGGAAGTAGGTATGAATCAAGACTGTCATGATGGGTTGTAGAGGTCTAAGGTGTTGGACAAGGCTACAACAATCATGAGTGCTCATAAGTTATGAGCATTGGACTCAACCCACGCTCACTGGAATCACTTCATGGAATTTTATCTCGAGTGATCGTGAGACGGTAATATCATATAAGTCTTCAAACCTAGAGATATGATTTGTTACTTACGAGTTGGTTATGCATTGATTGTACGTAAACGCATTGGTAACTCGATGTTATAAAACGTGCCTTTGTGTGTAATTCAATGAGTGGTAGAACAAACATATGAGTCGAAGTTTATCTGTTCCTTCTTGGATTAGAAGCTGATATCTGGGCCCCTCGATGATTTTGTTTTGACCAATGTACCGGGCCCGGTCAGAACTAAATTGATGTGTTCAGTTAAGTTCTATGTCAAACAAATCGGAAATCAGGAAACAAATGCTGGACAATAAGCAAGACAATGTTCCATGTGTTTGTCCGGCTGATATCTAGAACAAAGGATTATATGATCACTTATCTAAATGGCGCGTTCAAGTTCTACAGAGTTTAAAGAGCTACGAGTGCTGATCGGTTCCTGAAGTTATACTTGCAAATATAGTTACTAGACTTATCCAAGTGGGAGACTGTTGGATATAGTGTCTAAGTCCATAACTATATTTCGTATGTACTTGACCCGACCCGGCATGGTCCATTTGGGTTGCACTTCACCCGAACAATTTATGGATAATATTTGAGAATAGTACAAGTTATGATTTATTAATATATTATAAGTTCTAATATATTAATATAAGATCATATTATTTAATTAGTAGTGATCTATAATTAATCTAGGATTAATTTAGTGATCAAAGATATTACTAATTAAATATGGGCTTTTATATTTATATAGTGTGGGCTTATTCTTATTTGGAATGGGCTAGGCTTGGATGGAGAAGTCCATGGATACTCCATGGAGCTTTAACCCATGGATCTCATGGAAATGAAGAGACATGGGTATTAGGGTTTACATGGATGTAACCCTAATCCACCACACTATATAAAGGAGGCTTTGGCTCTTGAAATCTATCTAGTTGTATCTAGTGAATACTAGTTGACACATGTTGAGGTGAGGGCCGATTTCAAGAGAAGTGTGACTATTCTCTCAAAGTTCCAAGTTTGTGGTGATTTGTGACTTTCATTTGAGGCATCCACATTATTGGTGCTAGGCTCTAAAACTCCAAGGAATCAACTACAACTACAAGGTAAGTGTTTCTACTAGCTTTATTTGATTCAAGTTCCCCATGCCATGCTAGTTAGGATATAAGCCTTGGAAAAATAATTATTTGCATGTATATTAGACAAACATAGATTATGTCTTGGGAGTAGTTTGTTGCCCGGTATAGGACAGAGGTTATTTCAGCTACTGCAGTTCAACTATGGATGATCGAGCTGGTGAGCGAATCAGGGTGCGAGACCATAAACGATATTATTACTACAGTCGAGGGCGGGAGATTTGTTGGATGTGATCAGATCGATCGTTGGAAAGTGAGAAGGATAGGGAATTCTCCAAATTATTATGTATTGTGAAGACTTTATCAAAGTTAAGTGGGGGAGAATCGTCTCGAGGTGTAGAAACAGGAGCAATGTTGAAAAAGGGATAAGTCTCACATCGTTGTCAGGAAGGAATACAACCCAAGTCGTTGTTTTGGTTTGTGGGTGGTGAATTGGGAGTTCGGTAAAACTCCCGAGCATGTGTATAACGTCTTCTTGGTGCTTGATAGCAGAAGTCGGGAACCAGGTTGGAGTTCTAGTCATGAATTGAGTTCAGTTCGAGTATTCGGTCGAGGGTGTACTCGACTTTGAGGGTTTTGGATGGATAGATTGAGGGTTTTGTTAGCTGCCAGGGCTCGACAGTACATTCAGCACGGGTGTGCGGATTATTAGCGTATGTGGTTGACACGCGGGTCAGGGAACATACCAAGAATTTCCGAGAGGGTGGACGATCGACATGAGGCCTAGGGGTAGGCCGGGGTTGGATTCCATGAAATGGATCAGGAGTTCGAAACCCTAAGTGGGTGAGAACAGTATGCATGGGAAAGATCACCAGGGGGTGGTCCAAGGAGATGCTCACAGTTTAGAGTGGTCCGGATGACTGAAGGCCTGGTGAGGCGGTCCAGTCATGCTGAAGACTCTGTATGTGTTTGTAGATTTATGTGCGGTATTGAGTATGCTGCTATGCTATATCAATCAGTAGGTCTGTTCCGGAAACATTGTCTTGTTGATCCAAAAGGGGTCATCTCCCAGTTTACATCCCGTTATTCATTATATCACTACGAATTGGTTATCAAGACGAATTTCTCTTGAAGGAGTACCTAATCTCTTGTCAAGAAGAGAATTACATGTAACAATGTGGGATTTGTGATTTTGTTATCGGGTGGGAATCCCAGGTTATTAGCAGTTAAGTAGCCAATTAGGAGTTAAGTGCAATGAATTCTATCTCAAGACTTTAGAATTCGGATTGAGCAAATGTGATCATATTGTAAGGGATTCACTTATTTTTAGGTTTAAGAACCCTGCGAGAGTTGGCTACGGTTGCCTTGGAAAGGTTAGGGTTATGCTCATAATTGTGGCCATGTTGCTCAAGTTGTCTGGCGTGTAAGGGATGACAGGAAACGATTTCGAGGACGAAATCAAATTTAAGTGGGGGAGAGTTGTAACATCCCGTTTTAAATAGAATACCTAAAATAATCAACCCGGGACCCGGAGAAGTAATTGTATCATTATTTTATATTATTATTGTCCAAAATCAAGTAATAATTAGTGGGGTGTTGGTTTCGAGAAGCCAAATGACAAGGAGTGAATCTTTGGGGGTTAAAAAGGTAATTTCGGGATCTATTTTGAAAAGGAATTAAGAACTTAGTGTGTGTTTGGTAAGTATTGTACCAGAATTGTAATGAATTATGAAAGATGGGGTTTATTTGGTAAATATTGGATCAAAGTTGAAAGGATTTTATGTAGTCGGGGGCTAAATGGTAATTTTGGAACTTAATATGAAAGGAAAGGAGAGGGAGGGGCGAGTTTTGTCAATATGGATACTAGTTTGATGGAGGGAGGCATAAAAATGTTTCATTGCCTCCCAAAACCCTACCCGAGAGCAGTCGTCACCTTCTTCAGTCCCCCTTCACCCTCCAGCCGCCACTCTCACCTCATCCATCTCCGGCGCCGCTGCCATCCTCGACCACCTAGCACCGTCAACGACCCCCTGTCGCTGGCAATAACCGAAACTGATGGAAACCGGAATTAGACGCTGCGTCAGTGAAGATTGGAGAAGAAGATAGCCTCGTGGGCGTCACCGATTCGTGACCTTCTAGTCGTTGCCAGCCGAGTCCGAGCACCGCCGTCGCATTTCTCAGATTACCGCCGCTGCTGGTTCCATTGTAAGGAAGATATCGCCGACGTGGGTTGCAAATGATGACCCCTAGTTCCTGTTGTTCTAGATCACAAGTAACCGTCGTCACCCCGGAAGGAGAAGACCGACGTTGGGATATCGGGAGTAAAGAGGGGCAGCCCTTGCCATCGTTAGCTGTTGCTGCTGTCCGCCTCTTGGGTCTCCGCTGCCGCCTCACGCCACCAGGTGGGTGGCTAGGGTTGTTTTGTGAACAGATTAGGGTGTACACGATCGTTTGGCCGGAACTCGCGAGAACTGTCGCGATGTTCAACCACCTGCCGCCATAAGGTGGCTAGGTGTGTGCGTGTGTGTGTTTATATTTACTGTGAGTGTGATGTAGTGTGTGTCGTGTGTGTTGGATGTTGGGTTGAAATCTGTAATCGGTATCTGAATGATAATAAAAGCTCGAAAACCACCACCGTAGGGTGGTGGTTGCCGCCTCCTGCCGCCACCGGTCGCCGTGTCGGGTGGTGGTGTGCTTTGACTGCGTTTGGACCTCGTTTGGGATGATTGGACAAGAATGGGTCCAATGAAACCCTAGTGGGCCCAATGAAACCCTAATGGTCCCAATAAGGCCTAAAGTGACCTAAAAGCCCAACCAATGGACTAATGGGCTAGTATTGGGTTGGAAAACCTTAATTAGGGTTTGAAAAAAAACCCTAATGGCATAAGACCCTAATTTTGAGAATTTATCGGGATACACACAGGATTATTTAATAACTTGAAGTATTAAATAATAACCATTGGCAAACTAACTTAAGGAAATAATGGACTTAATGGATTAAGTTCTTAATGGGTTAAGTAAGAAACATTTAACCCTAATCATCATTTAATGTGAAAGCCCTAATCTCAATCGGACCTTGAATTGGGCCTTTCCTATTGGGCTTTGGCGATTGGGCTATTGATGGACCATATTTGGGCCATGGAAATTGGATTGGAATAATTGGGTGGGCCTTAAGGAAAGACCGTGTATAGGTATGGGCCCAATTTGGAAAATTGGGCCATATATTGGGCTTTGGCCCATTACTTGACTTTTGTGCTTTTGGAATGTGAATTGGACTTTTAGCTTGGAACCCAAATATTAATTGGGTATTGTTTGATGTTGACAGTTCGGGAACATGTCAACCAACAGTTGGAGTGTATCTGCGGGAATTCAACAGTGTCAGGTGAGTTTTCCTCACTATATCAACAGGGTCTAAGGCACCTAGGCCGACACTTTAGATTGTTATTCTGGTTATAGTATGCTTGTATGCTGTTATGATCTGTTAGATTGATATACTGACAGATAGGATGTTGTATGTTGCTATGATCTGTTAGATCGGTATCCTGGTAGATAGGATGTTGTATGCTGCCATGATCTGTTGGATCGGTATCCTGGAAGATAGGATGTTGTATGTTGCTATGATCTGTTAGATCAGTATCCTGGTAGATAGGATGTTGCGATGCTATTATGATCAGTTAGATCAGTATCCTGGAATATAGGATGATGCTATGTTAGTGGCCTGGTTTAGTCAGTATCCTGGTTATAGGATGTTGCTATGATTGATGATATGTTAGATTGGAATGACTGTTACATATATATGGAAGTGTATGATATTTATGTACACATATTTTTTTGATTTGGGGTTGGGTTGAGGCAGTCCTGCTTTCTGCTGGAGGCCAACATACCCAGGGCGGTCCGGATAAACTGAAGGCCCTGTAAAGGGATTCAGTCAGACCGAAGGCCCGATGAGCGGTCCGGATAGGCGGTAGGCCCTGCGAGGCGGTCCAGACGTGTCGAAGGCTCGGAGAACAGTCCATTAGACTAAAGGCCTGTAAGGCGGTCCAGTCAAGCTGACGGCTCATTATGCATGTTGTTCTGAATTGTTATATGTTATGGATATATTTGTATGGTGTTGGTATTTTGGGGGAACTTACTAAGCTTTATGCTTACGGTTTCAGTTTATTGTTTCTGGTGCTTCAGATAACTCGACCGAGCGAAGTCGTGATCGTACACGTCCTCGTTTTTTGCACTTATGGTCTCTGGGAAACTCTGATAATAAACCATTTTTGAAATACAAGTGTAATACTTATTGGTTTTGAAATGTTTTAAATTGGCTTGAATTTCATGGACGTTACACTATAATACAACATATATAAATCTCTCCTTCGGAGCAAGTCAATCTTGACTTAATCACTACGTTTGATCTCACTTACTAACATGGTTTGATTGCATTCCTTGTTAAGAATCAACTTAAGTGTATACTTGATATAATACTTGTTGTTATTTATATTTACGCATCTAACCATCTAACTATCTAATTATCTAACTCTAACTTTTATTATTGTTAAGCTTTATGATCCTTTGAGTAAAACTTTAAATTCCACAATATAAACTTGTTCTAACGTTTGTTCAAGTGTGTTTCTCAAATTTTTCTCTCAACAATTGGTATCAGAGCCAAAGTGGTTGCCTTTTGAAACAAAACTTTGATTTTCAAAGAGCCTTCTATACCACTGAAGCTCATTTCTTAAAAAAAAACTTTTCAAAAACAAGGAAATATGGCACAAGCATTATTACTCAATGTTTCCAATAGTGTTGGTGGTTCTAACAGAGCTCCAATATCGGTGGCAAATGAATATCATCACCGGTCTCAGAGGATGGAGAGATACTTAAGGAGACTTGGAAAAGATGTATGGATATCTGTAGAAGAAGGGCCACATATCCCTGTTCTTACATCAGTTCAAACCGACGGTGACACAACCAGACTAGGTGGAGGTCAACCAGTCCTGAATCGTCCCACCAAAGATGATCTCGACAAAATGGAAAATGATGCTATTGTTTTTTATGAAATTTCGTGTGGAGTTGCCCCTGACAACTTCGACATTATCATAAACTGCAAATCAGCAAAAGAGATATGGGATGTTCTCAAGAACTTATATGAGGGCACAGAACAAGCTCAAGACAAGAAGCTCACAACCGCACTCAATGAATTCAACAATTTCAAAGATCATGCTGGTGTAAGTATGGAAGACTCTTTCAAAAGTTTCAATTTGATTGTCACTAACTTATCTAATGTTGGCACGGTCCGAAGAAACCATGAGACAAATCTTTAATTTCTCAATGGTTTGGGAAGACACTGGACGACTGCTAAGATGATAGTCCAAGGAGATAGAAAGATCCATTCTTTATCTCTTTACAAGCTCTATGGTGAATTGCAAGCACAAGAATCTACGGTACTCAAGGATTGTGCTGACTTCGGAGGACCACTTGCTCTCATAGCACAAGCACTACATACTCAATCTTACTCTCCCTCGTATGACAATCCTCCACAGTCATACGAAGTTGACTCAGAGTATGATGATGAAGAAGAATTCCAAAACGCAATTGCTCTTTTTAGCCAATAGTTCAACCGACTACCACCCTCTTCTTTTTCGTAAAAATCAGCAGTTCAACAAACCTCCTTTCAACCGCAACTTCAATCCTCAAAACAATCATTCCTACTTCTCCAAAAACACCCATTCACCACCGCAACCTCAGAACAATCAACCCAAAGAGGCACCGAAGCCCACCAATCCAACTGAATCCGGTACCTCTTCAGAAGATAAAAGTGATATTGTAATCTGTCATAAGTGCAACAAGGAAAACCACTTTGAAAAAGACTGCAAAGCTAATGTGGTGAAAGATAGAGCATTCTATCTTAGAATGGCTCAAGAATTGGAGGAAAAAAATAAAGCAAGGAAATATGTAGCCCATGTGAAAAGGGACCATCAATTTTGGTCATCCAGAGATGAGGATGAAGACATCAGCAACATCAAGGGAAAAGGCAAAATTTGCATGTTGGCAACTGCGGACGAGGATGGGTCTACAAAGCTGGAAAAGAACTACTGCTACATGGAAAAGGATGGGACTCTAAGCATCGTCGAACAGGTAAAACTTATGATTCAAACTATAAATTATAGCATGCATAACTGTCAACCCTTCATAGATAATCTTAATGACACATGTGTTGCCGTCCTTACACACTATAACAAAGCTCTAGATGAGAAGAACATAGCGTCCCAAGAGATGTTTCACATGAGAGGACGACTGGATGACAAAAGACTGAAAGTAACTATGTTAGAAAAAGATTTAGTGTTAGAGAAAGAAGCAAGAATGTTGAATGAAACACGGTTAGAAATAGCTTTGAATCAAAGAGATTTAGCTCAGCGTGAATTTGTAAGTTTAAATCTTTTAATAGAAAAACTCTTCAATGAAAGTGAAGCTATTGAGAACCTTGTAAATAATGGAACCGTGGACAATACATACAATTGGGGTTGGTCCAATGGGTCCTCTACCGTAAAGAACTCATCACCCCGATTTAACAAGGACCGTCTCTATGTCCCTCCTGACCGAGAATTCCATTTCCCAATCAATGACAAAACCTTTCCCGAAGACATCAGAGCTCACTTCGGTAGACTTCATAATCTGAGTAACAATTATGTTATTGAGGAATTTTTGTCTGAATTTCCGGGTCACTCAAGTGATCAAACACCTATCAATGGCACAATCAATCCTAATTCTCAGACGTCATCATTTGTAGATAAGGAAATTATTGTGGAAGGACCAGGAAATTTTCCAACTCTGACCTCAGACCGTAGTGTCTCTCACTGTAGTCATGAACCACATTCTGTCCATCTGCCTATTATCAAGTGTCCCACAGACTGCAGTGTCTCAACTCAGACTTACTCTACGGTAGTCCAATCTTCCTTACCACAAACTATAGTCAATAGCACTATGACCATTCAGCCAATTCATCATGAAATACCCATAGAAAACTTTGAAGTGGTTCAACGCTCACAAAACAACGAACCCTCCAGTTCGGATGAATCAAGTCATCGTTTACAAAAAATATCAAAGGTTTCCAGGAAACCGCAGCTGAACATCAATGACCGCGGTTCTCCAAAAACCGAGGCAAAAAGGGCTTTCAAAGAGGAAATTCGATCCAGTGGTAAAAACCGAGAAATCTTTTCAAAAAATAAAAAACAGGTCAAAATTCCAAAATATAGGAGTCCAGAAAAGCTTGTTTTCTCAAATTACCTTTCAAAAAATTCTTCAATCAAGAAAACAAACAAAAAGGAATGTACAATTTCTAAAAACATTTCAAAAACATCTAACACAACCCAAAAGAAAGTAAAGTCTTTTCGAAGCAATGGTTTTCAAATCTATTCCTTAGATGACCCAAAATGGAAGGGGATTTGACCAACTGCAACCCTTTTGAAATCACATCAAAGTTTTAAGAAATCACTTTCCAAGAGGTCTACACATGCTCCCACTCCTGCAAAACATACTTTTTCAAATTCCAAGAGCACCACAATCAGATCTCACTTCTCTCGGATTGTTCACAAGCCTACTTCTTCACCCAGACCGCTGACCAAGCAAAATGTCAGGGTAAATTACAAAATTCCCACATATCTATGTAGTTGTCAAAAAGGCTAATCTCATGTCAAATCTCATTCTTTTTAGAAACCTCGTAACTTTTCTAAATCTCACAACACTCCAAAACGTCACAAATACCCAGGACTAGGCCTAAAAGTTGACACGAAACTTGTCCCTGTAACCTCGGTTCATGCATCATTTTGAAAATCATCAGTTACCCTAGGCTCCAATCTCGTTTAGGTGCCCTAACTATCCATGTAATTCTCAAGCTATGTGCAAGGAGGAATAAGAAGAAGAATGGTTAATCGATAGTGTCTGCTCCTTGCACATGACCAGAAGGTTGGAGTACCTTCGTGATTTCAGGCCAATTTGTAATGGTGGAAAAGTCACATTCGGCAACAACACGAATGAGATAATTCGAGGTTATGGTGTTCTTACCACTGGAAATTTCTCTATCCAAAAGGTGGCTTATGTGGAAGATCTTAAACACAATCTCATCAGTGTTGGCGAACTATGTAAGGCAGGCCATCAGGTTGAATTTGATAGTGAATTCTGCTATGTAATGACAAGTGATGGAAGTATTTGTTTGATTAAATCCAAATCCGAAGGTACCATGTATCCTTTGGACGTCTCTCTGATTATAGGGAAACCACAACTATGCTTCCTATCCAAAGCAATATCAGAAGTTAGCTGGCTATGGCATCGCTAGCTAGCTCATCTCAACTTTCGCTATATCAACAACCTGGTTACCGGTGAACTCGTCTGAGGTCTCTCCATTCTAAAATGTCACAATGATACCCTCTGCTTAGCCTGTAAATGTGGGAAACAGTTCAAAGCAAGTCATCCTATGGTGATTGATTCTTCAAATTCTGAGCCACTGGAACTCTTACATATTGATCTATGCAGTCCATCTACCGTAGTCAGTCTTCATCACAAGAAATACATACTGGTTATAGTTGATTATTTTACTCATTTCACATGGTTTTTCTTTCTGAAACTCAAGTCAGAAACACTGCAGGTGCTGATCAATTTTATCAAGGAGATTGAACTGTAGATCAAGTTGCCAGTACGTCGCATCCGCAGTGATAATGGAACCGAGTTAACAAATCATCTCTTAAACAACTTTTTGGTTTCAAAGGGTATCAGTCACAATTTCTCAACTCCTTACACACCGCAGCAAAATGGAGTAGTAGAGCGAAGAAACAGAACTCTGGTGGAAGCAGCCAGATCAATGCTCAACTTTGCAAATCTTCCTCTTTACTTATAGGCCGAAGCAGTGGCCACAACTTGCTTTGTCCAGAACCGAAGCATTTTGTGCAAGCGTCTCAACAACACTCCATATGAGGGCCTTAACAACCGCAAACCAAATGTCTGATTCTTCCACATCTTTGGGTGTAGATGTTTTGTGATCAACAACAAAGATCATCTTAACAAGTTTGCACCTAAGTCTGATGAAGGCCTCTTTCTTGGCTAATCAACAAACAAGGTAGCCTATAGGGTTCTCATTAGACGCACGAGACTCATAGTTGAAAGCTTCGACGTCAAATTCGATGACTACTATGTCTGCAACACTGCTCCATCAATTGAAACCAAAGCAATCTTGGAAAGTGATATTCTTGCCTCTTCGGATCCATTGAACATAGTTGAAGTAAACTATGATGATCTCTTTGACCCCGTAGAGAATGCAAAGCTATCCGAAGTTCTTGTGTCCCCAGAAGCTCAACAGCAGCATGTCGAAGTCTCTGGTCCTACTCTCTCAGATGAAGTATCACTCAATAATTCCAACTCGTCGGTTTAGGGGGGAAATTCATCTCCAGATCAGATGAAAATCATCGAGGTTCGAGTACTTGAAGATGTAGTTCCAGTTCCTCTCCACAGAGCATCTCAGCCCTCAAATGTCTCTTTGAACTCAGATGATGAAATTATAGAGAACATCGACACAAGAAACGACTCAAGGGTTATCACACTCTCATCTGCAATCCAGGGGGAGCTTCTCTGGTTCAAGGGGAACTCCCATCTGCGATCCAGGGGGAACCTCTTCTGATTGCTCAAGAAAATGTTGATCACACTCCAATAGTCCAAGATAATTATGCGAGCTGCTCTCAAGTCCAGGGGGAACTTCCGTCTCAAACTGCATAGTCTTCCGATATTGAAGACATACCTTCTACCGCAGCAGTTGACCATCTGTAACCTTGTCTACCTGTATGGACGAAAGACCACCCAGCGGGTCAAATCATCAGAAACCCATCAGCAGGCATCCAAACTCGATCTTCAAAAGATTTATCTGATCACTATCACTATGCAGCGTTTATGTCCTCTGTCGAGCCCCAGACAATCAAAGAAGCTTTAATGGAGCCCGACTGGATAGCAACAATGCAAGAAGAACTGGCAGAATTTGAAAGAAACAAGGTGTGGCAACTCGTTCCAAAACCGCAAGGTCAAACCATTGTTGGTATTAGATGGGTGTACAGGAATAAGTTGGATGAATCCAGTACGGTCATCAGGAACAAGGCAAGACTAGTTGCCAAGGGGTATAGTCAACTTGAAGGTGTTGATTACAACGAAACATACGCTCCTATAGCCTGAATAGAGGCCATACACATCTTCTTAGCATATGTAGCTCACAAAAACATCAAAGTACATCAAATGGATGTAAAGAGTGCCTTTCTAAATGGTGAATTAAAAGAGGAGGTGTATCTTCAACAACCTCCGGGCTTCAAATGCCATGAATTCCTAGATCACTGCTACAAGCTTGAGAAAGCAGTTTATGGTCTAAAGTAAGCACCAAGGGCATGGTATGAGACTCTATCAGAGTTTCTTGTCTCTTCTGGATATAAAAGAGGTGTGATTGATCCCACTTTATTTAGAAAAGCGAACGGTAATCACCTTATGCTTGTATAAATATATGTGGATGATACCATCTTCGGATCTATAGATCAAGGGATGGTGGATGAATTTGCAAGGCTCATGACCAACAAATTTCAAATGAGTATGAATAGAGAGATTAACTTCTTTCTAGGACTTAAAAAAAAAAATAGGTCCTTCAAGGGATATTCATTCATCAAGAGAAATACACCTCTGAACTGCTAAAGAAATACTCAATGGAAAACTGTTCCTCAGCCAAGGTTCCCATGGCCTTTGGGTATATGATATTTGTTGATCCTTTCGGAGAATCAGTAGACCATAAAACATATATAGGAATAATTGGCTCATTGATGTACCTCACTACAAGTAGAACAGATATAGTCTTTGCAACAAGTGTATGCGCAAGGTACTAGGCCGATCCGAAAGTTTCACATCTGACCGCAGTTAAGCAGATTCTCAGATACTTAAAGGGCAGCTAAGATCTTGGCCTCTGGTATCCCCCAAGGAACGACTTCAGCCTACAAGCATTCACTGATGCAGATCATGCTGGATGTAGATTGGATCAAAAAAGTACCTCAGGTGGATGTCAATTTCAGGGTGGAAGGCTCGTCAGCTGGTCATCAAGGAAACAAAGTTGTGTCTCACTGTCTAATGCAGAAGCTGAATATGTGGCCGCAGCCAGCTGTTGTTCACAAGTCTTGTGGATGAAAATGCAACTTATGGACTACGGATACAGGATGCTGCGGATACCAATTTCCTGTGACTCAGAGAGTGCAATAGCGATCTCCCATAATCCTATTCATCACTCTAAGATGAAGCATATTGAACTACGATATTACTTCATTAAAGACCACATTCTGAAAGGTAACATTGAACTAATTTTTGTTAACACTCATGAAGAGATTGTTGATGTATTCACAAAGGCACTTGATTCTACAAACTCAACAATTTCTTACAAATGTTAGGAATGATGAATCCGGACCCACAATTCTTTTTGAATTGATAGGTATTGCAGACCATACTTAATCAAAATTACGGTCCTAGTCAAATATATCTATCAAATATGAGTTGTAGTATACTTTATGTACCGCATTATATGTTATGTAGCGCACCATTATCTGATACCTATATTTCCAAGTTCCTTATTGTTTGTTATTTCTGATCTTGTTCAAGTGTTTCTCTCAGTTTCTTTTACTGCAATCATCTATCCATCTACCACAAGAATAAATCCATCCGTAATGACGTCCTGATCCGAAATGAGTAATCAATCTGTAATCACATTGATTGAACTTTCAACTAATTCATAAATTCGTGATATATTGTGTGCTATTTAATGATCCTTCATTAAATAATAAAAACATTCTCAAAAATTCATTGTGTAGCACATAAACGTTTCAGTTCTTCCTTTTCAAATAAACCTTTTGTCAGACGTATTTTAGGTGTGGTGCCAAAATAAAACAGTTTCCAATAAATGAAATCTTTTAAGAAATCTCTTTCTTTAATCTGCCTTTTCCACTTACCCTAAAATGTCAAATCCGTTACAAATTCCACCTTTATTCAACGGACTATCACCCCCTCACTACATGTTCTTCAGACGTGGGACTTAGGGCCTGACATTTCATTAAATGCCATATTTTTGGAAAATAAAGTATTTTTTGGTTAATGCTTTTGTGGCTGATAATGATTATCTTAATCAAATAAAAGTTTTTAACTTAACCGCTTTCTTTAGGGTAAAAACAACTTTTTTTTCAAGATCCATCCCATATAAACCCTCTTTTCATCCCAAGAAGGCTTTACGCTTTCTGAACTCTCTAAGACGAACTTCATCTTCTTCCCTCTTGCACTTCAAATTTTCCCTGCAAGTTCTTCAAAGTTTTCAAAAAATGGCGAAATCAGACATCTCAAGGAAACAATCGAAGGCTTTAGCCTCTGCTCAACCAACTGGTTCCGACTCTGCTACAAGGAACCAATCGCCTTCAATTGCGTCAAGAAATTTTAGGGAAATGTTTGATGATCATTCGACTTACAATGATTCCATTCGTCTCATGATCAAGTTCATCTCCAATCATCCTTTATTTGGACCATTCAACTCTTTCACTGATGTTGTTCCCACCTCGACCTTGTTCAAATGTGCTTTTTCAGCATATCGACCCTTCAACAACCTGCAAGAAGTTCATCTGAACTTGATGGATGACTCTTTATTAATCTTGAATAAGGAAAAATTTCTCAGAACAATCAATCTTTTGGTGCATCCCACAACTAAATTCATCTCACCAAGTGTGACAAACATCATTTCTACACTTTACTGGATAGGATACCAGAAGAAAATCAAGGGCGTTGGCGAGTTCAAGAAAAATCAACTCTAGGTCGTATGGCAGTTCGTGAACCATTTTGTGATCCGTAGTCTATCAGGGAGAACCAGAGGCACTGACAACATGGGCCTCAAATTGCTCGAGTTAGTCTGGAGCATCTTCACGGACAACGATGTCAACTACGGTCAAATTGTATGGGATGATTTCCTCCAATACTTCCCTAAGGAAATTCCAAAGGAAAACCCAACCGAGCTCACTTTTGCAAGGTTTTGGTCTCTCTACATCTTCGATCTTCATCATGCTGCCAAGATCAGCATGGGAAACGACATCGATTTCTTCATCACTCGCGATCTTAAAAAGTACGTACCTTCTAAAGATCAATCTATTTTTGGACCCATTAGACGTTTACCCATTCACATCTTGACTACTGTTGGATTTGAGACCAAAGAAGTCACAAATCATATAGAGGCTACGGAAGGTATTGACCCATACCTTTCTACCCCGCCTCTACCCAGTCAGAACATATTAGCCTCGACAGCACCTAATCAACCAGAGCGTTCCACAGCTCCATCTTCTACTACCTTATCCAAATCTTCCCTTAGCCAAAAGGCTCAAACAGTTGGCTAAATCCAAGAAAGGCCCCCGCAGCAAGACAAAGAAAGATGCAACACCCAAAAAGGGTGAAACATCTATGACACATAAAGCATCCAAAAAGGTAGAACCCTCCAAGAAACAAAAACTGAGACACGTTGTGTCTTCAGATGATGAATCCAATCCGATTCCTACAGTAAACGTAGATGATGAGTCTGATAGCGACTCAGTCCCAATTCTTCTTCTAAAGAAAAGAAAAACAAAACCCACCTCTATCCAAATGCGTGACCGGACAGATACCACAGTCTCTCAAAAGGCTCCGGTAGTCATTGGGGTTGCCGCAGATCCATTTGTTTCAACCCTACATGACCACTCAGGCTCAAATAATGAGTCTGTTTCATCCAAACGTGGAGACTCACCCCCAGCTAAATCCCAAGAGGATTTAGTTGGCTCTTCTTGCCCTAAGGTCTCCAGGGCTTCCAAACTTCATTTCTTTGAGGAACAGGAGTTGCACTCCATTCTAGACTTTGTAATCTAAACACTCAATACATCTTCCCAACCACAGGGTAATTCTTCAGCCCATGCCAGAACGGAGCCAAGGCCACACTTGACCACAGGTCAAGGAGACCAAGGAAGCTCCGGAAATCCTACTTTGCTTACATCTAATACAGGTGGTTTAGGCACGGTGAGCACAAATGTGCAAGGATCCGTGAACTCGAGGGACACCTCAGTGCGTTTTCAAGGAATTGACGGTTATGATTCTGATAATTCTTGGGCACATTACAAACCAACCACTGAATCCGAAGCCAAGAAGTATGTTGCTTTCCATAGGGCATTTCAAGCAAGGAAAGATGTGACATCCCCAATTTCACGGCCAGAAAAGACCGAGTTGTTTATGCTTTGTTTTTAAAATCAGAGTAATCTTTTACAGAAAACAGTTGCGGAATTTGTTCCCAAAACAAAACATGATAAAAATTTATCAAATCTTTTCTTTAAAGAAATGTATATTCATTATATAACAAAATTTCGGGAGGTCATGTTCAATACAGACCAAAAGCATAAACAGAACAACATAGACCTTACAACAGTCATTTATAACTACTAATCTATTAATCCAAAATCTCTCATCAAGTCCACCGACTTATAATTTTGTGCCATTACCTATAATGCAAAGAAAACTGAGTGAGTCAAGTTTGGGAGCCTGGTGAGCATATAGGGTTTTCGACCCACAATAATATAATTATTATATTCAACCATCAAGCAATCAACCTAATTACCCATCCCCATTATCTTCCTTTATTTCTTAGGATTTTACCATAAGAATTCAACTACCCGTCATTCATTCATTCCTAAGGATTGACCTAAGGAATTGGCACGAAATCTATTGCTACATAAGGCGCATCTACCAACATCATCCTTTAAGCGCCTCTGCCAGGATTACGTCATACATTATGAGGCGCGACTGTCAGGTTTATGACATTCTCTTTTAGGCGCATCTGCCGACATTATCCTATAAGCGCATCTGCCAGGATTATCCTATAAGCGCATCTGCTAGTATTATGACATTCTCTAATTGGTGCATCTACCAATATTATTGTGACATCCCCAATTTCACGGCCAGAAAAGACCGAGTTGTTTATGCTTTGTTTTTAAAATCAGAGTAATCTTTTACAGAAAACAGTTGTGGAATTTGTTCCCAAAACAAAACATGATAAGAATTTATCAAAGCATTTCTTTAAAGAAATGTATTTTCATTATATAACAAAATCTCTGGATGTCATGTTCAATACAGACCAAAATCATAAACAGAACAACATAGACCTTACAACAGTCGTTTATAACTACTAATCTATTAATCCAAAATCTCTCGTCAAGTCCACCGACTTATACTTTTGTGCCATTACCTGTACTGCAAAGAAAACTGAGTGGGTCAGGCTTGGGAGCCTGGTGAGCATATAGGGTTTTCGACCCATAATAATATAATTATTATATTCAACCATCAAGCAATCAACCCAATTACCCATCCCCATTAGCTTCCTTTATTTCTTAGGATTTTACCATAAGAATTCAACTACCCGTCATTCATTCACTCCTAAGGATTGACCTAAGGAATTGGCACGAAATCTATTGCTACATAAGGCGCATCTACCAACATCATCCTTTAAGCGCCTCTGCCAGGATTACGTCATACATTATGAGGCGCGACTGTCAGGTTTATGACATTCTCTTTTATGCGCATCTGCCGACATTATCCTATAAGCGCATCTTCCAGGATTATCCTATAAGCGCATCTGCCAGGATTACGACATTCACTACTTGGTGCATCTACTGATATTATTCTTAAGCATCTTTCATACCTCCTCATTTTATCACATACCAACTATCTCATCTACCCATGTTCTACCCATAATATTCGTAGATATAAAATACATATACAGTTTAATTCATTTAAAAACTATATAAAACGTCCATTCCATACTCATCTCAAATAAGCAAACAATGTATAAACACATAACACGTATTTCATAGCAAATACTTCATATCTATGCGTTAGAAGAAAGTAACCACACACTCACACATATAAACAATGATATACTTAATACATTCAAACAATACTTGTATTATTATCGTATTTATGAAAAGGACTATACAATCACTCCAAATAAACAACAATATATATACACATAACACGTATTTCAAAGAAAATACTTCATATTTATGTGTTAGAAGAAAGTGACCACACACTCACTTGATCAGAAGATGATCGGACAGAACTACGGCTTGTACAGGTAGTATTCTTCAGTAGATCTGGAAGATCTTCACACACCGAGCTTCTCGCAGGCAGAGCTTCGACTCGGAAACTCTTTTCTTCTCGGGATCTTCGGGCTTCGGGACTTGCTTCGGGTCTCGGGATGATACCGGGGCTTTGGGGGTACTACTTTGCACATAAATCGAGGTAATATGGGTAAGAGATGAGAGAATGAGCAACCAAACACGGTTGGCCCTTCAAATCTATTTATAGGGCAAAATCTGCCCTTGCCACGTCGTGGCACCTTTTTCCAAATCATGGGCTTGGTCGTCACTGCATGTGTCATCGCAAGTTGCATCTAGGGGGCTCCCGGAGGTATCAGAAGACTTGCCACATCGTGGTATCTAACAGTTTTGGGGTTTCGGGCCCCGAACTTCAGAAATTCATAAATTTCGCATACAAACTCCGTTTTTGACGTTCTTTATATCAACGCGTAGTTGAGATTATGCTCTACAACTCTCGTTTAGACTCCATTGGCTAATTTTGACTTTATTTTTAATATATTATAAATATATTACTTATATATTATCTTTAGTAGGCCGGGACAGGAAAACTCCGTTCGAAATTCATAACTCCTTCATCTCAACTCCATTTTCGTCTGTCTTTTTATCGTTGGACTACTATCAAAGACATCTTCAATCTCGTTTAGATCACTAAGGATAGATATATGTCTACCTTAAACTCACTATTTACGTCGCGCTGGGTCGTGCCGGTTCTGTCGCGAAACTTCGACAGGTCATAACTTCTTCGTTATAACTCGGATTTTGGCGTTCTTTATATGCACGAAAACCTTGTGACATATAATACAACTTGGTTAATATTAATCCTTATAAATAATCTTCCATCAAAAATTCCTTTTTAATGCTTATCGTCTCTAAATTGACTAGCCCGGATCTACGGGCGTTACAATTATCTCCCCCTTAGGATGATTACGTCCCAGAATCATAAACGAAATAGGGCTTGCATAATGATTCCACATGTTATCTCTTCATCCTAGGTAATAACTGTATGTTCTATGTTTCCTCGAAAGAGTATCTAACTCTTGGACTTCTCGATAGCAGGTAGTGCTCAATCCTGCATCTGCTCTTCGTACTATATTGTACTTTCAATTGTAACCATCGAGTTACAAAATAAATCCTTATTGAGGACTCCTTCTTCTTCTTAGGATAAGTAGTTTCCTTTATCCAATGTAACAGACCGATGGGTCATGTTCTAATGACCTCTCATTGTATGATGCAACACTTAGACTCAAGTGTCTTAGAGTCAAATTCCAGAATAGAATATACCTTCCTTCATATTCTAATGTGATATAATCACATTTCAGGATGTAGCATTTCTAGCTACAAACTTCATTAACAATGATCGCGATACAATCGATCGTATTAATTTCAACCTTCTGACTTACGTCAGATGTTACGTAGAACTTGGTTCTCTGAACCACGTAACATACTCATTGTAGTCGGACTCAATTTGAAATGACCACTAGGGTCGGAATAACAACCATCTTACTAGTCACTAGCGAAACAAGGGTAATGACACACTTGAACAAAACGGAATCAATTACTAGCTTCTTGGTAACCTTGTGACTTTCCCTGATCCAAGTGCGAGTCCTGTGCTTTCGGTAGTATATGCATCTACTACCTTTCACACCTACTCATACTTGTCCCAAGTATTGTCCCGCAGTCGACCAAGTCACCATACAAGAAAATCATACAATCATTCAACACACCAGATAACAAAACTAGGGTTCATATTACTTTCTTGAAACTATTACAAAAAAGTTCAAGTTCACCCTATACTATGCCTCTAATAGGCTACACCATAAGTTACTATTCACACTGCTACTTCATAACTTAATCTTTAGATATAAAATCCTCATTCCTGATTCCTTGCATTGCCATCTGCTTTATCAAGGATCATGTCACACCCCCGAACTAGACGGCAGAAATGTCCAAGGGCTCACGTGACTTTAATTGAATATCATCAGAATGAATATACATGAATCATAACATAAGCGTCATCATGCATCAATATATTACAACTGGAATTGTTCACATCAAGTACATTGTTTTAACACTACACATTCATAACCTAAATAGTTTGAGTACATTTAACAACATAACATCTAACATTACTTCTTATAACTCTTCCGCTTACCTGTTACCTGAGAATAAAAGTTATTTTGGAAAAACGTCAGCATATGAAATGTTGGTGAGTTCATAAGCAATGCTGTGATAAAATGATTTGTGTATTTTGTAAAACCCAGAAAATCCGATATTTTCTGAAAAGACTTTTGTTTATCAAAGTGTGAAGATCCATAAGTTGATGCATGAATGATTTTAAAAACATATATATATATATATATATATATATATATATATATATATATATATATGTATATATATATATATATATATATATATATATATATATATGAAGGGTATTTTGTAATATAGTTATAAAGTTTCGAACGAGTAGTATTGAATTCCCCGGAAAACCCGATGTTTTCCGATGTTGAAATGTATTCGTGATTACTGATTTTTGTATTGTCTTAACGAATGAATATTGATTAATCCATATTATATATAGTCCTAATTTTGTCTACTTTGATTTCTCGTAAGCCTTAACAAACGAAGAGAAGGGGAGTATTATGTCCCACTACTATCGTAAGTACCTTAGGCTCTCGTGGATGCGAAAGACACGATGGTCCAACTCGCACTTGATTACTATGACCTTACTAGCGGGACACTTTGGCCCACTAGCACATAAAGCTATTGAAAGTCCTTTTATAAAATATTGGGTCATTGAAGGCTCAATAACATATAAGCGTTATCCCTTTGGGCCCAAAGATCATGTTGGTGGGCTTGCAAGGCCCAACAAGCATAATTTGAAACTCATAAGCCCAAAGTTTGTAGATTTACTCATTGTACTCATCACGTATCTATTGAAGTGTTTTGATTGAACGTTTGTTGTTTTGTATTGATTCGAGACCGAATCAATTCGTTTATAACGATATTTGGTTTTGAAGGTGTATTTGTTTTTCGTTTTGTCGCTAGCCGGATATCTTGTACTTTGTCTTAATGAATTAATTTGTTTAGAAGTATGACTTTGACCTTTTCACTACCTGTCTTTTATAAAAATAACACTTTTAGTCCTTTATATAAAAGAATTTCATTTTTAGTCCTTAAAAACATTTTCTTGACACTTTTGTATCATAAACTTGTTGAAAAGACATTTTTAACCCAAATTATATTTAGTAAACAGTTTTAGCCCTTCCAGAATGGTGTTTCACGGTTAGAACCCCAAATTTCGCAATTTTTACAGTTTTGGCCCAAAATACAAAAAGTTTACATTTTTGATCCTTTTTGGAGTTTAAAAGCATTTTTGACCTTAGAAATAGTTTTATTTCACTTCATGTCCCATTTTTTACAGAATATTACAATTCAGCCCCTTGAAAACTCCAATTTTCGCAATTTTGGGCTTGTTGGGCTGAAAAGCCTATATTTAGCCCAATAACTCAAATTTTTATATTTTAAGTCCTTTGAAAATTTTAATATTCAGAAAGGGATTATAAAAACTGTTTTGACTTATTTGACCTTCAAGAACCGTGAATAGGCAGTTTTTACCCCAAGTTTTGTATTTTTAACATTTTAAGCCCTAAAATGAGTTTTTTGTTAAAGTTTGTTCCTTATAACCTTGTAATCTATTTTTCTTGACTTGATTGGTGTAAAATAACTTAGATTATGTTTGTTTCCTTTCTCATGTCATTGATCTAGAATTATCACCCCTTTTTGTCACATATTTATCACAAAAACACATAACATCACACACATACATGCATAAAATCACACATAGCATACACATACACATAGATCTACACATTTTGTTGTATTCTCCCCCATAAAACATATGAAAACCGAAAATAGAGGGGTATGAAACTCACCTTTGCTTGATGATTTCGATTTGAAGAAGAAAAGGAAGAAATTTGATGCTATTTTCGGCCCTAGCAACACCTTGTTGTAAATTTCGAGCTTAAGGAGTTTTCTAGGAGTATGATCACCAAAAGCTTGTTTAGAAGAAGTCATCTTGCAAGAGAATAGAGTTATATAACTTGGACATGTAAAAACTTACCAAAGAATGATGATTTTCTTGTGAGAATCCTTTTGAAACCAACAATATTTTTGAGAGTTTGGAGGAAGAAGAAGGACAATATTTGAGAGTATAAGGTGTTGAAAAATGAAGGAGTGTGGTGGTGGGGAAATGGCTCTCGGCCATAAGTCAAGAGAGGGGGGAAAAGATCAAAGAATTTTGCATGATGGATAATAGTGTTCTAGATGCATGAGATTGCCTAAATACATGTTAGATAATCATGAGTTGTCATGCTCTGATCCCTCTTTCTTCCATTCTCTTTTTATTTATTTATTTATTTATTTACTTATTTGGGCCGAGAAAAGGGAAAGAAAGAAAAGAGTTTTGGGCCTTTGGTGCTTAATTCCATATCATGGGCCCATTTTGATGATTTCCGGCCCATTGGGCTCCTATGAAGGTTTACAGCCCAATTTGTCAAGAATAATGGGTTTCATAGTCCATTAGAGCTAATTGGGTTAGTTATGGCCCAATAAGGTCCATTAGGGTATTTTATTTCATTCTAGGCCCAATATGGTCCAAAGTATTAAGTTTCATGCATATGGGTCCAATTAGGGCCCATTTGAGTGTTCTAGGTTTAAGATAGTTAACATAATTGTTGTAGTTACAAGGCATCAAAATTTCCTAGTTGTGACATCATTCCCCCATTAGAGGAAATTTCGTCCCGAAATTCTTTTGAAAGCTAGATTTGAGAATGCGAGAATAGGTGAGGGCACTTCTACTTCATCTGGTCCTTGCGTTCCCATGTGAATTTCCGGTCCACGCTTAGCGTTCCATCGTACCTTCACAATCAGAATGCGGCCTTGTTCTGTACGCTTTACTTCCCTATCCAATACCTCGACTGGTTCTTCGACGAACAAGAGATTCTCGTTTATTTCGACCTCTTACTAAAGGATTGATAAGAGTTTTTCCTGATAGGCACTTTTTCAGATTCGGTACGCTGAACACAGGGTGTACATTGCTGAGCTCTACAGGCAGCTGCAGCGTATAAGTCTTTGGATCAATCCGAGCAGGAATCTCTAACAGTCTGATATAACGTGGGTTTAGTTTTCTCGGTTCCTAAAGCGAATCATTCCTTTCCAAGGAGATTCCTTTCATAAAACGCGATCCCGTCTTGACATCCTAATGGCTTACGCCGCTCGTCAGCATAGCTCTTCTGTCGGTCTCACGATGCTTGAAGTCGAGTTCTGATTTGGATTATCTTCTCTGTTGTCTCGCGAATAGTTTTCTGGTCCCGTGTGAGTACTAACGAGTGATCTGCATTTACGACTATGAAGAGCTTCGAAAAGGGCATCCTTGATGCTCGCGCGATACCTGTTATTGCGTGAGAATTCAATCAAGGGAAACCGGGTATCCCATGACTTGCTGAATTCCAACACTCAAGCTCGGAGCATGACTTCGAGTGGTTGAATGGTCCGTTCGCTTTGGCTATTGGTTTGAGGGTGGTAAGCAATGCTCATATCTAGCTATGTTCCCATAGCCCTCTGAAGTGACTGTCAAAGTCTTGAAGAAATTCCGTTATCTCGATCCGAGATAGTAGATACCGATATTTCATGGAGTCTCACAATCTTTTTGATATATATCCAAGCTAATCTTTCCGTCCTGTTTGATTTATGTATTAGCGGGAAATGGGCAGATTGGGTTAACCTATTGGCGATCACCTAGATAACGCCCAACTCAACTGTTATAACAATAAGCTTCGTCCTTCGACTCCTAGAGTTTTATCCATCCATGTAGCGCTTTCTTCGTGATATTATCCAGCTTAGATGCTTTCAAGGCTGGTCGTAAATGCTACCAGTGTTTCGTTCTCGCTTTGTGGGCAGACGAGTATGCTATTGATGAAAATAATGAAAAGGCTAACTAGAAGTGGTTGAGATAACTCGGTTCGTAGGGTCCATGAATACCGTGGGAGCATTCATGAGACCGAAGGGTATCACAATGAATTTGAAATGGTCGGGACGAGTTCGGAAGGTAGTTTTTGGAATGTCGTCTACTCGGACCCGAAGTTGATGATAACTGGTTCTTAGATTTATTTTAGAGAAGTAACTAGCTCCTTGGAGCTAACCAAATAGATCTTCAGTCCGAGGAAGTGGGTATCGATTTTTGATAGGGAGCTTATTCAATTTCCTAAGATCGATGTATCTTCTGAAGGATCCGTCTTCTTGAAGAACAAGACCGGAGCTCTCCAGGGTGAGAAGTTTGGTCCGATGGATCCTTTGCTCGAAATTTTCTTAATTGACTAGATAACTTCTGAATTTTCGACGGGAGTCAACCTATAGGGTGAATTGGCAATTGATGTGGTTCCCGGTATGAGGTTGATTCGAAATTCAACCCGTCTCTCTAGGGTATTCCTGGAAGTTCTTCAGGAAATACATCCGGAAAATCGCATATTACTTGAATACCTTGCATGCTTACTTCTTCCTTGGTCTTTTCCACATCGAGGGCAAGGAAACTTAGTTCTTCTGGTGCAGGCACTTCTGTGCCTTGACGCACGAGATAGGACGAGGATTGACGTTATGTTTATCACCATGGGTTATCAGAGTTTCGTGATTTGGGGGGGGAGGGGGGTGAAGGCAAACGGCCTTCTCGCGACACATAATATCAACATGGTGGGGCTTAACCAATCCACGTTGATTATCACATTAAAACTCCTAATATTTACTGGCATTAAATCTATTTGAAATGAATGGTTGTTTAGTGTTAAGGTATATTCTACATAAATTTCTTTGGTTGATCCGGTTTTTCCCATTAGCCGTCTCCACCGTGAAGGCTTCGTTTAGCTTCTGGGGTTGTTTGTTTTAGTAAGTTTTCGATTTTGTTACTAACGAAGCTTCGCTTGGCTTCACTATTGAATAAGGGGTAAGCGAAAGAGTTGTTAAGTGGGAACGTACCAGTAACAACCATCGGGTCTTGGACTGTGTTGCCTTGACCCAAGGTCGGGACCATTTCTGATCCTTCTGCACCTCGATTGTTATCCTTGGGGCAATTATGCCTGAAGTGACCAGTTCCTCCACACCCACAATGGGTGTGACTGGTCTCATCATTGGTGTTGTTGTTAGGGTTGTTGCGATTGTTGTTGTTTTCATTTGGCTGATGATTCTGGCATGGATAAGTTCTACAGTATTTGGTGGTGTGATTCTTTCGGTTGCATTTCTTACAATGCATCTCCCGGCAGGCTCCATTACGATGAAAATTTCACTGGTTGCATTTTGGAAGGCTTCCAGCATATGGTCTCGTGGTTGTTGGTGTAATAGGGGTCATGGTCGCATGAACAACAACATGTTGCTTCTTTGAGAACCCTTGAGCGGGCTGTCCCTTTTTCTTACTTCCAGACTTCTGCTTCCTGCTCTTAAGCTTGGGGTTTGGAGTTCCTTAATGAGCTCTCACTTGTTGGTTTCCATGTTCGTTCCTTCGGCTGGAGTTGTCAATGCTATTCCTGCCTCCATTGGTGTTGTTTGCATTGATTTGTGCTATAGCAGCGGTCACTGCTGCTGTTACAGCAGCTTGGACTGTAGCAGAGTCCATTTGCAGGAGCGGTGTCTCGCGGGTGTGGTTGTTATTCCTGCGGGATGGCATTTTCCTGTTGCACGTTAATAAGCCAGATCGCAAGTAATGATCGTCATTCCTGGTTGTGCTCCATAAATTTCGCGTCTTGTCGTATGATTCTCATTGTTTCCATCTACATTCCTATGACATATTTACGGTAGTAGGTAATCGCAGACTTGGCACGATCGTTACGTCTATCCCTAGAGTATATGGGCAGTTTCGGTTTCGAGATCCTTAAGTGTCTAGCAGTTTTGAGGGTTCGGTTGTGCATTGAATTTATGTAGTAATCTGAAATAAATATGGCACATAATTGTTCCATTGGTAAGTACCATCTTAGTACAGGAAAGAGAGTCACATCGGATAGTAGGGGGAAAAAAAGAAAAGGCTGATCCTAATTGTGGCGGAAAGTGTCTGGTGGTGGTGCTGATGAAGTGGATGCATCTCGGAGGCGAGCTACTTGTTGTTCGGTATCTCGTAGTCGTACTTCCCAAACTAACTGTCTCTCTCGAGAGTCTCCATTCACTTCCTGTGTTTGCTTCTCATCTCTCTCAATAGCAAACCACATTTGTTCCGTTCGATTTGGGGTGTCCTGAGCTTGGTTATCAATACCTCGGGTGCGCTAGACCATGACTAGGCGGGCCCGGTCAGCTGGTCCTCTATGACTAAGATCGAAGAGACCTTGGTTCCTACCGTAGTGGGGTCGTATCCCCTGCTGGTGACTCTATCTCCAAATATCGTGTGCCCAAGGGGGGCATGGGGAACTGGGGCCCACACGATAAGTCGGTACTCTGGCCCTACATGGAGGATTGATGACATCGGATTCTGCATCCAAGTCATCATCATCGTTGCCCTCGGGCTCTTCCTCTTCAAGGTCAACTATTAACTCGGCGGGTCCATCTGCGAGTTCTACTTCATGTTCCTCCTTTGGTTCTTCCTCTAAGTCTCCTTCTGGGCCTTCCTCTGGGTAGAGCCACCCTGCTATTTCCTAACTAGGGAGAAAGGGGTTTCCTGGCTAATAATACTCATCTATAGTGTATTTCACGAAGGGGGTATAAATACTAGAAACAAATAGCATACCAATTACTCCTATAGTAATTTTAATTTTTATTTAGGTTTGGTTCTATAAGCTCTTTGGATAAATAGAAGGTAAGTTTTTGATTCATTGTCCATCACAATTACTCCCGAACACATGTTGGTCGTATTTTGAATTAATGTAGTTGATCATGCTACATTCACCCCCAATACGACTACATAACGGATCGGGTTTAATAGCGATGTTCAAATCCTCCAAGGACTTTTACTATTCTTGTTGTGTTATTATTCTAAAATGCACACAAAGGTATGTATCTTAATTATTATGTTCAGAGTTGGGCTAGTCCCCTTTTTAGTTTATTGTTGCATATCAATGTGTGGTTAGATATGCTAATTCACTATAAACAATGCTATGATACCAACCTGTCACACCCCCGAACCAGACAGCGGAAACATCCGAGGGCTCGCATGACTTCAATTGAATATCATCACAATGAATATACATGAATCATAACACAAGCGTCACCATGCATCAATATATTACAACTGGAATTGTTCACATGAAGTACATTGTTTTAACACTACACATTCATAACTTAAATAATTTGAGTACATTTAACAACATAACATCTAACATTACTTCTTATAACCCTTCCGATATTTTCTGAAAAGACTTTTGTTTATCAAAGTGTGAAGATCCATAAGTTGATGCATGAATGATTTTAAAAACATATATATATATATATATATATATATATATATATATATATATATATATATATATATATATATATATATATGAAGGGTATTTTGTAATATAGTTATAAAGTTTCGAACGAGTAGTATTGAATTCCCCGGAAAACCCGATGTTTTCCGATGTTGAAATGTATTCGTGATTACTAATTTTTGTATTGTCTTAACGAATGAATATTGATTAATCCATATTATATATAGTCCTAATTTTGTCTACTTTGATTTCTCGTAAGCCTTAACAAACGAAGAGAAGGGGAGTATTATGTCCCACTACTATCGTAAGTACCTTAGGCTGTCGTGGATGCGAAAGCACGATGGTCTAACTCGCACTTGATTACTGTGACCTTACTAGCTTTTCTAGCGGGACGCTTTGGCCCACTAGCACATAAAGCTATTGAAAGTCCTTTTCTAAAATATTGGGTTATTGAAGACCCAATAACATATAAGTGTTATCCCTTTGGGCCCAAAGATCATGTTGGTGGGCTTGCAAGGCCCAACAAGCATAATTTGAAACTCATAAGCCCAAAGTTTTTAGATTTACTCATTGTACTCATCACGTATCTATTGAAGTGTTTTGATTGAACGTTTGTTGTTTTGTATTGATTCGAGACCGAATCAATTCGTTTATAACGATATTTGGTTTTGAAGGTGTATTTGTTTTTCGTTTTGTCGCTAGCCGGATATCTTGTACTTTGTCTTAATGAATTAATTTGTTTAGAAGTATGACTTTGACCTTTTCACTACCTGTCTTTTATAAAAATAACACTTTTAGTCCTTTATATAAAAGAATTTCATTTTTAGTCCTTAAAAACATTTTCTTGACACTTTTGTATCATAAACTTGTTGAAAAGACATTTTTAACCCAAATTATATTTAGTAAACAGTTTTAGCCCTTCCAGAATGGTGTTTCACGGTTAGAACCCCAAATTTCCCAATTTTTACAGTTTTGGCCCAAAATACAAAAAGTTTACATTTTTTATCCTTTTTGGAGTTTAAAAGCATTTTTGACCTTAGAAATAGTTTTATTTCACTTCATGTCCCATTTTTTACAGAATATTACAATTCAGCCCCTTGAAAACTCCAATTTTCGCAATTTTGGGCTTGTTGGGCTGAAAAGCCCATATTTAGCCCAATAACTCAAATTTTTATATTTTAAGTCCTTTGAAAATTTTAATATTCAGAAAGGGATTATAAAAACTGTTTTGACTTATTTGACCTTCAAGAACCGTGAATAGGCAGTTTTTACCCCAAGTTTTGTATTTTTAACATTTTAAGCCCTAAAATGAGTTTTTTGTTAAAGTTTGTTCCTTATAACCTTGTAATCTATTTTTCTTGACTTGATTGGTGTAAAATAACTTAGATTATGTTTGTTTCCTTTCTCATGTCATTGATCTAGAATTATCACCCCTTTTTGTCACATATTTATCACAAAAACACATAACATCACACACATACATGCATAAAATCACACATAGCATACACATACACATAGATCTACACATTTTGTTGTATTCTCCCCCATAAAACATATGAAAACCGAAAATAGAGGGGTATGAAACTCACCTTTGCTTGATGATTTCGATTTGAAGAAGAAAAGGAAGAAATTTGATGCTATTTTCGGCCCTAGCAACACCTTGTTGTAAATTTCGAGCTTAAGGAGTTTTCTAGGAGTATGATCACCAAAAGCTTGTTTAGAAGAAGTCATCTTGCAAGAGAATAGAGTTATATAACTTGGACATGTAAAAACTTACCAAAGAATGATGATTTTCTTGTGAGAATCCTTTTGAAACCAACAATATTTTTGAGAGTTTGGAGGAAGAAGAAGGACAATATTTGAGAGTATAAGGTGTTGAAAAATGAAGGAGTGTGGTGGTGGGGAAATGGCTCTCGGCCATAAGTCAAGAGAGGGGGGAAAAGATCAAAGAATTTTGCATGATGGATAATAGTGTTCTAGATGCATGAGATTGCCTAAATACATGTTAGATAATCATGAGTTGTCATGCTCTAATCCCTCTTTCTTCCATTCTCTTTTTATTTATTTATTTATTTATTTATTTATTTATTTGGGCCGAGAAAAGGGAAGGAAAGAAAAGAGTTTTGGGCCTTTGGTGCTTAATTCCATATCATGGGCCCATTTTGATGATTTCCGGCCCATTGGGCTCCTATGAAGGTTTACAGCCCAATTTGTCAAGAATAATGGGTTTCATAGTCCATTAGAGCTAATTGGGTTAGTTATGGCCCAATAAGGTCCATTAGGGTATTTTATTTCATTCTAGGCCCAATATGGTCCAAAGTATTAAGTTTCATGCATATGGGTCCAATTAGGGCCCATTTGAGTGTTCTAGGTTTAAGATAGTTAACATAATTGTTGTAGTTACAAGGCATCAAAATTTCCTAGTTGTGACAGATCATTTGAAATGCTCTTGCCTTTGGCTTTGGCGATGCCTCTAACCTTGTTGCTTGATTTTTCCTTGGGCAGTCTTGCTTGAAGTGCCCCTCTTCGTTACATTCGTAACCCACCTTTTGGTTAATATACATTCATCAGCGTAGTGCCCATGCTCTCCACACTTGAAACATGTCACCTCCACACCACATTTTCCCGAGTGCTTCTTTTTGCACTTATCGCACCACCTTGCTTCATCTCTTCCCCCTCCTCCAGACTTCGAGAATTTTCTTTTCTCATTAGAACCTGAAGTTCCTTCCAACTTTCTCTTCTCGCCAACTTCAACCTTGCTGGCGGTCCTCCCCTTGATCATATTCTCAACAGACTTGGCAGCCCAAATAGCTGCCTCTAGAGTAGGTGCCTGATGCACTGGCACCGTATACTTCCATGGGAGTCCCTTTGCGTACCGGTCGACTTTTGTCAGCTTGTCTGGGACGATGCGCAAAGCAAACTCCATCTTGTCTGTGAATGAATTAGTGTATTCATCCACTGACATGCTGTCTTTCTTCAATATCAGAAATTTGTTCTCCAACTCTAGCAGGTTTTGGGCTGAGCAGAACTTGCGCTTGAATTGCACCAAGAACTCTGCCTAAGACAGTTGCAGTGGCTCGTTAGGGCTTAGGTTCTTCCCTAGAGTGCTCCACCAGCGAACAGCGCCCCCTCTGAACTGACGCACTACAAATATGGTTTGTAACTTGCCCTTGCAACCACATGTCATAAAGGCTAATTCCATTTCCGAGATCCAATCCATGACTCCGATTGGATCCTCCTTTCCAGTGAAGGTTGATGGTTTGCAAGTCTGAAAGTCCTTGTACTTGCATCCCATTCCATCATTCCTTCCATCCTGATTGTTTTGCCTAACTATCGGTGGGTTGGCTTGACCAACAGATCCACTGAAGTTTCCTCCTTCCGAGTGCCCTTCATTCAATTCGGGCTCTTCTACTTGAATTGACAGTTCTTCACAATTCTGTTGAAGCATCCACCTAGTCTCCTCCATATGACGATCCAACATTGTTTGAATCATCATTTGTACACCTGCCATTGTCATTGGCTCAGGTGCTGCTACTATAACATGTATTTGCTCAATCACCGGTATTTGATTCCTATTTTCATCAACATTTCCAACTCCACTCCTCGTTCTCACCATTTTTGATCTATACACCAAATAAGGTGAAATTAGATCCTCATTCACGATAGATATTCAAATCATTCTTATCACTCCGAAACGTTTACATGCTAGTTCAAATACCATAGACGTACGCTTAGAATCCTACACACATAAGGTTTCCAGATCCGGTCGGCAACAGACCATAGATCCGAACAAATAATATCATATATGGCAAACATATAACATGTAGCACATAAAAGCATTTTAGGCAATTTTCCTAAAATAAACTAGTACTCGTGTCAATTTAGGTGTACTACCTAACATATTTTAGACACACTCCTCACGATCGTTACTTAGCATTCTATGTTTAAGTCTAGAAATTTCCTACAAATTCCTAATTCTCTTAAACTAATGCTCTGATACCAACTGTGACATCCCCAATTTCACGGCCAGAAAAGACCGAGTTGTTTATGCTTTGTTTTTAAAATCAGAGTAATCTTTTACAGAAAACAGTTGTGGAATTTGTTCCCAAAACAAAACATGATAAGAATTTATCAAAGCATTTCTTTAAAGAAATGTATTTTCATTATATAACAAAATCTCTGGATGTCATGTTCAATACAGACCAAAAGCATAAACAGAACAACATAGACCTTACAACAGTCGTTTATAACTACTAATCTATTAATCCAAAATCTCTCATCAAGTCCACCGACTTATACTTTTGTGCCATTACCTGTAATGCAAAGAAAACTGAGTGGGTCAGGCTTGGGAGCCTGGTGAGCATATAGTGTTTTCGACCCATAATAATATAATTATTATATTCAACCATCAAGCAATCAACCCAATTACCCATCCCCATTAGCTTCCTTTATTTCTTAGGATTTTACCATAAGAATTCAACTACCCGTCATTCATTCACTCCTAAGGATTGACCTAAGGAATTGGCACGAAATCTATTGCTACATAAGGCGCATCTACCAACATCATCCTTTAAGCGCCTCTGCCAGGATTACGTCATACATTATGAGGCGCGACTGTCAGGTTTATGACATTCTCTTTTATGCGCATCTGCCGACATTATCCTATAAGCGCATCTGCCAGGATTATCCTATAAGCGCATCTTCTAGAATTATGACATTCTATAATTGAGGCATCTACCAATATTATTCTTAAGCACATCTGCTAGTATTATGACATCTCTATTTGGCGCATTTGCCGACATTATCCTATAAGCGCATCTGCCAGGATTACGACATTCACTACTTGGTGCATCTACCGATATTATTCTTAAGCATCTTTCATACCTCTTCATTTTATCACATACCAACTATCTCATCTATCCATGTTCTACCCAACATATTCGTAGATATAAAATACATATACAGTTTAACTCATTTAAAAACTATATAAAACGTCCATTCCATACTCATCTCAAATAAGCAAACAATGTATAAACACATAACACGTATTTCATAGCAAATACTTCATATCTATGCATTAGAAGAAAGTAACCACACACTCACACATATAAACAACGATATACTTAATACATTCAAACAATACTTGTATAGTTATCGTGTTTATGAAAGGGACTATACACTCACTCCAAATAAACAACAATATATATACACATAACACGTATTTCAAAGAAAATACTTCATATTTATGTGTTAGAAGAAAGTGACCACACACTCACTTGATCAGAAGATGATCGGACAGAACTACGGCTTGTAGAGGTAGTATTCTTCAGTAGATCTGGAAGATCATCACACACCGAGCTTCTCGCAAGCAGAGCTTCGGCTCGGAAACTCTTTTCTTCTCGGGATCTTCGGGCTTCAGGACTTGCTTCGGGTCTCGGGATGATACCGGGGCTTTAGGGGTACTTCTTTGCATGTAAATCGAGGTAATATGGGTGAGAGATGAGAGAATGAGCAACCAAACTCGGCTGGCCCTTCAAATCTATTTATAGGGCAAAATCTGCCCTTGCCACGTCGTGGCACCTTTTTCCACGTCGTGGGCATGGTTTTCACTGCATGCGTCATCGCAAGTTGCATCTTGGGGACTCCCGGAGGTGCCAGAAGACTTGTCACGTTGTTGCACTGCTTGCCACGTCGTGGTATCTGACAGTTTTGGGGTTTCGCACCCCGAACTTCAGAAATTCATAACTTTCGCATACAAACTATGTTTTCGACGTTCTTTATATCGACGCGTAGGTGAGATTATGCTCTACAACTCTCGTTTAGACTCCATTGGCTAATTTTGAATTTATTTTTAATATATTATAAATATATTACTTATATATTATCTTTAGTAGGCCGGGACAGGAAAACTCCGTTTGAAATTCATAACTACTTCATCTGAACTCCGTTTTCATCTGTCTTTTTATCGTTGGACTACTATCGAAGACATCTTCGACTCTCTTTTAGATCACTAAGGATAGATATCTATCTACCTTAAATTCACTATTTACGTCGCGTTGGGTCGTGCCGGTTCTGTCGCGTAACTTTGACAGGTCATAACTTCTTCGTTATAACTCGGATTTTGGCGTTCTTTATATGCACATAAACCTTGTGACATATACTAAAACTTGGTTAAGACTAATCCTTTTAAATAATCTTCCATAAAAAAGTCATTTTCGATGCTTATCGTCTCTAAATTGACTAGCTCGGATCTATGGGCATTACAAAAGATCAACAAACCAAGTAACTTCAACAAAAGCAACAGGAAATACAAACTGTGGCCAAGTATTGGGCTGACGCAGTCAACAATGCAAACACCATAGCGACAATTCTAAAAGTTCAGGATTGGATGACCGCAATCACTGAAACAATCTGCAAGAATCAATCCATTCCTGGTAGTGCAGGTCCATCTCAGCCCCTCCAACTCAACCTAATAGAGAATCACAAAATGATGGAGCTGAGATTGAAATTAGTTCTAGGCCAACCTTTGGTTTTGACGACATCTACACCAATGAGGTAAATCAACCAGATCCCTCTGATGATCTCATGATTTTTGATGAAGAAGAAGAATCAATCAGTTCATAGCACTCAACCTCTAAGCTTAAGAAGAAGAAGAAGAAAAAGAATTTAGCTGTCTCGAGAAAAGAATTCTTCAAGTTCCAATACCAAGTGGATCGGATTTTAGCTGCTGTAAAATCTTCTGAACCGCAATCAGAGGACTTGCCTGGACCGCAGTCTCTCATTGAACGCATTGAAAGACTTGAAGCCAGAGAACACCTCGCTGCAGGACGAATCTCTATTAAAGTTGAAATGGGTATTCGAGCCATGGATACCAACCGCAAAGCTAATCTTCAGCAATTTCTAGCTACTGCAGAGAAACTCATCTCTGAGGTATCCGCAATCAAGTCTGACCTTCAAACAATCATTGCGGATTAATCAACTAAATCCAGGA
Organism: Lactuca serriola; assembly: GCF_051521515.1. Taxonomy (NCBI): domain Eukaryota; kingdom Viridiplantae; phylum Streptophyta; class Magnoliopsida; order Asterales; family Asteraceae; genus Lactuca; species Lactuca serriola. Next base: position 3,502,205 of record NC_136408.1, read on the forward strand.
AGGTTGTCAAAGAAACTCATAATGCATACGAGTCCACCATTTCAGTCCTGCAGTCAACCATCAACAACTTACGCCATTCCTTATCATCCAACTTTCATGGCCAAGAAATTCTTCAACTCATCAAAGAGATCCATAACCTGCTTTTCAACACCCCCATTCCAAACAATCAACAACTTGCTGATGCAATCAAAGCCCAATTCAACGAAGTATGTGATAAGATTGATGCTCTTCAACAATGGCTTGATGAAGTACCGAATGCTCCTTCCTCAAGAGGGGGAAGTGAAGACAGAGACTCGGATCGCATCTCTCATCAACATCCCATCATTAAAGAAAAATTTCCTACTCCACAACCTTCATTGCAACAAACTTCACTACAACCATCTCCACAAAAGAAAACACTTGTTCCCTCCCCTCAAAAGAGTCCAAGCCATCAGTCACCACCGCAATCTCATCCCTCTCCCAAACAATCGGAGACTCCCCCCATTTCAAATCCTTAGCCTCTCATATGTCATCTAAGCACTCCTACGACTCACCCGCGACCAAACAGAAGAAAGTTGATTGGAAATCAACTAAATTTGCTGAGATGATTTGGAGAGAAAATGGCTTTAACACTATAATGGATGAATCCCTCATCAACTCCTGGGTCAATCCACACAAAAGATTACTTGATGACGATTACAAGCCTTATCTCACATACGCAGAACCCCCTCATGACGGTTATTGGGACATTCCTATATCTCCCAACGCAAAATACTTTACAGTATTTGAATCCTTTGACCGTAGTCTTCCTGATGATTAGAGGTTGCCCTTAGAATTTGAAAGACTCAATAGATTCCATGCCAAGCATGGGTCTGCAATTGAGAAAATCTGGTCGAATGACAGGCCCACTGCAGTCAAGAATTTCAAGCCTAGAAAATTCATGAAAGCAGATTTCATCCAATACACTCTCACCAGAAGAAATCAGGACTATGTCCGAACCCAAGCTAACTTTCCTTGTATGAACTCGGAGGAAGTCTTTCTGATAGTAAGGGTGTTTCAGAACAATTCAGAGAAGAATCCCAAGATGAAAATTGCATTTGAAAGGGCCACCACGTTTCTGAGAGAAACTGTTTATGATTTTGCAAAGATTGATGCATACATTCACTCCGCACTTGCTCAAAAGTTTAACCTTCCACCTCTTGATCCAACCCCAATGCTGACTGAAGGTTTTCAAGAAATATCTCTTGGAGCAACAAACTTTCCAGATCTTGGAGTCATCTTCAAACACAAAAATGATGAAATTAAATATTTCATTCCTATGACTGCCATGCATCTTCTCACTCGGAAGCAACTTGAAGTAACTCAAATCGCAGTTCATAAGTCAAAACATACAACTGCGGAAGTCAAGTTTTAGATTTCAAGAAGGATCACCTGGCTTGGAGAAGTAAGAAAGTTCTGGTGGATGCTCATCAAGTTCCTAAGTCTTGACAAGTAGAGTGAAGTTAAAGAGGTCACTTAGGGGGAAATTGTTGAACCATAGAAGTGACCCTCTTAAACTTAGTTCACAACCACTATTTCATCCGCAGTCAAGAACCGCAACCGCGGTCATCGTTAGCACTTAGTCTTTTATCTATTTTTTCTAAATGTACTTTCTTTTATCCAATGTGTCTTGCATGGCAACATTAAACAGATAGGACATTTGTAATCTTTGAGATTCTATAAAAGGAGCTCTCTCTTTCTGATTGAATACACTTCTACGCATCTTGAATCTCATATATCTTGAAATTCATAACTCACTCTCTTATCTCCTTCTTACTTTCTAAACTCTACTAAACATAATATGTAACACAACAGATATAAATCTCTCCTTCGGAGCAAGTCAATCTTGACTTAATCACTAAGTTTGATCTCACTTACTAACATGGTTTGATTGCACTCCTTGTTAAAAATCAACTTAAGTGTATACTTGAAATAATACTTGTTGTCATTTATATTTCCTTATATTTCCGCATCTAACCATCTAACTATCTAATTATCTAACTCTAACTTTTATTATTGTTGAGCTTTATGATCCTTTGAGTAAAACTTTAAATTCTGCAATATAAACTTGTTCTAACGTTTGTTCAAGTGTATTTATGAAGTTTTTCTCTCAACAGAAACGCTTAAGAAACCTTAAAAGTTTAATTAACACTTTACTAATATTTGGAAAATAGTTACCTCAAATGCTCATGAAACTATAAGTATCATAAACGTATATCATGTCCGAAGTTTATCTCGGAATAATAATTACACAACTATGATATTCTACAAAACTGAACCTATATGATAGGCATGTATATTGCATGAAAAACTCATTTTTGTTAATTGAGTTTCCTACAATGATATTTTCACACGCCTTATTTCTCCTTCAATAAATTGTAATGAGATAAGATATGTCTCACAAGATACGGTCAATGATCATACAACACCAGCACAATCGCTTGACGCAACTACAATTGACATAATGATCGAACAACTAGTAGTTAACACCTTGCTCACTTACAAGATCAACAGGAACAATGACTTTGTACAAGGTAGATTTCATAAGCAACAAACATGGAAATAATAATGACGTCAACCTAGATCCTTATACGATATTGAAGGAATTGTAGGAATAGCTCCATGAAGTGAAAAGATGGAACCAATATTTCATGTCAGCTCCTATACAGAAGGCTATAGTGTTAAGTTTGACACCTACACTTTTAAGGACACAATTTTTACAAAGTAGAACTATTATGTGTAAAGCATGGGCATCGATACTGCTTATGCCACAACTTGAGAAGCACTACGGGTGATGCTCATAGGAGTATGCTACCAAGAGATGAAATGCAGAAATTAGAACAAGAATTGATGGAAGAAAAGCTTGTTATGAAAATGGTGAAAATGGGCACTTTGAGAGAAACTGTCCAAGACTGAAGAACTAGGAGGTGAAAACTCAATTCAGAGCAATCGAGATCAAAACAAGGAATGAAATCCATAACACATCAGTAGTAACCGGTGCGTTTCTTATTAAGCACTCGTATGCTCGAGCATTTTTGTTTTAGGTGTGTGGAAAAATATTCGTGAACCTTAAAGTTAAACCTATTCTATGTCATGAATCTTATAGATTGGAGTAAACCTATAAAGTAGAGACAACTAGTGAGCAGTTGGAAACCTACTCACGAAATTTTAAATAAATTTCATCCTAACACTTACTAATCATGTTTATCAAGTCAATCTCATACGTATGTCACCAAAAGTCAAATATCGTTGTCTATATGACATGGTTTTGGTTGTGTCACGTCAAGTCGTTATATGAACCCTTTTAATTGTAACCATGAACGATCGATCTTTACTTATAGACATTATGCCAATTCTGAGCGGAAGCTTGGATATTATCATAGGTATGAATCAGCTATCTCCCCATTGTGTCTAGATTTGTACTACAAGGAAATTGTATGACGAAGCCTACCCCACGAGAAAGACATGGTCATTTTTAATGACAAGTCGGAGAAGAACCTAAAGTTGTTGTCTCACCCTAAAGATAAAATATGAAGGATTTAATCAAATATGAAGGATTTGATCGAATGTGGAAGTTTAAGTGAAGACTTCTTCCCAAGAAATGAATGTTGTAATTTTAACACAAAAAAAGGAATTTATGTTGGATACTACCAGCGACCATCAGGGACTTCTTTATGGTAGCCCAACTATCAACTATGTTAACACCAAAAAGGAAACAAAATCCAACTAGAAAATAAGAAAGAGAATATATTCCAGAAGATGGAACAACTATGGTGTAGAGCACAAATCCTACCCTTCTGAAAGAATAGAGAACTTGTTCATCCACGACGACGTGTACATAATGGATTGATGTGCACATAGAGGAATTGAGATAAGGTTTTTGCCTATGCTTTTGGTTGAATCACATAAATGAGAAAATTGTTGTAATCATGACGGGTGAGATTCGTTAACATTGTAATGAGATTGACATAGTAGAAAATGTTTTCGGCCGAAAAGAACGTACCAAAACCTCGTTGAGTACGAATGTTATTTATGAATATCCATTCACAACCTACGGCTCAAATTCGAGAAGTTTAACTCAAGACTTTGAGAGAGGAAAGGCTTCGCGAGAGAAACTCTGTGAAAGATGGATAAATAAGTCAAGCTTAGTAATGACAGGACGCGATGCTTTATGAGCCAAATTTGTATGCCTAAGTGCAGTGAACACGGGAGCATATTCTTGGATGACGCACATGGACTAAAGTGTTCCATCAATCCATGATCTGACTAGATGTGCTTAGATTTGAAAGAATTGAAGTGAAGAAAATGCACGGAAGCGGAGATTACCATTTGAATGGACAAATAACAAACTTGTACCCAATTTAGAGTGTCGGAAACACTCAAGATTAGGGTAATAATAAAGAAATACCCAATTAAAATTGGGCACCAACGTCAATGGACTTTATACCAAAGCTACCCAAGAAAGCTAAAGGTTTCTAATTCTATTCAGGTAGTGGTCCACAGATTGACTAAATATGCCTACTTCCTGTTAATCTAAGAACCATGTGAAATAGAAAAGCTTCTCTTGATAGCTTCCAAGTCAAAGACTGTGTAGATCTTAAATACCGACTCTTTTAGAGAAAGGATTCGGCTTAGAGAACGAGACATGTTAAACCTGCAACTCATAGGACATTAGAAATTCTTAATAGAATTTGGTCCTGATATTTATATCCAATTATCTTGAGAACTAAACGAAAGACACGACACTTTCTCATATGACAAGTTTTAAGGAGATTCAGTCCAATAACACACTTTTTATCTCTATTTCAATGAAGTGGGATAGGAAACCGTCTGAATATTTAATAAATAGGAAAGTACACGTGATATAATTGTATATAAGATTCGATAAGCTTAAAAGATTGATTCGATTGTATTCCCTATTCATTTCTTTTGTTGGGATTAGAATAGAGCCATCTATTCGACCGAGTACCCAATCTTAAGTTATAATATTTAAAACGACTATAGAATGATCATGTGTGGATCAAGCGAAACGAAAATACCACCAACTCTTTTATAATATTTTATCTACACGTTGAATTTTGGGACGAAATTCCTTTCAACAAGGAGATACTGTAACAACTCGTAAAACTCGGTCAAAGTTCGACGGTCAAGCCACCGTAACCGCTATGTGCTAAGAACCAATTGTGTGAAATTTTATGTTTTTAAATTATATTAAAGATATTATATTTATAAATACTTTTAGAATATCTCAAACTGCTCGAAATATTTATCATTGAGAATCGAATCGAAAATCACAAAAAACATAATTTTTATTTGTGGCGTTAAAAATAAATTTTTGCATCAGATATATCTATATATCTAAGAGTTATGGATAAGATATTTGAATAGGTTATGTTTTCCTGATTTCGTGGATATAAAGAACGACCCAAACGGTGGTCGTATGAAAAAGTTACGACTCTTTAAAGTTATAAAATTCAGTATTTTATTTGATTTTCTTGCAACGAACCGTGCACTGTTTCGTTTGGAACAACTACGAGTCTCGTAAACTGTTTTTGAGCATGTTTTTGAATTCAGACTATGGTCTATTATTTTGTTATATTTTTATAATATTTTTAAACTCAACCGAAATCAGATTTGAAAAATTTGTCGAATCCAATTCTATTAATCGGTAAACTTTAAACGGATTTTCCCGAAGTTCTACTTATCGGATTTAAGATCGGTCTGACTTTTTGGAAACCTTATATAAGAGATTATCATTTGTTATGTTCAGAAGAAAAAAAATTTAATATCCGGATTGAAAGCACACGAATCGAGAACGTTAGAAATTATCATCGTTTTTAAGATATTCAAATACGACATTATACTTTTGGCACTTTAAATGAAGCATAATTGAATTTAAACTTTTAACAATATAACTATAACATCTACACTTGCATTTTCCACCACATCACTCAATACATACACAAAATATGTTAATACATATACAAAATACATGTTTTTGCATACAAAAATACATGTTAATAATTGAAGCAATACATTACTTCCAAAATTACCTCAAAGTATAATAATGAAGAAAATTGAAGTGATGTTTCTTCTACACTACCCAAAACTACACAAAATGGAAAACACTTCATTTTTTTTTTTGTTATTGTTTCTTTTCTTAAATGGTGGCTATCCAAAAATGAAGGAGTCTAGCAATTTTTTCTTCCGTCTTCTTCTTGGGCTGTCAAAGTAACCACTGGAGGTGGTTACTATTTCCGGTGAACATCAAGGAGGCAACAGCCTCTTTCCCTTTCTCTTCTCCCTGTCGATTGAAGTTGCAAAACAGTCATGAAATCACTGATCCAGAATTGCTTCTTCTTTCCCTTTTCTTCTTCACAAATTTCTGACAAGGTACCACCGAAGTGGTTGGCTGTTACATCGAGACCAAAGAGGGCAACAGCCTCTTGGTTCTTTCTTGTGCACTTACCTGTCAATTGAATCAACCCAAACCTCCACCAGAAGTGGGGATTTCCTTACAATCAAGAAGACATCAAGACCTTCACGTTGTGCTCCTTTCTTACTGTCAAACGAAGAAGTCGAACACCCCCCACCTGAGCTGCTATCGCCGCCCATTTTTCCCCTTCGTATCTCACAGCGGGAGGAAAAAGAGAGCAGCTTCGCTGCCTCTTCCCTTCTTTTTTCGTCGGACCAACCAAGCACCGGAGGTGCTCCCCTCCTCGCTATCTCTTAGCCACCACCAGTACATCCCTTGGCTGCCTTCGTTCGCCAGTCACATCTCCGATCTGATGAAGACGAAGATGAGGACCGAAGTCCCTTTTCTCGGTCCTCCTCTTTGCGATTGGCCTCCTCCACCGAGCCACCTGCTGCCGCCTTCGATTTCTTTTCCCTTCGCTCGACGGATGAGCGGCTAAAGGCGTGCGTGTGTCGTTTGCGCTTCTTCCTCGCGCCTGATTCTTTCTTTTGATCGATCGGGCAAGATGAGGGTACAAAAGCCCTAAAATCCTTTGTTTATAATAAATAGCCATATCAGCCCCTACAAATGTTGAGTGGTGCCAAAATAAACCCCATTTGAAAAGATTTATCAAAACTGATCTCTTGTGGTTAAGGAATTTACTAAACAACCCCCATTTGTTAAATTATTTCTTAATACATGAGTGTCTATTTAAAGTTTTGATGATTTTCAAATCTTATACATAAAATGGCATCATACTTTATTATTGGTTAAGAGTTTATGAAAATAACAATCTAAAAGGGTATAAAGCATTAATAAATTATATAAGTTATAGTAGAATGTTATAAATGATAAAATTATACCTTGTTGTGATATATTAGTTAATATTAATAAAAAATCACAGGATTATAATTAGATTGATATAAAGATATAAGTTATTAGACGAATCCTAAACTGTAATATTCGTCGTATATATGTGCATGAAAATATTGAGAAAACGTAAAAAGACATTATACTCATAGCAAAATATGTTATTCAATATAATTGTGTACAACGGAAATATACATTGTCTTAAACTACTGTAAACGAAGATTTGACAAACATATATATTATAAGTAATTGAAAATATACCATAAATCAATTATTATTTTTATACTCCTGATTATAATGTGGAAACAATTACTAAGTAAACGATATAATTTATTTTTATAATTATTATAAAAATATAAATCATTTTAGTTGTGATACGAAACTCATCACATATGATAATATAATTAATTCTCGAAATTTTGGGGATTATTACCTAATAAATTATATATCATATAAATTTTGTCACTTATCGAACATCGACATAAGTGAGTATTCGGCTACGCGAACGAACATCCTCCTTATCGGCTGAAGTAAGGAACTACTCAAATTATTATCACCATAATAGTCGAACACTACATTAATTTCACTATTTAACTAATTTCACTAAGCTTCGAAAATCTTAATAATCTAAGATTTGCGTTAGTGACCCTAGTGAACGACTATTTTATGAGTTGAAGAATTGTCATCGTGGATTTTGCGGATTGTGTACCCCGTGTCTGCTTGTGATAGGAATGTATCGAAAGGGGTGAAAGAGAGAGTTTTATGATGGTGTGTTTTTCCTTCGTAAGGATTCAATCATGGAATTGACACCTAGCTATATAACCGTTAATCCATGAAGGATCATATACTATAGGTCTATGTACACAACATAGATTTATAATAAAGAACTTTGGTGTTGATCTATTTCTTATGGACAAATTTATGTGAATCGTTATTTTCCGTTTGGTGTTGATCTATTTCTTATGGAGAAATTTATGTGAATCATTATGTTCCGTCTGTGGTTACTAGCTACAACTTCGTCTGACGAGACAACATGTGTCAAGTGTTTCTTTCTTCGTTACTATACGACTGCTTTTAAATGTTTGTAATGATCTCGATTCCTCCATTTTTATTTATATTGTGACTGTGTGGCTTATTTATTGTGCCTATGTGGCTTGTGGAGGAGCGACAAATAGTAGGGGTGTTGATCGGGTAAAATTTTCGGGTTTCGGGTAATTCGGGTCGGGTAATTCGGGTTTTTCATGTAAAAAAAATTACCCGTTACCCTACCCAAATTAAATTCGGGTATGGGTAATTCGGGTAATGGGTCGGGTAAGGGTAATTCGGGTATTACCCGATTTTAAATTTTTTTTATCTTTTATTTTTTAATGGCACCTAAAAATAAATGTAATGTCGTGCCATTAAAATAAATGTAATGTCGTGCCATTAAAAAAAATATAGAATTCAACCCAAGATCGAAAGTTTGGACAGAACATTGAGCACCTAAATATTATTGAGTAAAAAATCTCAATGTTCAATAATATTTTAGATATCAAGTATTCTATCCAAACTTTCGATCTTGGGTTGAATTCTTTATTTTTTTCTATTTTTCTTGTGGAACTTGATCATTGGTTGGGTTGTCAACTTCAATCGTCTCATCTTCTACTTCAATATAGTCATCCATTGGTGATGAATACCAACGAAGAGCGGACGAGGTACAAGGGTTTTTTGACGTGGAGAAAATAGAACGAGCCTCAACGAGGGAAATTGGGATTTGGGAATTGGGAGGGTTAGATAAACTCATAAAGGGACATTATTTCTTATATATATTTCGGTTAATCGAGTATACCCGAAATCCAAACAACTTACCCTTTACCCGACCCGAAAAAAATTCGGGTTACCCACTTACCCGAAAAAATTAACCCGATACCCGATTTACCCGTTACCCGAAAAAATCGGGTGGGTAATTCGGGTAACGGGTATTTTTGACAGGGCTAACGAATAGTGTTGGTTATGGACGAATTGTTATATTGAAGATTTTTATTCGAAGAAGTATAGGTCTAGATTGAGTCAATCCTCCCAATTTGGGTCGAGTGTGTAAGAGTGTTTAGGTTGTTAACTACCTCTCCCTACGACATAATTCTCCGTAAGCAGAGACGTTTCAAAGAATATAATTGTAAAGAGAATGGTTAATATTTGTTGTTGAAATTATACGAGTGGTAAAAATATGCGTTTGTAATTTACCGGTTGTTGAAAAGTATATTGGGATGAGTTTTGCCCTACTGGTTAAGTGTCAGTTTCCAAATTAAGTAAGATAATACTTAATTAATAATACGACAGTGATTTACAAAGTTTATAAAATTCGAAGTTAATGAGTTTTACATATAAAGTATACGAACGTTTGTACAAACTTTCAAGAGTAAACTTGGCTATTTTATGTTTTCGAAAAGTGTTATATGACTTTATAAATTGGTATTCAAAATTTTTATATAAAAAGCATTTTGATCATAAGAACCGCAAGAAGTTGTTATAAGTTTGTTTTACTTATATATTTTACAAATGGTGTATTTTTGGATTTGAGCAAATGGAATTTATAAATGAGTTTAAATATACTTTTATGACTCAATTATTTTATACGTTCGATAGAAAAATACATGTTTATAAAAGCTGGTCAACCAGATAAATTTTATAAAGCACTTTTGGGTATAAAAATATTTTATGTCAAAACCTGCAGAACTCACCAACAATTTTGTTGACGTATCTTAATGCATGTATTCTCAGGTTATTTATAAGGTCGGAAGAGTTTGTATAGAAGATCCTCTGATATTCTTATCAAACAATTATGAACGTCGTATTGTTAGGTGTGTGTGGTATTTCAGCATTAGTCTCGTCAATGTAATTTTTATTTCAGTAATTAAAGAAAATTATATTTGTACCGTTCAATGTATGTTCAATAACTTTGATTACTAGTTTACGTCCCGCACCTCGATGTTTCCGCCGTCGGTCGAGGGTGTGATAAGGCAGTCCCTTGTGGAATGAACCAAACCCAACTTTTCCATTTTTTTCAAAAGTACCCACATCTTCACCTTCTAACAGCCCCTTTCAAACATACTCCCCACCATCCTCAGTTAAATCTGAGAAAACAGACTCTTCTGAAACCCAATCAGAAAATTTTGAAACACTAGAACCTTAAAAATCTGAAAAATAGCCATGAGTGACGTGAGAGAAGATGTAGAAAATACTCTTAAAGAGTGGGTCACTTAAGAGTTCAATCAACAACCTATTTGCATTACTTTTCCAAAATCCTAGAACTTCAAACTCAAATTTGGGCTGATACATCTTCTTCCCACATTCTGAGGCTTAGAAAACGAAGATCCATATAAATTCCTCAGGGAATTTCATGTGGTTTGTTCAGGAATGAAGTTGCATGTTGTTACTAAAGATCAGATAAAGTTAAGGCATTCCCTTTTTTAGTTCAAAATTTAGTAAGGGAATGGCTATACGAGCTCCAATCCGGTTCCATTACCACTTGGACTAAACTCGCAAAAAAAATTTAGAGAAGTATTTTCCAGAAACGTGAGTGTCGAATCCAATAAGAGAAATCTTTGGTATCAAATAAGGAAAAAGAGAAGCTTTACACACTTACTGTGAGAGATTTAAAAACATTTTGGTTCGGTGCCCACAGCATGGGATCAGTGATTATTTGTAACGCCCCGATTCTTAGGTATGGATTTAAATAAAAGGTTCTTTGGTTTAAGTCCTACTCGACGAGTTGGTTGCCCTAGTCATCGAGTAGCAGAGGGGTGAGATCGCGAGTTAAGTGACCTACTCGACGAGTCCAAATTAGGATTTGGCGAATAGGAGTTGGCAGATGAAACCCTAAATCTCAGGGTTTTGCACCCTATTTAAGGAAGCCTCAGCCTCCTTTGGCCTCCTTACAGTCTTTGAGAGCTTAGTGAAACCCTAATTCGTGTGGTACTCCTTGTGGTGTGTGTTAGACCTTGGAAAGAAGATTTGCTTGGAGGAAAGAGCTTGAAGAGCAAAGGAGTTGAGGCAAGGAAGGTGTGGGAATCAGATCTTACCTCATCTAGCATCTTTTGGAGGTATCAAGTTGCAATCTTTACTCCCCTTTTCTTCTAGATCTCTTTGTGGTTGAGTTCTAGGGGTTTATGGATTTTTGGGAGTCACATTAGTGAGCTACGGGCTAGATCTGAAGTTGTAACTTCAAATCTGGACCCTTCTCAAGTTCTAGAATGATAAAGTTTCTATTTTGGTCGTGATTGAGGCCCTCCTTGTGCATGAAACCCCATTAAGAGCTTAGATTTGGCATTAAGAGACTTGTTAGTCATGCATGCATGTAAAGTTTGCAAATTTACATGAAAAGTGTGTCCTAGAAGCTTGGATCTAAAATTTGGAGCCATTTCATGGCTTAAATAAGTCTGTATGGCTTAAGGACTGAAAGAACTCGGTGAGTCGCAAGGTTGACTCAGCGAGTCATATGAAGATGGCCGATGAACTCGACGAGTTGATGAACAACTCGGTGTGTCCGATGAAGATTGCCCGAGTTATGAATGCGTGTGTAGCCGACGTGTTGCAAGAAGGAAACTCGACGAGTGGCCTTAGGGTTTCGATCGATAATCGTAGGAACTCGACGAGTCACCCGATGACTCGGCGAGTGGGAAAGAACTTCAAAGAACTCGGCAAGTAGCCGAGGGTACTCGGCGAGTTAAGGTCAACAGGGACTGTTGACCTTAACTGAGGACTTTGACTTTGACCATTGACCTGGGGTTGACTGGTTGGTTTATGGGGGTACTTGTGAGGTTGAGAATTTATGAGTATGCTCGTACTATGGTAATAGGTGGAGGAGTCTTTGGCGAGTGATACGAGAGTTGTGTCACGCCCCAAAACCAAGAACGGCGGAAACGTTCATGGGTGAAGGACGTCATGTGAAGTATCATAACAGTGTAAAGTAGTAAACAAGCAACAACATCATCCATTGCATTAAAAGTAAAGTTTTAATACATGTGTGTTCTTTGATATTAATAGGACACCAAAATATATAATCAAAATAAAAGACGAGTCTTGTCTGTGCTCCGTCTTCTCAAAACCTGGTCATCGTACCTATCTACTGGTGACCTGAGAATACAAGTTATTTTGAAAGTGTAGATCAGCATAAAGCTGGTGAATTCATAAGTATTTAAGTGTCATTACTCTGATTTGGAAAGTTGTTATGAATGCTATGTAAATCTTTGAATGAATCATTTGATATAAGTGTGAAAACCCTAGAAAATCCCATATTTCCTACTAGTATAAAAGTAGTCTTCTACCAAGACCCGAATGTTTTGAAAGTAGTCTTCTACCAAGACTTGAATGTTTTGTTGTAACAAAGATGGTTTTTCCCCAGTATGACTACTATTAATAATATATAGTCTACCTCATCGATTATGTGAGCGCATCACAAAATAAAAGTAATAGGGAAAATATAGCCATATAAGTATTATCCTTTTGTATTAGGATAAACCCGACATCGCGACTGCCTAATAGTATTAACCTTGAACGTCCGTAGATGTTCACTGTCCTCTATACCTAACAACAGGGTGTAGGAATGGTTAGTCCCGTAAAGGTACCCTAGTATAAGTATTAACCGTAGGCATCCGTAGATGTTCATTACCTCTGTTGCTAACAGTTGGGTTCCGGAATGGTTAGTCCCGTCTAGTATCCTTTTGTACTAGGATAGACAGAACTAATCTACACGTATAATATGTAATAGTATCTCATCATATAGTATCTAAGTAACAATACCCATGTAAAAGTATCCATGTAAAGGTATCTATGTAAACGTATTCATGTAACATGTAATGTACTAGCATAGACTCATGAATGAACTGACTCTTGTGTGATTCCTTGTACTTGAAATGGTAAGTAGTATCTCCTAACTATACCTATAATAGTTACTAAATATGTACGTGTATAACCGAAAGTATGCCTTTGCTACCCAAAGGTACTGAACTGACTGAGGAAACTTTTATGTCTATATATGTATACATGGTATATAACTAATATTTAGACGACATTCAGACGACTAACCGATACCCTAAAGCCACATCCCAACGAGGAAAAGGAAATAAAGTGAACTAGCCTTCCTAAGTCCTTTAAACATTACTTATATAACTATACATATATGGGCATGCATTTGACAATATAAAAGCATAAAAGAAGTTTTGTAAAACCTTTGAAAAGTTTAATACTAAGAAACGATGACTTGATGTCAGTTTGCAAAACGATTTGAAAGTATTTTGTTTGATAAGACAGTTTAAGTATAAGGAAAACCTTTGTTTGAAAACACATTTGTAACAGAGTTTGAAAGGAAACTTACAGAATGTAAGACAGTTTGATAAAGAGTTTTAAACATGTAAAAACGTTTAAGAAAGTCATTTGAAGAAATCTATTTGGTAAAACAGTTAACGTATAGTAAATCCATTTGCAGGCTAGTTATTAATCACATGTGATTGATATAATAACTAAACATGATTCAACTTGTATTCCCCCCCCCCATAAAGCATTTATAAACATTTAAAAGGTTAATTAAGGGGTATGAACTCACCTGCAGTGAGTGGTTTGTTCAGAAGTGTCGGACAAGGTGCTAGGTGTCAAGTGAGGACTTGAACACACACAATGGTCCTAGTTATCATATAATAAACATATATGTAATCTAATTAGTTAATTAATAACTAATTAATCAATTTAAGACACCTTAGGTCATGGAAACACTTTGATTCAAGTGCTATAGGCACCAAAGGGTGGCACCTAAGGGTTGTATGACATGGCATTGGAGTTTATGGCCCATGAACCACCCCTTTATGGAGTTTATGGCCCATGACCATTTCCCCATGAGTTTAGGGACGTAAACTCATGGTAATAAGTTCCAAATTGTGGTTTGAGGTCTTACAAGTCATGATTGGGCATCAAATGATCAAGTCCAAGCCTTAGGAAAGCATTAGGGGCATAATAAGACCTCCTTGTGGAGTTTACGGCCAAATGACCATAATATTATGTGTTCACGGCTGTAAACTCTCTTAGGGACATGTTTTGATTGTTTTTTAAGGTCTTAAACACTTCTAGGAAGGTTCAAGGTTGGCATCCAAGGCTTAGGAAGGGACTAATGTCCATTTTACCACTTAAAAAGGAGTTTACGGCCCAAGAACATCCTTGGCTGTAAACTCCTTTGTTCTTGTGTTATTTGATGATTTTCAAGTGTTATCAAGTTCATATTAAGCACCCAAGAAGCTAGGGCAAGTGTACTTACAAGATAGAAGCTTGATTTGGGGTTTAAGGTCCAAGAACACTAGTGTGTGTTCTTGGTGTTTTGAAGATCTAATGAAAATCAACAATTAAATGGATGAAATGATGTATAATGACTAGGAGATAGGTTATAACAACAACTCAAGTCAAGTAATACTTACATCTTCGGAAGATCGGGTGAATAATGGTATGCTACTTGAGAGAGAATGGCTTTCGTTCTTGAGTTTGGAAGTTAGGAAATGAAAGAATGGAGAGTAAACTCATGCTTAAGGCATGGGTTTTCGGCCCTAAGAGAGTTCATGGCCCAAACTCTCTTTGTTTGGCCGTGAACACCAATTCAAGGTGTTGATTGTTCCATTACATTCCCGATTAACTAGAAATCACTTCCTTTTATCCTTCCAATTAGTGAATAATTAATTAAATTACTCAAATGGACTTTAAACTGGCTAAAAATTAGCAGAAAAGTATTTAACTTTTAATTGAAGCGTTGAATTGTAGAGTTCGTACGAATGAACATTTCGGGTTGTCACAAGTTAGGATTTATCTACCGAGTCGACATCTACGAGGTGAGTTATCCTCACTATATCAAAGGGTCTAAGGCACCAAGGCCGGCCCTTTATGGTTTTCATCCTAGTTTAGGATGGTTGCTATGTTATTGATATGCTAGATACATCTTGGTTTGGGATGGTTGCTATGTTACTGATATGCTAGATACATCCTAGTTTAGGATGGTTGCTATGTTACTGATATGCTAGATTTCATCCTGGTTTAGGATGGTTGCTATGTTATTCATATGCTAGATACATCCTGGTTTAGGATGGTTGCTATGTTACCGATATGCTAGATTTCATCCTGGTTTAGGATGGTTGTGATGTTACTGATATGCTAGATTTCATCCTGGTTTAGGATGGTTGCTATGTTAGAATTCGGTTAGATCGGTATCCTGATTATAGGATGTTGTTATGCTATTTGATCTGTTAGATCAGTTTGACTGTTACAAATGCTAGCGTATGATATTTATGTGCACATGTTTGTTTGATTGGGGGTTGGGTTGAGGCGGTCCTACTTTGTGTTGAAGGCCAACATACCCTATGAGTGGTCCGGAGAGACTGTAGGCCCACGTGGCGGTCCAGTCATGCCGAAGGCTCGGTATAGATTCAGTTAGACTGTACGCCCTGTAGGGCGGTCCAGTCGGGCCGATGGCCCAATATGCATATTGATGGGTGGATTATTACTGTTATGATATTATCAGTATGGTGTTGGTATTTTGGGGGTAGCTCACTAAGGCCTTGGGCTTATAGTTTCAGTTATTGTTTCAGGTACTTTAGGAGGCCGTGGCAAGGCGATAGTGTGACCGTACCGCTCCTCATCCTTACGATCTGTTTTTGGGACACTCTGATGAACAATGATTTGAAAAAAATTTGTAAACAAACACTATTTGGGTTTAAATTGTGATTGGAAAATTTTAAATTTGGTGTAAAATTTATGGATATTACAAGTTGGTATCAGTGCCTTGGTTTGAGTGAATTGGAGGAGCACTCGTGTGAATCCAGTCTCAAATCAAGGAGATTTTCGGAAAGTAAAATTTTAAAATGGGTTTAAAAATAAAGGATAGAGGATGCAGAGGGTACGATCAGTCCGAGCCTGTAAGTGAACCCCAAAATACCATACAGTTATTTGATATTATGATATGTTAGAACATCATGCTAGTGCTAGGCTAGGGATCTTCAGGAATCGCATGATAGACTTGCCTGATTATATGATGCCTACTAGCCTAGGGTTTCCCATATATGGAATTGACATCATTATTGTAGTTGCTAGTGTATGCATCACGGTCGTGCATAATCAAGATCTTATAGCCTGAGAATGTTGGATTCAATCTTCGGATATGATTAGGTATTCGAAAGTCTATTGGTTCCAGTGTTATGTGCGACTAGCATGCACAAGCGATACAGGGGGTTGATGGAAGTTTCATGGATGTGTGGGTTGTGGGAGCAGTGAGGTCAGTTGCAAGGTAGGTAATGCTCCCCTGGGAGCGAGGGTTAAGCGCATATTATGTTGACGATAGTATCAGGGTGTTGTGGTGATACTTGAGACAAATATGGGTAGGTGTGGAAGGTAGTATGGGCCTGTACTACTGAAAGCATAGGACCCATATGCGTAGCAAGGAAGTCACAACCCCTAGGGTATGTAGGTTTGGTCTCCCGATATTATGTATCTTATCTGATGTCTTGAGTGTATCTTTCAGTATGGTGGTGACGAGACGTTTTGCTGCTCGGTTCGGATCAGGATTTGGATCCAGATCCGGATCAGGGTCAGGTTCGGGAGACGGAGGGCCAGAGGTGCCGGTAGCACCTGAGCCCGTGGTTTAGATAGGGACCGAGGAGTTGGATGCTAGGATCCGGGAGATTATGCACGACGAGATTGTTGCGGCGTTCAGAGCGCAGCTGCCAGAGATGTTTGGGTCGATTAAGACTGCAATGGTTGAGTACTTTGATGAGCAATATGCAGCTCTAGCAGAGACTGCTGCCGCTGCAGCCACTTCGGCTGTATCTGCAGCAGGGGTTGGAAGAGGAGCCAACAGGGCTTTCCAGTACCGGGACTTCGATAATACGAAGCCCCTGACATTTGATGGTACACAAGATGCGATCAGGGATATGAGGTGGTTATCTGACGTGGAGGGATGTTTCTTCACGTGTTCATGTCCTGCTGACCAGAAGGTCAGGTGTGCCCTAAACCTGCTGAGGCTTGGGGCAAAGGACTGGTGGAGGTTGACAACAGGGTCGTATACTGATGATCAGCGAGCTGCTGTTACTTAGGAGCAATTCCGGGATATGTTCCGCACCCGCTACGTTCCATGCGTTGAGCGAGAGAGGCTTGCTTAGGAGTTTTTGACATTGAGACAGGACGGGGAGTTTGTGATGGAGATTACCTGTATGTTCACGGAGAGGGCTATGTTTTGCCTAGAGTTTGCTTCAGAGCAGTCTCAGATGACTCCTTATTTGAGTATGCTCAAGACTGATATTCGACAGTTTGTGTCTGCACAACGATGTGATACCCTCCTAGATTTTCAGGAAGCCGCGAGGCAGCGTGAGTTGGAGTTAGAGTTGCAGCTGAAGGAGTAGCGTCAGGCACCGACATAGTCTCAGTCAGTGCCTAAGCGGTCTAAGACCGCTGATACTTGGGTTGGGAGTCAGCAGAGCCGCACGTGTGGAAAGTGTGGCAGGGGTCATTCTGGGGTTTGTCGAGCAGGGGGTGGGTGCCACAAATGTGGAAAGGAGGGGCATTATGTCAGGGACTATCATCAGTCTGCCCCTCCATCAGATATGAGGATCTGTTATCATTGCCATCAGGTTGGTTTTGTGAAGACCAACTCTCCGCAGCACACCGCCAAGCCGGCGCAGGGTTCCGCACCAGCTGCTGTGAGGATTGGTGATGGGAGGCCAGTCAAGGTGGAGCCTCCAAAGGCTCAAGGATGCGCTTTCCAGCTCACAACTGAGGAGGCCAAGGCAGCACCGGATGTGGTTGCTGGTACATTTCTATTTTTCTATTTCAGTATTTTATCTGTGTATGCTTAATTGGTTTTATCTGTGTTTAGGTATGTTTTTAGTAAACTCTTTTCCTGCTTTGGTTTTATTCGACTCGGGGGCGAGTCGGTCGTTTGTATCTCAGACTTTTAGTAGAGGGTTTAGTGTACCAGTAGAGGAGCTTGAGTGCCCGTTGCGAGTCTCGATCGCCAACGAGCACGGGGTTTCTGCTTCTTCGGTCTACCGAGGATGCGAGTTGGAGATTTTCGAGGTGCCCTTCCCGATAGATTTGATTCCTATTCCTATGGGGGAAGTGTGCGCGATCGTAGGTATGGATTGGCTCAGTCAATTTGGCGTCATGATCGATTGTGAGCGACAACGAGTGGTGGTTCGAACCCCAAGTGGGGGAGAACAGGTGGTATATGGCGAGGGCTCCAGGATGGGATCAGGGTTTTGTTCGGCGTCAGGGCTCAACAGTATATTCAGCATGGATGCGCCGGTTATTTAGCGTACGTGGTGGATACGCGGGTTAGGGATCAGCCCTTGGTTTCGAAGGTCCCAGTAGTTAGAGAGTTTGCTAACGTGTGTCCGGAGGAGTTACCCGAAGTGCCTCCGGAGAAGCAGGTTGAGTTCCAGATTGACCTAGTGTCGGGTGCGGCTCCTATCACTAAGGCGTCGTACCGACTGGCACCGCCATAGATGCAGGAGTTTTCATCTCAGTTGTAGGAACTGCTGGGTAAGCAGTTTATTCGCCCGAGTAGTTCACCTTGGGGAGCACCGATCCTTTTCGTCAGGAAGAAGGACGATTCGCACAGGATGTGCATTGCTATAAGGAGTTAAATAAGTTAACGGTGAAGAACCGTTATCCACTCCCGAGGATAGATGATCTATTCGATCAGCTGCATGGTGCATCTTGGTTTTCCAAGATTGATTTGAGATCTGGATATCACCAGGTCAGGGTGGGGGAGGAAGATGTGGAGAAGACTGTGTTTCAGACTCGTTATGGTCATTTCGACTTCGTGGTGATGTTGTTTGGGCTCACCAACGCTCCGAAAATGTTTATGGATTTGATGAATCGAGTATGTAGACCGATGCTCGATCGCTCGCTCATTGTGTTTATAGACGATATCTTGGTATATTCCAAGACCCGAGAGCAGCATGAAGAGCATCTCAGGGAGCTGCTGGAGGTTCTGCGGTGAGAGCGGCTGTATGCCAAGTTCTCGAAGTGTGAGTTTTGGTTACGAGAGGTCCAGTTCCTCAGACATCTCGTTAATCAGGAGGGGATTTTATTCGATCCGGCCAAGGTGGAGGCGGTTATGCAGTGGGAGACTCCGAGATCTCCCTCCGACATCAGGAGTTTCTTGGGTTTGGCAGGGTACTACCAGATATTTATTCGAGATTTCTCCAAGATTGTAGTACCCCTCACTCGTCTTACGAGTAAGGGGGTGGATTTCCAGTGGGGCCCTGAGTAGCAGAGGGCATTTAAGACCCTCCGACAGTGTTTATGTGAGGCACCGGTGTTGACACTCCCCGAGGGAGTTGAGAATTTTGTAGTATATTGTGATGCATCCATTTTGGGTTTGGGGGCAGTCCTCATGTAGAGGGGGAGGGTGATAGCTGATGCATCGCGACAGCTGAAGCCGCATGAGCCGAGATACCCTACGCACGATATTGAGTTGGGAGCGGTGGTTTTCACTCTTAAGATTTGGAGGCATTATCTGTACGGTGTCTGTTGCACTATATATACAGATCACAAGAGTTTGATACATATTATGGATCAGCCGAACCTGAACATGATGCAGCGCAGGTGGTTGGATGTGGTCAAGGACTACGATTGTGAGATCCTTTACCATCCTGGTAAAGCGAATGTAGTTGCGGATGCTTTGAGCCACAAGTCAGCTGGGTCTTTTACCCCCAGCAAGGTGTATGAGGATAGCGGTGGATTCCCTGCTTGTGAGCTTGATTAGGGATGCTCAGGTTGAGGGTATGAGACCGGAGAACTGGAAGTTGGAGATTATTAGGGGCGAGAGCGCCCGATTTGTTCAGGATAGCCGAGGGTTGTTGACCCATTACGGTCGGGTTTGGGTTCCGATGTCCGGAGGAGTTCGGCAAACAGTGATGGAGGAGGCTCATAAGTCTCACTTTTCTATTCATCCAGGGCCACCAAGATGTATCGTGATTTGAGTTTGAGTTATTGGTGGCCCGGAATGCAGCGAGAAACCGTTGGGTATGTTGAGAGGTGACTGACCTGTAGAATGGTCAAGGTTGAGCATCAGAGGTCGCACGGTAAGTTGCAGCCTCTGGAAATTCCCATGTGGAAATGGTAGCAGATCACGATGGATTTTATTACGAAGTTGCCGAGAACGAAGAAGGGGTTTGATGCCATATGGGTCATCGTGGATCGATTGACCAAGAGTGCCCATTTCTTGGCCATACGGGAGAGTTCGTCGGCAGAGAAATTGGCCGACATGTATGTCAGCGAGATTGTCTCTCGCCATGGGGTTCCAGTTTCTATCATTTCCGATCAGGATGTCAGGTTTACTTCCCGTTTTTGGCAGAAGTTCTATGAGGAACTGGGTACGCGACTGCATTTTAGTACAACTTTCCATCCGCAGACAGATGGGCAGAGTGAGCGGACTATCCAGACCCCCGAGGATATGTTGAGGGCATGCGTTATTGATTTTGGTGGGAGTTGGGATTCCCACCTACCGCTTGCAGAGTTCGCCTACAACAACAACTATCATTCCAGTATTGGCGCCCCGCCTTTTGAGTTGTTGTATGGCCAGAAGTGTATAACCCCAGTCTGCTGGGGTGAGATTGGGCACAAGGTAATGGGGAGAACAGAGGTAGTTCTGCAAACTACCGAAAAGATACATCAGATTAGACGGCGTTTGCAGACCGCTCAGTGTCGGCAGAAGAGTTATTGTTGGGTCAAAATATGGTTTATACTTTGCTTTTCTGGGCAATTGTATTTTTCTATAATATTTTTGGAGTTTACGGTCATGTTTATGGCCGTAAGCCCATTTACGGCCCATGTCCACCAAGCCAATGTTCCCCTTGTATAAATATAGGTGTTAGGGTGTGAGGAATAGATTGATGAACCCTAGAGAGTTTACGGCCAGAGAGACAGAAGAACTATTGTGTGTTAGTGTGTGTGTGTGTGAATCTCTTGTATCCGGATCATCATTCTATTCCGTAATACATTGAGATTCATCATCTACTTTTTCTCCTTCTCTTCTATTTGATCTGACATCATCCGTTTGATTGAGATTCTGCACCATCAAACAGATTTTATTGATACACAGGCATATTAGGGACTTACAATTGGTATCAGAGCCAAGTTGTATCAACCAATTTTGTCAGATTTGGAGCATTATTTGATCTTATTTTCGAAATATTCTTGCGTTTTTGGATAGATCTCTGAAAAATAAGGGGGGTTTGTTCTTCGTGTTTTTCATAAATAAGGGTTTTTGATCGAGTTTTGGAGCAAAAAAGGGCAAAAATCGGTGTTTTTTGTCGTAATCAGCGAGGGGGTGGCGGCCAGCAGCGAGGGTTTCCGAAGTGTTTGCGGTCTGAGGCCTCGCACGCTTACGGTCCGAGCTTGCGGCCTCAAAGTTCACGGTCCGAGATTACGGGTCTCGCAGTTTTCCGTTCGTAACAGATCCTGGCATCGCGCGTCGCACCTCGGCCTCGCAACCAGCTTCGCATTTAAAAAATAGGACGCGACTTTAGAGGTACTGGGGATCGAACCCGCGACCTCCAACTCCCAAAGATAGCGCCTTACCATCTCAACTACCAAGCTTCATGTTTCACTCCTCCGAAATTTAAAACATAACCCGTCTTTTTCGCTTCAAATTTCGCATTTTTGACACTTTTAACCCCAAAACTCAATTCCTTTTAATTTTAAATTTCTTTTTATCCAAAATAATAATAATAATAAAATTAAAAATAATAATAATAAATAAATTAAATTAAAATTAATAAATAAAATTATATTTTAAAATTTGACTTTTATTTTTTTTAACTTTTGACCTTAAATTTTGACTTTGACTTCCAAGTTTGACCTTTGACTTTAAACTTTGACTTTTTCGATTAATTTTTAAATTTTCAAATTTAGCTTTTTGGTTTGACTTTTAAGTTTGACTTTTGAGTTTAACCTTTTAAATTTGACTTTTAAGGTTGACTTTTGAGGTTTATAATCAAAGGGTTTGACTTTTAAGTTTGATTTTGGCTTCTAGTTGTGCTTTTTAATTGATTTTAAGGTCTACAAGGGAGTTGAAAACATGAAAGAGAGTCGTCAAGATATGTTAAGACAAAATTTCAACATTTTCGATTATATCCCTGGAGAAACCTTTGAAACTCAATTGCAACGATTTACTACACTTACTACTGAGATGAATATAGCTGGGATCTTCTTGTCTAAGTTTGAGATTAACAAAAAGCTACTGAATTCACTTCCGAAATCGTGGGATATGAATGTGGCCATCATCAAGAAGACAAAAGATCTCAATAATCTTAGTCTTGCTGATGTAATTCAAGAACTTGATGCTTTGAAGTGTAGAGAAACAATGAGTTCTAAAAACATTCTGGTCACTGAAGTTACATGTACTCCAGCTTGTGAAGCCACGATTAAATTTCTTCGGGAACAAATTGATTTATTAAAAAGGGAAGTTGAGGACCTGAGATATAAAGGATATCAACTCAGGAAAGGACAGAAACCCCTGAAGGCTGAATTAGAAGCAAAAACCAAGGACTTTAGGAAGCTTCAGAAAGAGTATAGCAACAAGTGTGAAAATTATGACTATATTAAGAGACAACTTGCTGCTGTAACTGAAGAACTTGACACTTTGAAAATTAAGTCTGGAAAAACATATGTTAGTTTTAAAAATTATACTGCTTCAAGTCAGACAGGCGAGTCCTTGTTTGAAACCCAATTAAAATTCAAAGATAATCAAAACAAGGGTCTAGGGTATGATAGTGTTCCTCATCCTTTCAATCATAACTACACATCCATTCCTATGACACAGGAAGAAATTGACAGGGAGGCACATCTTAAATATGGAAAACCAGCTGGATTTGTGTTAGGAGGAGTTATTAATGTTGAAAATACTAATGTTTCTACTTCATGTGTAGGTAAAGTAGCAGAAGATGAGAACAAGGAGAGCACTACTGAACAAACCAATGACTCTTTGAACTCAGAATCTGTTGCTTCGAATTCTATTGCTCCTAACAAACCTGTCATTGAGAAATATATGCCTCCAATTCCAGCACAAAAGAGTGCCTATTGCAAGTGTGCATCTGGGAGCAATAAGAGACAAGGCAAGGATACGCCACCAGGGGCAGGAAGAGATAAATTTACAGTGAAGAAAAAGACTTGTTTTCACTGTGGAACACCTGGACACATTGCCAGAAATTGTCCTAATCGCGCATATGTTCCCTACTATGCACAAGGCTGGCAGAACGCGCCAAGAGGGAGATTTTTCAAAAGAAACCCCTCAAGGTCACGTTCAGACCATGATGACTGGAATGCCAAGAAGGTCATGAATTCAACTCTCAAGGCCAAGAATCAAACCCCAAAGGACAAGAATCAGAATCCCAAAGTCAAGAAGGGAATGTCGGCCAAGAAGCCAAATCAAAGAGATGATCTCGTAAAGTCAAAATCAAAGTCATCTCAACGGACAACATCAGGATCAAGAGCAAGTACTGAGCCACCCATCATATCGAAAAAGAAATGGGTTAAACCCAACTACAAACGGGTTCTGAAGGTTCAATCTCCCAAATCAACTAACGACTCTAATATTTCTACATCTTCTATTTGTGATAAGCAGGACATGTCATGGGAGAGAGTACCGTGCAAGGATGACAAAGGTCGACCCAGTTTCAAAATGGACTGGGTTCCAAAGACCAACTGGTCCTGCTCTCTGTCGGAGCAGCTATGGAGGCATATCATCAGACTTCGGTTTGTTGGTAGTGGTTGTTCCTGGCACTTGATAGGAGACATCTCTCAACTGTACAACACTCAGAACATTATTTGGGAGAATGTGTCCTTTTGCGGGAAAGGAAGAAAGGAAGAGATCACAAACGTGGTTAGTGCTTAATGACATGAAGAATTTTTGGATCTGTTCTGAGATTACGCGTGCTGTTCTCAGACCTTCTGGATGCAAATACAATCAGTGACTTACGATTTGAGTTTTCTTCTCTATACTCCCGAGTTTTTCTTAAGTTGATTCGCTTTAAAGACTAATTTTTGTTTTAGGATACTTTAAATTTGCGCATTTACTTTCGTTTCTCTCCTATGCACAAATTTAGGGGGAGAAATAAAAACAAAACAAAAATTAGAAAAGTTTCAAAAATCCAAAAACATTACAAAATCAGAAAATCCAAAAAATATGGTGTAAATGAAATGTGCTTGTAAGAGATGTTTTGGGAAGTGATATTATCAAGTGATAACAGGCAATCTGAGTCTGCGTAACGTACCCAAAGTTGAAGGGTCTATGCTCTGGTTTGATGCGTCGGTAGGCACAAAAAATTTTAAAATGGACATGACTAGGCAGAGTTGAACTTAGGAAATTTATAGACTTGACAAATCTTGACCTTGTTAGATCCATTCAGCCTGACAATACGACGCTCGGATAGGTTGAGCAGGGAGATATATATGGGAATCTACTCGTCACATTAATTGAACTCGTATTTGGAACCGTGGTTTAACTTTTCCTCGATGTGCGGATTCTGTCCTTAATTCCGGTTGGATGGGGTGACTGGTAAATTCCGATAAATTAGGTCTGTAGAATATCATTTTCTTTCTTTCCGTCTGTTAGTCATATGTTGTCTCCTTTTCGTGACTTCCAGTCCGACCTGGTACACAACATATGCAACTCTATTTCTCTGCATGTTATATATGTGAAATACCTCTTATCTGTTAGCCATATGTTGTCTCCTTTGCGTGACTTCTAATCCGACCTGGTACACAACATATGCAACATTCTACTTCTCAACCCCTCTGAAGTAATAAGTTATAGAATTCTGAATCTATCTTCTCTCTGAATGGTTGTCTGCTCACCCGGTGTAAGGAGTACTCTGGAAGTTCTTGATGGCTGGGGCATATCAGGAAGCGGGAAACACGTTCTAGTACACTTAAAATTGAACACATACAGATTGTCTGTAGATCTCGCTGCTCGATTTAGGTGGACAACAATATCCCTGGTTGTAGTCAGTTAAATGGTCATAAGGTAAATTTATTTAAGATTTAGGAGTTATCATAATGACAGATATTTACAATTAGATATATGCCTGAATCATGTCATTGGTAAATTGTCCAAAAATTGTCACAAATTTTTCGTGTTTAAGTGGACCACAAGACTGGCGATCGATCAGACGAAGATGTGAAGATAAGGGTACCGACAAGTGGAATAAGGTTGTCCAACAACTTTGATCCCAAATCACTCTTAAAGTTAGCTATTATTTTTTTTGTTTTTGTTAAGTTTGTTCATAGTGTTCTTCTAATTTAAATAAAAGGGGAGAATTAAAAAAAATAAAAAAAACAAACAAAAATAAAAATAAAAAAAATTCAAAATCAAAAATAGTGTTATTTCTGTTTTACTTTTGTTCTAAGTTTTCTTTTAGTTTAGTTTTGTCTTGAAAAGTGATTTCAGGTGAAGATAAAACTCATGGAGTTTGTGTTGAAAATTTCTGAGCCAAGACTTCGTCCGTGAGCATCGAAGAATTCTCATTTGAAGGAGCAAGAAATGAAGATTATTCTTTCAAATTCAATCTTTCAACCCCAGAAGCAAGGTGAAGATGAAATTGAAGATTATGTGACGGATTGCATTGAAGCCTCCTCAATCAATCTGCTGCTATCTATGAACCTGCTGAAGTGATCCAGAAGATTATTTCTCTCTGAAGTTCTCTCTGAAGATTCTCAAGGTGAAAGCACCAATTTTCAAGAATCAGTACGTCAAGCCTCCTCACCCAATGTGCGTTCAATGTCAAATTTTGAAGAAAAGCCCAACTGCTCAAGATGAAGTCATTTATTGAAGATTCATCAAGTTCATCTTGAAGCTGTGAAATCATCGAAGATTAAAGTTAAAGCCAAAGCTCCCATTGAAGATTAACAAGAAGAGCCAGCTACTTTTTAGGGGGAGCTTGTTGCGTCAATTAAGAAAAGAAAGATATAAACCAAGGGGGAGATTGTTGGGTCAAAATATGGTTTATACTTTGCTTTTCTGGGCAATTGTATTTTTCTATAATATTTTTGGAGTTTACGGTCATGTTTACGGTTGAGTTTACGGCCGTAAATACCTTACGGCCGTAAGCCCATTTACGGCCCATGTCCACCAAGCCCATGTTCCCCTTGTATAAATATAGGTGTTAGGGTGTGAGGAACAGATTGATGGACCCTAGAGAGTTTACGGCCAGAGAGACAGAAGAACTATTGTGTGTTAGTGTGTGTGAATCTCTTGTATCCGGATCATCATTCTATTCATTAATACATTGAGATTCATCATCTACTTCTTCTCATTCTCTTCTATTTGATCTGACATCATCTGTTTGATTGGGATTCCACACCATCAAACGAATTTGATTGATATACAGGCAGATTAGGGACTTACAGTTATGCCGACAGACACCGATCTGAGTTAGAATTTCAGATAAGGGACATGGTACTCCTGAAGGTCTCACCTTGGAAGGGTGTGATTCGCTTCAGGAATAGGGAAAAATTGGGTCCCCGCTATATTGGGCCATTCAGGATCATTTCCAGGGTTGGCAAGGTGGCTTATAGGCTCGAGCTCCCGGAGGAGCTTAGCCGGATCCACAACACGTTCCATGTTTCGCAGTTGCGAAAGTGCATTATGGATCATGAGGCAGTAGTATCATTGGACGACATTCAGGTCGATGAGCACCTGAATTACGTCGAGAGGCCGGTGGCCATTTTGGAAAGGAAGAAGAAGATTCTTCGGAACAAGGAAATACGTTTGGTGAAGGTGCAATGGGAACACCGGAGTTGATGAACTTGACGAGTTGATGAACAACTCGACGAGTCCCATGAAGATTGCCTTAGACTCGACGAGTTGTATGAACAACTCGTCGAGTCGGATGAGTTTTCCCCGAGTTATGAATGTGTGTGTAGCCGACGTGTTGTAAGAAGGAAACTCGACGGGTGGCCTTAGGGTTTCGATCGATAATCGTAGGAACTCGACGAGTCACCTGATGACTTGACGAGTGGGAAAGAACTTCAAAGAACTCGGCGAGTAGCCGAGGGTACTCGGCGAGTTAAGGTCAATAGGGATTGTTGACCTTGACTGAGGACTTTGACTTTGACCATTGACCTGGGGCTAACTGGTTGGTTTATGGGGTACTTATGAGGTTGAGAATTTATGAGTATGCTCGTACTATGGTAATAGGTGGAGGAGTCTTTGGCGAGTGATCCGAGAATTGGGATTTATCTACCGAGTCAACATCTGCGAGGTGAGTTATCTTCACTGTATCAAAGGGTCTAAGGCACCAAGGCCGGCTGTAACGCCCATAAAATTTCAACCAATTTAAACTTTTCAAAAACAACCCCGTTTCATTAAGTTATTACAAAAAGGTTTTCAATACAATTATCATCAGAGTCTTCCCAGAATCACATCATAAAACAAAATCATGAGGAGCAGTACGATCACGCCTTTGCCTTGCCACGGTCTCCTGAAGAACCTGAAAAACATTAAACCACAACTGTAAGCCCGAAAGCATAGTGAGATACCCCCAAAATACCAACCACATATACCATACACGCACAACATGTCATACCATAACAGAACACATAACAGCCATGCACTTCGGGTCTACTGTGTGACTGGTCCGCCGCACCGGACTTCAGTCCACCCTTTGAGTCTAGCCATATACATCGAGTCTACAGTGTGATTGGTCCGCCTGCACCGGGCCTTCAATCCACCTGGTCTACTCTCTGAGTCTACAGTATGACTGGTCCGCCCGCACTGGGCCTTCATTCGGCCTGGTCCACTCTCCAGGCCTCGGCACGTCTGGTCCGCCCTGTTGGGGCCTACAGCCTATCCGGACCGCTCATTGGGCCTTCTGGACAACCGGTCCGCCCTGGGTATGTTGGCCTACAGCGCAAAGCAGGACCCACCTCAACCCAACCCCAGTCCAACAACCATGTGCACATAAACATTCAATCAATTCAAATTCAATCAATCCGATCTAGCAGATCACTTAACATAACATCATCCTAACCAGGATACCGACCTAACCGGTCACTAGCATAATACCATCCTAACTACCAGGATGCAAACATAGCAAAGCAATAACACAACAACGATACTCGGGTCACAATCCGATAAAGGGCCGACCTTGGTGCCTTAGACCCTGTTGATATAGTGAGGATAACTCACCTCGCAACTTCCGAAACTCTGAACTGAAGAAGCAGATTCCCGAATCACCGCCTCACCGAAAATCCCAAACTATTCGAAGTAGCAAAATAACCATTAGACCAAACACAATATCCTTCCAAGGGTAAATTGACCAAGTTACCCTTAACTCAATCCGGTCCATGACTAAGGCCCACAATCAAAATATGAAAGGCCCATCACTAGATACGCTCTCAAGCCCACTAATGGCCCAAAGACCAAAAGTCCGAAGCAAAGCCCAATATTGGCCCAATTTACTAAATTGGGCCCACCTCATCAAATGGGCCTAGATCCAAGGTCCATAATAATAAGTGAGTCCATAATACTCCATCCATAATGTCCAGTCACGGCCCATGATCTAATAGCCCAATTACAGCCCAATCTCTTAAGGCCCAAAATGAAAACCCAACAGAGGGAGTACGTTGGGCGTACCCTCCTTGGTACGCTGGGCGTACAACGATGCTCGCGAATTGGAATCGGGACACAGACCCACTACGCTGGGCGTACTCCCAGTTACGCTGGGCGTAACTCCGCTGAACTACAACTTCTCATACGATCTTAATGGCTTAAGCTCTTAAGTCCAAACTTCAGATCCATAGACCAATTATGCCTAGGATTCATAAAGTCTCAAACTTTATTACTTGGGACGTCCATAAAGCTCTTAATCCAAGGTCTTAATCCATTAAGACCTATCTATAACACATGTGAGACAACCAAAGCCCTTGGGACCTCATTTTTCTTACTCAAGACCTCTCTTAAGGTCTAAAAGGACAGCTAATCTCAACCAACTCGAAACATGCATCAAGATGAGGCTTTTTGGGACAAGAATGATGTCAAAACTTCATAACACATAGATCTACACAATATGATTGTCAAGCTAGAGACTTTTTACCTCAAAAGAGCCTCAGAATATGATGTCTTTCCAGATCTACAAGATCCAGCCACTCAACTCCTTCGTTGACAACTTCCTCTTTCTTCTTCAAGACTCTCTTTTGCCAAAACAAGCTTTCCAAGGCCAAACACACCCAACAATGGAGGTGGGACGGCTATCTAGGGTTTCTGAGGTTAAGAGAGTGCTTATGGAGGCAAGGGTAAGAACCATTATGTTCCTTATATAGTGGCTGGCCCTAAATTTAGGGTTTCTGGATGATAGACGTACGCTGGGCGTACATCCAGTACGATGGGCGTACGTCGAGAGACCTCCGCGTTTCTTTCCTTCACTACGATGGGCGTACATCCAGCTTACGATGGGCATACCCAGCCAAACACAAGCACGCATGCATGGGACCCCTTTGCTAAATTTTCCCCCTTTAGGGACCATTGCTGCCCACATCTTTAATTTACAACCTCTCCTCCATCATAAGCCGTTCTTGCCAAACTCTATATCCACATCAAGGACTGAAACGCCCTTACTCTTGCTCTCGGGAACCCAAAATTAGATATTTCAAGAACGGGGTGTTACACCGGCCCTTTATGGTTTTCATCCTAGTTTAGGATGGTTGCTATGTTATTGATATGCTAGATACATCCTGATTTAGGATGGTTTCTATGTTACTGATATGCTAGATACATTCTGGTTTAGGATGGTTGCTATGTTACTTATATGCTAGATTTCATCCTGGTTTAGGATGGTTGCTATGTTATTGATATGCTAGATACATCCTGGTTTAGGATGGTTGCTATGTTACTGTTGTGCTAGATTTCATCCTGGTATAGGATGGTTGCGATGTTACTGATATGCTAGATTTCATCTTGGTTTAGGATGGTTGCTATGTTAGATTTCGGTTAGATCGGTATCCTGATTATAGGATGTTGTTATGCTATTTGATCTGTTAGATCGGTTTGACTGTTACAAATGCTAGCGTATGATATTTATGTGCACATGTTTGTTTGATTGGGGGTTGGGTTGAGGCGGTCCTGCTTTGTGATGAAGGCCAACATACCCTATGAGCGGTCCGGGGAGACTGTAGGCCCACGAGGCGGTCCAGTCATGCCGAAAGCTCGGTATAGATTCAGTTAGACTATAGGCCTTGTAGGGTGGTCCAGTCGGGCCGATGGCCCAATATGCATATTGATGGGTGGATTATTATTGTTATGATATTATCAGTGTGGTGTTGGTATTTTGGGGGTAGCTCACTAAGCCCTTGGGCTTACAGTTTCAGGTACTTCAGGAGGCCGTGGCAAGGCGAAGGCGTGACCGTACCGCTCCTCATCCTTACGATCTGTTTTTGGGACACTCTGATGAACAATGATTTGAAAACAATTTGTAAACAAACACTATTTGGGTTTAAATTGTGATTGGAAAATTTTAAATTTGGTGTAAAATTTATGGATGTTACATTATTAGTTGCACAACTGTTTATGTGAACGTCTGAAACCCATGGAGCGACATTTGATAAATGCTTCCAGCGGCAGTTCCTTAGGCGATATGACACCAACAACAATCCGAGAGCTAATCGAAAAGTTGATGATAGAGTTGAAGCATTCTGGTAATGAAGATGAATTGTATCCGGATCAGCCAAGCGGTGTCAAAGAAATCAACAATGCCCATCTGGAGTCTTAAATATGTGAGCCGACAAAGGCTATTTTGCTCTTGACAAAGGAAAAAAACAACTGCAAAGAAACAATGTGGTATCTGCCTGAAAACTGAACATCCAAAAGATATGTGTATGTTACTACAAGAGGATATAGCTCTAGTAAAAGCTGTTAGAGGATACTAGCAATAGAAGATTTATAATCAGTCTCCAAACTATTATCAGAACAATAATTTACAGTCAAGACAACAATTGCAGCAACCGTCGGGTTTCAATAGACGAGCTTTCAGCAGAATTATTAGAATCAACATAACTTTCAGAATCCGAATCAACAAAATTATCCGAGTCTGAATTATCAAAACCAGAATTCAAATCACCAACCTAGTAGTTCCAATGTGACCTTGGAAGATATTGTGAAAAGTCTTGCCACGAGCACCCAAGCATTCTAAAACGAAACCAGAGCTAGTATTAAGAATCTGGAACAACAAGTCTCTAAACTAGCTATTTTCTGTGGGTCGTCTGCAATCTCAAGGAAAGTTACCGGGACACACTGAAAAAACTATCCAAAGCACAATGTGAGTGCTATTTCCTTGATAAGTAGGATAAGTTATGAAGGCCCAAGCGTATCTGAACTAGAAAAAGAAGCTAAAGAAGAATGAAGTTCTGGTTGAAGAAGAAGATGTAAAAGAACCAGAATAAGAAGAAGAAGATGTAAAATGGTTTTGGTTTGAAGAAGAAACTGAATAAGATAAAGAAACGGAAAATCCACAACCAGTGAGCCAAATCTGAAGAAGTACAATCCCATACCACCCTTCCCATCATGACTGAGAAGCATGAAGCGCGAACGTGAGGACGAGGATATTATGGACAACTTTCGTAAGGTGGAGGTAAATATCCCACTTGTAGAAATAATTAAACACATCCCTTGTTATGCTAAGTTTCTAACAAATTTATGTGTTTCTAAGAAAAAATGAAAATTAATGAAACTATCAAAGCTGGCAAAAATATCTCTTCAATTTGCAAAAAGGCTTGCCCCCAAATTGCAAGGATCTGGGAATTTTCTTGATTCCTTGTAAATTGGGGAACCTTACTTTTTCAAGTGTCATGCTTGATTTAGGTGCATCAGTAAATGTCCTGATGTAAAAAGGCATTGATTGTTAGGCTATATCCTTGAGGATTCGACCTTACTTCCCTATGCTATATTATTAGTGTTACCAACAGTGAACTTTTATCTGCTTAATATGCCTGCGTCAACGTGTTAACAGAAACCCTTCTGGAAGCTTTGGAGAAGTGGATTTTGGTGATTAAGTGCTTAATGGGTGGGTGCATACATTTAGTTGCCATTAAGGACTTAGGGTTTAAGATCTTGACTTATTAGGATATCTAATCGGATGAAGTTGGAAAATTTATCCATCAAGACCTTGGGTTAAATCTGAACTTTGGAGCTCTTAGATCTGTAAGAAAACAACCTAATCCATTAAGTTGTTCAGATCAGTTCCTACGACACGACCTTTAGGTTGTCACGACGTGGCAACTGGGGAGGTCTCGACTGTTTTGTCCTTACACTGCCATAGCGTGGCCAATTGGAGGCCACGAAGTGGTGACTTGTTAAAATGAGTGTTTGGGATTTTGACTTAACCGTTGACTGTGAGGGTTGACTTTTTGACTTAGTTGACTTTTTGGTCAACTTATGGTTTGAACTTTAGGTTGAGGTTGAGTTTCCTTTTGTCTTATAGGTGACTTATGGTGTCGATATTGATCTCAGGGGAGCTGTTGTATTTCTTTCAAGTTTGTGAGGTGAGTTTTCTCACTATGGTTTTGGGTCTAAGGCACAAAGGCCAACCCACCTGATTATGTTATGTATCCATGTGTATAGGATGTGTTATGAATTACCGATATGTTAGGTAGGTAGAATTGTATACTTTTATGCGTTTTTATATTATTTTTTATATGTATATGTCAACATGTTGGGGTTGGGTGAGGCGGTCTAGTTGTGTGATGAAGGTTAAGAAACATGGGCGGTCCAGTTGATATTATAGGCCCAAGATGAGCGGTCTAGCTACTGTAGGCCTTACGAGGCGGGCCAGTAGACTGTAGGTTTGGGAGAGCGGTCCAGGCAGGCTGAAGGTTCATACTTGCATGCATTGTGTTTGTATATTTTTTTTTGTGTGTGGTATTTTGGAGAACTTGTGACAACCCGAAATTTCCATTTTGTACAAACCATATCAAGTCAATAGAAGTTAGAACAGTTACAGTGAATTTCCAGACTTTTGGGTATAAGTTTGAGTATTTCAGGATTTACATTTAAGGAGATATCAGGAGAGTGGATGCACTAGGGTTTTGTGCAACTCTGTTATTCCAAAACTCTATGATATTAGAGTTCATTTCGTGAATAAAATATTTTCTGCCAAAAATCCCAGGACTATATATAGGATTCTAAGCCATATTTATTCATTAGTTACATTTCCAACTAGAGAAAAGCCGAATTCTCTCTCACGGATCTTCGGGTTTTCATCCCAAATTGTGAGTACTTCTATCTAGTTGTATTATATAGCTTAGATTGTGCTTAATAACATCAAAATCAGATCAAAACTACAAGATTTGAGAGTTTACCGCCCAAGAACACCTTGGGGAGTAAACTCTTTTATAAGGGCCAAATGGTGCCTAGTCCCTTCCTTAAGCAATGAAACTAGTTTGGACTTGTACACTAATGAGTTTAGGGCTAGAAAACAACCACAAAACACCAAGTAAATGGTGTTCACGGCCCAAGATCTTCTTGGACCGTGAACACAAAATTTAGGGCCAAAGTGTGCCCAATGTCCCTCCAAACTTTGGAACTGAACCTAGAGACTACCCATGGCCTGTGTAGACATCAAAAACATTAAGAATCAAGGGCTAAAAGTGAGTTCACGGCCAAGGATGTTCTTGGGCCGTAAACTCCATTTTAAGTTGCCAAAATGCCCTAAATGCCTTCATTAAGCCAAGAGACTAGCATATCACTTTACCTTGATGTGTCTAGGACCAAAAACAATCAAAATACCAACACCCATAGGTGTTCACGGCTGCAAACACATGACCAAATGGTCCATGGGCCGTAAACTCAAGTAAGGGGTGTTTTGATGCCACAAACACTTCCTAAGGATTAGGCTTGAAGTTATAATGCTTCCTTATGACCTCTAGGACCCTCATAAACATAAATGGCCATGAGTTTACGACAGTAAACTCATAAGGGCCGTGAACTCCTCAAAAACTCCAAAGATGGTGGTCTTTTTCATCCTAGGTTAGAGCTAATGTCCCTAAATCATTCCCTAGCCTTCAAACTTGCATTCCCACATGAGTAGCCATGAGTTTACGGCCATAAACTCCCTTAGGCCGTGAACTCATGGTAGTAAACTCATGTGAGTGCCTTTATACCTTCCTATGTTGAATCACATGTGATTCCAACACTTGGTCAAGGTGTTTCCTAGTCTCGGAAGGTGTTTCCTTTCATATAGATGTTATAAACACTATATTCATGTCAATATGTGTCCTTATATGTCAATTAGGACTTATTGTGTCTCGGGACATCATTCATGGAACTTCTCATCCCTACACGCATACCCGTTAGAACCACTCACAACAGGTGAGTTCATACCCCTCAATCAATGTTGTAAATGATTTTAAATGCTTTAATGGAGGGGGGAATACAAGTAGAAAACAACATGTTATTAAATCACTCATATGTATTTATAACTGTGTTCTCATCCAGTAGATTTCACATACTTCAAAATGTGATGAATGAAATGGTTTTCTGTCTTAAAAATACCATGTTATCAAAGATATTACGTTTGAAATGTTTATTAAAATGACATCAAGTCATTGTTAATTATTGTTCAAAACTCTTAGATGTCTTACAAAACCATTTCTTTTACCTTCTTGAACAAAACTATATCTATATACTTATGTTCTTATATATGTATTGATATTATAGTTTTCATCCTTCAGTCAGTTTCCTACACTCTTGTGTAGCAAGGGTGTATAAACATGCTTGGACAACCAATTACCTTCCAGTTAACTATTATAGGGATAGTTAGAAGATACGAAACATTATTCCTATTACAAGGAATTACACCAGAGTCAGTTCATTCATGAGTTTATACTATACATTACATGTTACATGAATACGTCTACATAGATACGCTTACATGAATACCTTTACATAGATACATTTACCTGTATACACTTACATGAATACTTGTATCTCGATTCACTAGGATGATTTATTAGTACCTTATGTGTAAATTGTCCTGCCTATCCCAGTTCAACGGGATATCTAGACAGGACTAACCATTCCGGAACCCACCTGTTAGCAACAGTGGTAGATGAACATCTACGGATGCCTACGGTTATTACTTATATTAGGGGTACCTTTACGGGACTAACCATTCCTTTAGCCTACTGTTCTCTATAGAGGTAAATGACCATCTACGGATGCCTACGGTTAATACTTATATTAGGTGTACCTTTACGGGACTAACCCTTCCTTAAACCTGCTGTAGCTACAGAGGAAAATTGAACAATCTACGGATGTTCAAAGGTTATACATGTCGCTATTCGCGATGTCGTGTTAATCCTAATATAAAAGGATAACACTTACATGGTTATATTTTTCCTATTACCTTATTTTGTGATACATTCACATAAACGATGAGTTAGACTAAGTACTTTTAGTAATAGTCAAAAAGAAGGAAAACCATCTTTGTTATAGCAAAACACACGAGTCTTGGTAGATGACCACTTACAAAACACACGAGTCTTGGTAGAAGACTACTTACAAAACACACGAGTCTTGGTAAAAGACTACTTACAAAACACATGAGTCTTAGTAGAAGACTACTTACAAAACACATGAGTCTTGGTAGAAGACTACTTACAAAACATTTAGGTCTTGGTAGAAGGCTACTCGTTATACTAATAGAAATCATAGGGATTTGCTAGAGTATTCAAACGCTTTCAACTGATTTCAAACAATTCACACTTATACAGTCTTTTTCCAAAGGTTTCCAAGTCATTACTTTACAGTTTTACAAATCAAAGACACATTAA
The DNA here is from genome assembly GCF_051521515.1 of Lactuca serriola. Taxonomy (NCBI): domain Eukaryota; kingdom Viridiplantae; phylum Streptophyta; class Magnoliopsida; order Asterales; family Asteraceae; genus Lactuca; species Lactuca serriola. The sequence continues at coordinate 3,538,380 of NC_136408.1, forward strand.
TACTTATGAATTCACCAGCTTTACACTGATACTCTCTTTCAAAATAACTTGTATTCTCAAGTCACCAGTTAGACAGGTACGATGGCCAGGTTTTGAGAAGACAGAGCACAGACAAGACTCGTCTTTTATTTTGATTACATATTTTGATGTCTTATTACAATGAAAGAACACACATGTATTAAAACTTTACTTTTAATGCAATGGATGATGTTGTTGCTTGTTTACTACTTTACACTGTTATGATACTTCACATGACGTCCTCCACCCCGGAACGTTTCCTCCGTTCTTGGTTTTGGGGTGTGACAGAACTCACTAAGCTTTGAGTTACAATTATTGATTTCAATGTCTCGGGTACTTCTGAGGATCGAGGGAAAACGAAGGCATGATCGTAGACATCATCCATGAACTTTATATTTGGAGAGATGTATTGATACTTAGATTTGTCTTTGATATTTTGGAAAACAATGTTTGATTGACTTATGGTTTTATGAAAATGGTTTTGAAATTCAAAAAAAAATTACTATTGTTTTTTTGACGTTACAGTTTAGCAAATATTTTGACAATTTCACAAATAATATATGCAAAATTGGTAGTTGTTTTAATAAACTCTTCAAATTTTGCTTGAATCTTAGAAAACGTTAAATAAAATTAAGTTGGTATATATTTCTCTAATTATATTCATACTTATATAACCGAATAATATTTAATTATAAATAAGACAAAATTCTATAATCGGTCAACAAATAGTCTCACTTTAAGGAAAATGTTGCAAAACATCACATAGGTCCTTGCGGTTTTATATTTTTGCATGGTTGGTCTTTATCTATATAAAAAACTATATTTCCCTTCTGATATCTTTTAGCTTTTCTTTTACCTATTTTTTTAATTTTTGATGATATTAATTTAAAAAAACACACACATACATAATCGTTGTTCATATACCTGCTTCGCCCCCACCCCATTTCAATTCCGGACACCACCATCCCCATCTCCGACCTCCTTCTCTAAACCCCTACCATTACACATTCTCCTTTATGGCTAGAAAAGCTTTATTCTCATAAGGTGGATTAATACCTTTCACTCATATGAGAACTAAGATATGTATGGGGATGTAAATCCTTCAAGGAAGGAACAATTGAGTGGAATCAATGTACAAAACAACTCGACCCCATTCAAGGTAGGCCTGTTAAGTAAAAGGAGTAGTTTTAGTTTGTATTTCTTTTTCCTCCAAATCAAAATCATCGTCTAGGGTGGAATCAACACCTATTTTGGAAATCTTCTTAGAAAATAATATTCTTCCCTTATATTGATGTGTTTCTTCACTGTAGCCTTAGGGTTTACCATCCCTAGAACATGGTTTCTATTTTTTTTCATGGCAGACTCCAGTAGAAACGAAGGATTGCAGGAGTAGTTGGGGAAGAAGAAGAGTGAAAATGAAGAGATATGGGTTGGAATGGTGAAAAAAAGGTCAATAGTTTTAGGTAGGAAGGGGTGGATGGGTGGTAATCAGTCCACTATTTTGTTTTTTTTAATTGAAGTTCATCAAATAATATAAAATAAAATTCATATAAATTAAAGAGGGTATAAAAGTCAATTTAGGTGATTCAATGACTAACCATGCAAGAAAATAAAACCATGAGGACCAACTGCGTGACATTTTGCAAAGTCATCCTTAAAATGAGACTTTTTATAAACCATAAGGACCAATTTTGAAATTTTTTCTATAAAATTAAGATAGACAAAACTTTAAAAGTGGTCCCTGTGGTTTTCGAAAATATCAGGTTTAGTCCTTATGTTCAAAAAACCTCATAGATCGTCCCTGTGGTTTCAAAACTTTTAACATTTGGTCTTTCCAGCTAACTCCGTTACCATTTAACCGTTAAGTCAGGGGCATTTTTGTCATTTCACTATACAGGGACCATTTATGAGGTTTTCAATTACTTTTTTAAAATAAATAAATAAATAATATTTAATATGCAATGGGTCCCACCCTCTCTCTCTCTCTTTCTCTCTCTCTCTCTCTCTCTCTCTCTCTCTCAAGAAATACAGAACTTCTGTCACACCCCAAAACCGTGAATGGCGGAAACATTCTGAGGCGGAGGACGTCATGTATAGTATCACAACAATGAATAGTAGTAAACAAGCAACAACATCATCCATTGCATTAATAATATAATTTCATACATGTGTGTTCTGTCAAAGTTATAGACACCAAAAATATACATATCAAAATAAAAGATGATTCTTGAACGAACTTCATCTTCTCAAAAGCCTGGCACCTGTACCTGTCTAGTGGTGACCTGAGAATACAAGTTATTTTGAAAGAGAGTATCAACTTTAAAGCTGGTGAGATCATAAGTATATTAGTGTCTTAGTTTGTATGAAAGCGTTTGTAAGATGTAATGTATAAGTTTTATAAAGTTTGTGTTTGTTTGAACTATCCTAGAAAACCCTATGTTTCCTACTAAGAGTAGCCTTTTACCAAGTCATCTAGTAACCGTGTGTGTGTCTCTTGTAAGAGTGTGTATTTTTCCAAATTCGACTATCATTAACCAAAAATATAGTTTTTACATTACCGTGCATCGTGTAAATGTTCACGAAGTGAATGTAATGGGATAAATATTATAGTACTGTAGTGTTGTATTAAGTAACTACTGTTGTACTAACTACCTTAAACCAATTGTTATTTAAAGTGCAATGTGATCGGCCTGTACCCTGTTACCGACTGAATAGTAAAACGACGATGTAAGACGCCTTAAGAAATGACATTTGGCACCTGTAGACTTACTAAGTCCCACTGTAGCGAGAAGCAAGGTGTAGGATAGTCAATCCAGTATAAATCTATATGCAAACTCATACACTCCCCAATTAAGGAGATTCTGGATACAAAAACGGTCATGGCAGGTAGTGCCGTGACCCGTTTAATAGCTCACATAACTGAATGTAATGTATATGTAATGTATGTGCTAGCTGTATTGTGTGTTCTTCCTCTGTCTAGCCTGTATGTTTGTTTCTCATCACTATGTATTATGTTTGTTTCTTATTACTATGTATAATGTTTGTTTCTCATCATTATGCATTATGTTTGTTTCTCATCACTATGTATTATGTTTTTTTCTCATTACTATGTATAATGTTTGTTTCTCATCACTATGCATTATGTTTGTTTCTCATTACTATGCATTATGTTTGTTTCTCAGTACTATGTATAATGTTTGTTTCTCATCACTATGCATTATGTTTGTTTCTCATTACTATGTATTATGTTTGTTTCTCATCACTATGTATTATGTTTGTTTCTCATCACTATGTATTATCATTAGTAAGACCCTAAACTATGCCTATTGTAGTTTACTAGTAATATAACTGGTACGTATGAACATGTGAGTATACCCTTGTTACCCAAGGGTATTGAATGAACTGGGAGAACGTTTATGATTATATATGTACACATGATATATAACTAATATTTAAACGACCTTCGGACGAGTACCCGATATCCCACCAGACCACATCTCAAGCGCGAAAAGGAAATAGGGCGGGCGGCCTCCTAAGCCTTTTAAACATTGCTTATATAACTATACATATATGGACATGCAATTGATAATAAGTATAACAGAGTTTAAGTAAAAGTATTTGATAAGTAAAACAGTTTGTAAAACAGTTTGAAGCAAAACAGTTTGATAAACAGTTTGAACAATAAGAAAATCATTGGTTTTGTAGTTATTAATCACATGTGATTGATGTAATAACTATAAGTATTCAACTTGTATTCCCCCCATAAAACCATTTAAAACATTTAAAAGCATTTCAAAGGTTAGTTAAAGGGGTATGAACTCACTTGTAGTGAGTGGATTGGATTGAAGTGTCGGATACTGTGCTAGGTGACAAATGGAGACTTGTACACACGTACGAGCCTAGTTATCATATAATGAACATATATACAACTAATTAGCCAATTTATAACTACTAAATTAAGTTGGGACACTCTAGAACATGAAAACACTTTGTTTCAAGTGTTAAAGATCACAAGGGTTGCATCCAAGTGTTTGTAGGGCAAAGCTAGAGTGTTTAGAGTTCAAGGGTAAACTCCTTTGGAGTTTACGGTTTTAATGACCATTACCCAAGAAGTTTACGACAGTAAACTCAAGGTTTTACGGTCGTGAACTCTACATTTTATGACCATATGTTGTTTTGAGGTTTTACAAGTCCTTTGAAGCATTTCTACTTGGTGGTTAGGCCTTTGGAAAGATCTAGGGCACCATTTCACTCCTAAATGGAGTTTACGGTCCCTTTACCATTTTCCTTTGAGTTTACTACCTTAAACTCATGAGTTTACTACCTTAAACCCATAAGTTTGGTACTAGGGGGTTTTCAAGTCCTTAGCTCAATCATGGCAATAGTCTAGGTTAGATTTAGACATAAGGAATAACCATGGGACTTTTACACACCTTTTGGGGTGTTTACGGTTTTGGGAGATCCCCAAATCGTAAACACATAAAAATGTAAGGTTTTGGTGCTTTTTGTGTGATAAAATCATCAAGGATGAATCTAGACAAGTCCCTAAGGCATGGTGAAGCATCTAGGCACCCTAAGGCACCACTTTGCACCATATTTGGTGTTTACGGTTTTGGGAGCCTCCCAAAACCGTGAACACCTTGATCTTGGTGTTCTTGGGACTTTTCTTTGATGCTAACATGTAATACAAGCTTAATAAGACTCAAGGATGGAAGTACTTACTATAAGGAAGCTTGAAATGAGCTAAAAGTCCAAGAACACTTAGTGTGTGTTCTTGGTGTTTTTGGAAATCTAATCAAGACACAAAAATGGATGGATGAAAAGATGTACAATCACTAGATTAAGTGTTATACCAATTTGAAATGGCCAGAACACTTATAAGTTTGAAGATCTTGAATTAAATCTTGGATGATACTTGAGAGTGTTTTTTAGTTTACTCTTTTGGTGATTAGGGAGTAAACATAAAATGACTAGTTTGGGGAGTAAACTCATGCTTAAGGCATGAGTTTACGTTTTTGGGGGTAGTTTACGGCCCAAACATAAAAGTTTGGCCGTGAACTTCTAAGATACGTGGTATTCGCAGTTTAGAAATTTCGAGACCCGAGACGGCCCATCCGTTCACCCGTTCGTTTAAAGATTAATTATTAAAATAATCAAATGAACTTATTTTTCCTAAAAACAAGTAAAAGTGAACTTGACTTATAATATGAAGTGATTGAATTTTAGGGTTTGACCGAATGAAAATTCTGGGTTGTCACAACTTCCCCTCAATCCCATGCCCACCACCATCACCGATTACCCATAATCACCACCAGTTACCGATAACCACCACCAGTCACGGACATCCACCACCCACTTATTCCGGCACCACTACTATCTACCTATTTTGGAACCATCACAACCCACATTATCGATTCAGCAAGTGTCACCCCAAGATCAAATCCCAAAAATCAAATTTTAACCTAGAAATTAAGATCACAACAAGATCAAATCCTGAAATCAAAACCTAACCAAAGTCAAACCCTAAAATCGTGAATCAAAACCTAAGCTGAAATCAAAACCAAATTTGGAAATCAAAACCCAAACCGCAAATGAAAGCAGACATGAACACCATTGTTCCTCTCTTTTTGGACAATGTCGATGAAGAACATCAAAATCCTACCCCAGATCAAGCAACATTGGAGACCCCAAATCAAGTAACATTGAAATCCGACCAACATCTAAGTATCTAGTCTCGTTTTCTTCCGTCTTCAATCTATTTTACTTGATCTCTTCTCTTGATAGCTCCGACGAAGAACACCAAAATACGCCCCTAAAACTACCATGAATCAAAAATCAGACGTACAATTGCAATCAAAACCAAAATCCGTAATTTCACACATCGATTAATCAAATAAAGTGAATCAGCTGTCAAACTTGACATTAATACATTCGAGACTGTAATCAAAATCAAACTTCATCAAATTTCTGTTTCAACGAAGATTTTAATACAAGTGGTGGTCGGAGATGGAGAGGTGGGGCAATGATGGTTTTGAATAAAGAGGGGAGCCAATGATGATGCGTTTGTAAGAGAGTGTTGCGAAAGAAGAAAGGTGATGGGAGAGGTGGTGACCGGAGATGGAAAGGTGGTGGCGATGATTCTCTTAGAGAGAGATGGCGCCAAAGTATTATGATGTCAGGTGAGATACGGAGAGGGGAAGAAGGGTACTTGAAGCCTGCCGCTTGAGCCCTGAGTGAGAAGTTTAACGAGAAGGTCACCGGTAGTAAACTTAGGTTGCTGGTGGTGAGTTATTGCACTTTTTATATATATATATAGAGAGAGAGAGAGAGAGAGAGAGAGAGAGAGAGAGAGAGAGAGAGAGAGAGAGAGAGAGAGAGAGAGAGAGACTCATTGCATATTAAATATTATTTATTTATTTATTTAAAAAAAAAAAGTAATTGAAAACCTCATAAATAGTCCCTGTATAGTGAAATGAAAAAAATGTCCCTAACTTAACGGTTAAATAGTAACGGAGTTAGCTGGAAGGACCAAATGTTAAAAATTTTGAAACCATAGGGACGATCTGTGAGGTTTTTTGAACTTAGGGACTAAATTTGATATTTTCGAAAACCAGAGGGACCATTTTTGAAGTTTTGTCATTAAGATATTTGTATAAAAGAATATAAAAGAGCTTTATTCAAAGTATAATATAAGTGTTAATATGTAAATGAATATTTTTAAAAGATAATTGCTATTTTACGAATGTAGTTGCAATTGCAAAAGATTAGTGGCATACAGAAATACGATTATCTCATTGACAACAATTGACATGGATGAATTAATAATCCAACATTAGTTATAAGTATAGATGAGATTTATAACCGAAAAATCCAACAATTGACATGGATGAATTCTTGTTTTAATAAATTAATTAGGCATCAGTTGTTCGTTTATAATTTGTGAGAGTATCATGGATTGATATGAGTAACACATTATACTGATTTCTTTTCAGAAATTATCTTCCAAAGGAGCTACCAGAACACTTAATAAACTACCATGACTTCCACTCATCCCCCCACCTCCTTACTGAATTTATACTTCCATTCTGTAAAAAGAAATAGAAACTACAGTATAACATTTTATTCAAAAGTCAAAACACAGAAAGTCAAAAGATACAAAAGAAAATAGAATCTCGAGCACATAAACTTACAAATCTTTAAGTTTTAAACAGCATTAATGAAAACTGCGCATGACACCATGTAAGTAGCCTCCAGTCATTACAAATGACACCACCGACACAACACCCGCCGGAAAAACTTTACCCGACTTCTTAAACCGCATTCCCATCACTCCCAACAGAGCACCAGACAAACCAAGTCCAACACACGATGCAAACACAGGATTCACCGGTAACTGTGTGTAAACAAACAGCAATAATGCCGCCGATATCCCGCCGGAAATTAAAGATTTCTGGCTTCCACTCTTCAGAAACCCCATCACACCACCCAACCCAACCAAGGCGGCATACCCCAGTGTTAGCTTCTGAGACATCGACATGCCCATCTTTTTCGGTTCTTGATTGTCTTCTGGTGCTCCTCCACCCTCTCCACCACCACCGCCGCCGCTTCCACCGCCCCAGTTGTTGTCGTTTCCTTCACCACCACCACCACCGCCACCGCCGCTGCTGTCGGTTTGGAGTTCGGTTGGTTCTACAAAATCGACAGAAAGGGCGGTGGGGGGCTTTTCCGGGACCACGCTGCGGCTGATCACACCGGAAAACCGGTTTCTAGAGTGGTGTTTGATGGTAATTGGGCGGTATAAAGAGAGATTTGGTGTGGTTTTTAATGACAAGAGATGGGTAGTGTTACTTGAAGTTGAAGGTGTGGGGGAAAGTTTATAGCAAGGTTGACGATAATGCCCTTGGATTGAAGCTAGGGTATGATATTGGGGAAGTGAAATGGAAGAATGGGAAATTGCTGAAAGCTCTCCTGTGATGGCCATAACTATGAAGCCTTCAGAAGAAGAAAGATTAAGAAAACTGATAGAAGATATAAGAGAATATTTTTTGTTTATTAGATTCAAAGTAAGATAAATTTGATACAATTTCTCTGTGTTCTGTTTGAGTCTTAAACAAGAACCATAATCATACATTCATTTCAATAGTAAAACTGAATGGACCTATCTTCTCAAGAACAAAAGTTCAAAACTACATTAAACAAAAGAAAACAAGCAACATCTGGTGTTCATCTTACAGCAAAATCAAAATCAACTTTAGAATCAACAAGTATGAAAATCAAAGTCTAGCTGTGTTTGAAATTTAAAGTCCGATAGTTCAATCATTCAAAAGATTCACGATAAAACTGCAAAATCCTGTGTTCAAGTCAATCAAAACCCCTGCTAAAGTGTCTTATATAATACTAACAGCTGACAGTTTTTGGTCAATACGAATACGAAAATCTTCCACAAGAATCGTAATACACTATCTGTTTAATCCGCTAGATTCGTGATTCATATTTTCAGACCATATAATCAATTCAACCAAAGCCTTTCAAAATGTAGAATTCGATAACGAACTTCAGTTTTTGGCAATTTTCGAATATGATTGAATAAAAACACGAAGCAAAAATGAACATTCTACAAAAAAAAGTCTAAATTAAACTGATATGAATATGATACCAAGGGATTACTTACCTTTTAATTAGAAGCTGAAAAACCCTAGTTTCGTTTTCTCAAGGGGTCGTTCGAAGCTGTAATAACTAATAAGCGTCAAACAACTAGTACCCTCCGCCGTCCAAATAAACGGAGGAATAAGAAGCTAATGGGCCCAGAAATTCAGGTTCCCAAACATGAATTAGGCTGGAATCTAACAAATGTATCCAAGAGTCCAGGTTACAACCCATATAGATACAGATGTTCAAAACATCTTTAGTTTCTCACAAATATTTATATAGTAATTTTTATTATCAATAACTTATTAATAATATTAGAGAAGTCAAATATCTTTTTACTTTTTTTATAATAATATTTAACAAAATAAGTTTTTCCTATAGAAGAAAAACAACAATATCACTAAATTATTTCTCTATGTTAATTGTTTTTTTTTTAATTTTATATGATTTGGATTTGGTTTACCTTATTAATAGCTAATAATATTGCTATTTATAGGCATTAGGCGACATGTCAATATTTAGGTTAAAATGTTACCCTTTCTACTTTACGTTAGTTTTGTGCTATAAGCTTTCAAGTGAAACATTATTAGGTCGCCTGTAGACATGCACAAAATGATTGGTCATAGACCGTTTAAAATGAGATTGGACCTATAAAAGACCGAACCGAAAAAAGACCGGTCCGAGAGAAACCGGACTGTTCTGAAACCGGTCAAAAAAAAAACCGGACCATTCGAAACCGGTCTGAGACCGATCTCAAATAAGACCGGAAGCCAAAGTTTACAAATATATCATTTTTGTGTTAATTACACAATTTTTAATCAGACACTATCTAACATCATTTCATTTTTTTTTCTTTTATTTAACTTTATTGTATCATTTTTAATAAAGTTTAATCTATTATTTTGGTGTTAATCTCACATTGTTACGGGAAAAACTCGAAACCGAAACTAAAACACCAACATATATCGAAACTGAGCCGAAAAAACTCGAAGACCGACCGAAAAAACTCGAAAACTGAACCGAAAAATGTGCACGGAATGACAGCGGGACCGGACCGAAAAAGACCGAGATCAGTCCCAAAAAAGATCGAACCGGAAGAGAGCGGTCTGAGAAAAGACTGGACTAAAAAAAGACCGTACCGTTTCGAGACCGACCACAAAAAAACCGGATTGTTTCGAGACTGACTGATGCAGGACCGAAAATGTGTGCAGTTCTATGTCAATGTCGTATACATACAAATTACATTCATATTAAATACATGATAATAAATTTATACTAAGAAAAAAAATATCGGTTTCATAACAACTTTGTTCAGCCTTATTTATATGTTATAGGATAAATTTAAAAAGATGTCCAAACTTTTATATGCAAATTTATAACCAGGCCTAGAAAAAGGACTTTGTATGGTGTTGAACATGTTGTAAATTTAAATTATTAGAATTTGAAGTCACGCCGAAATATTTAAAATTAATTATGATGTGATTATGGTCTCTTTGCATATTTTTTTATTGTATATTTTATCATTTTGGAATTAATCATGAAGCAATTATGACATCATCTTTGTTTGTCGGAATTTCAGACTTATTTAACCAATTGAACCCTCGAATCGATAAGACTGTTAGTTCGCCGTCCGGTCAGATTTTTACAATATTGATTTTAAATGCGCTCTATACCGTGAAAATATATTTGAGAATGCTATTTCCTTAACCAATTATTTAAAAGGTTTAATTGAGAAAACTAGAAGAGTGACAATATAAAAGGTTAAAGGTTCCCTTTGTTGTGTCAACGGAAAATGGAAATAACTTTTAATAGGAAAATAACAAGTATACTCACAAAATGATGTGGCTTTTTGTCAAATCTTCTCATGGTCAACTCTGATCTAGATGTCGCAGGGATGGGCAACATTTCACAAAGGCAAAATACAACACAGGGAATAGTACGAATTAATTATAACATTCGTTAACTTTATATCTGATTCGATTATAACAAGAAAATAGATACATTATGGATTTTAATTTTAGTGAGTCTTTTTGAATACCGAAGATATGCCTTTTACTTTTGTCAAATAAGGTCTGATTTAAAATACCACTAAAAACAATGTTTGCTTATAGGTCGAATACTAAATATTATTGTACAAGTTTTATTACACTTCAATTTTAAACTATTTGATCTTTTAACGATATCAAATTTGATACAAAATTTACTAGGCGTAATATATTACCCTCTTTACCCTAGAACAACTGAAACTAACAATATCAAATTGAACTTAAGGTTAATCTTTTGCTTGTATCAGTAGTATATTCAGTGGTGACTTAACGAACATTATAAATCGTTGTGAACTCGTCATTGATTCACCCTCAATATAGTTGGATCTGCCACGTGTGTTAAGGGATCTTGTCATCGCCAGACACTTTGTTGTCTTTCTTGCCCGAATCTCTCATACTCAAAGTAATCTGATTCTCTAACAAAATTTGCACTTGCACTCTTGAGACTCTTTTTCAAACTACTTTCCTTTGTATTTGAGACATTGGGGCTTGTCAACGGATCGGCAACTAAGTTGTTAAGAACATGTTGTGCCTCCTCTGATAACCTTAACGTGTATCTTTCAACATCTTCAATAGGTCGTTCCATCATCAAATGTCCCGTTGAATATGAACGTGGAAATTTTCTAACAAGTGAAATGTCATGTTTTAAATCAAACACTTCAACTGAAACATGACCACTTGTAGTAGGCCTGTTTGGGCCACAACACAGCTCAGCATAACTGAGCTGGTTGGGTTTTGGAACTAGACTTGCTCGACAAACCGGGCAAGTGACGCGTAAAGCCAACCACTCATCTATGCAGGCCCTGTGGAATACATGGTTGCATTCCGGTAACAAGCGTAAGACCTCGTGATCCGTAAACTCAATTAAGCACACTGCACATTCTAGCACGTGTTGCCCTATTTTCATCTCTTTCACTGTGGAATAAGTGCAAGTTGTGAATGTGGCAATCACTGCAGGGTCGAGCCCGCATACCAGCTTCATGGACCTCCTTCCACCGCCGTTGATGATGGTGGAGGCGAGGGTGAGCTGATGTTCGACATAGTGGCAACCGAAGTAGAAGAAGAAAATGCAAATTAACAAAAAAGCAATTAACAAGCATGCCGGAACTACTACCATGGGTGTATTTATCTTTGACCCCACTCTCTGAGGAGGCGACAACGCAGGTGGTGGTTTGCTGGAAGTTTCCGCGGCGACAGAACTAGTTAGTGCCACTAAAACGAGAACGACAACCACCCATTTCATTTCGTAAAGAAATTTAATAATTTCGGTCGATGAAAACCTGAATGTATCCATGGATTTTGGTTTCAATGTAGATATGCGTTTATATATATAGAGAGAGGTAGATCAATTAATTGATGGGATATATATGAGTCTCAATTCTAATTGGATGTGATGATTCTTGATTTTAGAGGTAGATCCGGCTGTAAAAAGATTCTTGTTTTTCAAGATTCAACTGTTATAATATTTGATGAATAATCCTCCAAATAACAATTTTAAATAATTTATGAAGATTCATTGTAGGTTCTCGATTATAACTAGATGTGAGGATTCTGAATTTTTGTGGTTCCGACAAAAACAATCGTTTGGTTTTTGTTACAAGATTTTTGTAACATTCTTTCTGTATACTCTTTGAAATGTTCAATATTTAATCAAGAATTTGTTTTTTTTTTTTTGAAGCTTGAAACAAATTTTGAATAGAATTTGTTGTTTTTGAAGCTTGAAACAAATTTTTTATAGATATAAGTTGGATTGCTCGGTTCTGCCAAACTGATAATTTGGACAAAACAACTTGTCATGTTATTGTGATTTGGTGGATCTCCATATGAATATGGGAAGGTAACCGTGACATGCAGATACAAAATATTTATCTTGAGCATACGGTGTGGGTGTATTGCTTCTCACTATTGCCGACGTGGAGGGTAAAAACGGCATGACAACGAGATCAACACCCCCCCCCCCCCCCTCCATCTCGTTTATCCTCGTTGTGGCATTTCTCGTTGCCATCTCCACCCAATGAAACGAGCAAAAAATCGACCATTACCACTTTAAAACGTTTAAATACGGTTAATTTAATAAAAAAAAAAACTTTAAAATTAATTATCCTTTCCCTATATAAATACATATTATATCTAAACAATTTTTTAAACACATAACTTCTCTCTTTCTCTCTATTATCTCAATTATCTTCAAAAAAAAAAGTATGGATCCTTTTGCTTCGTCCGATGATTCCGATGACGATATATTCTTCAGGATGATATATCAGCATTATACTAACGAGCTGCTACAACCAGACCCAACTCCGCTACTAACAAGACGTGCGATGTTAAACAGAAATCGTGAGGAAGGACACGAGCATCTATATCGCGATTACTTTGCGGATAATTGTATATACGGGTCGAAGGACTTCAAAAGAAGATTTCATTTGAGTTGGAATGTTTTCCTACGGATCGTCAACGCCTTGGAAAGCCGATATCACTTCTTTACTATACTTTTATACAAAAAAAAATCTAGTACATTTTTCTTTAATTTTACAACATATACAATATATTTTTAAATTGTAGTTAATATATGTTTAGGTACGAATTTTTCCAATTGAGATATGATGTTAGAGGTAGACGAGGATTTACAACGTTGTAGAATGTGCTGCGGCCATTTGTTTGATGGCTATGGGGGAATCACCCGACACCATGGACGACTATATGAAAATGGCCGAAAGAACCGCAAGGGATAGTTTGTATACATTATCAAGGGGTGTTGTTGAAACATTTGGAGACATGTGTTTGCAGAAACCTTCGTTGCATGATTTGCAAGAATTGTATGTGGCGCATGAAGAACGCCATGGCTTTCTTGGAATGATCGGAAGCCTTGATTGCACACACTGGAAATGAAAAAATTGTCAGGTAGCATGGAAAGGGCAATACACAAGTGGTCATCACGGATCACATTTGTTGGTTTTAGAGGCTGTTGCTTCTCAAGATTTATGGATTTGGCATGCATTTTTTGGGGTTGTGGGTTCCAACAACGACATCAACGTTCTTGATCAGTCGCCAATATTCGATGATCTTTTGAATGAAAAGGCCTTGGATGCTCCTTTCATGGTGAATGGAAACGAATACAAATATGGATATTACCTTACAGATGAAATATATCCTTAGTATTCTACATTGGTGAAGGCATTCCGCCACCCGGTTGAAAAACGAAACAAACTTTTTAAGAGAAGACAAGAAATAGCACGTAAGGATGTGGAACGTGCTTTTGGAGTACTAAATGCGAAGTGACATATAGTTGAACATGCAACACGACCATTGGATTTAGAAACTCTACGGTATATCATGTATGCATGTATCATAATGCATAACATAGTAGTAGAAGATAAAAGGCGAAATTTTGCACACTATATACTAACGGAGTCCAGACACGTTCAGTTTCAACCAGGAACAACAGAGTATTTGCATCGAGTTGTTGGCATTTAGAACGCAAATAAACACAGACAACTTCGAGAGGACTTGGCGGATTATATCTTCTATGGTAACAATAACGATAACGAATAGCGTTTAGTTTTTAAAAAAATGTTTTTTTAACGAAGAGCGTTGTATTTTTTTTTTTTTGAAATTTGTATGTTATGTGTAATTTAATTTTTATGTTAATTTTAATCTTTAAAAATTGTTTTTATTGTATGTTATTTATAATTTTTAAACATTATGTTTTATTTATTATCTTATATTTAAAAAATATTTGTCTAAATTAAAAAAATCGAAAAAAATAAATATATTATAAAATGGAAAAAAGTTGGTGTTATAACAAGATGCAACATGGTGACCATTTCTCCATTTGGTGTTATAACACCGTTGGTGTTGTGGCATGTGAGGTGGCATCAAAATGGTGTTACGACTAGTTTCCCACACCTTATACTCTAAGGATTAATATGATAATAAGTGAGGATATCAGCCAGAAAATTTAGAAGTTGTGTCTTACTTTGGTCTAAGAATTATAGTCATTTAGACTTATAGATTGTTAAATAAAAGAAGACAAAACTGCAAAAATGGTCCCTATGATATGTATTTTTTCTGAGTTTTAGTTTAAACCCCAACTTTTTTGGTTTCATGGTCATTTTGACCATGTTTCTTTGTGGATGTGATCCCCGTTAAAGTTAAAATGACTAATATACTATTTTCATTTGTTTTTCTTATTTTCTAAAAAACTTTATCTTTTTTATTTTAATATTAATGTAATACTAATAAATAAAGTGGGCCCCCACTACCTCTCTCTCTATCTCTCTAAACTAAACACACACACACACTCTCTCATTAGGTTTAACCAAAATTCGATCACGAAACAACAACGGTGTCAGAGGTGCCAAAATTGAAATTACATTCACATGGTCTAGTTGTTTCAGCACAAGGATTGGGTTGTATGGGAATGATTAGGAGTCACGGACCGTCGAAAGAGGAATCTGATATTGTCAAGCTCCTCCATCACGCCATTGACTCAAGTATAACCTTCCTCGACACCTCAAACGTTTACAACCCCTTCATTAACAAGATCCTCATCGGCAAGGTAAGTAACGAAGTTCTGATTAATCGATTTGTTAGCTAAGGATTTTGATTCGAGGAATTTGAAATTTCATGAAGGCTTTGAAAGAACGAGGGTGGAGAGAGAAATTTCAGATGGCTATAAAATTTGGATTTCGAATGCTCAATGGAAAAATTGAGGTGTGTGGTGATCCAAGACATCTGCGATCAACATTCATATCCCAAATGAAATCACGATTTGTCCCTCTTTTTAACTAAAGTTTACTTTCCATTTATTAAAAAAAAGGTTAATACATATTGACGAAAGGCAAACGGACAACAAGCTGCGCCACTAGCCCTTTCTAGATGGCAAAACTAATTATTTTAAAAACAACATTTGTGGATCTAGGAGATATAACATTAGAATGTCTGACCTGTTGGACTCTGTTGAGGATCTCCATTGCCTCTGGTGCGAGAAAACCAAATGTATCAAATGCTTCTAATTGTTTCTAAACATCTAAATTGCTTTGATTTGGGAATTTTCAGAAAAACACATCTAAACACCCCTCTTTGACATCATTAAACTGATTATTCAAACATCTTTTACTCTATCAAAGCGAAAGATTCAACTTACTGCTTAGTTTCGTTTTGTTGCAATATAAATCTTGTATGCCAGCCATGGAAAGATTCTACTTTTTCTTAAAACTTTGTGTAAGTGAAAAACTATAATAAACATATGGAATAGCTGAAGAAAGTAGTAAAGGAAGGCAAAGTGAAGTGCATAGGATTATTACAAGCACCTGCTTCAACAATTATTAGTGCTTATCTTGCTCATCTAGGTTTCTAGAAAAATCAATAAAGTTTACGTTTTCGAAGGTGAAAAAACTTGTGTAACGCTCGATCCAAGTATTATTCATTTTTGGTCCCTTATATATTAAGTTATTGCTTTTTGGACTTGTTTTGCAAGTTTGTGGGGGAGGAGGGACCATCCCTGACAAGTTTGGACTTT
The DNA here is from genome assembly GCF_051521515.1 of Lactuca serriola. NCBI lineage: Eukaryota > Viridiplantae > Streptophyta > Magnoliopsida > Asterales > Asteraceae > Lactuca > Lactuca serriola. Next base: position 3,554,613 of record NC_136408.1, read on the forward strand.
TGGAGGCAGAGCTTGAACGCGGGGCGTTCCCCAGGGCGTTTAAGTTGGAGCTCAAACCCTAATTTTAGGGTTTAAGACCTATTTAAACACCTTAAGTCCCAGGTGTTGGCCTCATTTCCAGCCTCCATAGCCCCAAACCCTAATCTCGAAACCCTAGAGCCTCTAAGAGTGTTGTGAGCTCATTATGTGTGTTTTGGTGTGTGTTTTATTCTCATTCAAGGAAGAAAAGCTTGGTGCAAGGTGGTGGTTCAAGTAGGAGCTTATAGATCGTGGTTCTCTACTCCATTTCCAACTCATTTAAGGTATAAAGCTCTAACCTTGCTCATTAGAAGCTTAGATCTAAGCCTTTATGGATTTTAGCCCTTTTGGCCCCATAGTTGAGATCTTGTCTTTTGTGACCACTCCAAAAGCTTTGAGTTGCTCCTCTTGGCGTTTCTGAAGTTATAGATTCTTAAAGTTTGCATCTTTAGAGTTTTATAAGCCCCATGCATGAGACTAAGCCCTTTTTATAGAATTTGAATGTTATCTTGAAGTTGGGACCTTTTTAGGGCACGCAAAGCCATCAAGTCAGTGACTTTATGGTTCTAGATTTTTTTAGGACTTGGTTCTAGGTTATAGTCGTGTGGTTTTAGGCATTAAGTGCTTAATAATCATTTTTGGAAGTCAGTGTGCGAACGCCCAGCGTTCGGTCGAGGAACGCCCATCATTCCGGCTAAGGTTTGCAATCTGTTGGCATGTGACGAATGCCCAACGTTCCATCAGTGGGCGTCCCTTGGGCCATTTTCTTGGACCTTGTTGCTTCGGGCTATAGTGGACTATCTGAAATCAGGTTTTTGGACTATGTATATGTTTGGGCTTTAGGGTAAAGCCCATTAGAAGAGTTTAGGCCCAATTTGGAAAATTGGGCCATAAGTGGGCCACTGGTGGGATTTGGAAGATTATCTAGTGATGGACCTTGTATGTTATGGTTTTGGGCCTTAGTCATGAACCAAATTAGGCCAGGGGTAAAATGGTCATTCTACCTAGAGATGGATTATTGGATTTTGATTGGATGTTATTTTGCACTGATAGCTCGAGGAGTCGTCAGGGCAACAGCTAGAGATTTCTTTCTGTGAGATTCAACTTTTCGAGGTGAGTTTCCTCACTGGGTTTAGCGGGTCAAAGGCACCAATGCCGGCCCATGCTTATGCTATGTTAGTATGCTAGCTGTCTTCGTGACTCTTGCATGTGTATGTGTTTATATTCTATCTGGGCTAAGGTCTGATTCTGGGCGGGGCCCGATGACTATTTGTATGCTTTGTATCTATGTGATTATTGCATGTGTATGTGTTTATTTGATATATGTTATATGTATGTTGGGCGGGGCCGGATCTATTACGGAGCAGGGCTCGATGCTGGACGGGGTCCGATGTCGAGCGGGTCCCGATGACAGGGCAGAGCCCACTATATATTTTTGTATGTATGGTATGTGGTAGTTTGCGGGAACTCACTAAGCTTTGTGCTTACGGTTTCTAGTTTATGTTTCAGGTACTTCCGGTTCTAAGGGGAATAGCTCGAGTTGACTGCATCGCACACACCATTGGAGTTCTACATTTGACATTCACTCTGATTTTGATAACACTTGATACATTGGTTTTGTTGTGATGAATGATTGATATTTGAAAGTACTATTTTATCTATTATTAAAAAATGAAATTTTTTGGACCGTATTTTTGGATGTTACAAGTTGGTATCAGCGCCTTGGTTTGAGGGACTCGGGCACACTCCCCGGTGTGTCTGAACTCAAACTAAGGACTGGGTAGAAATTTTCAAAAGAAAAACATTTGATAAAAAGGATATCTAAAAGAGAAAGAGGGTGTGGTGCATGCAATCAGCCGAGCTTAAGTAAGTTATCCCAAAATACCCATACATGTTTATGATATGTTTTGAATTGTGAATCTGTGAATCGCATGCTAGATTAGGGCTAAGGATCTAGGAGAGATGCCTTTGTATGCCCTCTTTATGGGCTTATGGATTCGCATGTTAGTACTAATCAGTTAGTAATAGGGTGGCCTGATTAGGTTATGCTTTATTCTGATTACTTGATGCTCAAATGTTGCTTGCTTTGTGCTTTTAGGAGTTTTAGCTAGTTTTAGCTAATTAGTAAGCGAATATGAAAAGTTACATATTATGGAAACTAAATAATTTTAGAGGGTTAGTTTTAACTCTACTGTGCAGCTCTTGTTTTAGTTCAACCGTTGTAGTGTGAGGCCTTTCATTCGAAGAATTATCTAGTTTGTGTAATATGTAATTGTATTCGTGAGCTAGTTAGAGGAAGTTAGCGTGAGTTCCTTCTGCAGCTGATGGAGGATAGTGGTGTTGAGTTTGCCCTGGGATAACCTAGGATGAGATTTAGTGTTGATAGCCTTATCTGTGAGGAAATTGTTGGTTATAGAGTAACTTGGCTGAGTTAAGGCACTTTTGGAGGAAAGTACAGGTAGATGTGGAAGGTAGTATTTGTCCGTACTACTGGAAGTAGAGGATCCGTACTGGATTCAAGGAGGGTTGCAATGAAGTCAGGAGCTTGTAGAGTTGTGATTTCCCCGATGTGTGTATCGATGCATATTCTGATAGTTTTTATGGTCTAGTTTCAGTATGGTGGTATTGCGAGACAGGTCAGTGGGCAGTTCTGGTGCTGGGGAGGGTTCAGGCTCAGGCTCTGGAGCCGGGAATCTTGATGAGCAAACAAGGGAGTTCATATTGTCTGAGATTACATGTAGTATCCTTGAGCAAACTCATGTAATCTTTGGCACGGTCAATGAGGGTATTTTGTACATTCTTGATGAGAGATTGAGCGCCTTTCTTGCTGAGATTGTGGCTTTGGTCGAGGCGTGCTCTCTGACTTTCATGGAGTTTCGGGGCATGTGGAGCGCCAGATTATCATGGGGCGAGGGATCCCATTGCGAGCAGCAGGTGGTTAGCAGATGTTGCTAACGCTTTCCATACCATCCATTGTCCCGAGGGGGACAAGATCAGACTAGTTTCCTGCCTCTTAAAGGACATGGCACGTGATTGGTGGGAAGAGGTAGGGCATGCTATAGGAGATGATGTGGCTATTGATCTGATGACTTGGAGTGATTTCTCGACCAGGTTCCGAGCCGAGTTTGCACCGGTGATGGAGGTGCGGCAGCTGGCGCGAGAGTTCCATGATCTCCATCAGACTACTTAGATGGTGGCTGAGATCACTGCTATGTTCAAGGAGAGGGCACTTCTGGTTCCACAGTATGTGGTGGACGAGGAGATGAAGAAGGCTCAATACTATGAGATGTTGAGGAGTGATATTCGGCAGTTTGTTAGTCGATCCAACTGCAAGACGCTGGAAGACATGATAGCGAGGGCTAGGGAGAGGGATATTGACTTAGAGATGGAGAAGAAGAGGAGGTCAGATTCTGTGATGAGTGTAGAGGGTTCGGGCAAGAGGCCCAAGGTATATGATTGTAGACCGAGAGGCCAGCATGGCCGTAGCCGCTGTGGCAAGTACGTCAAGGTGCACGAGGGGACGTGCAGAGTGGGTGGTTCTGGCTGCTTCAAGTGTGGCCGAACTGGTCATATCAGCAGGGATTGTACTACTGCCACCCCCACGACTCCGGTATCTCATCTGATTTGCTTTCAATGCAATCAGAGGGGCCACAAGAAGGCCCATTGTCCGAGTTTGGCTATAGCAGGACCAGTGTTAGCACCCGCACCTATGACTTTGAGGATTACTGAAGGCCGTCAGGGTCGGGCAGATGCGCCAACAGCGAAAAGCAAGGCTTTTCCAGCTGATAACGGAGGAGGCGTGTGTAGCTCCCAATGTTGTGACGGATATATATATATATCTTCTCCATGTCTCTTTCTTTATATTAAATTGTTGCTTATGTTTATGTGTTTTATTTTAGGATCGTTCCTCGTTAACGGTATCTCTGTTTTGGTATTATTTGATTCGGGGGCTACCCGATCTTTTATATCTCTTGCGCTTAGCAAGAGATTTGCTGGAGCTCCGGGGGAGCTGGATCGTCCTTTTGATGTGGAGATTGTTGGTGATAGGACGGTCAGGGTTGCGAGAGTTCATCGGGATTGTACCCTCCAGTTATTCAGTGACCGGTATCCGGTTGATCTGGTTCCCATTCCTTTGCGTAGGGAACAAGGTCATCATGGGAATGGATTGATTGAGCCCTAATGGGGCAGTCATCGACTGTGAGCAGCAGTTAGTATGGGATCGGACCCCAAGTGGGGGAGAGTTGGTGATTCAGGGTGAGAGACCGCAACATGGGCCGATTATGTGTGCAGCAGTGAGGGCCAAACGCTATCTTCTTCTGGGATGTTTGGGTTTTGTCGCTTATGTCATGGATACCCCGGATAAGGATAAGGCGACCTTCGGCGATATGCCGATTGTACGGGAGTATCCAGATGTCTTCCCGGATGATTTTCTTGGGGTACCTCTGGAGAGGCAGGTGGAGTTTAGGATTGATTTGATTCCGGTTGCGGCTCCGATAGCCAAAGCACTGCATCGGTTGGCTCCTCTCGAGATGCAGGAGATGTCTACATAGCTGCAGGAGCTTTTAGACAAGGTATTTATCAGGCTGAGCAGTTCGCCTTAGGGATCCCCGATTATGTTTGTAAAGAAGAAGGGCTAGTCCCATCGGATGTGCGTCGACTACTTGGAGTTGAATAAGGTAACGATGAAGAACCGTTACCCCCTCCCGAGGATTGATGATCTTTTTGACCAGCTTTATGGTGCATCTTGGTTCTCCAAGATTGATCTGCGATCGGGTTATCATCAGATGCGGGTCCGGGATGAGGATGTGTAGAAGATAGATTTATGGACTCGATATGGTCATTATGAGTTTGTGGTGATGCTATTTGGGCTCACCAATGCTCCTTCCGCGTTCATGGATCTCATGAACCGCGTGTGCAAACCGATGTTGGATCGGTCTGTGATAGTCTTTATTGATGATATCTTGGTCTATTCCAAGACTCATGAGCAGCACGAGGAGCACTTGAGGGAGGTGTTTGAGACCTTGAGGAGGGAGAGACTTTTTGCAAAGTTATCCAAGTGTGAGTTCTGGTTGCATGGGGTACAGTTTCTGGGACACCTTGTCAATCAGTAAGGTATTCTAGTCGATCCGGCCAAGGTTGAGGTCGTGATGCAGTGAGAGGTTCTGAGGTCTCCATCTGAGATTTAGAGTTTCCATGGTCGGGCGGGTTACTATCAAAGATTCATCCATGATTTCTCAAAGATCGTTGTTCCATTGACCCGACTGACCAAGAAGTCGGTGACTTTTTGCTGGGGGCCTGAGCAGCAGACATCTTTTGAGACTCTTAGGCATCGGTTATGTGAGGTGTCGATTCTGACCTTGCCGGGGGGTGTTGATGACTTTGTGGATTATTATGAGGCTTCGATCATAGGTTTAGGGACAGTATTGATGCAGCGGGGTCGCGTGATCGCCTACGCTTCGAGGCAGTTGAAGCCTCATGAGGCGAATTATCCGACACATGATTTAGAGTTGAGGGTTGTGGTTTTGCCCTCAAGATTTGGCAGCATTACCTCTATGGGGCCCGATGTACCATTTACACGGATCACAAGAGCCTAAGGTACTTGATGGACCAGCCGAATCTGAATATGAGACAACGTCGATGGTTGTATGTGGTGAATGATTATGATTATGAGATCCTGTACCACCCAGGGAAGGCCAATGTGATGGACGATGCTCTCAGTTGCAATGCGGTGCGGCTCCGATCCGAAATCTATTCTTGAGGATGACCGTGATTACTCTGTTGTTGGAGAGGATTCGTGAGGCACAGGTTGAGGCTATGAAGGAAGAGCACCGAAAGAGCGAGCAAATTGTGGGTCAGGTGGCTTCCTTCGATTTTGATAGCCGTGGATTGCTGACGCTGCATCAGCGAGTCTGGGTTCCGTATTGGGGAGGTGTTCTCCAAGTTTTGATGGAGGAGGCCCACAAGTCGAGGTTCTCCATCCATCCGGGGCGACGAAGATGTATAGGGATATTCGTCCTGATTATCGATGGCCCTGCATGAAGTGGGACGTAGCGTGGTATGTGGGGCGGTGCTTGACCTGCAGGAAGGTCAAGGCCGAACATTAGCGACCTCACGACAAGATGCAGTCATTGGAGATTCCCGTATGGAAATGGGAAGACATCACTATGGATTTTATCACGAAGCTTCCTAGGACTGTGCGAGGAGTGGATTCTATTTGGGTCATTATGGATCGATTGACCAAGATCGTACATTTCATCTCGATCTAGGAGAGTATTTATACAAATAAGTTAGCCGAGATTTATGTTCGGGAGGTGGTGGCACGTCATGCGGTGCCGGTGTTCGTGGTTTCATACTGGATGTTCGTTTTACTTACAAATTTTAAAAGATGTTTCATGACGAGATGAGCACTCGTCTCCATTTTAGTACGACATTTCATCCGCAAACCGATGGGCAGAGTGAGCAGACTATTCAGACTCTTGATGACATACTGCGTGCATGCGTGTTGGATTTCGTTGGGAGTTGGGATACGTATCTTCCGTGAGAAAAATTTTCATATAACAGTTATCACGCTAGCATCGATTGACCTCCTTTTGGGATGCTCTAGGGGGGGAAGTACGGAACCCCGATTTATTGGGCGAAGTTGGTTAGCGAGTTATGGGGAGTACCGAGGTGGTGCTTAATACCACTCAGTTGATTCAGCAGGTTTGGAGCAGGCTTCAGATAGCTCAGAGCCAGCAGAAGAGATATGCCGATAGGTGACGGTCAGACTTGAAGTTCCAGGTGGGGCATATGGTTCTACTGAAGGTGTCACCTTGGAAAGGTGTCATCCGGTTCAGGAAGCGGGGGAAGCTAGGCCCCAGGTATATTGGCCCATTCATGGTTTTGGCTTAGGTGGTTCGGGTAGCTTATCGTCTTGATCTTCCAGCCGAGATTAGTCAGATTCATAGCACTTTTCGTGTCTCTCAGCTGCGGAAGTGTTTAGTGGATGATTCTGCAGTTATACCTTTGGAGGATATTCAGGTGGATGATTGTCTGAATTACATTGAGAGTCCAGTGGCAATTTTAGATCGGAAGGCTAAAACCTTGAGGAACAAGGTTGTGGAGTTGGTTAAGGTGCAGTGGCTGCACCGCAAAGAGTCTGAATGGACGTGGGAGCCGGAGGAAGAGATTAGGGAGCATTATCCCAAGTTATTCGAGGCGGCGGACTACGAGAACAAAGTCTGATTCAAGTAGCGGAGAATTATAACGCTCGATCCAGGTATTATTCATTTTTGGTCCCTTATATATTAAGTTATTGCTTTGTGGCCTTGTTTTACAATTTTGTGGACTTTTGGAGGCGGAGCTCGAATGCGGGGCGATTCATTGGGAAACGTTGGGCCTTTACGCGTGGAGCTCAAACCCTAATTTTAGGATTTAAGACCTATTTAAACACCTTAAGTCCCAGGTGTTGGCCTCATTTCCAGCCTCCATAGCCCCAAACCCTAATCTCGAAATCCTAGAGCCTCCAAGAGTGTTGTGAGCTCATTATGTGTGTTTGATTCTTTTTCAAGGAAAAGAAGCTTGGTGCAAGGTGATGGTTCAAGTAGGAGCTTATAGATCATGGTTCTCTGCTCCATTTCTAGCTCATTTAAGGTATAAAGCTCTAACCTTGCTCATTAGAAGCTTAGATCTAAGCCTTTATGGATTTTAGCCCTTTTGGCCCCATAGTTGAGATCTTGTCGTTTGTGACCACTCCAGAAGCTTTGAGCTACTCCTCTTGGCGTTTCTGAAGTTCTAGATTCTTAAAGTTTGCATCTTTAGAGTTGTATAAGCCCCATGCATGAGTTTAAGCCCTTTTTCTGGAAGTTGAATGTTATATCTTGAAGTTGGGACCTTTTGGGCATGCAAAGCCACCAATTCAGTGACTTTATGGTTCTAGATGTTCTTTAGGACATGGATTTAGGTTCTGGTCGTGTGGCTTTAGGCATTAAGTGCTTAATAATCGTTTTTGGAAGTCAGCGTGCGAACGCCCAACGTTGGGTCGAGGAACGCCCATCGTTCCGGCTATGGTTTGCAATGTGTTGGCTGGTGACGAACGCCCAACATTCCAAAAGGGAACGATCCATCAGTAGGCTTCCCTTAGGCCATTTTCTTGGACCTTGATGCTTTGGTCTATAGTGGACCATCTGAAATCAGGTTTTTAGACTGTGTATATGTTTGGGCTTTATGGTAAAGCCCATTAGAGGAGTTTGGGCTCAATTTGGAAAATTGGGCCATTAATGGGCCACTGGTGGGCTTTGGAAGATTATCTAGTGATGAACCTTTTATGTTATGGTTTTGAGCCTTGATTGGGTGTTATTTTGCATTGATAGCTCAGGGAGTCGTTAGGGCAACAACTAGAGATTTCTTTCTGTGAGATTTAGCTTTTCGAGGTTAGTTTCCTCACTGGGTTTAGCGGGTTAAAGGCACCAATGTCGGCCCATGCTTATGCTATGTTAGTATGCTAGCTGTCTTCATGACTCTTACATGTGTATGTGTTTATATGCTTTCCGGGCTAAGGCCCGATGTCGAGTGGAGCCCGATGACTATTTGTATGATATGTATCTATAAGATTATTGCATGTTATGTGTTTATTTGATATATGTTATATGTAAACTGGGCGGGGACCGATCTATTATCGAGCGGGGCTAGATGCCGGGTGGGGCCCCTTTCCAGACAGGGTCCGATTCCAGGTAGGCCCCGATGACAAGACGGGGCCCACTATATGTTTATTGTATGTATGATATCTGGTAGTTTAGGGGAACTCACTAAGCTTTGTGCTTACAGTTTCTAGTTTATGTTTTAGTACTTCTGGTTCCAAGGGGAAGAGCTCGAGTTGACTGCATCGCACACACCATTGGCGTTCCGCATTTGACATTCACTCTTATTTTGATAACACTTGATCCATTGGTTTTGTTGTGATGAATGATTACCCGTCTTCCTCTTTCGAAATACGCTACTCCATGAGCCCCGTAAGGGAAGGAGTACATGGTCATTCCTTGATTCTCGATGGGTCTGCTTCTTCCCGTCATCTCAGCTCTCGCCATTTCAACCCATATCTAATGTAGCCCACAACTCGCCCCAAACCCTACCAGCTTTCCAGGCCATTCAATCCCCGTCATTCCATTTTAGCTCACCTCCAACCGGAAAGCTTTCGCGATGATGTTTTCCGAGAATACATCCTTCAAAAATGGGATTTGGTTGGATGGAGTCTCGCAGAAGAATATCATTTTTATAAAGGGGCGCTACAACTAGCAGCCACTTTCTTATTAGTAAGATAGGGTACTATCTTATCTATTATAAAAAAAAAAAAAAAAAATTAGGACCATATTTTTGGATGTTACAGATTGATTTGGTTCAGAGTGATAGAGAAGATGAGGTTTGTTTAAGGTGTTCTTGTTGTGGTGTCGATTTTCGAGCTTCGGCCATGATAGGAACACTTTTCAAAGATTTGTAAAACGTAAAACAACCCATAAATAATTCTTGTTTCGGAGATATATATATATATATATATATATATATATATATATATATATATATATATATATATATATATATATATATATATATAGAGAGAGAGAAAGAGAGAGAGAGGGGGTGTGGCGCCACTTTATTTATTATTACATTAATTTTAAAATAAAAGATAAAGTTTTTAAAAAATATAAAAACAAATTAAAAGGGCATATTAGTCATTTTAACTTTAACGGGATCAAATCCACATAGAAACATTGCTAAAATGACCACAAAGCCAAAAAAAAATAAAAAATAAAAAATAAAATAAAATAATATTCAGGATTTAAACTATACCCGGAAAAAATACATACCACAAAAACCATTTTTGCAATTTTGTGATAAAAGAATTTTAAAAGAAGTCATTATAATTTTAAATGAGGCAAATCTATAAAACGAGGGTTAAATCTATTTTTATTGTATTCGTTAGACATTTATTTATGTTAAATGACTAGTTATTTGTGTTTCTAACCGAGTATATAATAACTTAACAAATATTTTTTTTAGTATTTATTATATAAAAGACCATACATTTTGTCTTTTTTTTATCCCTTTTAAACCTAAAACTCTTTTTTCCCTCAAATATTACCAATTTTTACCTATTTATTTCATTTTTTGATCTGGTTACTAACATATAACCCTATTGTGTTTACTCCATGAAAGACAACATTTTGTTTTTTATTCATTTTGGACCTAAAACTTTTTTTCCAAAAAAAACAAACTTTTATGTATTCTTTGTTATTTCATTATTAGATCCGGTTATTAATATGTAACTTGTCTTATATCCATCTAACTCACATGCATCATAAACATCGATAACCTAAAAAAAGTTTTGTGATATTAAAACTCTAAGGATAAATGATAGTTACATTATCATAATGAGCAATGATAGTTTTAGACTCTCCCTTGTACCCACCATATACCACATATGTGGCGGGTGTCACATCAACACCATATTTCTTACCACTAACCAATGGATACCTACCACTAAACACACAACTCCACCTCATTTTTTATTTAAATTTAATTCAAAAATACATTAAAATCATTTTTTAATAATAGTTTTCCATTAAATTAAAAGACCAAATTACATTAAATAAAGACTAAATTAATTGAAATAAAAAAATAAAAATAAAAATAAAAATTACATTACTTAAAATAAAATAAAATAAAACATTATAAAAAACTAAAAATTACAACCATAGATAAAATAAACTACCCCAAACATTATAAAAAACTAAAAATTACAACCATAGATAAAATAAACTACCCCAAACGTCTACATCGGGCTCGAATCGACTCTTTCATCGCGATGAAAAGTTCCAAGTTTTCGCCCTCGAGGTCGTCCGCTTTCATTTTCAAGATTTCCATATCGATTTTTGTTTGGATCATCGTTGTACCTCTTGAAATGATGTTTATGTTTCAATCATTTTTTGCTCTATCCAAGTCATCACCTCGGCCTTCGTTTCTTGAAGTTGCACATATCGATCAAATTTATCGGCAAACATATCCATAACACTAAAGTTCGAAGATGTTGAAACCATTTTTTTTCTTTATTTCTTCCAACGGGCCGACGATGTGTGTTCGTCCGTCCGATTGTTGGGAAGTTCCATCGGGGTTTCTCGAACGCTTTGAACCCGAAGATTGCAAAGTTCCTTCCGTTTGCTCTTTCCATTTTGGAGTGTCTTTCAATTTTAGCCATGGTTTCATATACGGAAAAGTTTTGCGTGTTGGCATTGTTTTTTCAAATTGCTCCATCGCCGCCTTGAAAACATCAAAATCGTTCAATCCGCTTTTGCGTATGTTTAGGATGTTGTTGTAGATTCCTCCAAACTCGGTGCATTTTAGTCGAATATCTCGCCATTTCGACGTAATTTGATTGGCATTTCGAGTTTCACTTTCCATTAACTCGTAGAAAATGGCTCAGACTTTCTCTCAAAAACTTCTGTAAGCCTGACTATCTCCTACAATTAGATCTTCGGAAGCCACCACCCATGCCTCCGCTAACTTTTCTTATTCGTCTTTTGTCCATGGGACCCTTTCTTGGGCGGTAGTGGGTCGGACCGATTTTTATTTCTTTTTTGGTTGAGGTGGTGGTGAAGGTTGCGTTTCCGTAACAAAATCCGACGAAAGTGGTGGTTGTGAAATTGGTGGTTGTTGTTGTTGTTGTGACGTTTGTTGTTGGAGTTGTTTTAGTTGTTGGAATTGTTGAAATTGTTGGTATTGTTGTGAAATTTGTTGTTGGAAAGACGGAAAATGTTGATATTGTTGTTGGAAAAGTGGTGTTTGTTGGATAGGAGAACCGGTTTGAAGCAAATTGATAAAACCGCCTTGAGGTGACTCCATAGTCAGGAATTGGCTAGGGGTTGTATCTAACGCAAAAGCGTTATTGAGTTTGCGATTTCTGTAGTTTGGAGGGGTATTTTGGTTAGGATTCATGGTTTTTGGTTGTGAAGATGTAGTGTATAGTTTGTGTATAGATAAAGAAAAGAATGGTGTGAAAAATAAGAAGTAAAGGTGTTATATTTATAGATAAATAAGTTGGGTAATTTTTTTTAAACAAAGTAGCCGTTGAACGGCTATAGAAAATGGTCAATGTGGGTTGGGATTCTATTGGCCGTCGTTTACGTCCGTTATGTGGAACAAGAAAAACCACGAAAACGAGCAACCACGAAACAACGGGGCGGTGTGCACGACTGTTGTTTGTGGCTAGCTCAACCATGACCGGTCTCGTGCTACGTATACAGTGGCGGAGCCAGGATCAAAGTAAAAGGGTATCCCAATTTTTTTTAGGGTAACCTAATTTTTTTCCCGGGGTACTTGGGTTTCCCATGTTCGGTTTCGGTTTTAAACCCAAATTTTAATCAAATCCTTAGCTAACCTCAAGTCTTGTTATATAAACATGAAGTTGAAGTATATTTTGATACTTCAATCGATGTGGGACTCAAAATAGATATCAAATAAAGCATGAGCATAACAGGTTTATATAATAGAAAAAAACGGCTGAGTTTACATGTGATTAGTGATGTGGGATAGAATAGATGGGAAAATAAAACAAAAATAAACAAGGAATATGTAAGAAGCGAGACATTTGCTTGAATAAGCCAAAGCCTTAACCAGTAGACCAACTGTTTGTTTGAGTTTATAAGTGGAGGGATGCGTATATATACATTATACCAAATTTTTTTTGAAGGATACGTAAACAAAAATTACACTGCCGAAAAAAATTTGAGGGGTATCCCGGGCTACCCCTGGATCCCCTTGGATCCGCCCCTGTACGTATACCATATGGCCTTAGTGATAGGCAACATAAACTCAAAAAGAAGGTTTTGAATCTAACTTATTTCTAAATAGAACATCACGAAACAATCATAGGTCTATGTTTATTCAACTTTATGCAATCAAGATTATAATACTACAAGAATAACCGCGTTGCTCGATCAGTGAAACCTGCGTGATGGTCTTCTGGGGCTAGACATTCGTAATGGATCTATCATAGACGATATTTTAGATGGTTCTAATTGTGGGCGATAGTCTTCAACTAGGGGGATCCAGAGTTTCCAAAATCTATTCCTCCAGGGAACACACGAAACAAAGATATGAACTGGGTAAATAGAAATGAAAAAAAGATGTTTCAATTCATCAAAATGAGAAGTTTTTTCTACATTCATATGATCTATTAAAGTAGATCGGTATTACCCATATAATAAAAGCAGATTAAGATAGATGATTTCCTCGACTTGGAGCCCAAAATAAAGTTCCTTTTTGAAATCGTCCATATAGGCTTCAAACTAGCAAAACTTTCTCTTTATGATCCCAACAAAATTCGCCAAAACCCTTGTGAAAGGGTCCTTGAACTCGTTTTCAAATGCTAGATTTGTTTATTATTACAAAATAACGGCCAAAAGAACGCCATTTTAATTTCCATTAACTACCAAATATTTTAATCACATCTAATATAATTCCAAAAGTTAAGCTCCAGCCTCCAAGAATATAAAAATAGTCCCAATTATGTTAATCTCATCTTATATAATTCCAAAAGTTAAGCTCCAGCCTCCAAGAATATGAAAATAGTCTCTATCAACTGTGACCTACACAAAATCCTAATAATTCAAAATTACTAAAATACCCCTTTAGATTATTGTAAAATACGAAACGCCTTAAATTCTAATCATTTTATTAAAACAAATTCGTAAATTACAAAATTAGTACGTTACAAAATTAGTTTTTGTCTGCAGATCTTTTTAGTCTCTTGTGTTTACGTTGTGTAGACAATGCACAACATTAGCCTTTAATGACGGTTTGTTTTTTAAAGATTGCAGACATAAAAATATATGTTCCTCTTCTTTTTAGCGCAAATATGGACTAAAGTCTTACCTCTTCAGACATCTTTTAGTCTGAAAAACATATATATCTTTGTTTTTGTTCTTAAATTTATTCCAACTTTATTTATGATAACCAATTTGTAAAAAATGTTATACTTCAAGAAAAAAGATTTGACGAGACAAACTTGAACTATTTGACAAATTTATAAATAAAAAGTTAATTACAATAATAAAAACTATTTATATATACCTGGAAAGAATAATCCTAATGTTATCTTATATTTTTTGTGCTAAATTTTATAAAATATTATTTAATACAATATCATCAATTTTTTGAAAAAAAATATTTACTTTCGAGTTTTTATTGATTTAATTAAAAAAATAAAATAAAATTTTCCATTTAAAATCGAAATTTATGTTAGTGTATCTTTGTAATTAACTCTATAATATAGATTTGTATAACCCATTATGAGCCTAGTATAGCTAGCCTATATGAATGTATGGTGTATATATATTATGTTATACCCATTATTCAATTCATGGAATGGTACTAAATATTATCATATTAGAGTCGACGTATCACATCCCCATGACTCAATACCTTCATGTTTATCCTCATAAAGCCTAGGACTCTGATGGAGAGTGTTAGTGTATCCCACATCGGTACGACACGGTAATATAAGTGATTATATATGTTAGAGTTTCTCTTCTTTCCAAAAGACTTTTTTGGAGAGACAACCGTCAGCTTCACATATATATACATTTTATTTCCTTCTATTTTATGTGTTAAATTATTTGATCCCTAATTACAATATTTATGTATAACTTTGTAACTAAGACTTTTTGGTTTTTATTAATTATACACGACAATTCTTACTATTTTATTTTCATATTTTATATAATAATACATAAAATTTGATGCAAGTTTGTTAACTATTCATAATAAAATCATAAAAGTATTAAAGAATTTTTCTAAGTTTTAAAAAAATCAATTTGTTTAGATTTTAATTTATTTTAACAATCTGTAGATGTTAAAAAAAAACAATCTTTTAGACTACAGACATTGGACTTATCTCTTCTACTACAAAAGTATACAAATATGGTCTTCTACTACAAAAGTATACAAATATGGTCTTCTACTACAAAAGTATACAAATATGGTCTTCTACTACAAAAGTATACAAATATGGTCTTCTACTACAAAAGTATACAAATATGGTCTGCAACTGCATACATTTTAACTTAGAAAAAACAAATAGCACATCAGAGATCAATGAGATACCACTTTGTTCATTTAATTAAAAGTTATTGGTCCATTATCCAATCCACTCGATGGATGCATCCGTTTTGATTTGCAACTTTGTATTTTTGTTAAAAAAATCGTTTAGAACAAATTACTCGAATGCTCCTTTAGGTTTTGGTTTTTTCCCTAATGTAGTCCCTACAAAGGTTTTTTCCCTCAAATGGTACCTATGGACGTTAAGTTGCACGCGAATAGTCCCCGAGTTGGATGTCCGTCCATTCCAACGTTAACCTGCCCCCATGTGACTTGCACATGAGGGTATTTATGTCATTTTACCCTAAAGGACCTTTTCCTGAACATATTATTAACGCCTATATTGCGTCTTCTTCTTCTTCCCCTTAATTCAGTCGTACGCTTCTATTGTTATAGAAAGAAAACATGGAGATGGAATCACCGATTCCTGTTATTTGTGAAATACTCATCACCCGATTTAGTAAGCAACCCATAAATGGCATCAACAAGTTTGGAATCACCGATTCCTACTATTGCTGGAAATACATTTACAAAGCTTACCAATGTAGGTTTAACTCCAGACTTCAAGAGCTTTATGAAATAGGTAACAGCTTCCACAAAAAGTCTCATCTTCACATACCAGGAAATGAGAATGTTCGATGAAATGACATTCCTTTTTGGAATTGATTCAAACACACTTTTTATACATCGTCATACAAGCAACTGGCATACATGTTCAAAAGCGAATTACATACTATTTTGCTAGGATACAAATGGGACCAAATAATATGACAATGAACGGCTTTATTGTAACACTCATAAAAATTTGCTCCAATTTAAAACATTTTAACTCATTCAAAAGTCATTTAGTTATTACAACTTGTTTTCAAAAGAGTTTAAACATCAGAGTATCCCTAGAACCAAATCACAAAATCATGAAATATAAGGAGCGGTACGAGCACGCCTTTGCCTTGCCACGATCTCCTGAAGTACCTGAAACAAAACACTGAAACTGTAAGCCCGAAAGCTTAGTGAGTTACCCCCAAAATACCAACCACATATAACCATACTCATATCATATCACAATACAGAACAACCATGCGTATCGAGTCTACAATGTGACTGGTCCGCCCGCATCGGGCCTTCAATCCACCTGGTCCACTCTCCAAGTCTAGCCATGTATATCGAGTCTACAGTGTGATTGGTCCTCCCGCATCGGGCCTTCAGTCCACCTGGTCCACTCTCTGAGTCTACAGTATGACTGGTCCGCCCACACCGGGCCTTCAGTCGGCCTGGTCCACTCTCCGAGCCTCGGCACGTCTGGACCACCCTCTTGGGGCCTTCAGCCTATCCGGACCACTCGTTGGGCCTTTGGTTTATTCAGTCCGCCTTAGGTATGTTGGCCTATAGCACAAAGCAGGACCCGCCTCAACCCAACCCCAGTCAAACAATCATGTGCACATAAAACAGTTAATCACATAACAATCCTCAGCCAAACAAACGAATCTATCAGATCATGTAGCATAACAACATCCTAACCAGGATAGCGACCTAACCAGTCACTAACATAAAATTACCCTATATACCAGGATATTGACCTTAACCAGGTCACTAACATAACATTACCCTATATACCAGGATACAGACCTTAACCATGTCACTAACATAACATTAGCCTATATACCAGGATACCGACCTTAACCAGGTCACTAACATAACATTACCCTATATACCAGGATACAGATATAGCAATTCAATAATATATCAAACAAATACCCGGATTCCCATCCAATAAAGGGTCGACCTTGGGGCCGTAGACCTTGTTGATATAGTGAGGATAACTCACCTTGCAACTGCCGAACCGAATCACGAAAGCACAAACCCGAAGCACAGCCTCCAACTCCAACTCCAACACCTATAATCATCAATGTTCCAATGACATAAATATTCAAAATTACCATAATACCCTTGAAGGTTAAATTGGTCAAAGTCAAAGTCCTTAGAAAAAGTCAACCTTCCTGGTTGACTCTACTCGCCAAGTCAATCCACTAACTTTCTGAGTTCTAAAACTCAGAAACTCTCACATCACGACTCGACTCACCGAGTCACCCCATGACTCGTCGAGTTCAACAATCTTCGAGTCCTATCTTGACCAAGTCACTGAATCACCACTCAACTCATTGCTTTGAGTCTAAACAGAAGAGGTTAGGGGTTTTGCGTCGTGACTCGCCGAGTCCAAGAACCGACTCGCCGAGTCCACGGAAATCTTCATTAGACTCTTCGAGTTGTTCTTCCACTCGTCGAGTCCAAGCTCATCATCATATGACGCACCGAGTTCACCCATGTGACTCGTCGAGTCACTACGCGACTCAATGCCTGAAGCCTTAGCCCAACTCGCTGACTTATCTCCCAGACTCGCCGAGTTGATACGGGTATTCCCATAATCAAAAGATACAGAGCTACTCCTTTGCTCCAAACAATAGATCTGGGTCGCTAGAGTGTATTAGCAACATAAATTTGCTACCTTTACGTGCTTCATGTCCCATAATTCCAAAAACCAAGCTAGAAAGGAACTTAACTCATGGGGAATGGCTTTTGCATAGCCATGAGAACGGCTTTCTGTATATTTGATCCAAATAGAACTCAGATCTGGAGTTTCAGCTCCAGATCTAACTCATGCACCAAGATCTCATCATATTATTTCCAAACAAACCCTAAAATTCCATGAAAGATGGATCTAGAACGGAGAAGGCCAAGGATAACGATTCATTACCTCCAAAACGACCTCCCACAGAAGAATAAGCCAAATCTCCACAAATCTCCTTGATCCAAGCTCCTTGATCTTCAAGATCTCTTCACAAAATCACTTATCTAAGCTCCAAATTGATTCCAAGGACTCTCACTCACGCTTTTAGGGTTTCTGGATCTCAAAGGGTAGTAAGGGGGCTGAGGGGAGGAAATTAAGTCCTTTAAATAGGGTGCAAACCCTAAGATTAGGGTTTTCCTCTTCCAACACTGACTCGTCGAGTCCAGCCGCCGACTCGGCGAGTCAGGCCACTTATCACGTGCTCTTTACACGCTCTAACTCGACGAGTCATAGCTCCAACTCGCCGAGTCCATCCTTCTAATAACACTTTACACCCCTGAACTCTTGCTTCTGAACTTAGGGTGTTACAATTCTCCCCCACTTAAATTAGGCTTCATCCTCGAAGCCGGCTACAACACATGTTTCAAAGAAATCATTTCTACAATGCAGCCTTCCTGGTAGAGCCGAACCCCCGGTCTCTACAGACATTACTTATCACATCCCTTATGGAACCACTTCTTCTCATGCCAACTTTGCCAACTGATCTAAGCCGGCCACCGGCTTCTTTCCCCCGATAACTACACACATCAACTAAGGATCACCTGATGGTACTATCATATTCCCGACTTGCACCCACTTCTGCAGCTTGTGAAAACCGGATACTATAATAAACCATCAGACTCTACCATAGCTCTAAGCTATTATCCTTTTGTCAAAACTAACGACAACCCAGGTGCGTGCAATATTGGAACTCAACCAGTTCTCCTCCCGAAACTAATCCCTTTCTTGTGTTAAGATAACACATCCTTCAGCGTCCAAACAACTCTCATAGACAACCAGCTAAATCACATAAACACTCATAATTGGCCCAAGCAGCCTCGGGCTGGAATTCCAGGTACATCTACGACGGGTCCAGCCATCCCTCGGATGGAACACCACCACGTACATAACCCATGACTACAACCATACTGGGAACCGAAGGATCTATCCTTGCATCACTTCCGAAATTTTCTGATTCAACATCAGCGCTAATCATTTCACAACCTCAACAGACACCCAACCCGGATGTGCTTCCATACAACTGGTACAATCTCAGTGCTCACTATTAATAACTGAAATAATTTCGATCATCCATTTACACTACTGCTTTCCCTTCAGATGACCAACAATCCTTCCCGGAGCCATATACCTTTCCTTTCCATTCTTCAAGGAAGTCTACTCAACGACCTTTACCACATCAACAAGTGCCATGGTGATAAAACTCCACTTTACACCACCCATGTACAGCAACTGCTACTCCCTAACTCCCATATACTCCGAATCTGATCACACAGCTAACGAAGCCCATACATGACCTTTAGCTAACTCCATCATCATGATCAATACTTGGGGTCAAACCTTATCGATTGCTATTTCACAGCGACATACTCATTCATTCCCCGCATACAGGTCTACTAACGCATATAGAGTCTTCAACATGACTGGACCGCCTTACCAGGCCTTCAGCCCATCTAGACCACTCTCAGAACCTTCAGCATGTTTGGACCATTCTTCGCGCCTTCGACATGATTGGTACGCCCACCGGCCTTCAGTCTATCCGGACCGCTCAAAAACTGTTGTACATCACCCCGAACCATTCTTCCCGGGAATCTCTCCCATGCAGTCTGTTCTAGCCCTCTAGGGGTTCCGAACTCCAGATCCGTTCTATGAATTTTTTACCCCGGCCTAATCCCAAGCCTCATGTCGATCAACTACCTTACCTGAAACCATGGTCTGCTCCTTGCCCCATGTGTCTATCACCTACTCTAACCATACCACACTCTCGGCTAATGACACTATTGAATCCAAACAGCTAACCAACCTTGGATTTTTGCTGTTTCATCTGAGAATTTTCCAATTCTCCCCACTTAGTGCACCAAATACTAATTACCGATGACAAAACTGGCATGGCTCGATCGACCCTACTTGATCTAGTCCCCCTTCTCCATGAACCGATTCCCTCCGGAGTGAGCAACCTCCACAGAACAACTTTTCCGTCATTGCACATCCCGAACTCTAAGGAAGTTTGAGCCTCAACTGAACACTTCTCACATCGCGGTTGCTATTCCTAGCAGCGAGATCATATATCTTATCTTCCGACCATGAATCCTCTTGGACGCTAACCAACTACAACTCCTAACTACTAAGATCCTTAATCATACTACGAATCATGTGGAAAAAGGCAGACAGGTTTACAATACCACACAAATAACAAGATAACAAGATGGAAACATACCCGCAGCTGCATTTGGCTCTGCCCTGACCTCCTCTACTATAAGTTGGAAAACGCGTCCCTGAGCCCTCGGAGGCTCCGCTCCACCCTAACCCCCGCCCGTAATCCTCAAATTGGCCGGTGCTGGAGCCTGCACCGGTCTTGCAACAAGCTGTGGACAGTTGACCCTCAAGTGTCCAAGCTTATGGAAATGATAACAAATCCTTATATCCTAAACCGGGGCCGACTGACGACAATCGCCCGCATAATTCCCCTCTCTCCCGCACTTGCGACACGCACCACCAGATCTGCAAACTCCGGCATGACCCTTCCCACACTTCTCACAAGTGTGGCTGCTCTGACCCCCAATCCTAGCGTCAACGGTTTTGGACCGTTTCGGTGCCGGCTGCGATTGCATCGGGGCCTGCCTCTGCTCTCGCAACTGCAACTCAATCTCCAATTCATGCTGTCTGGCAGCCTCCTGCAACTCTAACAAGGTATCATATCTCTGCATGGACACAAACTACTGGATATCCCTCTTGAGCATACTCAGATATCGGGACATCCGAGCCTACTCCGAAGCAAACTCCGGGCAAAACATCGCTTTCTTAGTGAACATCCTGGTTATCTCCGTCACCGTCACCGACTCTGAATCCTGCTTTAGCTCCAAGAACTCCTTATCCAACCTCTCTCTCTCTCAACCCGCGGAACATAACGAGCACTGAACATTTCCCGGAACTGATCCCACGTAACTGCAGCCCGTTGTGCATCAGAATAAGATCCCGTAGTCAACCTCCACCAATCCATCACTCCGAGCCTCAAAAGGTTCAGAGCACATCTCACCCTCTGATCCGCAGGGCATGAATACGTAAAGAAACAACCCTCCACGTCTGACAACCATCTCATAGCAATGATAGGATCCTGAACTCCATCAAAGGTAGGGGCTACGTATTATCAAAGTCCCGATACTGAAAACCTCGACCAGTTCCTCCCCCTACCGCTGCTACAGCCGTTGTAGCTGTCGTGGCAGCCGTCTCCGCAAGAGCTGCATAACGCTCATCAAAGTACTCAACCATGGCGGTCTTGATCGACCCAAACATCTCCGACAACTCAGTCCGGAACATAGCAGCAACCTCATCATGTAGGATCTCACGAATCCTGACATCCAACTCATCCGTACTCATCTGATCAATGACATCGGGTGGTACAGGTCCATCCTGACCACCCTCTCCTGATCCCGATCCCGAACTGGATCCTGCCCCGAAACGTATCGTACTCGCCATACTGCAATGCACCAACAAGACCCTTAGACACTGTTGGATTAATGTCTAAGTCCATAACTATTTTGGTATGTACTTGACCCGATTATGAGCATGGTCCTTTTGGGTTGCCTTCACCATAGCAATATGTAGGATGAATTAAGGAGAGAAAGGTTTAAATATGATTTATTAATATATTATGAGAATAATATATTAAAGGAGAAATCATATTGTTTAATTAATATTAGTTAAGAATTAATTGATAATTAATTTTGTGGCTAAAAGAGATTAATTAAACTCAGGGGACTAGACTGCAATTATTGGATAATTGAGTTATTGGGCTAAGGAATGCTAAAGGATCAAGGGGTGAACGAAATTATGATGGAAGCCCATCATATTTTCGTCCATGGCCTTATCCAGAAGGTTCCATGGGCTGCTTAGAGTTTAAGCTGTCCATTAGGGTTTTGACTGAAACCCTAGCAGCCCACACAAGTATATAAAGGACCCTTAGGCTTCCAAAAACGTGGACAACTGATTCTCTAGGGTTTCTAGTCGTTTTTGGGCAGCCTCCTTTCTTCTCCTCTTCATCCAAGTTGTATATGGTGTTTGTGACTCCATTAGAGGTGCAACACTTGAGGCACTAAGCTTTCTAAGGCCAATCCAAGCAAGGAATTGATTGTTATTGCTATATAACAATCAAAGGTAATTCTCTAAACCCTAATTCAGTTTATAATATGTTAGATCTAAGTTTATTAGTCTTGGATTCAAAGTATGTACAATAGAGAAACCTAGATCCAAGCATTAGGGTTTGTATGAGCACATAGGATTGTTCTTATGCCTAAAACCCATCAGTGGTA
This sequence comes from Lactuca serriola, assembly GCF_051521515.1. Taxonomy (NCBI): domain Eukaryota; kingdom Viridiplantae; phylum Streptophyta; class Magnoliopsida; order Asterales; family Asteraceae; genus Lactuca; species Lactuca serriola. The sequence continues at coordinate 3,576,912 of NC_136408.1, forward strand.
TCAGAGCCTTGATTGGTTTCAGTTGCATGTGATGCTTAACTGCTTTATTTGCTGGAAAATCGATTTTTAGCCTCTGCCCGACCTGACTCGGCGAGTCAGTGGAGAACTCGGCGAGTCTATCCCTGACTCGGCGAGTCCAGGGGTCGGACAGAGGGAATTCCGGGTTTTTGCTGCTGTTTTGACTTGGATTTGATACCTAATTCGTTTTTTGAAGTTAAAATCCGATTTTATCTTAAATTAGTGATTATCCTTGCCAAAACAATAGATAATTTCAAATCTTTTAAATATTGGTTGTTTATATGATAAATTTGGATTATTTCAAATTATTTGGTAATTATCTAATGACTAAAATAAGATTAGGTCAAATATAGATAATGAATAAATTAATTGTTTAACTTATATTATTTGTTATTTGATCCTTGTGATGTGAAAAAGTCTCAATTGCACCCTTTAGGTTTTATAGTTTAAATTTGAACTTAAAAGTTTCGTTTATGAAATTTAAATAAGGTAAACCCTAATGTTTTGAAATGTTTCAAAACTTGCCCTCAAGTTTTGGAATTTTAAATTTGATTAAAAGTTTAATTTTGAAATGCTAAATTCTAAAGCCCTAGTAATTTGAAAAAGTTCAAATCACACCCTTATGGTTTTTATTAATTAATTAAAGTGTATAGTTAAAAGTGATTTAATAAACCCATAAAGTTTTTGGTTTACATTTAATTAAATTAAAAGTATAATTTACTAAATTAAATCACCTAGTATTTTAAAAGTGTAAAATACACCCTATACTATATATAACATTAAAAGTTTAATATTATATATATGTATGAGTAAACAGTCAGTCTTACCTTTAGAAGGCCTCATTCACGAAGCTGGTCTATAAGGGGTGTTTAAGGAAATTGCCTATAAAATGGCGATTGAATGGGTATCCACTCTTACCCACTGCACTCTTGACTAGTGGAGGGTCGTTAGCCGAACGGGTAGGATAGGACAGAAACCTTCCATTATAAGTATAATGAAGTACAAAGTAACTAAATGCTTTTTCAAATTCCCAAATCATAGTTACTTTAGGCAAAATGTGAAATTGCATGCTAACCCATGGAATTACACTTCGTACCCTTGTCAAACGTTAGTGGAGCGTGTGTGGTTAACCGGCACACTAATTTGGGGATGACATTGGTGGCGGAGGGTGGCTCGATGCTTATCATAGATCAATGGAGCGTGTGTGGCTAACCGACACATTGATTAGGTGATTGTAGCATTGGGTGCACCACGTGATTCGTATGGTTATTCACACCTTGTTTGTGATCCTCGGCATCCCAGTCACAAATAGTAGGGCATAATCGAGATTAAACATGCCATTGAAAAGTTCAATGAATCTCAAAAGATCTAGGAGTTTCAATTCATTTAAAACTTAAACTTCCTTTTCGTTTTTCATGGTGGAAATTGGTAAATCGTCATTTACCTACCTTCAAATATTTTGCAACTAGATTACGGCATCCCTTTTCTAGGTTGTAGAATATTGTGTTGGATCCTAGCTTGATGTTTCATTTGGGTGTTACATCAAGAATTCTAATCAACATAACTTGAATTTTCTCCCGTTTTGTAGATGTCTGAATCTTACAATGGTCTTCCCAAATCCTTTGGAACAAGCTTTCCAAATGAAGATGACGTTCCGAGATATGATCAAGGAAATAAGAGTCATGCTTCACTTCCTCCACCTCCTCCAATTGTTCTCCCTGACCCACAAGTTCAAAGGCTTGAAAAGTTCAAGCTCACTCAAGCCCTTTTGGCGAGTAAACACGAAGATGGGAAACCTGTGTGTGCACACGTCTTAGAGATGAAGTCACACATTGATAGGTTAAGCATGTTGGGTGCCGAGATTTCAAGTGAGTTGGCTGTTGACTGGGTTCTTCAGTCACTTTCTGAATCATATAGTGAGTTTGTTAGAGAGTACTATATGATGGACCACGACGTGACCCTAATTGATCTCACCTATTTGCTTATAGCTGCTGAATCAGCAATGATTTGGCGTGCTGGTCAAGCAAATTTGTCTAGTGAATCAAACTCCCAAACTTCAATGGACACTGGCAACATTGGAAGTCCAGAAAGAACTGAGTCTGTGATTGTCCGATGTGTTGTGCCAAAGGAGTCCATTTGTTTTTATTGCCAAAAGAAAGGGCATTGGAGACGAAGTTGCCCTAACTACCTGAGAGATCTAAGAGATGGGAGAGTCAAGACGTATGGCTCTGCTTCAGGTAAAATCCATTATCTAACTCTTTTGAGTTCCTATTCTAGATTCTTAATACATGATATGATAAGATTACATTTTGATGTTTTGAAGGATCGAAGAAAAGAGAGGAAGCTTGAGGGAAGAAGTGAGCTGAATCTAATCATGAAGAAATGGATTTCGATCGCATTACTTGAAGAATGGATTCTTGAGCTACTACTTGGAGTTAGAATAGATTGTTAAGAAATATGTAATAACATTGTTTTTCAATTGAATTGCATTGTAAGGACAAATTTTTCCCGCAATAAAATGAATTTTGATTTTATCTTATTTATTTATCCTTGTGATGGCATGTATGAAAAATTGATGTTTGAATGTTTCTATTATTAGCAATAATGGATTTGATTCTTAATTGTGTTATTTGTGGAAATGTCAAAAGTTTACCAAATAGGGAGAGTTTCTCATCGCCCAAGTTTCAATTGGACAGAAACTTGGAATCATGCAATGTGTATTGCATGATGAATGAAAAACTTTCATATTTGGGAAACTTAGACTAATTCTTTGGCAAAATGTCAATTGAAGGACTAGGAGATCGAGTACACTAGGTCGTACGTTGATCAAGTCTACCACAAGAGTGACAAAGATATTCGTAATGATTTACTAAAGTTTAGTAAATATGGTTATACTTATAAGATTGAGTATAATTCTGAGTTAACTGAAATAGTTTCAATCAATAGCAGAATGAATAAGAAGAATCAAGAAGGCAGAAAGATAAAAGTTTCTCCATTCTAAGATGAAGGGAGAGTACCTTTTATTGTGTTTTATGATAAGTCTTAATGATTAAGAACCATGTCTCAATTGATCCTCTAAGTGAGTCTTAGTGCAATTGCATGTCTCAGAAGAGGAATCAAGAATTGTAGAAATGGTTAAATCAATAAGTCAATCATACTTCGTTCCAATATCAAGTCTTAAAGTCAAGATTGTGACATTGAGTGAAAAGTCTTAAGTAGGTTTATAACACTCATCAAATGTGGAATTTAGAAAAAAGTTTTCTCATTCTTGCACATTTAGAATTAGTAAGTTGTGATGTCTTGGATAAGACAAAGACCAACTAGGACCAATTGTGTGAAGTGTTTTGTCTTGATAAGAACTACACTAACTCTTGAATATTTGCTTTGTCAAGAAATGTTTCTTGACAAGAGAATCCTATATATCAAGGAGTCAGTGGGAGTCCTAATGGTCTTGAAGGGTTTCAAGAACAAATCAAGAATAAACCTTATAGATCATCACTAGCACATGAATTGAGGTTTGCAACCTATCGTGCTGACATTATTTTGTTTTTGTGCCATTCCAATTGAGTAAATTGCGTATGTGAGTTCTATGAGTTCTCATTTGAATGCATACTAGAGCCTTAGTCGATGGAAAGTACATTGATATGTAAGGACAAGTTACTAAACTACTTGGAAGACATGGTGGGCACTCGTGTTACCATAAGGCAAGAAATCAAGATTAAGAAAGTTCAGTCCATATGAGTTTGGATTTGTCGCAAACCTTGGTTTTGGCAAATTCACATGGATAGGAACTCATACACCATAAAATCTAAGTGTCATAAGATTCCCTCCTTCATGAAAATGACTGTGAGGAAATGCTTTCACTAAGAGAGATTTTAAGAAGATAGCAATTGTGAAAAATTGTATTCTCAAATTCGATTATGGTTACGACATCCCTTTCCATAGATCAAATTGTGAGATTTGGCAATTAGTTTGAACATTTGGAACTTAGTAACATAAGTTCTGAATTGTTTAAACACACATATGAGCTATCTAAGGCAAAGGTGTATAAGTTTAAGAAGCTTAGATAAAGGCTTATCGAAGCATCTGGTATTAGAAATATGAATTTCAGAAGTTAAATAGGCATTGTTTTCTGGAAGTACATTTGTTTTCTGAATACATGTCAAAGCTAGTGGGAGCATAAGTGTTATGCTTATATGTTAATAATCATCATGATAGTGGGAGCATAAGTGTTATGCTTGTATGATTATTATGGCGAGTATTGCAAGTTAGCAATATTAATTATAGAAAAACAAAGATTCAATTTGCAAAGTTGCATGGGTTGAAAAGTTGTTTTAATATACTTAAGGGAGAGAATATTATACTTCGTTTCAAAATCTAAAGCTTAGATTGAGAAATTTTAACATTTTCAGTCAAAGGATACATTGTGTGTTCTTAAAATTCGATTATGATTACGGCATCCCTCTTCATAGTTCGAATTGTGAGAACATGACACATAAAATATTATGGCAAAAGATTGGTAAAGTATCATATCTTTATGTAATACATTATGCATCGTGTCCCATACGCTTCGGGTATAGGATCGATTGCAAATGCTATAATATTTACCATTCTAAAATTTTTCAAATGTCTAGCACATTAAGAGGGAAAAAGGACTAGAATGGATTTTGACTAAAATTATTAAACAACTATCAAAGGACGATCCAAAGTTCGCTAAGGATTGGTCTCTTGTGAGTAGTTGGAAGTATGGTATTGGATGGACCATATCGACATTATTATGAATAGATAAGATTCTATTAAGAATGAGTTGTCATATGGCAAATGTGGAAATGTTTCCATATTGGGAGTTGGATATTGAGATTCTGTGTCTAGATTAGAAAACTTTATGCAAGAAGGATGTTCAAAGGAATGTCCTTTGAATGTGAGACTTCACGTCTATGGAATTGTCTTGTAACAATTTCTAAGAAAGTACTTTGTAATTTCATTATCCAAGTCTTGGTGACTTTTGTGCTATGACTTTACGAAAGGATCGTTGCGTAAAATGTTAGAATCTAGCATATTCTAGTAGTGGAAGAACCTTGTGTTCTTACACTAATAATGGGGATTGAGGAATTGTGAAATGAGAATCATTGGAAAAGTTTTCAATTGTTCTATTTCACAAAGCATGGACCATAGGAAACAAAGTGTGCATGCTTAGAGCATGGGACAACTATTGTTGTAATTTAAGTAATAAGTTGATTTTCTGAAACAGTAAACGATAATAATGAGTAATCAATATGGTGGTTAAATAGAAGTGTTTTATTTACTCTCACAAGTTTGAGGCCATATAGGATTAAGTATTATTGTTATGTTTCAATTTGCATGTTTTGACTTCCATAATAACTAGGTTATTCAAACATCCACAGTCGGTCATACGTTGGGAGTAGGTATGAATAAAGACTGTCATGAATCTGTCTGTAGATTGTCTGAAGTGTTTAGACATAGCACAAGTTTGCTGCAGAATTCATGAGTGCTTTGATAAGATTAGAGTATTGGATTAAACCCACGCTCACTTGGATCACTTCATGGATTTATCACGAGTGATTAGTGAGACGATAATATTGTATATTCTTGAAACCGAGACGTGTGAGTTGTTATTTGTTGGTCGGTTGCACATTGATAATAAGTAAACGCACCAGTAACTTGGTGCTATAAAACTTATTGTTGTGTGTGATTCGATCAGTAAATGCAAGTGAGCATTTGAGTCGAAGTTTATCCATTCCTTTTACCCAAAGTGGGATAAAAGCGATATCATTGGGCCTCTCGATTATTTAGTGATGACACCTAAGCGCTTGGCCAAGCCGGGACTAAGTTGATGTGTTCAATTGTAGTCTGTTATCAGTCGTCATAAATCGGAAGTCGGGAAACAGTGTAGAGAGAATGATTGAAATTCATGTCTTTTGTCTATACGATATCTTGAGAATGGAGGAATATATAATCCCTTATCTAGAGGACACGCTATCTGATAAGATCAGAGTTGACAGCGGCTTTTGAAAGCTACGATTGCTGATCAGGTTCTGAAGTCATACGGAAAATAGTTATTAGACTTATCCAAGTGGGAGACTGTTGGATTAATGTCTAAGTCCATAACTATTTTGGTATGTACTTGACCCGATTATGAGCATGGTCCTTTTGGGTTGCCTTCACCATAGCAATATGTAGGATGAATTAAGGAGAGAAAGGTTTAAATATGATTTATTAATATATTATGAGAATAATATATTAAAGGAGAAATCATATTGTTTAATTAATATTAGTCAAGAATTAATTGATAATTAATTTTGTGGCTAAAAGAGATTAATTAAACTCAGGGGACTAGACTGCAATTATTGGATAATTGAGTTATTGGGCTAAGGAATGCTAAAGGATCAAGGGGTGAACGAAATTATGATGGAAGCCCATCATATTTTCGTCCATGGCCTTATCCAGAAGGTTCCATGGGCTGCTTAGAGTTTAAGCTGTCCATTAGGGTTTTGACTGAAACCCTAGCAGCCCACACAAGTATATAAAGGACCCTTAGGCTTCCAAAAACGTGGACAACTGATTCTCTAGGGTTTCTAGTCGTTTTTGGGCAGCCTCCTTTCTTCTCCTCTTCATCCAAGTTGTATATGGTGTTTGTGACTCCATTAGAGGTGCAACACTTGAGGCACTAAGCTTTCTAAGGCCAATCCAAGCAAGGAATTGATTGTTATTGCTATATAACAATCAAAGGTAATTCTCTAAACCCTAATTCAGTTTATAATATGTTAGATCTAAGTTTATTAGTCTTGGATTCAAAGTATGTACAATAGAGAAACCTAGATCCAAGCATTAGGGTTTGTATGAGCACATAGGATTGTTCTTATGCCTAAAACCCATCAGACACATCACATACCTGCCCAGGGAACTATCTGATAACCGACACCCTAGAGAGTTGTGACTTCCTTGATACGCGTATGGGTCATGTGCTTTCAGTAGTACGGGCCCATACTAGCATCCACACCTACCCATATTTGTCTCAATTATCACCACAACACCTTAACCATATACATACACACACAACGAACACTCAATCCTCACTCCTAGAGGAAAGCCGAATATCTCATATAATGAAAATCCTAGGCTAGTAGACATCACTTAATCAGGAAATTCTATCATGCAATTCCTGAAGATCCCTAGCCTAGTACTAGCATGTTGTTCTAACATATCACATAATCAAATAACTTGTATGGTATTTTGGGGTCTATTGGCTCTGGCTGATCGTACCCTCTGCATCCTCCTTTACTTATTTCTAAAACCTTTTGAAAACCATTTTGAAAATCCCTCCTTGATTTGAGACTGGATTCACACGAATGTTCCTCCAATTCACTCAAACCATGACTCTGATACCAACTTGTAACACTCATAAAAATTTGCACCAATTTAAAACATTTTAACTCATTCAAAAGCCATTTAGTTATTACAACTTATTTTCAAAAGAGTTTAAACATTAGAGTATCCCCAGAACCAAATCACAAAATCATGAAATATGAGGAGCGGTACGATCACGCCTTTGCCTTGCAATGATCTCCTAAAGTACCTAAAACAAAACACTGAAACTGTAAGCCCGAAAGCTTAGCGAGTTACCCCCAAAATACCAACCACATATAACCATACTCATATCATATCACAATACAGAACAACCATGCATATCGAGTCTACAATGTGACTGGTCCTCCCGCACCGGGTCTTCAGTCCACCTGGTCCACTCTCCGATTCTAGCCATGTATATCGAGTCTACGGTGTGATTGGTCCTCCCGCACCGGGCCTTCAATCCACCTGGTCCACTCTCTAAGTCTACAGTATGCCTGGTCCGCCCACACCGGGCCTTCAGTCGGCCTGGTCCACTCTCCGAGCCTCGGCACGTCTGGACCACCCTCTTGGGGCCTTCAGCCTATCCGGACTGCTCACTGGGCCTTCGGTCTATCCGGTCCGCCCTAGGTATGTTGGCCTACAACACAAAGCAGGACCCGCCTCAACCCAACCCCAGTCAAACAACCATGCGCACATAAAACAGTTAATCACATAACAATCCTCAACCAAACAAACGAATCTATCAGATCCTCTAGCATAATAACATCCTAACCAGGATAGCGACCTAACCGGTCACTAACATAATATTACCCTATATACCAGGATACCGACCTTAACCAGGTCACTAACATAACATTACCCTATATACCAGGATACCGACCTTAACCAGGTCACTAACATAACATTACCCTATATACCAGGATACAGATCTGGCAATTCAATAACATATCAAACAAATACCCAGATTCCCATCCGATAAAGGGTCGGCCTTGGTGCCGTAGACCCTGTGGATATAGTGAGGATAACTTGATGGGTTTTGGTCATAAGAACATCCTATGTGCTCATACAAACCCTAATGCTTGGATCTAGGTTTCTCTATTGTACATGCAAGTTATCCAAGACTATAAACCCTAGATCTAGCATATGATAATCAATATAACATATAATTAGGGTTTAGATCATACCTTGATTGTTATATAGCAATAACAATCCCAATTCCTCCTTGTATTGACTTTAGAAAGCTTAGAGTCACAAATGTCACTCCTCTAATGGTTCACAAACACCAAGAGCAAGAGGATGAAGAGGAGAGAGGAAGGAGGCTGCCCTAAAACGTGTGAAACCCTAGAAGGATGCTTAGCCACGTTTTTGGGTCATAAGGGATGTATATATAGTTAGGCTATTAGGGTTATCTAACAAGGAAACCCTAATTTGGATGCTTAAGCCCTAAGCAACCCATGGACCCCTTTCCTTAAGGCCTTGGACAATTTCCTTATGGGTTTCCCATAGAATTCGTCCACTCCTTAATATAATTCAATCCATGGCCCAATTGCAATTATCTTATAATTACAATTCCAGTCCCTTAAGTTTAATTAATCTCTTTTAGTCACAAAACTAATTACCAATTAATTATTGACTAATATTAATTAAACAATATGATTTCTTCTTTAATATATTATTCTCATAATATATTAATAAATCATATTTAATCCTTTCTCTCCATAATTCATCCTATCAAGTTGCTTTGGTGAAGGCAAACCAAAAGGACCATGCACCATCAGGTCAAGTACATACCAAAATAGTTATGGACTTAGACACTAATCCAACAGTCTCCCACTTGGATAAGTCTAATAACTATTATGCATATGACTTCAGATCCTGATCTGCAATCGTAGCTTTCCAAAGCCGCTGTCAACTCTGATCCTATCAGATACGCGTGTCCTCTAGATAAGGGATCATATATTCCTCCATTCTAGATATCGTATGAGACATGATTTCAAATCATTCTCTTTGTACTATTTCTCGATTTCCAATTCATGACGACTGACTAATTGAACAAATCAAATTAGCCCTAGCCCGGCCGAGCATTTACATTTGTCATCACTAAATCATCGAGGGGCCCAAAGATATCGCTTTTATCCTACTTTGGATAAAGGGAACGGATAAACTCAATGCTTGCTTGCACTTACTCACCAAATCACACACAACAATATGTTTTATAACACCAAGTTACTAGTGCGTTTACATATTATCAATGTGCAACCGATTTGCAAGATACAACTCACACATCTCGGTTTCAAGAATATAAGATGTTCTCGTCTCACTAATCACTCGTGATACAATTCATGGAGTGATCCAAGTGAGCGTGGGTTTAATCCAATGCTCAAATCATATTCATAAGCACTCATGAACGTTGCAGCAAACATTTGCTTATGTCTAATACTCTTTAGACAATCCACACACCAATTCCAACATATGAACGACTGTGGCCCGTTCGAATAATTTGAATGTTCTTAACCAATTAATTTATTCAGGAAGTCAAAACATGCAAAGTGAAACACAAGAATAATACTAATCCCATATGGCCTCAAACCTTGAGTATAAATAAAACTCCTTTTATTTATCACCATATCGATTACTCATTATTTGTCGTTTCGGGTAATCAACTTCTTACTTGAATTATTGCACTTGTACCATGCTCCTAGCATGCACACAATGTTTACCTATGGTTCTTACTTTGTGACATAGATCACATTGAACACATTTCCAATCATACTCATTTCACAACTCCAAATCCTTTTTCCATAAGTGAAAGAATATCAAATTCTTGCTACTTATAGAATATGCTAGATTCTAACATTTTATGCAATGATCCTTTCGTAATGTCACTACACCAAGGTCACAAAGACTATTGCCAATGAAATTACAAAGTCCTCTATCGGAAATTGTTACAATACAGTTCCTTAGATATGATGTCTCTCACTCAAAGTACAATCCTTTGAACATCCTTTTGCATAAAAGTTTCTAATCTAGACATAGATTTTCAATATTCAATTCCCATTATGGACACATTTCCATATTTTCCATATGACAACTCATTCTTAATAGAATCTTATCTATTCATAATAATGTCGATATGGTCTATCCAATATGGAAACATTTCCATATTTTCCAATACTATACTTCCAACTACTCACAAGCGACCAATCCTCGGCGAACTTTGGATTGTCCTTTGATAGTTGTTTAATTATTTTAGTCAAAACCGATTCTTGTCCTTTTTCCTCTAAATGCGCTAGACATTTAGAAAATTTTATAATGGTCAAAATGCATAATGTCTTACATAAAGATTTGCTACTTTATCAATCTTCCGCCATAATATTTCATTTGCTATGTTCTCAAAATTCGAATTGTGAAGAGGAATGCCGTAATCATAATCGAAATTTTAAGAACACACTACGTACACTTGACTAAATTTATTAACATTCCACAACCTAAGCATTTAGATTTGAAATGAAGCATAATATTCTCTCCCTTAATTATAGCAAAACAACTTTACAACCCTTACGACTATGAAAGGTATAACTCTTGTTTTCTATAATTAATATTGCCAACTTGCAATACGTGCCTTAATAATCAATCATAACATTTATGCTCCCACTATCATGATGATTATTATAAACATAACACTTATGCTCCCACTAGCTTTGACATGTATTCAGAAACAACTTAACTTTCAAAAAAACAATGCTTATTGAATTTCTTAAGTTCATGTTTCTAATACTTAGTGCTTTGATAATCTTTTATCAAGGCTTCTTGAACTTATACACTTTTGCCTTAGATAGTTCATATGTGTGTCTTAAACAATTGCCAAACCTCACAATTCAAATTATGGAAAGGGATACCGTAACGATAATCGAATTCGAGAATGCAATTTTACAATCACTATCTTCTTAAAATCTTTCTTAGTAAAAGTATTTTCTCACAATCATTTTCATGAAGGAGGGAATCTTATGAAACTTAGATTTTAATGGTGTATGTGTTCCTATCCATGTGAATTTGTCAAAACCAAAGTTTACGACAAATTCAAACTCATATGGACCGAACTTTCTTTATCTTGATTTCTTGCCTTATGGTAGCACAGCTGCCCACCATGTCTTCCAAGTAGTTAAGCAGCTCACCATTTCCTATCAATGTACCTTTCATTGATTAAGGTGCCTTGCCTTTTATGCGTTCAAAATGAGAGCTCATAGAACTCTCATGCATAATTAACTCAATTGGAACAGCATAGAAACAAAATCCGATGCACATAGTAACCAATCTGTCACACCCCGAAAACCAAAGGCGGAAACGTTTCCGGGGTTGACTCCACGTTGAATATCAAATCTGATGCACATAGTAACCAAAGTAAACAACCATTACATTACATATATTTGAAAGTTTACATTTGGTTCAAAAGTAAATTGTACAAGTGTTATACATATATCATATGAACAAAAATAGAGACGAGTCTTCTGAGCACTCCGTCTTCACCAAAAGATATCGCCGGGTACCTGCTAACGTGGACCTGAGAATACAAGCAATTTGAAAATCAGCATAAAGTTGGTGAGTTCATAAGATGTTTGTTTTTCTGAAAATGTACCAGTTTTCCTTAGTTTTTCCGAAAAGGTTTGTTATCCAAGAAAATCCCATATTTTCTTATGTAAAACAGTTTAGTTATTCTTCATTACAGTTCAATTACGCGTTATACGTTACCCCAGGAAAATCCCATATTTTCCTAAATGCAAGACCAATTAAATATCACAGAGTATAGTTTAATACACAAAACTATATATTGAGAATCATGGGATTACCATCCCGAATTAGATATAAAATACTTTAATATACGTGAACTGTAGATGGAAAGTAGTTTGAAAACCTTGGGACTAACATCCCGTATTACATATAGATTTAATACCATGGGACTATCATCCCGGACTAGATACAAGATAGTTTGATATACATGAAAATATAGACTGAAAACCATGGGACTACCATCCCGGACTAGATACAAGATAGTTTGATAAAACCATGGGATTACTATCCCGAACTAGATATAAGATATTTTGATAAAATCATGGGATCACTATCCCGAACTAGATGTAGATTCTAACCATAGGAATAACATACTACAATAGATATGAAACCTATAGACTAAAAACCATGAGATTACCATCCCGTACTAGATATATATCCAAAACCAAAGCAGTGAATAAACTTATATTAATACGTATTGTGAGTCGAGTAACCATGCTGATACGACAACGAGACCTCCTTGACGTTTGTCAGACGTCGGATGATATCCAAAATTTGTCACCCCAGGCGTGCCCGCCTAACTGTAGCTAGCAGTTAAGGTGTGGGATTGTCAGTCCCGAATAGATCTATTCACAAATTCCTCGCTCTCCCTCCAGGAGACTCTGGTTACACTTCCGGGGAGGATTTACTGATCATCCATAAAGGGTAGTGACGAACTCACAAGCTAGTACTAAACTATTCACAGTGTTCTTATACGATATCAAACAAACAAAAAATTATGAAGCATAATACAGATACATACAATGAAACTATCTGGCAATACATTCAAATGATGCGGAGATAAACTGAATTAGACATAGTTTATCTAATAACTTTATACACATATCAGTACATGATAAAATGAAAACTAAAGAACCCCAAATTATTCCCATAATAATTTGATTATTTTGGTTATTTCCTTAACTAAAATTCATTTAGTTGTAGTTGATAAATCATCCCTTATGCTCAGCATAATACATAAGGGGTAAAAGTATTTATAATTTTGCCTGATATTATTTGAAATACATCAAAGTTATGTTTTGAAAACATTTATAGTTTGCTTGTATTCCCCCCTGAAAACATTGAAAACCCATTTAAAAAGGGTAGGGGTATGAACTCACCGGACATGAAACGTGACGATTTCGGATGCTAAACGTGGGTTCGGGGCTTGCAAACGCACGAGGTTCCTAAGTATAATGCAAAGATACACATTTTTATCTAATTAGGACTTAGATTATTTAATCGTTAGGGACAAACACTTTTAGTCGCGGAAACACCCCATTGCAAGTGTTTGGAGGGACCCGGGTGACATTTGGGGACACATATAGCTAGGATATTTAATTGGGACTTCAAGAGTAAACTCCTTAGGGAGTTTACGACCCTAAATACCACACCCACATGAGTTCACGGCCGTGAACTCATAAGTGGTGTTTTTGGGTGCTAAATGGCTTCATAATTCATGGATAATTTAGCTAGGATTGCATCTAAGGCATAGGAATGAATTTAAACTCACTTAGGGACCATTTATTGGAGTTTACGGCTGTAAACATGGAGTTTACGGCCGTAAACTCCCCCACATACAAGATCCTTAATGTTTTGGTCCTTTAATCAATCACATGTGATTCTAATGATTTTTCCTAGCCTTGTAGGGATTTTTGAGGGACTTTGGACAAGGTTTTTGGAGTTTACGGCCCATGAACCACCCTCATGGTTGTGAACTCCCTTGATGTGTGATTTATTATGTTTTAATGCCAAAAACTTGTTTGTAGACACTTCTAGAATTTATTCCAAGGCTTTAGGTGTGTTAAAGTGGCATTTTAACACTTTTAGAGGAGTTTACTCCTCATGTATGAAGGGTTTACGGCCTAAGAATAAGCCTTGGACGTAAACTCTCATTTGTCCCTCAAAATTTATGTTTCAAGTGTTCTAAGGCTAAAACCAATATCCTAGAAGTCATATCTATGTCTTGTTGATGTCAAGGAAGGGTTTTAGGGCTTAAAAAACCCCTAAATATGTGTTTACGGCCTAATCTCCTTCCAGGGCCGTAAAATCATATACAAGGCCTTAATTCATGATTTAAGGCATTCAAATTCTATTCCATAAAGCCATTAAGCCATATCTAAGTCCCAAAATTGTTTAGGAGGGGTTTAAAGGCATAAAAACCCTCTTATTATGAGTTTACGTCCCAAGCATGCTCCTTGGCCGTAAACTCATGTTTAAGGTCCAAAATAAAAGTTTAAGTTCGGATTTGAAGGCTAATGAGGCTGTACAACAAGTTAGGGAAGGTACCTTGGTGATTAGAAGCCCTAAATTTGAGATTTTGGACCCTTAAACTTGAATTTAGGAGAGAGGTTAGAGAGAGAGTAGTGAGAGAGAGAAAAAGCTTCAAATGAAAGGTTTAACACGTTTATATAGGTCGCAAAACTTGGACACGGTGGAATTCTACCCGATACCGGCATTAAACGAGGCTTTTGGTCGCACCCGATTAAGTTTCCGTAATCCGGTGAGGACATTTCTAAAATTTTTGAAATAAATATTTTGGGCTAATTTCATGAGTTCCTAAGGGGTTTAGACACTCATTAGCATCAAATAAACATATAAGTTTAATTAATTTAACCCAAAAACGAAATTGGAACAAATTGATATTCGGCGAGTTTTACGGGTGGAATGGGTTTTTCGGCGATGAACAACTTCGGGTTGTTACATAGTTGGTCTTTTTCTTATCCAAGACATCACAGCTTACCAATTTCAAATGTGCGAGAACAAGAAAACCTTTTTCCATATTCTACATTTGATGAATGTTATAAACCTTCTTAATACTTGTCACTCATTGTCACAATCTTAACATTAAGACTTGTTATTGGAACGAAGATTTTAACCATTTCTTCAATCCTAGATTCCTCTTCATACAATTGTACTAAGACTCACTTACAGGATCAATTGAGATACGGTTCTTAATCATTAAGACCTATCATAAAGCATAAAAGGTACTCTCCCTTCTTCTTAGAATAGAGAAACTTTTATCTTTCTGCCTACTTGATTCTTCTTATTCGTTCTGCTATTGATTTAGAACCTTTTAATCAATTCACAATTACACTTAATCTTCTAAGTGTAATCATATTTACTAAACTTTTAGTAAACCATGACGAATATCTTGTTACTCTTATGGTGGATTTGATCGACACGTAACTTTGTGTATTCGATCTCCTAGTTCTTCACTTGACACTTTGTCAACGAATTAGTCTAATTTCCAAATACGAAATTTCTCATTCATCGTGCAACCAAGTTGCATGATTCCAAGTTTCTGTCCAATTGAAACTTGGGCGATGAGAATCTTTCCCTATTCGGTAAATTTTCGACATTTCCACAAATAACATAAGAATCAAATCCATTATTGCTAATAATAGAAACATTCAAACATCAATTTTTCATATACACCATTGCAAGGATAAATAAATAAAATCAAAATTTATTTTATTGCGGAAAAATTTGTCCTTACAATGCAATTCATTGAAAAACTATGCTAATACATATTTCTAATTCTAACTCTAAGTAGTAGCTCAAGAATCTAATTTTCAAGTAATGCGATCGAAATCCATTTCTTCATGGTTAGATTCTGCTCACTTCTTCCCTTAAGCTTCCTTTCTTTTCTTCGATCCTACAAAACATCAATGGTAATCTTATCACATTATGTATTAAGAATCTAGAATAGGAGCTTAAAAGAGTTAGTCAATGGATTTTACCTAAAGCAGAGCCATACGTTTTGACTCTCCCATCTCTTAGATCTCTTAGGTAAATAGGGCAGCTTCGTCTCCAATGCCCCTTCTCTTGGCAATAAAAGCAAATCGACTCTTTTGGAACAACACATGAAACTACTTCAGATATTGCCTTTCTCTTATGATCAAACTTTTCGATCATGGCATGTCTTTCGTTTCCATTGTCTATATCCATAGAGGTCTGGAAGGCAGATTCACCAATCAACTTTGTTTTTCCATTGCGCCAAACCATTGCTGATTCAGCAGCAATAAGCATATAAGTGAGATCTATAAGGGTCACGTAGTGGTTCATCATATAGTACTCTCTTACGAACTCACTATACGAGTTAGGAAGTCACTGAAGAACCCAGTCAACAACCATCTCCTCACAGACAACGGATCCCAACATTCTTATCTTATCAATGTGTGACTTCATCTCTAGGACATATGCACACACCGACTTTCCTTCTTTATGTTTACTTCCCAAAAGGGAGTGAGTGAGCTTGAACTTTTCAAGCCTTTGAACTTGTGGGTTAAGGAGAACAATTGGAGGAGGTGGAGGAAGTGAAGCATGATTTCTTGTTCCTCGATCGAATCGTGGAATGCTTGTTCCACGGGATTTGGGAAGACCATAGTTGTCGAACTTTGACATCTACAAAACGGGAGAAAAATAAATTCAAGTTAGTTGATTGATTGAGTCCTTAGTAAATCACCCAAATGAGATACTAAGGCTAGGACCCAACACAATATTCTACAACTCGGGAGAGGGATGCCGTAACCCAAATTGCAGAACATTTGAAGGTAAGTGAATGACGATTCACTAATTTCCACCATGGAAAAACGAAAAGGAAATTTAAGTTTCAAATCTATGAAAACTCCTAGATCCTATGAGATTCATTGAACATTTCAATGGCATGTTTAAATCTCGATATGCCCTTCTTTTTTGTGACTGGGATGCCGAGGATCACAAAGCGGGTGTGAATAACCATGCAAACTACATGGTGCCCCCACATGTTACAGTCACCTATTCGATGTGCCGGTAAACCACACACGCTCCACCGAACTATGACAAACATTGAGTCACCCTTTGCTACCTTTGCTTAGAACCATTTAGTGTGTCGGTAAACCACATACGCTCCACTAATGTCTTCGCAAGGGCACACAGTGTAATTTCATGGAATTGCATCAATTCACTTTTGCCTAAGTAACTAAGATTGGGAATTTGAAAAACATTTAGTTACTTTTGTACTACATTATACTTATAATGGAAGGTTTTGTCCTATCCTACCCGTTCGGCTAACGACCCTCCACTAGTCAAGAGTGCGGTGGGTAAGAGTGGATACCCATTCAATCACCATTTTATAGGCAATTTCCTTAAACACCCCTTATAGACCAGCTTCGTGAATGAGGCCTACTAACGGTAAGACTGACTTTTACTCATACATATATATAATGTTAGACTTTTTAATGTTATATATAGTATAGGGTATATTTTACACTTTTTAAAATACTAGGTGGTCAAATTTAATAATTATACCTTTAATTCAATTAAATTGTAAACCAAAACTTTTATGGATTTATTAAACCTCTTTTAATTATACACCTTAATTAATTAATAAAACCATAAGGGTGTGATTTGAACTTTTTCAAAACAATCTTAGGGTTTTAGAATTTAACATTCCTAATTAAACTTTTAATCAACTTTTAAATTCCAAAACTTGAGGGCAAGTTTTGAAACATTTAAAAAACATTGGGTTTAGAATTTAAATATACATCAAAATTAAACTATTAATCAAAATTTAAATTCCAAAACTTGAGGGCAAGTTTTGAAACCTATTTCAAAACAATAGGGTTTCAACTATTTAAATTTCAAAACAACAAAACTTTTGAGGTCAAATTTAAACTATAAAACCTAAAGGGGAAAATGTGAAACTTTTCATAACACAAGGATCAAATAACAAATAATCTAAATTAACAATTAATCACATAATTATCCATATTTGATTTATTTAATGATTTCTTGCAAAACAATTTATCAATTTAATCAAAATAATTAATCAATTATCACATAAGGAAACAAATATTTTATTAATTGATAAATATCTTCAATTAGATCAAGAATATACTCATATATATATATATCAAAAAATCAGATTTATATTGATCTAATATGATAAGGCAAGTATCCTCAAGCAAAAACAGCAAGAAATCCCGGTTTTCCCTCACTCTGACCAGCCGACTCGTCGAGTCAGGCATGAACTCGGCGAGTTCAGCCCCCAGAAACACAAAACCGAATTTTTTTCAACATACAAAGCATCAATACAATAGAAACCAATCTAGGCTCTGATACCACTGATGGGTTTTGGTCATAAGAACATCCTTTGTGCTCATACAAACCCTAATGCTTGGATCTAGGTTTCTCTATTGTACATGCAAGTTATCCAAGACTATAAACCCTAGATCTAGCATATGATAATCAATATAACATATAATTAGGGTTTAGATCATACCTTGATTGTTATATAGCAATAACAATCCTAATTCCTCCTTGTATTGACTTTAGAAAGCTTAGAGTCACAAATGTCACTCCTCTAATGGTTCACAAACACCAAGAGCAAGAGGATGAAGAGGAGAGAGGAAGGAGGCTGCCCTAAAACGTGTGAAACCCTAGAAGGATGCTTAGCCATGTTTTTGGGTCATAAGGGATGTATATATAGTTAGGCTATTAGGGTTATCTAACAAGGAAACCCTAATTTGGATGCTTAAGCCCTAAGCAACCCATGGACCCCTTTCCTTAAGGCCTTGGACAATTTCCTTATGGGTTTCCCATAGAATTCGTCCACTCCTTAATATAATTCAATCCATGGCCCAATTGCAATTATCTTATAATTACAATTCCAGTCCCTTAAGTTTAATTAATCTCTTTTAGTCACAAAACTAATTACCAATTAATTATTGACTAATATTAATTAAACAATATGATTTCTTCTTTAATATATTATTCTCATAATATATTAATAAATCATATTTAATCCTTTCTCTCCATAATTCATCCTATCAAGTTGCTTTGGTGAAGGCAACCCAAAAGGACCATGCACCATCGGGTCAAGTACATACCAAAATAGTTATGGACTTAGACACTAATCCAACATAACTCACCTTGCAACTGCCGAACCGAATCACGAAAGCACAAACCCGAAGCATAGCCTCCAACTCACACAAATTCAACCTTCCTGGTTGACTCCACTCGCCAAGTCAACCCAATAACTCGCTGATTTCTAAAACTCAGAAACTCTCACATCATGACTCGACTCGCCAAGTCACCCCATGACTCGTCGAGTTTAACAATCTCCGAGTCCTATCCTGACCAACTCACTGAATCACCGCTCAACTCACTGCTCTGAGTCTAACCAGAAGAGGTTGGGAAGATTTGCGTCATGACTCGCCGAGTCCACAAAAATCTTCATCAGACTCTCCAATTTATTCTTCTACTCGTCGAGTCCAAGCTCATCATCATATGACCCACCGAGTTCACCCATGCGACTCGCCGAGTCACTACGCGACTCAATGCCTGAAGCCCTAGTCCAACTCACCGAGTCATCTCCCAGACTCGCCGAGTTGATACGGGTATTCCCATAATCGAAAGATACAGAGCTACTCATTTGCTCTAAACAATAGATCTAGGTCCCTAGAGTGCATTAGCAACATAAAGTTGCTACCTTTACGTGCTTCATGTCCCATAATTCCAAAAACCAAGCTAAAAAGGAACTTAACTCATGGGGAATGGCTTTTGCATAGCAATGAGAAGGGCTTTCTGCATATTTGATCCAAATAGAACTCGGATCTGGAGTTTCAGCTCCAGATCTAACTCATGCACCAAGATCTCATCATATTATCTCCAAATAAACCCTAAAACTCCATCAAAGATGGATCTATAAAGGAGAAGGCCAAGGATAACGATTCATTACCTCCAAAATGACCTCCCACAAAAGAATAAGCCAAATCTCCACAAATCTCCTTGATCCAAGCTCCTTGATCTTCAAGATCTCTTCACAAAATCACTTATCTAAGCTCCAAATTGCTTCCAAGGACTCTCACTTACGCTTTTAGGGTTTTTGGATCTCAAAGGGTAGTAAGGGGGCTGAGGGGAGGACATTAAGTCCTTTAAATAGGGTGCAAACCCTAAGATTAAGGTTTTCCTCTTCCAGCACTGACTCGTCGAGTCCAGCCGCCGACTCGGCGATTCAGGCCACTTATCACGTGCTCTTCACACGCTCCGACTCGACGAGTTATAGCTCTTATCACGTGCTCTTCACACGCTCCGACTCGACGAGTCATAGCTCCAACTCGTCGAGTCCATCCTTCTAATAACACTTTACACCCCTGAACTCTTGCTTCTGAACTTGGGGTGTTACATTTACATATCTGAAGACTTCGAGTTTGGCCGCAGGCTTTGAGGATTGAAGAGTATGTATAGGAATAAAATGGAAAAGAGTTAGATTTCATTTGGGAGTAGAGGAGTATAGCTTCATGAGGCATGTTATTACAGATGAAGCCAATGGTGATTGCGTTCCAAACCATGGTTGTTGGAATGGGAATTTCGTCGAACAGTTGGCGGGCAAGATGGGGTTGACCTTCCCGACATAATTGGCTTAGACGGTAGCGAATTATTTTAGGTCTGGGATGTTGGTGCAACTCATCTTTTGTCCATCGGACGTGTACAGGTAGTTGTAATGAAGAAGCATGGAGTTGTTGGCGAGTGGGGGCTGAAGAAGTAAAATAGTTCATGGAGAAAGAAAGAGGGAGGGGAGACGGTGACATCATGAGGCGAATATGTATTGAATTATTTGCTAGACAATCAATGAGTCATTGAGTTATTTGCAATTTTCTTTCTGTAACAGTAGAAGCATTCCATTGAATTGAGGGAGACGTAGGCGCGTTAATAATATGTTTAGAAAAGGTCTTTTAAGGTAAAATGTCATAAATACCCTTATGTGCAAATCATGGTAAAATGACATAAATACCTTTATGTGCAAATCTCATGGAGCAGGTTAATGTTGGAATGGACGGACATCCAACTCGGGGACTATTCGTGTGCAACATAACGTCCGTAGGTACCATTTGAAGGAAAAAAACCTTCATAGGGACTATTTTAGGGAAAAATGAAAATATAAAGGACCATTCATGTAATTTGTTCAATTGTTTATTATTGCATACTCTAGTTTTTCGGTGGCCATATTATGGCCATTTAGAATTTAGAAACCCAAGTATTTCCTAAAAGGAAAAGAAAAATCATATGTACTTGCAGTTATTGGATTCAAAAATATGTAATCCCCTTCACCGAATACCAATCACTCTTCATGTTCTTCAATCTCCTCCACCGAGCAACGTCTTGAAAATCGCCGTGAATCGCCGAAATCCCCTTCAATTCCCCCAACAACAATCTCTGCCACCACAACGGAATCCATGGAAATTGACCTTCTTGCCGTCATTACAGACTCATACTCTGTTTTTGAATCTTCAATATCATCACAAACTTCACTCTCCGAGACATGATTCCCATCCAAATCACCATGGTTCTCTAAATTCTCGATCTGGGTATTTCGATTTGATCCGGTCCCATGGGAAAAACTCCGATCATTCGGACTCAAACCCACACTCAAAGTGTTGGACAAAACGCCAGCACGACAAAGTGGGCAATTTGTGTGCGATCTTAACCAGGTATCAATACAAGGGATATGAAACGCATGGTTACATTTCGGCAATAATCGTAAAATCTCATCATCTTCAAACTCACTCAAACAAACCGAACAATCAGTTCCATCAATCATGTTATCGCCTCTATTAAACTTTATTACAGTGATCGAATTGATCACAGATGGTTGAAGGCCGACGGTGGTGATATACCAGATGGGATGATCAACTTGAAACCCTACATGATCTTCATCGGAAAAATCTTCTGCTTCACTGTAGACTTGTGTGGTGGGGAACTGCCGGAAACGTGTGCAGCATCTTACCATGATAAGGTAGTAGCTGATAAAGAGAAAAGCGCTGCCAAGCAGGGCTACTATGATGATAACGTAAGGTGATATGTGGGTGGTAGTTGTGGTGGTGTGTGGAGGTAGTGGTGGTGGTTGCGGTGGCCAAAAGATTTCTGGGTAGCTGCATTTGTAAGGGCATGTTGGACCACAATCAGAACAGGTTGACGTTTGGTTGGAATCTTGTTCCGATAGCAGTTTCCGGTGGTCAATTGCCATTGAGAGGAGAAGGTGATGGCGGTGGTGGTGGTGGTGGGTGAAAGTGGAGGGGGGGAGGGAAGGATAAAATTGGAAGAATTTTAGGTGGGTAAATTGGTGAGGAGGATTAATCATATAATTATAGTTTGTGTTATTGTAGGTGGTGTGTGTTGTTGCAGGTGGTGTGTTATTATCATAACTTCATTGCATGTGTAAAAAGTCTAATTTTGAGATTTAAATTCATGATATGTAAGTTATTTTAGTATTATGAGAAAGTCTTCCCAATTTGCCATAAAAAATTAATTCCATACGTAATAATATTCATCATACGATACTGTGTATGTTTTTCTTTTTTTCTTTTTCTAAAATAATCATGAAGTGAGCCAACTCTTAAAACGAAATTAATAGACACAAGAAAAGAACGAAAAATTAGACTGGTCTAAATAACAAAATATTTTTTTTTTTGATAACCGATCATCAATATTTATTTTACTAAATTTTTTATGATCATAGATCAATATGTATTTTGTATTTTGTATCCTTCTACACAAATAGCTACCCCTCAAAAGTTATTGGTGGAAGGGCAATATAGTCTTTTAAGTGTTTCAATGTGACACTCCGTATTGAATGGTGGAGGGCTAAAAGCGGAATAATAGGTTAATCGGGAGTATATCATGGTAAAGTACATTAGTATAATTTAAAAGAATTACAATATTCATATCAAGTTGTTAGAATCTCAAAGAGCGTGGTGTATTTTGGATATTAATTAGGAAGTAAAGTGCCAACTTGTGAGATAGGTGTGTTCAAGGTTTGGTTTGTAAATAATCCAAGGTTAAAGAGCTCAACTTAAAGCCATATAAGAGAAATGAAACTATAGAAAAATCAGATTTCTCCTTGTTGTCTTGTTGAGTATTATGTGAGCAAGAGTGGAAGGAAGTGAGGAGGATGCCTAAGTTTGGAGAATTTTATTAAAACCTCCAGGGGTCGGTGTTGAAGATTCAAATGCCCAGGACGAACTGGAAAAAAAAAAAGGCCCTTTTTTTTTTTCCAGTTCGTCCTGGGCATTTGAATCTTCAACACCGACCCCTGGAGGTTTTAATAAAATCTTGGGCCTTAACATGTAATGAATGAATGATTCATTGTCACCAAAGGCGGAACATAACCATTAAACCTAAAGAGACTGAGATAAAAGGAAGCGAATACATATTATTTTTCAAAAGCTAATTTATATTTTTATTTAGTATGATGTTATTAGAAATGGAAAACAAAATCATATTTTACAACTATTCTATTTTATCCATGTTAGCATTTTCAAACAATTCGTCTTTCGCAATTGAAATAACAAATGTTTAAAGTACATTCATCCTCTAGTAAAACTAAAACAAAATTGACAATCTTAAAATTAACAAATGATCCATAATTCAAAAGGAACACATAGTCAAGTCAATGTCGGCTTATTGTTAATCTATTGTTGTTTAAAAGGAAAAAAGGAATCCAAAAAAAAACCTTTTAATTCCAATATACTAATAGAACCTGAAAAGCAAAACTGACAAAAGAAAAAGCTTTTAGCTTTTTACCTTATACGCTTTTAGCTTTCTACTCTACTATGACATAGCATTGAATAGGCGACAAGAGTTTTTCATATATCAATGACAAATAATAAAAAGACATTCAAATAGAGAGGTAAGAGGAAAATGAGATATGTTAGAGAGAGGGAGAGTAATGCACATACAGTAAGAGCTCCAGGCAGCGAGATCTCCGAATCTGAGATGGGAGAGATGCGTATTCGATCAGAGCGACACACTGGGGCTACAGGGGAGAAGGTTTACGGCATTGACCGGAGCCATCTTTAAGGCGACGACAAGAACTAAAGTACCATGGTTAGGGTTTTTAGTTTTTACATTTTAGATTTGTTTTCTCTATTATTTGTGATTTTTTTAAAACTTTAGATAATCTAAAATTTGTGGATTTTCTGAATCCGATGAGTTTAAATGCTGATTATGATTTGTAAAGTTTTGATTTTTAGATTTCGATTACTAATTTTTTTATAGATTTTATCGGGTTCTTTTTTTAGATTTTTATTGGGTTAGAATACTCTTAAGTCTTAACAGTTTATTCTCAAAATCTCGAAGTGTATCTTATATTTGTTTTTTTGGGCCCCTAAAGAAGTCGGGCCCTGTGCAAATGTCCCTTTTGCCCCCCTTTATTTATTTAAACCTCTTTGAAATGAAGAAAGTACAGCAACCACTAAACATGTTTTGCGAAAAAGTAAGCTTATATTCAAGTGGAGTGTGGAATCCCTCCACCACCTCAACACTATATGATTGGTGGTGTTGTCATCAAGATAATTGTTTATAGTTACCTGGTTAAAATCTCTTCTGAACATATAATGATAACCAAAAGAATTGTTTATAGGTTCATTGAGTACAATTAAAAAATAACACTGTCCACAAAACAAATTGGGTATTGTTAATTGTAATAATAACTCTTTATATTATCAAGTTTTATGACTCACAAGTCACAAATAATAACTAACTGAAACAAAATTAGTTTATCCAAGCATTTAAAACTAGTTTTTTTTTTTCAACTTGAAGGCACAACAAGCAATAACGAAATTCAAAAACCATACGCAGACACCCTAAACATCAAATAATTGTTTTCAATTCGTTTTTTTATTACCCTCACAAACACACACTAAATCACCCCGGAAGCATAGGGTTTGATAGAAGAAATTTCACCATTTGAGACATAATCATCTAAATATTTCTTTTAAAAACAATAGTGGGAAATTAATTATTAAGAAATTAAATAACTAATAGTAGTAAATAAAACAATAAAGTTGTGTTAACATGGGCAGCAGCAAGGCACATAATCATCTTAACAAAACACATTGTGAAGGTTTGACTTGGACCTTACGACAAATAAAAAGTCTCTCCTCCATCAAAGTCAAACTCTTCGTTTGCATACTTAATATACATATCTACGTAACCACCAATTCTAACCACTCCATTAACAATCTTCCATTCTTTAATCTTCAAACATACACATACAAATAAACACACATATATATACATATACACACACTCATCCATTGTTTTAATTTTCAAGAAAAAAATAAAACGCCAAGAAATGTCTTCGACTATCTCAAGATTCAGTGGGGCAATTCCTAAGTCCTCTTCCAAGCCCATCAACCAATCTGTTTTCTTAAATCCGATTCCAAAAACATATTTCCTGAAGAACAAGAAATCTGCATGGAGTTTGCATGGCAGAAGTTGCAGAAGCTTGCAGTACTTGAGCATGTCTATAAATCTGCAAACGGCGACGTTTGTAAGACAAAGCAACGCTAATCCGCCACCAGAACCTCCTCTTCCTTCTGGATCCCCTTCTGGTTCTTTGTACGATTTTTATAATCCTTTTTCTAACTAAAAAAAGTTGAAAACTTTTTTTTTTTTTTTGTGATGTATTATATTTCATTTCTTTCTATTTCTTCAACCAAATAGGGTTTCTAGAGAAATCTTTTTTGTCCTTCACACTTTATTAATTTACTTTTCAGGAGAAACTGGGTTGTGGGGTTGGTGTTGACATTCATCTTACCCTTTTTCACCCATAAATGGGGTTCCTGGCTTCTATATAAAAGTAAGAAATTAACAAAATGATATGTAAATATTTTGAGTTTAAAACACAATTAATTATGGATTACAAAAAGCCATGCATACGCAGATCAAGTTGATCAGAAGCTAGAAAGAACAGAACAAGTTGTAAAAACTGTAGAAAGTGTTGCTGTAAAACTCGATAAATTCATTGATGGCATCACCGATAATCTTCCAGAAGGTAACAAACTCAGAAAAGCTTTGGAATTTGCAGACGAGATAGCTGAAGGAGTCGCCAAGACTGCTCATGTAGCAGATGATATTATCAATAAGGTTAATTTATCCCCTTTCCATCGTTTTCTATTCATAATTTATTTCTTATTTTCCGATAAAATTAATTTCATTTTTTTTAATTACGACTTTAATTCCCTATCTTATAGTCTTCGTCGTCGGGAGAATTTTTGCACGATTCTGTTTAAGGTGGTTAATAACGTGTGGAACTTCTACATTGTTCCAACAAATATAATAAAGTTTAAATATTTAATGAATAATTAATTTTGCATATTTCAAGTACATGTGCTAATGGTGCGTTGGCATCTTTGATTGTAATTTTATGACACAAAATTTCAAAAAATAATCACCGTGGTTTAAAAAAAAATATTTATATGGTTTTTATGAGAAATTTGTTGCATACAGCATACATGATTTTTAAATTTGAAATTATGATGAACAATGTTAAAAATAAAAGGTTGTTATTATTATTATTATTATTATTATTATTATTATTATTATTATTATTATTATTATTATTATTATCAAATCACCCTTTAGATAATTTTTATGGGAGGATGATATGTTGTTGTTTTTAATAACATTTTTCAAATTAAAAATAATCTATGAAACAAATTCCTCTGTTATATGCGGATTTTTTTGTAAAATAATTATAAGCTTTTAAAACATATAAAATTACATGAATGATATCTTTGTAAAATATAAAATATAAAGATAATTTAAAAAATGGATAATTAAGTGAATTTGCAAAAATATAAAAGACTTCTTTTTATTAAACACTAATTGAAGTAGTTTTTTAATTTGAAGATTTTTGTTTAACCTAAAATTAAAAACTCATACTTTTAAACAAAACTTTTTTTTTTCGAGATTTTTTTACAAGTTAAAAGTTACAATGTCAAAAAAACTAGGTGTCAAACAACCCTTTGTCTTTTGAAAAGTTTTCATTTTAAATATGAAATAAGATCACTTGTTTTTACTATTTATTTATTTAATTTTGAATTTTAAAAATGGAAATGGAGCAGGTGGAAGAAGCTGAAGATAAATTGGAATCGTTGATTCACCAGGAAAATTCAAAGGAGGAGAAGGAGATTCCGCAAGACAAAGAGGACCATGAAATCACGTCGCAAAAAGAAAATGATAACAAATAAAATAAAATACAATGTTTGGTACGGCTGAATAGAACATGAAATGAACATATATTTCACATCATAAGGGCATTTACGTTTTTTAGATTGTTTAAAAACCATTCTTACATATCTTACGAAATAATAGAACAATTCATTTTGTTTCAAACAAAAATTCTCACATGACAACCGAAGGAAAATTATTAGTCCATTTTCACACTCATTTACTTGTAATTTTGTATTAGCATATATACCAAAAAAGATTATCTCCATAATGTCTATGTCTTGGTCTTTTTGTTCTTTTATTTCATTTTATCGACGAAATTTTGACCATCGGTTTTCGCAAAGGATCTTTTACAGTAACAATTTCGGATTTTTAAATATGTATATAACAGATTAGCAATGGAGAATAGCCATGAATATTTGTCATTGTATAAAATTAGTCGCTAATCCATCTCCAAAAGATTTTTTTATTTTTTATTTTTATTTTTATTTATTTTTTTGAGTTAGAAAGGTATACATGTGGCTAAATTTAACTGTTTTTGTAAAATTTCTCGTAAGGGCTCTTTGAAATACATTCAAAATTTTGAATGTTATATGCAACATAAGTATTAGCATAGTCCCATTAATGCTTTAGTATTAAAACTTTTATAACGCAACAAAATGTAGTTTTTAAGCTTGTGAATTGTTGTCCAAATTGTTATTTGGATTTGCTATGTTGCTATGTAATTTCTATCACTTGTGAATTGTTTTCCAAATTTTGAACTTTTGTTATGTAATTTTGGATGTGGATGGTTATTTATTGAACTCGCTATTTCTTTTAGGTATGACATTGTAACGTCATGTTTCAAATCGTTTCTTATTGTGGGGTGATGATTAAGGAGTGAGTATTAGTAGACTTAAAACCCTTGAAGAATTGAGTTTGTGTTCATTTGGAGGTGGATGATATATTTGGATGATCCGGATATTCAATTTGTGTTTTGGAGCCTAATGGTACTGGTAAAGGCATTGGTTTGGGTCTTTTATGAATTTTGGATTTAATTTCGGCTGATTTTCAAACTAAATAAAGTTTATAGAAGTGTAAGGCTTCTCGTTACCTTTTCGTGGATATAAAGAACGTCGAAAACGGATAAGGGATGCAAAAGTTATGATCATTTGTATTTAGAAGGGTTTGGACCAAACCGGGTACGCATGGCGTACAAGGGAGGTACACATGACGTACACGAGATTTTGGATGCGGGACCATTTGGGAACGCCCTGCGCTCCCCAAGGGAATGCATTGTGTTCGTCAGGCCAGATTAAAACCCTAATTTAGGGTCTTGGACCCTATTTAAAGACCTCAACTCACCTCCAACCTTCATTTCCTTCAGCCTCCATCCTCTTTAACCCTAAGAACGAAACCCTAGCCCTCTATTTGTGTATTTCTTGAGCTTCATGGTGATTTTTGTGTGTTTTGGTGCTTGAAAAGAAATAATAAACTTCTTGAAGATTCAATGCTTGACTTGGAGCTTTTTGATCCAGGCTTTGCTCACCTAGATCTAACTTCTGGAGGTATAAAGTCTCAACCTTGACAAATCTTTCATGTAGATCTAGCTAGTTGGTTTTGGTCCCTTTGTGGTGGTTCTTGTGAGTAGAAGTTACTCCAGAGCCTTTAAGCGTCATATTTGGTCCTTGTTGGGGTTATAAAGTGTTAAAGTTTGGATCTTGATGAGTATAAACCTTTCATGCATGTTTTGGTGGTCTTTTCGTAAAGTTTGGAACTTAAGGTTTTGATTTAGGTCCCATTAAGTCTTGTTAAGTCATAAAGTCAAGAACTTTATGAATTAAGAAGTCCTTTTGAAGCAGATCTAGAAGTTTGGACTAAGGTCTTAAGGTAAATGCTTGCATCTTGGCCTCTTTATGGAGTTAGAATGCTTAAAATCATGATTGAGTCCTTTTGGACCATGCAAATGTGCCAAGTTGACAACTTTATGGGTTAAGTCAATAATATGAAGCTATTTTGAGCATTTGGATGTTGGACTTAAGGTATTAAGTCTTTGGTGCAATTTTTGGACATTGGTCGAGAATGTCGTGCGTTCATCTCGGGAACGTCGAGCGTTCGGGTCATCGGTGGACTCTTTGGGCTTTTTGCTTTAGACTTGATTTTGGGTTTGGACTTTCTGTTTTAAGCCATGTTCGAATTTATCTAGTTGGATATCCTAGTTTGGGCCAAGGAGTTTGGTTTGGGCCTTAATGGACCTAACTTGGGTTTGGGCCTTTGTAGGCCCAATTGGTTTAGGCCATTAGTGGTTCGGGTTATATTAGGGCCATTGTTGGGCCTATGTTTTGGGTTTATCCTTGGATATTAATTTAGATCAGTTTGGCTTGGCTTAGTGTGTGAAGTCGGTTTGTAGCAGCAGTAAGTGAAGGATTCTGTTATCAGTCGATCAAGGTGAGTCTTCTCATTATACCCATAAGTCGAATGCACCAAATTCGGCCAATTACATGTTATGTGGTATGCTAGTTGTCTCTGTGATGCTTGCATGGAAGACCATGGAAGGGAGCCCATGACATTTGGATATCAGACCATGAGGGGAGCCCATGGCAACTATATGTATGTCGCATGATATTCTGTGGATTGTATGTTATGTGGTATTTTGGGAACTCACTAAGTTATGTGCTTACGGTTTTCAGTTTATGTTTTAGGTACTCTGGTGTTCAAATGGGAGGGCTCGGGATGATTGCAGAGCAAACACCACATGTTTCCGCATTTTGTGAAATACTCTGATTTAAGATGTTTAGCTAAAGCTTGTTTACTTTGGTCTTATGGGAATGATATGTATTAATGATTTATTAACCTAAAAACAAAAAAAATTATGTCTTGATTTTGGGATGTTATAAACATAAACAAGCCTAGAATCAGCTCGAAACAAGAAAATATTGAGAAAACGTTTGTTGATTCTAGTTTACACGGACTTATGATAAACGAACTGGAATGTAGCACCTTAAAAGCCAACTCATTAAAGAATGTAGGCAAAAGGCTAAAAAGAGAACATGATCTTATAGTGGATCTAAGGCAAATGAAAAACAGTTAAGACTATCTTAAAACCAAGTTTGTAGCTTGGCCAAATTTAAGGAACAAACGGGATAGTAAGGAGCAAAACATACATAAAATAGAATGTGGTTTGAAGCCAATGAATTAATATATGGTAATTAGTGTGATCAAATTGTTATCCAATTATTTTCAAATGTTGCAAATTAAAAATTATATTCAAAGTTTTATGTTTAATTTGGATTTTAATCTGTTTATATAGATTTTTAAGTAATATATTTAATTTGATAGTTTATATGATGTCTTATTCATACGTTTTATCGAACATGTTAAATTCATTCAAACATAAAATCATACATAACGTTAAAATGATAAGTTTTATCATTGAACAAGCTTATCAAAAATCATGTTTTTATTCAAACCCAAATTCTTACATTGCCTCTAAATCATTCAACAATAAAATCAATTAGTTTTTACTAGCATTTAAAAAAAAGTGTCATCTTCAATGTTAAAAGTACTATTTAAAGACTTTTTCAAATAGTAAAAATAAATTTGTAAATCCATCGATTGGAAACGCTATAAGCAACTTGCTTGCATACTCACATTTTTTGATTTCTTGAATATTGTTTTTCATGAATCTTCTTTGCTACTTCCTTCAAAATTTCCAATTGGAAATTATATTCAAGATAATAGAAAAATACTGTGTATCAGAACTTCTTAGCAACTTCCTATCCTTTACAAAGAAATAGAAAAGGTTTATCTAGTAAATCAAATCGAAATCGTTGCTTATAGAATTCATTAGTATAAAAAGGTTGTTTCTTTTATCAAAATATGACAAAATTAGAAAGCTTGAGAGTTGAGATTTATTAAAGAACTGATTGAGAAAATCATACACAAACTATAATTATGTGGTTGAAACAAAAAGATTGGGACTTTCAATTATGCACACAACGTCCTAGTGGGATGTGAATAGGTTGTTTGGCACATTTCACAAACTATGTATATCCATCCATAATTGTAAATGCATAAAAGTGTAGAGTTACAGGATTAAGAAAACATGCACCACGATATATATTTATTGTTTTAGATCTCATGCACCATTCGGCTATGGACTCGTTCTTTGCGATAGAGCAACAATCGACAATAAGTCTTTATATGAGTTCAACTAAAAAAATTTAAAACACACAGTTTAATGTAGAAATTGATTATTAAGACTTTTGGGAAAAAATTGACTTTATTTGACAGCCATCAAAATGAGAAACATATACTTTAACGCATGGATTAACTTTATTTATTAAAAAAAAAAAAAATTGAACTTTGGAGACTCAAAAAAATTGAACACTCAACCTTTTCGTGACTAAATACGTAGAAAGAAAAACAAAAAAATTAAAAAAAGTCTTCGCCAGCACTTTAGGAATTCAATAAAAAAGATGCTTAAAATTTGATAAGTTAAAGACTTTTCTTTGATAACTTGAAATTAGCGTGTATGTCCCAAATACTAACACAACTACAAACAATTGTTATCATTAATAGGGATTATCTTGTCAATCTTTAAAACGTTGACTTACGTTATAATAAGAGCAATTTTTGTTAATCTTTCACTATTGGAGGATACTAATTTTGATTTCGTTAAGTAATTGCATTGATAGCATATATGGATTTCTTAAGTAATATCATGATTGTGTTCGATAAATTAGTTGAAAATGGGAGCTTTTAGCTAAAAAAAACTATCTCTTAGCTGGAAAATTTTGAGTATAAAGGTAAGGTTGGTCAAGTTTGGTAATACAAACTCCTTTGGTTGTTGTATTTAGGAAACAGACTCATAAAAACGAATTTGTTTTAAGTCGTGTCAAACACGAGGCTCAATTATCTTCGTTTATACATTATGGTTTCTACCCTTATCTTTGTAAATATCATTTGCTATTTATTATATTTAAACCAGAACCACCCAAGTCCATGTAATTTCCTTTTTAAATTTGCTATTTATTATTGCAATTTCGTTTTACTTCGGAAAAAGTGTATTCACTTATATTGAACAAGTTTCACACATTAATAACTACCGATTATAAAAATATATAAGAGGACAAAGACTTTACATGTTGAGGACACCTAAGAATATGATACTTTAATTAAGATAAAACAAACTTAGATAAACATGTGGGTTAACCCAATAGAATAAGAAACCTTCAACATTTGACCACAGGAAAAAAAAAAAAAAAAACATATTTGCCAAACTTCAAACGTTGTGATCTACAAAAGAAACCTTACCATCAAACACACAATCTCTGTACCTTCAAAATAAACCTTACTTTGCGAGTTAAGTTGTAATGGCGAGATCAAAGTGTATTTCGTATGGTGGTTTAATAGTTAAAAACCTTTACACTACACAAATATCAAGGTCTTCTCAAAACACACAAATCCTGAAAGACATGACTTGTTTTCGTATGGATGGATCACAATCACGAAGAGCATTTTGCAATATCAGTGGCAATCAAGAACTTCCTCCTCCACCATCTCCACCTCCAAGTTCTAATTGGTAAGCATCTGTTAATTTGATAACTATCAAGATTCAAAAAGACATAAATTAAAGATGATTTGGTAGATCAATACCTATCTAGTAGTTTTGACCATTTAACATTTTTATGTTTTGGATGTTCTTCGTTTCTCTAGGGGAAAATGGACTGCTGGAATAGTGGTGGCAGTAGTCATACCCTTGCTACAATTTAAAGGTATAAATATATATCAGGATCCGGATATTATGATTTATGATTCCTTTCTTATGGTCTATTTGAAAAATGTGGCCTGAATAATACCAAGATGCATCCATTGTACACGTCTTATTACACATATGCAGTATTGGCGTCAGAAAATCTTCATAACCGAAGCAAAATCTAGAAATCGCAAATTTATGTAATTTAACATTTTGTACTAAAAGTTTTATAGATCTATATTAACGAAAAAGAATGGCTCCTATCTGGTTTAGTCATTCCATATATGCATTGTTGGTTGCGTTATCATTTAATTTTTGGCATTGAATGGTGAAAATGTTAGCAGTAATTGATGCATTTGAATTTACAGAAGAAGTTGATGTGGTGATGGAGACGGCAGAGGAAATTATAGATGTGATAGAAGTGGCGGCGGGGGCGGTGGACATGGTGGTGGAGAAGATCTCCGATGATCTTCCAGACGGTAGTAAGCTCAAGACCACCTTGGAGAAAATTGAAGAAGTTGCGGAAACAGTTGCCGGAAAAGCTCGAAAAGCCGTTGACTTCATCGATGAGGTATCCCGCATGCTAACGCATATTTTATTCATTTTTTATTGTTAGTAATAAAGAATTATAGCCAAATACAGATTATTATAGCTTATATAAAACGATAATATTAATATTAATAAGTTTATTAAAATTAAAAAATTCAGGTTCAAGAAGCGGAGCATAAGTTGGGACCAATCATCGAACCAGAAAAACAAGTAACCCAAGCGACTCCTTCGGAAGCAAGTTGATTCTTATTATAGTTGACCATAACTTTTAGTTTTTTATCTATATTTTATAGATGAATATTTATTTAGTTATTATTATATACAGTTTTTGATATTTAAGTCGTTAAATGTTTCGGAAATAATTCCTTTGACATCAAAACTCAAATAAAATATAGGAATACTGTATGTATTATTATGTAATGTTAGAAGTAAACGGTTTCTAACGATTTGGGTTCGAGCCTACATGAAACAAATTAATAAATGTGATCATACACCGAGCGTCGTTTGCCAAAATCAAATTGAGTAGTTTTCACATGCTATATATCACATTGCAAAGGGTCATGCTCAAATTATATGAAATAAATAAATGCACAGAACATTAGTGAAGTTACCAAAATCAAATTAACAAACATATTGATATGGTAAAGTTAAATGTTGTGGTGTGGTATCAATCTTGGGCCTGTAAATATTATGGTTGAACTGCTTGAGTTTGCAGCTATATAAGATCGTTGTCTTAAGGAGAACCAAATAGTTATAATTATCTGTTATGACATGATATGGTCCTTTTATTTAATGTTCTTGGACATGATATTGTCCTTATGAAATGGCTTAATGATCGAATATTTAAGCAGGTAAAAACATCATCTATCGAAATTGCTACAACATAAAATCAATGGTGTAGCTACGGTTAAAACACACTGGATGAGTGGGGTGTGTTAGGTGGTGCTATTGGAGCACATCCCCATTTGCTTGCTTGTAATTGTTTCAACTTTCAATTATACTCTCTCTATTTTCTTTGTAAAACTTTGTTGTTTCTTCATCTAGCTTCTTGCTTGCTAGTAAACTAATTAAAAGAATGAATAATTATATTCTTGAAAATATGATTTTTCCTCATGTTGTACATCTTGAATACTTCAATATCTCTTACGACCAAATAACCCATATGGTTGTGATAACAATAACTTCAATCTTATTTCTTTTCAGCAAAGAAATCGAAATATCATTCATCTATTCCATGATCTCCGCGACATTTGTAAACAAAGGAAAAGGAAGGACAAGCCACTTAAGAACTTTTCTCTAGATTCTTTTCCCACATCACACTCAACAAAAACATGCCCATATTCTTCAATTTAAACAAAACATAAGGGGCAAAGCATCGAATTGAGATCAATACCTCTAATCACCAAATTATTACGAGTAGATAATCTATGCAAGATGGTTCTCCAAAGATGAATATTAAGTTTAATGAGGACAAGCTTACACCATCTCGTCTCGTGCACCCCTTCCTTTAAAATTTTAGGATCAATAAATCTTCTAATATAATTAACCGTAAAGCCTTCCACTGGATCAATACCACACTCCCAGCTATCCGGCCTATCATCATACGTAACATGAGAAATTACCTCAATCAAGACCACAAGCTGAGAATTCGTGCCCCCTCCATCTTAGAATTGGAGATTCCAACCCCAAACCTAACCCGTATCAGTCCAACTATCTATCACCTGAGAATCTTTGACCTATTCCAGAGCATAAAGTCTAAGAAAACTAGAAGAGAGTTTTTCATTACCAATCTAAACATCATTCCGAAAACGAATATTATTACCATTTCCAAGACGTCTAATGAATGAAGAATGAAGAATTATTTGGAGAACGTCCAACTTATCAAAGACTCTCACGAGATTTGACCACACACCCATCCTTTCGGTTTTGGAGAAGACGACCCTCAACCATCATGCATTCCATGGATGTTTTGAATCACCTTAAACCAAAACGCATCTCCCTCATTATAAAAAAGCCATCACCCATGGAATCTTTCTGTTGACCTAACTACCACCCCAAAAAATACCGAGAACGTAAAGACCCAAGTGCAAAATTCACATGTTCTGGCATTTTAAACACGAACATATAGTAGATACCAATACTATTTAGAATAGACTTTATTAACGTGAGTCTCCCTCCTACCGAAAGCAAATTCACCTTCCAACTTGCTAGTCTTTTATGAAACTTATGAATCACCAAATTCACATTTACACTACGGCTCATATTAGCACCTACCGATAACCCAAGATATGAGAAAGGGATACAAGCGAGTGCACTGTAGCACCTGGTTCCTGGTACGTAAATCTTAATTGAGTATTTTTCCATTTTTAGCCTTGGACTCGGCGAGTCATAGGTCCGACTCGCCGAGTAGAGACGGGACCCGGGACATGTTTAAGTTGGCGACTCGGCGAGTCCATATCCTGTACTCGGCGAGTCACCGCTGCTGGATGAAACCCTAAGTTGTAAGGGTTTGTACCCTATTTAAACTCTCATTCCGCCCCAATCTCGCCCCCATTCACCCTCAGAGCCCTATATCTCTCTCAAGCCTTGTTTCCTTGTGAGTTTGAAGTGTTTTGTGGTGTTCTTGAGGTTTTTGAGGAGAAAGAAGAGTGAATCAAGAAGAGGAGAAGGAGGCCAAGCATCTCTGTGTCATTCCAATGTTTCCCCTGAGGTATAGCTCGTTTCCCCTCTGTTTTCAAGCTTATTGTCCCTTAATAGCTCCATTAAAGTCCTCTTTGAACCATTTCCAAGCTTGTGTATGTTTGAGGGTTTGTAATAAGCTGATTGACCTTTAGATCTAGGCATGGTTGAGCTCCAGGAGCTCAGATCTACTGTCTTTTTGGAACCATATTGCATGAAAGCCCTAGATCTACCCCTTTTGGTGCATTTTGGACCTTAAAACCCTCATGGTTGTCTATTTACACGTAAAGTTGGAAACTTTACGTGTTAATCAAGCCCCAGGATCACGGATCTATGTATGGCATGAGCTGGATTCAAGCAGAATTGACCATATAGTAATTGCATGGTAACGACTCGGCGAGTCGTTCATCTGACTCGGCGAGTCGATTCGCGAGTCTCCGAGTTTGTCCCCTTTTCGTAGTGTCGAGTGTGAGCAGTGAGTCACGGGGTGTGACTCCGTGATTCGGAAGATGAACTCATCCATGGAGGAACTCGGCGAGTGAATGCCCTGACTCGGCGAGTTCAAGGCAATCTCCTTAAATCAAGAACAGACTCGGCGAGTTGTTCATACAACTCGGCGAGTCATAACATAAGTGTTCTTCGGATTGTAATGACCCGTCTCCGGTATGATAATTCCTTGGTATTTATTTTGAATTTTTGCAAGAGGGACTCGGCGAGTTCATAGCCTGACTCGCCGAGTAGGGTCGGGATTTTGAGCACGTGATTAGTTGGCGACTCGGCGAGTCCATATTCTGGACTCGGCGAGTCTGTCCGTCTGGGAGAAACCCTAAATCCCCGGGTTGCCCACTATTTAAGCCACCTTATAGCCCCCAATCTCGCCTCCTTCACCCTCTTAAGCTGTGAGAAAACCCTAATTCGATCTTGAGTGTTTTTAGTGATCTTGTGTGCATTTGTGAAGGCTTGAAGAAGGAGAAGAAGAAAGGAGCAAGGAGAAGGATTGTAGAGCAGAGATTCAAGGGAAAGCAAGAGCTCTTTGAGGTATTCTTCAGTTTCCCTTCCCTTTTTATGCTTAAAAACCCTTTCTAGATCTAGTTGATGCTTTTCTCAAGCCTTATGTTGTTATGGAAGCCCTATTATGCCGAGATATCTTTAGATCTGTTTATATAGGAGTTGTAGAGCCCAGATTTATTGCCTTTATGGGTCTATTTTGCATATTAACCCTAGATCTACCCCTTTTATGCATCTTTTAGCCTTTATTCCCTTGTTCATGTGTTTGTACACGTAAAGTTGGAAACTTTACGTGGTAAATCAGCTTATTGGACTCAGATCTATCATTTGTATGTTTTGGATTCGAGCAGAATCGAGTGTAGATTAGTTGCATGGCTGTGACTCGGCGAGTCGGAAGAACGACTCGGCGAGTCGAGTCGCGAGTCCCCGATTTCTTCCTTTTGAGCGGTGTCGAGTGGGACCAGTGAGTAGTGGAGTGGACTCAGCGAGTTTGAGGGTAGACTCAGTAATGGAGGGACTCGGCGAGTTGTTCATACAACTCGGCGAGTCCAAGGCAATCTTCTTAAGCTCAAGAACAACCCGTCGAGTTGTTCATACGACTCGGCGAGTCGGATGAAGATTTTCTGAGTTCTTGGATCGAATGAGTACTCGTCGAGTCGATGCCATACTCGACGAGTAGCAGCGAGTAGGGGCGAGGAGTGAGAATAGGAACTCGGCGAGTTGGCGGCCCAACTCGGCGAGTCAGGTCATCTGTGGGTTGACTTTGACCGAGAGTTGACTTTGTCTGAGAGTTGACCTTGACCAACAGTTGACTTTGACCAAGGGTAAAAGAGTCATTTTACCTAGTGCAGTGTTTAGTATTTGATTGAGTGTGTTTATGGACTTGTAGCCGGGAGATACCGGAGCAGCAGCAGTTAGCCCTCAGAGCTATTCACTCAGCAGCCAGTTCACGAGGTGAGTTTCCTTTCAGTAGGAACGGGTCTAAGGCCACAATGCCGGCCCGTTTAGCTAGCAGTAGTATTCGGATTTCGATCCGATGCAGTAGTTAGCATGTATGATGCCTTCGTGGTTCAGACAGGATTATGTGTGTTCATGTCAGTGATATGTCTATGCTATGATCAGTCAGCTTCGGACTTCGGTCCGATGTTAGCTTCGGACTTTGGTTCGATGTAGGGGACAAGGTCCTAGTTAGCTTCGGACTTCGGTCTGATGTGAGCTTCGGACTTCGGTACGATGGAGGGGGCAAGGCCCCAGTCAGTCAGCTTCGGACTTCGGTCCGATGTAGGGGACAAGGTCCCAGTCAGTCAGCTTCGGACTTCGGTCCGATGGGGGGGGGGGCAAGGCCCCAGTATGTGCTTGATATGTTATTGTTTGGTATGTGGTAATTTGGGGGAGCTCACTAAGCTTCGTGCTTACGGTTTCAGTTTTGGTTTCAGGTACTTCCGCCAGCAGAGGGAAGAGTTCGGGATGATGGCATCGCACACACCACAGCTTCAGCTTTTATCCTGGGAGTTGATTTAGTCTTGATTTTATTATGATATGGATATGATACAGTTTTCCGCACAGTGTTTTATTTTTATTTCGAGATACATCATGTATGGTTTTATGATATGACACTCAGATTATGGTTTTTGGTTATGTTGAAAAATGAAATTTTTGGGTCGTGTTTATGGGTCGTTTCACGGATGAAGATGAACTCGACGAGCTGTTCATACAACTCGGCGAGTAGGATGAAGGACTTGAATATCAGTTTAGAAGGAGAACTCGGCGAGTAGAAACGGGATTCAGGTCAATCGTTTGGGTAGGGACTCGGCGAGTTGGAGAGCCAACTCCGCGAGTCGGGTCAACTGAAAGTTGACCCTGACTTTGACTTAGGGCATGATCAGGGGTAAAATGGTCATTTTACCCAAAGGACAGATAGCAGTGTTTGATTGAGTATGTTGTGGGAATTACAGCCGGAGGATTTCCGGAGCAGTAGTAGATAGTCAGTTCCCGATCAGATCAGCAGCTACTTTGAGGTGAGTTACCTTCCAAGTAGCGGTGGGTCTAAGGCCACAGTGTCGGCCCACCAGTAGAAGACGTATGATAGATGATTGTCTCTGTGATATCATCTAGGTTTGCTACTACCAGATATGTTATATGCTAGCATGATATGTTATATGTGATAGTAGTATAGTTCGGTTGTTAGGACCGGAGGGTAGTCAGACACCCAAGATACGTCTGACAGTATGTGATGTTATGTTTATATGCTAGCATGATCTATTATATGAGTTAGAGGTAGTAGGAGGGGAGTAGTCCCCGAGTTCGGTTGTTAGGACCGAAGGGTAGTTCAGACACCCTAGATATGTCTGATAATATGATATGTTATATGTGATAGTAGTAGCAGCAGGGGGGTGAAATAGTCCCCGAGGATCGGTTGTCAGGACCAACAGGTAGTCAGCACCCAAGAATGGCTTGACACGGGTAGTCAGCACCCCAGAATGGCTTGACACGGGTAGGACGGCACCCCAGAATGGCCGCACGGGTAGTCGGCACCCCAGAATGGCCGTACCGGGTAGTTAGGCACCCCAGAATAGCCTGGCAGTATGTATGATATGTGTTGTATGGTATGTGGTACGATGGGGGAACTCACTAAGCTTTGTGCTTACGCTTCTTAGTTGTTGTTTCAGGTACCTCTTCAGCCAAGGGGAAGGAGCAGGCGCGGTAGCGGCTCATCACACACACTCCTTGATTCTGCATTTATGAGTTTACCTAGGGATTGATACTCTAATATTTCGATTGGTTGTATGATTTGGCTTTTAGACATGGTTTACGTTGTGATGTGGATTGATCAAACAATGTTTTTAATTATTAATGTTTTAAAAACGAAATTTTTGGACGTGAAAAATGGGTCGTTACATGCACACCCAATACTACTAGCCATCTCCTCCACACGATGAAAAGGAAGACGAGTCCCATACAAGTAAGACTTATAGAGATTTATTTTGAGGCCCGAAGCCAAATAGAAGCAATTAAGAATGACCACCAAATGCGATATTTTGATCATCCCACTCTCCCAAAAATAAAGCATCATAGACCTAGCAATGGAGCGGGTTTGGAGCAGATCGACATTGATCTAAACCCATTAAGAAAATTTTAAATGTTGATCCAAAATCGACTTGTAACCCGCAGGGTTTTAAATAATTAAGCTCATACCCTTATCCATCGGATCAACGAATTTCCAGCCCTTTTACCCGACTAATTTACAATATTAAGATTAGGCTATAATTATGCATTATAACACGTATAACATGAGCCACTAAAACCAGACAACATTCATTTCAAAACAAACTAATAAATAAAGTTTCCAAAACAAAAAAAAATGTCTAATATTGCACACATGCATGAGAAAATGTAGACATCAAAATGCATCTTCAAAAAACCCAAAGTCCAACCAATCTACTCACTCACTGATCACCTGCAAAAAAAAAAAAAAGCACATATAAGTATATATGAAATTATTGGGTACATTACACGGATGGTCCGTATGGTTTAGTGTAATCTGCATATTTGGTCTCTAACAACTTTTGTTTTAACTCGGACAGTCCCTACTTTATATTTTTGTTGGACGTTTGGTCCTTGTCAGATGTAAAAAGACTAATTTGCCCTCATCTTATATAATTTTGTATTAATGATTTATTTGTTTTTTATTAATATATAAATTAAATATAAAAAAGGTTAAAAAGAATCCTAAACCTAATATAACCCCACCTCCCAATTCCTCCGATCACATTTTCTCCTACCTCTCGTTTTCTTCATTTATCGCCTCCGAATCACTTTACCATCGTCAGCCACTAGCAACTATTGCCCCCTGTCACTAGCTTCCGATGATGGTTGTCTTTCCATCATGTTCCTCCTTCAAAGCCAATCGACTGAACCACAAAAATCTCAGAGCATACTGACGAAGTTTGCCATAGAAGGAGGAGATGAAGTAGGCACTCGAATCAAACGAGACGATAAAAACTTGAGCCATTAGCCTCTTTCCCCATCTCGGACTTGGAAGTATGTTAGCGAACCAGATAGGAAAAATACAATTGATCTAGGTTGTAGCAGGATTGTGGTTCACCTCCGCCCTTTACCCTCGTCGGCGACCAAAACAACCCTACAACACCGGTTCGATATGATTTCAGGTTCAATTTTCAGTTCAAGGTTTGATTAAGTTTCAGGTTTGAATTAAGTTTCATATTCAATTTCCGTTTTCATTTGATTAATAGATGTTTATTGCAAGTAGTTAGACGATTAGACTGGTATACATTCATAAGACTAAAGGAGTGATAACACTTCTAGCATTTCATTTTTTTTATTTTCTTTTTCAAATTTAATTAAATAATATTTTTTTAATGCACAAACATTTAATATTACAAAAATTCTATTTTTTTTAAATACAATCACTTAATATTTAAATAAAAAAGATTACTATAATTTAAAACATAATCTAAATAAAAAGTTTATGTTTTTGGACAAAAAATACTAAGTTGTATAAACTTTGGGACAAAAAATACCAAGTTGTAGAAACTTTGCGGACCAAATATGTAAATTCTTTATCTTCTTCCCCAATTCTCTGTTACACAAAACACAAGTTTTAGCAACAAAAATCAAAGCTTCGAAACCTCCCATTTGCCAAAAACCGAGGAATGGACATGTAATCCGGTCAAATACCCTTCATCCAATCACAAGCCAAACAAATACTCTCTCACATCTCGTTAAAGTGGCATCAAATGATCCATGGCGAGCCCCCTAGCGAGTGCTAGGAGCGGTGTTCCAAATGAGTTAGCGACCATGGCGAGTTTGTTTGACACTTCGACTCCTTTCAGCCTAATAGCGATTTATTCTTCCTAGATTTTTTGGCGCCGATATTCTAAATTATTTAATGAGTTAGAATAGGTTAAAAATCTTTATGTAAGTTGCTGAACTTTGAAATTGTTTTTTGGCTATTTATTTGCTAGATGTTTTGAAATAAATATGGTTGATTGTTAAAAACCAAAACCAAAAACAAAAGTTATTTATATACATAAACTACCATCTATAGTAGTAAAAATCAGCTAAATACCGCTATATTAGATATATAAGTTGATATTATCAGTTTGATATACATTAAATTTATTGTAATGATTTATATTTTGTTGATTTTAACTAAGGGATTTTCTAACATATCCTCTAAGGACACATATAAAAAGCATTAATTGAAATAGTAATTATGACGAATATAAATAAACAATTTAATTAGTATAAATCCACAAGAAAGATTTACATAGACGTAGCGGGTAAACGAACAACAAATTGTGTTGTAACCCTTATGATATTGTTTATAATTAATGTATTTTACATTTAATTATGGTAATATTACATATGGGAAGAGTTATATGGAAAATGAATGATTAGGACAACACATATTTGAACCAATGAAAACATAACAACACATCACTTCCACAATACATTACTTGTGAAGAAAGAAATGGACACGTGTCATTTGATTATTGGTTCCGGTAGATGTTGTCCTAATTATTTGTTTTCCATAGAACTCATTCCTATTACATATAATTAATGTTTATCACATTTAATTATGATAATCACTCATATAATTAATAGTTCAATTAACGTTTTTTATATGTGCCTTTATGACACATATTAGAAAAATCTCTTTTAACTAATATATGTTTTGCATATTTTTTACATTCTTTTGCTAAAACCAAAATATTGATGAGATGGTTTGATAAATCTGGATCTACTAAAGAATCTTAGGTATGACACTTTTGAAAAATATAATCACTAGGTAGGTGTATAATAATGATAATAATAATAATAACAACCTAACTAAGACAAATTAAAAGATATATTAATTATTATTATTATTTTAATCATCATATACCAACTAAAAGGCTACTTAAGAAATTATATGACCCATAAAAAAAAGTCTGATTATCGATAGCCAATTCAACTTGTTTAAAGCGTGCGTTTTTGGCATCCTAAAGTGTTGCTCAATTCCGACTAAGTGCTACACTGGTTAAAAAGGAATTCAATAACTAAAATAAGATATATACCATATATGAGGATTACCTCCATACACATTGTTTGTTCCTTCCTTCTTCAAATATCTTCCAAGAAGTCAACATAAGTTGTTCACCTTGATGCACAATTAATTTGACCGGGATTTCATCTTCGTGTCAGAAAACGTTTACGTGTCCACTTGTCCATATAGAAGCCGGCATGATGATATAATATCCCACTATATATGTAGATCTGTATATACTTATATCTTATGTATGCTATGTAATTAAGAAGCATATATTATATATTAGTTTGTATATATTGACCGAAGTCGGGTTTTAATTGGAAGTTGGAACTGGAAATTTCCTTTTCTTTGGGCCAAAGGCAGACCAGGCAACGTAAATCCGAATCAGATTCTTGTTCTGGAACCTACGATTACTTGTGTCAACCAGGTTTACCCATAACGTGTGGAATTGTCGTACGATGATGCAAAGTTGACACTTGTGCCAAATTTTATATATAGCCTAATCTTCTCTCAATTCCTTATCTTAATCTACACAGTTAAGTGTATATATATAAATGAGATTCATCAAGAAAATATACGTTAATTAAACTTAAACATCCCAACATTATATATTCACCCTTTTTCTCGTTTTCGAAATCCACAAGTTCAAGATCATATAACTAACAGAATGGCGACAACATTGGTTCTTGGCTATGGTAAGATGATGAGTAGTATTGAGTATTTACAGAGATTGCCTATTACCCGTCTGGTAATCACTAAGAAACT
Source organism: Lactuca serriola (assembly GCF_051521515.1). Classification (NCBI taxonomy): domain Eukaryota; kingdom Viridiplantae; phylum Streptophyta; class Magnoliopsida; order Asterales; family Asteraceae; genus Lactuca; species Lactuca serriola. The sequence continues at coordinate 3,620,918 of NC_136408.1, forward strand.
GGCCGCTATTGGCCTCCAACCTCAGAAACCGCACCTTGTCGGGGGCACTCTGATCACTTCCAGCAGCCAATTAGATCGTAGAGCCTTCTTGGTGTATAGTGTTAAACCAGGAAATCATCATCGTCCTCCTCCTCCTACCGGTGACTCTTCAAGTTCATGGTCAGTTATGATTTTGGATTTTTTTTTTTCAATTCAACATGAAGTGTTTGATTTAATTTAGGTTGATATATATTTGGAAATTAACATAACAAGGTTCTATAAACGACAACTTATCTTATGTATTTTTTTTTAATTGCAGGCAACAATGGATTTTTAGAATAATAACTACCGTGATCGTACCGTTTTTCAGTAGAAAATGGAGCAACTTATTGAAATTTAAAGGTACAAATTCAACATTGATATCTAATATATTCATTAGTTTTGGTAATAAATACTAATTAACATATGCTTAACATTTTGTTTGCAAAGATGAAGTTGATACGGTGGTTGAGGAAACCGAGAAAATACTAGAGTATGTGGAGGAAGTGGCGGAGACGGTAGACAAGGTGGCAAAAGAGGTGGCCGATCATCTTCCTGATGGTGGTAAATGGAGAAACGCCGCCTTGTTTGTGGAAGATGTGGCGGAGGAAGTAGCAAGAGAAGCTCAATTGGTTGAAGATTTCCTCCATAACGTTGAAGAAATAGAACAGGAGGTGGAGTTGTTGGGTGAATCAGTCAAAGATCAAACCAAGAATTTCCATCAAGATCCTAACTCAAGTACTCAAAAGATTCATTAATTTTGAGTTTGACTGTATATAATTATATGGAAAATATATTCTTTTATTCGTAAATTTGATTACTTCTGTATAAAAAAACGTTAACGGTAATTCATGAATATTTTGGTTGTTTAGTATTAATTGGTCTCTATGTATTTGTTAACTAAATAATCAAACTTGAAAGGAGCTCGAATGACAGGAGGAATAATTCAAAATTTCAGATATTGAACATCCATTTTCTCTTTCGTACGTAAGCTAATAATTACGTCTGCCATGCATTTACGATATGGCGCCTATAGTTCATAATGCACAACTACATCTCTCATGATACAATAGGATGCGGATTGCAGAATGTTTATGAGTGATACCGAATAAGTGTAGCATGACGTAAATTAAGAATTTTGGATCATTCTGGCCATCATCACTAGTATTTTGCTAAACTATTTGTTGTGGGTCTTGTAGCCCATCACACCGAGTTTCGTGGCCTTTTCTAAATCTATATTATATTAATTGAGAGACTAATTTATTAGATGAAGTTATTTTAAAAAAATAAAGTTAAATATAAATGTTAAAATATTTAAAAATTTTGAATTTATAAGAAAATTAGATGTAAAACCTATGTATTATATGTGTTAATTAAAAAAAAATATGAAGATCTAAATATTTAAGAACTTTAGGTTTATAATAAAATAAGAAAAATAATGAATTATTAAAATTGATTTTTTTATCTTTTAAATTTAAATAAATAAACAAAATAAACTAATGAGTTTTAATTTGGGAATTTCGAAATAAGAAGGTAAATCAATTAATGAAATTGATATTCATTTATTAATACATTTATTGTAATTATCATATTAAAGTATTATGTAGAATTCATTAAAATAGGAAAAATGAAGTGATTTGTATACAATCGTTTTTGGCATACACAACAATTCATGCATTATATAGTTGTACAATACAACATTTTAAAGCAACAATTGTTGTGTATGGAGAAAAATTATTATGTATGAATCAACTCTCATAAGAAAACCCATAAAATGACATGTGAAAGAAAAATTAATTCAAAATAATCAAAAATGATATTTGGCAAATTGAATGAGAGTATGACATGTGAAAAAAAAAACATTCATTAACTAAAATAGATAAGAAAAAGACAAAATTGCAAAAATGATCCCTGTGGTATGCATTTTTTGGGATTTTAGTCCAAACCCCAACTTTTTTGGCTTCGTGGTCCTTTTGAGCTAGTTTCATTGCGAATTTGGTCTCTCGGTAAACTGAAATGACTTTAATGCCCTTGGGTATTTATTTTCTATTTCTAAATTCATTTTTTTTAGTTTTAATAATTATTTATTCATTTTAATAATTAAAAAAATGAAAGGCCTCTCTCTCTCTCTCACTCTCTCTCTCTATACAAAAACTACATACCATCACCCAATCTTTGACTCTTTGATTACAGAAGAACCACCGACAATGGTGTTCGTGAGGATTTGGTTGTTGTCATCGGAGTACAAAACCCAACTCCATATGGCTGCCAGTACAGGGGTTGTGATTTTTCTTCTTGCACGCAGTGACCCATATACAAACGAAGAGGGTGATTGCAGACACCGGACCTAATAATCAAAAGAAGTATAAGCCAACTTCACCCCTGTTCTTGAGAAATTTATGTTACCAAACTTGATAATCAAAAGATGTAGAAGCCAACTTCACCGTTCAGATGCCGATTCATAATCTTGTGACCTAGATTTACAGTGACGAATTTCACCGTCAAAACTAAGGCAAATGACGAAGAGGGTGATTGCAGACACCAAAATCGATGCCCCTCATCCCACCCACCATGGTTCTAATTGAACTCTGACCATTGTTATCGTGTACATGTGGTCAATTCTGCTTGCTTCGATTTTCTCCCTTTTGTGGGTCTCGATTTTCTCCGGATTGCACTCAACTTCAACATCAAGAGGAACACGATGACGGTGTTTGATTTGATATCCGACAATCAGAAGCAGGGTTTGTACGTTTTCGTTTTCTCTAAAACCTCACCTACAATCTCAAATTGTTGTTCTTCATATTTTTGCTTTACAAGCCTGAATCGATTTCAAATGAAAATTAGGGGTAGGCATAGAGGGAGATGGGTAGTTACAGGGGAGGCCGCTGAACAGTAAGATGAACCAATCGTGCAAGAAGTGTTTGAACCAAAAATTAGTTCTTTGATCTGGGATTTTGCCAGGAGAGAGAGAGAGAGAGAGAGAGAGAGAGAGCCCTCTTTTTATTTATTATTTATTAAAATAGATAAATATATATTGAATTAAAAAAATGAAAGAAAAATAAAAAATAAATATGAACCAATCGTGCAAGAAGTGTTTGAACCAAAAACTAGTTCTTTGATCTGGGATTCTGCCAGGAGAGAGAGAGAGAGAGAGAGAGAGAGAGAGAGAGAGCCCTCTTTTTATCTATTATTTATTAAAATAGATAAATATATATTGAATTAAAAAAATGAAAGAAAAATAAAAAATAAATACATAAAGGGCATTACAGTCATTTTAGTTTACCAAGGGACCAAATACGCATTGAAACTAGGCCAAAAGGACTACCAATCCAAAAAAGTCGAGGTTTGGACCAAACCTCAGAAAAAATGCATACCACAGGGACCATTTTTGCAGTTTTGTCTAAGAAAAATAATGAATTATTATACTGTAAATTTTTTTATCTTTTAAATTTAAATAAATAAAAGAAACTAATTAATAAGCTTTAATTTTGGAAATTTTGAAATTAAAAGGTAAGTTCATTAATAAAATTGATATCCATTTATTATTACATTTATTACAATTATTACATTAAAATATTATGTGGAATTTAATAAAATAGAAAACTTATAAAATGACATGTAGAAAAAAATATTTCAAAATAACTACAAAATGACATTTGACAAATTAAATCAGAGTGTGACAAGTGACAAAAAAAGTCTTCATTTATTAGAGAGGGTGTATATACTATAATGTGTAATATCAATGTTTTAAAAACTAATTTTTTAGTTGAATCGGTTTCGATTCAACCGTCATTTCATTTGGTTTTTAGAATTTTTATGTATTATATATTTTCTTAGACATATATATATATATATATATATATATATATATATATATATATATATATATATATAAACCAAGAATTTGATATTTACAAATTCAAACATTAATAATACACATAACAAGAAGTGGATGATCAATCCAAATACAATAAAAAATACATAATCATAAGTTTTACTCCGATCGAGCTATTCAATTTGCTTTAAAATGAATAATTTTTAAGGGGCTACGATTGTGTTTGGCACATCATAACTAGCTTATTTTTTGAGTTTTTTATGTTGTCATGTTTGGCAAACCAAAAAATAGTTTATACGCTAGCTTTTTAGTACATTTTTTTAAAAATTTTCCAAATATACCCTTTAATCAATTTTAGAAACACATTCTCTTAAATGCGTTTTTTTGTAGTTTTATATATTCCAGATAGTTTTATCAAACATCATTTTTTATCGGCTAGTTTTTCAATTAGTAAGCCAAACATAGCCTAAGTGAAAATTCAAATATCCAAATCCAATAAACAGGTTCAAACGGTTTTATATTGGTTCTATCACACTGGTTCAACTTGTTTTTGAAAGAAATCGTTTGATTCTTTCCAGGATAGAAATTGACATAAAATGTTGATAGTTGAACTACCCATATATTTGGGTCTCAGTTCGAACCAATTTTTAAAACTTTGGATAATATATTCATTTATATGGAAGAGAGATAAAACCATAAAATGAGCTCAATCAATTTTTAAAAATTGGAACAAAACTGTAAATTTGATTAAACCACGGGTATCATTCTTGTAGTTTACACTGCCTTAATACTATAAATCATTTTATTGAATTTCCTTACCTAACATTATTAAACTATTCCGCACATTTTTGTGGTGTCCTTTCGGCTTTAGGTCAAGCTTTTTGGTCTATTCAATTTTCTCGAATAAACAATTTGGCATGTGAATTGCTGATAATTCTGTTCACAAGATAATCTTTTTAACCAATTACTCAATAAACAATAACATATGGCCAATTATTTCTTTGCTCTTCCATATTTCCATTGTGTATGCATCATGCCAGCTATAAAAAAAAATAAAAATAAATAAAGGATCCATACTGATAAACACTTGTGAAGGGATATTTAAAACTTTAACCGATATCACTAGAACACATTAATTTAAAACAAAAGTTCAGTAGTTTTGACATATCGGTTATGGCATTTTTTTTACAAGAGTTTGTATCGGATAAAAAATTCGAACTAAGATTGTAATACGACGTTAATATATATGACAAGTACTTTATAATGTTTTTTAGTGACGTATATTAATATTTTACTGAATTTTTATTTCTTTTTTATCAAACATGTACAGAAGGAAAATGCAAACAGAAGATTATTAGCTGTAAGCATAAAGATGAGTATTGAGTAGGTAGTTGTAGTGTAGACAATATAATTATATGATCCCCTTCGTTGGATACGATTGCTCTCTTTGTTTCTTAGCTAGCTAACAACCACGTGCCACAAGGGCAAAAATGTCATAAACACGACAATTTCCGGATATCATAATAATTGTACGTGATTACAGCATCATCTCCTGATCTATATGTATCTGTATATATATAATATATTCCATAAATTGTTTTCTACACATAATATCCGAAAAAAAGTTGAAATTTTAAAGATCTTAATTAACCCATGTCGATCACAACGTGTTTGTCTTCTCAAATAAATTTGCATGAAACCCTAACTCACAAATCCCATGTTAGCCTTTCATTCAATCCTATTTCTGGTTTTCCGATCAACAAACACACCATAGCGCTAGCTCCGCTCACAACCACCAACATCGCCACCAGTAGATGGGAATCCATGATCGCTTATGCCAACGTGGAACCCGCCGGAACACCATCTCCACCACCTACTCCTCCTTCTGGTTCTTGGTAATTAATCTATGTTAATTGTATGTACTTAATTATGAGTCTTTTAAATCTATTTGTTGCTTTAATTAATTTTAAACCTTTTGTGTAGGAAGAATTGGGCTATTGGGATTTTGATGACAGTTGCCGTCCCTTCTGTTACAACCAAAGGAGGTCCAATCAAATTACTTCTACGTAAGTATTAATTAATTAAGAGTTTTTTTTTAATGTTGGAATAGAAAGTTTTATCTTATAGTATTGGGTGTTCCAGAGAAAGTTGACCACATAGTGGATACGGCGGAGCATATATCGGATATAGTGGAGTCGGTGGCGGATAAGGTGGACAAAGTGGTGGAGGAACTCGAAGATGATCTGCCGGAAAATAGCCAAATCAAGAAGACTCTTGATTACATCGAACAGGTGGCTGAAAGAGTGGAAAAAGATGCTCACACCGCCGGCGATTTCATTGACAAGGTGAGTTTCTGCTAAAGTATTAATTATATTTCAAAATCTGTTTAATTTTTCTTGTTATACCAAAAGGAAACTCAGATTACATACATAAATGATTTAATTATTTTGGAATTTCAGTTTCAAGAAATGCAAGAGAAGATAGAGGATCTAATGGAACCCGTGCTAGAGGAAGCTAGGGAAGTCGCAAAAGAAACCAAGGAAAGAGAAAAGCACAAAAACAATGACATTGATTAATTAATACTGAAACCTTGTAAAATTCTGATCAACGGGTCAAAGAGACGAGTAGCCAGAAAAATCGGTGTTCGGCATCCACATGGCATTCAACTTCATATATTTAAATGGATTGTTATATTATTTTTCTACGATCTATACAACTCTATTAATTTCTTCTTATAATATATTTACAATACATTGAACTCTACAAAATTCAATCAAATGTTATAAAATATAATTTATAATAAATATTTATGAATTAAAAACTTTTTTTTTTCTCATTGAAAAGTTTAATGGCCATTGAACTCCAAATCCATTGAATGTCAAGGTGGCATCTCACAATGATAGAGTTTCATTTATTGAATGACACATAGATTTTTCACTTCATTCAACTCTTCCATTGAACTCACCATTATGAATACTCTTATGAGCAATTGACACTTTCTTGCATTAATTCGATTCTTACGCTATGGTGCAAAGTTGTACACAATGCTGTACCATATTGATGTAATGCTGGTCTTTCATTTAATAAAAGACAATTGATGATGAAAATAAAATTTCATTAACGGAGTACATTAAAAGATAATAAGAGGTCATGTCATTCTAAACTTAGATCTCATTCACAAACTTAACTACATGATCTCAATGACCAGAACCACATCGCACTACGTATGTATGTATTTATGTATATAAAATTGGTGAAATAAAATTGTACAGAAGATATGTATTTATTTTCATTTAAATCATATTTTCACATTAAAATTACATATTTATGTGTTAAAATATACTAGTATATTTTACATTAAAATTATGTATTTAATGAAAAATATGGTTATAATATAACTAATACAAATTTTTACATTACGTTACGGTTTAAATAAAAAATCGTATTTATATAAAAAAAATATGGTTTTTAAATATGAAATAATATACTAATAAGATTTTTTAATGTAAAAAAAGATGAAATACAATTGTGAGCATTGAGTAAAAAAATGATTTTTGATTTGAAACAAAAAAATGCATTGTAAATGTGTTTTGTTAGACAAAACTTCATAAATTGTCCCTGTGGTTTTACAAAATCTGAAGTTTCATCCCTAACATTTAAAAACCTCTTGGATGGATCCCATGGTTTCATAACTTTTAATGTGTAGTCCTTATGGCTCACTCCGTCAATTTTTGCCCGTTAAGTGAAAGACATTTTCGTCATTTCACTATTCCATTGACAATTTATGAGGTTTTCTCTTTTTTTTTTTTTAAAAATGAAATTTAATATGTAAAAGGTTCAAATCTCTCTCTTTCTCCCTCTCCCTCTCCCTCTCCCTCTCCCTCATGTATGTCTTCTTCCTAAAAGGAACACACCCTTTTCTTGATTTGGAATTTTTAAGTTCTACAACTTCAAAATCAAGCCTAGACTGAAAAAAACCCAGATCAACCTTTACCGCTACACTCTTGTGGATCAGAGCCTCCTCCGACCGAGTTTAGTCACCGCCCTTTGACTCAAAGGTCCAATTTTGGTTTTGAATCCACCACAACTTGTATGGTTTTTAGGGTTTCGATGGCCTCCCCACGAATTCCTCTCATATTCTTTTTCTCTATCTACCATTGAATCCAAACATAGAATCTGGACATCGATTTGTTTCTTCGGTATCATGTTTTGATAAAGATGGAGGCATGAAATTGGTTCTCGATGTTTTTGTTTCCTTGATTTTAATGTCGTCGTAATGAATTCCAAGACAGACAAATATCGCCTTGCTCGGAGGATGCCCAAAAGGTAAACTTTGATCGATCTGTTTCTTCCTTAATCTACTAAGCTCACTTCTATGTTCATGAATCTGTATCAGATTCAATGTTGGTTTGTAAGTTCTATCTTGTTTATGTGATTTGTGGCTCAACCTTTTCGGTTTTTCCTGATACTCAATCGGTGAACCTTGTGGTGGTCGATGATAATAGAAGGAAGGAACCAAAAGATCTTGATAAGCAAGTGCAGATGAGCAAGACATATCACCTGGTAAGATTTATTTTTTGTTTTCTAATTAATAACCTCATATTCTGTTTTATCATATTGATTAGAGATTTATATTTAGAATAAATTTTGAATTTGTAGATGAATTTGTTATGGAAAAGTTTCATTTTAGCGATATTGTTGGAGAAAGCGCCACACGATCTCTCTAGTGGGTTTACTGAAGTGGCAGAAAAAATTTAAGTGGAGATGAAGGTGGCAGATGGTGGTGGTGGTGAACTGTGGTGACATAGTCCATCTTAACTTTGATACCAGGTACATACTCCATTTGTTGAAATAGCATTATCTATGGACCAGGTACATAGTCCATTTTGTACATGAATGAAGATAGTCATCATAACCTAATAAGTTCATGATTTCTCCCGCTTTCCTTGTTGAAAATGATGCAGAAATAAGAAGAGGAAAGAAAAGAACGGTAGTTAACTACAAAGCTCTTAAAAAAGGGTCTTAAATCTAATAAAAACCATTTGACAAAGTTAAAATATAAGCTTTTAACTTAAAATTATCTGCAACCACTTCCTGGTATCAGAGCCTTGTTATCGATTTATCCTTAAAAGATAAAGGTAGAGGAGATTCTGAAGAACAACCTTCAGATCATATGTTAAGCTTAGTTGAAAATGAAGATGGTTTTCAAGGAAGTCTAATGACTAAACAAGAACTTCTTTCAAAAATTAAGAAAACAGATCTTAAAATAAAGAAAGAAAATATATTTAGAAACGTTCCCTCAAGATTTAATATTTTGAATACGTTAAAAAGAAAAAAACAAAATATTTTACTTCGTTAGTACAAAAGAAATGTCACTCGACATAAAATATACTACAAGATCTGTTTATCTACCACTATTAACCAAAGAACAGATAAACAGTAATCTAAAAAATATTCCCATAGAAATAAGATCTAAAATTAGAATGGTCCATATCAGAGCAGTAAAAATTCTAATCAAGTCTCAATTTCAAGAAGGAATTAATTCTCCAATAAAAATGGCCTTGATTGATGATAGAATCAATCATCGACAAGATTGTATTCTTGGTGCAGCCAAAGAAAATCTAGCTTACCAAAAATTAATGTTTTCAATTTATCCTAAATTTGCCTTAGATTTGAAATCAACAAACTTAAATAAGGTTTTATCTTTTATTCATCACTTTGAAAGAAGTGATCTCATGAATCCAGAAGATAAACCCTTCACAATAACCTACCTTATAGGATATGCATTGACAAATAGTCATCATAGCATAGACTATAAAAAAGAAGAATACATAGAACTTGAAGATGTATTCTCAGAAATAGGACATGTCAAAGATAAACAATTTTGTGACATAGATCCTCAAGATAGCTCTTGGGCTTTATACATAGCCAGAAACAAACAAACAAACAAAAAAAAAAAAAAAAAAAAAAAAAAAAAAAAAAAAAAAAAAAAAACCTTTAGGAGAAAAGCTACCACCTAGAATCTCAATAGATTCTCTTCATATAGGTGAAATATTCAAATCTCTGGAAGCTACTCCAAGAGATATACTCAAAAGCATAAGAAGTATGTCTTCTAGAGTGGATAATTTAAATCAAACGATTAGCCAACTAAGTGAAGTAATAAATGAGTAAGATAGACCTTCCTCATATTTACAAAAAGGGTAAATCATTGAGACTTAAAAATCTTGATGATCCTAATAAAAAAAAATATATGCTTTTTCTCCTCCAGGAAAAGTAGGCGTTCAAACCCTAGCTAACCTTTGTAAAAATATAAATCAGATTGTCGCAAGATGCTGGTTAAATACACTCAAAATAAATCACTATTTTGGAATTCAAAAAGATATTTCTAAAGATTTATCAAAAAATAATATACCTTTCAATCAATTTAAGAAAGATTTATGTCTTGCCATTCAAAATGGAGAAAAAGTTGATAACAATCAGTTTGAAAGAATTTTTGCCCAGTTAGAAAAAATGAACAACATAATAGAACATAACTCGAAACTACTAGAAACTTTTAATAAAATTTCTAAAAACTTTGATGATCTACTAAAAGAAGTTGCCTATAAAGCTGTTCTTACAGACCAAATGAAAGATTTAATCTTAGATTAAAAGAAGTGCAAAATCAGATAAAACAACTTATGGGATGACATCTATGGTTGACATTAAAGAATCACTTAATCAATTAAATGAAAAAGTTAAAGAACTATCAAAAAAGATTGATCAAATGATTAACCAAGGCTTAGTAACTACAAACCAATTAGAAGCCATCGTTGCTAAAATTATTAATGAAACGCAAAAGGAACTTCAAAAATGTTCTTGCAACAAAGAAATTATCGATATAATCAATAAAACTACAATAGTTTTAGATCCTAAAACTGAAGATAAAAAGTCATTCACTGGTAAGTACTCATACCCTAATTATAATGTAGGAAATGAAGAACTACGATCATCAAGGAATCCCAGTTCTATGTCATGGCCTAAAGACTACTTTAAGTCAACATGATAGATTATTTATCTAAAGTAGAAAAGTTCTTATTGGATAACTATGAAGATGAAGAATTAATAATCAATGGATCAAATGTATCTAATTCTTGATCAAGCTCTTAGGTTACTAGATCTTGCTGAATCTAAAGGAAATGATACAACAAACTTAGAAATCTCTACATCTGAGGAACTTAAACAACTTTTATCGCTTTGATGAAACGATTAATGTCATAGAAGAAACATTTGATAAAGAAACTTCTGTATATATTTCAGAATAAGAAGTAGAATCTCTTTCTTCTGATATAGAGCCTAACTTCGGGATGAATAAAACCGAACCACATTTCGATCATCCTGGAGAATCTTCTTTTCAAGGTGAAAGAAGAAAAAGACCTAAAACTAAACAAGGTCATAGACCTGGCTCTATGCCAGATCTTCCCACTGGAAATCCAAACCAGTTCGGAACAAACGTTCTCAATATTGACAACATTGAAACAAATAGAAAAGAAGTTATCGATAGATGGACTTCAAAAATACGTCTAATCATTCAGACTAATAAAGAAAAATATGCAACAAAAGAATCTATCCTTTTTATTGTTTGACCATAAAACATGAGGAATAGTTCAAAATTTTATCAAAAATACAAACTGGATTAGTCATAATCCAATGACAGTATTCCAAGACATGCTTGATGTCATCTACATGATGTTCCATGGTATAGATCTTATAGAAGACAAACCCAATGAACAAAAAAGAGAAATCGAAAAAGCAAAGTCCAGACTTACGAATCTCACCATATGTGATATTTGCTTTCTAGATCATTACACATGTGACTATGAAACAAATATTTACAAAATAAATGATTCAAATATATATCATGAGTTGATCAAACAATATCTATTTAAAATTCTCATTGTAGGACAACAATCTCATAACAGATTTATAACTGTATCTACGAATGCTACAATTTACAGTCTTGCTTTTGCTAAGAGAATTGTTATCGATGAGATTCAAAAAATTTGTAATCTATCAAACACAAAAAAAAAATGACTAAAACGTTTTAATAAAAAATTGTTGTAGTCATTTAACAAAAGAAAAACCCTTAGAGTATGGATGCAAAGTTAACCATAAAACAAGAAATTCTTCAAAGAAATCTTTTAATAAATATTCAAAAAAGAATAAAAGATTTTCAAAAAAGAAAGATACTAGACGGTTTAAACCGGGAAAATATTTCCAAAAATCAAAAGATTTTCAAAAAACAAAAGACAAAGTAAATTTTATCCGAAAAATAAAAAGAACTACAGATGTTGGGTTTGTAGTGAAGAATGACACTATGCCAATGAGTGTCCTAATAGGAAAGATTACCCACAAAAAGTTAAACTCCTTGAAATAGCATCATCTATGGACCTTAGGCCTATAGAAGAACAATTTCAAGATGAACAAATTGTCTACACATTGATTGAAGAACCTCTAGATGAATCATCATTTTCTTCATCTACAAAACCAGACACTGATTCAGACTGACTCAAAGGGCATGAACTCTAAAAACGTGATACTAACTATCACAAATCCTAATTCAATCTATGTTAAAGGTACCTTTAGATTCGTCGGATATAAACATATTGATTTAAATTGTTATATTGATACAGGAGCCAGTCTTTGTATCACAAGTAAATATGTTATTCCAGAAGAACATTGGATTAACACTCCAAAACCTATAAAGGTTTCTACAGCAAACGGACCTGTAATTATCAACAAAAAATGTATTGATTTACAGATAAGACTTGCCGGAGAAATATTCCATATCCCCTCTGTATACCAACAAGAATGTGGAATAGATTTCATCCTAGGAAATAATTTTTGTCTTTTGTATAGACCATTTGTACAAAATCTCAAAACAATTACTTTCCACAACAATGGTGTTCAAATCATTATTGATAAAATCACAAACGCTTATAGAAATGGAAAACCTGGATTTTTAGAATCAATGAAAAATAATTCAAAAATTAAAAAACCAGAACCTGTCAACATCTCTCAAAGCAAAATTGAAGAGACTTTGCCTTTTAAAACGGGGGAGAATGAAGAAGAATTTAAATTTCTTCTTAACCAAGAAAAATTTTCAAAAATTGAAAGTTTGCTTCAAAAAGTTTGCTCAGAAAATCCTATAGACCCAATAAAGTCTAAACAATGGATGAAAGCAAACATAAAATTAATCGATCCGACCACTATCGTAACAGTTAAACCTATGAAATAAAGTCCTCAAGATGTCGAAGAATTTAGTAAACAAATCAAAGAACTACTTGAAATAAAGGTCATCATTCCAACTAAATCTCCTCACAGATCTCCCGCTTTCCTTGTCGAAAATGATGCGGAAATAAGAAGAGGAAAGAAAAGAATGGTAGTTAACTACAAAGCTATTAGCAAAGCAACCATAGGTGACAGCCATAATCTCCCTAATAAAGATGGGCTTCTCACCCTTATTAGAGGAAAAACAATATTCAACTCTTTCGATTGTAAATCTGGCTTTTGGCAAGTTTTACTTGACGCTGAATCATAACTCCTAACAGCTTTCACATGTCCCCAAGGACATTACCAACGGACTGTTGTACCTTTCGGTCTAAAACAAGCTCTATCCATATTTCAAAGACATATGCAAAATGCATTCAGATCTTTTGAAAAAATTTGTTGCGTTTATGTAAATGATATCCTTGTATTTAGCAACAATGAAAATGAACATTTGTTACACGTAAAAGTTGTTCTCAAAAAATGTGATCTTCTTGGAATCATTCTTTCCAAAAAGAAAGCACAACTTTTTAAAAGTAAAATAAATTTTCTTGGGTTAGAAATAGAACAAGGAAGTCATCGTCTTCAAAATCATATTTTGGAAAATATTCATAAATTTCCTAATAAAATTGAAGATAAAATACAATTACGAAGATTTTTAGGAATCTTAACATATGCTTCAGACTACATTCCTAAACTTGCAAAAATAAGAAGTCCCTTACAATGCAAACTTAAGAAAGATGTCCTTTGGTCATGGTCTGAAGATGATTCTAGCTATATGGCAAAAATAAAAAAGAACCTAAAAGAGTTTCCACCTCTATATCATCCTAACTTAGATGATAAATTAATTATCGAAACCGATGCTTCAGATAATTATTGGGGAGGAATCCTTAAAGCAATAAATTCTGAGGATCAATCCAAAGAATTAATTTGTAGATACACCTCAAGATCTTTTAAGGATGCTGAAAGAAATTACCATTCTAATGAAAAAGAATATCTTGCCGTTAAAAGAGCAATTGAAAAGTTTTCAATCTATCTAACACTTGTAAATTTTACAGTAAGAACATATAACAAAAACTTTGCTTATTTTTTAAGAAATAACATTTCAGGAGATAACAAAAAAGGTCGATTAGTTCGATGGAAAATGTGGTTTTCCAGATATAGCTTCGAAGTAGAGCACATTAAAGGAGAAAAGAATATCTTTGCAGACTTCTTAACCTGAGAATTCCAATAGAAAAACTAATCAAGTTTGATACTCTTTTCATGCAGGAATCAAAGCCATTCAGGGTTATACTTTGGTGGTCTAATGACCCAAGAGGTTTTAACCCCAGTCCATAATTTGGACTACATGTACATAGCCTTTCTCAAATGGAGAAAGAACAAGAGCTTATGCTCAAACAAACTCTTCTTGAACAAGAATTGGAATTCGTCAGAAACCAATTAAAAATTGTAAGACTATTTATGTCTAAACATAAAAAGGAACTTTCTTCTCCTTCCTCTCCTATGAGTCAAGAAGAAAATGTAAGTGTTCAAAAGAACATCGAACAACAAGAGGTCAATGTTTCACCTCCTTTAAAAAGAAAAGAAACATCTAATCCTGAGCAAACGGCTCAAGGTAAAGACTCAACAAATCCATTGAAGGTTGTGGATTTACCAAAAATCCAGACAGGAGTACAAACTCCAATAAGGTTGGTTACACCCTTAGACTTTAGTCTAAGACCCAACGGGGGAATTCAAATCCCAAAAACTAAAGGTTCATTTTCAGGATCAGGAACACCTGATGAGGGAATTCAAATCCCAGAGGAATTGTTACAAATTCCTAATAAAAATTCAAAACCATACTACGTTGTATTCAATGGACCCAACGTTGGTATATTTGAAGATTGGAATATCACCAAAAAGGCAATAGAAGGAATTAAAAATATTAAACATAAAAAGTTTAATAACTTTCTTGAAGCCAAGATAGTTGCAGATCAATACACAAGATCCGAAAGGTGCTCAAAAGTACACCTTATTACTGCAACAGAGACCTTAAGGCCTAACACATTCAAGTTAGCCTTAAATTCTACCAAAAGTTCCAAAACTGTTCTTGGAAGCCTTCCAATAAGAACTCCCAAAAATACTGAGGAAGTCACACCTGACCTCCCAGTAGAAATCAAGATAAAAGACTTTGAGTATTGTTACAGGTATGCTCGAAGTGCAACGGAAGAAAATTTTGTAGAAGAAAAATTCTCCACTATTGACGGGAAGAATTTAAGCCACTGCAATTTCTACACAAATGCAACTCTTTACAAGTGTATGAAGCATTTCAACTAGGATTGGTAAAACCCATCTATCCTAGTTAAAACCTGCATGAAATAAAGCTTTTCTCTAAAAGCTTTACAAAAGCAATAAAAACTTTCAGAACAAGATGCTGCAAAAAGGATCAAGACCTTTGTAACACCGTAAAAATTAAACAATTTTTCGCATTTGAAAAACACATTTTAATTAAAACCATCCATTCATAAATTGTCATAACATCATGTTTTTAAATCACAAATGTCTCCCAAGATCAAATACATCCAATCCCATAGGTGTGTACGAATCAAGTCGGCGCCTTCCCGCGGTCATCACTAGTACCTGAAACCTGAACACTGTAAGCATAAGCTTAGTGAGTTCCCCAAAATACCACACTAATCACATAATAGCCACTCGAGGCTGTAACTCTGTTGACCCTCTGGTCAATGTGTCTCAGTGGGGCCCTCCAGCCCCAACTCTCTATGGGCCCTCTGGCCCTAACTCTAGGGACCCGAAAGTCCCGACTCTGTAACTCTGAATCATGCATATCACATATCACAACAAATCACAACACATAATAACATGCAATCACACTAGCATATAGCTCTATAATACTCTGTCTCTGAACTCTATTACCACACTAGGTAAAGTATAGTGAGAAGACTCACCTCGGGTATCTCGGTAAATATCTGTCTCGGAATGAATGTGCTCTAGCCTCCGCCTAAACACACAAAGTAATACACCCATAAATACAACTGAACTCAACCCTAAAGGTCAACAAGGTCAACGGTCAACTTTGACCGGACTCGGCTAGTGCACTAGGGCGTCTCGGCGAGTCTATACGTGTCCACTGACTCCCTTGGATCCTCTCTTGACACGTCGAGTATTTCCCTAACTCGACGAGTTCCACCTGAAATGAATCGCGGGCCCACCACGACTCAATTCACCGAGTCTCAAGAACAACTCGGCGAGTTCCGACTTGACTCAGCCCCCCCTTGACTCTCCCTGACTCACTGAGTCGACCCCCTCAACTCGGTAAGACCACTCGCTGAGTGGTTAGGGGCAAACTTCATGCTACTCGCCGAGTCTGTTCTTCAGACTCGGCGAGTCCATGCCATGCATAAACTCAAAATCACTTCTGAGGTCATATCTGTTCCATGCAATCATAGATCTGGCCTCCCCAGGCATGATAATCACGTAAAGTCCAAATCTTGGTGCTCAAACAACAATTATTTGCTCATAAATGATGTTTTAGCCCCATATCTCATAACTCTAGGCCAATACTCTCATGAATCCTCATAAAGCTTAAGGAATAAAGCTTCTCTGGACCTCTATGGATCTCATCTCAAGCCTCATCACAAATAGGGACGAAATGGACATCAAATCTAACCAACAAAGGGGTCAAGAAACCCTAAACCCCCATATTCGTCATAACAACAGAAAAGGGAGCCAAAATATACCTCCAAGATGATGCTCTGAGCTCCAAAATCGAAGGATGTCCACCTCCCTTGCCTTCTCTTAGCTAGAATCTCCTTTGCCTTGCCAAACAAAGCTTCAAAGGTCAACAATGGCCTCTTCTCTCTCCCAAAAAGCTCAAATCTCTTTAGGGTTTCTCTCTGGGGGTTGGTGGCCGCAAATGTCGGCCATAAGCCCCTTTAAATAGACCTCAAACCCTGGAAATTAGGGTTTCATTAAACAGCGCGGACTCGTCGAGTCCAGACGCGAACCCGCGCCCAAAACCGTGGTCCTACTCGGCGAGTTTGGACTCCAAATCGCCGAGTCTCCTCACAAATCACCCAAAAATAAAAGGATAAAAATAATACCTGGGAATCCGGGGTGTTACAATTATCCCCCACTAGAATTAGACTTCACCCTCGAAGTCTTGCTCTGCAAATAACTCTGGATGCTGCTCACGCATCTCACGCTCCGGCTCCCAAGTTAACTCTGACCCTTTCTGATGCTGCCACTGGACCTGCACCAGTGGCACCTCTTTATTCCTCAGAACCTTAATCTTTCGATCTCTGATCGCCACTGGTCTCTCAGCATAATTCAGGCTCACATCCACCTGAATATCCTCTAGTGGCACTAGTGCTGACTCGTCGGCTACGCACTTTCGCAACTGCGACACGTGGAAAGTGTCGTGAATCTGACCCAACTCTGCTGGCAACTCCAAACGATAGGCTACCCTGCCTACCCTCGCGACCACCCTGAAGGGACCAATATATCGGGGCCCCAACTTGCCCCTCTTCCTGAATCGAATCACTCCTTTCCAAGGAGAGACCTTCAGGAGCACAAAGTCGCCGACTTGAAACTCAAGCTCGGACCGGCGTCTGTCCGCATAACTCTTCTGACGACTCTGAGCGGTTAACAGCCTCTGTCTGACCTGCTGGATCTGCTTTGTCATCTGAAGCACGATCTCAGTACTACCCATAACACGATGTCCGACCTCTCCCCAACAAATGGGGGTCCGACACCTCCTCCCATACAACAGCTCAAAGGGTGGCATACCAATGCTCGAATGATGGTTGTTGTTGTAGGAAAACTCTGCCAAGGGCAAATACGTGTCCCAACTTCCCCCGAAATCCAACACACATGCCTGGAGCATGTCCTCGAGCGTCTGAATCGTCCGCTCATTCTGTCCGTCAGTCTGGGGGTGATATGCGGTACTAAAATGCAGCCTAGTACCCAACTCCTCGTGAAACTTCTTCCAGAATCTGGAAGTGAAACGCACATCTCAGTCTGAGACAATCGAGATCGGCACTCCATGCCGTGATACCACTTCCCTCACATACATCTCTGCTAACTTCTCTACGGAAGAGCTCTCACTGATAGCAAGGAAGTGGGCGCTCTTTGTCAACCTGTCCACAATCACCCAAATTGCATCGACTCCCCTAGCAGTTCTCGGTAATTTGGTGATAAAATCCATGGTAATCTGCTCCCACTTCCATTCGGAAACCTCCAATGGCTGAAACTTACCATGCGGTCTCTGGTGCTCGGCCTTAACCCTACGGCAGGTTAAGCACCTCTCAACAAACCACGCGACATCCCTCTTCATACAGGGCCACCAATACTCTCTTCTCAGGTCTAAATACATCTTAGTGGCCCCAGGATGGATCGAGAATTTCGACCGATGAGCCTCTTCCATCAAAATGGTACGCGTCCCCCCCCCCCCACAAAGGGTACCCAGATACGCCCCTAGAATGTCATAAGCCACTGACCATCGGTAACGAACTCCAAAACCAACCCAACAACTCGCTCTTTCTTCTGCACCTCAGGCTGCACAACCTCAGCCTGTGCCCCACGAATGGCGTCCAATACTGGAGCTATCACAGTCAATCTCAGACATACATCTCGCAACGGGGTGCTCTCCGCCCTGCGGCTCAGTGCATTGGCTACAACATTAGCCTTGCCCGGGTGGTACATGATCTCACAATCATAATCCTTGACCACATCCAACCACCTCCTCTGTCGCATGTTTAGGTTGGGCTGATCCATTAAATACTTAAGGCTCTTGTGGTCCGTGTATATCGTACACCGAACCCCGTACAGATAGTGATGCCAAATCTTGAGGGCGAACACCACTGCCCCCAACTCTAGATCGTGGGTGGGATACCTCGTCTCATGAGACTTCAGTTGCCTCGATGCGTATGCTATCACATGCCCTCTCTACATCAGCACCGCTCCCAATCCCAAGATCGACGCATCACAATACACCACAAAGTCCTCCATCCCCTCTGGGAGGGCTAACACTAGGGCTTTACATAGCCTCTGGCGAAGCGTCTCAAAAGAGGTCTGCTACTCTTGTCCCCATGAAAAAGCGACACCCTTTCGGGTTAATCTGGTGAGTGGCACAGCGATCTTGGAGAAATCCCTGATAAATCTCCGATAATAGCCTGCCAACCCCAAGAAACTCCTGATCTCGGACGGTGACCTCGGCACCTCCCAACTCATCACTGCCTCCACTTTGGCCGGGTCGACCAAAATCCCCTTCTGGTTAACGACGTGCCCTAGGAACTGGACCTCTCGCAACCATAAATCACACTTGGAGAATTTGGCGTAAAGCCTCTCCGATCTCAGAACTCCGAGGATCTCCCTCAAATGCTCCTCATGATGCTCTCTGGATCTCGAATACACCAAAATATCGTCGATGAACACGATCACCGACCGATCCAACATCGGCCTGCATACTCTGTTCATGAGATCCATGAACACTGTCGGGGCATTGGTGAGTCCAAAAGGCATCACCACAAACTCATAATACCCATAACGAGTCCTCAACGCTGTCTTCTGGATATCCTCATCTCGCACCCTTACCCTTACCTGATGAGACCCCGACCTCAAATCGATCTTGTAGAACCAAGATGCTCCCTGCAACTGATCGAACAAATCATCGATCCTCGGCAACGGGTAACAGTTCTTGACCGTCAGCTTGTTCAACTCCCGGTAATCAATGCACATCCGGTGTGAACCATCCTTCTTCTTGACAAAAAGGATAGGCGCTCCCCACGGCGAGCTGCTCGGCCGAATAAACCCCTTCCCCAACAGCTACTGAAGTTGCGAGGATAACTCTTGCATCTCTAGAGGTACAAGGCGATAGGGCACCTTGGCAATAGGCGCAGCCCCCAGAACCAAATCGATATTGAACTCCACTTGCCTCACGGGAGGCACACCAGGAAACTCCTCTGGAAATACATCCGGGAACTCACGCACTATCGGAACCTCCTCAACTGACCTCGGTCTCTCTTAATCAACCCGCGTATCCATCACATACGCCACAAAGCCCTTACAGCCCTGTTGTAGACACTGCCTCACCCTAGCGGCCGAACAAAATGCTGACCCAGAACATGTACCCTCGCCGTACACCGTAAGAACTCCCCCACTAGGGGCTCGTATGGTCACCGGCTGTCGCTCGCAGTCGATAACCGCATCGAACCTGCTCAACCAGTCCATGCCCACAATGACACAGACATCACCCATTGCAATAGGAACCAAATCAATCGGGAACTCAACACCGAAAATCTCAAATACGCACCCATGGATCACCTCCGTGGCATATATCACTCTCTCGTCAGCTATGGAAACACTCAGAGGCCGACTCAACGCCTCACGACTAATACCGATATGCTGACTAAAAGCCAAAGATACAAAAGACCGACTCGCACCCGAGTCAAATAACACCAAGGCAGGTACATAATTCACAAGAAAAGTACCTACACATAACATAATATAAGAATAATATCTCAACATCAAAATAAATACACGAAAGAATACATACCAACCACGACATCGGTCGATGCGCGGACCTCCTCCGCGGTCAACTGAAAGGCTCTCCCTCGTGCCCTCGGCGCCTCGGCCTTCACTGGCCGACTCTCGGTAGCTCTGATGGCGGTAGGGGCAGATCCCTGAGGTGCTCCCTGAGCTGATCCCTGCAACTGCGGACACTCTGCCTTCCGGTGTCCGGTCTGGTTGCAGTGAAAACATACTGCAAACCCCTTGGGGCAGTCCTTGGCCATATGCCCCTCCTTGCCACATTTGTAGCAAGACCCTGCTCTGCACACACCATCGTGGCTCTTGCCGCACTTGCCATAAGTGCGGCCCCTCTGGCTCCCTGATCATGAATCGGAAGGCTTGGCCCGCTTGGCTACCGGCTGAGACTGCACCGGTCGCCGATCCCTCCCCTGAGACTCAGCCTCCTCCCTAGCCTGAGTCTCCAGCTCTATCTCCCTCTTCCGGGGATTTTCCTGAAGCTCGGCAAACATCCGGTACGTCGAGTTCGCCACGAACTCACGTATATCCCTCCTCAGAATGCTCAAATATCGACTCATACGTGCCTGCTCGGAGGACACGTGCTCTGGGCAGAACATCGCCCGCTCATGAAACATCCTCGCAATCACCGTAAGAGGCTCAGTACCCTGCTTGAGGGTCAGAAACTCCTGGGCCAAACGCTCCCTCTCCACCTGGGGAACGTACTTATCTCGGAACATAGCAGTGAACCTCTCCTAGGTCACTGCTGCAAGCTCAGTAGGCGTATAGTGCGCCGTCACAAATTTCCACCAGTCCTTCGCTCCCAAGCGAAGCTGGTTCAACGCGAACCGGACTCTCAAATGCTCAGGAGATGAGCAAGTAAAGAAACACTCCTCTATGTCTGAAATCCATCTCATCGCCGCAATCGGGTCCTGGGTCCCGTCAAACTCCGGTGGTTTTGTGTTGCTGAACTCTCGGAACAGCAACGCATCACCACCCTGCGGCCTCGTCGCAGCTATAGCTGCAGTGACTGCAGCAACAGCAGCCTCAGAAAGTGTCACACCCCAAAACCAGAACGGCGGAAACGTTCTGGGGTGGATGACGCCATGTCAAGTATCACAACACATGCATTATAGTAATCAAAGTACAACAAAACATTGCATTAATAGTAATAGTTTTACATAGTTTACATAACAGTACATCAAGGTAATACAAGTAAATATATAGGTGCAGCTTGGTACTAAACTGTCTTCGTCAGAAGCTCCGGGGATGTACCTATCTAATGCTGACCTGAGAATACAAGTTATTTGAAAAGCGAGTATCAGCATTTTTACAAATGTTGGTGAGTTCATAAGTATTTAGTGTTATTTTATCCAAATAACTTTAATAAAAGTTGTAGTTTTAGAGTATCCATTACATTAATGTCTTTTCCAGAAAATCCTATATTTTCTTTAATAAAAGCAGTCTTCTACTAAGACTGGACGGAGTTATGTGGTAAAAAGGTAGTTTTCCCTTAATCGCTATCATTATCAAAATACATAATTTGATTATTAAAGAAATCAAGAGGAATCAGGGAAAAAGATATGCCTCAGCAGTGAAGACTGCTGACTAAGGCAAAGGAATCATAGACTCCAGGAGAGTATCGAACAAATGACACGCCTGGCTCAGTCTAACAAGGAGAGAAACAGACCCCAGACGGTACCAAATGAAAGGTACGGATAGCAAGGTCTAAAAACAGAGGATACAGATCCCAGACAGTATCAAATGAAAGATACATCTAGCGAGGTCTAAAACAGTGAATACAGACCCCAGACAGTATCAAATGAAAGATACAGCTAGCAGGGTCTAAAAACAGTGTGACTCTGAGAGTGGGTTCCAGCATACAGTGTAAATTGCTGGTGATATACCGTTACCTTAAGGCCATGAATTATAAGGTAACCTAGGATACTCGTAACCATACTAACCGACACTAGAGTACATGACGCCCTGCAAGCGTCTAATGAATATGACATTTGTCACCCCTTGGCTTGGTAGGCCGTGGACTGTAGCTAGCAGTCAGGGTGCGGGGGTGTCAATCCCGTATAGATCTATACACACAATGTCCGCTCTCCCTACATGAGACTCTGGTTACCAACTAGACGACGGAGAAGGCCGTGTCCCGAAGATGCATCCCAAATAGTGGGTAGTGTGTTTCCAATATAATGTTGAACTAGAGGTAGAGACTCATAACTGAACTGACTAAAGTAAACCTATATGGCTATGCTCGTATACATAATATATAACTAATGAATCAAACGACCTTCGGATGGACATCCGATCCCACCAGACCACATCTCAACGAAGAAAAGGAAATAGGGCGGACAAGCCTTCCTAAGTCCTTCAATCATTATTTATATGCATCTATACAAGCACAGACATACATACATCTAACTAAGTATGAGTGTGTAACAAGTGGAATCATATTGTGAAGTATAACCAAACCGTGATGTATAACCGAATCGTGTGGAATAACTGAGTCGCGAAGTATAAGTGTATAGTGTGGAATAACCGAATCGTGAAGTATAAGCGTACCAAATGTAAGTGTATCACGAAGTAGAAGCGACAACAAGTGAAGTAGGATCGTATCGAGTATAAGTGAAGTAGAAGCGATATCAAGTATAAGTGAAGTAGAAGCGTATCACTAAGTAAGAGTGTAAACAAGTATAAGCGTTTAACTAAGGAGAAGCATCCACTAAGTAAAAGTATAACAAGGCAATGGTATATAACGAGTGGGGTATCAAAACATGGAAGAAATCTTTATACTTAAGAAAATCACAACTTGGTGTTATTTGGTAAAATAAGTTTGAAAACCTTTAGAAATTCTTTGGAAACTTTTCATAAACCAGTTTTAAATGAAACTTTGATAAAACACTATAAGTAAGAGATTTGAACAAGTGGAAACATTTTAGAAAACCATTTACAGTATCAAACTCGGTAAAACAGTTAACAGTGTGGTAAATCCTTATGCATGCGGGTTATCAATCACATGTGATTGATATGATATCTGGCATGTTTAACTTGTATTCCCCCCTATAAAACATGTAAAAACATTTAAAAGGTTCATTCAGGGGTGTGAACTCACCTGGTGTAAGTGGATCCGACGAAGGTGCCGGTTGGGTGCTCGGTGTCAAGTAAAGGCTTGAGCACACTTAGTGACCTATTTAACATATGATAACATATGTTCACATACAATTAGTACATTTAATACTAATTAAACAAGTATACACTTCCTAAGTGTGAAAACACTTTTAATTAAGCGTTAGGGGTGTCCCGGGTAACATCTAAGGGTGTGTATGGCTTGAATAAGGATTTTACTCTCCAAGAGTAAAATCTTAGGAGATACTTCGGCCTTAAACACCCCATACCCATGATTTTATGGCCGTAAACTCATGGAGGAGGTTTTTTAGTGTTAAATGGCCTACTACAAATTAAGGGATGATGCTAGGTTTTGTTCTTGGGCATTAGAAAGGGACTAATTCAAACATATGGGTTATTTGATGAGTTCACGGCAGTAAACTATGAGTTTATGGCCGTAAACTCTCACCCAGATAATCATAAATTGTTTTGAAGGCCAAAGGTAAAGCATAATTGGTTCAACCCATTTTTACAAGTCAAGGGGTGAGTTTGGGGCACCTTTTAACCCCTTTGTAGGAGTTTACGGCCCAGGTACCCTTCCATGAGGGGTTTACGGCCGTAAGCTCCTTATGGAGTTGTTTTAATTGAGTTTAAGGTCCCTAACTTGTTTGTGGTTGATTCTTGAATTTATTCTAAGGTCATAGGTGTGTTTAAGTGGCTTTTAAACACTCAAATATGAGTTTACTCCCCATGAAGAGGAGTTTATGGCCCAAGCATGTTCTTGGGCTGTAAACTCATGTTTACTCTTCAAAAACTCGTTTCAAGGTGTTCTAATTCCGAATATGTAAGCCTAAAAGTCATATCTAAGCCTTAGGGGCAATTTGGAGGGGTTTTGGGGCTTAAAAAACCCCTATTAAATGGTGTTCACGGCCCAAGAGTGTTCTTGGGCCTTAAACACATGATTTTGTCCTTATTTTATGTTTTAAACTCGAATTTTCAGGCTAGATAAGTTATACAACGAGTTAGGATAGTTTACCTACTCGTTTGGGGCTCGAAACGGACGATTTTTGGCTCGAATTTAAGTTGTAGAGAGAGAGAGAGTGGGGAGAGTGTAAAAAGTCTCTAATGGACTCCACTCACCCTTATACAGGGGTTGGATTTGGGGCTCAGTGGAAATCTACCCGATACTGCTGTTAAACAAGGCTTTTTGGTCGCACCCGATTTAACGGTCAAATTTTGACTTGGTTGCAACCACTCATTTTAAGGGTATTTTGTGGGTGTTTCTAATTTGTTTCAACCCTTACCAAGTCATTATAAAAGTCTTAAATTAATTAACCTCTTCCAAAAGGTTAACGGACGGTTAAATAAGCGAGGCTTATTAACGGAAAAGGTTAAAAATGATGGAATAGATTTCGGGCTGTCACAGAAAGAGCAGCGTACTTCTCATCAAATGTCTTTATCAACGTGGTATTTATAGACCCGAACATCTTTGGTATCTCTGCCCTGATGGCCGCAGCCACCTCCTCCTGGATGATCCTACGGATCTCCTCATCCCTCGCATCACTGGTCCCTGGTGTGTGGCGAGTCCCAACCATTATCTCTCTCTCTCTGAAATACAATGCAATAATAATATCAGGAACTCGCTCGAGTATACTCACACTCGAGTACTCCATCCTACTTGTTCCTTGGTACTCCAAGGATTCTTACTTGGACTATGCACTGACCCGGTGTCTTCAGTAGTACGGGCCCAATACTACCGTCCACACTGCATCAGCATCAACCCTAAGTCCTCCTCCCAAAGTCCCAAGTCCCAAGCACTCTACTCTCTAATCATATGATACTCTCAAACAGATCTCTCACAATCTCCTCGCTGCTAGCTAACCAATCTGAAATATTCATAGCAGCAAGACTCCTAGACTCAGGCATCACATATCAGGCCACTCTAGTCCTAATAAGAATACCTAGTCTACTCTAGCATGCATATCATAGCTCATCAGATAACATATCACATCATATATTATAACACTTATAATAATGGTATTTTCGGAAATCACCGTTCGGGCGCTGGTTGTTCGTACACACAACTCTGCTTTGTTTATCTCGCAAGTTCTTCTTTTGAAAACTTGTTTTATTATCAATTTTTTTTTCTCAAATCCTCGGTTTGAGTTCAGATACGCCCGAAGGTGCACCCGAATCCCTCAAACCTAGGCTCTAATACCAACTTGTAACACCGTAAAAATTAAACAATTTTTCGCATTTGAAAAACACATTTTAATTAAAACCATTCATTCATAAATTGTCATAACATCATGTTTTTAAATCACAAATGTCTCCCAAGATCAAATACATCCAATCCCATAGGTGTGTACGAATCAAGCCGGCGCCTTCCCGCGGTCATCACTGGTACCTAAAACACATAACACTGAACACTGTAAGCATAAGCTTAGTGAGTTCCCCAAAATACCACACTAATCACATAATAGCCACTCGAGGCTGTAACTCTGTTGACCCTCTAGTCAATGTGTCTCAGTGGGGCCCTCCAGCCCCAACTCTCTGTGGGCCCTCTGGCCCTAACTCTAGGGACCCGAAAGTCCCGACTCTGTAACTCTGAATCATGCATATCACATATCACAACACATAATAACATGCAATCACACTGGCATATAACTCTATAATACTTTGTCTCTGAACTCTATTACCACACTAGGTAAAGTATAGCGAGAAGACTCACCTCGGGTATCTCGGTAAATATCTGTCTCGGAATGAATGTGCTCTAGCCTCCGCCTAATCACACAAAGTAATACACCCATAAATACAACTAAACTCAACCTTAAAGGTCAACAAGGTCAACGGTCAACTTTGACCGGACTCGGCGAGTGCACTAGGCCAACTCGGCGACTCTATACGTGTCCACTGACTCCCTTGGATCCTCTCTTGACACGTCGAGTATTTCCCTAACTCGACGAGTTCCACCTGAAATGAATCGCGGGCCCACCACGACTCAATTCACCGAGTCTCAAGAACAACTCGGCGAGTTCCGACTTGACTCAGCCCCCCCTTGACTCTCCCTGACTCACTGAGTCGACCCCCTCAACTCGGTAAGACCACTCGCTGAGTGGTTAGGGGCAAACTTCATGCTACTCGCCGAGTCTGTTCTTCAGACTCGGCGAGTCCATGCCATGCATAAACTCAAAATCACTTCTGAGGTCATATCTGTTCCATGCAATCATAGATCTGGCCTCCCCAGGCATGATAATCACGTAAAGTCCAAATCTTGGTGCTCAAACAACAATTATTTGCTCATAAATGATGTTTTAGCCCCATATCTCATAACTCTAGGCCAATACTCTCATGAATCCTCATAAAGCTTAAGGAATAAAGCTTCTCTGGACCTCTATGGATCTCATCTCAAGCCTCATCACAAATAGGGACGAAATGGACATCAAATCTAACCAACAAAGGGGTCAAGAAACCCTAAACCCCCATATTCGTCATAACAACAGAAAAGGGAGCCAAAATATACCTCCAAGATGATGCTCTGAGCTCCAAAATCGAAGGATGTCCACCTCCCTTGCCTTCTCTTAGCTAGAATCTCCTTTGCCTTGCCAAACAAAGCTTCAAAGGTCAACAATGGCCTCTTCTCTCTCCCAAAAAGCTCAAATCTCTTTAGGGTTTCTCTCTGGGGGTTGGTGGCCGCAAATGTCGGCCATAAGCCCCTTTAAATAGACCTCAAACCCTGGAAATTAGGGTTTCATTAAACAGCGCGGACTCGTCGAGTCCACTTTTGGACTCGCCGAGTCCAGACGCGAACCCGCGCCCAAAACCGCGGTCCTACTCGGCGAGTTTGGACTCCAACTCGCCGAGTCTCCTCACAAATCACCCAAAAATAAAAGGATAAAAATAATACATGGGAATCCGGGGTGTTACAACATTTTTCTAAAATTCAACAGTAGCATCCCATACTGGAATGATAACGATGAAATAAAATAGCATCCTCATCATTTAGTACAGATAGGCATCTGCAAGCAAGAAACCTATCTGTCTAGCAAAGCCATGGAAGAAAAGCTTGAAAGAGCCGATATCCTCCAGCTAGCAAAATCTAGAATTGAAATCTTTATCAATAAGGTTTTCAGTGTTTCAGCGGATGACAAGATCTTCGTCAATGGATATGATGCCAATGAGAAGACCTTAATCTACAGCAAATACAGCAAAGAGATTTCTCCGGCCGATGAACAACTATTCTTAGCCTTCTAAAAATCCTTGCTAAAGCCAGACTTAATCGGCGAACACGTGGCAAACATCTGTAAGACCCTCCACAAAAGCACTAGCAGATACAACTGTCAATGCTTAACCATCAAGGTGGCCTCCACTACCGACAATAATAATGGCAAAGCCATTATTAAAGAAGATTCCTCCACAAGCTCCACATAAGAGAGGACCCTCAAAGATAAGCCACTACACAATAATGTAGTTAGTGGATGATTTGGTCAGCAGTGACGTAAAACACTTGTTTATGATCCTCTCTATAATTCTATAAATAGAGAGTTATGCTTTCATTTGTAGGTAGAGTGAAAATACAAGAGCCTTAAGCATTCATATTGAAATCTGCAAATGTGTGAGTAAAACCCCATATAGGGTTTATAGTTTGAAATTGTAAAAACCATCGTGTTTTAGTTCATTTATAAATAAGAGAAGTTTTCTCAATCCATCCTTTGTGCAACTGTCTGTATTTTTAAAGTTTGAAGTCTTATTCGTCATAATGATCTAGTACTAACAAGTACCGCCAGTCAGAAGTACGTAGGGAAGAAGGAACGATCAACACTAAAATTGACGAAAAAATCACAGAGCCTCACGCACGAGCAAAGTATGAAAACTATCTTTTAATTTATAACAAAACTATCCCGTTAAAGTTTTTTAATTTCAAAAACTATAAACTCTATAATAAATATTTTTTTATAAAAAAACAAAAATCTTATAACAACTCAAATGAGTAGTAACAAAGTATTAGCCAATCAAGAACCTAATAAGTTCATGATTTCTCAAATAAAAGATTGCAGAGTTGCTATTAAACAACTTCAAAGAAATTTAGATTATATTAATGATGAAATTTCTTTAACAGATTTAACAATACAAACATCTCTACGAGATGATTTTAGAAGGCAGATAAATGCTAAAAGTAGAAGATTCGCACACATTCATGTACAAAATCTCTTAAAAATGGGTTTTAACTCTAATAAAAACCATTTGACAGAGTTAAAAGATAAGCTTTTAACTTAAATTTATCCGCAACCAATTCCGGATTCGCACACATTCGTGTACAAAATCTCTTAAAAAATGGTCTTAACTCTAATAAAAACCATTTGACATAGTTAAAAGATAAGCTTTTAACTTAAATTTTTCTTCCGTTGCACTTCGAGCATACTTGTAACAATATTCAAAATATTAAATCTTAAGGGAACGTTTCTGAATATATTTTCTTTCTTTATTTTAAGATCTATTTTCTTAATTTTTGAAAGAATCTTCTACTAGTGGACGGTGGTAGTGGTGGCGGACGATGTTCTTGAGTTCATGAAGATATTATTGGGTATTTATCAAAGGCACACCCCCCCCCCCCCTACACACATATAGAGAGGACCCCTTGCATATTAAATTTCATTTTTTTTTAAATAATAGAAATCCTCATAAATAGTCCCTAAGTAGTGAAATGACGAAAATGTCATTTACTTAACGGACAAATACTGATAAAGTAAGCCATAAGGACTACACATTAAAAGTTTTGAAACACAGTGACCATTTGTGAAATTTTTTAAAGTTAGGGACGAAACTTCAAATTTTGTAAAACTACAGGGACCATTTATGAAGTTGTCTTTTTTTTTTAAGTGAGAACTTAGTGTCCAAATTGACCAAGTGAAAACTTAGTTTCTTTTGTGCTATTTTTTTCTCAATTTTGACATGTTTTAAAGATGTTTGTGTCCAAGAGTCATTATCGAATAATATTTGTTAATAACATAATCACAACTACTGAAAATACCAACATCGTTCATTATTTTTCACTACATTCAAACTTTCTTCATTCAACTCTCCTATCTTTTTGTTTCCATCATCTTCAAACCTTCATCTCTAAAAAAATGGCTTAGCTTTAGACCACTGATAAAGAGATCGTCTTGGCTCGTGCATGGATCGATGTAAGTGAAGAGCCATTCAACATAAACGTCATAGATGCGTCTACTTTTTGGTCAAGAGTCACCCAAAGATACAATCGCGAAGCCGGTTTAGTTGAAGCAAAAATCAACTATTCTCCTAATGGAGACATGCAAACGCAGCTACAGTGCAATTTCACACTGTGTTTGTTAAGATGAGGTGTGAAGCACTAAATTGTGAAAATAAAAGAATTTTATTCGTCGATGCTCATGAGGCTTTCCTTGAAGAAACTAACAGACATTTTAGGTTTGATGAATTTTGGCAAGTTGTGAGGAAGAGTGACAAATGGCGACAATATATCCAATGAACATTGTTGTGTTTTATTTTAATTTAAAACTTGTTTTAATGTTTCATATGTTTTAATTTCAAGTGTCTTGTGTGTTTTTTAATTTTAAATTCGTTGTTTTTTAATTTAAGGTGTACATGTTCTTGGTATTTTAAAGAAAATTTTAGTTTTATGTATTTGTTTTTATATAAAATATTTTTTTGTTTAAAAAAAATATATTTTAAATGACAAAAGTGACAAAGTGTGCTTTTAAATGACTAACGATTCGCAGAGGTATGGCAAATTTTAAGTAACACCTACGTGACAGTGAAAAAATGGCAAAAATGATATATGTCCCTTAATTAGCCTTATGATTGAGAATAATCAAGGAAGATAATTTTCAATAGTTTTAAAGTATTTCATTTTTACAAGAAGCAAAATAAAGTAAATGGAGTATTACTTGCGTGTAAACAGAAAGTGAGTAGGTAGTAGTGTTGACATTTGACAATATGATCGCCGTAATTAATCATATGGACAATTTTGTCCTTGGTTGAATACGATTTGCTCTCTTTGTTTCCTAACTAACAAGTACACGCCACAATGGCAAAAATGTCAAAAACACTACATCGTTTGAAATCCTAATAAATTTTTATAGAAAAACACGTGATAACATGCCACTCCAGTTACTCTTAAATCATTAAAATATTTCACCATTAATTTATTTATTAGAAATAGCAAATACCGCATTGTCTCTACATGTGTGGATATATTCCATAAATTGTTTTGTAAACCCACATAATATTGAAAAAAAGTAGTTGAAATTTTCTCAAGATCTTAAACCATGTCGATCTCAACCTTTTTGGCTTCTCAGATAAATTTGCATGAAACCCTAGCTCACAAATCCCATGCTACTGTTTCTTTCAATCCTATTTCTGGGTTTCGGATCAACAAACACACGCTAGCGCTAGCTCCTCTCACAACCACCAACATCGCCACCACTAGATGGGATTCCGTCATCGCTTATGCCAACGTGGAGCCCGCTGGAACACCATCTCCACCACCTGGTTCTCCTCCTGGTGCTTGGTAGCTAATCTTCCAACTCGTTTCTTTTATTTATTTATTTATGAGTCGTTAGTATTTATTTTTTTAACTTTTAGGAAGAATTGGGCTATTGGGATTTTGATGACATTTATCATTCCCTTGGTTACCACCAAAGGAGGTCCAATAAAATTTCTTCTGCGTAAGTGTTTAATTAAGTTTTTTTTTTCTTTAATGATTAAAAAAAAATTGTTAGAATAATGGGTTTTGGTGTCACAGAGAAAGTTGACCAAATAATGGCGACGGCGGAGCATATATCGGATATAGTGGAATCGGTGGCGGATAAGGTGGACAAAGTGGTGGATGAGCTCCAAGAGGATCTGCCGGAAGACAGCCAACTCAGGAAGACTCTTGATTTTATCGAAAATGTGGCTGAAAGAGTTGAAAAAGATGCTCACAACGCCGGAGATTTCATTGACAAGGTTGGTTTTTCTTTTCTGTTTTTTTTTCTTTTTCTTTTTATGAAAATTAATTTAGAGTTCAAGATTTAATTTTTTTTTAGATCATATGTTTCGTTTTCTTTTTCAATTTATTGACAAGGTTATATATGTATTTTTTCTTGATATTTGGAATTTCAGGTTCAAGAAATGGAAGACAAGATAGAGGATATAATGGAACCTGTATTAGAGGAAGCTAAGGAGGTTGATAAAGAAGCCAAGGAAAAAGAAAAAGCACGAAAAAAATGAAATATATAATTACATATAACTTGTAAATCTCTTATCAACCGGTATCATTTTCATGTCAAATTTTTGTTTGGTGATGAAAAAAATTAAATTCTATAGCTTAATCGAATAATGTGAAATTTCATTTCAAATAATACTGGACATTTGTTCCCTTTTGTAGACTTGTGGTTTTTTAAGGAAAATGTGAAAAGAGTTTCAATATAAATCTTTTATCATCATGATTTATTTTTCTTGATATTGTTCGTATATAGTAGATATTGTTATTATTGAATATCTCATTTTGTGATCTATCTTACGCGTCATGTGTTGATTATTTATTAAACACGAAAAAACATATTTCACGTGTAAAATCATTTTCGGGCCTCTAGAAACGCAATACCACATCATATTGAGTAGTATCATATTTTGCTTAAGAATCATCTTAAAAATGATCGATAGTGCATGATGTAGCACAGCATTTGATTTTTTAACTTAACTTCAATATTTCAAATTAAATAAGTTATCAAAAACTTGATCATGTATTGCAAATATTTTTGGTTTAATATTGGGTCGGCTTCTTTCATTAAACATAAACTTTATATATGTCCGGTCGAGTAATTTACACTTACTTATATATCGATATAACTTTAGCAAATATTCTTCATTTTATTGAAACTTACTTATTAATGTATAATTTTATTGGGCGTACGTATTTAAATATTTGAATATTCAACACACCTAACACTATCGAGCTCGACCTCGCGATCTAAAACTTACAACAACTTGTCAACTTGTATCTGCATTCGCCATATCTTAATATCTTGTAAGGTACAACAACTTGGCAATAGTTATTGATGTTGAAAAGTACCTTCAAATCAACCAATCTCGCAATGTTAACGTCTTTCATAATTTACAGTAAAGGCTTGAGGGAACGTTCATGCCACATTAAATGTATGACATGTCATTTATATGAGATTGGTTAAGATATGTTAAATGGTTTGAAATTGAAAATAAATAAATAAACCAATGAAAAGCTATAAACCCTTGCCTTCTTTCTCCTCTCTCGTTAATAGAATGTCTTTTCCTTACGATTCATTAGACACGGTACATTTGGGGGTGGTATACGCCCAGAGTGCCGATGCCATGCCAACTCCACTCCGCCGATTGGAGATGAAATTAAAACATAGGGTCGGTCCTGATGTTTCAAATGCACAGGAGAGTCGAAATGAAAGGTCTTTAGGCTCTAATGTGTAACGAATTCAATTATATAAATCTGAAATGTGCATACCTCCTTCCAAGGCTACCTATGCTAAAATTGAAAGAATGTTTATTTTCTCAATTTTGTAAGCTGGTTATTTTTCCCACATTGCCCTTGAAACATCAAGCATTTTCCAAGCTAAATCTCGGCCAGATTCGTCTTCTTCGTCCTCAACATCACTTCCTTCATCATCTTCATCTTGATCTTCCACTTAAAAAAACAAAGAACATAAATGCAATTGTCATCCATATTTGTATTATTGAAAACATTTTCAAACATCATTGATGTGATTTATGAAGATTTAAGTACCTTCTTTAGTGTTGCGTTATTCACAGTAGTTTCATTACTTTCAACAGATTTAGTGGATCCTTTTCAGTGGATTCTTTCTTGGAAACAGGACCTGAGACTAATGGATCGAATTCCTCTTGAGCCTTATATAGAAGTGCACATCTATATTTATAATATGATCTCACACATTCAGGCGTAATCTCGACATAATGTGCAGCTCTAATACAACAACCCAAAAGAAAGAAATTTCATCATCTTTATCTCAAAATAGATGTGTTCAATTATATCACAATTGCAACAAAATATAACATAAAAAATTCAACATATATCTCAGATTTTCTAGTTCAAAAGCAAATTCTTCTGAATGAACAATACTTAGTTAATAGTACTACGCCAAATTTGTTAACTATAACTATTTAATTCTCCGAAAAACAAAAGTACACTTCAAAACATGGTTTGTTTGCTTTCAATAAAGCAGAATACGAGATTATTCGCATATATCAACAGGAAAAAGACTTCTAGATGACTAATTGAGTAAAATAGTCTATAGAGTTAGAAACTATAACCTAATTTCTAGGGCACGACTGAAGCAATCATTAACTTCGGCATAGTCTTCTTCTTTGTTAACCGTTGATCCTCTCTCCATCAACTCTTCAACGTACTTGAGTGACTTCTCCTTTTCTCCATTAGACGCCAGCCCCGATGTCTCGACAACATCATTGTTGTTGCACGAAGAGGTTGTGTCACCACCCGTTGAGTTGGTCTATAATCGATCATCCGTCCTCGCTTGAATGATCGCTTCTCTGCCTTCGAGTGTGAACTCCTAATTCCTGAATACATTATAAAAACAATAGGTCCCCTAAAAATCTTGGGCCTTGTGCACGTGCACAGGTTGCCCCCTTCATCATCGGGCCTGTTAAAAGAGTATGAAGAATAGTTATATCAATGTATTAATCTTGTAGTGGATAAATAAAAAAATGATTGCGGAAAAATCAGTTCCTTTAATTTATATTTGTTTTGGATCTAGCTAGCTCAAAAAATGTTTTATTTCTTTATAAATCTTATCATTTTGTAATGGTTTTAAATAGCGGTGAATATCATATGTATACAATTTATTGGTTTCAAATCGTATATCATACTATTAATAGTTTGTACAAAACTTTTTGCTACTAGTATCGTATCAAATATAATTTGTGCCAACTTGTTTTGCTACTAACAAGTTTGGTGGTACAAATTGATAATAATATACACTAACTTCTTTATACTTTTCAATTGTAATACCTATAAACCTGTAAGGGCATGAGACAATTTTGTCGTCTAGTATAAAGAAATTTCTAAAGTGAATATTTTAGTTTATTAAAGAATTCTATTAAGAAATTTCTAAAGTGAATATTTTAGTTTATTAAAGAATTCTATTAAGTAACTTTTTAGTTTTTTAATGTAACGTGGTAATAACTATTAACTACGATTAAATTACTAATACCATTTTGTTTAAATTGTAAGCCCTAAACACATTTGACAATCGAAATATACGATTTCGTATGTGTGTGTGTGTGTGTGTGTGTATATATATATATATATATATATATATATATATATATATATATATATATATAGTTTCACAATTATATCATTATTACTACCTTTTAAAATGGAAACGAATTTCAAAAGAACTAGTTAAAAACCGGATTGGTTTAAAAAAAAACGTATTTCACTTAAAACCAATGTTTGTTCACCTCTACCTTGGATAGATTATGTATTTGGGCTATTAAAATATAAAATATAAGTTCTAAAATTTTTTATTTATACATATTTTCTTTTGTCAAAACAATAGCATAGTTCACTAAACATAATTAAGGTAGATCACAGTTTTTCATTTTTCTATACCTCTTAGGTCATCCATTACACCCACCACTAACCACGATAGTGGTTGGTGTCACATCGTCACCACATTCTCTACCACTAACCATAGGATACCTATCACTAAACACACCATTCCACCTTATTTTTTTAATTAAATTTAAATCAAAAACACAATAAAAAATATTTTTTTTTAAATAAATTTTTTATTCAATTAAACAAAGATTATATTAATTTAAAACACACAACTTAAAATAAATAAAAAAAAACAAAACAAAACAAAAACAAACATAAAAATGCAACCACAAACAATTTAAACTAATTTTTTAACCTTATTTTTAATGACTAAATTTTGGGCACTCTTTCAATTTTCGCCAAACTTTGACATGTTTAAACGGTGTGTGTTTCGATTTTTCATATTGGTGCATGACCACAGCGAACGGGTCGTCTCCATCTACGTTGTTTATAACAAAGTTATAAATCTCATTGAATTCAAGACATTTAACCCTCATATCACGAAACTTCGAACATATTTCATCAAGACTATGAATTCGCCGACCCATTAAATCATGGAAAACGTTTCCAACTTTTACCCAAAAATTAGGAGGCATTATAGCATCTGAGTCTTCTGAAACAGCTACCCATACTAGTGCTAAGATCTTTTCTTCATTTTCTGACCAATTCATTCTTTTAGGAGCCATTGGTTTTGAATTTATCAAGCAAAACAAGTGTGTGATTGTTAGAAGAAGAGAAAAGAATTATGAGTAAAATGAAAGAATACGTGTGGTATTTATAAAAGATGTTTAATGGTGTTTGAAAGGTAAAACTAAAAAAATATTTTAAATACTAAAATATAGTCGATACAAAACAACCATTCACATTCATCGTTTCAATTCGTTGTCCAGAGCACGAAGGGTCACGACCACGACCCATCGGGAATGTGTGCACGGTCGTGGTTCGTGGCCACCTAGACCACGACTTCGTTCGTAGAAACCATACCGGAAGTTCTTATTAAATAATAATAATAATAATAATAATAATAATAATAATAATAAGGTAGGTCAAGTGACCTACCTTTGTAAACATGGACTCGCCACTGATTATGTTAGGTTTCGTATTTTTATTACAACGACCAACTTCGGGAGTCCTGTTTAAATTGGGTAGAGGAGATGAATGTTAACATTTATGACTAGGGATGTCAACGGGACCAAACGGGAGCAGAAATAGTTGCCCCCGCTCCCGCCCTCGAAATCAGTTGTTGCCCCCGCCCCTGGATCCCCTGTTTACATAGTCCCCGGTCCCGCCCCCGGTTACCTCCATCGCCCCCGATCCCGCCCCCGTTCCCCTGGTTCTCCCGGTTTATAGGCTTAAAATTCGATTTTGTTTTGCTAAAAATCTACTTTGTTTTAGGCTAAAAAAACTATTTTTAATAACTTTAAAAGCTTAAAACCTAATCTTTTTGAAACTAAAAAAATTAAAAATCTAACATTACGAACCCAACATTACAAAACGACAATTCCAACAATTTTACAAATATAAAATACAACAAATCCAACATTACAAATATAAAACAATTACATGTCCAAAAATATATGATCAATTAGCTACATATTCAACATTCATTAATTGGGAATGGGAATGTTAAGCCTACACTAAACCTATAATTTAGAAAATCTATTTTGTATATGTATTTTATATTAAATATATATTTTTTACATATATGTACAAGTGGGGCCCCCGCAAGAGTACGGGACGGAAATACCGACTCCCAAACCCGGTCCCGATATAAACGGGGTTTATTTTTGCCCCCGCCCTGCTCCCGCTCCCAGTTTTTTAAAAAATTTAGTCTCGTACAAAGTCCCACGGGAGCACGATCCCACAGAAGTTTTTGACATCTCTGTTTATGACTTAATAAGGAGTAAAGGGACTAAGTCACTTAAATGACCTTTGACCGTCGGATAGATTCAAACAAGGAAATTAATTAGACCAAATTATAGTAAACAATATAATATTAGACTATGTGTAAGACTCATGTATTACATGGGTTTATTAAAAAAAAATAAACAATACAAAATTCTAAACATTTGAAAAGTAACAATTTATATGAAAAGTGAGAAAATATTGAATTACAAAAATTAAAATGTTTTTTTTTCTATTTTAAATTTAAACAAATAATTTAGATAAATAAATAAAGAAAATTAATGAATCCTTAATTTGGTAATTTTGAAATTTGAAGGAAGGTTCATTAATAAAATTAATATGCATTTATTATTGAATATAAATATTATCTACATTTTAATAAAATGAAAAAACCATAAAATGACATGTGGAATAAAAATTAATTTTAAAAAATCATAAAATTACATGTGGTAAAATAAATGACAATGTGACATGTGGCAAAAATATCTTTATTTATTAGAGAGGATGTTAAAATAAATAGTTACCATAAATAAGTTACGTGAAAAAAAACTCTTATAATTTCTAAAGCTTTTAACTA
This sequence comes from Lactuca serriola, assembly GCF_051521515.1. Classification (NCBI taxonomy): domain Eukaryota; kingdom Viridiplantae; phylum Streptophyta; class Magnoliopsida; order Asterales; family Asteraceae; genus Lactuca; species Lactuca serriola. The sequence goes on from NC_136408.1 coordinate 3,658,838, forward strand.
TTCAAATAAGTTCTTAAATTTTTCTTTTATCATTGGAGAACATTGTTTTTTTTTAAGATTACTCCAAATACTTTTAGAGAGTATTTGTCTAACCTAAAAAAATGAGTTTTCTTTTTAATTTATGAGCGGTTCCCCAACAATATAAATTAAAATGAGTATTTAGATAGATATCTTTTTAAAAAAATTTATAACGATGTGAAACCGGAGATAAATCATTGTTAGTAAGTTACTAACTTATCAAAACTCATTATAACTTATAGTTGTCATATGGGATATATACAGTAAAGTCCCAATATTTTCAGCGATTTGACAAAAAAGTCCTAAACTTTATTTTTTTGACAGTAAAGTCCAAATTACCAGCAGTTTTTGACACTTTTACCATTTTTCCCCGGTTAGCCGGTAATTAGGACTTTTTTGTCAACAAAATAAAGTTTAGGACTTTCTTATCAAATCGTCAATTAGGACTTTACTGTTAAAAAAATAAACTTTAGGACTTTTTTGTCAAATCGTTCAAAATATTGGGATTTTAGTGAATATATAATTTTTTTGTTAGAAATTTAATGGTATGATACTCTTTAAGCATAAGAGTTATTGAAACATTCTCTAATCAGCTAGATCCTATTGAAATCCTTTACGTTTGCTTCTTGTTAAATCGTTTTTTTAATCTCAACAAACCGACATTGAAAAAAATTGAATTAATCAAGAAAGAAAGAAAGAACCAGGGTTGTGTTGGCTTTTTGCAGTCTCAAAAATGGAGAAATAAGAAACCGAAAAAAATGAAATTGCCCTTCTTTCTCTTCTCCACATTCACACCCTTTTGACTAGGCATGTGTTGTTTGTGTTTGTATAAAGCTAGGGCAATTTCGTTTTTTTAGGTTTCTAATTTCTCCATTTTTGAGACTGCAAAAAGCCAACACAACCCTGGTTCTTTCTTTCTTTCTTGATTATCTTAATTTTTTTCAATGTCGGTTCGTTGAGATTAAAAAAACGATTTAACAAGAAGCAAACGTAAAGGATTTCAATAGGATCTAGCTGATTAGAGAAGGTTTCAATAACTCTTATGCTTAAAAAGTATCATACCATTAAATTCTAACAAAAAAAATTATATATTCACTAAAGTCCCAATATTTTGAACGATTTGACAAAAAAGTCCCAAAGTTTATTTTTTTGACAGTAAAGTCCTAATTGACAATTTGACAAGAAAGTCCTAAACTTTATTTTGTTGACAAAAAAAGTCATAATTACCGGCTAACCGGGGAAAAAAGGTAAAAGTGTCAAAAACTGCCGGTAATTTGGACTTTACTGTCAAAAAAATAAAGTTTAGGACTTTCTTGTCAAATCGATGAAAATATTGAGACTTTACTGTATATATCCTGTTGTCATACATCTCTAAAAATCCTTTTTTTTTTTTGTCATTTTATCGAATGCTAAAAAATGTTTATCAACTTATAGCATTTTGACACTATATAAACTAATTCAAACATTTTTTTTAAAAACTTTGGTTTGATACAGTTATAAATTAATAAGCTAATAAATTTAAAGAACTCTTATTAATTCAAAAAAGTATTCCCAAACACCGTCTTATTCTCTAACCTTTTAAATTTCTTTTAAGTTTTATGATATTTGATGCTTATATTTAGTGACATTTAATTTATATCCTACTTATACTTAAACTTATATATTTTCATTATTTAATCTTGGGATATATACAGTAAAGTCTCAATATTTTCATCGATTTGACAAGAAAGTCCTAAACTTTATTTTTTTGACAGTAAAGTCCAAATTACCGGCAGTTTTTGACACTTTTATCCTTTTTCCCGGTTAGCCGGTAATTAGGACTTTTTTGTCAACAAAATAAAGTTTAGGACTTTCTTGTCAAATCGTCAATTAGGACTTTACTGTCAAAAAAATAAAGTTTATAACTTTTTTGTCAAATCGTTGAAAATATTGGGACTTTAGTGTATATATAATTTTTTGGTTAGAAATTTAATGGTATGATACTCTTTAAGCATAAGAGTTATTGAAACCTTCTCTAATCAGCTAGATTCTATTGAAATCCTTTACGTTTGCTTCTTGATAAATCGTTTTTTTAATCTTAACAAACAGACATTGAAAAAAATTGAGATAATCAAGAAAGAAAAAAAGAATCAGGGTTGTGTTGGCTTTTTGCAGTCTCAAAAATGGAGAAATTAGAAACCTAAAAAAACGAAATTGCCCTGGCTTTATGCAAACACAAACAACACATGTCTAGTCAAAAGGGTGTGAATGTGGAGAAAGGAAAGAATGGCAATTTCGTTTTTTTTTTTTTTTTTTTTTGTTTCTTATTTCTCCATTTTTGGAGTTGCAAAAAGTCAACACTACCCTGGTTCTTTCTTTCTTTCTTTCTTGATTATCTCAATTTTTTTCAATGTCGGTTTCTTGAGATTAAAAAAACGATTTAACAAGAAGCAAAACGTTAAGGATTTCAATATGATCTAGCAGATTAGTGAATGTTTCAATAACTCTTATGCTTAAAGAGTATCATACCATTAAATTTCTAACCAAAAAAGTTATATATACACTAAAGTCCCAATATTTTCGACGATTTGACAAAAAAGTCCTAAACTTTATTTTTTTGACAGTAAAGTCTTAATTGACGATTTGACAAGAAAGTCCTAAACGTTATTTTTTTGACAAAAAAAATCCTAATTACCGGATAACCGAGAAAAAAGGGTAAAAGTGTCAAAAACTGCCGGTAATTTGGACTTTACTGTCAAAAAAATAAAGTTTAGGACTTTCTTGTCAAATCGATGAAAATATTGGGACTTTACTGTATATATCCCTTTAATCTTAACTATCAAAACTTTCAAAACTAAAAATATCAAAAATGATAAAACATTACGGTTATATAATATTTTATCATTTTTATATTTTTATAACTAGATATGTGAAAACTTTTATCATCTTTTATGGTTTTGTAAAAAATATTCAACAAAGTTATACATGTTGGTAAAATTGTAAATTATATAAGGACGCCTAATAAAACATTTAAGATAGAAAAAAGATTAGTTAATTTTAGAAAGAAAAAAAAATGAAAATGTTAAGTAGTGAAGATAAATTTAATAAAAGCTATTTTATTAGATAAAAATTAATGAAAAAATGAAATGAGAAAATAATAAGTTTTGTGAAATTAATCATTTTAGATTTCTTATTTACTCGTTAGCTTTTTGTCAAAAAACAATAAACTTATTTATATATATATATATATATATATATATATATATATATATATATATATATATATATATATATATATGTTCAAATGTTTCTCACATCTATTGTGTGCTAGAATGCACCAATAAAAATTGAGTAAACATTAAATATATATATTAAATGATATCCGTATTTATAATTCTTTTTTATGAAAACTAATTTAATTCGTCATTAATGTCAATAATAATATTCTTTCAAAATGAATTCATATATAAAATAATAAAAGTGCATTCTAGGAGAACGAAAGTATATTCTACTACAATACACCCTCATTCTTCATATTCCATACAACTTTATTGTATTATAAGTGAGTGAGTCCTGAAATAATGTTATTGCTGACATAAAAACTTAGATACAAATTCATTCTGAAAGAATATTATTGTTGACATTAATGATGAATTTAATTAATTTCCAAAAAGAGAAAATTATAATTATGAATATCATTTAATATACATACAATTACGGAAACCATTTAATATCTGTCATTATTTAATTAAATAATAATATAATTTTACTAAATTACTATTGGTACATTCTAGCATACAATAAATATAAAAAACACTTTAACCTAGCCTTATATATATATATATATATATATATATATATATATATATATATATATAGGTAAAAGATCAAATGAGAACCAAAATACAATAAAAACTCTAAGAACCATTATTTTTTGTTTATATTTTTTAAAATAATAAATGGCATGTGGTAAATAAACATTAATCTTATCCTACTTTCATAAATATACATCCACATCTACCTTTTAGATCAGAGATTTTTTTCATTTTTAAAAAGTTCAAAAACTCCCTTCCCTCTCTTCTTCTACCACCGACAGCATCCAGTCGCCGCCGATGTCCGCCCCAGCAACTCCGGTGACGCTATGTTCTCTGGTGGCATTACCTTCTTCGACGACTTCACGTTCTCCGACGACTTCATCTTCTCTGATTTATAGTCATATATCTACGACGCTACCTTCTCCGACGATGTTAACTTTTCCGGTGAGTTCACGTTCGTCATCTCCACCTCCATTCTCTGATTTACTATCTTCTGCTCCTGCGGCTTTTTCCACATTCGTCTCCCTCTCCTCTATCGTAACCATACATCCAAGGAAAACACGTATCAAATGAGATCTGATGATTCAACACTACTGAACCACCACATTCGTCCCCGCTAAACCTCTGCCATAACCGCCAACGTCGGCATGTTGCCGCCTTTAGATTTGCCATCATCGTCGAACCTCAACAGTTCGATGCTCTACCACCGTTTGAGACTGTTGTTACCTCCACTGCTGCTAAATAACATTATTTTCTCCGCTGAGTTGAAAACGTGTGTCAACCCGAAACTTTCAACTTGTACACCTAGTCAATTCAATCAATATTAAAACTCGATTCCGTTACCTTTTAAACGCCGTTTAAGGGTTCGTTTAAGTGTTCTAAGCTTGTATACAACCGGGAATGAGACTAGGAATGAGTCAACAAGTCGTATAGGGACAAAACCGGGCCATACACCCTCTTGGAGGTGTGTGCGGCCGCACACCTACCCCCCAACCGCACACTCACTTTTAGCATTACACTCTCCCCTATATAAAGGGTAGACCCCTTTCCTTTCATTCCTTTCACTCCTTGGCCGCACACTACATCATCCTCTCAAGTTTCTTCAACCGTGAACCTTCCAAAGCTTCAAGAACATGAGTACTTCATCCTCTAACTTGCAAAACATGGAAGACCACTCTATCTAAGCCTTAAATGTAAGATAATTGACATGTTCTTCGTGTTGGAAGTGAGTGCGGCCGCACACCCCTTTAAGGTGGCCACACATGTGACATCCTCATTTTCACGTCTAGAAAAGACCGATTTTGTTTATGCTTTATAAAAATCAGAGTATTTCTTTTCATAAAAATGTTGTGGAATTTGTTCCCAGAAAAACATGATAAATACGTTATTAAAACATTTTCGAAGAAACGTATTTTATTTATTTTAAAACATTTGGGATGTCATCGTCAATACGGAAATATAAGCATAAACAGAACTTACTAGTGATCTACATTTCTTTAATCTCTCAGTGTAATGCCACTTCATATCGACACATGTGATATAAATAAACTGAGTGGGTCAGGTTGGTAACCTAGTGAGTACATAGGGTTTTCAACCCACAATAATATAACTATTATGTTTAAACATCAAACAATCAACCCAATTACCCATCCCCATTATCTTCTTTACTCTTAAGGATCTACACTAAGAATCAACCATTCCTTGTTCATACATTCCTAAGGATCATCCTAAGGAATCGGCACGAAGTCCACCATTGCCACGGTTTACACAACGGGCACTAAGTCTGCATAGTCGTCAGGGTTTAGGCATCAAATTTGCATGATCACCAAGGTTTAGGTATCAAGTCTGCATTATCACCAGGGTTTAGGCATCAAGTCTGCATGATCACCAGGGTTTAGGCATCAAGTCTGCATGATCACCTAGATTTAGAGTACACCGGATGAATACATCGTTCACAACACCTACAGGTTGCGAGCCTGCTAATGTTCCACTGGACTATCTACAATAGTCCATGACTGTCATCCATACTCTGCTGAATGACGGGGCCATCGTTTGGGAAAAGGCTTCTCACATTGTTCACCTCGAAAAATCATAACTTCCTCATACAAATTCAAATTAGGGCGTTCTTTTTATGGATGTTCTCGGTTTAACATATACTACAGCTTTGGTTTAGATCACTAAGGCTAAAAAGTCCTCCACAGTAAATTCACTAGTTACGTCTCCCGGTGCCGTCTCGGTTTTGCCGTAAAACTTCGACGGGTCATAACTTCTTCGTTATAACTCGGATTTTGGCGTTCTTTATATGTATGGAACCCTTGAGGCATATTATACAACTTGGTTAAGATTATTTATTCTAAATAATCTTTTGTCGAAAAGTCATTTTCGACCCCTATTATCTCCAAATTGACTAGCCCGGATCTACGGGCGTTACAGCACACCCTTAAAACACCCTCCAAAGTGAGAGTTTGACTTCGATACTCGAGATAGACATGCCCCTAGCCTTGTTGCACATTGGAATGGAAATTTGGACATCATCTTATGGAGTGTACGACCGCACACACCCTTGTGCGGCTGCACACTCCTAGTGTGCGGCAACACACTCTTGTGTGCAACCATACACTCACCCTAGGGCCACAAACCTACTTCTAGGACCCTTAACTTGCATTACAATCAAGTATAAACCTAGAACACATCATGGATGCAAGTATGGACCTTGAAAATACCACAAAGGCATCACTCATCATGAGAGTGCGGCCGCACACGCCTTTAAGGTGGCCATACACTCCCTTCATACAATCTTACAAAGTCCTAGCACTTAGTGCAAGTAGTTCCAAGTCCCTATAGTGGTTCTCCATCACATTTAGTAGTAAAATACCCTCATTTGATTCATTTATGTGTAACTATGTGTTGTTTAGGATCAAATTGTGTTCAAGATTTCACTTGAACATTCCGTTTTCCGTATCGATCCTTCAATCAAACCACTCGCTCAAGGTGAGTTCATACCCCTACATTTTTCCGTGTTTTTAATGTTTTTCGGGGGGAGAATACAAGTCAAACTCAAAGTATTTTATTAAGTTTTAAACTTATTAATACAGTTAATGATTTCCATGTTTAATAACATATTCAAATATTTTATCACTTTTTGTAATATGTTGAGCATAAGGGAAACTCTTAATTTGGAAATCTAACTTCATCGCTTTCAGAAAGGTTTTTACAAAGCATTTTCTATATCAACTCTAATAAACTATAATGTGTATAGTTTGGGATAACACTCTAGGCAGTCTCTACCAAATCAGACTTCATAAATGAATATTTATAAACTATGGTAGATTTAGTTTATGTTATATATTTTCTCAGGAGTATAAAGTACAACTATTCAAGAATAATTACTGTTTTATACTGTTTCCCGCTAGTGAACTAGATTATACCGAATTGTGAGGCACTACTTTAATACTGTACCCTTAGGTGTACAGGGATAAATCCTTTTAGTATAACCAAAGTCTCCTGGAGGGAGAGTGTGAGATTTGTGAATAGATCTATTCGGAACTGACAATCACACACATGGACTGCTAGCTACAGTTAGGCAGGCATGCCTGGGTGAACAAATGTCATTTAGCTTAACGTCTGAAGAACGTTATAAAGGTCTCTCAGTCATATCAAGTATGGTTATATGACTCGCAAATAAGTATAAACTAGCTTTGGTTTACGGACTCTACTTTTCTTTGTTTTATTTTGAATAATAAAACTACTTTCATAAACACACTGATAGTAATCAGGGATTTCTAAACTTACATCTCTACCTCTAGGACGGTTAACCTGTTTTTAGGGAAAATATGGGATTTTCCCAAGATAACACTGGTATTTCTAAAACTGACGATTTATTTTCTACTAATAGATACTCTCTCAACACTACTTTTTATAAGAAAATATGAGATTTTCTTGAGGAACTCTTTTCAAAAGAATAAAAGAACATTTTTCCATTAAAACTAAACACTTATAAACTCACCAGCTTTATGCTGATATTTTCAAACTGCTTATATTCTCAGAAAATCAGTAGACAGATATCTGCTGGATTTTGAGAAACTGGAGTAATAAGAGTCTTATGTTTATAGTTTTGCATATTATTTGATGTATTTCAAACAAGTTTCAGACAAAGTTCCAAATTGATGTAATTATTTCATTTAAGTATTCACTGTAATGGTTGTGTTGCTATGATTGCTATTATTCATTGGTTGTGATACTATACATGACGTCCTCCACCCAAAACGTTTCCGCTATTTTGGTTTTGGGATGTGACAGAATATCAACATTGATATACATCAACATTGATATAGATCCATCTAAACATCGCAATTTAATTTATTTCAAGCCGGACGTTTATTGTAGTGAGGTGATAAAGAGATTTGAGTATAATTTTTGATGTTAATGGCCATATGTAAGGTTGTGAATTTTTTTTCCTTTAATTAAATCTCATTTTTTTTCATTTGCTTCAATCGAGATGCTAATTGCGCTAGAGATGCTCTAATTGCTAGCTGTCATACTATTCCTTTTACATTTATCAAGTAAGTAAGATTTATATTTAATGGTATGCCATATTAAGATTTTAATAGAATATTTGAATTATATTTATTTTTTCTAAATACACCGTCTTTATATTTCGGGTGACGTTATTTCTACCCTAGATTTTATATTTCTACCCACCTAATAATTATTTTTTAGGTGATCCATTAATACCTGACAACTTTTACTTTTTTTCAGCCAATGTGTGTTCCGAAAATTGTATATTTTCAATAGAAGTGTTTGACTTTTAAGAAGTGTTTGACTCTTAAGATTTCAGCTTTTTCAGTAAAATCAAAGTATTGGAATATGTATTTTCGTTAATCCAAGTATTGGAACAGGGTGACGTTATTTCTACCCTAGATTTTATATTTCTACCCACCTAATAATTATTTTTTAGGTGATCCATTAATACCTGACAACTTTTACTTTTTTTCAGCCAATGTGTGTTCCGAAAATTGTATATTTTCAATAGAAGTGTTTGACTTTTAAGAAGTGTTTGACTCTTAAGATTTCAGCTTTTTCAGTAAAATCAAAGTATTGGAATATGTATTTTCGTTAATCCAAGTATTGGAACAGGGTGACGTTATTTCTACCCTAGATTTTATATTTCTACCCACCTAATAATTATTTTTTAGGTGATCCATTAATACCTGACAACTTTTACTTTTTTTCAGCCAATGTGTGTTCCGAAAATTGTATATTTTCAATAGAAGTGTTTGACTTTTAAGAAGTGTTTGACTCTTAAGATTTCAGCTTTTTCAGTAAAATCAAAGTATTGGAATATGTATTTTCGTTAATCCAAGTATTGGAACAGGGTGACGTTATTTCTACCCTAGATTTTATATTTCTACCCACCTAATAATTATTTTTTAGGTGATCCATTAATACCTGACAACTTTTACTTTTTTTCAGCCAATGTGTGTTCCGAAAATTGTATATTTTCAATAGAAGTGTATGACTTTTAAGAAGTGTTTGACTCTTAAGATTTCAGCTTTTTCAGTAAAATATAAGTATTGGAATATGTATTTTCGTTAATCCAAGAAAAATCACTTTACCAACCACCAACTATTAACATTAATACAACAATAAACATATTATAATTACATCTTATATAAACTAATCAGTAAAAAGTGATTATCATCAATAAAAAATAACAAATTTCTTATGTCCACCAACCACCACCTTCACAACCGCCGGTATATCACCACCACCGCTAAAAACCACCGGAAATCGCATGAAACATCCGCTGGCCACTATTAACCACCATCAGATAGTGAGATATAGAGAGAAAATCGAAAGAGAAAAAAAGAGAAGGAGCAAGATTAAGAACGAGAGAAAGAGAAGTTAAAAAAAAAATAAAAAAAATAATACCTCGCCGGAAATCTCTTCTAGACGACGGAATCTGCTCTCCCGCATTGGACCGCTATTGGACGGCTGCGTGCACTTTTGGTAGGGCAGAAAGAGAAGTAAGTCATTTTATATTCTATAAATTTACATTTGAAACCCACCTATTTTGAGGATATTTTAAAATATACCCTTTAACTTTATAAAAATATTAAAAGAAAACGTTCGAGGGTGTGGCTTTTCACGGCCTCTTGTTTTTGTCTAATGATGAATTAAATTTTTATAATATATTTTTAGTTTTCAAAAACAAATTAGAAATTCAGTTTACAATCTCCATACTTTATGAAATAAATTTGTTGCTGAGGGTGTGGCTTTTCACTGCCTCTAGTCATTTTGCATTTATAAAATTAAACTTCATTTGTTTTTATCTAACGATGGATTATATATATATATATATATATATATATATATATATATATATATATATATATATATATATATATATATATATATATATATATATATATAAGAATTAGCTTTATTTTTTCATAGCTTGAAAATTAAAAAATTAATGAAACTCAGAAAATATCATTCTAATTTTTATTTTTATTTTTATTTTATCTAACGGGTGGAATAAGGCATCATATTTAATTTTTAATTGATTACATAAATTTTAAAAAGTTGACATATTTAATTTTCATTAATATAGTTTTTTATTTTAATAATATTAAATTATTTGATGTTTTTTTTTTTTTTTGTATATAGAGATGTTTAAGTTATTTGGAATCAATGTATTTGCTCGAGATGAAGATACTTCTATCAAGAATTCGCCATTTTCCACCAAATAGGTTATATACTTCTACCACATAATGAAGTTTTATATTTTTCTTATAAACTAAAACACTTAAAATTCAATTTTAGATGTTCAAGATTATAACATTGGATGACGACCGTGACTCTTTTAGAGTACTGTGGAAATTACTAGTTGAGTCTCCAACATTGATTACATACACGGAAAACTACAAAGGACTACAATCAATGTTGATAAATTATCCACGTAAGTTTGTTTATTAACTATATTTCTAAATCACAACCTTCATATTATTGTTTATGTACTTATTTTGTTTATTTAATTTACTTCATAGGATACATATTTGTTGTTAATATTCCAATAAATTAGCATAATATATAAAAGATTGAAATACTATGTAAAAAAAAGCAAAAGGATGCAACATAAACTGTCACCTAAATAAAATAAACATGAGACGAGAAATAAGTTTAATGTCAATATTTTGTTTATTAACTATAATTCTAAATCACAACCTTCATATTATTGTCCCTTCTGCATCTACATGGCAAACTATGTATTGGCCGCGTTTTGATTTATACAATCAACTTAGATCTCGTACTTCTGAAAGACATTGGATACATATTAAAGACTAAGTGCGAATGTATTTGAACCTTTTTATTATTTTTTGCATCAAATATTATTTTATATTTGAACTTTTTATTATTATTTGTTGCATTAAAATATTATTTTATTATTGTTGTGTCGTGTTTGAACTTTTTTTTTTTAAAAAATTGAATAAAAATATTTACACATCATAACCTAATTATTAAGATTAAAAGGATATATATTGTAAGCTTAATAAAAATGGGAGTGCTAGAATTGAAATAAAAACAATATTTTCTTTATTCCCCCTTCACGTTTTTTATTAACTATTTTTACAAACTTTCGTACAAATTATTTCACAACTTTTTAAAAGAAAATTACAATCTTTTATTACTTTTTTACAAAACTTTTTTAAATATTTTTAAACTTATTTTACATCATTTTTAAATGTCTTTACAAGGTTTTTTTTTAATTTTTTTACTAACCTTTTAAAACTAACTTGCAACATTTTTTAAACCTTTTTACAAACAACAAAAGTATATTGAAAAATAAAAGTAAAAAGTTTAAATGGTTTGGAACTTCATTAAAAACGTTAAAAGGGTATGTAAAATGTTTTGAAAAACGTATGTTGTAAAAAAAGCTTAAGAAGGCTTGTAAAAAAGTTTATATGTTGAAAAAAAGATTGCAAAAAAATTTAAAAAGTCTTGTAAAAAAGTTTATATGTTGAAAAAAAAATTGCAAAAAAATTTAAAAAACTTTGATTTAAAACGTTATTAAAAAGTTTAAAAAGATTGTAAATTAAAATAATATCTTCAAACGATGTATTAAAAGAATATAAAAAACATAATAATTAAGTAATCATTAGTTAAAAAGTAAAATGTAATTACGAGGGGTAAGATTAAGTGGAAATGGGGTAGGATAATTGCTGCCTTATATTTTTGACTATTTTCTATTGCTTTTTTTTTTTCATTTATCCGCTTTTTATGTAGCAATTCCCCATAAGTCATCATTTGTAATTTTAGTTTACAACCTTTTACTTATATAAAAGTATCAAATCAAATCCTTACCTACCAAACTTTTATTTTCACATATATTTTTTTAGTTTATTAATAATATACAAAAACTATAATTTTGTAAAAAACTTTCGGCCATATAATCTTTAATTTTATCATAAACAAAAAAACTAAAACGATTTGTATTTTTATGATCAAAAAAATTAATAATACTATTGACATTAAACTTATTTCTAATCTCATGTTTATTTTATTTAGGTGACAGTTTATGTTGCATCATTTTGCTTTTTTTTACATAGTATTTCAATCTTTTATATATTATGCTAATTTATTGGAATATTAACAACAAATATAATTCAATTGATATATATATATATATATATATATATATATATATATATATATATATTTGTGTCAATTATATATTATATATATTCCAATATATTTGATCGTTAAAATAAGAATTTTCTATGTTTTAATAAGAATTGATATTAAGTTTTTAATAGATATTAATTTTAATATATAAAAGATTGAAATATATGGTGAAAATAAGAATGTTAAAATTCACATTTTAACACATAAATAGATTGGATGGTTAATTGTTAATAGGAATTGATATTAAGTTTCTAATAGATTATTTTACATATTCTTATTTTAACATTTTTATTTTAACGACAAAATATATTGGAAACATATGTAATTGAGACAAATATATATCAATTGATCTTTTGAATAATATAAGCTTTAATTTAAAGATCAATTCCAAATATATATATATATATATATATATATATATATATATATATATATATATATATATAGGGTTAGGTTCATGTGAGACGGTTTAATTTTGTGAGACCTTGAGACGCATTTTTTTATTTATTTTTATTTCTTTTAGTTAATTCAAGTTCCGAAAATAATATTTAAAAAAAGAATTTTTGAATTTTTTTCATTTATTTTGCATTTTAAAATTATTTTTTAGAATATGTCAATGTAATATTCTATTAAAATATTTTACGTATTTTAAAAAAAAAACGGGATTTTTTTATTTATTTTTTATTATTTTTTTATTTATTTAATTTTTTTAGTTAATTCAAGTTCCAAAAATAATATTTCAAAAAAAAGAATTTTTTTGATTTTTCCATGTATTTTGTATTTTAAAATTAATTTTAGATTTGGTCTCACGGTATATATATATATATATATATATATATATATATATATATATATATATATATATAGGGTTAGGTTAATGTGAGACGGCCTAATTTTGTGAGACCTTGAGACGCATTTTTTTTATTTATTTTTATTTCTTTTAGTTAATTCAAGTTCCGAAAATAATATTTAAAAAAAGAATTTTTGAATTTTTTTCATTTATTTTGCATTTTAAAATTATTTTTTTAGAATATGTATAGTGTAATATTTTATTAGAATATTTCATGTATTTTTTAAAAAAATGGGGTTTTTTTTTATTTTTTATTTTATGTTTTTTAGTTAATTCAAGTTCAGAAAATAATATTTAAAAAAAGAATTTTTAGTTTTTTCCATTTATTTTGCATTTTAAAATTATTTTTTAGAATATGTAGTGTAATATTCTATTAGAACATTTTATGTATTTTTCAAAAAAAAAATGGTTTTTTTTTAATTTTTCTTAGTTAATTCATGTTCCGAAAATAATGTTTTAAAAAAGAATTTTTGGAATTTTCCATTTATTTTTCATTTTAAAATTATTTTTAGATTTGGTCTCACGGTCTCACAAAATTAGAATGGTTTCAAATGAACATGAACCTATATATATATATATATATATATATATATATATATATATATATATATATATATATATATATATATATATAAAGTTGTGATATTTGGGTTTAGTTGTGAATTGAATGAATTAAGTGTGAATTTTCTTTTTAAATTGTGAAGTGACTATATAAGTTATATATATTAAGTTGTGATATTTGGTTTAATTATTAATTAAATAAATTAAGTTGTGAATTTTCTTTTTAGATACGTTCCAACACCGTCACCTTCTCCATCTCTTTCTCTCTGAACTCAAGTGAAACACATCTGGTATGTTGATTTTTTATTTTTATTTTTTTTCCTTCTGTTAAGCTGTGAATTTAATGTTTTAATATCACATTTATTGTTTATTTTTGTTAATCATAGTTTTTTCTGTTGTTAAGTTGTGGATCTATGTTTTTTTTTCTTATTTGTTATAATATATCCATCAAATTGTTATTCATACTTTATGTTTGATGGTTGTTATACTGTGAATTAAAACATAGAAAATATGTTATTATGTTAATGTGTTTCTCGAATAATGTGAATTTATTTTTTTTAAACTGTGAATTATGATTTTTAATGTTTCAACTATTGTTCAGTTGTGTTAAAGTTCGTTTTAACTGTGAATGAGTGAATTGATATGGTTTTTAGTTGTGAATACTATGAAAGAGAGTCCTAAACTATTTTTTTTGTTTTTTTTTCTGTTAAAGTGCGAATTTGATGTTTTAATCTCTTATTTGTCGTATAATTTTGTTAATCTTAGTTTTAGCTCCTATTAAGTTGTGAATGTATAACTTTTTTGAATTAAACTTTGAATTTATTATACTAGTTTGTGAATTTTCTATATTGAATATTGTATTAATTGTAATAACTGTTTTAAGTTGATAATAAGGATGTAAATACTACTTTTTGTGTATTAAAATGTGAATTTAGTGTACTAAGCTGTAATTTTTGTGTTTTAAATAGTGAATTGATTGCATTAAGCTTTTAATTTTCTTTTTGAACTATGAATTGACTACATTAAGCTGTGATGTTTCTGTTTGAACTGTAAACTGAGTAGATTAAGCCGTGAATTATGCGTATGAAAGTATGAATTTACTTGTATTAAGCTATGAATTTTATGTATAAACTTTGAATTGACTATATAAAGTGTGTTAAGTTGAAAATATGGTTGTGGGTGCATACTTTTTGTGTATTAAACTTTGAATTTTGTATACTAAACTGTGATTTTTGTGTTTTAAAATGTAAATTGACTGCACTAAACTGTGAATTTTCTTTTTAGACTATGAATTAACTATATTAAGCTACGAGTTTTGTGTATTAAATTATGAATTGATTGTATTAAGTTGTAAATGAATCGACATTAAGTTGTGATTATTTTATAATTTTTTGGTTGCTTTTGAAATAATCTAAATTTTATTCACAACTTAATATATTAAATTCACAATTTAAAATATGAATGATTTATGTATAATATTTTTTGTTAATTTTCTTTTGAATATATTTATTTTTTGTGTTGTATAAATATGTAAGAATACATTAGTTTTAATAATAATTTTGTATTAAATTCATAATTTAAAATATGAATGATTTATGTATAAATTTTTTTGTTAGTTTTCTTCTGAATATATTTATTTTTTGTGTTGTATAAGTATGTAAGAATACCAACTTGTAACATCCCAAGAATCCTATGTAAAAACTTCATTTTTAAATCGACCAAAATTCATCAAATATATCAAACAACCATCAAAGTATGACAGTGTCAAAATAGTTATCAGAGTACAAATCCCAAAATCATAAAAAGTGTGAAAACATGGGTGAATGCTTTGCGATTAGGCCGGGCCCTTCCCTTTCGAACCAGAAGTACCTGAAACATAAACTAAAAGCGTAAGCACAAAGCTTCGTGAGTTCCCCAAATAACACATACCATACATCATACATAACATACAACGGGTCTATTTCTTCCCTAATTCCCTTTCGACTCTCTAAGTCCCTTCCGACTCCTTCGGTATCTTTCAACAGGTATGGGTCTATTTCACCCCTACAACTAAACATGCATTCATACCAGCAAGAGTCACAAAGACAGAAAGCACATACAAGCATATCAATAAGTGTCACAAAGATCACTACCATTTTAGAACATATTCCAATGGGCCAGTATTGGTGCCTTCGAACCACAAATACAGTGAGGAAACTTACCTCAATCTAAAGATGCACAAATCACACTCTCTAGTTGCTGCTACCACGACTCCTCAATGTAAACACAGTCAAACCAACCCTAATCATTATTTAGGGTAATAAATGAAAGTCCAAAACATAATCCCTATTAAAAAGGCCCACTCATGGCCCAAAAGACTTAAGGCCCAAGCATTGCCCAAAATACCTAAGGCCCAAAAATGGCCCAAAATACCTAAGGCCCAAAAGACCATCTGGTAAGTAAGCTCGGCGTACCACCTTGTTATGCCAAACCTACAAGTTCTCACAACAAAGGAAACGAGACTGCAACGCGTTACACTGAGTTATGTATGCCTAGCGTACCTGATTGCCAAAACTCCATTAAGCACTTAATGCCTTAAGTCTAAACGTCCAAATCACAGATCTATTTTGTGGGAAACATTTTAAATGATAAAGTCATCAACTTGATGCCTTTTCATGGCTCAATGAGGCCCAACATGCATTTCTAACACTTTAACTTCATATTAGAAGCATCAACTCATGCATGGTGAGTTTAACCCATCAAGATGTCATTTTTATGATTCTACAACTCTAGAAATACCAAGAAATGACCAACACAAGTTCTGGAGTAACTTCTACTCGCAAGAACCAAACTAAGGGACCAAAAGCATACCAAACATAATCTCAATTCTAGATCTAAGCTAAGGAGTCATAAAGTTTGAAGCTATATACCTCCAGAAGCTTGCAAAGGTGAAGAGAGTTTTGGATCTTCAAGATCCAAGCAAACTAATCCTCCTCCAAAGAGATCTTCTTCTTCAAGATGTACCCAACACACATCAAAACACACACAAGATTCAATATCCTCTAAGAAGGGGGTTAGGGTTTCGTAGAGGCTGCTTTGGGACAAAGGAGGCTGGTCATAGAAGAGGTATTGGGGTTATAATGGTGTTTAAATATGGGTCCAAACCTTAAAATTTAGGGTTTGTCTCAGGCTCAAGTACACCCGGCGTACTCTAGGTACGCCCAGCGTACCAGGAGGGTTAACCCTGTATCGAAGGCTCACAAGGTACGCCCAGCGTACCTTATTTATGCCCAACGTAAATACACAATGCATAAAAATAAACATTTAGGTTTTTAATGATTTTATATGGGAACTGAGCGTTACAAATGCCCCCGTTCTTCTCCCCCTCTTCTCACGCCGACAACCCTCCGACAGACATCCGTCGATGTAAACTTTCTACCAGATAGTTACGAAGATCGAAGCACATCACAACGACCTTCATTCGTAGATTCCTATATGCTAATATCGCTAAAAAGAAGAGTGACGAATGGGTGGGGCAGATCGAAGAACACCAGTAAGAATGTTAAAGAAGAGAGTGGCGATGAGAGATAACCAATAAGAATCTCAAATTTTTAATTGATTGCAACCCACCTTTGGCCTACTGCTAATCGCCTTCTCTCCCCCTTTCTCGACTGTCGCCGCCTTAGCTATTTCCGATTAACGAATCTCTAATCCATACTCATTCTTAATATGAGGTTCAATTTCTATTTTCAATAAGAAGAAACTCGGGTTCAATTTACATTTGCTTTTATATGAATTAGGGTTGGTGTTTGTGTGTGTGAAAGTTATTAGAGTAAATTACACGAATGGCCCCTATAGTTTGGGATAATTTGTGCGTTTGGTCCCTAACTTGTTTTTTTTTTAACTCGGAATGTTCTTGCCTAAAAAGACTATTATTTAAGTAGAGAAAATGGTGGGGTAGGTAAGGTAAGGTGAGGGGTTGGGTTGGGGTTGGGGGTGTGTTTATTTAAATAACAAAATAGTTTTTTTAGATAACACAGGGACCAAGCACGTAACAAAAACAAACAGTAGAGACTTTTCCGAGTTAAAAAAATTAGTTAGGGACCAAACGTGCAAATTACCCTAAACCATAGGGACCATTCGTGTAGTTTACTCAAGTTATTAAGTGGTGCTTCCATTGAAGTCGATGGTCCAACCATGACACTTGGACATATTCACAGGTCAGTGGTTTTTTCGTTTCACCTTTGTGTTAATGGTAGATTCAGATTCGACGGATTTCAAATAGAAAATCAAACCCAATTTTTCTCCCTGTTTCACTTGAAGCTTCAATGGTGGAATTTGGGTTTTAGTTTCAGTTTGTGTAGTTTTCAAAAATTAAAATCCAATTGTGTTTTTCTATTTGAACCCGAGTTCTTTTATCTTTCTTCAGTGATTTATTATTACTATACTTTATTAGGACTTTGATATCACTTGGTTTCTTGCACATATTAATCTTACTATAGATGAATTAAATGGAAGGTTTCTTAAGAAAGAAAGTTGAATAAAATTTGACTTACTTTAAGAACACGGACAAGAAGAAATGGAAATTGAACGAGTTAGGGTTTGTAACGAGATTTGTTGTCTTGGTTGTGGGGGTAAGGTTAAGATTTAAATTAGTTTGTATTTTAAAATAATTATAATTATAAAAATAAGGGTAAATATGTCATTTTATCATGGTCTAACAATAAAACTTAACACCATTAACGACATGGAACAAATGTGGAACTTTTAAACATATGAGGGATGATCCGAATTAATTCGTGTAATTTATTTTTTTTATATTTGTAGAAAAATAAAATTTGATTTATACATATTTAAATTTTATTATAAAAGACAACCTATAACTATAAAGTTACACGTATAAAAGAGAATGAGTGCAATACAAAGTACAAACCAATCTGGGTCTTCCTTTTTAGTTGTATCATATTGTATAAATTTCATATTTTTCTTTTTGTATTTTTTTTATTCGGATTGAATGAATAAAAGTAATTAATAAAAATAGTTTAAAAGAACCAAACATGTGGATAATGGCATTGTTTCATATGGTAAAATTAATCAAAGATATACATTTTAATACATTACAATTATTTGTGGTTACATATAATATATCTTTGATTATCGACTACCATAAGTGTTGCTTAAATTTTTTTTTTTATAACTTTTCATTGTTTAAATATTTAGAAAAGTTGAAATACTTTATACAGATAAATTTGTAAAAGTACATCAATACATGTCAATCATAAATGGTGGAACATAATTAATAGACATCGTCATTATTATATTCGAAGACGAGGATCACAATAATAGAGGCCTGACGGCTGGCATTTCCCTATCAATCATCAAGTACAATAACCGAATATTTAAGAAGAAATGTAGAATATTTCGCTAAAGATTTATGTATAGGATGTAATAAAAGAAATGATAAATCGTGCTAATTTCAACTACGATTTTTAAGATTTAATTATAATGAAAATATTTTTTAAAAATAGTCATGAATCTTGCGTATGTCATTGCGAAATTATGGAATGGACTACGAAAAATATATATATACCGGGCAGAGAAATTCTCATTTGGACTTAAAAATCATGACATTGGGTTACAGAATGAGCGTTAATATACATGGGACATGGCGGTGGTCCTCCGATGAGAATGATTCGAGCTAGAAGAAATTATTTCTTAGTTTTTATTCTTTGTAAAATAATATACCACATCACATATAAGAAGTCGTTCAATTATATATATGAACATGTATTGATGTATATGTTTTTGTTAAGAATAAACCAAACTAGAAGGGGGAGTATTTATAATCAGGGCGTTCCAAGACAAAGAGTCAGAGCGAAGGAAAAAGTAAGGCCCCTTAATAAATGAAAAATCAAATAAATATAACTACTAGTTCATTTTGTTTCAATAACATTTACCAAAAGACAAATAAGACCCACAATAAAACTTTTTTATAGATTAAATATACAATACCTTCCATATGACTTGTGATAAATAAAACATTCTATATACATTCATATATCTATAGTGAGCATTTTTATAATGCCACACTTTTTTTTAATGATATAGGCAAACAAGTAAAACCAAATAAATCGGCTTTAGCTGGAATACATAGTACAAACTAACTAAAGTAGCCTAAATAAAAACCAACCATGTAGACAACTTTTAAAACAAGGGAAAAAATGTCAAAAGAGATTTTTAGGAAAAAAACATAACACTACTTATATGATGTAGAACGAGAAGATGTAAGCATCACAAATCTTATTATCGGCGAAAACCTTTTCAATGAAAACAAATTAAGGGCAAAATAGAATTTTTTGATAAAACATGTATATTTGTCCTGATATAAGAACACAACAACACCATCTTCTCCTAGAAACTTTCACTTTGATCATCAAATGGATCTTCCACACAAAGCTATTTGTCTGATCTAAACCTATAAGTATGCTAAAGTCATTACATTAAAAAACCAATATTGTAAGACTCCATAGTCCACACTCAACAAGAGAGTTATTGAAAAACAATTATAGATGAAAACTTACAATATTGATGAAAAACAATTAATGAAATAACATATTCAAAAGATCAAAAACAATAAAAAGCAGAACAAAACTTATAAATATTCTTTTACACAAAATATTTGAATTCTTGAAGAAGTTAAGAACTAGGATCACATCATAGCCACATAGTCCGGATCGAAAATTAGAATCAAAATTTTTGGTTACACCATACAGACATTTGTTGGATTAATAGGTTGTTCAAAAAAAATGTTGGATTAACAACACTTATACATATTAAGGTGTCGAGAAATAAGAGCATTTATAAATCAAAAATTGAGAAAGAACTTCAGAAATTGAAATGAGAAATCAAAACTTAGAAACCATTTAATCTGATTATTCAAACATAAGTTAGGGTTAGGTTAAAAAATCAACTTTCATAAATTGTTAATTTGATTATAAATAACCTAACTTCGGACAATACAATGATTATCAGAAATAGAAGGCGATTCACATTGGTTATCAAAAAGAACTTCACATTCTCCTCATTATTTACACTTTTTTATCCATATAAAAAAAATATTCAGTTCAAAACAAATTTACATTTTTTGAGAACTGAAGAGACACGTTGGGAAGAGAGAATCGGTAGGTTTTCAAGAAGCCTGGGCTGACTAATTAAGAGAGAGATAAAAAATATCAAAAAAATATAAATAATAAATGTAACTAATTCCTTTAAAAAAAGGTGTGATTACAAAGTTCGAACTCGCGACAACTTTTGGAAAGTTCAACACAATCAACACCTTAATCATCTCAGCTCAGAATAAGTTTATTTCTTATGTGCATTGTTATATTTATATTAACTAAAAGTATATATATACACAGGTCGTGACTTTTGGGGGCCCCAAGATTTGGCGAGGCCCGGGGAGGTCGCCCAGGTTGCCCTGCCCCTAAGGTCGGCGTTGTATATAATATTCATACGATGAGAAAAAGAAAACTAGTTCGTATGGTTATATAACGTCATCTGAAGTGCAAACATGCATTAACGTTAAAGATGATTAACCAAATTCCGTCTAATGGGAAAGAAAAAAAAAACGCAACCATGGAAAAAAGGACAAAATTACATAAATGGTCATTGTGTTTTACAAAAAAAAATTACTATTTCATTCCATAACCTTTTTTATGTGATGGTACCTGTGGTTTTAAAACTTTGTATGTTTGGTCCATAGGTTGTCTAAAATAACTTGTTTATCCTTTAAATTTCTTTTAACCACTTTCATTTAAAAATAAAATCTGCCACCGCCTTCTTCCCCCATCTTCATCATTAGTACTGTTTTCTCCCTCATATTCTTCCAGATAAATGAAATCGACTCAACCGTTCATCTTTCCACACCAAAGATATCATAAGTGTTTGTTCAGTCCATCTCCACCGACTACCCATCCACCATCAACGTTGTTTTGTATCCACACCTCAAAATTCGAGGTTCAAACCATAAATTCATTTCTATAGCGACACATAGGCGTATACAAGTTATAGTTTAACCCAAAAATCATTTCGACATCCTTAGATATCGATCTCCTAACATCTTATCTTCAATAAAACCCAAATTCACTAAAAACATGTAGAAAATGGAGGTTTGAAGATAATTTCATACCAATTTAAGTAGGTATGAAGAGGATTTCTCAAAAAACCCAGATTTGATAATCGATTTTTTTATTACTAATAAACTATGTTATGTACATTTAATTCAGGTTTATAGGGGGTTTGGATTTCAGGGTCCTACAAGATAGGATTTTAACCATAATTAAACCATATCAAATATGTTCCATGAAAATTTATGATCTAAAAAAAATATGTTCCACAAAATCAAACCACATTAAGAACTCGTTTTTCCAACACCACCAACATATTCAAACTCGTACATATTTCCCCACACTAGCAACATATTCAAACACATAAATTTTGTGCTAAACTAATAGAAACCAACAAAGGAACTCAAAAAGTAGTGTAAAACAAATTGAAAACAATATGAAAAATCAAAATCAAACTACATCATATCTGGATGTTCATATCACATCAAAATCAAACCATACGCAAAACGGTAACGAAGGGGATAAAATATGTATTTCGAATCTTTCAGGTTCATTCCTGATCTAGATTTGCATGTGGGTTTTTATGTAATGTTTTCACAATTTGGATTTTTCCCATCCATAATCAAGAAAGGAGATTGAAGTTGTAGGTTTGGTGTATCTTTGTTGTTGATCAGATTTTGTTTAGGAAGAAAATGGGTATAATGGGAGGAAAGAGGGGGGTGTAGGTTGTGAGGAGGGTAGGACTTATTTTATTTCACCTTTTTAAAAATTAGAATAAATAAAAGAAGAGAAGAAAATAAATTAAAAAGGGTTAAAATATCATTTTACAAGGATTAGGGACCAACCATGTAAGAAATGAAACCATAGAGACCATCTTAATTAAAAAAATGTTAGGGACTAAACATATGACATTTATAAGGCTAAGGAACTATTTATGTAATTTTGTCATGAAAAAAATGACTAATAGCATCCGGTGTGGATAACGCCAATGGCGTTTTTGTCGACGTGGTCGGTCGGTAAGGGCGTTATCACGGTGGCTGCACCCCCCCCCCCCCAATGCTTTTTGTTGTTTCCTATTATCACCACAAAGTCCCAAAACACAGATTCTTCCTCTGTTTAGTGTCAGAAGACGATGTTCCAAAATTTTCCGGACCGATCCATAAGACGGTGGAACTAGTAATCACGATCCTGAAGAACCTAGAACATCCTAGAATTCTCTAGGACACTAAAGTATAACATATAACCTTATAGAACTTTGTATCTAAATAAAGATATTGTAGGAACAATGTAGAATACTTGAGAATGTACGTAACTTAGAAACTTCCCTTTGAGGAGGTGTAAGCTTCCTATAAATAGGGGGATGACTCATTTGTCCAAACCACCGAGAAGTTCTCTTGTAAGAAGTTGAGTTGTATACGAAGAAGCTTTATTTCTTACTTTAAAAGTTATCTCTATCGTTTCTCTTGCTTCCTTGAGTCGTTAGTACATCTAGAGTAACGAAGTTTGCCTGACTTAGTCAAGAAACACTAAGTGGCACACGGTGATTAAGACGTCTCGTGACATTAGGATATCCTTATTCTCCTTTTCTTCCTCTATTTTCTTTACCTCAACGAGTTTCTTCAATTCTTCCTTCTTCTCAAACTTCGTTTCCTTCAAGAAGAGAATGACATTAGGTTATCCTTCATTTCTTCTTTTCTCATGGTCTCTTTTGCCGAACAAGTTGAGTATTTTAGGAATTGCGGTGATGTTCATCTGATTTAGAGAGAAAGAAGAAGAGAGAGAAAGGGTAAGAAGTAGTTTAAAAGAGACTCAATGACCATTTACATAAGTTTTAGAGACCATGGAGATCGAGTTTGTAAAAAAATAATTAGCACGGACATGGACTATTTATATAATTTTGTCTTTAAAAACAGTCCTTGTGATTTTTGAAAAGTGTCACTCTTAGGATATCTTTGGAAAGTGTTAGAATGATGGTCCTTGAGGTTTCAAAATCAAACACAAATAGTCTTTTTTTGGTTAACTCTGTTAAAAATAGTATTTAAATACTTGTAAAATGATATATTTACCCTTAAAACCCCATTTTTGTAGCCAGGGAAAGACGAATTCGGTTATCTAATTTGTAAATTAGGTATGGAGATCGCAAGATACGTGAGATATATTTATGGATTAGTTTTTTTATTATGTAAATTAGGTTAGGTAGGTAATTGGTTATAAATGATTATGATTTGGTGATTAAATGGGACTCCACATGATTTAGATAATCTCTCTTCAAATGTTTCTTAAGGAGGTTGATAAAAATGGATTCAGATATCCTTAGACATTCAATTTCAACGATGAAATGGATTTATAGTTTTAAGTTTTTCACTTCTATGTTTTTTATTACAATATCAAGACAACCAAACCTTGCTTTTTGCGATTTTAATATCAAGATAATCAAGTCCATTATGTGATCTACGTAAACTCATATGAGTATAAGAAGCAAAAAACACTAAATTAAATTCAATCATCTTAGTTACTCCTATAAATCAGTCTATTTTTTTTTTCGAGTACAGTGCACTGTGGTTCAGAGTTATGTTATATTAGATTGGGATTTTAGGTGTGAAGGGGATCTTTCGTGAAAAGTGAGGTGGTCACCAAGAGTGGGAGAAAAAAGAAAAGGGAGATGGGGTAGGATGGGTGTGTAGTAGAGAGGAGGGATGGGATGGAGTACCTTGTTAAAAAAAACAAACGAAATAAAAAGGGGTAAATAGGTAATTTCACATATATTTAACCTTTATTTTTAACGAAGCTAGTTAAAATAAGTAATCATGTTTGATTTTGAAACCACAAGGCACCAATGTAATGATTTCCGAAGATATACTAGAAAGTGTCGTTTTTAGAAACCCCATGGACCATTTGAGAAAATTTGTCTAATATCAACAACATAAACATTAGGAAAAAAATTATACAGTTGGTACTTATGGTAAAGAAAACTGTCAAAACGTTTATGTGCTTGGTTGTTATGGTTTTATTTTGTTGCGTTGTTAGTTCTTTAGGCATTAAATCTTACCTTGAGTTGTTATCATTTTTAAAATGACCAATATACCATAATTTTGTCTCTTATGTTATTTAACCATTTTATAAACTACAATACCAAGTATGTAAATGAAAGGAAATTAAATATGAGACGTAGATGTTAGTTCACCCTCGTATTTTCAACTTCATCTTTCGACCCCCAAATACTCTTCGCTTGAACACTGGCATGATCTATCTTATTTCAATGTGCTTGATCACACCCATCCATAATGTCTTCCCTTCAACACACCAAAGACATGGCAAGACGATGATGGGTGGTGGAGATGACAGGGATAAAAGGAAAGGGTGTGAGTGTGGTTGGGTTTTAATGAGATGAAATAAAGAAATAACAAAAAGATACTAATAATGGTAAAATATCATTTTACATATATTTAATATATTTTATAGTTCAATATTAATGATGTTATTTAAAAGAACCATACAACAAAATATAACCACAAAAACCAATTATAAAGGTCGTGTTCGGCAAAACTAGCTTGTAGCGGGTAACTTTTGCTTGTAGCGTTTTGTTAAACGCTACATAAAGTACTAAAGTAGCATTTAGATTTTAAGTGTTTTGTTTAAACTAAACACTAGAAGCTTGTAGTGCAAAACTAGATTTTCTGTTCAAAACGAAACGTTTTGTCAAACGCTAAAAGCTAGAAGCTCTCAAACGCTCTGTGCCGAACAGCCCAAAAACATTATAATAATTATATATCCTTGTGAATTCCACAAACTATATTGGTCTAATTTTATTAAACCATGACGAGAACCCAAATTGTGATTTCTATAGTTAATTTATCCACTTAGAAACAAAAGAAAAGAAATGATAAAAAAAGAAAAAATAACAACATATAAAATTACTAAGCTAACCCTACCTTCTATGCATCGTGCAGCACGAGTGGGTAGTTTTTATACGCACGTTTTAATATATGTATACGTCCCCATTGACTTTTCAATTTTTCATCATCTTTCATTAATTCATACCTATAAGGCTATAAGTAGCTTCAGATCTTGATCGTGTTTAAAAACCAAAACAAATTATGAAATAAAAGAGGATACACGAATTAGCTACAGTTACTGAATCTGAATATGGCAACTTCCATTGTCACTTGTAGTGTAATTACCACTCTCCATAAAAACACTTTTGACCCTTTCTCCTCATCCTCCTCCTCCACCACCGCCATCTCCACCGTATCACTCCCAAAACTCACCGCCATTGATGGGTGTTTCTCTTCCGCTAACAGCAGGTATTTCACCTCCGGCAGCCAGATTTCTCATCGTCGTACCAAGTCAAAGATGTAAGTCCCTCCGTCCTCCGGGCCACCCCTTCTCTATCTATATATCTTACTAATCTTATACTTCAAAACTAATTCTTAGAGCTTTGCATTGAAATCTTTTTCAATAAAACTTTTTGGGTATTTTAAAAAAAATGTAAATGAAACGATCTTTCCGAGAATTTTTTTATTTAACTATTTTTTTTTGAAATAATTATGTTTTTTAAGAGTTAAAGATAAAACAAATGAATCACATACATCGATGTTAATCATCAATGAATTCTATACTCATCACAAGTGGTCCAACAAATTCGGTAGAGTAGAGTCGGGTCAAAAAATGATCGCGTAACATATATAATTCGAAAGTGATCGGTTTAGTTTTTTATATGAACTTTAAATACAATAATGTTA
Organism: Lactuca serriola; assembly: GCF_051521515.1. Classification (NCBI taxonomy): domain Eukaryota; kingdom Viridiplantae; phylum Streptophyta; class Magnoliopsida; order Asterales; family Asteraceae; genus Lactuca; species Lactuca serriola. The sequence continues at coordinate 3,685,593 of NC_136408.1, forward strand.
TTACATGTTTTTTCGTATGATTAATATAAAAAGATAACAATTTCAGGGAGTTTATCGTCTATGCCAGTGACCAAATCGGAGATCTCCTCCCCTTCGGAATTCATTTGCCCGATTCTTTGTCAGTTGTTTAAAATACAATCATATTTTTTTTCTTTTTAAATAGTTTTAAATAACAGGTAGAAAGTATTTATATTTTGCAGGCCAGCATGGACTCCTGGATTTCTATTGGCTGTAATCGTACCCTTCTTCACCAATAAATGGGGGCCATTTGCCAAATTCAAAGGTAAAATCATTTTGGAAGAAGAAGAAGAAGAAGAAGAAGAAGATATATATAGATTAATATTTTGAGATTAAGAAATTAATAAATATGGGTAATTAAAATGGTATGCATGTACAGAGGAGCTGGACAAGGTGGAGGAGGCGGTGGACAGCGTGGCGGATAGAGTGGAAGAGATGGCGGAGAAGGTGGAGCATTTCGTGGATGAAATAGGAAATGAATTGCCGGAAGGCAGTGTTTTAAAATCAACTTTGGAAAAAGTTGAAAATATTGCTGATAAAATAGGCAAAGATGCTCACATGGTTTCTGATATAGTTGATAAGGTAATGGTACTTACTACTATTACCTCTTTCGGTATTTGTGATATTTATGGTGTAATTATATGAGATTAAAACTTTTATTTTAAACAAAAAAATTATTATCTAAAAGTTACTTTAACTTTTTTAAAGTTTTTAGTTTTTTATGTTTCTTATTCTAAACTTTTTTATAAATTTATAACTACTTTTCACAGATTAAACGGCTAGTATTATGTTAAAATATTTATTTATGTATATACTTATAGATCTCTAAGATTTGATTTGCTAAAAAGAACTATAATTAATACGATTATGAGACGATTTCTTTCTTGAAAAAATAAATAATACTTTAAGTTAAATAGCTAATAAAATAATAATATGACTTCATGAATGCTACCTACCAAAAATATATACAACAAATCAACTAATAATAATGGATTCCACATGCAAATTGCTACCTACCAATGACATTTTAAAATTTTGGTTATTTAAGTATTATGTGATTTTAATAATTAAACGTATATCTTGTCAGATTTAGTGATTAAAGTCATTAAACAATACAAGTAAATAATTAAATGTAGATGCTTCTATCTTTATAAAAAAAAATGCTACTTAGTACTAAAAATCAAGAGATTAAAAAATCAAAAGAACATGATCGGGTGATGTATGTTTATAACTATATGTCAGATGTATTTATGATATGGGTTAATTTAAAAATAACTAATAAAAATATCTAAATATTTAAAAACTTTGAATTTATAAAAAAAATAAGAAAAATAATGAATTATTATAATAAAAATGTTTTTATCTTTTAAATTTAAACAAATAATTTAAGTAAATAAACAAAAGAAACTAATAAACTTTAATTTTGGAAATTTTAAAATTAAAAGTAAATTCATTAATGAAATTGAAATTCATTTATTATTATATTTGTTGTAATTTTTACATTAAAATATTATGTAAAATTTAATAAAATAAAAACTCATAAATGACATACGGAAAAAAATTAATTTAAAATAACCACAAAATAACATTTGACAAATTGAATAAGAGTGTGACTGACAAGTGGCAAAAAAAAAACTTTATTTATTAGAATAGATTATATGAAAATAAAACTATTGTCTTCGTATACATATTGCTAATTCTATTTATGTTTTCTTATAATGACTATGGGTAAACAAAATCAAATAATTAGTGCAAATATTTCAGCATTCATTTATTGGACTAACCATTAAAATCATATAATGTGTTTAAGTCAATAACCTTTTACTAAAACCTTGTTATCACAACATGATATGCTTGTTTTGGTTTAATATTCTTATGATTTGACAATTTCAAATCAGTCTAACATGTTTGGTATTTGATATGTAGTTCTAAAAAAATAGTTGGAAAGTTTAATATGATAATGTTAAAAGTTGAAACCACATAACATGATATTTTATCATTACCTTTTGTCCCTAGGGAGACTAGAAAAAAAAAAAAAAAAAAAAAAAAAAAAAAAAAAAAAAAAAAAAAACCATATGGTCCATTAGTTATAATCTAGGTAAATTGTATCAAACTTGAAGTTATATACATCGCAAAAGCTAGACCTTTTAAAATGTTTGAAATTAATGGATTAAATAAAAAAACACAATTGTGTTTTAATAATTAAAAACAAAAACAAAAAACAGACAATTGAATTAGTTACATTAGTTGAGAAAGATTCTTTTGTATTGTATCTCCCATGGGTGTGTGCACAAGCCCAAGCGACAAAATAACTCTGGGACCTTTTTTAAGGAAAATCTTAGAAAAATTATGCTTTTAGAAAAGACGTGAAGGAAAGCATATATATATATATATATATATATATATATATATATATATATATATATATATATATATATATATATTATGGTTTTAATAAAAGTATATTGCTATAAAATTGACATGAAACATTAATTTAAACAAGATCAGAACATAAAAAAGTTTATAATAAACAAAAAAATATTACACAATATTTTTTTTTGAATATTTTGAATATTGAGAGATAATATGTTAAGTTTTTTATTTAAATACAATAAAATTCTGATCGTTGTATTATGGGGATACAATAATGTTTGTAGAATTCTATTCGTTTAACAATCGTAGCAATTTGTATCATGCACTTTTTATAACTGTACATTTACAATCATCCATATTGAGGTATTTAATTTAATTAAAATTTGTATAATATCTTATATCATAAAAATAAATTATTTACTTATATAAAATTATTTTTGCAGATGGATGAAATGGAAGCAAAAGTGGAGGATATGTTCAACAAAAAGACAAATCATGATTGATATAACAAAAGAAAAACATAATATAATAAACAATGGAATGAAGCTTTTCCCATTGAGTCATAGCAATGTAGATTTGAAAGAAATTAAGAGTTCCTTTTTGTGCCTCGAATTGATGCTTATAAGATTGCAATTCTTCTGATAACTTGCTTAATTTGTCCTACAAACAATGAACACGTAACTCTGCCTGTTTTCCCATTTCATCGGCCTCATTTCCAAACTCCATTAAAGCTTTAACATCATGATCATACAATAAACATTCTTTCTCCCATTTTGTACACCGAGTCAACAAGTTACCACACTCCAAGGCTAATTTCTGATTCTCTTCTATAAACTTCTTTACAACTAGTGCATTCATGCTTGATTCAACCTAGGATGGATGGATAGCAACAAAAGAATTATTATCAATTATGACCTCTTTGGATATGTTCATCTTTCTTTTCATGGTATGACTGGATTACAAAATCAATAATTGAACAAACTAGAAACTTTCACAAAAAATATTGTTTGTGCTAGACGAAAAAGAAACATGATTTTTACCTTTTTAATAGTATTTTCTGTAATGTTATGTTAATTATGGAGGTGACAATTTTGACCGGTTTATCTAATTTCTGACTCCTCCATAACATACTCTAAATCAAAAAACCCAATCAAGACAAGGTCAAATAAAACATTGAGAGGATGCTTGGATGTATGTTTCCAAAATGATAATTGTAACTTAAGGAATCGGAATCAAATAATGAGGTGCTTAAGTTTTTCCGATTCCTATTCCTTAAGTTGCAATTATCATTTTGGAAACATACATCCAAACATCCTCTCAATGCTTTATTTGACCTTGTCTTGATTGTTTTTTGAATTTGAGTATGTTATGGAGGAGTCAGAAATTAGATAAACTGGTCAAAATTGTCACCTCCATAATTAAAATAACATTACAAAAAATATTATTAAAAAAGAAAAAAAATCATGCTTCTTTTTCGTCTAGCACAAGCAATATTTTTTTGTGAAAATTTCTATTTTGTTCCATTATTGATTTAGTAATCCAGTCATACCATGAAAAGAAAGATGGACATATCCAAAGAGGTCATAATTGATAATGATTCTTTTGTTGTCATCCACCCATCGTAGGCTGAATCAAGCATGAATGCACAAGTTGTAAAGAAGTTTATAAAAGAGAATTAGAAATTGGCCTTGGAGTATGGTAACTTGTTGACTCGGTGTACAAAATGGGAAAAATAATGTTCATTGTATGATCATGATGAAGCTTTATTGGAGTTTGGAAATGAGGCTGGTGAAAGGGCAAAACAAGCAGAGTTGTGTGTCCATGGTTTGGAGGAAAAATTAAGCAAGTTATCTGAAGAATTGCAATCTTATAAGCATCAATTCGAGGCATAAAAGTTAATTATTAATTTCTTTCAAATCTACATTGCTATAACTTAATGGAGAAAGCTTTATTCTATTATTTATTATATTATGTTTTTATTTTTTTATATCACTCTTGATAATAATCATAAACGTGTAATTTAATGAAAGGTTGACAAAGTAATAGACAACGATTCTACAGAAGATCTTTGTAACATCCAAAAATTCAAGACAATTTAAAACTTTTTCAACCATTCAAAACCATTAAGTTATTACAAAGTGTTTTCAAAATAGTTTAGACATCAGAGTATCCCAGAAATCAAGAGCATAAAAATGTGAGGACGTGCACGATCACGCCTTCGCCTTCCTGCGATCATCTGAGGTACCTGAAACAAATCCAAAAACTGTAAGCCCAAAGCTTAGTGAGTTCCCCTAAAATACCCACACCACAAGTAACACACATATAATAACAGCATACTATGGGCCCAATCAACCATCGGGTTGGAATGCCCCAAGCCCTCAACCATCAAGTTGGAATGCCAACATAATACTTGTCCAATCATCCTTTGGATGGTATACCCTCAGCCCATAACCATCGGGTTGGAATGACCACATTCTATGAGTCCAATCATCCTCTGGATGGAATACTCTCGACCCACAACCACTGGGTTGGAATGCCCTGGTCTGCAGACTCTCGCATAAGCAAATAAGCCTCAACCCACAATCAATCGTGTACGCATATATCAGATAATCACATAACAGTCTACAGACAGACAAACTGATCTACAGATCACTAAGCATAACAACATCATATCTACCAGGATACCGATCTAACTGATCATAACCACATATAACATCCTATCTACTAGGATACTGATCTAACATATCACACTAGCAATAAAGCAGGATAACAATCCAAAGGGATAGCCTTGGTGCCTTCGACCCTTGAGTATAGTGAGGAAAATTCACTTCACAAGTAGCTCGGGATGATAATGTCAAACTTCCCAAATACAACTCCAAACTAAAACACCTACATCCACCAATAATCCATTTCCATTAGTTTCCAAATTACTAAAATACCCCCAGAGAGTCAAACTGGTCAACCCTTGGTTAAAGTCAAAGTCAACGGTCAAGGTCAACAGTCCATTTTGACATAACTCGTCGAGTGTAACTAACTGACTCGTCGAGTTCCTTTAGAAATCAAGAAGTCGTGAAAACCCTAGTCGACTCGCCGAGTTTCCAGACAACTCATTGAGTCCATGTGGTTTCCAAATGTCGAGAAAACCCTAACTTGTCGAGTCATCTCATTTACTCGTCGAGTCCATGTAGAAACCAAAAACGACCAATCTTCATCCGAATTGTAGAGTTGGCCAAGCAACTCGTCGAGTTCCTTAAGTCCATTTCCCATTCAGATGCTTTTACGTGAAACCAAAACTCCAAACTGTAGATCTAGGCTCCTATGGTGTTGTTATCACGTAAAGTTGCTAACTTTACGTGCATGCAAGGCTCCATGAAGCTAAAACACTTATAACTAGCATTAGAAGGAGGTTTTGGACATGAAGGAAGGCCAAAGCTTCATAAAGCTTGAGGCTTTATGTCCATAAGGGCCTAAAGGAGTCTAGATCGGAAACTATGCCCTTATGACAAGTCAAATTTGAAAGTGACTCCATTCTTGCACCAAAATGCCTATTTTCTCACATAAGAAGAGATTTAACAAATGGAAAGCCAAGGTAAGGACTTTTTACCTTCAAATGCAATGCAAGACAATGTGGACACTGGATCTACATGCTTATTCTCGTTCCAAGCTTCTTCAACAAATGCACCAAAAACACACTTTAGCATATCACATTCTCAAGAATAGGGTTTAGACTGATTTAGGGTTTCTTCTGGCCGTCAAAAGGTGATAAAGGGCTGGAGGAATGGACTTAAGGGCCTTTAAATAGGGTGCAAACCCTTAAAATTTGGGTTTCCATGCACAACCTCTACTCGTGAAGTCGGGGTCCTCCGACTCGTTGAGTAGGAGTCATAAACCACGTGGGCTAACTAGGTTCGACATGACAAGTTGGGGCCTCCAACTCGTCGAGTTCCCTCAATAAAATGAATATTAAGCTTTCAAAAATTATATCTGGGATTCGGGATATTACAATCTTGTTGTTACATTGCTCTCAACTTTGATTAACAATGATGAAGTTGCATCACTCATTTTTGGAGGCGAATAATGGAGTTGATGTGTGCCAAAAGTTTCTTAAAATATGGGATAGGTACCCTATCTTTTCATTTTTTTTCAAAATAGGTTAAATGGATAAATTAAAAAAACAAACCATGTATAGTGATATTGTTTAAATGAAAGTAGGTGGAAGCCCTCGACACAAGTAGTTTTGGTTGTGGCTTCTGAGATGAAAAAGCTGCAGAAACATAAAGACCATTTAAGGATTAATCTCACAAAAGTTGAAGACGAGGTATTCTCATTTCACTTTTTTGTCACGATTTATACAATCATGTTATGAAAATGTTGAAATATTAAACAATTATGATGTGAGTAGGTTATAGTCTTGTGTGATGAAAACATCTTAGACAAAGAAAACTGGAGGTTGACAAATCTAATCCAAAAATGCCATATTCTTGATTCCGGTGGGAAGCATAGCAACAGATCCATCAAGGTAACACACTGCAACCCACCCAGTTTAGTTTGTTACACAGGACATGACAGGACAGAACAGAATAGAACAGGTTGTCTAGTGATTGACATGTATTAGACCAAGATCGGAACTGATTTAAACAAGACTCATTCACAATCTCAAGTCTGTGCAAAAGACATAAATACCCTCTCTCATAATCATGATCACTGAAATGATTAATTATGCTTTTGATGTAATTTTTGTTTTAGGGGAAAAATCTTAAACGAAAATCAAGTCTGTGTCCTAAAGAGGGAAGTCCCATTGAGAAAAAGATGGACTTCAGTGATGCTGCTAGGTCACCAAGGAAACCACTGTCTCCATTGTTGCATAACAAGTAATATTTACAAACTATTATCAACTCTTGCACGGATTATGTTTAGAGACGTTTTTTTTTGTTGAAATCCTAAATCATTAATATGATTTGGGATTGTAGAAACTACGTTTTTATAAAGATTTGTAAGAGTCTAGAATCTTTGAAAACTTAGTAGAATTTTGATCTTGAAATCTTGTGTATGTATCAAGATCCTTTTCAGAAAAAAGATTGTTTGAGAGGTTATAACTAATTAGGGGTTGAACTTCCAACTCATGCAGTGGAAATCCTGGAAAGGTTCTAACTAGTTTTGAAGTCAGACGATATTTAGGGAATCAGGTTCGACGGAAAATTATATAAAGAAAAACTGATTTTGAGACTGACAATATATTTGATATATGTTGGATCGAGACAAATTTATATCAATATGCAAATAAAAATAAGATATTCTCTACAATATATTTGGGTTTATACCAATTTAAATAATACATAAAAACATATTTTATAACAATATAAAAAAACATAGTTTATAACGATTAAAATATGTATTTTCATAACAGAAAATATGTCAAGTTTAAATGTTTGAAATTAGACTAAACAGTTAAATTAGTTAGAATAGTAAAATATTGTAAAATTGAAATGGTCTCAATGATTTATTCCCATTTATACTGAATTAATTAAGAAAAACATATTTAGAAAACAAACAACGTACCTTATAAAAATATAAGGAAATGGATTTTGAAAATATGTCATTATATATTGGATTTAAAGAAATTTATATCATTTTGCAGTTAAAAATAAATGGTCTCAATAATATATTCAGAAAGACTGATTTATAGGCCCATGATAATAAAAGTCATATTTTAAAACAAAATGATAAATATATATTTAAAAAATGACAGAACTATCACTTACCACTAATATAAGTAGGAGTGTTTGTTTGGATGGATCGGTTTGATCCGATCCAATCAAGTGAATTCAAATTGATTTTGGTTTTTAAAACATGGATCCGAATAGTCCAAACTAAATTTTAATCTGATCCAATTACAATTTGGTTTGATCGGTTTTTATAATTCGGTTTTCAAAAACCAAAATATTTTAAAATGACATATAATTATAATATTACCCAATTTTACACAAAAACGAAAAAAAATCTTTAGTTGTGATTTGAAATTTATAAACAACTACTAAGGAGATACATTATAGTTTTTTTTTTTTTTTTTGAAAGGGGACTTCCCTAACGAGGGTTTCCGGGCCAGCTTTGTCTCACGCTCTGGAGTCACTGCAGGCGAACCTTCATGGCCACAAGGGCTTAGTAGTGTCAGGATTTGAACATGGGTCAATAGGTTATCCACCATATCTTCCACATGTCTTACCAAGTCACCACAACCCAAATGGTTTACATTATAGTTAAATATTTTATAGATAATAAATATTGATGTTTTTTTATTGGGTGAAATGTTTTGAACCTATTTGAAAAACTAAATTACAAAATTAATAGATAACTATATATATATATATATATATATATATATATATATATATATATATGTATATATATATATATATATATATATATTATAAATAAATAAATAAATAATGTTTATTCGTTTTTTTTGGATTATTCGGTTCTTATTTTATAAACAAAAATTAATCCGAAATCCAAAATAATAATTCGGTTGTGTTGAAAACCAATCCAAAAATCCGAATATCCGAACCAAATAGTCTAATTAGACAATTCGGTTTTATCTAAATAATGAACAGCCCTAAATATAAGGCAAAACTTTTAAATTTTAACGGCATAAGAACCACCACCATAAAATAATATGTTTTCGGAACGAAATTCATAACGCTTAACATACAACAAGACCAAATATGGAATTTTGCCAAAATTAAAGAAAATTTGGCACAATCGATCTTGACTTTGGCACACTAACAGATGTTTTATGTTGAATCCTACGACTCAAAGACTTCATAAATTAAACAGCATAAAAGGTTATACTCAATGTTTTAAAACAAATCTATTAGTCAGGCTCGTAACAAGTTTAACCTGTTTCCATAATTTTTATGAATATTTCATTATATATATATATATATATATATATATATATATATATATATATATATATATATATATATATATATATATATATATATATATATATATGGTGAGGTTCAATAGAGAACCATAATTAACCAAGTAACCAATCTTTTTATCAAATTTTAGAACTTATTTTTTATCAAAAAAAAAACTAAAAATACAAAAATTCATAACTTTTTATCCTTTTTCCAATGATATCAAATTCGAAAAAAAAATTGTCAAATTCACAATGTGAATCTTTAAGAATTCACACTGTGAATCCGAAAAATATATTTAACATTCACAATGTTATGTTATGAATTTAGATATTTTTAGTTTTTTTTTTCGATAAAGAATAACCTCTAGAACATGAAAAAAAAAATTTGGTTCCTTAGAGAACCAATAATTATGGTTATCTATTGAATTTATATATATATATATATATATATATATATATATATATATATATATATATATATATATATATATATATATATATATAAACCAAGAATTTAAACTCCATAAAGAAAAATCATTATTATAATGAACTATATTATAAAGCCATAGACATAATAGTTGAGAAGTAAAATATTTTCAAATTGAGAATATCGGCATTGGGTTGGTGTCTGATGTGTGTTGATGACGTGTCAAGTAGTGGTGTGCGTCATCAGCATGATCAAGTTTTTCAATTTGCTTTGAAAATGAACTGTTTTTATTGGGCTGAGTAAAATCGAACTATCCAAGTCCAATAAATCAGTTTAAACGGTCTTTTGTCGGGCTGAGTGAAATCCAACTATCGAACGTCGAATTCAAACCGATTTTTAAAACATTAATTATACTAAATTAAGTTTTTAGAAATCGATGATTTGAGACATTTTTGCTATTCGAATTGAATTATAATAATATTTATAACAAAATGTTTTCCAAAAGATTAAATTATATTACGAGCTGACATATTACATATCAATATATTATATATTTTAGAGTAAATTACACGAATGGTCCTTATGGTTTAGGGTAATTTGCGTGTTTGGTCCCTAACTAATTTTTTTAACTCGGAAGGTCCCTACTGTTTGTTTTTGTTACGCGCTTGGTCCATGTATTACTTAAAAATACCATTTTTCCCTTGATTTATTTATTTATTTAAATAACCACACCCCCAATTTCACCCCTCTCATCTTATCTTACCCACCTCAGTATTTTTCTCTATTTAAATAATAGTATTTTTAGGTAAAACAGGGACCAGGCGTGTAACAAAAACAAACACTAGGGACCAAGTGTGTAACAAAAACAAACAATAGGGACCTTCCGAGTTAAAAAAATAAGTTAGGGACCAAACGCGTAAATTAACCCAAACCATAGGGACCATTCGGGTAATTTACTCTATATTTTATGTTAGACCTTGATAAAAATGTATAAATTGTTTTTACAATACACATCAAGATTACATATTTTATATTAGACCAAGTAAAACTATATCAATGTTAAGTGAGATTAAAAATGATCATTTATACCTTTTTGTAGTTAAAAGATTTATTTGAAAATTTAAATATATAATCATAAATAAAATAAATTTAGGCACGAAATATATAAATGGATAACTTTAGTACACAGTAATAAATGTTTTATGTTGTATCCTACGGCAAGATAACATGACCCATCCACATCATGTTCATCATGAATGTGCCTTGACCCATCAGGCCACCAGTACGGTAAAGCCCAAATAATAGTACGATGAAACTGAAAGCTGTGAAAAATGAAACCACCACATCACTTATAATGGTTAATCATTATTATTTGTTACACTTCATTATTTTCATTAACTTTATTCTATAAAATGAAATTTTTAAATATTATCTTCAATACTTTCATATAAATCACAAAATGGATAACCATTGATTATACAACCACGCCTTTTTTTATTATTATTCAAATTCACTATATTATAATAAATAGGAACTAAAGTTACAAAATAAATTAAGTTTTCGTAGAAAAACTAATAATTACTAATAAATTATTTTAAGTTATATATATATATATATATATATATATATATATATATATATAATTTATTTTGAAAATAAAGGTGCATGAATTGTTTTTATGTAATTAGGTATAATTACAAAAAAGGAAACGAAATCCATGATTTTAATATCTATAAATTTAATGGTTATATATGTAAATTGTAGAAAGAGTATAATAACACTTGGCAAAATATTAAATTTTTTTGACTAGTGACATATTATCAATTAGTAGGTGTAAATGAGTGATACGTACAAAAAAAACTATTATTTTATTAAAATAGAGATTCAGTTGGCACCCAACCTAAAGAAAATCTCCAAATCAAGGCATTGACATTGATAGAAACCAATTTATTCCATTTAATAGTATTCCATCAAGCTTTTTTGTATATCTACCCTACTAATGGGCTAACAGAAAAAGAATGCAAAACAACTAAATGTTCATCCCATTGTGTCTCTTTAACCCTTCCCCTTAGAACATCTTCCCACCTACACATCATTCTTGAACCTAGGGTTTACCATACAATGTTTTTCTGTTTCAAAAGCAAACAATTTGGAGAACCTATATAGAAAAGCAGTTTCGCCAATTCAATTCCTTACTTAGAACGGGTCGAAATGTCATTATCAACATTTTCTTGAAAAAACTGGTCTATATTAAGTCCTTTGGATTGAATATGATCAAAATAACATATAATATTAATCCAAAACCCTTGAATTTTCAAATGTGATATAACCAAACTGAAACCACCATCAATATCATGAATAACTTAAACCGCAAAATATTACGCTCAACAAAAAAAATCTCCAATGCCATTTATAAAGTAAAGTACGATTGAAGTTGAAAGACTTCTAATACCAAGACCAATATCATCTTTGCTCATCGAGACCTTTTTCTATTTAAATGTTTTTACACCCAGCTCCCTCCCAACAAAAAGTGGCTTCTTCTTCTTCTTTTTGAACAGTTGAATATAATTAATACATTAGCAAGTTGCTAGCAAACAATTATATCAAATTGCAAGCAGCTAGATGGAGCGAAAAACGAACAACAAAAAACAGAATTACAGACAACGGAAAGGGAAAATACACCAAGTAGCCCGATTGCAATTTCCCAAATTACCCCTATATTTCATCCAAAATAAAACCAATGATAAAATATCATCAGTAACCTGAGTACGACACATAAAACCTGATTATGGGTCATAAAGCATTGCCTAAACACTCTCTCATTCCTAGATTTCCAAATACTACACAACAATCCATGACATATAACATTAAAGAGCATCCTCATTTTGGCATTCCTTCCCCAACTGACAACAAATGAGAGAAGGTCTACAACAGACGAAGGAAAAAACTAAATGTTGTGACACCATTGCCAAATCCAGCTTCGAATGTTCACGACAAAATAACAATTAATGAGGATATGATCAGCGTTTTCCGAAGGGTTCCCACAGTATCCACTGGCAGTCGAAGCAAGAGAAACTCCATGATGGACAAGAGAAATAGCGGAAGGAATACGACCAAGAGAGGCTCTCCATACAAAGCAAAAGACATTAAAGGGAGTTTCTTTGTACCAGATTAATTTAGAGCCATTAAGAAGGAATGGGTTATGGTTAATTATAGCCCTTAAAACATCAACTGAATATTTTCCATCAGGAGAGATCGGGCAACTCCACCTGTTATCGTCTGGAGCCAACGAGTTAGGAGAGAAATATAAGATGGCATGGAAATCATGGTTGAATTTTGACAGGTCTTTGGTTGTATTAGCAATGTTGTTCCACACACCCGTGATAGATTTCCTAGACAGATGATCAATAGGCTTTCCCCCAAGTCTATGAATTACCACAATCACCTTGGCCCGAAGAGAATCCAGATGCAATTTTAAGCGCCACCACCATTTGACAATGAGGCTAATACTAAGATCATAAATTGATCCCACTCCACGCCCACCTTTATCCTTCGAAACAATGACCTTATCCCAAGAAACCCAATGATTTTTTTTCTTCTCCTCAACAGCACCCCATAAGAATTCTTTCTAATTTTTTCAAGAGATTCAATAACACCAATAGGAGCATTGAAAAGTGAGAGATAACAGGTAAAAAGGCTACCAAAAACAACCATGATAAGGGTGAGACGACCCCCAAAAGAGAGAATATTGGCTTTCCAAGAAGAAAGCTTGGCATGAAATCTATCAATAACTGGTTTCCAATTCTTAAGAAGATTCATGTTGGCTCCAACAGGAGCACCAAGATATTGAAAGGGAAAAGAAACTGAGACGTAACCCAAAAACCGATCCTAACTGCTAGTCTATATCGAGCTGACTCCAATGCCAAAACCCTTAGATTAAGAGAAATTAACTTTCAGTCCGAAAGAAACGTGGAAGCAACAGAGAATACAAGCAAAAAAATTTATGTTGTTCATGGACCATTCACCAACAAAAATAGCTTCATCAGTGTAAGATTTTGAGGTTATGAGACCTACTTGGCCGGAATTTCAAGTTTCTAAGTGCTGACCAATTATAAGATTTTAAACTAATCTTTTCAAACATCAAATCCTTTTGTAGCTTATTTGGATTAAAAACCAAAAAATAATCATCGTTTCTACGAATATAATTGAAAGATATTCATGCTCAACAGTCATTATAAAATGATATTTACTCATGATATATGATAATATAGGGTCACACATTATAGCAAGTTATTATTAATTGATTATTTATTAAAATAATTTGATTATTAATAAATATATCAACACTTGTATTTAATTGGAAAAACATTGTCATATGGTATAAATATATATGTTATGTAGAAATTTTTGGGCACTTTGAGTAAGTCATTTAGTTGGAATCTAACTACTAGTTAAGAGTTTGTGTGAAAAACACTCAACTTTGACTCTTTTAATAAGTCAAAGTCATGAACTTCATTAAGAGATGGAGTTTGAGTGCCATCTTTGTTTTGCTTCACACCATCCTTGTAAGAAGAGATCATAACATCTCATTTACTAGTCTTGACTTTAATACATATTAGTATGTATATAAAGAGAGTTTTTGCTAGTTTATGAGGTTGATTTTTTGGTTATTTTCTCTCTTCTCTAGCTGCCAAGACCAAAGTGAAGAACTCCCTCCCCTCTCCTCTTCGTCTTACAATTTGGTGTAGGATTTAAAGGTTCATAAATTGTTTCTCAATAAGGCCTATTTTGTATAAGTCTTAATAGCTAAAAACAACTTAATACAAATGAAGACTAACATGTTTTAGTATTTGATCCTTGATTGGTGGATAACAATAGGGAGCTTCTACTTTGGAGCTTCATGTTAAAAATAGGTGTCCAATGTTGTCACACCCCTGGCCGGTGGTGGAAACGTCGGGTTGTGCGACTTATTCATGGATCATAGCCATTTGCATACATAGAACAATACAACAACATAGCATAATATGTAAGCTTTTATTTATAAATAGAGAAATTCCATAGTAGTTCAACAGGTTCCTGCCTTAACAGTTAGGCATTTAGAAAGACAAAATACATAACAATGATTGATAACAAAACACCCTGGAGTGTTTCCGAGTGTGTGTAACTCCAACTTCCTAGGTTCCTGAGAATACAACGTGTGACATCTCCATTTTCACAGCCAGAAAAGACCGATTTTGTTTATGCTTTATAAAAATCAGAGTACCTCTTTTAATAAAAATGTTGCGGAATTTGTTCCCAGTAAAACATGATAAATACATTATCAAAGCATTTCCAAAGAAAAGTATTTTTATTCATTTTAAAACATTTGGGATGTCATCGTCAATATAGAAACATAAGCATAAACAGAACTTACATTCATTATCACTAGTGATTTATATCTCCTTAATCTCTCAGTGTAATGTGACTTCATAACAACACATGTGATATAAATAAACTGAGTGGGTCAGGTTGGGAAACCTGGTGAGTACATAGGGTTTTCAACCCACAATAATATAATTATTGTGTTTAAACAATTAAGCAATCAACCCAATTACCCATCCCCATTATCTTCTTTATTCTTAAGGATCTTCCCTAAGAATCAGCTATTTCTCATTCACTTATTCCTAAGGATCATCCTAAGGAATCGGCACAAAGTCCATCGTTGCCACAGTTTACACAACGGGCACTAAGTTTGCATAGTTGCCAGGGTTTAGGCATCAAGTCTGCATGATCACCAAGGTTTAGGTATCAAGTTTGCATGATCATCAGGGTTTAGGCATCAAGTCTGCATGATCACTAAGGTTTAGAGTACACCGGGTGATCACATCGTTCACAACACTTACAGGTTGCGAGCCTGCTAGTGTTCCACTGGACTGTCTAGAATAGTCTGTGGTTGTCATCCATACTCTGCTGAATGACGGGGCCATCGTTTGGGAAAAGGCTTTTCACATCGTCCACCCCTCATCCTCACCTCGTGGTCTATAACACCTCTCAACTCATCATCAAACTCATATTACATCTACCCATGTTTTACCCCAACATTATCGTAGATATAAAATACATATACAGTTTAAATCATTTAAAGCATGTATAAAATCGTTCATCCAGCATAGACAACAAGTATTCAGATAATATGCACACATAACACATAGTTTATATAAAATACTTCATATCAATGTGTAAGATGAAAGTAACCATGCACTCACCTGATTAGGTGGTGACTCTGTACTCGGACAACGTTTGGTTATCTCAAAACAATTTTCCCTCGACAAAACCTAGTATCAAGATCACTAGGGTTTAGTCTAACGTTAACCGGGACTAATTAATAGTCTAGCTATAATTATTATTATATAAGAGTTAAAAAAACGCTCTATATAACTCATAATAATAGCCCAAATAATTATTTTAAGGGACCTAATAACATTACTATAGTTATTTAAAAGCTATATTTAAAATAGCGTAGGCGTAGCTCACTTACAGCGGGTTTTCGGGTTCCGCTGGAGCAGCATTCCTAAGCCAAAAGGCTCTTCTTCTTGGAGCCTTCAGGCGCTCCGGGGCTTTCGCCTCATGCTAGGGAGGCTCCCTAGGCTTTTCGGGGGGTTTCGGGGCTAGAGAGAAGTTCTAGAGAGAGAGGGATGTAAGGGGAGGTGTGAGGAATGAATGGAGGCCTCACCACTTATTTATAGGGGCTGGAGGAAGTTTCACGTCGTGAAGTTTTAATATTCATGTCGTGAGCCAGGCTGGCTACAGCCAGGCTCAGCCTAGTGCTGACATGTGGCATCGCACACAGGGTAGCAATCAGCCGATTTTCAAAAATTCATAACTTTCGCATATGAACTTCATTTTTGACGTTCTTTATATCCACGCGTAGGTAAAAACAAGATCTACAAGTTTCATTTAGACTCCGTCGGCTAATTCTCGACCGATATTAAATTTAACAGTAGGAGGAGATTAGACTGCTAAATGACCGCGAAGAATTCGTAACTCCTTCATACGGACTCCGTTTTCGTCTATATTTTTACCGTTGAGTTCCTATTAATGAGATCTTCAACTCTCATTAAGGTTGCGTAAGCCAAAACCCGCTCGAACTAAAATTCGAGTTTCGGGTCGTGCACTACTATGCCAAATTTTAGAAAAATCATAACTTCTTCCTATGAAGTCAGATTTGGGCGTTCTTTTTTTGTATGTTCTTGGTTTAATGTATTATACAACTTTTGTTTAGATCACTAAGTCTAATAAGTCCTCTATCTTAAATTCACTATTTACGTCTCCCGATGTCGTGCCGGTTTTGCCGAAAAACTTCGACGGGCCATAACTTCTTCGTTATAACTCGGATTTCGGCGTTCTTTATATGTATGGAACCCTTGAGACATATTCTACAACTTGGTTAAGATTATTTATTCTAAATAATCATTTGTATAAAAGTCGTTTTCAACCCCTGTTATCTCTAAATTGACTAGCCCGGATCCACGAGCGTTACACAACGCGTTTTGAAAGATACGTCAACTTAAAGTTTGTGAGTTCACAGGTTTGACTCAAAATACTTTTTAACCCAAAAGTGTATGTTTACAAAAATGGTGAAGGCAGCTCAACAACAAATGCAGTGGATATAGATTAGGATTTGTCTCTTTAGACATGTATCGTGTTTTGAACCTTTATGTTATGTACTAGTTTATGTTGTTGATGCATGGCGAACATTTGTTTCTTTTGAACCTTTTATTAACTTCACATGGATGCAACATTTGTGTCTTTTGAACCCTATGTAGTTTGTCTTTATGACTTATTGTTCTAATAACACATATTATGGTACTATTTTATCGGTATTCAATTCTTATGTTGGTCCACAAAACTCAATCACTTTCAATTTGGATGTGGATCGCATGTGATGTTCCCTTTTATATGTGTAGTCCTCATTTGAATACAATACCCAATGCCTTTTACCTGTATTGGTCCACAATTCATGTTCACTTGTCTGTTGTACCCATGTGATATGCATTATATTCAATTGTTTTGGTCCACAATAACCAATGCCTTTTATCAGTATTCAATTGCACTTAATAAGAAAATCCAGTGGTACAAAAATATAGTAACAGAAAGATGCTTGTTTCCATTAGATACAAAAGTACATGGGGCATACAAAAGTAGTTTAAATATAGGGACATTTACCATACAAGGGCATTTACATCCATACAAATACTACCCTATATCCTACCCACCAAAAAGCACAAAAGATCTTCATATCCCCAACCCATATCCCCAACCCCAAGTTTACAAAAAAGGAGAGCATATATACCACCAAAAACCATAAACTACCCCAACCCCTTAGCCCCAAGCATCTTTATCCCACCACCTTTGCTTTCTGCATCATCAACACAGCAGCAAGAAGCACAAGAAACATCATATCAATCCTGAACTTTATCCTCACAAACTTCAACTCACCCCTCGATTGTTTGTTTTCTTCAACAGCCATGGCTAACTCACCATCAACAATTTCTTTAGCAGCAGTGGCTTCAGTATTCAGGTTCTCCAGCAAAGCTACCCTTCTCTCTAGTCTTGCAACGTAACTGGTGCCTTTCATTAGTTGCAACTCATACTTGAGATTGTTAAAGGCATTCTTGTAGTGTGGTGTCAACTCATCATCGATCCACCTGAAATATTTACATTTCTCAACTGCCAAACATACCAACGAAATATTCAGTCACACGCACCACAAGCTCGTTCCACTATCGACTTAATCGAGAATAATAAACCTTAAACTCAACATTATCTTCATTGTTTGATAAACCCTAATTCCACCATATCGAAAAACACATTTAAAGAAGATGATGCTTACCAAAGAGTCAACGCAGTTGCGAAATCTACGATCTGGATTCTTATCTGACATCGACATCCTTTCTATGCTTAACTTTGGATGACGACAAGTGCACAAGTTCTTGTCACGATTCCTAGTAGCGTAAACATTTTGGCTCTCAGAGGATGATCCAGATGAGTATGCCATCGAAGGATAAGACTAGGGGTGTAAGTGAGCCGAGCTACTCGTGAGCTACTCAGGATCGACTCGTTAAAAGCTCGACTCGAGATCGAATTAAACGAGCCTGAGCTGAGCTCGAGCCTAAATATGAGGCTCGTTTATTAAACGAGCTTGAGCCGAGCTTTAACTCATAGGCTCGCGATCCTAAACGAGTTTAAACGAGCCTATATGTATATATATATATATATATATATATATATGTGTGTGTGTGTGTGTGTGTATGTATGTATGTGTGTGTGTGTGTGTATATATATATATATGTATATATATATATATATATATATATATATATACATAAAGGCTTGTTTAAGCTCGATTAGGCTCGCGAGCCCACTAAATTGTTCACGAGCCGAGCTCGAGCTTCATTTTAAGGCTCGAATCGAGCTCGAGCTCGAGATCGAGCTTCCTCAAAATTAAACGAGCCGAGCTCGAGCGTGGTCAGGCTCGGGCTCGGCTCGGCTCGTTTACACCCCTAGATAAGACAATCGATTCTTAAGGGTTCGTGACCGGAAGAATATATGCTATAAAGTGGAAATGATCTTGAATATCTTGTCTTCATTTAGGGCATCTTAATGGCTTATTAATGAAGCTGATCCTGCCAACTGTATATCTACATGGACAACATTGACCACTTATGCACTAAATTAATGGATAGCTGGCAATTGTGGGTAAATTTTAACGTAACCGATTTAAAAGACAGGTAATTTTCGAGTTTGGGGGTCTATAAAGCCCAAAAAAAATATAATTGGTCTTTTAAAACCTAATGTAGAATAGTAGAAGTTAATTGGATCTCTATGACAAAAACCCAAAAGAAAAAAATGTATATCACCTAAAGTAGAAAGGGGAATAGACTTATTAAGATAATTAAATTTTCGGTTTGTTCACATCTTGGTAGCTATCTTTTTTTTACATATCTAGGTAACGAACTTTTTAGAAGTGTTCACATATGACCATTTTGATCGGGTGTAGCAGGTTACATCCGGTCATAACCGATCATATGTGAACATTTACAAAAATTTTGTTACCTAGATGTGTATAATAAAAAAAGATAGTTACACAAATATAAACAAACCAAAAAGGTAAGAGTAAATTACACGAATGATCCTTATGGTTTGGGTAATTTGTGTGTTTGATGCTTAACTTATTTTTTTTAACTCGGATGATCGTTACTGTTTATTTGTATGGTACTTTTGGTCCCCGTTTTACCTCAAAACACTATTGTGCCATTTTTAATTTATTTCTTAATTACTTTTTTTATTTATGTATTTATTTTTAATATATTAAAAAAAATTAATAGACCCCACATATTTGTATCTCCTCACCATAAACTTGAAACCATATTTGAGAAATTTAAGCTGAGTCCCACTGGTCACCATCCCATCTCTCATCCTCCTCAAATCCTATTTCATTTTCATCTTCAGTGATATCGACGTCTTTACCATGCCTTTTTTTTTGTCATTCAACTCCGCCAAACCAACACCACAACCATTCTAGTGGGGTGTGGTGGTGGAAAATTTAATGAAGAGACAGGGGGTTGTGGTGTTGGTTCGTCGGAGTTGAAGGATCGAAAAAAGAAGGGATGGTGAAGACGTCGATGTCACTAATTAAATATGAAAAGGAAATAGAAGTAGAGAAGGATGCGAGATGAGATGATGACTAGGGGGACCCAGCTTAAATTTCTCAAATTTGGTTTCAAGTTTAGGGTGAGGAGATACAGATATGTGAGGTCTATTAATTTTTTTAAAATATATAAAAAATAAAAACATAAATAAGAAAATTAATTAAAAAATAAATGAAAAAATAACACAAAAGTCTTTTGAGATAAGACAGAGACCAAACACACAATAAAAATAAACAGTAGGGATCATCCGAGTTTAAGAAAAAAAAATAAGTTAGGAACCAAACGTATAAATTACCCAAACCATAGAGACAATTCGTGTAATTTACTCTTATGACTATTATATCGGTTATAAATGAATGTAACATGTCACAGTCAGTCATATTGGTCATACGTGAGCACTTCCAAAAAATTCGTTACCTAAATATATTAAAAAAAATAGTTATCCGGATGTGAAAAAATCAAAAAATTAATTACATTAATAAGTCTATTTCCCAAGTAGAAATTGATTTACGTAAGCAGTTGTGTAATGCGTTTAACCCAATAATAAAATGTAAATGTTTTACAATTTTTTACACGCCATGCATTCATATATTTTGAAATTCATCATTATATTGGTGGTTTTATTTAAAATATAACAACTTGTTTTTAGGAATTATTAACATATACTTTATATGGAAAAGACATCGGTGAGATAGATGCTTGCTTTTTCACTTTACGACTTGTTTTTTAATCAATAAATTTGCTGTTTTATTCATAGAAATGGGTTCAGTTCAGCACAAACCAAAAAGTTAGTTGGGTTAAATCAGAATGAAAGAAAGAAGATTCTAGATAAAAGGAAAAGAAAGTTATCAATAGTTAAAAAAAGTACACTCGGACTCGGGGTTACAACAAAGACTTAAATCACAAAACTAAAAACAAAATCTATATTTCTAACTTTATCCCAAAACACTAACAACTATGTAAAAAGATTTTGAAAGATAAAGAGAGAAACATGAGAGGATGAGAATGAAAAGAGAGAAACATTAAAAGGTCTTGATATATATGATTGATGATTCCGTTTGTTATGTAAACAAAAATCATATGGTTATTTTGTAAAAAAATTACGAAATCATAAACCATTCTTTGCTGACAAATGGTATCTTGTTACTGTTGTTTTGAAATACGATTATGTTTATTTTTACCAGATAGCCTAAATAAATAAAATAACATAAAACATTTTAGATTTCCTCTAATATGAGAGATAACTTACAATTTAAGAGTAATCAAAATAATCATTCCAAAATACTATTATACGTTATCCCTCAAAATCCCTAAATAATAATGCAACTAAAAGAGCTTTTTCTCTCTTACTAAATTTTTTTATTAAAAAAAATTTATACAGTTAATTTTTTTTTCTTTTCTTATCAATTTTCAGTGATGCAAAAATCATTGGGTAGATTTTTGGCTAATATTATACAATTTTAACAAATTAACTTTGCCATTCATACTTACAATTTTAACCAAATCAACTTTGCCATTCATACTTACCAAAAGACAAAAAATTCACAAATCTCAAATAAAAATATGTCATTGGGCCCCAATCTACAACAGAAAATAGACCATATTCCTATCAACCAAAGAACAGACATGATGTAGAGTCACATGCCCCAAAAGCCTATCAAAACACTAAAGATGCGATACGATGCTATGCACATGGCTTCCTGTTTACACCTCATCAATTCCAACAAAACGACACTCCGTTTCAAGAAAAACGACAATCTCCACCTCCGGATTCGACATTCAGAGTCTCATCAAAAACACATGCATTGACCACTTGTACCTTAAGCAATTCTTATGAATAGTGAAGATAATCGAATAACAACGAATGAAGATAATAATAAGTAGAAAAAAAATTCATAAATGCAACAGAGCGAGATATGATATGATAATATTACATAAAATGAACATAAAAATTATAAAAAAAAAAAAAAAAAAAAACCAAGTATCGATCGTCGTCGTCGAACATACAATAATCATAGAAAAGCTAAAATCAACAACTAAATAATAAATAATAACAATGAAATAAAAGTAAAAAAAATATGAAGAATCACGAACGACCAAAACGAATCACCACATACTGACGAAAAAATCTCGATCGAAAGCAGATCTCTACAGGACCAAAGCAGCAGCTAAGACAGCTACAAAACCAGATCCAACGGAGGCGACTCTGTTCAAGCTAGCGGCGTTAGGCGATGAGGTAGGTGAGTCGGTTGGAGTAGAAGCGATGGAAGGAGGAGAAGCGCCGGGAGCTCCGCTAGGAGTGACGGCAGTGGGAGGAGCAGGTGGAGAAGCCAACGGAGATTCAGTTGGTGAAGAAGTAGGAGCAGTGGAAGGAGGAACAACAACCGGAGTAGGAGGTGTAGCGGTGGGAGCGGCAGTTGGGGAGACGGTTGGTGCGGAGGTCGGCGACTGAGCAAGAGCAGATCCTGCAATCAATGCGAACAGTAGTACCATAACCATGCTTGAAGATGCCATTGTTGTTTTGTTTCTCTCTCTTAAAAGCTTCGGAAAATTCTAGAGAGAGAAAGTTGAAGATGATACGAGTGGAACAGCGTACGAGGGTTTATATAAACAGGGTTTTGAGTCGGTTCCAGACTATTTTTAATTTTTAATTTTATTTTTGACAACTCATAGAGACGTAATCGTGGCCGTTAATTTTCCGTCATATTCCGCTTGAAACAATTAGTCTCCATCGCCATACACGTGTCCAACAAGAGAATATCACAGCCCTGGATGTTTATGCTTACAAAAGTAAGGTAGAGAGATAAAATAGTTTGGTGGAATTATTCTCCCTTTCATTCATGCCCCCATTATGTATATGATTACACATATATTAGTACAAGAACGACTTTCTATTAATTCCACATCCTATCAATTAAAGATATATATGGTATTAAACTATTAATGATAACGATAATTTATAATAAAAGATGAGAAAAAACTAAATTACGCTAATTTTACAAATTATTTTCTAAATTTTAAATAAAAATTAGAAAGATGATCATTCTAATCATGATTTTCGCAGAAAATCTTTTAATTCTATCAACAAGATATATTCATACTATTAACCTACCAATTTTAACTATATTAACTTAGATATATACATACTATTAGAGTTAGAAGATATTTACACACACATAGGAGATATACATGGTATACAAATATATTGGTGACCAAAACCATATTATTATTTTATATGTTGATTAACAAACTTAATTAAAAAATTAAAAAAAAATAGATTAAAAGAAATAAATTGATATAAATATCTAAGTCACTAAAGTGGGGTATTTATAAGGGTGTAAACGAGTCGAGTACTGCTAAGCTCGAAGCTCGACTCGCCTAAAATACTCGTGCTCGAAGCTCGACTCGAACTCGCCTCGAGCTTAGATTTAAAGCTCAAACTCGACTCGTGAAATACTCGATACTATCAAGCTCGACTCACGAGCTCGGTTTGGTTCGACAAAAATAAAATAAAAAGTTAAAATCATCTCAAATTAAAAACATTTAACATGCTTTTACTTTCTTCAAAATAACAAAAAATTCATAATAAACCATCTAATGTCAATATAGCACCAACCATCTACGTGATTGCATTTTCCATACATCCAAAACACGAAAAAGAAACATTGCTGAAAAGTTTTGAAGTGCAACCCCTAATCGGCGTATAAAAGCTAAAAGTATTGAAATATTTAATAATTTAAAAGTATATAAATGTTAAAATTTTAATTTTATAAATACTCAATTAAACTCGCGAGCTTATTGAGCCGGATATTTTACTACTCGAGCTCGGCTCGATAAGGTACTCGAGTAGCTCGAGCTCGAGCTCGAGTCGATTTCGAATATTTTCTGAGCCGGGCTCGAGTTTCTCGTGAGTTGTCTCGTCTCATTTACACCCCTAAGTGTTTAGCGAATTGCGATTATGAAAACATATGTATGTTTTCGTTTATGAAGAGCACGTTGTTGATGGGTAAAAAGTGTGAATAACACATAAATGTAGGACTGTTTTTGAAAATTTGAAGAATATTATTACGTTACCGTTATGAATTATGATGAGCACGTTGTAGAAGGGATTTAACTAAATTAGTTTTCGTTCATTTTAGTGGGCTACAATTATTTTTGCGTACACATGGAATGTGTATTTTTAAATTGATTATTATAAGGTAATTATAACAATTATTTATAATGTTTATAGTTTAAGTAAATAAGGTTTGTTTTTGTTAATCAAATAATTACGCCTGAATTAAACAGAATAATTAGTTTTTTTATTTATTTTTACTTATTTTACTAATTATATTGCTCTTAATTATTTTATTTAATTGTTTTCTAAACAATCATTTTACCAAATATTTGAATAATCGATTATCTAATTTACTATAACTTTACGTAATAGAAAGACATCTCATCATTACTTTCCACCACCTATCTTATATAAATATTTTATTTGATAGCAGTATTATTCGATATTATATACTGATTTCCAAATTTAAAATATATTTAATATGTGATTTGGTAGAAAAAGCAATGTTCAATTTTCTTTAATGACCTTTTAACTTATCGTTCTATATGAGAGTATAATATATGTGGCAACTGGCAAAATATATATATATATATATATATATATATATATATATATATATATATATATATATATATATATTAAAAAAAAAAGAAAAAAAAAACTTGAATATTTTTATGAAAAAAAGTAATAAGCACAAAGGTTCTCTAGTGGATAAAACGTAGTAACTATTTCGTATTTAATTTTATAAATTATATTATTTTTTTAGGTTGGAAGGTACCATGTCATCTTTACCATACTATTTTTTATGTCTTATTTTTACCACAAGTTTATGTTTTTACATACAAATAGTAGTTACTATGACTTGCCACAATATATTTTTTTTAACAATTTAATTTAAATAAAAACTTAAAATTTTATTATAAAAAATATGTAGTAGAATTATATGTAACACTTGTAGATCCAAACAAAACAATTAAAATATAATAGGCTATAAAAACCATATTTTAATAGAAGAATATTTTGAATAAATAATCTTAAACAAAGTTTTAGTGTATGTAACAAGGATTTCGTACATATAAATAACTCTGAAATCCGATTTCGTATGAAAAGGCTATGCATCTTCGAAATTTCGCGATTAAAGCAACACAACTCTGAGTATCGTAAAAAGTGAATTTTTGATAGATTACTTATTAGGCTAAGTGATCTAAACAAAAGTCGTAGTAGTCGTAAAACCGAAAACATAGATATAAAAACGTCCAAATCTGACTTCATGAGATGAAGTTATGATTTTTTTTAAAGTTTCAGCGCAATAACGCGACACATAAATTGAAATTCAAATTGATTAATTTTTAGGAAAAACAATCTAAATGATAATTGAATATCTCGTAAATATGAACTCGGCGATATAAAGACATTCGAGAACAGGTACCGAATGAGAGAGTTATCATTTTTACACAGACTTTAACAGTCTAAGCATGTAAAAATATAACTTTAAAAATAAAGTCAAAATTAGTCGATGAAGCCTAAATGAAAGTTGTAGATCTCGTCGATAGCTACACGTGGATATAAAGAACGACAAAAACGGAGCCTGTATGAGGAAGATATGTATTTTTAAAGATTTATAAAAAAATTACCGACAAGCGTGCGCGCCTCTGACATACCACATGATTTCGACACGTGTCACCACTTAGAAGATGACACATCACCGACCCTGACCAAGCGCGCGGTGTGCGTAGACAAAATGTGCGGCGCGCACTATAAGATGGCGAATTTCAACTCATTTCCTCCATTACTTTTCATCCAGAATCCCCTGGAGTACCTTCCACCCTCTAGTCCTGATACTTTCTAGTTTCCAGCTACTTTAGCGAGACCCTAGAGCGTTTGAGATATAGAGTTTTCAGATCGAGATTATGCCCACATAATTTTTTATTTTCATCAGCATATTATGTAAGTTAAGCTACTCTCACTAGGCTTTTAAGTGTAACTTATATTTATTCATAGTCGTTATTATGTGTAAATAAGATTTATCAGTAATTCCATTCATAATACTGATTGATCTACTTACGGGAGAGATGTCTAGAATGGTCATGTTAGTTTGGTTGTTGTATTTAAGAAAGGTTATATGCTAAAATGGTCATGCCTCCCAACTTTCCTGCGTGACTGATCCTTACTTGATCAATCTTGATGTAGACATCGGGATTAGTGAGGAATCAATACTATCATTAGTCACCATGATCGTTAGACTAAGACTTTGTATTAATCATACTTAGGTCACAACAAGGGAATATCTAGGTGTTAGGCGAAACTCTACCCAAATCACCAATCATTCTCCTAAGTCAAGTGAGTGCATAGTTACTTTCAGTTTACACATAGATATGTAGTATCTATTAAATGCTATATGTGCTTACTATCTGTCTCCTTGATATTTGTGCTATAATATGATATAATTTATTTATATAAATTACTTTATCATATTCTCATTGCGTAGTGAAGGGTTTTGGAAAAAATAAAATTATGGTGAGAGGACATGCATTGTATTACCGGGACCAATCATCTAACAGAGTATAGGTGACGACCACTGACTATTCAAGGTAGTCCGATGGAACACTAGCATGTTCGCCACTTGTAGGTGTTAACGATCATACTTTCAGGGAAAAGTAAAGTTGTTCGTTTGGGTACTCTATCCCCCTCAGGGTTGCCTTGTTGATACATATACGGATTCCGCAAAGCAGCATTGTCTACTCATAGAGATCCTTTAGGGTAGGTCTCTTGAGATTAACATTAGGTATTTGAGAGTAATAATAACGAGAACGGGTAATCAGGATTATTTTTTTATTGTGAAAAATATATAATTACAATATTGTGGGTTGAAATCACTAACCAAGCTCCCAAGCCTGACCCACTCAGTTTCTTTGTATCATAGGTAGCGATACGAAGGTACAATCCACTAAGAGACAAGAGGAGTTTATTTAATGTAAGGTCTGCAGTGATTACGATTATGATTATGTTTTAGATCAGTTATGACATCCCAAGTTTTAAAAATCAATGAAAAACATTTCCTTCGGAAATACTTTTATGGGGCAAATTCCGCATTTATAAATATTACTCTGATTTAAAACAAGCATAAATAAAAAGGCCTTTTCAGACCATGAAAATTGGGGATGTCACATTATAAAAACTAAAAACACAAAACAACATAAAAATACACAAAATAGATAACTAAAACATGTTAAATGAAGTCTTCATCTGAGAACTCGTCTTTCGAATCAGCTAGGGGATCCATGTTGAGATCAATGTTTTGAACCCCGTAAATGTGTTCCACCAAGTTTATGTGAGGAATGTAATGCGTTTCAATGTTACATATCTCTATTTTTTATCAATGTACTAATCGTCATCAATCTCTAATGGTTGTGTCTCTGGAATTGTTTCATACTCATTATATGCACAGATCCCTCTTCCTTTATCTTATATAACCATATTATGTAATATGATACATGCATACATTACCTCTTCAAGTTTTCCCTAATAAAAAGGTGTTGTTTTTTTAGTATGAACCAACGTTTCTTAAGAGCTCCAAATGCTTGCTCGACATCCTTCCTAACTCTCTTGTAAGATCCAATTTCGAAATGTTTCTAATCTCGGGATATCATACTGTAGTTTAATCAAGTAATGGTCTTAGGCTTCAAGGGAATAAAGTTTAGACCATATTGGGTGATGATAGTATTGGTTAAGTAACTTAAGCCCTTGAATTATGCTTTGGAGCCAAAGGGTAAAATGGAAAAAGTGATATTTCAGACTTCTTGCACGAATTAATAAATAGTTCGGTATGTTTTAAGTCAAGAGCAATTAGATAGAAGTTTAGGGCTTGTCAATACATTCACATGCATATAAAGATCGCCGAAAACGGACTTGGAACGTAGAAGTTATGATTGTTTTAAGTTGGAATGAAATGGGTGAAAAGTAGTCACCATGTAGTGGTGAGCAAGTCACCACGACGTGGTGGTCACCACGCAGTGGTCACTATGCAACCCAATCCCATGAATTTTAGAGTTTTCAATGTATTTAAAGGTAAGGTTCTATGTTTTAGGGTATTTTCTCAGCTTCCATCACATCTAGAGCTCTTTAGGAGAAAACACAGCCTCTATCTTCATGATTTGAGCTCAACTTCTCTCTCTTTAAACCTCTTTTGGGTGGTTTTTGGTGGTGATTTAATGAAGTTTAAAGATCAAGAAGGTTCTTTTCGTTGCAAGGAATGTTGTTTCGGGTTTGGATCCATCAAATTCACTCCATTTCTGGACTATTATGAGTATAAAGTTCATATATTGCTCTCTAGTTCTCTAGATCTTGTCATTTGTGCTTTTTGGCAATTTTGATCGACTTTATGGGTGATCTTGGAGTTGAGTGGAATCCAAAATCTTTTGATCAGTTTGGAATACTTCTTGGACCTCATAGACTAGGAAAGTTATGATCTTTTGCATTCCCTTTAAGCAATGCAAGTTATCTTGGTCCTTTAGGTCATATTTGGTATATTAAAGTTTTAGATCTTGAAAGTTTGTGGCATTATTATGGATAAAGTTGTCTAAACATCATGTTGATTCAAATATGAAGGTTGGACACTTGGACTTAATGGATTAAGTTTAGGAAGATGCATTCTTAGTCCCTTCTTAGGCTTAAAGTCTAGATCTTTGTTGTTTGGACCATCCTAATGGATAAAGTTGGAAATTTTATCCATTGAGAAGTTATTAGGTACCAGATCTGATGTTATGACTTATGAGCCTTTGTCTTTAAGGATTAAGCTCTTAATGAAGAAAAGTCTTTTAGACTGAAACCACGACATGGATAAGGAAGGCCCATGACATGGTGGTGGGACTCATCGTAACTGTTTTGTCATTTGGCAGCCACAACGTGGCCAACAGTTGTCCTCGGCGTGGTGACCTACTAAGTTGACTTTGATTGTTGACTTTTGAACAATTGACTTTCGGTCAAACTTTGGTATGATTGAGTATTTGCCTTAGGACTAGTTCCGGTTTGGCTTTAGGTAGCTTGGATAGTTGTTTCTGTTGTTGAGATTACTATGGAGCTTCTGTTGTTTAGCTTACGTGAGTTTTCTCATTATACTTTGTACTGCATTATGTATCATTTGTATGTTAGGATGTTGATATCATGTAGTGATCTATTAGACTAGTAGATATGTTATGATTACATGCCTTTGCTTGTTATTGTTATTTGCATATGTTGACATATTATGGTTAGGTTGATGAGGTCTTGCTTTGTGTTGTAGGCCAAGTGTAACACCCATTCTAGGCATGAGTTAATTTCTGAATGTTAAACTTTTATTTTTGGGTGGCCACTACGTGGGGAAGCTTCACCACGATGTGGTAGTGTTTTTATGATCACGTGAATTAAATGACCCACCACGGCATGGCCATAGGTGTCACGACATGACAATTGTTTTTGGAGGAAACCCTAATCATTGGGCTTTGGGCCTTACTTAAAGGACATTATGGCTAGGGTTTCATGATCATTCAGCCTCCATCGCCCTCCCAATAACAGAAACCCTAACCCTATCCTCCATTGCATTTGTGAACTCATTTTGGTACTTGTGGTGGTCTTTGAAGGAGAAGGAATCCATTGGTGTGAAGATTCACCTTGCAAGTATCATCTTCATCTTCTAACATATCTTTTGGACCTTAGTGAGTGTCTAAGACTCAACCTTTTCCTTGCTAAGTTCCTAGATCTCTAGTTTTGTCCATTATTCTTCATGTCTTGATGAGTTTGGGTGGTGAGATCTCATAAAATTTGCAACTTTATGAATCTCCAGACCAATTGGGGTATTTGGTGTTTTGGATATGAAGCATTAATGAGTTTTGGTGAGATCTCATAAAGTTTGCAGCTTTATGAATCTTGGTCATAAAGCCCTTGTTTTAACCTAATAGGAGTTCAAGACATGCATGTTTGTAAAGCACATATTTTTATGTTAGTAATAATGCTAGGAACCCTTATGGAATTGATGGACATGAGACCTTCAAGACAAAGTGCTTAATGATTAAGCCATGTTATGTTTTTGCCCCTTTTAGACCAAGGAGTTGGGATCTTGATCTCTTGAAGAGTATTAAGGGATAAAGTTGAAAACTTAATCCATTTAGACTATAGAATGGACAAGATCTGAGCTTTGGAGCTCTTAGAATCGAAGAAAATAGCTTAACCCATTAAGTTGTTAGAAACCCAGCGCCCACGGCGTGGCGACTGGGAAATGCCCGTCTGTTTTGTTGTTTTGCTGCCACGACGTGGCCAAGGATGGCCAAAACGTGGCGATCTGCTGAAGGTTGACCTTGGACTTTTGACCGTTAACCGTTAACTTTGACCAAGTTTGACTTTAGGTCAAATGGAGTAATTTCAGTCGTAGATTGAGGTTTGGTCCCTGTTTGATGTATAGATGACCTGTAGGGTCAGTATTTTGAGCAACGATCAGTTCAACTATCATCTAGACTTTAAGGTGAGTTTTTCCTCATTGTACTTATGGGTCGAAGTCACCAATGTCAGCCCACTAGGTTGTGTTATGTATCCTGGTATATATGATACTGTTATATTGTAGTGAAATGTTAGATTGATAGATATGTATGATTAACTATACTTGGTGTTTATATGCAATGTTTTAAAAACCGATTTGAACCAGTCGGTCGAACCGGTTGGACCAGGAATCGGAGAAGGGAGTGGTTCAATTATCAACGGTTTTAAGTCTATTTTTGAACCGGATCGAACCGACCGGATTTTACAAAAATCCGGTTGAACCGGTTGAATTAAACCGATTGAACCAGTTAAACTGAATAAAAAAAATATGGAATCGAAACCTTTTGCATGATAAACTTTTGTAGTTTTTTCACATTTAATAAAAATTTTCTAAATAAAAGCACATGATAAATGTTGTGAAGTTTTTGATGCATTTATATTTATCTAGGACTTTATTTGCTTTTTAATGCACATGGATTGATGTAAAACTTGTGGTTATGAGTTATTTTTAATGTACTTAGAATGGTCTACATCTTGTTTTCATGTGTATTTTAATGTTTGAACTTTTCGATATCATATTCTTGATTTGTGTATATAGGTATGTGTACGAAAATACGCAAAAAGATAAAAATTATAGAAACTGGTTTACTTAGCGGTCGAACCGGTTAAACCGGTTGAACCGGAAACCGGTCACCATTCTGGTTCAACTAAAAAACCAGTTTTTAAAACATTGTTTATATTTTTATTTGTTGCATATATTGACATCGTGCAACTGGGTTGAGGCGGTCTTGCTTCATGCAGTAGGCCAAGATACCCGGGGCGGTCCGGATAGGCTGTAGGCCTTGCGAGGCGGTCCAGTCAGGCCGTAGGCCCTGCGAGGCGGTCCAGTCAGGATGAAGGCTCATATATGCATGTTGTTATTTGTTTGGTTATGTATGGTATATTGGGGAAACTCAATAAGCTTTGTCTTACAATTTGATTTCGTGGTTTCACGTACATCAGATGATCGAGGCAAGGCAAAGGTGTTATTGTGTACATTATCCTTGGATATCTTGTTGATTGATCATTTTGGGATATTCTGATTTGAAAACGCTCTTAAAAACAATGTTTTTGGATGGTTTATGGATTATTAAAGGGTTTTAAAAATGAAAAAACATTACTATGATTTTTGGGATGTTACACTAAGAGACCTGAGTGGTCCAGTTCATATTGTAGGCCCAAGGGGAGCGGCCCGACTTGGATGTTGTAGGCTCCGGATGGTGGTCTACCCTCATGTTGTTGGCCTTGTGTGCATGTAATATGTGTATTTTTTGTGTGGGATATTTTTGAGAACTCACTAATCTTTGGATTACAGTTGTCGATTAAATGTTTTCACGTACTTTAACAATTTGTGGGAAAGCGAAGGCGTGACTTGTAACAACAGCAAAATTCAGGTCAAAATTTAATCTTTTATAAAACCGTAATTGAGTATACTAAGTGGTAGATATCGTAAGAAGGGTTTCATACATATAAAGAACACAAAAATCCGAGTTATAACGAAGAAGTTATGACCATTCTAAGATTTCCGACAAAACCGGCAAAACCGATTAAACGAAAAACGCGAAGTTCCAATACAATACATTTTAGCCTTAAGTATCTAAATGAAAGTCGTAGATATCATTAAACCGTGAAAGTACATAAAAAGAACGTCCAAATCTGACTTCGTATGAGGAAGTTATGATTTTTCCAAGATCCGGATGTAGCAGTAGACAGCTAAAAACTCGAAATAGAGATCGAGAGATTTTTAGCAGATACAACCTAAATGAGAATAGAAGATCTCAACAATAGCAACGCAACGGTGAAAAGTATGACGAAAACAGACATCAGACAAAGGAGTTATGAATTTTTAACGGACTTATCGTGTCCCGGCCTGTTAAAAATAATATATAAGTAATATATTTATAATATATTAAAAATAAACTCAAAATTAGCCAACGGAGTCTAAACGAGAGTTATAGAGCATAATCCCACCTTCGCGGCAATATAAAGAACGTCAAAAACGGAGTTCGTATACGAAAGTTATGAATTTCTGAAGTTTAAGCACGTATCCCGACTCTGTGTCAGAACTCACGACGTGAGTTTTGGAAAATTCATGACGTGAACAGTCTGACTGACCCTTCGAGAGCCACTTGACGTGTGACGCATGCCATGACGATTTCGGGACAAACTCACGACGTGAATTGGTAAAATTCACGACGTGAACTTCAATTTTTGGCCTATACATAGAAATCGAAGCCTTTCGAGTTTGGCTGCTCATTCCTAAGCTCTCTCCTACTTCTACTCTCTGTTAAGCCCCTCTAAACCACCCTGAAGCCCCGGTTCTTCGTATTCGAGCCCCGAACGAAGTTCTACACTACCAAGACCCCCGAGAAGCTCGAAGACGCAACTTTCCGCGATTGAAGTTCTGCTCAACTCTAGTCCCACTCTCTTCAAACCGAACAAGTGAGTTCATACCCCTACAACCACACTTTAAATGCTTTTTAAATGCTTTTTAAACACTTTTAAGGGGGGAATACAAGTAAACACACGACTAAAATCGTGTGAAACATCGATCTTTTGCTATACTTTTCATACTGTTGTTTTAACTATCTTATGAAGTTATTATCATGCAAAACACCTCACAACACAACTTTACCCTCTTGGGATACAATATGTTTTATAAATAGAAATAATGTTTTATTTATACGTTACATACAAATACATCATATCAAGGGTAACATTCTTTACTAAATCATTTTATGCATTCAAAGAACTTATGATTTATGCTTTGTCAAACATTGTGAAAAAGGATAATCTTTGCATACAAAACTATTACTTTAATACAGACTTAGTTGAGAATCCGTGAGACATGTACATCTTCAAATACTGCCTTTTTGCTAGAAGGTATCGCTACAAGTCTTGTCTATAACCAGAGTCTCCCGTTCGGAGAACGTGTCAAATGTGTATAGATCTATACGGGAAGTCATGATCCCGCGCCCTGACTGTTAGCTACAGTCCGTCCTTTGGGGTGACAGTTTGTCATAACGCTACGACGCCTGAAAAACGTCACTACAGGCATATTATGTTTAGTATGGTTATAAAACTCATCGGATATACTATTATTATGGTATTATGCTTTTATGAACGAGTAGCTATTAAAACTATTCTTCATCTAACAAGTGCGATCTTCGTATAGTTTTATTATATAAAACTATGCCACAACTTTTAAGCACGTCGGTTGCTTGCGATTTTTGGTCTTAGAGACTTCCAGTTATGTTAGGAAAATAAGGGTTTTTCCTGCATCTAAAACAAACAACTAATAGGAAAATAAGGGATTTTCCTGGTGCAACTATTTACAACTTATAACATGAACATTCATATGCATTTCATACTTTTATAATAAAATAAGGGTTTTTCTTGGAAAACACAACAAATCATATCTCAGCTATTAGGGAAAATATGGGATTTTCTGGATCTAATACATTCATTTTCAACACAACGAATCATAACTCTTTTCATTTGAAAATATCGGATTTTCTGGAAAACATACACGAACTTTTGAATGACGTACATTTTCTCAAAACACTACTTATGAACTCACCAACTTAATTGTTGACACTTTCTTTGAAATAACTTGTATTCTCAGGGAACTGCTAAGTAGGTTTGGAAATCAACTTTTAGGGATTAACGTGCTGACATTAATTACTTCTTTTGAAAGATGTTTATGTATTTATCTTTTGAACATGTAACGAATACAATTATATAAACATTTTGGAAACCTTAATATATATGGTGGTGTGTACTTTCCTTTCTATGAACTGTTATGATACTGAATATGACGTCCTCCACCCCCGAACGTTTCCGACGTTCTGGTTTGGGGGTGTAACATGACTATACATACCCATCAATAGTTTAATTAGTAGAGACTTATAGCGATACAAAAGCGTGGTTGAGGAGAATCTTAGGGTGATAATGTAGGAAGTGTAGCTTGTGGCTCTTTTAAGCGTATAAGTGTGTTGGTACACCTAATTGTGGTCAAGTGTAGTAACATAGAACTGTAGGATGATTCCTGGAGCAAATACGGATAGGTTTGGAAGGTAGTATGGGCCCATACTACTGGAAGCACAAGATCAGTATGTGGATCGGGAAAAGTTACAATGCTGATAGGGACCTGATTGTTGGCAGATAATATGGTATAGTGCTATGGTTAGTTGTATCACATCCTTGTGTTGTTAGTCTTTTGGTTATGGTTGCTCTGGATGAGGATGAATTTGGTGCTTGTTCACGCCTAAGTGGAAATGACAGCTTGGGCCTAAATGGTGCAAACATGCATGAGTTAGTTGATCTGAAGGTGTCGGAGACCTTGTTCAAAGTAGTTCCAGTTTGAGTCGCAGGACTTAAGTAGGAGGTGAATGTGTTGATCGCCTTGAGGATAACAGTCTAAGGCTGGGTGGTCGACTGATGGTTTGGGATGTCGTTTTCTACGACGGGGTTATGTTCTTCCAGCCTCCCATGTTCGAGGGAGAAGAGATCGGATGTGTGTCAGTGGATAGATAAACAAAGGGATAGTGTTCTCAGTGTCGGTTTTTGCTGTAAGGGGGTAAAGTCTGGTTCACAATAAATCATTCATGTTTCACAGCAAAGGAATGTTTGAGACTCGACTACTCTTTTGGTTCAATGGCCAAGGTGAAGACCATGTCGTGAGTTAGGTATGTAACACAGTTTTAAGAAGATCGGGTATATCCGAGGAGGCATCGAGATGTTCCTGATTTAGGTAGGAGAGTTCTACTGATATGTTGGGTTGGTCGGGGTTATTATTTGAGAATCTTCAAGGGATTATTTAAGCTTTAGAAGAGGATGAGGTTGTGGATCATTTCTCCAAATTAAAGTTTTGATTGCGCAAGTTTCAGTTCATAAGGCGCCTCTTCAATCAAATGGTATTCTGATCGATTTCCCTAGGATTAAGGTGGCTATGCTGTGAGAGGTTCCAAGGTCTCCGTCTATGATCGAAGTTTCCTTGATATTTGGTTGATTATTATTAGAAGGATATCACACCCTTGGCCAGCAACAAAAATGTCGCGCTGTGTGACGTTAGGATGTTGGATCATAGATATTGAACATACATTGAACTACACTGTTAGGTCATAAATTGTGGTGTATACTTTGTTTTTCATAAGCTATTATAGTTCTCGGTCTAGGACCGAAAACACCATGTTTTGGTGTTGTTTGGACCAAAATCGTATGTGATTTCGTTTAGGTTTAATATTGTTTTGGTTGGGTTTTAGGCTTGGGCTTTGTTATTAGGTCTAGGTATAAATAGTGTTATTTTAGCCTAGATAGGAGTAAGAGACGTTTTTGTGGTGTCCATAAGCTAAGAACGTGATTTGGAGAGAAAACAAGAGAGAACCAAGTGTAATCAAGAATCTTATGCACCCAACTATTCAACAATAGTGTGCATTAAAGATTAACCATTGTGTTCTTATTTTATATTTCGTCTTGTCTATTTCACTTGATTGAGATTCCACACCATCAAGTGAATCTGATTGATACATCACAGCATTTTGGGTTTTATAATTGATATCAGAGCCAATCTAGTGTCAACCGTGTTCAAGAACATCAAGATTGAATTTGGCTGTTTTAATTCTTTAAGCTTTTCTGTCATATCATTGTGAAGGCCAACCATTGTGAAGATCTCCATTGTACTAGACGATTTCATCAATATAATCGTGCGTATTGGGTTGATTACGCATTTGTTCTTGATTTACTTTGCATTGATTCCGCCCTTGCTTAGTGATTTCGATTGATTACTAGTTGGTTCATGCTTTTGGGACTTATCTGGATGCAACTTCAATTGTTGAATTGCGGTTTGAGTTTACTTCTCGATACTTCTAAGTTTTTCTTAAAATGATTCGTTTGAAGACAATTTTTTTAATTTGCGCATTTATTTTATTTTCTTTCTTCCCCATGCTCAAATTAAGGGGAGAAATCAAAATTTAAAAAATTAAAAAAAATCAAATATACAAAAAAAAAATTAAAAATTTAAAAATTCAAAAATACAAAAATATGTTTTCTTTCGTAAGTTTTTGGGAAGTGATATTAAGTATAAATGATAACAGGCAGTTTAAACAAGTGTAAGGTGCTAAAGGTGAATTGTCTATACTATGTGCTCAACGTGCTGGAAGACACAAAGGACTAAAAGAAAGGAATGGACACTATGACAAATGAAAAGACTTGACATGATTAAATGGACTTAGATACATCTAGACTGATCATTTGATGCTTGGTTAGATTGATCAGTGAAGTAAAAAAGGGAACCTGCGTAATACGCTTAAGTTACTTTACTACTGGAAGTGTGGCTCAAAACTTTGTTGGCATACGGACTCATGTCCTTAATTCCGGTACTGATAGGGAGACTAGGGGGTTCTGATAAAGTAGGTAGTAGAAAATTATTTTCTTGATTTCTATCTGTTAGTCATATGTTGCCTCCTCTATGTGATTGGAACAGATCCGACCTGGAATGCAACATATGCAACTCTATCTCTATGCACCTCTTCATCTATGCAATTTTTCCTATCTGTTAGTTATATGATGTCTCCTCTGCGTGATTGGAAAAGATCCGACCTGGTACACGACATATGCAACATTCTACCTCTCAACACCTATATTAAAGTTAGCCATATGTTGTCCCTTTGCGTGATTGGAAAAGATCTAACCTGGGTATACAACATATGCATCTCTAAATCTGACTTCTCTCTTAATGATTGATTACTCACCTAAAGTAAGGAGTTCTTTGGAAGATCTTGATTGTCAGGGTATGTCGGGAAGTGGGGAACACGTTCTAATGCACCTAAAATTGAACTATTTAAATGGTTGTCTGTAGATCTCGCTGCTGAATTTGAGTGGACAACAATATCCTTGGTCGTCGTCAACTAAATGGTCCATTTAGGAATTTGATCTCAAATGAATTTTCATGTATAATCTGTCCAAAATTGGCAAAAAGGTCATTTGTGTTTAAGTGGACCACAATATTGGTGATTAACCAGAGTTAAACATGCAAGTGTCTGCTGATAAACGATATTGAATTTCTTGACAACTTTGATCCCAAAAGTTTATGTTTTTTTTACATTTTGTATCTTATTTTTGTTTCTGTTAAATTTGTTCATATTTTTCCTCTATACACAAATTTTGGGGGAGAATTAAAAAATCAAACAAAAATCAGTAAAAAAAAATCCAAAAATATGTTTATTTATGTTTTTATTTCTTTTTCAGAAAAATAAAAAAATATATTTTATTTTGAGTGTATTTTTAATTTATTTTTATTTCTTAGTTATTTATATTGTGTGTTTATTTTTACTATTATTTTTTATCTCAAAGTTTTGTTTGTCTCAAAAAGCAAATTCAAAAAGAAGAAGAGACTCATGGAGACTGTATCGGAATTTTTTGAGCAAAGAGAAGAAACTTGGAAAGGAGTTGATGGTTATTACACTTAACTCTATTTTCACAATGAATTGAAGGATTGAAACAACACAAATTGTCAGCTAGGCAGTATTTTCAAAGAATTGTCGTATTTAAGAAATTAAATGTCTGAAACTATACAGATGTCATGGCACTAGGGCGATGCACCTCGCAAGGCACGATTATCGCTGAACGTCTCGCCAAGGGTCAAGTTAACTTGTTTAACTTGAAAAACTGTATTTAGATCTTAGATCTAGGATATACAGGGGCTGACATCGAAAAGGCCATGAGTAGTTCTCCGATACTCATCAAATTGTAGTGCGTTCCTCCGTGTTTACATAGATACTGTGAGTAGCCTCCTTTTGAGCCAAGGCTAGGTCCTTGAACAATTGTGATGGGAAGGGTCTTTATAATTCTGTGATCCATAGGAACTTTTTAGTCATTTGTTACCTTTCAAGGCGCAACGGTGATCATTAAAGAATTCTCATTCGAAGGA
The DNA here is from genome assembly GCF_051521515.1 of Lactuca serriola. Lineage (NCBI taxonomy): Eukaryota > Viridiplantae > Streptophyta > Magnoliopsida > Asterales > Asteraceae > Lactuca > Lactuca serriola. The sequence goes on from NC_136408.1 coordinate 3,724,563, forward strand.
ACAAGAAGTGGAGATTATTTTTCAACTTTCAATCTTTCAACCCCAAAAGCAAGGTGAAGTTGCACTTGAAGTTATGTGACAAATTGCATTGAAGCATCCTTAATCAATTTGCTGCTATTTATAAACCTGCTAAAGTGATCCATAAGCATTGGTCTCTTTGTTATTTTCTCTGAAGTATTTCAAAGCTGAAAGTGCTGATTTTCAAGAACCTTTACAAGATGCCTCATATGCCCAATGTGTGTTCAAAGTCAAATTTTAAAGAAAAGTCCAACTGTTCAAGATGAAGTCATTCATGCAGAAACTCATATGTTCATCTTGAATTTGTGAAGAAATAAAAGACAAAAGCTGAAGCCAAGATCAAAGCAAAGATTGAAAAGAAAAGAAAGCTACAATCCCAAGGGGAGATTGTTAGGACATAAGAAAAGAAAGCTATAAACCAAGGGGGAGATTGTTAGGTCAAAAATTGAGGTTTATACTTTGCTTTTCATAAGCTATTATAGTTCTCGGTCGAGGACCGAAAACACCATGTTTTGGTGTTGTTTGGACCGAAGTCGCATGTGATTTCGTTTAGGCTTGATATTGTTTTGTTTGGGTTTTGGGCTTGGGCTTTGTTATTAGGTCTAGGTATAAATAGTGTTATTTTAGCCTAGATACGAGTAAGAGATGACTTTGTGGTGGCAATAAGCTAAGAACGTGATTTGGAGAGAAAACAAAAGAGAACCAAGTGTAATCAAGAATCTTATGTACCTGACTATTCAATAATAGTGTGCATTAAAGATTAACCATTGTGTTCTTATTCTATATTTCGTCTTTTCTAATTCACTTGGGATTCCGCACCATCAAGTGAATCTGATTGATACATCATAGCATTTTGGGTTTCACTTGTACAAAACAATATAAAACATAAACGTCACTTCCATTAGAGATAGAAATATTACATCATAATATGTTTATGAAATACTAGATTTTTTATTACAAAAGGGTGCCTTAACAGGTAGGCATAACAATAAACGAAAGTAGTCTTTCAGTTGCTTCCTCAATCAACTGCTGCTTCTGGGAGTTCAGGCTCTAGTCTCATGGCTTCGTAAGAATACATGAGGTTTTGAAAACGTCAACGTAATTTTGGTGAGCTCACAAGTTTGAATATTATATATTTGAAAATACTTCTTATACATAACTTTATTAAGTTGTAGAACTATTTTGACTTTCACTATCACGGTATCTTTTAATAGTATTCTACTATTTATAGATATTTTAATTTCGATACTTTACTTATTATTTATCACATACTACCATTCTCTTTAGGTTTCACCCTACCAAATGTAGTATAATATAATCTTATACATACACTACATATACTTTTATCTCATAAAGAACAATATTTATAATCTTAGAGTGAGAGGGATCTTTCGTATGCAAGATTAAGTTGGGAATACCATCCAAACTTAATCCACATAACTATTTTGCTTTATTAACTACTTTACTATTTAATTTTATTAAATAGATATATTTAACTAGCCAAACTTGCAGAAATGCGACATAATGTCTAACCAATATTCGTGAGGAGTGACGATGTATATAATTTCTTTTGATATATATAATTTCTTTACATAATTATTCATATATATATATATATATATATATATATATATATATATATATATATATATATGTATGTATGTATGTATATGTATATATCTTTGCTTTGATATCTTTGATATGTTATGATACAGTTAAGTACATTGTCCATCCTTACATTTCCTTTAGATATAGTTTTATTTCAAAATTATTGTGATATATATATATATATATATATATATATATATATATATATATATATATTGTAATGACGTGAAAATTTAAAACAATTTTTCATTTTTAAAATGCATACTCTTCATAAGATCTCGTATAAAAATCTCTTTTATTCAATTACAAAGAACAACTCCATTAATAATCCAGGATCCTCATAACTCTTTCTCTGGTGTGTACAATCAAGTCGGTGTCGTCCCGCGATTCCGAGAGGAAAAACTGAAACATATAACACATAACACGGTAAGCACGAAGCTTACTGAGTTCTCCAAAATACCACATACAACACATATTAGCCATTCGAGGCTATAACTCTGTTTGACCCTCTGGTCAATGTGTCTCAATGGGACCCTCCAGTCCCATAACTCTGTGGACTCTCTGGCCCTAACTCTGTGGACCTTCCGGTCCTAACTTTGTAAACTTTGTAACATACATAGCATAAATCACATATAAATAATGCACTGTATCACATCATATAAATGGCATACAAAATACCCTGTCACATAACTCTAATTACCACTATAGGTAAAGTAAAGTGAGAAGACTCACCTGGCAAGCAGAAAGCAGCTATCCTCACACTCGAATCTCGAACTCGCCACCGCCTAACACATAAGGCAAATATCTCTAATTAAACCGAAGATCACTCTTTCCATCTCTAATTGGGAAGTGGATAAAAGACTATTTTACCCCTCCATGGTCTTTATTACTTATGTTAACCAAGACCCCACAGTCAACAAAAGTCAAATCAAGTCAACAGTCCCACTTGGCCCGACTCGGTGAGTACACCTTTGTGACTCGTCGAGTTCACTCACCTTCCTGAAGTCTCTTGAAGATCCAGCTTAACTCGTCGAGTCGACCCCACGACTCGCCGGGCTACATCGCGATTCAGTCCAGACATGAAACCTTAGCTGACTCGTCGAGTCGGCTCATTGACTCGGCAAGTCCATTCAAACTTTTCCTTATCCAGACGATTTCAACCAGATCTAACACTCTAATCTATAGATCTATCATTCCAAAGCTTAATACATCCGTAAAGTTTCGATCTCTATGCTAATGCATGGTGTTATAGCTCCAAAACACCAAAACACACTCTTCATGAAGGTTTTTGCTCAACAACCTTCATTTGGGCCACTAAAGCCGAGGCATCTAGCCTCTAAGGACCTCTCAAGGCTTAGATCTGAGGTTTCCCACCTCAGATCATGTCTCACTTAACTCAAAGATAAAAGGAGGGGAGTTAAGCCCTAAAACTCCCAAGATCTAGAGGTCTAATCACAATTAGATGAAAAGGATGCAAGGTCATACCTTCCACAACAACTCCATGAGAAGATAAGCTAGATCCACAACCTCCATCTCATTCCTTGCCTGATTCATGCACCTTTCCTTCCACATAACTCACTAAATCACTTGATTTCATCATAAGAACTCACCCCAAGCTCCCATGGTGATTTAGGGTTTCTCACAGAGGATATGAGGCGCACCCAAGGTCATAAGTTCCTTTAAATACGCTCCAGACCCGGAACTTAGGGTTTTTCTCGGAACAGTATCTACTCGGCGAGTCCCTCTTCTAACTCGTCGAGTCTACTCATTAAATCCCTAGAAGGATCCCAACTCGACTCGGCGAGTTGGACCCTTAACTCGTCGAGTCCCCCCTTGAAACCCAAGATTAACATTTACAATAATATCCCTGAAATCCGGATGTTACATATATATATATATATATATATATATATATATATATATATATATAATACCATATCCATATAATAATTATTAGGTTCTTGATATTTATAGGATATAGAGCATAGTGACAGCTAAGTACATTGCATATCCTTAAATTTGACCAGCAATATTTCTAGGTACTAGGTTATCCTAGGAAATCGGTCAACATAATATCTAGGTATAATCTTTTCATAGTATATCGGGCAGTATAACGGCTAGGGATAATATCTTTGCTTAAAATTAGGCAGAGTATCTACCAGACGTACTATTAATCCTATGATTTTGGCAAGGTAACGATAGAGTATAATATTTAATATTATGAGTGAGAAGAGTACCGATATAAAATATATCATGTGAAAATATTATTTATAACGCAACAATATATAACACTTTGTGATAAAATAACATGTATTCCCCCCATATATTTTTATAAAACGATGGAAAAGGGCCGTGAAACTCACCATTATTTTTCTGGAATGACATACTCTGAGTGTATCACGTTTCTCAAATGATTCATGCAAGAAAGTATCAACAAGCTATACTAATGTGAGCTAGATAAGCCTTTATTATATGGGATAACTGTTATTTGCAACGATGAAGATTATGCTACTTTCTCTTTTGATGCTTTTGGAGTCGATGGTTTTATTTCCCTATATGTGGACCATGATGGTCAAGGAATAGAGAATTAGTTTGGCTCTGAGATAGAAGAAGAAGATGGTGATGATTCATGCATTGATGATGGTGAAAATGAAAACAAAATTGATAACCTTAAAGACGTGGAGGTGGAATCTAATGAGGATATAATCACTATGAATAGAAAACAGGGTGATGAGTTTGTGAATAAATTATGTGTTGAAGAGGAAGAGGGAAATGATAACAATATAGATGATGATGGGGTTAAGAGGAGGAAAATGTAACTCAACAAGATTCTATTTTTAATGAGGCAATTCCATGGAATAAACAGTACTCTATACTTGATATGAGATTCAAAGATCCAACTCAATTAAAATCTATGTTATGCAACTATGTTGTTGCCAATGGTTACCAACTTTGCTTTGAGAAAAATGATAGAAAAAGATTGTTGTTTAAGTGTTGTAAGGGTGAGTGCAAATTCAAGTTGTGGGCATCTTGGATGAGTGATGAGGCAAGCTTCCAAATCAAGTCTTTATAGCCAGATCAAAAATGTACAAGAAACTATAAGTTAGGCTCACTTATGTTTGGATAGGGCATCATTATACAAGAGAGTTCTTACTTAGACAAAAGATGAGTGTAAGAAAGCTTAGAATAGTTGTGTCATAGAATTTTGGTATTTATGTAAGTGTTGGTCAATGCAGAAGAGCTAAGAAATATGCACTGCAACTAGTAGATGGTGCCCTTGTTGAACATTACGCAAATTTGTGGTCATATGCAGAAGAGATTAGGAGATCAAATCCATGTAGCACTGTAAAGCTTGATGTGAATTATATGCCAGATGGAAAGAACTACTTTAGTAAGTTCTATGTTTGCTTTGATACATTGAAGAAAGGGTGGAAGGAAGTATGTAGGAAGATAATAGGTTTAGATAGTTGTTTTCTTAAAGGGATATGTAAAGGGGAGCTGTTATGTGCTGTTAGAAGGGATGCAAACAATGGAATTTATCCCATTGCATGGGAAGTAGTGTGTGTGGAGAATAAGGAAAACTGGAAGTGGTTTTTGGATTTACTCATTGATGACTTAGAACTTAATTTAGGATATGGATACAATATCATATCTTATCAACACAAGGTAACAGGCCCGACTTAGGGCAGGGGCAATATGGGCAATGGAACAGGGCCCAAAATTTTAGGGGCCCAAAATTTTTTTATAGTATATGTCTATATGATGTATCGTTCAGCCCAAGCAATCCAATATGATCGGAACAACAACGCACGAAGCAGAGCAGCAAACGAATTACAACAATTGAGCGTTTTTGACTTTTCGTTAAAAAAAATCGATTGCAGCACAGCAACAGTCACACGCCCCAGCCACAACAATCATCGATTCATCATTCATCCTCTTATACAGCAGATTCTATTCTAGGTGAGTTTGTAAATTATGATTGTCAATTCAATTGCAATATTGCATACTTGAATCAGTTGAATGTTTGAATGAATTATAGATTAAATAGATTATCAATTTTACAGATTCATGGTATGTTTAATTGTGTTCAATGTTTTAGATAATTAGATTCTTGAATGTTTTAGATAATTAGATTAAATAGATTATCTTTTAAATGTTCATTGTTTTAGATAATTAGATTCTTGAATGTTATTCATGAATGTTGAATTGTTTATCACTATGTTGCATGTATTGTCATTATGTCATATTATCATATTTAATATTGAATCTGATTGAATGATTCACAATGTTGAATGAAATCATTGAATGATTTTGAAATAGATTATTAGAAACAGATATCTATCGAGAACGAAATCTTAGATAGTATAGACTATGAAGAATTGATCAACCAATTTGCAATCAAGAATGATAGGAGAGCTTCACGGATCGTCGGTTAGCTGTTAGGATATGTAATTACTCATTACAATACTATGATTTTGCTTTGTTTATTGCTATAAAGTTTATCGTCATTTTAATAAAAAAAAAATAGTTTATGTAATTTAATTTGTTACACGTTAAGGCCTAAGGGCCTTTTTTATCCATCTCGTCCTGGGCATTTGAATCTTCAGAATCGGCCCTACAAGGTAATTACTTATTTATCCTTCATTTCCTATTCTAGTTGCATAATTATTTTGACATAATTTACAATTTTTAACAAGGTCTGATTGAGGCTGTCAAAGAACTTCTTCCATATGTAAAGAACATGCAGTGTGCTAAGCATATTAGCCAAAACTTGAGAAAAAGGTATAGTGGTGCCCAATATGAAACCATATTCTGGAAGGCTTGTAAAGCAACAACTGAGGTGGATTTTAAGATTTCCATGAAAGAACTTGAAGATCTAGACCTAAGTGCTCATAAGTATCTGATGGACAGAGACCCAAAACATGGTCAAGAGTCTACTATGAAACTGGAAGATGTTGTGATGCTATGGAGAATGGAATGTATGAAAGTTTCAATGTTGTGGTTATTGATGCTAGGAAGAAGACAATTATCACCATGTTGGAGGATTTGAGGTTTTATATAATGGATAAAGTGTTCAACTTGAAAGCCAAGGGCAAATGATGGGGCAATCAAATCATCAAATATCTTGTGTGCGTCAAACAAATTCATAGTTTAATAGAGCATTTTAGGATTCTCATTCACAGTTTACAAAAATAGTTTAGGACTCTCTTTCATAGTATTCACTACTTAAAAGCATATCAATTCATTCATTCACAGTTAAAACTAACTTTAACATAATTGAACAATAGTTGAAACATTAAAACATCACAATTCACAACTAAAAAACTTAATTCACGTTATTTAAGAAAACACTAACATAATAACACACATTCTAAATTCAGTTCACAACATAACAACCATAAAACATAAAGTATGTATAAAAATGAGATGCAAATATTATAACAAATAAGAAAATAACATGGATTAATGACTTAGTAACAGAAAAACTATGACTAACATTTAAAGTTTAATTTACAGTATATTAACATTTTAATACACTCATTCATAACTTAATTTACCATATTCACTGTTTAAATTCTAAAAAACTTCAATGTAGCATTTAATCAAACACATTATGTGCATCTTGTTTCTTTGACTTTCCTTTCTAAACTCTATCACCTGAGAACATATCAGAGAGAAAGATAACAAGGAGATGAGGAGGAGGTGGTAGAAAAACATATCTAATATGGATCTGGAAAGATTTCACTGTTGATGGAACACATCATAGAAAAAAATAACTTCAAAAGTTTTGGAACAAAAAACGGAGTTCAGATTAGCACCTGTAGGTTGCTATGATGGTTGTGATTTTTGATTTGTAATGCTCCGATGTCAATATTAACGATGGAAAACATATTTGATGTGTATCAGACGGCGGCTATGGTGGATCCTTGCTGGAACTTCTTCGAGCTTGCCGGAAACTCGCAGGTCTGGACAATGATGCGAGAAAATCATATATCCGGACCAGATCTAGACGGTGATGGTGACGGAAAACATAGATCTGGACAAGAGTTTGCAGATCTAGATGACGGTGGTGGTGGAAATCGTAAATCCGGACTGTAAAGCTTCAGATGTGAGATCATACATACCAGATCTAACATGAAATATTATGGTAGGAGGCAATAATGGAGGTATTCGATTATGCAGGTGATTGGATGTGGAAGAGGTAGGCTCGTCGGGGGTGGTAGGGTCGCCGTCAGCGGTTGTGGTGATGGTGGTTCCATCACAGGTGGTAGAAGATAAGAGACATGGGTTTGTTCTTGGACAATATTGAAAGAAGAGAGTAATCTAGTTTGTATTAGATCTAAGTTTATCATATGTAAGTTTAGATCCGATGGAATAAAATATGAAATTAGGTTCAACTTGTGTATTAGTATTTACAATAATGTCATTCTTTTTTTTGAATATTGATAGACAACAGTGGTTCTTAATCTTTTTTTGTTATCATTTGAATATATATATATATATATATATATATATATATATATATATATATATATATATATATATATAGGGCTAGGTTATTTTGTTTTTTACATTTATTGTGTGTTAGAATGCACCAATAGAAATTTAGTAAATTAAATAATTATTTAATTAAATAATTATAGATATTAAATAATTTCCATAATTATATGTATATTAAATGATATCCATAATTATAATTCTCTTTTTATGAAAACTAATTAAATCACTTGTTAATGCCAGCAATAACATTCTTTCAGAATGAATTTGCATCTAGGTTTTTATATATGAGTTCGTACTTTGTTTCAAGACTCAATCACTTAAAATACAATAAAGTTGTATGGAATATGAAGAAATTAATTCTTCTAGATATGAATTTATTCTGAAAGAATATTATTGTTGACATTAATGACGAATTTAATTAGTTTCCATAAAAATGAGTTATAAGTATAGATAGAATTTAATATACATATAATTAATATTAAATTCCTATTGGTGCATTCTAGCACACAATAGATGTGAAAAACATTTGAACCTACATCTCTCTCTCTATCTATCTCTCTCTCTCTCTCTCTCTATATATATATATATATATATATATATATATATATATATATATATATATATATATGTATGTATGTATGTATGTATGTATGTATGTATGTGTGTGGTAATATAAATAAAATTAGGCAAAAGAACGACAAGTGAAAATAAACATGTGTTTGGTAATTCTCGTTGTAAATTTTTAATCATGTCAATTCAATAACCATTTTATCTGTTCTTATTTTTAGATTTTTGTTCCAGTTGTCGTAACATTTACCATCCATATCCTATTGGCTATTACAATTCGTTAATATTTGAATTTTAATAAATAATTTAATCATTTTATAAGAGACATGTTATATTTAATATCAAACGGACAAAAAATTGGTAGAAAGAAGACAACGGGACATGCCAGACTGTGACCATGGGGTGTTGGAGTTTGGGCGCCCACGAAAAATAACGTTTTTTCTAAGACATACTAATATTTATAAATTATCACATTACATATCTTTATACAAAATAGAAAAGGATATTGTATTTAATTATTTAGATAAGTGATCCTAATTATTTCTGGGTCGTTTCACAAGAAACTGAGGATCATTTTCTGTGTGATAACCAACAGATCAAATACAGTTTTTATATAAAAGAAACATTGACTCTATCATTGTGCCTTAACTTATGGTGTTGATATAATTATGATGAAATTTCATATATTCTTAAACTCCTATTAATTGGGTTATTTTACCAACTTAAATTAATCATATAAGATATGAGACAACATAATAAAAAATTAGTTAAACTGAAATGATATTAAGGGGGTGTTTGGCTTAGCTTTTCACAGCCAAAAGTCCTTTTTGTAAAAGAAAAAAAACAAAAAGATGTTTGGCAAACTAGTAACTTTTGAAGTTTTAATACAAGGAAAAACAACTTTTTGGAAAAGTCAGGATTTCCTGACTTTTTGTAACTTTTTGGAAAAGAACTTTTGAGCTTTTAAAAGCTAAGTCAAACACGCCCTAATACTTGAATCATGATGCACATGGAGATGCTTATGCTAATATTAATCACTATGTCTCCTACACATGACCCATGTTAATGTTAGGCATTCTCCTTCCTTCATTCAATAACTATTTTTAATCTGCTAAATCATTTTGTCTTCTTTTAATTATTTCAAGAACAACTGTTTGTGTTCAAAGTATAAACATGATTTATAATTTATAAACAAAGGTTATATCAGTCTAGTATGCTTTTAATTTTATATATGTATGTAAACAACAACATTGTAATCAACAAGTATATATACTATGATGATGAAAACTTTACTCCTTTTGCTATATTAACATTTTTTTTTAACTTTTTAAATAACGTGTAGCTAAAACTATCATTTTAAGCCCATAATTGTTGGCAAACGTCGTAACCTATGGGTCCTGTGTTGACTAGTAACCGTATGCCCTGCATAAAAATACAAAATATTCAAAATTATATAACTCACAGGATGATAATTTACAGAAATACACATGCAACACTTTAATCATTTTACTAATATACGCTATGTACTTTATATTTTTTTTACTCGTAATACCGATGTACTAATATTACTTTATCGCTAATAGCAACAAACTTATGATTTTTTTTTACTAATAATAGCAATATATAACAAATTGTAGCAACATACTTGCATATATTTACATGCAATAGCAACGCATTTGCAATTCTTAACACATAATAGTAACGTACTTACATTTCTTTATGGATAATAGCAATATGTAACAATTAAAGCACACAACCTATATTGGTAGGAAAATATAACTAGTTTGGTATTATTGGTAAAAAAAATATAACTACTTATGTATTATTGTTAAAAGATAAAGTACATTGTTTATATTAGTAAAGAGAAGTAAATTAAAATTTTCTTCTTTATTTAATATATTTCTATATCAACGTACATGATTTTTCATATTAAAAAAAGAAAATCATTGTGAAATGTGAAAAGACACTTCTTTCTGCAAGAGTGACTAGTTTTGGATAAAAAGTACCAAGTACATTGTTTTGTACACCATTTACATTTAGACACCGACCAAACCACATGTTCTTGTTTTTTTGTTTTTGATTTTTGATTTTTTTCCCCACATTTTCATAATAATGATAGTTAAAATGATTAAGAATTTGAATCGTTCCAACAGTTAAACAGCAAGGATTTTTATACTAAAGTACTAAGGCTTCATTTGTTATACTTATACCAGAGATGTGTAGACCAACATTTTAGGGGTTATTTTTGATGACAAGGATTAAGAGGACATTAACGTCTTTAGAGTTATTTCAATGTTTTGGTTTTTACTTTTTAGGTGTTGAATAATGTGGTAAGAAATGTAAATACATACCTTAGCTTTGATAATTGAGCAGCAGCCAGAAGCATTGAAATTTGAAGCACAAAGAAAAGAAACGAAAAAGGGTTGTCCAGGTCAGCATAGAGAGAAAGTGTTGTATATACAGTTTGACACGTGGCTCCTATTTGATACCAGAAGATGCAGCAGATGCGATTGAAGCTTCCACTATTAAAGATACTGGTTGTCGAGCCTGAAGACACGCAGCTATATCAAATGGACGCAACTCGGATCCATCAAATAGGAGATTGACACCTGGCAGGATAGTTTCTCTGCTGTCCATATCATCTGATTTACTACTACTTGAACTTGATTCAGTAGCCTCTTCAAACATACCCATCACAGTTTCATAAACAGGAGCAAGCGAATAGGATCTGCAATATCATTCAGAATAATTACACATCTATTAATATAAAATAAGAAGAGAATTATTATGACATACCTTAAAATGTTGCCATCAAAGCTGAGGACTTCTGTACCAGAACGTTGCCTGTTAGCGAGCTTTAATCTCTGTTGATCATTCGTTCCAGAAATAGGAGAAGAAGGTTCAGTGAGTGGATTCCATCTCTGACTCGCGTAAGTCATAAGAAGTTTATTTGGAGCTTTTGGTTGATCGGATTTGGGTTGATGATCTCTTTGATAAAGCATCCTTGCAGTCGAACCAGTTGCTTGATACTCCGAACAGATCTTCTGTAACCTTTTCCTCAGTTCTTGCATCGCATTATGATGCTCTGTACACAAATTCGTCTGGAGTAATTGAGAGGAAACCACTCGTTTACATATATTTTTGCATAAATCCGGACAGAATAACGGAATCCCGAATTCCACACTCAACGGAACCCATTCGTATTTATCATCAGGTGCGAAACTGTAGTTGGGGTCGCTTTTAAACAGCTTCAACAAACGAATATAACCGACTGACCATAGCTCTATCTGACTTGCCAAATCGCTTAACAGAAAATTGAGTTTCGAGCTTTCGTCTGTATCAAGCCCTAATTCCTTCCCGATATCAGGTGATGAACCATCGGAGTTCTTCAACGGCAGAGGGACATCCATGGTGGTGATTTTTCCAGATTCATCAAGGTCGTACCTGCTTAAAGGCTGAACTAACACAGCTGTGTGTTTCAAGAGTGAATTTAAACAATGGAGGAGTATGTTTCCTTTGACTAAACCCCCGTCGAATTTGTCTGAAACTGAAGTTTCATTCCACGACCATACGAGGGCTTTCTCGCAACCTGATAATGGAGCGGGAAGTAACCTTAAGAATTGACCTTTCATTAGGACGACGGATAACGGTCCACCACGAACAGCTGAGTAAAGTACGAGATTCATCCATGGTGTCAGGGAGGAGTAAGACGGCGGACCAAAATGAACCGGACCTTTAGGTCCGGGAAGTACAGAAGAAGGAGGAAGCGGTAACATTGAGACAACGATTTCGTAGTCACGACGGAATAACCTGTCTAGTGTTGCTGGTGCGAGAGTAGCTAAGCTTTCACATCGCATGATATCGACATGATATCTTCTTATTTTTTTAGTTATTGCTTTTCCTGCATCAGATCCTTCAAAATTATGATCCGATTTGGAACCCTCACCTTCACAAGTGTCATCTGTTGCAGTGACAGTGGAATCGGAATCATTAGTATCTTCAGTTGCAGTAACAGTGGAATCGGAATCATCCGGTACACCTGCATGTCCAGAAACAGAAGCAGAGTCTTCGTTGGTTGAAGAATCCATGGAAGCTTTCCCTTTGCTGGGAGGCATTCCTCCAGATGTTAAACATTCCAAAACAGATCGGAGGCTGAATGCATGGTTGGCGAATTCCTGAAGGACTCCCTCGAATTTGGCTCCTTCTAATGAACTGAGATCTTTGCAGAGATCTTCTATGCTAGCATGACCCAGTTTTCCTGCTTCGTATAATGTTACTGCATGTGACTTTAAGCCTGCAAAACCCATTTAATACAAAAAACCATGATATTTCTTGCATATAACCAAGCCAAGAAGAAGAAGAAGATAAAACAGAGTTACCTGGTGAAACAGAGCCCATCATAAGATATGATGTTATTTCTGCATCAACAACAAAAGCAACACGGGCATAACCAGAAGTAGGTCCATGGGCATCCGACCCATCAGGTTGAAAAACACTGCCATCAACAGATGTGTTTACAGATCCCACACTGGCACGAGAACAGTCATCTTCATCACCAAGTACAACATTTCTAGAAGATCCAGGACTATTTGGATCTTGAAGAATCGATCCAGGGTCAATTATTTTAACTGCCCATGCCAACCTACAAGCAAAAGAAGCAGCAGCCTGAAGTTGAGACAGTTCCACCTGTAATGTAGTCGCCAATTCAGCAACAGTTGAACTCTCACTTGAAACCACAAAAACAGCATAAAGCAACCTGCATAGTCAACTTCCCAACATCAGGATCTTCACTTTTCTTGTTGCACAAGTTAATTAATTACTCATAAAAAAAAAAAAAAAGACCAATTCTCTTACTCCTCGATTGGATCTTCATATGACTGCTCTCTGTTTGAAACAAACCCTTCTAGCTTGCATACTGTTACAATATTAACCATGTCAATTATATCTTACAGTTTACCCCTTATTTTTTTTTTAAACATAAAAAGTCTTGATTTGGAATATAATTTTTACCTTGAAATCGATCCTCGGCATAAACACAGACATCAAGGTAGACTAGTCCCCTTCGGTAAAGACCTTTGATGATGACAGGATCAAAGAGCATGAATGCATTTGTTTCCTCTTTGCATATTTTATCAATTGTTGCGATTTCTTCTTCTGAAAGCTTCTGCAATCAGAGTAAGAGAAGATCATCGTTATTATATCATAATCAAGATTAGAAAATGTATAGTATATTATTTGGAATGTTTAAAGATCATATCGATATATTTCGTTAATGCGCCTAAAATATACACATTATAATAGAGATGTGATGTCACCTTAAATTCTTCAATTGTAAAGTTGACAAGACAAACTCCCCACCAAGGTTCGATTGCGATGTCCACTGGGTGTGTAGGTAATGATTCTCTAGCTATTGACTTGTTCAGCTTCCACATTATTTTCTAAATAGCTCCAAAATTATTATGAATAATTAGATTTTAAAAAACAAGATGTTTAAACTGTTATTGCAAAACAAGAACACTAAAGCTACAAGGGAATGTCGGAACGCTCATTCATATACATGTCTGAGATTAGCAAACCTCACTGGACTTCATTGATTCAAAACTAAAATGAGTGCATTTAATACATTAAAATAGTCTCAGATTATACGTTTATGTTCATTTCATAAAAAACTTTGCTACTTCAAAACGGTGACATAAATTTTACATACTGTAATGGAGACAAGTGATGTTAACCTTTGAAAGTTCAATTGTTTCTGACTAAATAGCAGTAGGATGATATATGATATTGGGACTTGTTTCTAGGCATCATCTGTCTATATCAACTCTACAAAGAATCCAGATTAGAGAAAAAGGTGTTGGGCATCTTTATTGTCAACTTTCTTTGTAAGTGCCTCATCTTCATTAATATATATACAACCTTTAAGTCATAAATCATAATCACTAATAATGTGTAGGAGAAGTCAACATACCACAACAATCTCTGTTAACCGTGAATGTTTCCAAGAATATCTAGGGAAGTTGTACTCACAACATTTCTTTTTCTATATAAGTTCATATGACGAGTAATCATAGCCTAATATCACAGGTAAGAGCTACCTTACAGATATTGTAGCTTAATGAACATTTAGTATAATATGCTTCCATTTCAAGAAAAAAATAAAACATGTCAAATATGTTTATTACATACAAGGAAACAAATTAAGAGTATATATCATGAAAGGGAAAAAAAATGATATACGCACCTCAACAGAATCATATATCGATATGTAATGCCAGAAGTTTGAGACCAAAATACTAGAAATTAATTCATACCTTAGATCTGCACCTGTTCATGATATCAATAAATTCATTTCTGCCTATCCCAGTGAGTCTCAAGGCATCTGCCGCACTAAAATTTGGAATTCGATCATAAGACTGTTCTGCATACAAGATAAACATCAGTCTTTCTGGAAATCAAATGCAATGCTGCATATCAAAGTGATAGAAGCAATGCAATATATCTAATGCCACCAATAGAGATAGTAATAGTGTTGGTATACAGGTACAAAAAAAAATTATATAATTCATTGCAATGGGCTACTACCATTTTTCATGACTTCAAAGATCATATCACAATAGTATCTGAATGGAGAGACCCTCATTACACGACAAACATACTCAGCAAGATGATAAGGAAACAGCTGCAAGAAAAAAAAACATCATCAACTTCATGCCTCAATCAAGAGAACCTAATATATAAGCACAAGACTAAACAATTTGTTAAATATTAAGGTTGTGTGTGAAAAAACATAGAAACTATGAAGCTCTCTGTAATACTTACAGCTAAGTTTTTGCGTAAATAACGCATCATGTCCTCATAATATTCGCCTTCTCTGCATACTTTTCGCACAAAAGAAGTGCGCCATTGAAGCCTTTTCTTTATACAATGTTCAGTTATCCTGCACAAAAATACAGTTATAATGCAATGCAAGGCTCCCTTTTTGGCCAAGTTTCAAACCAGAATTTCATCATGTCCATTAGTAGTCATTGAGAAACAATAAAATCATTCAGTTTAATCCATAGGATTATCCCTAACTTGTCAGTACTGAAGGAATACTAGAAGGATAATAAAACAACTTCTGTAAACTATGTGATCATGTAAACAAAGCATCTATTGCGGGAGTAAACAATTTTTTGAATAAGGGGTACCAAATTTTAGTGAGTGCAATCAGAAACTCAAATTCAATTGAACACATCACCTATTCCGTTAATCTAATCAATAATTAAACAAACGCGAGTTTCTGCTGCAACTAAAGGAAGAAAAACAAGCTAGCAACATACTGCAACGACATTAACTGATTAACTAAACGAACCTTTTATGCCATTCATCCCTAGAATTCAAACTCGCCTGGAGACGTCTAGGGAGACTCTCCCAAGAACATTCCTCCTTAATTGCTCTCAATATCAACTGCTCCTCAATCGTCGACTGTGCGTGCAGCATGCTAACCGAATGAAATAACCTAAATTACTTCTACTCGACAAAATCACTAAATCCTGCACCGATTAACAAAATAACAATGTGTTGGCACAATTAATCAAACAATGCAATTGTTTCATCAACGAAATGCGTCATGGACGACGAATTTACCTGGATCAATGGAAGGTATTGTAGGGTTTTATGAATGTAACGATGGAGATCGGTGGAATCATACGGGGGTCATGATGATTTCATTCTCTGGTCATTAATTATGACGCGATCAATTTTGCATGTTGGGGATAACCACCATTTTCATTTAGGAACATGTTTGTACGCGAGGAGTCAGAACCATTAATTGCAACAATATTTTAATTTATGACAAATGATGTTATTTTGTGTTAGAGGTAAAATGTTAAACCTTTTTTATGACTATGAGATGATCTATATTGATTTACGAGATTCTAAACAAAAGGTATCTTAAAAATCTAACATGTAGGGTCCATATAAATACTTTATCAACCTTTTGGAGTTGAGGTGGCAAAAGATCAAAGGGATTGTTAAACAATTTGGGCACAGTCATGGTTCAGTTGTGGCTAGTGGTGTACAAACCGTTTTTTTTCTCCAAACCGGTTCGGTTCAAGTCAACAAAATCAACACCGGTTCAAGGCTAAACCAGTTCGTCAATAAAAATATATGAGTTTTGCAAACCAGTTCGGTTCATCGGAAACCGGTTAAAAAAATCAGCGGATTGGGCTTTTGACTTTTGTTTTTGGTTAGCTTGGGTTATATGTCTGTGGACTTTTTTTTGTTTTGGTGAATTAGATCAAAATGGATGAATTCACATTTAAAAAAAAAAGAAAAAGAAACAGTGGGTGTTGTGCACTTGTGTGTATATGTAAATTGAATTGAGAAGGTTGAATTAAGACATGGTCGGAGGTTGACGAAGAAGATAGGAGTGTTGGTTGTAGTGCATTGGTGTGTTCTTCAAGAAACTCTACCAAGCTAGTGATATAAGCTAAAAAGTAGAAGCTAGCAAATCATGCTTCTATTAGAATAATGAAAGAAAATGAAAATTGAATGCAACACGTCAACACCTCTTACTCTAGCTATGTTGTCTATTTAAATAAGGTTGGACGGAATGGGAGCGGGGAAGACCTGCGGGGACCTTCCCGCCCGGCGGAACACCGCACCGTCGGTGCGGGGAAGGATGAAGGGAGCCTCTCCCGCGTTCTCTCTCCGGCTGCGATTGGGTGTAATTTTTTTTTTTTGAAATTCAACCGTTATTAAACGGTAAAAAAATAAATATTTTTTTTTGCTACAACTACTAAATGGATTTAAATTCATTTATTTTGTTTGTTTGTTTGTTTTTTTTTTTTTTTTTACACACCTATAAATACACAACTATTTACCATCAAATAAAATTCACACAAACTCTCTACTCTCTTTACTTTCTTCTCAAAAAAAATGAATCCCGACAATCAAACCTCAACTTCCGTTCGAAGGAAAAAAAGTCATGGTTCGAGTATAAACATCCATTCTCGAAACATTTTTGCTATCGATTCATCACCACAAGGAGTTTATCGCCCCCAACTCGATGCTCCAATTCAATCTCCACTACAATTCCAATAACAAAATGTTGGACAATATTACCCGATGCAAGTTCCAAATGTTTCGCCGCAAATGTTTTCAAACTTTGTTGTGTTTCCGGATCAACAATCGCCAAATTAACATCAACCCTAAACCCAAACTCAAACTCAAACTCAAACCGACCAACAACGCCCACTTGTCGACGAGTTGGATGACTCAGAAGAAGAAGAAATGGTTCCCGAAACTCAACCGACACCACCTCCACAAAGACGTAAAGGGAAAAAAACAAGCACGCGAGGGTGTTGCACAATCGGGAAGACAAAAGCCGACAACATGGCTTCCACACGGAGAGCTAGTTGTAACAACGTAATTTTTTTCAAACAATTTTTTTTTTTAATTTCAAAATAAAGTATTTTCATTCAAAACAAGGCATAAACATTCTATGTGTCATAACAGAATACAAATCATACGAATCCCAAGATCACAAAACATCTATCAGTGTGTACAGATCACGCCGGCGCCTTCCCATGGTCCTCGCTAGTACCTGAAACACATACACAACAACTGTAAGCATAATTGCTTAGTGAGTTCCCCAAAATACAACTTACGCACATACACCTTTCTAGGCCCTGACCTTCCGGTCCATGTGTCTCAGGGGACTTCCGTCCCTGCTGGGTAAACCTTCCGGTCCTACCCACGCCAACCTTACGGTCCAAGACTCACAACGCCTTCCGGCCCATAACATAATCGCCTTCCGACCCATAACATAATCGCCTTCCGGCCCTTAACATAATGTCTTCCGGCCCACATAACATACATAGCACGTATAGCAATTAACTTATCACATATAGCACATATATCTCATATCATATCCGACCTTCCGGTCACACAGTCAAACCCTTCCGGGTACAGTATAGTGAGAAGACTCACCTCGTAAATATCGAAAGCTAGCAAATCCCGAAGTCACTCGTGCTCGATCCGCCAAGCTACAATCTCCCTATAACATCATACATCTCTTATTAACACTTTTATCTTCTAAGTTTGACTATCCCTAAGAAGTCAAACATAGGTCAACTCTGGTCAACGGTCAACTTGACCGGACTCGGCGAGTGCACAAGGGCAACTCGGCGAGTCTAGACGCATCCGCCAACTCCATAGGATTCCCTTCTTACTCGTCGAGTACTTCCCCTGACTCGACGAGTTCCACCTGGGAGAGTCGCGGGGCCACCCCGACTCAACTCGCCGAGTCTCAAGAACAACTCGGCGAGTTCCAGCTCGACTCAGTCCACCTGTCGACCCTCTCTAACTCGTCCTGACTCACTGAGTCAACCATAACTCGGTCAGGACTACTCACTGGGTGTCCTCAAGGACAATCTTCAAGCGACTCGTCGAGTCTGTTCATCAGACTCGGCGAGTCCATGCCATGCACCAGCTAAAACTGGCTTTTGCGGTCAGATCCGTTCCATCCATTCATAGATCTGGCCTTCCCAAGCTTATTTGTCACGTAAAGTCTCAGTCTTGGTTGCCATGCAATGCGTACAAGGCTTATTTTGGGGAAACAACCTCTAATATGACCACCTTAGCTTCTAACTCAAAAGGATGGACATAAAGCTAGTCATATGGGGTCTCCTGGACCTGCTAAGGCCCAGATCTAGGTTCCATATCTCCATGGAACCTTTCATACTTCCAATTTAAGCCAAGAAATGCAAGAAGAAACCCTAGATTTGACACATCAACACAAAACACGAAGTTTGGCTCTGAAAGTTACCTCAAGAAGACTCCCTTGATGAATTAGCAACAAATCCAAGCTCCCCAACTCCTCAAGTTTGATCCTCTCCCTCCTTTCTTGCAATATCACACAAAATGGTGAACAAATGGCCTCCAAATACACTCACAAGGGCTCACAGTCGTATGGGGGCTCTTAGGGTTCAAGGTCGCCGCAAATGAGGGCCATAAGGTCCTTTAAATAGGGCTTAGGACCGGGAAATTAGGGTTTCATTAAACAGCGCAGACTCGCCGAGTCCATATCCTGGACTCGCCGAGTCCAAACGAATCCCGTGTCCAGGATCACGACCCTACTCGGCGAGTCTGAGCTCCAACTCGCCGAGTCCCCTCTCAAAACACAAAATAATCAAATCAATAAAGATACCTGGAATTCCGGGCTGTTACACTAGTTTTGGTCAAAGTTTGGGCTGACATTTCTGAATATTCGATTCAAGGAAACACACAACCAGGAGAACATTTTTGGTTTCGCATTTAAGAACGGTTTCGAGAGGAGCTAGAAAAAGGCGACGACTATCGTACGAAACATCAACTGAATTCTAAGTTTCAAGAAATAGCAAAGGGGGTTTCAAAAATAAACGGGTTGTACAACAACCTAAAAACCCAACGGAAAAGCGGCCAAGGGGACGAACAAAATACTTCAAGAAGCTTTGCAGTTTTACCTTGAAAAAGTCGGAAAACCATTCAAGTGGCACGATTGTTGGAAATTATTGGTTCGATGTACTAAGTAGAAAAAATACGAGCAAGATTTTATTTTTGGAGTCCAACAATCAAAGCGAACGAAAACGTGCTCTAGTGGTTACACAACCTCCTCCGATGCTCGGGTCAGTCTAGATTTAAATAAGGATGACGAACTCGAGCTAGAAGAAATTGTCCACCCAATGGGTAGGGACGAAGCGAAGAGAAAGGGAAAAGGGACTTCTTCGGGTGTATCTGATTTCAGCGGGGACATTGACAAAATGCAGAAAATAACATCGTCGTTTGATCGATATAATCTTAATTTCTCCGAACGTTTGACGTTCGACAGAGAAAAAGAAGAAACAAGGAAAAAGGAGCGGACGGAGAGACAAGAAATGGAGGATATGAAGTTTTTGATGGAAAACGTCGATCATCTCTCGGGGCCGGCTCTCGAGCTCGTGATGAAGAAGAGGGAAAAAATTCTGAAAAAATATTTTCCGTAGGTCATTCTTGGTTTGTTTGACTTTTAGTTTGTGTGTGTGTGTTTTTTTTTTTTTTTTTTTTTTATTTTTATAATCTTCTAGTTTTTTAAATTTTAGGTTTAATGTAACTTTTATTTTAATTAATGAAATGTTTTTTTATTGTTAATTAAATTTTATGTTTAATATTAATTTAAAAATTATAAATCATTAAAAAAATAATTTTATTTAATAAAAAAAAGTGAGGTAAGGGCTTCCCACCCATTTTTTGGGTTTTAGGTGAGGGAAAAATAGTGAGGAAAGCTTCCCTCCCATACCCTCCGGTCTAATAAATCATACCCACCTTTTCAAACTTACTCCTAAAGTAAAGCAAAATACGGGATAAAACCACAAATCTGCCTTTCCTCTGAACAAGTAAACAAGAAATAGATGTGTTTCTGTATGAATATATTATTTGTTCTTGACGTGGGTTGCTGCAAAGAAAAGTTTACCATGCTAAGGAAGAGTTGTGACTTTACACTAACCAAACCGGTTTCACATCGGTTCTTTGAACCGGTTCACCGTAAACTGGTCTTAAACCGGTTTCACTATCTATATACACGAACTGGTCGGAACTGGTGGTTCGGTTCTTGAACCGGATCAGTTCATACTGGACTGGTTCATTATGAACCGGTTTTCCGGTTCATGGGGCGGTTTGGTTCCTGAACCGGTTTTTTTGTGCACGCCTAGTTGTGGCCTTACCCGACCGATTATATCAACTACTCGCTTTCGAGGCCCAACCGACTCAGAGACCAGTTAAAAAACTTATTTATATAACCATTTTTTTGTATTTTTAATATAAGTTTATTATTATTTTTCAAATCGGTTAAAATGTATCAAGTTTTATAACGGTTGCCAAGGCCCGTCTATGTCGGTTAAGAAATTTTCCGGACTAAGTCAGGTTATAAATATAGGCGGAGGCACATTGGATCCCGGGGTATCCTAGGATGCCCCTCAAAAAAATATTAGTAGTGTAAATATTTTTAAAAAAACTCGTTTTATGTTGCGATTATACTTTGGATAAAAAATAGGCTACCTAAAAAAAATCAGGTTATTTCTAAATGGTCCAAAATACAAACTAGTCCAAAAATTTTAAGCCCACGCCAATTAGTTATTGAAACAAAGAGGTATACGCTCAATTAGTTTAATGAAAAAAAACGGACGTGTTTTTTGTCTTGTGATCGTCGACTTCAGAAATCAGAAGTCGACTTGTCTTTTGTTTCTTCGCCTGACTACCTCGCTAAAATCGCATATTTGCATGCTGGTGGCTTATTCCGGCGACCTCCTTCGGTGGTGAGTGATCAAACTCATCAAAGTACACAATGAAACAACTAAGTATAAAAAAATATTCAATCTTATTATCTGTTGTTAGGTTAATTCAAAATCCAATTTTTTGTCATTATGTTGACAAATTCGAAATTACCAATTAGGTTTGTTAAATTAGGGGCTCAAGGTTAATAATGATTGATTATTTGTTGTTGAAACTTGAAATCAAGTTTATAGTTGAAATATCGTGATAATTTGATTGTAGGTTGTTATTTGTTGTTGAAACTTGAAATCAAGTTTATAGTTCATATATTTTGATTGTAGGTTGCTATTAATTTTTTTTCAAAAGACATTTAGATTTTGGAGACAAAAATAGTGAAGGAACTTCCAAAAAAAATGGCTAATGAAAGTATGCAAGTTCCACAAACTAATCAACCTACTGTAAAACCATAGGAACCACAATCTAATAAACCTACTCCATAACCACAAGAACCACAATCTAATGAACATACTCAAAAACCAAAAGTGACACAATCTTTTGATTTGAATGGTCTTCCTTTGAACCCATGGGATGGGCCAAAGATTACATCTTATAATCTTAATCAAAAGGATGAAATATGGAGAGCATATTTGATTAAAGGGCCTTTGTCAACCAAAGGGGCATAATTTTGCATTTTCCTTATTTAGTAATAAGCCAATACATTTTGTTGTGGAATGGTTTACTGATTTTCATGGTTAGAGTATAACGTAAAAAAGAAGAAAGCATATTGTTTTTGTTGCTACTTGTTTGGAGACATGGTAGGGGAACAAGGTGGAAGAGATGCATTTATAATCGAAAGCTTTGACAATTGGAGTAAAAAAAACTCATTCCGGAAACATATGGGTAATATTCAAAGTTATCACCATAAGGCCCAAGAAAAGTGTGATTTGCTATTGAGAAAAAACCAATATATTGGTGAAGTCTTGCATAAGTAAACAGAACTTGAACAAAGTAATTATGAAATTCGATTACGTGCTATAATTCGTAGTTGTAGATTTTTATTAAAAAATGCATTACCATTTCGTGGACACGATGAGACGGAAAAGTCTAATAATAAAGGACTTTTCATTAAAGTATTATCTTTGATTAGAGAAGATAATGAGAATATTTTTAAAGTTACTATAGAAAATGTTCAGAAAAATAAAAAGTTGACTTCTCTGACGATTCAAAAAGATATTGTCAATTGCTTTTCAAAAGAGATAATCAAGTCTATTTGTGATGAAATTGGTAAAGATGTGTTCAGTATATTAGTTGATGAGTCTAGTGATGTTTCAAAAAAAATAAAACAATTGACTGTAGTTTTGAGATATGTTGAAGACTTATGAATGTAATGAAAAGATTTATTGGAGTTGTTCACGTGTTGGATACATCTTCTTTGACTATTAAAGCCACCATCAAAACCGTATTTTCCAATAACAATTTGAGTATCGCTCAGGGGAGAAATCATAGAATATTTATTCCTTTAATATGATATTAATTATTTTTTTATGTCTTATATTTTTTTTTTGTTAATTTTTCAAATATATAGGTGAGGGGGCAAGGTTATGATGAAGAAAGTAATATGAGTGGTGCATTCAACGGTTTGAAATCTTTGATTGTAAATGAAATCAGTTCCACACATTATATACATTGTTTTTTGCACACCAACTTCAATTGGTGGTTGTGGCAGTTGCAAAGAAACATGATGATGTTGAAGAATTCTTTGAACAACTAGCTTTGGAGGTTACTGTCATTTGTGGGTCTTGTAAGAGAAAAGACATGATACGAGAGATGCGAAAAGAAAGAGTGGCAACCGAAATTGGTATTGGTGAAACTGAAACATGAAGAGGGTTGAATCAAGATATTTCTCTTGTTCGAGCTGGAAATTCTAGATGAGGTTCACATTTTAGAACAACTGTAAGTTTGTTGAATTTGTTTGTAGAAGTTGTTGCAGTCCTTAAATATGTCAAACACGAGGGGTCTACTTTATCTAACCGTAATCAAGCAAAGGGTATTTTATCATATTTTATGTAACATCCTGTTTCTTGTAATTTTTGATTCGTAGGTCGGAAGTCGATTGTGTAAGGTTTTGGGTCTTAAGGAGGCAAAGTTTAGTCCTTGTGGAAGGAGGTAATGATAGTTAAGAGATTTTACCCTTGAATTGTGTTTTGGGCCGAAGGGTAAAAAGGAAAAAGTCATAGGTCGGGTTCTTGCAAGAAAAATGTATTTTTGTTCGAGAAGTTTTTATTCCAAGATATCTAGAAAATATCGTGGGGGCTCTTCAATACCTTTCCGTGGATATAAAGAACGTCGAAAACATAGTTGGAGCGAAGAAGTTACGACTGTTTAAAGTTAAGACGATTTTGGGTTAGCCGCGTACGTTGGACGTACGCGATCAGAACCCAAACCCTATTTTCGTGGTTTGAGCCTTACTTTAGCTCCTTAACTTCCCCAAACCCATTCTATTCTCAACCTCCACCCTTCAACATCCTCCTTTGAAACCCTAACCCTGGTTTGAGCCTTGTGAGCAAAAAAAGGCGTTTTTAAGTTCTTTAGAGTGTTGTTGGTGCATCTTGGAGAAGAAGGAGCTCATTGGTGAAGTTTTGGTTGCATTGGAGCTTGTAGATCCAGACGTTGTTCACCTTGATCTTTCTTCTGGAGGTATAAAGTTTGAATATTGATGATGAAATTGTTAGATCTAGCTAATTTTGGGTGTTATGAGTTTTTGGTCACTTTAAGTGCGTAAAGTTTAGATCTTGAAAGTTTGTGACCTTGTTATAGATAAAGTTGGAAACTTTATCCATCTAAACATCATGTTGATTCAAATATGAAGGTTGGAGACTTGGACTTAATGGATTAAGTTGAAAAAGATACAATTTTGGTCCCTTTGAGACTTAATGACTAAATCTTGTTTGTTGGGACCATTCTAATGGATAAAGTTGGAAACCTTTTCCATTATGAAGCTATTAGGAACCATAAAAATGTGATCTTGGTCCTTCGATCCCTTGCATGCAAGAGTTATGATGTCTTAATGGATTCATAAGTTAGAGTTTTGGCTTCTGGACCTTTTCTAGCCATAGAAACTCATAAAGGTGGAAACTTTATGACTTAAGTCGATGTTTTGAGTCTAGATTTGAAATCTAGACAAAAGGTCTCAAGTGATAAAGTACTTAATGGATAAATAAGATCAGGTCGCATATGCTGGGCGTATACAGCTGCCATGGACTTTGACTTTGTTGATTTTCGTTGACCGTTGAATTTTGACCAATTTTGACTTTAGTTCAAAATTGAGGGTTTTGGACTGTTAATTAAGGTTTTACTTGGTTTTGGTGATTAGTGAATTCGCGGGAGCACGTATCGCAGAAAGGGAAACATGTCTCAGTTTTTCGGGTTCTTTCATTTCAGGTGAGTTTTGCCTCATTGTACCTGTGGGTCGAAGGCACCAATGTCAGCCCATTAGTTTTGGTTATCTTTTAGTAAAAGGATGTCATAGGGACTGTATATAGTCATGTATGATAGACTGGGGACTCTTGATGTAGGCATTCTTGCCTTTTCCTCGTTTGGTTGTGTATCTAAAGTAGGATCGCCTATTCGGGTGTCTTTCTCACATATGAGTATATACGATCATGTATTCCTTGGATTGTTGGTACTTAGTATGTTGCTATGTTGTAGTGATCTGTTAGATTTGTATCCTGGTCTATAGGATGTTACTATGTTGTAGTGACCTGTTAGAACTATATCATGGTATATAGGATGTTGTTAGACTGTAGTAATCTATTAGATATGTATCATGGTATATAGGATGTTGCTATGCTGTAGTGATATGTTAAATCTGTGTGTCTATCTGTCCTTACTGGTTATCATCTAGTGGAGTGCCCTAGGGATTGTATGTAGTAATGTAGGATATCCTGAGAACTCTTACTAGGCTTTCTTGCTTATTCCTTGTTTGGTTGTGACTCTAGAGTAGAATGATCTGTCCGGGTGGCTATCTCACATCTGGATACTTATGGTTACACATTTTATGGAGGTTAGCTGGTAGCGGGTAGTTCATACCTAATAAAAATTTACATATTCCGACCCACACAAAACAAGAGTAATATATTCGTAGTTTGACCAAATTGAAATTTTAAACTTATGTTAATTCTATTAATATGTAAAAGTTATATGGGTATTTCCATTACGAGAAATTAAATATCCTCTTACCTTTTAATCCTACCAATCCTCCTACTCATTTAAATTATGATATGTGTCATATTAGTATCCTAAAATATCATTAAATCTTATTAAATTTTACAAGTAGACAACTTCTTTTAAATTGTTAAGTGTTAATATTATGAATTGAAAACAATAATAAGAAATGTGAAATGATTATATACAAAATGAGAACATACAAGCATATATTCATGATTTCAATGCTTAAAACATTACCATCACCACCACTTTCACCTTTAAAAAATTTCTTTAATATATATATATATATATTTTTTTTACATGTATTATTAAAAATATTAATAATAACGAATTTTAAAATTAATACACTTGTTTATATTTTTAATACAATAATAATAATAATAATAATAATAATATACAAAAACTTTAATATTTCCCCCCGTATATATGATACACATATTTTTAAAGATGGAAAAAGTTAAAAGTTATAAAAACTACAAAAATAGAAACTTGAAGGGCTACTTCTATAATTAGCTCAACCTAGCAATAATAACGTACGGAATTGGGAAAACACGGTATATAAACCACGTAATTTTAATTTGCCGGCGCCTCCTTCCTAATCTGTTCTACATTCTGCATTGAATTAGGGCACGCGCTCGTCTTTCTGGCCGCAGTGCTATCGTCTATTCACTGACGATTTCTCTCTTCGTATCTCCGTCAGCTCCTTTTCATCATCTCCGGTGTCTTTTTCTACAAATCAGATATCTGACATTCTGACATCCCTGCTGTGTTTCCCTTTTCTTGTCTGTTCTGTAGTTCAGTTTGTAATATTCACTTGCTATAAAGGGTAGATAGGGTTGTATGATGGCTCTTCGTTTCGAGGTAAAGGTTTCATTAACCTGTAATTCCACATTGCTATCGTAGAGTGTTTAAAGGTGCAAAGAATCATGAGAGGAATCGGATTCCAATGATATAATGTACACATGAATATAATGTAGCTATACAACTAAAAATCCATTTTAATCTCCCAACACAAGGGTCCAATTTTGATTTTAAAAGCTCCGCTGGTGGTTTTTTGCATTGAAAATGTGATCAATAGTTAATTTTTCATTCAAAGAACAATACTTTGTATGGGAATTTTGAAAGTTGATCTAGTAGTTTTTTTTTTTGTTTGGTTTGGATAGGTTCTTGGGAGGTTCAATCGTGCTCGTGCAGCTCGGTTGACACTCCCTCACTTCACCTGCCACACGCCTCTTTTTATGCCTGTTGGAACACAAGGTTAGAGCATTTGAATTTCATTCCGTGTGATAGTATTTATCAAACTGCAACTTTTGACCTAAATTTACGTTCATTAGTTTTCTTGAGTTAATACTTGTTGTATTTTAATTATGGTTGGAGACAGGGACAATAAAAGGTTTGACAACCCCTCAACTGGAGGAGATTGGGTGCGAAATTATACTTGGAAATACATATCATCTTGCACTTCGTCCAACTTCTGAGCTAATTGATGAATTTGGGGGCCTTCACAATTTTATGAACTGGCCCAGGGCACTTCTCACTGATTCTGGTGGTTTTCAGATGGTAATTCTTCTTTCTCATATATCTCTTTATCACCAACTCAACAACATAATTCATTGCTTATCATATAATTTCTATCTGCCTAATGGAATTTAATCTTCTTTTTTTGTCATTATAAAATTTTAGTGTGCATCACTTTCAGGTCTCACTGTTGCATTTAGCTGACATCACCGAGGAAGGTGTCACATTTCAGGTTCTCTCTCTCTCTCTCACACACACACACACACATTTTTACAAGCTCTATATGGAATTTAGTGTTCCATAACTAATCTTTGATAATTCATTCTGCAGTCACCAGTTGATGGAAAGCCTATGCTTCTAACCCCTGAAGAATCAATCCAAATCCAAGTAAGTTTAAGTGATTATTAAACTTAACACCTATGATGTATGTGGAAATAAGTTGACAATGTGGAAATTGAAATATATATAGTTATTTCGGTGATTAACCTTCATGTTTTATGGTGTATTGCATATATCCATCTACTTTTGTAGAACAGAATTGGAGCAGACATTATTATGGCTCTTGATGATGTAGTGAAAACCACCATTACAGGTCCGAGGATTGAAGAAGCCATGCATCGAACTTTGCGTTGGATAGACAGGTGCATAGCAGGTACATTTTTTTTAATATCAACAATATTTTCAATTTTCAATTTTATTTTTATTGATAATTTGATATGCAGCTCATAAGAGACCAAATGAGCAGAATTTATTTGGAATTGTACAGGGTGGTTTAGATCCTGTTTTAAGGTGATTAATAATAGTAACACTCCATAGTCCATTCCATTCATATATAAATTAGTTATCACCAAAAGACTAACTTTTACTTATCAGGGATATATGTGTCCAAGGTTTGGTGGAAAGGAATTTGCCTGGGTATGTACACCAACACAGCACAAGTAGAATGTTATTTGATTAAAAATTGATTTTGTTATTTAAAATAATAATAATAATAATATATGGATTTTACTTGTGCAACCAACCAATAGCTATGCTATTGGTGGGCTTGCAGGGGGTGAAGATAAAGATTCATTTTGGCGTGTTGTTGCACAATGCACAGCTTCACTTCCTGAAAGCAAACCCCGATATGTTATGGTACTTTATGTCACCTTTTTTTTTTTTTTTAAATGACATTGTTTGGTATATCTTAACTTAATATAGTGGTTTGATTATATCTTGCCAGGGTGTTGGGTATCCACTTGATATTGTAGTTTGCAGTGCTTTGGGTGCTGACATGTATGACTGTGTATATCCTACACGTACAGCTCGATTTGGCACTGCTCTTGTGCCTGAGGTATCCTATTTCATTGACAATTTTGCCCCTGGCTCTTAAAAGCTTATCATCACTCTCATGTCTTGATTTCAGGGGGTCTTAAAACTAAAACACCAGTCAATGGCTGAGGATACCCGACCAATTGACTCAACATGCGAGTGTATGGTATGCTTATGAATTACTATAAATTAAGATCATATGTTTGATTTTCCCATGTTCTTCATTTCCTTTGTTGATTATAAATTAATAATGTAGGTTTGCAAAAAATACACAAGGGCCTACCTTCATTGTCTTGTTACAAAAGATGCCATGGGTTCTCAGCTTCTCTCTTATCATAATTTATACTACATGCTGCAGGTAATGAATTTCTGATAATTTATAGTATCTCTTAAACTTCATTATCTTTTTCTCATAATTAAACATTAAACCATTTTAATTTGCAGCTTAGTAGAAATCTTCATTCGTCAATTATAGAAGGAACATTTCCAGAGTATGTTTTCCTTTTAACTTTTTGTGCAGTTTTTCCCTTGGGTAGTATTTTTTTGAATCTGGGAGACAAGTTCTTATCTGCCACCAATGTGTTTTTTTTTCCTGCAGATTTGTATGCAACTTCTTGAGGAAAATGGTATGTGTACTTTTGGCATCACTTCACTAAATGCATTTTTAATCCATCAATTTATATTTCAGAAAACATATTGAAAGCGATTTTTTTTTTTGTAGTTTCCAAAAGGTGATGTTCCAGAATGGGTCTGCAATGCAATGGAGGTTGCAGGAATAGACATCTCATCATGTTCCACTTCCACTTCTACCCCAGTTAACTCAAACAAAGATTAACAACATACATACTTGATACTTGATACTTGATACTTCAACCAAAGAATCAAGCTACATAGCTATTTCTTGACCTTGAGGTCCAAAATGTTATATAAGTCGTTGCTTACAATATGCAGCATAAATTTTGTAATCTATATGCTGCTCCTTCATTTGATTCCCTATAATTTGCATAGGTTCTAATTTAAATACCAAGTGGTAGACAGTCATTACTTTAACATATACATTGGGGGATCACTGTTGAAAGACTTCACAGTATGCCATTTTCTAGATTGGTTTCACAATTGTGAGATTTTAACTTGTTAAAGTTTTATATATTTGTGTTGTCTGTATGACCCGATAAGTAGTTTTATATAAATGTTTAAATAAAAATCTAAATACATATAATACCTGTTAATAAAACTGAATTAAGGAAACGTGTGCATCATATAAATTTGAAAATGACCTTTGAAAATAATCCTAACTTCTAGATAATTCGAAGCAACGATTTTTGTGAAAAAACAAGAAATGGATATATTGTACATTACTACTTTTGTACTTCACTGAGATATTGAACTTATAGCCCATTAAAGTTTTCAATAGGCTACGTGCAGCCCATAATGTATTGGGCCAATAGCTTTACCCTCTGACCCTCTTAAGTCTCAACTTATTAGGGGAAAATGAAATAAAAAAGATAAAAATAAGTAAAATCAACAAAGTTGCATGAAAACTGCGAGGTATAAATGGAAAAA
This sequence comes from Lactuca serriola, assembly GCF_051521515.1. NCBI lineage: Eukaryota > Viridiplantae > Streptophyta > Magnoliopsida > Asterales > Asteraceae > Lactuca > Lactuca serriola. The sequence continues at coordinate 3,755,145 of NC_136408.1, forward strand.
AAAGACATAACTAGGGTAAAACCGTAAATGTTTTGCAAACGTAAGGGTTTTCTTATGATTCATTTTAAACAAACCTTTTATCGATGAACTAACTGGTTAATAATAAACTCCTTTTGAAACAATTATAGAAAAAACCAATATTATCATCGCCATGCCTTGAATATGAATATAGATTTTATCATAAACCCCAAACATGCTACTCTCTATTTAGAGGCATTATAACGGTGCCTATCTAAATTCATTAAGTATAATAATATTAAATATAGAAAACATAGATCAAAATGTTAAACTAAAAAAATTTCAATCAAAAACTCTTTTTTAATAGTAACAACTAACAAATAGATTTTTAAATTACTAAATAAATCATATAAATTTGCAAAATGTTGCGGTGGAAAAAATATTGATGTTTGAAATAATAATTAATGATCAAAATTAAAAATATGCTTAAATAATCAATTTTTAAATTAAAAAAAGTACGAAATTAAAAATTATATTTAACTTTATTTACATATAATTTAAGAGTATGTTTTATTATTATGTAAAATCTTGTATGTAAAGACTATTGATATGATGTAGTTTTCATATGTATATATTTTATCAAATATTTAAAATGTTTTATAACGTATTAATATAAAAAATTATTAATTCAAAATTAATAATATTTTGAAATGAGACCAGCCATGTAAAAAAATATCAAAAGTTGGACAAAAAATATGCAGATAAGGAAAAACCACAGGGACTAAAACTGTTATTTACTTTAATATAAAAAAAATATAAATGATGTTAAGGTTCAAATATTATGCGTGTGGGCTCCCAACTTCACCCGTTACCGACTTACCGGTACGACCGCCTTCATTGTGACGCCTATAAATACCAGAGAAGGATAAATTATTTGGCGCCTGTTTCATTTGCAAACAAGTTATCGTTTGCACAAATTCTAGGGTTTCCGTACGATTTCTCTACTGATTGTTTGAAGCTTTCCTTCATCGATTCTTAGTTAGTGATTCGTAGAACTCCAGTTGCCGAAGTTGTTGATCATCATAAAACCTTAGACATTTCCGTGAAATCGTGTAGTTTGAATCCTAAAATGAGCAAGCCAGTAGGATTTTCAGGCTTAAAGAGCTTCGATCAGTTCAAATCTTCGTTAGGATCGTCTAGTTCGGCAACTGCAAAAAGTTTCCAGATCTCTACACGACAACCTTCCTATTCGAATTCATCAGGAAGTTTTGCTAATTTGAAGCTCACTGCAGGTTTTTCATTACGGAGACTGAGATTATTGATTCTAATGATTTCAAAGATAAATTATTTTATATTATGCGATTGATTCCTTTTGTTGCAGAGAAATTGGTCAAAGAGCAAGCATCCGCGAAAACAGATCTTGACTTGGCGGTATACTTAATCGTTCTTGCTCTATGTATTTCTGTCTCTTATTGCTCAATTGGACGTATGTATGTCTATTTCTGTGCTTGATTGTTGTAAGTGCTCCAGTTTAGTTGTATTCTACTTATAATATTATGTTCTTTCATGAATAATGTCGCTTACATTAGATGAAGTCCTGTAGAAACAAACAGAGACATTCCTATCCATAATCATATTATAGTTAATGTGCATTTATAGTTATATACTGCTGCTTATGTCCCATAACTATAGTCCAATTGAATGGCGAGGGCATTGATTATGATTAGTTTAAGAAGATCAAAGTCACAATAGTATACTAACGCATAGGAGTGTGTGTGTGTGTGTGTGTGTATTTTGTTAGGAAAATGCTGAACCAAAAGTGTTATATTAAAATAGGAGGTAAAGTAAAGGGGAGAAGATTTATTCATGGAGTTTACTATAGATACAAGAACATCGTACATCCTAAACCTGAAAAACAATGGCTAAAACCATGACTGAAATTCTGAGAACAGAAAGTCTTTCATCTTGCTCCTTGCACCATTTTAATACGATGCCCAGGGCCTTGTTGCTTAGTGCACCTCTCTTTTCACCAGACAGCTCTTTTAATTTCCCTAACCTCAGATGAAATTTAGGGAGGAGGGTGGAGTGCATGATCAGTTCATCCAGCCAAGAATACTAGTCCAAATTCTGAAGGCCAAAGGATAGACCATAGAAAAGTGCTCTGCTGACTCCATATTGTTCGTGTATAGAGAACCAGCTAGGAATAAACCACCCTTCTTGAGCATGTTGTTGATGGTTGCCACCCCTTTTGCATGTAAAGCCTTAGTAAAAACCAAGCCTTAGGGGTAGCTGTTGATACCCAAACAATATCCTTTAGAGGCAATGTTTTTTCATCATTACTATGCATAAGCTGTTTGTACATAAAGGCTTCCATGAAACCCTATGCACATTTGTGCGTGTGTGTGTTATATTGTGCTTATATCGATGTATTGGGTGTGAAACCTACTCTGATCAAAGACTTGCAATGGATGCAGAATTCTAAGCTGAAGAAGTTATCAGAGCATATTCATGCTTTGGAAGAAAAGTTACAGAATGCTTATAATGAAAATGCAAAGCTTAAAGTGAAGCATCAAGAAGATGAGAAACTTTGGAAAGGACTAGAGTCGAAATTCTTTTCTACAAAGACCTTATGTGATCAACTTACTGAAACCTTACAGCTTTTATCCGATCAGGTTCAGGATGGTAAGAGGTTCACCATTGATCCTTGATTCCTACATTATCATGAGACAATTATGAATGCAACTATCATGGTTCTTCTTCCACAGGTGAGAAAGATAAAGTCTCTTTTGCCAATAAGCTGTCTGAAACTTCATTAGCACTTGACAATCTGCATGGACAAATGAAGTCTCTGTCTCTGAAGCTGGAATCATCAGAAGAAACTATTAGGAACCGTAAGTTAAATCTCTCTGCTTTAAGATTCACTACATTGGATCCTATAAGGGCCGCTTTGTGTGCTTTTCATAATTCAGTTTAATTCTTTGGATTTGTGGAATTGTGCTTGCAGGTGAAAAGGAGTTGGAGGAACTTGTTGTCAGCAACGAAAATGTAGAGAAACAACTTAAAGATGAACAGTGCAAAGTTCTCAGTCTCACAGATGAAAAGGGTATTGTGTATTAAGAAGATAGGATGTAGAAGCATGTTCTATTTTAATCGAAGTATGGATATGGGACAAAATAGAGATTTCAACTTGTTTCCATCTCAGTATATATGTTATATGTATATATTTTGCAGATAGTCTAATCAAGAACTTTGAAGAGACTGTAGCAGCTAATGAATCAACCATAGAGAGTTTGACTTATAAATTGAGCGAGTTGCAACTTGAGCTAACATCAAAGGAAGATAGGCTTAATGACATGCAGAACCTTAATGAAAGAAAAGAGAAAGAGAATACGGATCTTATAGCCTGTAACAAGAAGCTTGCTGAGCATTTAGACAAAGCAATGCAGGAGAACCAGAGCCTAGAGAATTTTGTAAAGGTGTTGACCTCTCAACTGGCAGATTTGGATAGACAGAGTGTAGCCTTTTGTGAGAAGGTTGTTAAAGCCAATGCTTTTGTTGATTCTTGCTTTGAGTTGTTACAAGAGGAAAAAAGGCTTGCAACACAAAAGGCACAACAACGTTATGATTGGCTTCATGGTCAGCTTTTAAATACCACATCAGAAAAAGATGCATTGCAGATGGTCAATCAGGAGTTGAATAATAAGATCACTGAGCTCCAGAATGATCAACAATCCACTATAGCCCAGCATGCAGAAGAATGCCGCATAGCAGAAGAGAAGGTTCTGAAGTTAGAGTCTGAAACAGAAGTTCTTGCTTCAAAGAAGACTGAAATGGAAAACCTGATCATCACATTGGAGGACAAAATTCGTTCTTTATCTGAAGCTTCTAGATTATCAGAGATGCAAATGGTAAGGATGTATCCGACTATTACAAAGGTTCTGGATTATCATATAATGCTTAATCAATATGTCTTGTTAAAAATGCAGCAAGATTTTCAGTTGAAGCATTCGGAATCCGAAACTGAGAATAAAGAGATTATCAAAAACCTTCAATCAGAGATACAAAAAAAGGAAGAGGAAATAGATAATCTGCAAAAGGAGGTGGTGAATCATGAACAGAATGAAGACTCACAGGAGAAACAACTTAATCAGCTTCAAAGCTTGCTACAGGAGAAGGAACAGGTTGTTTTGGAACTAAAGGAAAAAGAGAAACAGATTGAAGATCAATTAACAGAGGTTTTATTTCTTTACACGTCTATAGCTGTTATTTATATTCTATCTTAACATTCATGCCATATAAACATTATATGATGCTGTAGGCTCAAAAGTCACTGGTTGAAGCTGAGGATAAATTGGCAGAAGCTAAGAAACAATACAACCAGATGTTAGAAAGTAAACAGTTGGAACTTTCAAGGCATTTGAAGGAAATTTCTCAAAGAAATGATCAGGTAAGGTCAATTGTCATGTGTCTATGTCAACAAACTTAATAGTTGATGAGGCAAACTAACAATGGGTTATATTATATTAGGCTATTAATGTTATTCGAAAGAAGTATGAAACAGAGAAGCAGGAATGCATCAATATTGAGAAAGAAAAGGTTGGCCATTTAAAATATATATATATATATATATATATATATATATATATATATATATATATATATATATATCTTCTGTTCATTGATGTGTTTGATCTTGAATTGTATTTGATTATTTTGATTTATTCTCAGGCTGAAAAAGCAGTTATAGATATGGAAAAGAAAAGTGAAGAGAAGGTTTCAGATTGCAAAGAGGAAGCGAAGCAGCAATTGTTGAAGATAGAGAGAGAACACACTGCTTTGGTATGCATGTGGAATATGATTCAGCTCAAGTAATATTAATAGTAGCTTAACGTTATTCATTCTCATTTTGCAGATTAATAAAATTCGGATGGAGAATGATAAGAAGGAAGAAAGTCTAAAATCTAATCACTCTGAAGAGTTAAAAAGGATGCAACTCCAGGCTGAGAATGAACTCAAAGAGGTGGGACCTTGATGAATGCATAGCATACATAAGCTTCTAATCTGCTAACTTGACATTTTTTTATTATTATCTAGAAAACAAAGTTGCTCAAGAATCAACATGAAGCAGAGTTAAAGGAACTGAGGTCTCAACATGAAGAAGACTGTAAGCATCTTGAAGAGGAGCTGAATATCCAGAAGACCAAGGTATGTTATTTGTATACTCGTTGTGATTCATTATGATTTTCATTCTCAATGAGATGGGTGTTGTTTGTCACAGGAAGAGAGGCAGAAGGCTTTGTTGCAGATGCAATGGAAAGTAATGAGTGATGAGCCCCAACAAGACCAAGAAGCCACCTCAAGAAAGGTATGTATCTCATACATTATTATTATTATTATTATAGACACATAATTATTGTTATGATGATATGTTTTCCCTTGAATGTAGGATTTGGCTTATGTGAACATAGCAGAAACACCAGTCCCAAAGATGTTGAAGAAACCAGACAAAAGTGTAATTAGTATTCCCAAGCATAGTAAAAAGGTAAATCTGTAGTTTCATTTTTTTCCGGTTTACTAAACTTGGGTCAATTGAATTGAGTCAAGTCAACTCCTTCTCATGGGAAATGGATGGCATTGGCAGGTAACTCATCATGAGTATGAAGTTGAAACATCCCATGGTACAATCACAAAGCGCCGAAAGACAAAAAGTACAATCATGATTCAGGTATATGATGCCTACTCCTCTCATATCTGTGCTTATTGTCAATTTGTATTGATATTTTGATGGCGCCTTCTTGAAGGATCCAAGAAAAAGCAAGAGGCAAACACCAAAAGTCAACACCCCTAGAAATGCTATCATGGTAACACTATTCCATTCATCTTTCATCGCTTAATTTATTCTCCTTTTTATTTTTTTGTATGTATTTAACATTTGTAATGCAAAATTGAACAGAAAATGAAGGGAGGGAGTCAGCCAAATCCTGCCAATATAGGCGATCTGTTCTCGGAAGGATCACTGAATCCATATGCAGACGACCCTTATGCATTTGACTAGAGGTAATATCTCAACTCAACCCTCATTCTTTCACATCATCATATAACTTTTAATTAACTTGAAGATCGTTTCTAGTTATATTCTTTAGTTACGAGTTTAAGTTGTTAATCTATCTTAATTTTATTGGTCATTATCTATGAAACTAAATTTTGAAAACAAGAAAGATTCAAGGGGTGGGTGTCTAACAATATTATGTTTTTTTAATGCTTGTGGAATAGGTTCCACGCCAAAGATCTTGCATCAAAGAGTGTTTTTGGATCACCATACAGAACCAACTATTGTTAGCTGTATAATAAGTGTTTTAGTTGTACAAGTTACAAAATATTATCGACTTAGAACAAATTAATGCTATCATATTGGAGATATTAAATGCATTGGCATAAGTATGGTAATGTAGATATTATAAATAATGTTGGATCAAATGCTATTATCTAACCCTCCAAGGCACCACTATGTATTTCTAGTATGTGTGTGCATGCTTGTCGTCCTGGTAAGCTGGTGAGAATCCATAAATGAGTTCCCAATACCAGGTTCAAACTTGGACATCGCTATACATACTTTTGATACATTATGATTTATCTGTCTCATGTTGGCTGTGTTAGTGTGATTCGTTTGTGGTGGGCTCCCTACTCGTGGTGTAAGTTTTTAAAGAAAGAGAATTTTGTACTTTTTTTTAAAGTAGTTTGGACCAAAGTGTAATAAAGTTTTCACAATATGGGCGGCTAAATAATATTTAAAGAGAATTTAGTACTTAGTGTGCCCAAATGTGATAACAGCAAAAGCTAGCGTTCCATAATGAATTTTGTTAAAACTGTGGGATGTGGGCCAACTTTTTTTTTTTTATACTTTTAGAGGATAAAGTATAGTTTCACAAAGTTTAGGTTTGGAGGCCTTATGGAAAACTTCAAAATATTATTAGTTCGTGACAAATTGGAATTTCTTTTAAATTTCACGGCCCATTGAAGACCAGTCCTAACACTTTGGCCCATTGTGGGCTTAGCATGCTTGGCCCAAACCAACTTCCATTTTTTCATGGTTTATTTATAGTTACTCCCCCGGGTCTTATTATTTGTTCTACGTTTGTTTAGGTTAGTAGATGTAGATGTGTCAGACAATGACTTTTGGCCTCTTCTGGTAGTACAAATACACGGTCAAAGTTATCATTTGATAGAGCAACATCAGATCTCGGTTTTTATTTTGTTTAATTAGTTTATTCTTTCATCATGTTCATGTTATATCATCAAATGGCAAGATTGATGGTATCTTTAATGGATTTGCTTCCCAACCAATGGAATTAATAATATATAGAGTTTTGTGGGTATCATTGAATAGTGACATGTTACTCATTTGTGAAAGTCCAACCACTTCAAGATTTTATTCGGTGGTTGGTTGACTTGTAGTGTTAGGTCTTTGACTGTGCTCTGTCATTATTGCTGGCAGTGGCAGGGTTGGTTTATTTCTCTCTAACCCCTTTCTCCTTGGTTTATTTATTTATTTATTCTTTTAAACTCTTCTAAGTGAATATAAAAAACATTTAATCATTGTATCTGATTATCTTGTACTAAGAACATGTTAGCCAGTTGTTTATAGATATAAAGAAAAAAAGACGTTATAGTAAACAAGAATGATCATGTTTTTTTTTAATTTTTTGTCATACTTGTCTCATGTTTACACCTCAATGTGTTAGGCATCATGTTTTAGTTTCACTGGTGCTGTCATGGTAGAGGTGCACACATGCCAGAATTTTTTAAATATTTAATCTGAAATGACCAAACTGGATTTTTCAAAAATCCTAATTTGGGCCTGAAATAAAGGATCCCGTGTAACTGGATTAGGATCGCATATAAACCGGATTTAAAAAAAAAAAATTAGAAAATAAAATATAGTTTTTAATATTGTTGGACGATGTTTAATTCTTCACTGAGAAGGTCACCTTCATTATTTCGGTCACTGGAGGCGATATCCAAGTGTAATTTCTTCTTTAGAGAATGGATTGCTCGCATGGTGCTAGAAGTCCACATGAAACAGCTTTTTGTATCAATTCTATGTCATCCAAGTATTCTTTTTCAAAAAAAAAACAAAAAACCGCATACTTTCGTGGTTCGAGGTGAATCTTGACATTCATTCCAATATTGGTCCACTATTAAAAGAAGAAAAAAAATCCGCAATAGAAGCTTAATGGTTAATAAAATTATGGGACATGAGAGCTAGAATCAGAAATTGCAGTTTCTTTCTTCCCACGAAGCCAAATTATCTTGGGTTTTGAAATTCATTAAAATTCATGTGGCTAAATGTTTTTGATGTCATATAAATTCTCTATTCACTACCTGGGCTAGAAAGTTCGTTGTCATTACTAGCATCCTCAAGTCACGAATCGTCCCTGGTATAGGTGTCAAAATACACGTTTGGTTCCAATTTTCAAAAATTAACTCGGATCATCCCTCATTAGTTTAAAACCTACACGCTTCATTTCTAAAAGACGAATTTGTTACAGGTTTAGTCCGTTCTAGATTTAAAATGACCATAATACCCTTGTTTCCGTTAATCCAATAACATTTATTATTTTTTTAATTTAAAAAAAAATAGGTCCCACTTCCACCACCCCTTATCCTCTACTTTCATGTCACCCCCCCAAGTTGTATCCCGTATTCTCTCTAAACATGAAGAAAATCACACACCGCCATCACCTCTAAAACTCTGGCAACCGCCACCTCCCTTATGAATTCAAAATCTAGCCATTGGAGGTTCATCTAAAGTCGGAAACAAGAAGCTCATGCGATCTTTCAACGTTTCCCTCATTCCTGAGGTTGAAACCTACTGTTCCAATAAGGAAAACCTAGTTCGCACATGCGTGCTCCTCGTAATCGATGGCTCTGTTGCAGTCAGAGAGTCGGTGAAGTCGTCACCACTAGAGGTACATCGGCCTCCAATCCGACATTGTTTCCACAGTCGGAATCGAAGCTCCATAGCTGAATCTGCACCTTCGCCGCCTTCTTCTTCACCTGTGCATCGCCATCGATTCTTCTCTGGTCTCCTTAAATCTCTAGTAAGTGGTAACCCTTACCGCGACGGGGAAATAGGGTTTGGGTTTCGAACCTTTAGATGGTGACGGCGATTTAGGATTTGTTTTTGAACCTCCACTGCAACTTCTGCTGCTCCTATGGTGGTGTTAGTGTTGACCGATGGTGGTGTTGTTTATCCATCTGTGGTGGTTGTCTGAACTATGGAGAGGAGACGAACCTGGGGTATGGATTGATGAGTTTTTAGATCTAGGATATGAATTTGATTTTAGGGTTTATATTCATGTTTCTTTTTTTATTTTCAAGATGAATGGTGGTGTTTGTCAAAGGTATTTGGTGGCCGGAGATCACATGTGGTCGTAGGTTGATGGTTGTCGGAGGTCGATGGTGGCCGGAAGTGATGGTGGTGGGAGGTGGTTGAGAAGTTATCAAATGTATTGGCCATTTCTTTTACAGTAAACAAATTAATAAATAATTAAATAATAACAAATAAATAGAAAATAAAAAGAAAATAAATAAATAATAAATATATAAGGGCAAAATGGTCTTCTTACGTGCGGATGGACTAAGCGTGCAAGAAAAATCTAACCCAAAGATGGTCCGAGTTAATTTTTAAAAAATAGGGACCAAACGTGTATTTTGACACCTTCACCAGGACGATTCGTGTAATTTACTCTAAGTATAATAAAGTTGTCACTATGATCATTCATTCATCGCCCCCTCCACAAAAGACCGTTTATTGGATTATTTTGTTGTTTATATTTCATTCAATACATGAGATATAACTTTTGAAAAACATAGCTGAAATTAACAACTTGATTTCGGGCAAAATTGGTTTCTTTTTTCTTAAATCAAAAGTGTCGACAATTTCTTTAATTAAAGTTTGTACACCATCAATATAAATAGAATTTAACATGCAATATAAGACTATAAGTAAAAGCTGAAGGTAATTTTGTGTCATCAAATGGTTAGACTATACGTTATACATTGGACGAAAGTCACCGTGGTCGACATGGCCACGAAATCACGGAGTGCATACTATCCCGACCATTTGTTGGAAATCAAAGAGGAAAGGTTGCAAGCTCGTAAGTTTCCTCTATCCCATATTGGTGGGGGAAAAAACTTTTAATGAATTTATAAGCTTATTCCCTTGATAAGCCACTAAAGGCTTTAGTGAATCAAAGGAATGAGTCAAGCCCACACGTGCGCCTAGCTAGCACTATCTGACGCTGTGAGTGCGCGATTTAAGCACAAAACGCATCGGTCGTCGGGAACCGAGGAGCTTTTATTTTTGACGAGTTCGGATCAAGCCGGTTTGACTGATCCGATCAAATGGTTGACCGTCGTTGACTTTGAGGATTCTAGAAGGATCAGGAAACGACTTGCTTGGAGAGCAATTCGTCTCCCTAGGGTTTCTAGGGGCCGCCTATGAGGGCCCGTTTCATGCCTTCTAGGGTTTCAACACTTATAAATACTCCTCCTAGGAGTCGTATGCTTGCTTGGAGAGCAATTCGTTGCCCTAGGGTTTCTAGGGGCCGCCTATAAGGGCCTGTTTCATGCCTTCTAGGGTTTCAACACTTATAAATACTCCTCCTAGGAGCTATATTGACCACTCACGAAAATCGAAGCTCTCTCCCTCTCTCTGCGTTTTTTCTTTCAGTTTCCAATCAGCCATCGACAGGTCGGTTTTATCTTCCTGTCTTGCGTTTAATTTTGTCCAACAACATGACATTCTTCTTCTACCTTTCTTATAATCAGATCTATTCGAGAATGATTGATCTGGTTTCTAGACGAAACTTGGTAAGCATAATAATATTTGGATTTGTTATCGCAATTATTCGACATATAATTCTCAATATTATTTGTCAGTTTCCTCGCGTGTTTATTAGTTGAATTTTCAACACCATTCGTGGTCGGGCGTGCTCGTTGTGGGTTGTGATGCATACTACACAAAACAAACGCCCAATCAGGGCATCTCTTGATTTGAAATGGAAATAGCCGTTCAACGGCTAATTTTTTTTTTTATATTTTAATTTTTTAAACAACATATTTGCCTATAAATACCAAACTTTTAACCCTCATTTCTTACACCATTTTTTTTTCTCTGTATACAAAATACACACAACATTTTCACAACCATCAAAAATGAATCCCAACTAAAATGCCCACCCCCTCCCACACTTTAGAAATCACAAACCCGATAACGCTTTTGCGTTAGATACCACCTCTCGCCAATTCCCAACCATGGGATCATCTCAAAGTGGTTTTGTCAATTTGCTTCAAAACGGTTCCCCTATCCAACAAACACCACTTTTCCAACAACAATACTAACCTTTCCCAACTTTTCAGCAACAATTTCACAAATTTCAAAAATTCCGACAATTCCAACAACAATTCAATCCACAATCGTCACAACCATATCAATCACAACCACCACTTTCACAATCACCTCATTCATCGGATTTCATTTCGGAAACGCAACATTCACTATCACCTCAACCAAAAAAGAATAAAGGAAAAAAACCAGCGCGGCCCACTACTACCCAAGAATGGGTGGCATGGACAAAAGAAAAAAGAAGAAAAGCTAGCGGATGTGTGGGTGTAACATCCGGATTCTCAGGTATAATATTTTATTCATTATTTTTGGAAGTTGTGAGAGGACTTGGCGAGTTGGTGTTTAAACTCGCCGAGTATGGTCGCGGATTCCTATCCGGGTTCACAACCGGACTCGGCGAGTCCACGTTGTTTAATGAAACCCTAATTTCCTGGGTTTGGGACCTATTTAAAGGCCCTTAGGGCCGTCATTTGCGGCTACCAAACCCCAGAGAGAAACCCAAGAGATCTAGAGCGTTTGTGAGGAAGGAGAGGCCATTTGTGATCATTTTGTTTGTGAAATTGCAAGAAGGAGGAAACCAAGCCAAGATGAGGCTGAAGGAGGTGTGATTCTGGTGATTTCAGAGCTCATAGACTTCATCTTGAGGTATTTTTCGGACCTTCTTCAGTTGTAGTGTTGATTTCCTATAGTTAGGGTTTTCTAACCCCCTTTAAAGGATAGATTGTGGAGCAATTGGTCCCTTTTCGAGTTCATGCTTTGGATCTGGACTTAAAGGAGTCCAGAGACCTTAACCCTTGGGGCTTTTTGGAGTTATTTTGGGAGTCATGAACTTAGGATGTTATTTTGGGACTAAATCACCAAGTAAGACCATCTAGATGCTATTTGAGTGTCAAGGTATGAACTTTACGTGATTATCATGCTTGGGATGGTCAGATGGATTAAAGGAACAGATCTGACCTCAGGAGGTCTATGGAGTTTGTGCATGGCATGAACTCGTCGAGTCCGAAGATCAGACTCGACGAGTAGGATGAGGGTTTCCCGTAAATCACTCAGTGAGTAGACTTGCCGAGTTGGGGAAATAACTCGGTGAGTCAGGGAGAGCTAAGGGAGTGGAGTTCAAAGCGGAACTCGCCGAGTTGTTCTTAAGACTCGGCGAGTTGAGTCGGGGTGGCCCCGCGATTCATGCCAGGTGTGACTCGTCGAGTAAGGGGAAGGACTCGACGTGCCAAGAGGGACTAAGAGAGTCAGTAGACACGTGTAGACTCGTCGAGTCGCCCTAGTGCACTCGACGAGTCGGGTCAAAGTTTGACCGTTGACTTATGGTTGACTTTTAGGGTTTGGTCAACAGTGAGGCCTTTAAGCCAAGAGAGGGGTAAAATGGTCTTTTACCCTTCTGAGGGTGTTAAGAAAGGTTTGAGTATAGTTATATTTATGAGAGTATTTGCTTTATGTGATTAGGCGGAGGCTAGATCACATTTCTACCGAGTCAGAGACTTACCGGGACACCTGGGGTGAGTCTTCTCACTATACGTTACCTATAGTGGTATTATGTGTTGACCAGAGGGTCTTATGTGTTACGTATGAGATTATGTGTTATGTGATATATGTATGTTGTATGATGTTATAGACCGGACCGGAGGGTCCAACGAGCTATGACCGGACCAGAGGGTCCAACGAGCTATGGGACTGGAGGGTCCCGCTGAGACACATCGACTGGAGGGTCGTATTATAGCCTCGAGTGGCGTATGTGTTGTATGCGGTATTTTGGGGAACTCACTAAGCATTTATGCTTATAGTTGTGTTATGTGTTTCAGGTACTAGCGAGGACCGTGGGAAGGCGCCGGCGTGACTCGTACACACTAGTGAGAGAGTTTGATTTTTATGATCTTGGGATATGTTATGTTTCAAAAACTATTGTTGGAAATATTTGAGAATGTTTTTATTTGAAATTGGTTGATGAAAAATGAAAATTTTGTTTTGAAATTTACGTTGTTACAAGTTGGTATCAGATCCTTGGTTTGAGGGATTCGGATGCATCTTTGGGTGTATCTGAACTCAAACTGAGGATTTGAGGAAAATTTTTGATAATGAAGTAATTTTTTTTTGAAAATAGTAAAAAGAGTTTTGAGACAAACAGAGCAGAGCCGTGTGTACGATCAGCCAGCGCCCGAACAGTGAATCCCCAAAAGTACCCTTACATTATGTGTTATGAGATATGCTATGTTACATTGTGAATGCTAGAGTAGGCTAGGTATTCATATTAGGACTAGAGTGGACTGATCTGTGATGCCTTAGCCTAGGAGATTTCTGTTGTTGAGTTGCTTTGAGAGCGAGTAGATAGCAGTTAGGAGCTCATGAGAGGTCTATCGGAGGGTAGCCAATGCATGATGAGAGTAGAGTACTTGTGATCCAGGATCCAAGGAGGAGGACTTGGGGTGAATGCTGATGCGGTATGGTCAGTAGTATAGGGCCCGTGCTACTGAAGACACCGGATCAGTGGGCATTCCAAGTAAGAATCCTTTGGACAACGGAGGACGAGTAGGGTTGCGTCATCAAGCTTGAGTATGCTCGATCGAGTCTCTGATATTTATTGTTGTATTTCAGAAGCATCATGGTTGGGACTCGACACACACCTGAGAGCAGTGGTGTCAGCGACGAGGAGATCCGTCGATTGATTCATGAGGAGGTGGCTGCTGCCATCCGGGCTGAGATTCCTGAGATGTTTGGGGACATCAAGACCACATTGATTGAGACCTTTGATGAGCAGTATGCAGCACTGACTGAGGCTGCGGCAGCTACAGCTACGGCTGATGTTGTTGCTGCCAGACCTCAGGGAGGTGACTCGTTGTTGTTTCGGGAGTTCAGCAACACGAAGCCACCAGAGTTCGATGGGATATAGGACCCGATTGTTGCGATGAGATGGATCTATGACATCGAGGGATGTTTCTATACGTGTTCTTGTCCAGAGCACTTGAGGGTACGGTTCGCTCTGAACCAGCTCCGCTTGGGAGCGAAGGATTGGTGGAAGTTCGTGACGGCGAACTTCACTTTGGCAGAGATTTCTGAGGTGACCTGGGAGAGGTTCACCGCTATGTTCAGAGACGAGTATGTTCCTCCGGTGGAGAGGGAATGGTTGATTCAGGAGTTCTTGACCCTCAAGCAGGGTACTGATTCTGCGGCAGTGATTACCAGGAAGTTTCATGAGAGGGCGATGTTTTGCCCTGAGCAGGTGTCTTCTAAGCAGGCTCGTATGAGTCGTTATCTAAGTGTTCCGAGGAGAGATATTCGGGAGTTCGTGGCAAACTCGACTTATCGGACATTTGCTGAGCTCCAGGAAAATGCCCGGAAGAGGGAGATTGAGTTGGAGACTCAGGCCAGGGAGGAGGCCGAGTCACAGAGGGTGGATCGGCGATCGACTCAGTCTTAGCCGGCAGCCAAGCGGGCTAGACCCGCCAATTCGAGATATCGAGGCGCGAAGGGTCGTACTTGTGGGAAGTGCGGCAAGAGTCACGAGGGGTCGTGCAGGGCTGGAGTATGCTACAAGTGCGGGAAGGAGGGGCATATCGCGAGGGATTGCCCCAAGGGATTTTCGGTTTGCTTTCATTGCAACCACAACGGCCATCGGAAGGCCGAGTGCCCTCAGCTACTTCAGGGATCAGCGCAGGGATCTGCGCCTGCTGCTAGGGCTATCGAGGTTCGGCCAGTGAAGGCCGAGGCACCGAAGGCTCATGGGAGGGCTTTCCAGTTGACCGCGGAGGAGGTCCGTGCGGTGCCCGATGTTGTGGCTGGAATGTATCCTCTATTCATCTTTTATTTGAGTTGATTTATTATGCTTATATGATGATGTGTGTAGGTACTTTTCTTTTGAGTTCTGTGCCTGCTTTGGTATTATTTGACTCGGGTGCGAGTCGGTCGTTTGTTTCCGTAGCATTTAGTCAGCACATTAGTATCCGTCAAGAGGCGTTGGATCGACCTCTGCGAGTTTCCATAGCTGATGAGCGAGCAGTGTATGCTTCAGATGTGATTCGAGGATGTGTCCTTGAGATCTTCGGTGTGGAGTTTCCGATAGATATGGTTCCGATTGCGATGGGGGATGTGTGTGTTATAGTGGGTATGGATTGGTTGAGCCGATATGGAGCTGTGATAGACTGCGAGCTTCAGTTGGTGACGATTCGAGACCCTAGTGAGGGAGTACTTACAGTGTTCGGTGAGGAACCCGATATGGGTCGGCGTTTTGTTCAGCCGCCAGGGCGAGGCAGAGTTTGCAGCGAGGCTGCAGTGGATTCGTAGCCTATGTGACAGACACACGAGTGGCCGTTGGGAGGCCAAGTTCGATTGATGAGGTTCCGATAGTGTGCGAGTTTCCAGATGTTTTTCCCGAGGAACTACCGGGTGTGCCTCCCGAGAGGCAAGTGGAGTTCCGTATCGATTTGGTTCTGGGAGCAGCTCCTATCGCCAAGGCGCCTTATCGCCTCGCGCCGCCAGAGATGCAGGAGTTATCCTCGCAGTTTCAGGAGCTGTTGGGGAAGGGGTTTATTCGGCCGAGTAGCTCACCTTGGGGAGCGCCAATCCTTTTTGTCAAAAAGAAGGATGGTTCACATCGGATGTGCGTTGACTATCGGGAGTTGAACAAACTAACGGTCAAGAACCGTTATCCGTTGCCGAGGATTGATGATTTGTTCGATCAGTTGCAGGGAGCGTCTTGGTTTTCCAAGATAGACTTGAGGTCGGGTTATCATCAGATGAGGGTTCGGGATGAAGATATCCAGAAACCAGCGTTCAGAGCTCGTTATGGGCATTACGAGTTCGTGGTGATGCCTTTTGGGCTCACCAATGCATCAGCTGCGTTCATGGATCTCATGAACAGGGTGTGCAGGCCGATGTTGGATCGGTCGGTGATCGTATTCATTGATGATATTTTGGTGTATTCGAGGTCTAGAGAATAACACGAGGAGCATTTAAGGGAGATCTTTGGAGTTCTGAGATCGGAGAGGCTTTATGCCAAGTTCTCCAAATGTGAGTTCTGGTTACGAGAGGTTCAGTTTTTGGGGCATCTCGTCAACCAGAATGGGATATTGGTCGATTCGGACAAGATTGAGGCGGTCATGAGATGGGAGGTGCCGAGATCACCCACCGAGATCAGGAGCTTTCTGGGTTTGGCCGGCTATTATCAGAGATTTATTAAGGATTTCTCCAAGATCTCCGTGTCACTCACCAGGTTGACCCGGAAGGGTGCTGCATTTTCTTGGGGTCCGGATCAGCAGACCTCGTTCGAGACACTTCGCCAGAAATTTTGCGAAGCCCCAGTGTTAGCCCTCCCAGAGGGGATGGAGAATTTTATGGTATATTGTGATGCATCGATATCCGGATTAGGAGCGGTGCTTATGTAGAGGGGGCATGTGATAGCATATTCATCGAGGCAGCTTAAGCCTCATGAGTTGAGGTATCCCACTCATGATCTGGAATTAGGAGCGGTAGTGTTCGCCCTCAAGATTTGGCGACATTATCTGTATGGGGTTCGGTGTACGATATACACGGACCACAAGAGTTTGAAGTATTTGATGGATCAGCCCAACCTGAATATGTGCCAGAGGAAGTGGTTGGATGTGGTCAATGATTATGATTGTGAGATCCTGTACCACCCGGGCAAGGCTAATGTTGTAGCCGATGCATTAAGCCGTAGGTCGGAGGGCGCCCCGATGCGAGATGTTTGTTTGAGATTGACAGTGATGACCCCAGTGTTGGACGCTATTCGTGGGGCCCAGGCTGAGGCTAGAAAGCCAGAAGAGAGAGTGAGTTGTCGGGCTGGTATCGGAATTCGTTACCGATAGCCGGGGGCTTATGACATTTCAGGGTCGGATATGGGTACCGTCGGTGGGCGGAACGCGTACCATTTTGATGGAAAAGGCTCATCGATCGAAGTTCTCGATTCATCCCGGGGCCACTAAGATGTATTTGAACCTAAAAAGGGAGTATTGGTGGCCCTGTATGAAGATGGATGTCGCATGGTTTGTAGAGAGATGCTTGACCTGCCGTAGGGTTAAGGCCGAGCACCAGCGTCCACATGGTAAGCTGCAGCCGTTAAAGATTCCCGAGTGGAAATGGGAACAGATTACCATGGATTTCATCACCAAATTGCCAAGGACTGCGAGAGGTGCCGATGCAATTTTGGTGATTTTGGACAGGTTGACGAAGAGCGCTCACTTCCTGGCTATCAGTGAGAGCTCTTCCGCGAAGTGGTTGGTAGAGATGTACGTGAGAGAGGTGGTATCGCGACATGGAGTGCCGATCTCGATTGTCTCAGTTCGAGATGTACGTTTCACTTCCAGATTCTTGAAGAAGTTTCATGAGGAACTGGGTACAAAATTGTTGGATAAGGTGTCTAAGTCCATAACTATTTCTGGTAAATACTTGACCCAACCCGACATGGTCCATTTGGGTTGCATGGCACCATGCAATTGGATAAACTAAATGAGAGAAATAACACATATGATTTATTAATATATTATAAGTTCTAATATATTAATAATATTGTTTAATTAGTTTTGATCAAGAATTAATTTAGAATTAATTAAGTGATCAAAAGATAACTAATTAAATATATGGGTAGATTATGTAAATCTTCCATATCTTATATTATGGGCTAAGAGGCTCCATGGATTATCAAGTTGGGTTCCACCCATAAGATGCTCCATGGAGTTAACCCATGGATCAAGAAATGAAGAGTCATGGAGCATTAGGGTTTACCTAATGCAACACATTCTATAAGCAATGTAACTCTCCCCAAAATCGGATACACTAGAAACAAGAGGGCTTGGCCGATTTTCCATGTGTTAGCGTATTCTCTCAAGTTTATTCTTTGCATTTGGTGTTGTGTGAAGCATTTGAGGCATCACACTTCAGGTGCCAGGCTCACAAGGTTTCGAGGAACACTTTCAACAACAAGGTATGTAGTTCTATCTTTTATACAAAGAAAATTGTACCCCGTGTATGCTAGATAGGTTCATAACCTTGGAAAACAACTTTGCATGATTATTAGACAAACATAGATCCAATGTTATTAGGGTTGCATGTACACTTAGGAAGTGTTAGAATGCTCAAAACTCATCAGTGGTATCAGAGCCTAGGCTTGCTTGTTTGATTTTTGTGCAAACTGCTTGAAAAATCGAGTTTTCTGCTTTCTGCCCGTACGAATTCGCCGAGTCCATGGGGGGACTCGACGAGTCCATGACCAAATGCAAGCTACTCGTCGAGTCTGTTCTTGCACTCGACGAGTAGAGGTTGCAGTTTTCAGAATTTCAATTTTTGTTGCTGGAAATGGACTAGGAACATTACCCTAAACTGTTTTGGTGTTTTAAAACTTGTTTTAGTTGGTGTAATGTTCATGTTAATCCATTTACAATGACAAATCATCAAAATTACAAGTTTTTAAGTGTAATTTTTGATTCATGAAAGTGTTCATATTCATGTTCTTGATCTTCTGATGTTTAGATGATCATAGGAATTGTTTGTAACCTATGTGGTAGATTAATTCATGAAAGTGTTCATATTCATTATGTGTTTTAATGGAGTCCATAACTTGTCCTCAAGTTATGGAAAACCAAAAGTCACTTTGTTTTAAAACCATTAAAAGAACACATGGGTTATAAAAATGAAGAGTCTTCATTTTTAATACTCAATTAACTTCATAAGTTACAAGAAATGAAAAGTTTTGAAAGTTTACAAAACTTGCCCTCAAGTTTTGGAACAAGTAAAGCCTTGATTAAAACTTTAGTTCCAACCTTTAGAATTTTAAAAGTTAAAATTCAACCCTTATACTTATAATATTATAAGTTAAAATTCAACCCTTGTCCTCAAGATCAAAGTCGTCTTACCGCTAGTACGCCTCATTCACGAAGCCAATCTATAAGGCGGGTATAAGGTTGTTGTCTATAAAATGACAACTTAATGGGTGTCCACTCTCACCCACCGCTTGCTTGACTGGTGGAGGGTCGTTAGCCGAACAGGTAGGACAAGGACTTATAGATTCTCATTAAAAGTATAATGATAATTATAAAGTAACTAAATGTTTTATTAAATTCCCAATCTTAGTTACTTTAGGAAAAATGTGAATAAGGTGCTAATCCATGAAATTACACTTTACACTTTGTATAAGTCGTTAGTGGAGCGTGTGTGGTTAACCGACACACTAACTTGAACTTAACAAGGTAGGTAAAGGGTGACTTAATGTTTATCATAATATCGATGGAGCGTGTGTGGTTAACCGGCACATCGATTGAGGGGTATACATTAAGGGTACCAAGTAATTTGCATGGTTACTTCACACCTCGTTTTGTGATCCTCGGCATCCCAGTCACAAAACTTGGAGGGCACACTCGAGATTGAAACATGTCTTTGAAAAGTTCATTGAATCTCAAAAGAATCTAGGAGTTTCTAAGAACCAAATTAAATATTTTAATATTTCGTCTTTGGTGGAAATTGGTGAATCGTTATTCACCTACCTTTCAAATATGTTATTACTTAGATTACGACATACCTCTTCTAAGTATAATATATTGTGATTGGGTCCTAGCCTTAATACTACATTTGGGTGTTTTATTAAGGACTATCTCTATTTCTAAACTAAACTTTTCTTCTCTTCAGATGTCTGCAAACACTGCTGCTTCTGGCTCTAATCCTAATGGCTCCTTTTCTCTAATGAACTTGTGTGGGAAAGTCACTTTCGATGGATCCAACTTTAATGAATGGATCAAAAATATCCGAATGATTACCCGCTACGAGGACAAAGAATATGTCCTTGATAAGGAGCTTAAGGAGATTGATGAGACAGTTGCCACTCCTCAAGAGATCGCTGACTTTAGGGCACATGAAAGGGATGCCACCAAGGTGGCATGCATCATGATGGCCACTATGACAGCCGACCTCCAAAAGTCCTACGAGGACTTCTACCCTTTTAAAATGCACCAAGATTTGATGGAAAGATACCATCAAAGTGCAAGACAAGAGAGGTATGAAATCATCTCCTCCATGATAACAACCCGAATGAAGGATGGTGAACCCATCACGGGCCACATGCAGAAAATGCAAAGATTTGTGGACCGTTTGTTGAAGCTTAATGTGAACTTCCCCGAGGAGCTTGCAATAGATATCATTTTGCACTCCTTACCTTCATGTTATGATCAATTCCGCATGACATACCACATGAACAAGGAAGAGGTCACTCTCAGCAAACTTCAAGGACTCTTAAAGACCGTGGAAAGTGGTATTAAGGGTAAGGCGGTTGTTACTACTCCTACTCCTACCAACTCCACCCTTGTCTTGGCAATCGGGAAAGGACTAGGGAAGAAGAGAAAGAGTTCTTCGAAGGGTACCAAGGCTAGGACCCTTGAAGGATCTTCTTCAAGTGGAACCAAGAAAGGTTTCATCACTCCTTCTTCTGACCCAAAAGAGGCTGAATGCTTCTATTTCCATGAAAAGGCACATTGGAAGCGGAACTGCCCAAAGTACCAGCAAGATGTGAAGGATGGGAAAGTCAAACCCAACCATGCAGGTATTTACACTATCTTCTCTAATAACTCACCCCATTCTAACTCATGGGTCCTTGATACCGGTTGTGGTATTCATATCTGTTCTGATTTACAGGGACTAAGAAGAAGTGAGAATGTGGAGCAAGGAAGAATAAACTTGATCATGGGAAACAGGAAGGCTTCACCTGTCACCAAGATTGGAGTTTATACTTTATCGCTAAGTAGTGGGTTTAGTCTAGATTTGAATAAATGTTGTTATTCGCCAGATATGGCAAGAAATATTGTTTCCTTTCATGCATTGTACAAACAAGGTTTTACCTTTTCATTTGATAATGAAGTTGGTTCGATTAATGCTTTCTTTAATAATATTCTTTATTTTAAAGCATTACCTTGTGATGGTGTGTATGAAACTGTATCTGTGGTTGATAACTTAGGAAATAATGTTTTGTGTATTGATTCTCCTAATAATAATAACTTGGATAAAGCATCATTATGGAGTCTTGGAGTCATTTGACCTAAAGTCAGATGATAGTTGCGAATCATGCTTACTTGGAAAAATGACAAAGTCACCCTTCATAGGTTCTTATGAGAGGGCTGAAGGTTTGTTGGACCATGTACACACAGATGTGTGTGGACCCTTCAAACATGCCACAAGGGATGCTAATCGTTATTATTTGACTTTTACTGAAGATTATAGTAGATATGGGTATGTCTACTTAATCAAGCATAAGTTAGAGACTTTCGAAAGGTTTAAGGAATTCAAACAGGAAGTCGAGAACCAATTGGTCAGGAAAATTAAGATGCTTCGATCCGATCAAGGTGGTGAGTATCTTAGTTCAGAGTTCCTCGACTATCTTAGGGAATGTGGGATTGTCTCACAATTGACACCTCCCAGGACACCGTAGTTGAATGGTGTAGCTGAGAGGCGTAATCGAACCTTGTTGGATATGGTTCGTTCCATGATGATTCGAGCTTTGCTACCAATCTCATTCTGGGGGTATGCCTTAGAGGCTGCCGCCCATATCCTTAATCTAGTCCCTACAAAGAAAGTTGCCAAAACTCCTCACGAGATGTGGACTGATAAAGTGCCCAAACTAGACCACATCAAGATTTGGGGTTGCGAGGCTTTTGTGAGGCGCGAGTCTCATGATAAGCTAGAACCCCGAAGTGAGAGGTGTATTTTTATCGGCTACCCACAAAGATCGTTTGGTTACCTCTTCTACAGACCTAGTGATAATATGGTCTTTGTAGCAAGAAGAGGAGTCTTTCGATAGAGAGAGTTTATAAGCCAAGGAGACAGTGGGAGGCAAATTGACCTTGAAGAACTTCAAGAGTTAAGTGGTGAAGGCACTTCAAACCCTAGCCCTCAACTTGAGAAGGAAACTCCTGTTGAGCCAATTGACGAGTCTGTACCTCTGAGGTGTTCCACGAGAGTTAGGAATGCACCTGAGCATTACTATGGTTTCCATATTATTGCGGAAGGTGAGACACTTATTAGTGATGAGACACTAGTAGGTCTGGATAAACCTAACAGTTATGCAGAAGCCATGGAAGGCCCTGAGTCTGCTAAATGGAAAGAGGCTATGGATAGCGAGATACAATCCATGTATGACAATCAAGTTTGGAACTTGGTTGAAAATGTACCAGGTCGTAAGACTGTAGGGTGCAAATGGATCTTCAAGAAGAAGACCGACATGGATGGTAATGTACACACTTATAAGGCTCGACTGGTTGCAAAGGGCTTCTCTCAAACTCCTGAAGTGGATTATGATGAGACCTTTTCTCCAGTAGCCAAGATTAAGTCTATTAGGGTTATGTTAGCCATAAATGCATTTCATGACTATGAAATATGGAAAATGGATGTCAAAACCGCTTTCCTTAATGGAAAGTTGACTGAAGATATTTACATGAGTCAGCCATAAGGTTTTGTCAGTAACGAGTACCCTAATAGAGTGTGTAAGCTTGAGAAATCCATTTATGGATTAAAGCAAGCACCTCGCAGATGGAATCTTTACTTTGATGAGAAAGCCAAGGAATTTTGCTTTTCTAGGAGTGAAGATGAATCTTGTGTGTATGTCAAGGCTAGTGGGAGTATAGTTAGCTTTTTGGTATTGTATGTGGATGACATACTACTCATAGGAAATGACATCCCAACTCTATAGGAAGTTAAGTCCTGGCTTGGGAAGTGTTTCTCTATGAAGGACCTAGGAGAAGCTGCCTATATTCTAGGGATAAGGATTTTGAGAGAGCGGAGTAAAAGACTAATTGGACTTAGTCAAAGTACCTACTTGGACAAGGTGTTGAAGTGATTCAGCATGCATAACTCCAGGAAAGGAGAGTTACCCATATAGAGTAACGCCAGATTGAGTAAGAAACAAAGCCCTAGTATTGAGGCTGAGATAGCAGAAATGAGTCGAGTGCCTTATGCTTTGGCAGTAGGCTCGATCATGTATGCTATGACTTGTACTCGACCTGATGTAGCCTTTGCCTTGAGCATGGTTAGCAGGTATCAGGGGAACCCTGGCAAGGCTCAATGGACTGCGGTAAAGAATATTCTCAAGTACCTACGGAGGACTAAGGACTGGGTCCTTACCCTCGGTGGGAGTGATGACTTGAGAGTTGTAGGGTATTGTGATGCTGGCTTCCATACTGATAGGGATAGTTTCCGCTCTCAGTCGGGATGGGTCTTTACCCTAAACGGAGGAGCAATTACTTGGAAGAGTTCCAAGCAGGAGACAGTGGCTGATTCCACTTGTGAATCAGAGTATATAGCAGCGAGCGAGGCAGCAAAGGAGGCTATATGGCTGAAGAACTTCATAGGAGACCTTGGAGTAGTACCATCTATAAAGGAGCCCATGGAAATTTTTTGTGATAGTGAAAGTGTTGTTGCCTTAGAAAAGGAACCAAGGGATCACGGGAGATCCAGACACATCGATAGAAAATATCATTTTATCAGACATCGCATAGAAGAAGGAAACCTCATGGAAAAGAGGGTATCATCGGATGAGAACCCAACAGATCCCCTCACGAAGGGACTGAGTAGGGTTAAGCATCTCCAGCATGCTTGGGGCATAGGGCTGAAGGATGATATAAGTTTTAGTAGTTAGATAAATTATGAAATTTGTAAAGTGTAATTGACATTTGATGATGAATAAAAGTTGTGTTTATTCATGAGTAAAGTGTTGCTATCTTTTGTCAATCGTTTACTATAATTTCTTTTGCATGTTTTGACTTCCAGAATAATTATGTTTGGTATAACATATTATTCAAACCTCCACAGTCGGTCATATGTTGGAAGTAGATATGAAGTAAGACTGTCATGAAGTCGGTTGTAGGTGTCAGGATATAAGACAACACTTCATGAGTGCTCATAAGTTCTGAGTATTAGAATCAACCCACGCTCACTGGAATCACTTCATGGAATTTTATCTCGAGTTATTATGAGACGGTAATATCATATAAGTCTTCAAACCTAGAGATATGATTTGTTGCCTATGAATTGATTATGCATTGATTGTATGAAAACGCATTGGTAACTCGATGTTATAAAACATGCTTTTGTGTATAATTCAACTAGTAGTAGAACAAACATATGAGTCGAAGTTTATCTGTTCCTTCTTGGATTAGAAGCTGATATCTGAGCCCCTCGATGATTTTGTTTTGACCTATGTACCGGGCCCGGTCAAAACTAAGTTGATGTGTTCAATTAAGTTCTTTGCCAAACAAATTGGAAATCAGGAAACAAACTGTTGGACAATAAGTAAGACATTGTTCCATGTATTTGTCCGGCTGATATCTAGAACAGAGGATTATGTGATCACTTATCTTAAATGGTGTATCAACATCTTCTTAGTTGCGAGAGATCTTGAAAGAGCTACGATTGCCGATCGGTTCCTGAAGTATTGCAGTGATAGTTATTAGAATTATCCAAGTGGGAGACTGTTGGATAAGGTGTCTAAGTCCATAACTATTTCTGGTAAATACTTGACCCGACCCAACATGGTCCATTTGGGTTGCATGGCACCATGCAATTGGATAAACTAAATGAGAGAAATAATACATACGATTTATTAATATATTATAAGTTCTAATATATTAATAATATTGTTTAATTAATTTTGATCAAGAATTAATTTAGAATTAATTAAGTGATCAAAAGAGAACTAATTAAATATATGGGTAGATTATGTAAATCTTCCATATATTATATAGTGGGCTAAGAGGCTCCATGGATTATCAAGTTGGGTTCCACCCATAAGATGCTCCATGGATGCTCCATGGAGTTAACCCATGGATCAAGAAATGAAGAGTCATGGAGCATTAGGGTTTACCTAATGTAACACACTATATAAGCAATGTAACTCTCCCCAAGATCGGATACACTAGAAACAAGAGGGCTTGGCCGATTTTCCATGTGTTAGAGTATTCTCTCAAGTTTATTCTTTGCATTTGGTGTTGTGTGAAGCATTTGAGGCATCACACTTGAGGTGCTAGGCTCACAAGGTTTCAAGGAACACTTTCAACAACAAGGTATGTAGTTCTATCTTTTATACAAAGAAAATTATACCCCATGTATGCTAGATAGGTTCATAACCTTGGAAAACAACTTTGGATGATTATTAGACAAACATAGATCCAAGGTTATTAGGGTTGCATGTACACTTAGGAAGTGTTAGAATGCTCAAAACCCATCAGAAACTTCATTTTAGTACCGCATACCACCCACAGACTGACGGCCAGAGTGAGCGGACGATTCAGACGCTCGAGGACATGCTCTGAGCATGTGTGTTGGATTTTGGTGGGAGTTGGGACACATATTTTCCCTTGGCAGAGTTTTCCTACAACATCAGGCATTATTCGAGCATTGGTATGCCGCCCTTTGAGCTGTTGTATGGGAAGAGGTGTCGGACCCCTATTTGTTGGGGAGAAGTAGGGCAGCGTGTGATGGGTAGTACCGAGATCGTGCTTCAGACGACAGAGCAGATTCAGTAGGTCAGACAGATGTTGTTGACCGCTTAGAGTCGTCAGAAGAGTTATGCGGACAGACGTCGGTCCGAGCTCAAGTTTCAGGTCGGCGACTTCGTGCTCCTGAAGGTCTCTCCTTGGAAAGGAGTGATTCGATTCAGGAAGAGGGGCAAGTTGGGGCCCTGATATATTGGTCCTTTTAGGGTGATCGCAAGGGTAGGCAGGGTAGCCTACCATTTGGAGTTACCAGCAGAGTTGGGTCCGATTCATGACAATTTCCACGTGTCGCAGCTGCGAAAGTGTATAGCCGACGAGTCGGCAGTGGTGCCATTAGAAGATATTCAGGTGGATGCGAGCCTGAATTATTTTGAGATACCGGTGGCGATTAGGGATCGGAAGATCAAGGTTTTGAGGAACAAGGATGTGCCTCTGGTGCAGGTCCAGTGGCAGCATTGGAAAGGGCCAGAGTTGACTTGGGAGCCGGAGCGTGAGATGCGGGTGCAACATCCAGAGTTGTTTGTAGAGTAAGACTTTGAGGACGAAGTCTAATTCTAGTGGTGGAGAATTGTAACATCCGGATTCCCAGATATAATATTTTATTCATTATTTTTGGAAGTTGTGAGAGGACTCGACGAGTTGGTGTTTAAACTCGCCGAGTATGGTCGCGGATTCGTATCCGGGGTCACAGCCGAACTCGGCGAGTCCACGCTGTTTAATGAAACCCTAATTTCCTGGGTTTGGAACCTATTAAAAGGCCCTTAGGGACGTCACTTGCGGCTACCAAACCCCAGAGAGAAACCCTAAGAGATCTAGAGCGTTTGTAAGGAAGGAGAGGCCATTTATGATCATTTTGTGTGTGAAATTGCAAGAAGGAGGAAACCAAGCCAAGAGGAGGCTGAATGAGGTGTGATTCTGGTGATTTCAGAGCTCATAGACTTCATCTTGAGGTATTTTTCGGACCTTCTTCAATTGTGGTGTTGATTTTCTAGAGTTAGGGTTTTCTAACCCCCTTTAGAGGATAGATTGTGGAGCAATTGGTCCCTTCTCGAGTTCATGCTTTGGATCTGGACTCAAAGGAGTCCAGAGACCTTAACCCTTGGGCCTTTTTGGAGTTATTTTGGGAGTCATGAACTTAGGATGTTATTTTGGGACTAAATCACCAAGTAAGACCATCTAGATGCTATTTGAGTGTCAAGGTCTGAACTTTACGTGATTATCATGCTTGGGATGGTCAGATCTATGGATTAAAGGAACAGATCTGACCTAAGGAGGTCTATGGAGTTTGTGCATGGCATGAACTCACCGAGTCCGAAGATCAGACTCGGCGAGTAGGATAAGGGTTCCCGTAAATCACTCAGTGAGTAGACTTGCCGAGTTGGGGAAATAACTCGGTGAGTCAGGGAGAGCTAGGGGACTGGAGTTTAAAGCGGAACTCACCGAGTTGTTCTTGAGACTCGGCGAGTTGAGTCGGGGTGGCCCCGCGATTCATGCCTGGTGTGACTCGTCGAGTAAGGGGAAGGACTCAACGTGCCAAGAGGGACTAAGAGAGTCAGTAGACACGTGTAGACTCGCCGAGTCGCCCTAGTGCACTCGATGATTCGGGTTAAAGTTTGACCGTTGACTTATGGTTGACTTTTAGGGTTTGGTCAACAGTGAGGCCTTTAAGCCAAGAGAGGGGTAAAATGGTATTTTACCCTTCTGAGGGTGTTAAGAAAGGTTTGAGTATAGTTATATTTATGAGAGTATTTGCTTTATGTGATTAGGTGGAGGCTAGATCATATTTCTATCGAGTCAGAGACTTACCGGGACACCTGGGGTGAGTCTTCTCACTATACGTTACCTAGAGTGGTATTATGTGTTGACCAGAGGGTCTTATGTGTTACGTATGAGATTATGTGTTATGTGATATATGTATGTTGTATGATGTTATAGACCGGACCGGAGGGTCGAACGAGCTATGACCGGACCAGAGGGTCCAACGAGCTACAGGACTGGAGGGTCCCGCTGAGACACGTCGACCGGAGGGTCGTATTATAGCCTCAAGTGGCGTATGTGTTGTATGCGGTATTTTGGGGAACTCACTAAGCATTTATGCTTACATTTGTCGTGTTATGTGTTTCAGGTACTAGCGAGGACCGTGGGAAGGCGTCGTTGTGACTCGTACACACTAGTGAGAGAGTTTGATTTTTATGATCTTGGGATATGTTATTGTAACACCGTAAATTTTCAAACAAAATTTTCATTTCAAAATAAGTTATTTTCATTCAAAACAAGGCATAAACATTTCAAGTGTCATGTCAAAAATACAAGTCATCTAACTCCCAAGATCACAAAACATCTTTCAGTGTGTACAGATCACGTCGGCGCCTGCCCACGGTCCTCGCTAGTACCTGAAACACATACATAACAACTGTAAGCATAAATGCTTAGTGAGTTCCCCAATATACAACTTACGCACATACGCCTTTCCAGGCCCTGACCTTCCGGTCCATGTGTCTCAGGGGACTTCCGTCCCTGCTGGGTAAACCTTCCGGTCCTACCCACGCCGACCTTCCGGTCCACAACACAACGCCTTCCGGCCCATAACATAGTCGCCTTCCGGCCCATAACATAATGCCTTCCGGCCCACATAACATATATAGCACGTATAACAATTAACTTAGCACATTTCGCACATATATCTCATATCATATCCGACCTTCCGGTCACACAGTCAAACCCTTCTGGGTACAGTATAGTGAGAAGACTCACCTCGTGAATGTCGAAAGCTAGCAAATCCCGAAGTCACTCGTACTCGATCCGCCGAGCTACAATCTCCCTATAACATCATACATCTCTTATTAACACTTTTATCTTCTAAGTTTGACTATCCCTAAGAGGTCAAACATAGGTCAACTCTGGTCAACGGTCAACGGTCAACTTGACCTGACTCGGCGAGTGCTAGGGCGACTCGGCGAGTCTAGACGTCCTCACCAATTCTCTAAGATTCCCTTTCTACTCGTCGAGTATCCTCCTTGACTCGACGAGTTTCTCCTGGAAGAATCGCGGGGCCACCCCGACTCAACTCGCCGAGTCTGAAGAACAACTCGACGAGTCCCAGTTAATCTTCAAGCTACTCGTCGAGTCTGTTCATCGGACTCGGCGAGTCCATGCCATGCAACCGCTCAAACTGCTTTCTAAGGTCAGAACTGCTCCGACCATTCATAGGTCTGGCCTTCCTAGACTGATTCATCACGTAAGGTCCTCATTTCGGTGCTCATAATACACCCCATGACTCATAATTTACATTTTGACCTAAGGCATAAGGATTCCAATCCAAAACCTCCATTGATTCCCGAAATGCTCAGGCATGGGACATTCTGGACTTCCAAAGATCCCAATACAGGGTTCCAATCGTTTGGGGGACTAAGGTAACATTCAATCTAGCCACAAAAGGGTTCAATAAACCCTAAATCTATATACACATCAACATAGAAGGATGCAACTCGAAATATTACCTGAATAACGTGCTCTCTGTGTCCCCAATCCTCAGAACGTGGCTTCCCTTGTTGTTCCCTTAACCAAGCCTCCTCTTCCTTGCAAAACAACACTTCCAAAATCAACAATGGTCTTCTACCTTGCTCCAGATGCTCACAATCGAATTAGGGTTTCTCTCAGAGGACTAGGGTGAACAATGACGGCCATAAGGTCCCTCATATACGTCCCAAACCTGAACGGTTAGGGTTTTCGCTAAACAGCGCAGACTCGCCGAGTCCATATCCGAACTCGTCGAGTCCAGTCGCGAACCCGCGATTAGATCCGCGATCCTACTCGGCGAGTCTAGGCTCCAACTCGCCGAGTCCCCTCTTAAAACACCCAAAATCATAAATATAACAATACCTGAAATTCCGGGCTGTTACAGTTATGTTTCAAAAACTACTGTTGGAAATATTTGAGAATGTTTTTATTTGAACTTGGTTGATGAAAAATGAAAATTTTGTTTTGAAATTTACGTTGTTACAGTGGGGTTCGGCTTCCCAAGATCCAATTGAAAGAGATAATCAAACCTTCAATTGTTTTTAAGAGAAAGTTCGAAACGTGTCTTATGCGTTAATAGGAAGTGAATCTCGAAATCCTGATCAAATTAGCTTCAAATGGCACGATCTTCAACTAAAATACACGAAATTTGGAGGAATTTACAACAACCTCCAAAACATACGCAAAAGCGGGTCAAATGATTTTGATGTCTTCAAGACGGCCTTGGACCAATTTGAAAAAATAACGTCAACCCGTAAAGCTTTTCCGTATGTGAAATCGCGACTAAAATTGAAAGATGCTTCTAATGGATACAACAAATAGAATGAACTTCACAAACCTCTTCCGATTCAAAGAATTCAAGAAACCCGAATGCAACTTCCCAATATTCGGGCGGGCGAAGACACATCGACATCAACGATGATCCGCTCGATCTTGAAAACGAGCAACCTCTTCGTTGGTCTGTTGGAGGAAGTAAAGTAAAAAAAGTGGGTTCGGCCTCTACAAGATCTAGTGTTATGGATTATTTTGAAGACAAATTTGATCGATATGTGCAAGTTCAACAGAACAATTCCGGGATAATGAATCAGGTGGAAAAAATGATTGAAGTGCAAACGTCATTTCAAAAGGCACAAACGACATTTTAAACAAAAACTGCTATGAAAATCTTGAAAATGAAAGTGGACGACTTCGAAGGCGAAGATTTGGAGCTTTTTATCACGATGAAAGAGTTCGTTGGAGCTCGACGTAGGAAGACGGAGTAGTTTATTTTAGTTTATGGTTGGTATTTTTAGGTTTTTTTAATTTTATTTTAATTAATGTAATTTTATTTTAATGTAATGTGATATTTTAATTTAATGAAAAAGTAGTATGAAAAAAATTATATGTAATTTATTTGTTTTTGAATTAAATTTAATTAAAAAATGAGATTGAATGATGTATTTACCGGTAAGTATCTCATTTTAGTGGTAGAAAATGTGGTTATGATATGACACTCACCACTATACTGGTTAGTAGTGAATATAAAGTGATAGGAAGTGTGGTGATAATGTAACACCCACCATTATAATGATTAATGCCGAATATAATGGATTAACTTATATATTTTGATTTTTTTGATCCAATATAAGATCCGAAAATTCGGATAAAAATGAATGGGCAAAATTTAGGTTATGTTTTTTGGTCGATCGGACTAGAATCCAGCGAATGGGATTTTGGACCGCATATATGCCAGATATTCGATAAGCAGATATTTAAATGAAAAAAATACAAGTACGACGTATGTTATTAATAAATTTTTATAAGGATAAGAATATACAATATCTTTTGTATCTATTTTGCATTTAGAAGTAGTTAAAGTTAAGGCGCATGACATAAATACATCATGGACACGGATGGATCGCAAGTCGGTGCCGACTGTGGAGGTTGTCGGCTGTGGGGTGCGCTACAAATTGAGTTTTCTTCGATCAAAACAATAAATTATATATATATATATATATATATATATATATATATATATATATATATATATATATATATATATATATATATAATTTTAAATAACTTATTAATTAAAATATTTTTTTTGTTATATATAAAATTATAATCGTTGATTCAAATAAATACGTAAAATATATCATCTTATAATTTGTATAAATTTTATTTTATTATAATTTGTATAAACTTTATTTTATTTTTATTCTAATATTATTAATATTAATTTAATGTAATTAAAGTATGATTTAAATTTTGGAATTTGAAATTTGAAATTTGAAATGGAGAATTAATAGATTGACAAGTGTCATGATATTAATTACAAGTGCCAATAGATTGACAAGTGTCATGATATTAATTACAAGTGCCAATAGATTGACAAGTGTCATGATATTAATTACAATGCCTAACATTGTAACACATGGTAAAAGAACTACTCTTTTATTAGATAGGGATATATATATATATATATATATATATATATATATATATATATATATATATATATATATATATATATATATATATATATATATGAAAATACGATGTTTTACTAAATAAAGATTGTGATTAGGAGATTCACGATTAACAGTTGAAGATGTAGATTCATAATTTACACAATAGTTTTGATAAGGAAGTAAGAACATTGATTATATTCAACCTTAATGACGATGGAAAACAATATTGTTCAGTAGAGTGAAGTAATAAACGATAATAGAAGAACGAAAACAAGGATGGTAAAACGATAATGTAGGGAAGAAATGTTATTGGGGACGATATATTTACCAAATGAAAACCAAATCGAGTATAATTACTAAGTTAAAATGACACATTTTAGAAGTTTAGTACCTAAGTTTAGGTGGGGCTGTAATGTATATTCCATATCCCATATATATATATATATATATATATATATATATATATATATATATATATATATATATATATATATATAGTTAGGTTCATATGTTTTCAATAAGTATTGTATGCCTCTAACAACCAATCAGAATTAAGTAAAAATAAATTCAATAACAAATAATAAAAGGGGTATAATAGTAATATTGACTACACTAATTATGGTAAATGTTTAAAACACTTAATGTCCTTTAAATTAGGGAAATTAGTTGTTGATCTCTACAAAACCATGCATCGACCCCTTTATCATCATCCAGTGATTTCATTCCTTCCCCACCTCCGGTGCCCTCTTCTTTCAAGGTCCACCTTCTTAATTTTTTAGATTTAACGGAAGGAAACCCTAACTCTCTCTGCTTTGCGATTTTTCGATTCACTAACCAAGTAATTATTATATAGCTTCTAGGATTGTAATTTCGTTCGTCATCTATAATTATAAGATATTTTTTAATTAATTTATTGCCTTTTCATTCACTATTGTCGTCCACTGGAGAATTAATCCAAAACAATAAAGGATCGACTAATATTTGTTTAAATGGCGTCGAACCATTTTTGGGTGAAAGTTTATTTCCATTCTTAAAAGTCTATGGCCTCATTGTAGATTATTTCTTCACTGTATGCTTAATATCTATATACATGTGGCTATATCTACAATATGCACCTTTTTCCTTTCTTCTGAATACATATTTATTACATTAAATTAATCCTTTAATAAAGCATTGATTTGATCCTTAATCAACTTTAACTTTGTTTTTACATATACGGTGAGTAATTAAACCTTATAACTTTTGATGTTTTGTTTCTTTGGTTTTTTACAATTAACATATTTGTGATCGATATTGTGTGTTTGATTGGTTTGATTCATTCGTCTTTAGTATAGAATAATTTGAATTTATTCTTAATTTAACTACTTTTTGTTGTTGTAGGCGATTTCATTTTCACTGATTAAGTTAAAAAAAATTATTCCATGTGAGTTAATTAAAGGGGTATGTGTGTAAGTATGTTCACAATTTCTTAATCTACAGAATTGTGAATTGAGTTTTTGCATAATTTTTTGTTTTTCTTAGCATCTTCTTCAATTTACTGTTTATATATCTTCATTGAATTTTTTTGTTTAATGGATTATGAAACTAATTTTGATTATAACAAGTTTCTCACAGAATGTTATCATCATATAGTAAGATTTGAAGGTAATTATTCTTATAGAATGAACCATTCCGACAGAATATACTGAAAAGTTATACTATTTTAAAGTTGATTATGTTTTTTGTTATTTAGGTTTTGAAGGGGCTGCCATTGATGTGGAAAATGAAGAAAACATGGAGAACAAGAGTATTCTAGCAGAATGTTTGTTATTTTTTAAGAATGTTATTCATTTTTGTTGATATTCTTTTAGAATATTTATAACTATATTAAAATGTATAAGACTTTTAGTCTGTAAGAATATGTATGAATTTGTATTTAAGTTCGGATGTATAACAATATATCAGAATGTTTGTTAATTTTCAACATTTGGTTCAAGAATTTTGTTTTTCTTCAATAATATTCTATTAGAATAAAATTCTGAAAGAGTATCATTCTAACAAAAAATATTCTGACAGAATAAAATCGGTAAAAATTGAAATTGAATTAATTAAAAAATTCAGATTTGTTTAAATTAGGAGAATTAATCATCCCTAAAAATCCGAAAATTTCCTTTATAAATGTAGTTAATTGTCCAAAATACCTTTTTGCTAAAAATTGTGTGATTATAAGGTACATGTTACCCCATTGTAATATCATACACTCTCAAATCATGTCCATTGATTGATTTCATCCGTTGGTCCAGATCTGTGCATTATGGCACACAATACTTAGTAAAAACAAAATAACCTAAGCATATATATATATATATATATATATATATATATATATATATATATATATATATATATATATATATATATATATATATATATATATATATATATGAGCATTCAATCGAGAACATTTCTTATTGCGATAACATTTGAGAACAAATTTGGACCACATAATATTTTTAATTAAAACTATAACATAATATTCATAAAAATCTAACAATTGTTACAAACAATTAAAAAAATCACTAACCAAAATCACTCACAACCCAACCAACACCACCAATCACCACTACCTACCACCCACCATCATCCACCACCACCCAACCACCCATCACCTACCAAAACCACCACCCGCCACAACCACCACCACCCATCACCACCACCCTCACCCACCTCAATCACCCATCATCACCACCCGCCACCACCACCCACCATAACCACCACTTATCACCACCCACCAAAACCACCAACCGTCACCACCATTACCATCCTCGAACACCACCCTCACCCATCACCCGCCAAAACCACCACCCGTCACCATAATCACCACCTACCTCCACCACCCCACCCACCTCAATCACCCATCACTACCACCCGCCACCACCACAACCACCATCCTCCACCTCCAACCACCACCACCACCTATCACCACCCATCACCACCATCCGTCACCACCACCTCCACCCACCACCCACCAAAACCACTAGCTGCCACAACCAGCACTCGCCACCACCATCACCACCCACTACCTACCACCACCCACCACCACTACCTACCATCCATCACCACCTCCACTACCCATCACCACCACCCGCCACCACAACTAACGACCACACCCACCACCACCATTCATCACCACCACCCACCACCCGCTACCACTACCGCCACCCATCACCCATAAAAACCACCACCCGCCACCACCATTACCACTTACCTCCACCACCCATCATCACCATCCTCACCCACATTAATCAGCTATCACCACCAACCACCACCACCTACCACTATCACCACCTATCACCACCCACCACTACTACCCATCACCACCACCTCCACCCATCACCCACCAAAACCAGCACCCACCACCGCCGTCACTACCCACCACCACCATCCATCACCACCCATCATCACCACCACCTGCCCCCATCACCCTCACCCACCACCTACCAAAACCATCACCCACCTACCTCCACAACCCACCTACTACCCACCATTATGACCACCACCTGCCATTACCACCAACCACCACCCATCATTACCACAAACCACCACCCACCACCCATCTCCACCATCCATTACTACCACCCTCCACCACCACCACCACCCATCACCATCAACCACCACCACCTATCATAGCCACTCACCACCACTCGCCTCCACCATCCATCACCACCCACCTATCACCCGCAAAAATCACCATACACCATCACCACCCTTACCACCAACCGTTATCCACCTACCCACCACCACCACCTATCACCTTTACCCGTCTCTACCACCCATCACCACCACTTGCCACATCCACCTGCCACGCACTATAATCACCACCCTACATGTCACCCCCACCACCCTTCACCATCATAACCACCTACCACCACCAAACATCACTACACACCACCACCACCCATCACCACCACCTTTGATTATGTGTATATAATCACATGTGATTATTTGTATTTAATTACATATGATTTATATGGACAATATTCTTTTTTGTCCATATAAATCATGTGATTAGATACATATAATCACACGGGATTAGATATATTTAATCAAATGTGATTAGATATATTTAATCATATATGTCATTATTGCGTTCTCGATTCAATAATTATTTTTTGTCAACTTTAATCATATATGATTAGATACGTATAATCACAAGTGATTATATGTATCCAATCACATATGATTTACATAAACAATATTCATTTTTGATTTTTCGTTTCAATAATTTTCTCATATATTTAATCACATGTGATTATAAGTATTTAATCACTTATGATTAATGTAGACATAAATTTGTTTTAATGTTCTTGATTCAATAGTTATTATTGTGTATATAATTACATGTGATTATATATATATATATATATATATATATATATATATATATATATATTTCATCACATATGATTTATTGAACTAAGAACGTGAAAAAAAAATCTTTTTCACATAAATCGTGTGTGATTAAATACATGAGACCAACTATTGAATTAAAAACGCAAAAATGAATATTGTCCATAAAAATCATATGTGATTGAATACATATAATCACATGTGATTATATGTACCTAATTACATATAATTTTTGTGGACAAGATTCATTATTTCTTTCTCAATTCAATAGTTATAATCATGTACTTAATCACACGTGATTATATTTATCAAATCACATATGATTTATATTGATAATATTCGTTTTCACATTTTTGATTCAATATTTTCTCTTATGTATTTAATCGCATCTATTTAAGCACATATGATTAATGTGGAAAAAGAAAAACTATTGAATCAAAAACGCGAAAATGAATCTTGTGTACAGAAATCATATGTGACTAAATGTACGAGAACAACTATTTAACGAGAATACGAACATGAATATTGTACATATAAATCATATCTTATTAGATACAAATAATCTCATTTACTTAAATACACAAGAACAACAATTGAATCGAGAACGCGAAAATGAATATTTTCCACATAAATTCTATGTGATTAGATACATATAATCACATGTGATTATATGCGTTTAATCACATATGATATACGTGGACAATATTTATCTTTGTGTTCTCGATTCAATAGTTGCTCTCGTGTATATAAATCACATGTGATTATATGTATCTAATCACATATGATTTATATAGAAATCATTATTTTTTGTCCATATAAATCATATGTGATTAGATACATATAATCACATGTGATTATATGTATTTAATCACATATGATTATAGTTGACAAAGAACAATTACTGATTCGAGAATGTGATAATGAATCTTATCCACATAAATCATATATGACTGGATACATATAATCACATTTGATTATATGTATTTAATCAGATATGATTTATGTAGACAATATTTATTTTTGCGGTTTCGATTGAATAATTGCTTTTGTGTATTTAATCAAATGTGATTATATGTCTATAATCACATATGATTTGAGGTGGACAATATTCATTTTTGCCCTCTCGATTCCATAGTTGTGCTCATGTACTTAATCACATACAATTATACATATAATCACATGTGATAAAATACAAGAGAATAACTATTAAACCGACAAAGCAAAAATGAATAATGTCCACATAAATCATATGTGATTATATGTATTGAATCACATATGATTAATTTGTATAAAGATTTGTTTTCGTGTTCTTGGTTCAATATT
This sequence comes from Lactuca serriola, assembly GCF_051521515.1. Classification (NCBI taxonomy): domain Eukaryota; kingdom Viridiplantae; phylum Streptophyta; class Magnoliopsida; order Asterales; family Asteraceae; genus Lactuca; species Lactuca serriola. The sequence continues at coordinate 3,792,683 of NC_136408.1, forward strand.
TGTTATCGTGTATATAATTACATGTGATTGTATGTATTTAACCTTATATGATTTAAATAGTTAAGATTCGTTTTTTCCATATGTGATTAGAAACATATAATCACATCCGATTAAATGTATTTAATTATAGGGATGAAAAAAATCCCGAACCCGACGGGGAAACCCGAAACCCGATTATTTCGGGTCGGGTAACGGGTCGTTATTGGGTTTTTCATTGGGTTCGGGGCAGGGAGTAGGTTATCATTGCCCCGCCCCGCCCCGATAATATATATATATATATATATATATATATATATATATATATACACAATACGATGAAAGTGGTTCCAAACACGGACCGGATGGACCCGGACCCGGAAAACCCGAAACCGGTTAACGGGATTTCGTAGAACCGGAAACCGAACCGGTATATAGGAACCGGTTCCGGTTCGGTTTTGGGTACGGTTCCGGGTAAAGTGGGTTTAGAACCAGAAAACTTGGAAACATCAAAGTGGGTAGGTTGGAATCGGATAAAGTGGGTTTAGAACCGGAAAACCCGGAAAAACCGAATTTTTTTGGTAATTACTTACTACTTAGTGGGTTAAACTTTGAATTTTTCATATTGATATCCCGACTTTGGGGGATTGTAACTCATTGAATATGAAACCAAAATTAACAAACTTATAGTAGAAAATCATGTACAAACTCTAAAATACACTCTGGAAAAAACCTCATGTCAATCCGACTTTAAACGAATGTGATATGCTTGTGTTAACATTTTCACATAATAGAAAGTATAAAAACAAATAGCTAAAAAGTTGAAAATTTTCAGTTTTGATATCCCGACATCGGAGGACTGTAAATCATTGAATGTTAAACCAAAAATGTCAAAATTATAGTATAAAATTATGTACAAACTGTAAACTACAAGTTGGAAAAAACCACATGTCATCCGACTTCAAACGAATTAGATATGCATGTTTTAAAACTTTCACCAAATACAAAAAGCTAAAAAAATTAAAAACATCCATCTTTGATATATCGACTTTGGGGGACTGTAAGTCAATGAATATAAAACTAAAAATTGCAAATTTATAGTCTAAAATCATGTAAAAACTCTAAAATACATGTTGGAAAAAACCATATGTCAATCGGAGTTGAAACGGATGAGATATGCATCTTTTAAACGTTTCACAAAAAACCGGTTCCAGCCCTAAAAGTGGTTCCGGTTCCAAAAACCGGTTTTAATTTTTAAACCCGGTTTACCCGAACCTGATGGACCCAAACGCGGATTACCCAGAACCCAAATAAAGCCAATTTTTGAACCCGGAACCCGAACTTGTTCTATATATTCCGGTTCTAACGGTTCCGGAACCGGAACCGGTTCTATATATTCCGGTTCTAACGGTTCCGGTTCTAGTCCGATTTCGGTTCCGGGTCCGGTTCCGGTCTGATTCCGGTTCCGGTCCGATTTTCCGGTTCTAAATTTCATCCCTAATATATACACACACACCAAGGTTGTAAAAATCGTTTGACGGTAGCTCGACTGTCGACTGATGTTAAGGGATTAACCAGTCTTGGCGGGGATTAATCGAGGATCAATCGGGGACCATAGATTATTAATAAAATATTAAAATTAATTAAATACTAATTTATCTTAAGAAAAACAAGTACTTCAAAATTAGAAAAATAAGAAAAATTGTAATTTGGAAATACAAAAATATGAACATTTTGGTATAATATTTGAAATTTTAAAAACTTGAAAATTTTGGAGTAAAAAAAAAGGTGGTTTTTTGAATTTCTTTGACATTTTTTTTGACTTTTTTTGAATTTTTTCGACTTTTTTGACTTTTGTTGACCGATTAATCCCGCCAAGGCCGATGAATCATAAATTTCCGATTAATGCTCTAATCCTCGACGGTTGGAGAACGTCAAGCGATTAATCCACGATTAATCGTCGATTAATCTCGATTTCTGTAACCATGACACACACACACACGCACACACACACACACACACACACACACATATATATATATATATAATGTTCCAATCCTTTCGATGTTAATTGCACGCATTCAAAGATACAATACTTAATATGGACAATCTTTTTAGTTATTAATAATCTGGTGTGATGATCATTTTTTATGTTTTGACGTATTACACTAAACATAAATCAAATAATTTTTAATATAACGTCTAGTTTATTTTATTAAAGTGATTCATCATATTTTTAATTTAAAAGGGAGACTAGAACATGTATTTTTTATAAGACATCGGGGTACCCTAAAACGGAATAAAGATTTCGTTAGGAATTGTTGTAAACCCGATAAGATACCCAAAACCAGACGGGAAAACCCGAAACCCAATGGGGCGCCCCGATAAGATACCCGAAAGATATCGGGGCGGGTTTGGGAAACCATACCTCGCTCCGAACCCGCCCCGTTGCCATTCCTATTTAATCACATGTGATTAGATACACATAATCACATGTTATTATATGTATCTAATCACATGTTATTAGATGTATCTAATCGATTCAATAATTGTTTTTTTCACTTTAATCAATGTGATTAAATACATTTAATCAGATGTGATTATATGTTTCTAATCACAGATGATTTTATTTGGAAAACACGAATCTTGTCTATTTAAATCATATGTGGTTAGATACATACAATCACATGTAATTATATACACGATAACAAATATTGAACCAAGAACACGAAAACAAATCTTTATTCATATTAATCATACGTGATTAAATACATATAATCACATGTGATTATATGAATATAATCACATATGATTTATGTGGACATAATTCATTTTTGCTTTGTCGATTCAATAGTTATTCTCATGTATTTTATCACATTTGATTATATGTATGATTGTATGTGATTAAGTACATGAACACAACTATTGAATCGAGAAGGCAAAAATGAATATTGTCCACCTCAAATTATATGTGATTATATATACATATAATCACATGTGATTAAACAATCAAAAGAAATATTTTCAACATAAATTATATATGATTAAATACATATAATCACATGTGCTTATATGTATCCAATCATATATGATTTATGTGGATGAGATTCATTGTCACATTCTCGATTCAGTAATTGTTCTTTGTTCACTATAATCATATTTGATTAAATACATATAATCATATGTGATTATATGTATCTAATCATGTATGATTTATATGGACAAAAAATAATGATGTCTATATAACTCATATGTGACTAGATACATATAATCACATATGATTTTATAAACGAGAACAAATATTGAATCGAGAACACAAAGATAAATATTGTTCACATATATCATATGTGATTAAATGGATATAATCACATGTGATTATATGTATCTAATCACATAGAATTTATGTGGAAAATATTCATTTTATCGCGTTCTCGATTTAGTTGTTGCTCTCGTGTGTTTAATTACATGAGATTATATGTATCTAATCATATACGATTTGTATGGTCAATATTCATTTTTGCATTCTCGTTCAATAATTGTTCTTATACATTTAGTCACATATGATTTATGTACACAAGATTCATTATCGCATTTTTGATTCAATAATTTTTCTTTTTCCATATTAATCATATGTGATTAATACATACAATTACATATGATTAAATACAAAAGAAAAAATATTGAATCAAAAATGTGAAAATGAATATTATCAATATAAATCATATGTGATTTGATACATATAATCACATGTGATTAAGTACATGAGTACAACTATTGAATTAAGAAAGAAATAATGAATCTTTTCCACATAAATAATATGTGATTAGGTACATATAATCACATGTGATTATATGTATTTAATCACATATGATTTATGTGGAGAATATTCATTTTTGCATTTTTTTAATTCAATAGTTGGTCTCGTGTATTTAATCACATACGATTTATGTGAAAAAGATTGGTTTTCACATTCTTGATTCAATAAATCATATGTGATGAAATATGTATAATCACATGTAATTATATACATGAGAATAACTATTAAATCAAGAACATTAAAACAAATTTATGTCCACAATAATCATAAGTGATTAAATACTTATAATCACATGTGATTAAATATATAAGAAAAATTATTGAAACGAAAACTCAAAAATTAATATTGTTCATATAAATCATATGTGATCGAATACATATAATCACATGTGATTATATGTATCTAATCACATGTGATTATATGTATCTAATCACATATGATTAAAGTTGACAAAAAATAATTATTGAATCGAGAATTCAACAATGAAATATGTGATTAAATATATCTAATCACATTTGATTAAACACATTATATCATATGTGATTATATGTATCTAATCACATGATTTATATGGATAAAAAAGAATATTGTCCATATAAATCGTATGTGATTAAATATAAATAATCACATATGATTATATACACATAATGACAGGTGGTGGTGATGGGTGGTGGTAGTGTGTAGTGATGTTTGGTCATGGTAGGTGGTAGATGGTGGTGGTGGTGAACGATGGTGGGGGTGACATGTGGGGAGGTGTTTATAGTAGGTGACATGTGGCGGTAGCGAGCGGTGGTGATGGGTGGTGGAGACGGGTGAAGGTGATAAGTGTTGGATTAGTGTCTAAGTCCATAACTATTTTGGTATGTACTTGACCCGATTATGAGCATGGTCCTTTTGGGTTGCCTTCACCATAGCAATATGTAGGATGAATTAAGGAGAGAGAGGTTTAAATATGATTTATTAATATATTTAGAGAATAATATATTAAAAGAGAAATCATATTGTTTAATTAATATTAGTCAAGAATTAATTGATAATTAATTTTGTGACTAAAAGAGATTAATTAAAGTTAGGGGGCTGGACTGCAATTATTGGATAATTGAGTTATTGGGCTAAGGAATGCTAAAGGAACAAGGGGTGAACGAAATTATGATGGAAGCCCATCATATTTTCGTCCGTGGCCTTATCCAGAAGGTTCCATGGGCTGCTTAGAGTTTAAGCTGTCCATTAAGGTTTTGACTGAAACCCTAGCAGCCCACACAAGTATATAAAGGACCCCTTAGGCCCCAAAAACGTGTACAAACTGATTCTCTAGGGTTTCTAGTCGTTTTTGGCAGCCTCCTTTCTTCTCCTCTTCATCCAAGTTGCATAAGGTGTTTGTGACTCCATTAGAGGTGCAGCACTTGAGGCATTAAGCTTTCTAAAGCCAATCATAGCAAGGGAGTGATTGTTATTGCAATATAACAATCAAAGGTAATTCTCTAAACCCTAATTCAGTTTATAATATGTTAGATCTAAGTTTATTAGTCTTGGATTCAAAGCATGTACAATAGAGAAACCTAGATCCAAGCATTAGGGTTTGTATGAGCACATAGGATTATTTCTTATGCATAAAACCCATCAGTGGTATCAGAGCCTTGATTGGTTTCAGTTGTATGTGATGCTTAACTGTTTTGTTTACTAAAAATTGAGTTTTTGGCCTCTGCCCGACTCAACTCGGCGAGTCAGTATCTGGACTCGGCGAGTTGGCCCCTACTCAGCGAGTTCAGAGCTGACTCGGCGAGTTCGAGCGTCAGACAGAGGGTATTTCGGGATTTAGCTGCTGTTTTGACTTGGATTTAATGCCTAATTCGTTTTTTGAAGTTAAAATCCGATTTTTATCTTAAATTAGTGATTATCCTTGCCAAAACAATAGATAATTCCAAATCTTTTGAATATTAGTTGTTTATTTGATAAATATGGATTATTTAAAAAATATTTGGTAATTATCTTGTGACTAAAATTCAATTAGGTCAAATATAGATAATCCCTAAATTAATTGTTTGATTTATATTATTTGTTATTTGATCCCTAGTAAGTTTGAATAGTTTCAATTTACTCCCTTTAGGTTTTATAGTTTAAATTTGAACTTAAAAGTTTTGTTTTTGAAATTTAAATAGTTAAACCCTAATGTTTTGAAATGTTTCAAAACTTGCCCTCAAGTCTTGGAATTTAAAAGTTGATTAAAAGTTTAATTTTGAAATGTTAAATTCTAAAGCCCTAATAATTTGAAAAAGTTCAAATCACACCCTTATGGTTTTATTAATTAATTAAAGTGTATAATTAAACGTGATTTAATAAATCCATAAAGTTTTGGTTTACATTTAAATTAAATTAAAAGTATAATTTATTAAGTTAAACCACCTTGTATTTTAAAAGTATAAAATACACCCTATACTATATATAACATTAAAAGTCTAATATTATATATATGTATGAGTAAACAGTCAGTCTTACCGTTAGTAGGCCTCATTCACGAAGCTGGTCTATAAGGGGTGTTTAAGGAAATTTCTTATAAAATGGCGATTAAATGGGTATCCACTCTTACCCACCGCACTCTTGAATAGTGGAGGGTAGTTAGCCGAACGGGTAGGATAGGACAAAAACCTTCCATTATAAGTATAATGAAGTACAAGTAACTAAATGCTTTTTTAAATTCCCAAATCATAGTTACTTTAGGAAAAATGTGAAATTGTATGTTAATCCATGGAATTACACTTCGTACCCTTGTCAAATGTTGGTGGAGCGTGTGTGGTTAACCGACACACTAATTTGGGGATGACATTGGTAGCGAAGGGTGACTCCATGTTTGTCGTATATCAATGGAGCATGTGTGTCTAACCGGCACATTGATTAGGTGATTGTAGCATTGGGTGCACCACGTGATTCGTATGGTTATTCACACCTTATTTGTAATCCTCGGCATCCCAGTCACAAATTGAAGGGCATAATCGAGATTAAACATGCCATTGAAAAGTTCAATGATGTCACAACTGGAAATTTTGTGTCATGTAATCTATACACTCAAGTTAATGTGAATCAAAAACTTAAGAACATGTGAGACACCTATTATTATGACATCAAAAACTTCAATCAAATACATCATACAAGTACTACAAATAGTCATCAAACAATTGGAAACCCTAGAAGTCCTTGTTTAAGTCCATTTTGGATTAGGACTTCCTTATTGGATCTAAATGGACCAATAAGCTTCCAATTAGACTATCATGGGCTTAGAACCCTAATTGGGCTCTAATTGGACCCACACTAATTTATTTCAACATTTTAGGCCATGTTGGGCCTAGAATGAAATGAATTAAAAGCTTTGATCCATGAATAACCCAAACTAGTCCAACAAAAATGTAAAAATCACTATTTTGTTCTATAAGGCCAAGGAACACCCTAACTAACTCTAATTTTGGGCTTAAGGGAAAAAGGCCAAAAAAAAAAAATTCTTCCTCAAAATTTTCGGCCCAAGGCCCAAATCCAAGAAGAGATTGAGAAGTGTTGACTTTGGATGCCACCTCATTTTTATTCATTGGATATCCATGCATTATATCTCATTCTTCCATGCAAACATCACCTCAAGGTCTCTTCTTCTCCCTCTCTCTCTTGCTCTCGGCCATACTCAAACACACACACATTCACAAAAATCTCTCAAACTCCCTCAAGAACACTCCTCCCTCTCCACTCAAAAATCTCGAAATATAGAAGCTTTCAAGAGGATCTTTCAAGTTAATCATCATCTTAGGTAAGTTTTTACTTATATCCATGATCTAGCTACTTCATTCCATCAAAAATCTCTTCTAAATCTATTCCAACTTGTGATCATGCACCTTAGAAGTTACCAAACTCGAGATCTACCAAGGAAAGGTGCTAGGGCCGAAAATCACTTCATTTCTCTTCCATCTCCTCTCCAAAACCGAAACCACACCCAAGGTGAGCTTCATACCCCCTATTTTCTGTTTTTATGAGTTTTTTTTTGGGGGGGGGGGGAATACAAGTGAAAGTGTAGATCTATATGTGTTTTGTATGCCTTGTATGATTTCCATGCTTATATGTGTGTTGTTGTGTGTTATAATGTTGGATCTAGCCATAAAACCCCTCAAAACCGAGATATACCTTGTGTTAAATGATATTAGCATCAAGTATATTTCTACATACAAAGTGTTCCAAGAAAAATAGCTAAATGGCTTAGTAACATTTTCTTTGGGCTAAAAACTCAATTTTTGGACATAAAATGCTAAAAATATAAAGTTAAAGGGCCCAAATTGAAATATTTCGAAATCTGATGGGGGAGATGAGTCAAAACAGTTTTCATAAGGTATTTTCTGAAAATATACTTGTTGGAGGATTAAAAACATAAATTTCAAGCTTAATGGGCTAAAAAATGACAATTTCGGCCCAATAAGGCCCATTATGCGAAATTTTCTGTTTTGGAGGGCCAAAACTGTGTTTTTTTGTAAAACAGTGGACTATTAGTGTTCCAAGTCCTTTTCAAAGGTTTAAAATGCTTTTTAAATTAAAAAGACCAAAGTTGCAAGAATTTTCCAATTTGGGCCAAAATTGTCAAAGTTGCGAAAAAGAAGGGTTATAACCGAGAAAACTGCATTTTAGGGACTTAAACTGTTTTCAATGAAAAATATGCTGAAAAATATCAATTTCAATAATTTTTGGTGTTAAAATGTCAAGAAAAATGATTTAAGGACCAAACCGGAAAGTTATTTAATTAAAGGGTTGAAAAAGTAAATTTTACAAACAATGAGGGGCTGAAAACAGAAAACTTCCAAGGCTAATTCAATACACGCAATTTGATCAAATAATGGCACCGCGGCTATCGACGAAATACAATACACAACAATACCAAAATTCGTTGTTAAACGAATTGGTTCGGTCTCGAACCAATAAAAATCCGAAACTACTAACACGACGATACTACGATTCATACAAGTAACGTTTGGGAATTCAATATACATGCGAGTGTGCACAGACGTCTACGCACCATCTTTGGGCCCCAAAAGTGTAAAATCTTGTTTGTTGGGCCTAGCTAGCCCAATGACCTAATCTTAAGGCCCGAATACCTCTACCTTACGAAGTGTTGGGTTTTACCGATCTAACACAACGTAAAAGGACTTTCAATGGCTTGTATACTACTGGTCCCCAAGGGTCCTTTGGTATTGCTAGTAAAGTCGACATTTCATGCGAGGTGGGTCAGGGACCCCTCGTACATTTTTTATCCCCAACCGGTTAATGGAGTCATCGGGGTCTTCGTGTCCTCTTTCTCCTCGGATGTGGGACTACACGTAGTCAGGGCGGTTGGATAACGTGATTAGTATGGACGACGCCTACGGGATCGTTAGTATAGCTATAAACTGGTCGTTTGTGTAACGCGTGTTTGTAGTAAATAATCATGCTAAAAAATAATCCAACGTTGCCTGGGATTGACACTACACGCGTTGCAATGGTTTCAATGTAAATTCATGGAATTCAAAGAATTAGGAAAACATCGGGTTTTCCTAGGGTTTTTTTTTAATACATACGGATTCGAAAAGCATACAACTCTAATGAACAATTCTTACAATTATAGAAACAAACAAGCATACCTATGGATCTTCACAAACGTTTTCAAAAGTATTTCCTTTCAGAAAATATCGGATTTTCTGGTGGTTTTCAAAAGATACGAAACATGGTTTTTCAAATATCGCTTATGAACTCACCAACATTTCACATGTTGACGTTTTTCAAAATACTTGTATTCTCAGGTAACCAGTGAATTCAAGGAAAAAGGTACTCAGTAATGGCTTGCAGTTTACTTATTAACGAACCGAACAATTTATTTTGGGAATGTAATGTTTAAACAATGTACTTCATGTAAACTTTAATGGTTGTATTATATTAATGCATGGTGACGAATGTTGTTACGTTTCATATATATCCAATGTTATGGTATTCAATTGAGTCACGGCAGCTCCCGAACGTTTCCGCCGCCTGGTTCGGGGGTGTGACAGGTTGGTATCAGAGCTTTGTTTATAGTGAACTAGCATGTCGAGCCACACATTGATATGCAACTATAAACCAAAAAGAGGGACTAACATAACTCTGAACAAAACAAGTAAATAAAACACGCTTGCTTGCATTAGGAATAAGAACCTAACGCCGAATCAAACACAATAATGCTGGTATCTCGGTTAATTCGGGACTGTTCTTAGTGGTACCAAGGAGTGAATGTAGCCTGATCAACTACATTCTCTCCAAAGTAAAACTAACACACGTCTTGATGAGATCGGGATAGCTAGGGAACCTAAAACTATACCCTTTATCACCAAAAAGAGAACGTTTTCTTAGTCTGTATAATAGTCATAGCACCCTAGGAATAATGTTAGCATATTTACATACTCGCGTAGACAGCATGGCTGGTTTTCATCACCCTGGAGACCCCTATTTCCCTAATCAGGGAAACAACGGGTGGCTAGAGGAGGAGGAGCCTGAGGAAGAGCCTGAAGAGGAACCTGAGGAAGACCCCGAAGAGGAATCTGACGGGGAACCGGAGGCAGAAGTCGAGGGCGAGCCTGCCGAACCCGAAGAAGACGAAGAGCATTTTGAAGAGGAGCTCGATGACAGCGAAGGGGGTGATTCGGACGCAAAGTCCGAGGTCATCAACCCCCCTTACCCAATCAGGGTGCCTGCTTATCGTGTGGGCCCCACTGAACCTACCCCTCCTTGGGGCATTGATCTTTGGAGATGGAGCAGACATCAGGGACAGCGACCCCCGTTTGGCATGTCACGTGAGTTCTTTGACCTGAGGGACGGAGGACCGGCCGACCGAGCTCTACCGGTCATGGTGAGACGATTACGGGACACCGGCGACCTTACTCAGGGCACTGCTGATCAGGTACGCCAGCTGTGGACTAGGGTCGAGCGTGCGGAACAGGAGACGCGTGATGTCCTTCGGGAGTTTCACATGAGGCAGGTAAGGTGGGAGTCTCGACTTCAGGACGCAGAACGCTTGGTGGCTCGTCTTCAGGGAGCATCCACATCCTCGGCACCACCTCCGGATGCAGCTCGTCACGGTTAGGGATAGACTTGTCTTAGTAGGTTGTTAGGAACTATGCTATGTACTCCGACTCTATGTTTAAGTGACTACACTACTCATAGAGCCGTTATGCTGTCGAAATAGCGTCACTTATGTATGCTCTTACGAGCAAAATTTTCTTATATTAAATGCGGATAATATTAATGAACTTTTGTGTGCTTTACTATGATATTACAAATTGCTATGTGTTGAGAAGTTATGATTGTATGTCCGATGGTAGTATTGTCTAAGTCCGTACCATACCCCTAGTTAGTAGGATCACAACCTCACCGAAACCACATACACTCAACATCTTTCCGTTTCGTGACAGAAAGATGCCTCTCCGACCTACTCGCGGAAACCCAGGACCAACCCCACCTGAGGTTGACTCCACTGCGTTCCAGGCAGCCGTGTCTGCTGCGGTCACCGCAGCTATGGCACAACTCCAACAGGGGAATAATGGAGGAGGCAACGGGCAAGGGGCAGGAAGTTCGAACAACGGGATGAACCAAGGATCTACCAAAACATGTACCTACAAGGACTTCACGAACGCTAAACCACGAACTTTCAACGGCACTGGAGGGGTGATCACTCTGAAGCGATGGATCGAGAAGGTAGAGTCGGTATTCGAGATATGCGATTGCCCCGAGTAGATGAAGGTGAAGTTCGCGGCCTGCACTTTTGTGGACCAAGCACTCACTTGATGGAACGGACACGTGGAAGCTATGACGCTCCCTGTCGCCAACTCTATCCCATGGGCAGAAATGAAAGAAATGTTAATGGCTGAGTACTGCCCCCGAGGCGAAATACAGAAGATGGAGCAAGAGCTATGGAACCTCATTGTGCAGAATGCGAACATCGATGCCTACATATCAAGATTTAGCGAACTATCTCTGCCGTGCCCGAGAATGATCACATCCGAAGGAAAGAAGATTGAGCGATTCATCTGGGGACTGACACCTCCTATTCAAGGGAACGTGATAGCTGCGAACCCTGTGCGAAGAGATTGGCGAAGAGGTTATATGATCATAACAACAAGAAGGGCGAGAAGCTAGTGGAGGCTGAGAAGAAAAAGGAGGGTGATGGCAGGAAAGGGAAGAACAACAAGAGAAAGGGGCGTCAGGGCCCCGAGACCTCTAAAAAGCAGCAGACAGTGGCAGTTAACGCTGTCACCACACCGGTTCCAGCCACACCACATGCTCCAGCCTCAGCTGCTTCAAATGCTACAAGACCCTATTCCGGTAATCTTCCCAAATGCAATAAGTGCGGTTTCCACCATCTTGGCGAATGCAGGGAATTCCATTGCACCAGTTGCAACCGAAGGGGACACACTGCAAGGTTCTGCAGGGCTTACCCTCCTCAGAACCAAAGTCAGTGAAACAACCACAACAACAACAACAACCATCGCAACAACAACAACACCAATGCCGGCGGCAACAATGCAGGGCCTAGCCACACCTGCTTCGGGTGTGGAAGGACGGGGCATTTCCGCCGAGATTGCCCTAACAACAACAATTCAGGAAACAGAGGAGCAGGAAGGATGCTGACTATGGGTCAGGGCGATGCAGTTCAGGACCCCGCAGTTGTGACCGGTACGTTTCTCCTAAACCACATTTATGCATGCATCTTATTTGACACCGGAGCAGAGCGAAGTTTCGTAAGCGAGAAGTTTAAACATTTATTAAAACAACAACCCCAGAAGCTAAATGAAACCTATACGGTGGAAATGGCCAATGGGAAAACCGAATCCACTGGGGAGATCTACATCGGATGTACCCTAACCCTTAACCAACACGTCTTTCAAATAGACCTAATGCCAGTATCAATTAGGAGTTTTGATGTGATTATCGGCATGGATTGGTTAAGCCCCCACCATGCTGAGATTATGTGCCACGAGAAGGCTGTTCGCCTTCGTCTCCCAAATCACGAAACCCTAGTAATTTACGGAGACAAACCCAGTACGAATCTTCGTCTCATCTCGTGCATCAAGGCACAAAAACATCTGCGAAAGAAGAATTTGGCGTTCTTGGCTCACATAGTGGACAAGACCAAAGAAGAAACTAACATTCAAGATATTCCGGTAGCATGTGAATTTCCGGACGTGTTTCCTGAAGATCTTCCAGGAGTACCCCCAGAGAGACAGGTTGAGTTCCGAATCGACCTCGTTCCAGGAGCAACTCCTCTCGCTAAATCACCATATCGGTTGGCTCCTGCTGAAATGCAGGAATTGTCCAGTCAACTCAGTGAGCTTCTGGACAAGGGATTTATCCGACCTAGCTACTCGCCATGGGGAGCTCCGGTGCTCTTTGTCAAAAAGAAGGACGGATCTTTCAGAATGTGCATCGATTACAGAGAGTTAAATAAACTCACTGTTAAAAACCGCTACCCACTCCCACGAATCGATGATCTATTCGACCAGCTCCAAGGAGCTAGTTATTTTTCTAAAATAGATCTACGGTCCAGATACCACCAACTCAAAGTCCGGGAAGAGGATATTCCTAAAACCGCTTTCCGAACACGCTACGGACATTATGAATTCGTCGTAATGCCCTTCGGTCTAACAAATGCACCTGCCGCATTTATAGACCTAATGAATCGAATCTGTCGACCGTTCCTTGACAACTTCGTCATTGTGTTTATCGATGACATCCTCGTTTATTCTCGAAGCAAAGAGGAGCATGGCCAACATCTCCGACAAGTCTTAGATACTCTACGATCGGGAAAACTGTACGCCAAACTCTCCAAGTGTGAGTTCTGGCTCCGGAGTGTGAATTTCCTAGGCCACGTAGTTAGCCAGGACGGAATTCATGTGGATCCCTCCAAGGTCAAAGCTGTAGAAGGATGGGCAACTCCGACCACGCCCACAGAATTTCGTCAATTCTTAGGCCTAGCAGGCTACTATAGGAGATTCATCCAAAACTTCTCTAAGATTGCCAAGCCGCTTACCTCACTTACGCAAAAGGGTGTGCCATTCAAATGGACGGACCGACAAGAAATTGCGTTTCGAACTTTGAAGCAAGCCCTCTGTAGCGCTCCTGTACTATCTCTACCTGAAGGAATGGAAGATTTTGTGGTCTACTGTGACGCGTCGAATCAGGGCTTAGGTTGCGTTCTCATGCAACGTGGAAGAGTGATAGCATATGCGTCCCGCCAACTAAAGACGCACGAAGTAAATTACACGACCCATGACCTAGAACTGGGAGTCGTGGTCTTCGCTCTGAAAATTTGGAGGCACTACCTGTACGGTACAAAGTGCACCATCTTTACGGATCACAAGAGCCTCCAGCACATCTTGAATCATAAGGATCTGAACATGAGACAACGAAGATGGGTGGAATTGCTAAACGACTACGAATACGAGATCAAGTACCACCCAGGCAAGGCCAACGTGGTAGCTGATGCATTAAGTCGGAAGGAGTACTCTAATCGCCGTACGAAAACACACTCGATAACCATTCAATTTTATCTGGCCACTCAAATTGCATCAGTCCAGTCAGAGGCTATGAAAACGGAAAATAGAATTAGCGAGGCATTGTGCGGGATGGAAAAGAACCTAGAAGCAAGGGAGAATGGGGTATACTACTTCATGAACCGTATTTGGGTCCCAAAAATCGGAGGATTTAGGGAGGCCGTTATGAAGGAAGCCCACAAGACACGATACTCCATTCATCCCGGTTCGGACAAGATGTATTTGGACATTAAACAACACTATTGGTGGCCTAACATGAAGGCGGAAATCGCGACCTATGTTAGTAAGTGCCTTACGTGCGCCAAAGTAAAGGTGGAATACCAGAAACCTTCAGGATTGTTACAGCAACCGGCAATCCCTGAGTGGAAATGGGAGGGGATTTCTATGGATTTCGTGACCAAGCTACCCAAGACGTCGGACGGACTGGACACCATATGGGTAATAATCGACCGACTGACGAAATCTGCCCATTTCCTGCCAATCAAAGAATTCTACAAGATGGAGAGACTGACGCGGCTGTACATACGAGAAATCGTAAGACTCCATGGAGTGCCAAAATCTATTATCTCGGATAGGGACAGTAGGATTCACATCGCGCTTTTGGCAATCACTCCACAAGGCAATGGGAACTCATCTCGACATGAGCACCGCGTATCACCCACAAACGGACGGCCAAAGCGAACGAACCATTCAAACGCTTGAAGACATGCTTCGTGCATGTGTGATAGACTTTGGGAAGTCTTGGGATACCCACCTACCGTTGATCGAGTTCTCATATAACAATAGTTACCATTTGAGCATCAAGGTGGCTCCTTTCGAAGTACTGTACGGGCGTAAATGTAGATCACCGTTATGTTGGGCTGAAGTAGGTGATACCCAACTAGCAAGTACACATACGTCGGACAGGGCACTAACGGGACCGGAGATCATTCGCGAAACCACAGAAAAGATCGTCCAGATCAGAGCTCGATTACAAGCATCGCGTGACCGACAAAAGAGCTACGCCGACAAACGGCGAAAGCCCTTAGAATTCCAAGTCGGTGATCGAGTACTGTTTAAAGTCTCACCCTGGAAAGGTGTTAAACGTTTCGGAAAACGGGGAAAGCTGAACCCGCGATACATTGGACCTTTCGAAATCGTCGCCCGAATAGGTCCGGTAGCCTACAGACTGCAACTACCCACAGAGCTAAACAGTGTACAACCCGTGTTTCATGTCTCTAACCTGAAGAAGTGCCGATCAGATGAAACCCTTGTCATTCCTCTTGACGAAATCGAAATCAATGAGAATCTCCTATTCATTGAAGAACCAATCGAAATCATGGACAGGGAGGTGAAGCGTACTAAGCAAAGTCGCATCCCGATCGTGAAGGTACGGTGGAACGCAAAGCGTGGGCCAGAATTCACGTGGGAACGCGAAAATCAAATGAAGCAAAAGTACCCTCACCTATTCTAGCATTCTCAAATCTAGCTTTCAAACAGAATTTCGGGACGAAATTCCCTCTAACGGGGGGATGATGTCACAACTGGAAATTTTGTGTCATGTAATCTATACACTCAAGTTAATGTGAATCAAAAACTTAAGAACATGTGAGACACCTATTATTATGACATCAAAAACTTCAATCAAATACATCATACAAGTACTACAAATAGTCATCAAACAATTGGAAACCCTAGAAGTCCTTGTTTAAGTCCATTTTGGATTAGGACTTCCTTATTGGATCTAAATGGACCAATAAGCTTCCAATTAGACTATCATGGGCTTAGAACCCTAATTGGGCTCTAATTGGACCCACACTAATTTATTTCAACATTTTAGGCCATGTTGGGCCTAGAATGAAATGAATTAAAAGCTTTGATCCATGAATAACCCAAACTAGTCCAACAAAAATGTAAAAATCACTATTTTGTTCTATAAGGCCAAGGAACACCCTAACTAACTCTAATTTTGGGCTTAAGGGAAAAAGGCCAAAAAAAAAAAATTCTTCCTCAAAATTTTCGGCCCAAGGCCCAAATCCAAGAAGAGATTGAGAAGTGTTGACTTTGGATGCCACCTCATTTTTATTCATTGGATATCCATGCATTATATCTCATTCTTCCATGCAAACATCACCTCAAGGTCTCTTCTTCTCCCTCTCTCTCTTGCTCTCGGCCATACTCAAACACACACACATTCACAAAAATCTCTCAAACTCCCTCAAGAACACTCCTCCCTCTCCACTCAAAAATCTCGAAATATAGAAGCTTTCAAGAGGATCTTTCAAGTTAATCATCATCTTAGGTAAGTTTTTACTTATATCCATGATCTAGCTACTTCATTCCATCAAAAATCTCTTCTAAATCTATTCCAACTTGTGATCATGCACCTTAGAAGTTACCAAACTCGAGATCTACCAAGGAAAGGTGCTAGGGCCGAAAATCACTTCATTTCTCTTCCATCTCCTCTCCAAAACCGAAACCACACCCAAGGTGAGCTTCATACCCCCTATTTTCTGTTTTTATGAGTTTTTTTTTGGGGGGGGGGGGGGGAATACAAGTGAAAGTGTAGATCTATATGTGTTTTGTATGCCTTGTATGATTTCCATGCTTATATGTGTGTTGTTGTGTGTTATAATGTTGGATCTAGCCATAAAACCCCTCAAAACCGAGATATACCTTGTGTTAAATGATATTAGCATCAAGTATATTTCTACATACAAAGTGTTCCAAGAAAAATAGCTAAATGGCTTAGTAACATTTTCTTTGGGCTAAAAACTCAATTTTTGGACATAAAATGCTAAAAATATAAAGTTAAAGGGCCCAAATTGAAATATTTCGAAATCTGATGGGGGAGATGAGTCAAAACAGTTTTCATAAGGTATTTTCTGAAAATATACTTGTTGGAGGATTAAAAACATAAATTTCAAGCTTAATGGGCTAAAAAATGACAATTTCGGCCCAATAAGGCCCATTATGCGAAATTTTCTGTTTTGGAGGGCCAAAACTGTGTTTTTTTGTAAAACAGTGGACTATTAGTGTTCCAAGTCCTTTTCAAAGGTTTAAAATGCTTTTTAAATTAAAAAGACCAAAGTTGCAAGAATTTTCCAATTTGGGCCAAAATTGTCAAAGTTGCGAAAAAGAAGGGTTATAACCGAGAAAACTGCATTTTAGGGACTTAAACTGTTTTCAATGAAAAATATGCTGAAAAATATCAATTTCAATAATTTTTGGTGTTAAAATGTCAAGAAAAATGATTTAAGGACCAAACCGGAAAGTTATTTAATTAAAGGGTTGAAAAAGTAAATTTTACAAACAATGAGGGGCTGAAAACAGAAAACTTCCAAGGCTAATTCAATACACGCAATTTGATCAAATAATGGCACCGCGGCTATCGACGAAATACAATACACAACAATACCAAAATTCGTTGTTAAACGAATTGGTTCGGTCTCGAACCAATAAAAATCCGAAACTACTAACACGACGATACTACGATTCATACAAGTAACGTTTGGGAATTCAATATACATGCGAGTGTGCACAGACGTCTACGCACCATCTTTGGGCCCCAAAAGTGTAAAATCTTGTTTGTTGGGCCTAGCTAGCCCAATGACCTGATCTTAAGGCCCGAAGACCTCTACCTTACGAAGTGTTGGGTTTTACCGATCTAACACAACGTAAAAGGACTTTCAATGGCTTGTATACTACTGGTCCCCAAGGGTCCTTTGGTATTGCTAGTAAAGTCGACATTTCATGCGAGGTGGGTCAGGGACCCCTCGTACATTTTTTATCCCCAACCGGTTAATGGAGTCATCGGGGTCTTCGTGTCCTCTTTCTCCTCGGATGTGGGACTACACGTAGTCAGGGCGGTTGGATAACGTGATTAGTATGGACGACGCCTACGGGATCGTTAGTATAGCTATAAACTGGTCGTTTGTGTAACGCGTGTTTGTAGTAAATAATCATGCTAAAAAATAATCCAACGTTGCCTGGGATTGACACTACACGCGTTGCAATGGTTTCAATGTAAATTCATGGAATTCAAAGAATGTACTTCATGTAAACTTTAATGGTTGTATTATATTAATGCTTGGTGACGAATGTTGTTACGTTTCATATATATCCAATGTTATGGTATTCAATTGAGTCACGGCAGCTCCCGAACGTTTCCGCCGCCTGGTTCGGGGGTGTGACAAATGAGTCTCAAAAGATCTAGGAGTTTCAATCCATTTAAAACTTAAACTTCCTTTTCGTTTTTCGTGGTGGAAATTGGTAAATCGTCATTTACCAACCTTCAAATATTCTGCAACTAGATTACGGCATCCCTCTTCTAGGTTGGAGAGTATTGTGTTGGATCCTAGCCTTAATAACTCATTTGGGTGTTTTATTAAGGACTCAATCAACCTAACTTGAATTCTCTCCCGTTTTGTAGATGTCTGACTCTAACCGTGGTATTCCCAAATCCCAAGGAAAAGGTGTTCCTGTTGAAAGTGAAAGCTTGTTTCAAAGTGAAGGATCAATGTGGACTAGCTTGGTGTCACTTCCTCCTCTTCCTCCCGTTGTTCTCCCTAACCCACAAGATCGAAGATTTGAAAGGTTCAATGTCACACCCCAAAACCGATAACGGCGGAATACGTTTCGGGGTGGAGGACGTCATGTACAGTATCATCACAATTGCATAATAGTAAAAACAAGAAACATACAACCATTGCATTACATAGTGAGTTTAATTACAAGTGTGTTTTGTAATGTTTAGCAAACACCAAAAATAATACAAAAATAAGAGATGGATCTTGTATGCTCCACCTTCTCCAAAATGCTGCACCTGTACCTGTCTATCTTTGACCTGAGGATACAAGTTATTTTGAAAACGAATATCAGCATAACGCTGGTGAGTTCATAAGAGTTTAGTGTGAGTTTTTGTATAAACGCATTGGAACCGATAGTATGAAAAGCTGCAACTTTACAATCATAAGTAGTAGAAAATCCTAGAAAATCCTATATTTTCCAGAAATACGTTGTAAGTGAAAACCTTTAAGAAACATGTCATTTTCATCTTTGAAAACCATTTATTGTAAAAGTATAATAGTGAATTTCCAATAAGTAATACAATACGGTAGATTATGCCTGAAGTCAATAATAGTGGTGCAAACTTTCTTTAGTGTTAAATACTTGTTTACTTCGGGATATTAACTTCGTCTTTAGTTTAGTGTTTTGGTGTGGTGATAGTGTATTGAAGTAGCGGACCCCATGACCTTCCCGGTCATGCACAGTGTAGTGAAGTAGCGGCATCCCTGGGCCTGCGCGGCTCGGACTGAAGTTAACAGTTGGGATATAATAGCGTCTTCCCCGTATAGATCTATACATATAGCGTCGTCTTCTTGTCCGAAGACTCTGGGCGTAGTGCGTAGCGAATAGAGTATCCCGTAGTGGGTTAGTGTGTTATCTCTTGATTAGTGCTTTCTCTTGTATTATAGTGCAGTAGTCTTTTGTATAACTCGTAGTGCGTTCTCTTGTTAGTGCATAGTATCGTAATAGAGTGTATTATAGTGTGTAGAGTAGTAGCTATAGCGAGTAATAGTGGCCTTAACTATACCTATTATAGTTAACATAGTGTGTATGATTCTTGTCAGTTTAGTGGTTTAAACATCGAATGAAATGAAAATACTCGTATCCAACACTAATATATATGATATATAACTAAGAAATCAACGACAGTCGGATGGATAAACAACTACCCTAATCCCACAATCAAACAAGAACAGGAAATCAGGCGAGCTATCGGTCCTAAGTCCTTCAAGTCTTACTTATATAAATATATTGGTGTGGTTACATTTTATAAGGAATTTGTTTATTAAAAATCTTGTCAAAAGGGAACATTTAGAAAATTGTTTATTTATCCAAAATAGTTTTGAAAACGAAAATCCTTTTTATAAAACATAGTGGTAAATCACATGTGATTTGCACTACAAATAGTAAATCACATGTGATTAATTTCCGTAACATGAATAATTGACTTGTATAAATTTCCATAAACATGTATAATTGACTTGTATCCCCCCCTAAAACATATAAAACATTTGAAAGGTTCATTAAAGAGGTATGAACTCACCTGAAACCGAGTAAATCGGGTAAATCGGGTGAAAGTGTCGGTTGAGTGTTTTGTACCAATTGAGGACTTGTGCACCTTTTAAGACCCTAATATCATATGAAATATGTATTTTACAAGAAATTAATCATTTTGTGCTTTTCTTTATGATATTTAGATATTCTAGCATTGATTCGGGGTTTTAGGGCTTAGAAGGGGTTCCCGGGGTTCGTATAAGGCCAAAGGGGGGTAACAAGGGGCTCATGAGTTCACTCCCTTGGAGTTTACGGCCCAAAGGCCACTCCTTGGGAGTTTACAGCCGTAAGCCTCATGGCTTGGCCGTGGACTCTTGTTCACTCCCCATTTCATGATGTTAAGGCCCTTATTCCATTTCCTTTGATTTCTAGTGAAGGTATAAGAGTGTTTAGGGGCTTAAACCATCATTTTGGCTAAGTTTGGGGGAGTTTACGGTCCTAGCTTGTGCTTGGGCCGTAAACTCAATTTTGTCCCTCAAAATGGATTGTTAAATGGTCCTAATCACTCCCTTAAATATTAGCTAAATTCTAGAAGGCCTTAGGTGGGTTTTTGGGACAATTTAGCATGAGGAATGGGTGTTTACGGACCAGGTATAGTCTTGGCCGTAAACTCCCTTTTTAGGTCCTAAAATGTGTTGTTTAATGGTCTTAAGCATTTCCTAAGGTCATACCTAAATTCTATTATGCCTTAAATGAGTTTTTGAGACAATTTAACATTGAAATTGGGTGTTTATGGCCTAAGCACAAGCTTGGGCCGTAAACCCTCTTTTAGACTCTAAAAACTTGTGTTTTCATGTCCAAACTCATCTAGGCTATTTCCTTAATTAGTATCCAAGCTTAAAGGAAGGGAAAATGGGGTTTTTGGCCAAGTTTTGGGTGTTTACGGCCTAAGAGGCTTTCTAGGCCGTAAACTCCATGTTTTCCACTAAATCCTATGATTTTTGTGTGCTAAATGCAATGGAGTACGTTTATAACAAGCTAGGGAAGAAACTCTTAAGTTTGGAAGCCGGAATTCGCGGTTTTGGAGTCGGGTTCGGGTCTAGAGAGAGAAAGTAGTGAGAGAGAGAGTGAATGAGTGGTAAAAGGGTTTAAAGTGGTGTCCATTTCCTTTATATATACCTCGGGTATTGCACTCGGTACCCGGCTACCCGATGCTAAAGTTTAACGGGGTTAAAACTTTTTACCCGGGTGAAGTGGTTAAAAGTAATATAGCTTTGTTTGGTTAAACGGGGTTAACACTTACAAGTTATATTTACTCAATAACAAAATGATAATGTCAAGAAAATATAAATAACTAGATATTTATTTATTGACGACTTCAAATATTTCGGGAATTAATACATAACGACGAATTTCGTTAGTGAGAACGGGATTATGTAACGGCAATAAATTTGGGTTGTCACATTCAAGATCACCGAATCCTTATTGGCAATGGAACATGAAGATGGTAAACCCGTGTGTGCTCACATCCTAGGGATGAAATCACACATTGATAGGTTGATTATGTTGGGTGCGTCTATCCCCAATAAGTTGGCTGTGGACTGGGTTCTTCAGTCGCTGCCTGAATCATATGATAAGTTCATAAGAGAGTATCATATGATGGATCCTGACGCAACCCTCATTGACTTGACTTACATGCTTATTGCTGGTGAATCAGAAATGATTTGGCGAAGTAATGGAGCATATTTGTTTGATAATTCAACCAACCATGCTTCCGTGGACACTCTAGGAGAACCCACCTGTTCCTGCTGCCAAGAGAAGGGGAAATGGATACGAAGCTGCCCAAAGGACCTGAAGAGTCTAAGAGATGGGAGAGTCGATAAGTATGGCTCTACTTCAGGTATAAAATCCACTATCTAACTCCATTTAAATTCCTAATCTTTATTCATAATGTGATAAGATTACATTTTCATGTTTTGCAGGATTAGAGAAAAAAGAGGAAGTTTGATGGAAGAGCAAGATGAGTCTGATCACGAAGAAATGGATTACGATCGCATGGATTCGAAGATCAGATTTTGAGCTTAGGAAGTTATGATAGATTCGTTAGGAGTATTTGATTACATAGTTTTTCATTCGAATTTTGCATTGTAAGGACATGTTTTCTGCTGTTTTTATGAATAAAATAAATTTAGGTTTTATCTTATTTGTTTATCCTTACAATGGCATATATGAAAAATTGATGTTTGTGTACTTCTATTATTAGCAAAATGGATTTGATTCTTAATTATGTTATTTGTGGAAATGTCAAAAGTTTACCAAATAGGGAGAGTTTCTCATCGCCCAAGTTTCAATTGGACAGAAACTTGGAATCATACAATGTGTATTGTATGATGAATGAAAAACTTTCACATTTGGGAAACTTAGACTAATTCTTTGACAAAGTGTCGATTGAAAGACTAAGAGATCGAGTACACTAGGTCGTACGTTGATCAAGTCTACCACAAGAGTGACAAAGATATTCGTCATGATTTACTAAAGTTTAGTAAACATAGTTATACTTATAAGATTGAGTATAATTCTGAGTTAACTGAAAGAGTTTCAATCAATAGCAGAACGAATAAGAAGAATCAAGAAGGCAGAAAGATAAAAGTTTCTCCATTCTAAGAAGAAGGGAGAGTACCTTTTATTGTGTTTTATGATGAAGTCTTAATGATTAAGAACCATATCTCAGTTGATCCTCTAAATGAGTCTTAGTGCATTTGCATGTCTAAGAAGAGGAATCGAGAATTGTAGAAATGGTTAAATCAAGAACTCAATCATACTTCGTTCCAATATCAAGTCTTAGAGTCATACTCCAAGATTGTGACATTAAGTGAAAAGTCTTAAGTAGGTTTATTACACTCATCAAATGTGGAATTTGGAAAAGTTCTCTTATTCTTGCACATTTGAAATTGGTAAGTTGTGTTGTCTTGGATAAGATAAAGACCAACTAGGACCAATTATGTGAAGTGTTTTGTCTTGATAAGAACTACACTAACTCTTGAATATTTGCTTTGTCAAGAAATGTTTCTTGACAAGAGAATCTTATATATCAAGGAGTAAGTGGGAGTCTTAATGGTCTTGAAAGGTTTCAAGAACAAACCAAGAATAAACCTTATCGATCATCACTAGCACACGACTTGAGGTTTACAACCTATCGTGTTGACATTATTTTGTGTATTTTCCATTCCAATTGAGTTAATTGTGTATGTGAGTTCTATGAGTCCTCAATTGAATGCATACTAGAGCCTTAGTTGATGGAAAGTACATTGATATGTAAGGACAAGTTACTAAACTACTTGGAAGACATGGTGGGCACTCGTGTTACCATAAGGCAAGAAATCAAGATTAAGAAAGTTCAGTCCATATGAGTTTGGATTTGTCGCAAACTTTGGTTTTGGCAAATTCACATGGATAGGAACTCATACACCATAAAATCTAAGTTTCATAAGATTCCCTCATTCATGAAAATGACTGTGATGAAATGCTTTCACTAAGAGAGATCTTAAGAAGATAGCAATTGTGAAAATTGTATTCTCAAATTCGATTATGGTTATGGCATCCCTTTCCATAGTTCGAATTGTGAGATTTGGCAATAAGTTTGAACATTTGGAACTTAGTAACATAAGTTCTGAATTGTTTAAACACACATATGAGTTATCTAAGGCAAAGGTGTATAAGTTTAAGAAGCCTAGATAAAAGCTTATCAAAGCATCTGGTATTAGAAATATGAATTTCAGAAATTCAATAGGCATTGTTTTCTGGAAGTTCATTTGTTTTCTGAATACATGTCAAAGCTAGTGGGAGCATAAGTGTTATGCTTATATGATAATAATCATCATGATAGTGGGAGCATAAGTGTTATGCTTGTATGATTATTATGGCAAGTATTGCAAGTTAGCAATATTAATTATAGAAAAACAAAGATTCAATTTGCAAAGTTGCATGGGTTGAAAAGTTGTGTTGCTATAATTAAGGGAGAGAATATTATACTTCGTTTCAAAATCTAAAACTTAGATTGAGAAATTTTGATATTTTTAGTCAAAGGATACATTGTGTGTTCTCAAATTCTGATTATGATTACGACATCCCTCTTCATAGTTCAAATTGTGAGAACATGACACATTAAAATACTATGGCAAAAGATTGGTAAAATATCATATCTTTATGTAAGACATTATGCATCGTGTCCCATACGCTTCGGGTATAAGATCAATTGCAAATGCTATAATATTTTACCATTCTAAAATTTTTCCAAATGTCTAGCGCATTAAGAGGGAAAAAGGACTAGAATTGGTTTTGACTAATTAAACAACTATCAAAGGACGATCCAAAGTTCGTTGAGGATTGGTCGCTTGTGAGTAGTTGGAAGTATGATATTGGATGGACCATATCGACATTATTATGAATAGATAAGATTCTATTAAGAATGAGTTGTCATATGGCAAATGTGGAAATGTTTCCATATTGGGAGTTGGATATTGAGAGTCTATGCCTAGATTAGAAACTTTTGTGCAGGAAGGATGTTCAAATGAATGTTCTTTGAATGTGAGACTTCACGTCTATGGAATTGTCTTGTAACAATTTCCGATAGAGTACTTCATAATTTCATTAGCCAAGTCTTGATGACTTTTGTGCTATGACTTTACGAAAGGATCGTTGCATAAGATGTTAGAATCTAGCATATTATAATAGTAGCAAAGAACCTTGCATTCTTACACTAATGATAAGGATTGGGAATTGTGAAATGAGCATCATTGAAAAGTTTTTTCAATTAATCTATTTCACAAAGTAAGGACCATAGGAAACATAGTGTGCATGCTTTATGCATGGGATAGCTATTGTTGTAACTTGAGTAATAAGTTGATTGTCTGAAACAGTAAACGATAATAATGAGTAATCAATATGGTGGTTAAATAGAAGTGTTTTATTTACTCTCACAAGTTTGAGGCCATATAGGATTAAGTATTATTGTTATGTTTCAATTTTCATGTTTTGACTTCCAGAATAACTAGGTTATTCAAACATCCACAGTCGGTCATGCGTTGGGAGTAGGTATGAATAAAGACTGTCATGAATTTGTCTGTAGATTGTTTGAAGTGTTTAGACATGGCACAAGTTTGCTGCAGAGTTCATGAATGCTTTGATAAGATTGGAGTATTGGATTAAACCCATGCTCACTTGGATCACTTCATGGTGTTTGTCACGAGTGATTAGTGAGACGATAATATTGTATATTCTTGAAACCGAGACATGTGAGTTGGTATTTGTTGGTCGGTTGCACATTGATAATAAGTAAACGCACCAGTAACTTAGTGTTATAAAACTTACTGTTGTGTGTGATTCGATCAGTAAATGTGAGCGAGCATTTGAGTCGAATTTTATCCATTCCTTTTATCCAAAGTGGGATAAAAGCGATATTTGTGGGCCTCTCGATGATTTAGTGATGACACCTAAGCACTTGGCCAAGCCGGGACTAAGTTGATGTGTTCAATTGTAGTCTGTTATCAGTCGTCATAAATCGGAAGTCGGGAAACAGTATAGAGAGAATGATTGAAATTCATGTCTTTTGTCTATACGATATCTTGAGAATGGAGGAATATATAATCCCTTATCTAGAGGACACGCTATCAGAGTTGACAGCGGCTTTTGAAAACTACGATTGCTGATCAGGTTCTGAAGTTATACGGAAAATAGTTATTAGACTTATCCAAGTGGGAGACTATTGGATTAGTGTCTAAGTCCATAACTATTTTGGTATGTACTTGACCCGATTATGAGCATGGTCCTTTTGGGTTGCCTTCACCATAGCAATATGTAGGATGAATCAAGGAGAGAGAGGTTTAAATACGATTTATTAATATATTATGAGAATAATATATTAAAAGAGAAATCATATTGTTTAATTAATATTAGTCAAGAATTAATTGATAATTAATTTTGTGACTAAAAAAGATTAATTAAATTTAGGGGGTTGGACTGCAATTATTGGATAATTGAGTTATTGGGCTAAGGAATACTAAAGGAACAAGGGGTGAACGAAATTATGATGGAAGCCCATCATATTTTCGTCCATGGCCTTATCTAGAAGGTTCCATGGGCTGCTTAGAGTTTAAGCTGTCCATTAGGGTTTTGACTGAAACCCTAGCAGCCCACACAAGTATATAAAGGACCCCTTAGGCCCCAAAAACGTGTACAAACTGATTCTCTAGGGTTTCTAGTCGTTTTTGGCAGCCTCCTTTCTTCTCCTCTTCATCCAAGTTGCATAAGGTGTTTGTGACTCCATTAGAGGTGCAACACTTAAGGCACTAAGCTTTCTAAAGCCAATCATAGCAAGGGAGTGATTGTTATTGCAATATAACAATCAAAGGTAATTCTCTAAACCCTAATTCAGTTTATAATATGTTAGATCTAAGTTTATTAGTCTTGGATTCAAAGCATGTACAATAGAGAAACCTAGATCCAAGCATTAGGGTTTGTATGAGCACATAGGATTGTTTCTTATGCATAAAATCCATCAATAAGTGGTGGTAGTGGGTGGGTGGGTGGTGGTGATGGTGTATGGTGGTTTTGGTGGGTGATGGGTGGGATGGTGGTTGCGAGTGGTTGTGATGGGTGGTAAAGGTGGGTTATGGTCGGTGGTCGACAATTTTGGTGACTGGTGGCTGGTAGTAATATGTGGTGGTGGTTGGTGGTGATGGGAGGTGGTGGTGGGTAGGGGTGGTGGTGGTGGGTGGTGGAGACGAGTGGTGGTTGGTGGTAATGGCGGGTGGTGGTGATATGTGGTGGTGGTCGGTGGTTGGTGGTAATGGCGGGTGGTGGTGATATATGGTGGTGGTCGGTGGTTGGTGGTAATGGCGGGTGGTGGTGATATGTGTTGGTGGTCGGTGGTGATGGGGATGGTGGAGGTGGATGGTGGTGATGGGTTGTGTAGGTGGGTGGTGGTGATAGGTGGTGAGTGGTGGTTGGTGGTAATGACAGGTGGTAGTCATAATGGTGGGTAGTGGGTGGGTGGTAGTGATGGGCGGTGGAGGTGGGTGGGTCGTGGGGGTAATGGTGGTCGGTGTTGATGGATGGTGGTGGTGGGTGATAGGTGGTGGTGGCGAATGGTGGTGATGGGTGCTGGGTGGTGGTTGGTGGTAGTAGCGGGTGGTGGTCATAATGATGGGTAGTGGCTAGGTGGTAGTGATGAGTAGGTGATGGTGGCGGGTGATGTTGGTCGGTGGTGATGGGTGGTGGGTGGTAGTAGTAGCAGGTGGTGGTCATAGTGTTGGGTGGGTGGTAGTGATGGGTGGTGGTGATGGAGGTGGGCGGGGTTGGTGGTGGCGGGTAGTGGTGATGGATGGTGGTGGATGATGGTCGTGGTTGGCGATGGCGGATGGTGTGATTATGTTGGGTAGTGGTGACGGGTGGTGGTGGATGATATTGTTTGGGTGGTGAGTAGTGTTGGTTTGTGGGTTTTTTTAAAGTTTTTTTTTCTTATTTCTTGGTTTATATTAATATTATATAATGATTTTAATTTAAAAAAAAATTGTGTGGTCAAATTTTGTTCTCAAATATTCTCGCAATAAAAAATGTTCTTGATTGAATGCTATTTTCTCTCTCTCTCTCTCTCTCTATATATATATATATATATATATATATATATATATATATATATATATATATATATATCCATATTCTAATAAAAGAATAGTTTTAACCTCCATTTGCCAAGTGACACTCTAACACAACATCCTCATTAATATTATGTAATTTGTCATGTACATATATTAGACAACTCACTTCAAAATTCAAATTTGTATTTTCTAATTATATACTAAATTTGAAATTATAATAATTTTAAAATTTTGATATATATCTCTTAATTAATAATTAATAATTTATTTGAAAAGATTTATTTAAAATAACTGATTAATAATTATAATATTTTATTATGAAAGTTGAATTAATTTTGTAACTGTGGTTTCCGTTGGTTATAAACTAGTGTGTGTGTGTATATATATATATATATATATATATATATATATATATATATATATATATATATATATGAGTGTATGTGTGTTATATTGTATTGATAGTCTCATAGATGTAACTGATCTAAGAAAGTTAATTTGAGATAATGACTTGATAGGGTAAGATACTTTTTGAAATGTACACATTTAGTCCGTATTTGTTTTTTTTGTAAAATAAACTCCTATACTTTATTAATATGTAAACATTAGGTCATTTTCACCAGATTCTACAGGTTTTGCTGACGTGGAAGGGTTTATTTTACAAAAAAAAAAAGAATAAGGACTAAATGTGTACATTTTAAAAAGTATCTTACACAATCAAGTAATTTTCCCTTTCTTTTATTTTGTTGAAATGAAATACCATGTGGCATCCAGATATCCACAACGAGATTTTTCCAACTTTTATTCATCATGAAAATGAGGGAGAACCCCGATCTCCGACGACTCCTTTGTGTGTTCCCACACATCACTGGTAGCAAGGAGGAATGATGGCAAAAACAACAAGGTCGAAGGGGGAGGCAGGAGGAAGTAGAGACGATAGTTGGCGGCGAGGAGCTGCTCTGGTAGCCCCCTCGTCAATTCTTTCTTCTTTTTCTGGCAACATATTTCAAAGATGGAGGCAAAGAGAGGCAGATCGGAGAAACACAACAGGTAAAGGGTGTTTGGCTGTTGCTGTTCGACCGGAAGGAAGAGAGACGAGAAAGAGAAGGATCGCCACCCTTTTCTTGTTGTTGGAGGATCACCCACCTCCAGTGACTAAGTTAATTAATTGCTATTTAGTGCCACTTGTGCTTCCACATCAGCAAAACTGTAGAATCCGGTGAAAAGGACCTAATGTGTACATATTAATAAAGTATAAAGGTTTATTTTACAAAAAAAAAAAAAAAAAAGAATAAGGACTAAATGTGTACAATTCAAAAGTATCTTACCCTATCAAGTCATTTTCCGTAAAAGAAAATTCGTATATGACCGGTATACCGGCTATAGCCGGTCACAAGGATTGCATTGTTACAAAAAATAAAGTATAAGGGTTTATT
This sequence comes from Lactuca serriola, assembly GCF_051521515.1. Classification (NCBI taxonomy): domain Eukaryota; kingdom Viridiplantae; phylum Streptophyta; class Magnoliopsida; order Asterales; family Asteraceae; genus Lactuca; species Lactuca serriola. Next base: position 3,822,192 of record NC_136408.1, read on the forward strand.
TTACAAAATAAATAAATAAATAAAGAGTAATCGTATACATTTCAAAAAATATATTACCCTATCAAGTCATTTTCCTTTTTAATTTTCAATAGCCGTACTAAGGGATCATTCCATTTTTATCAAAAGAAGAAGTTCATGTTGTCGACATGAAGATTTGGAAGATGTATATGTTGTGAATGTTAAGAACTCAAGAATGACACGGCATTAATTGTTATTTTTTGTTGCTTGTATAAACTATATTTCGCATTAATTTGTATATTTTGAATTAGGTTGTACTTTTAACTGTTTATCTTTAGGTATTTTTTTTTCCTACTCTAAAATAGACATATATAAAGAAATCAAAATATCTATTGTTATGAAAAATAAGCCACAATAATAGAAACATGTCATCTTAAAAGATAAATATCTGTTTAAAAGCATATTGTCCTGAAATTGAACAAATTCTGAAATAAAATAGCCACACGGTAAAAGAATATTGTGATCACGTTTTATAAATTGTTGTCATCAAAATCAATGTGTTCTATGACCGAATATTTGATTTTACAAATTTGAACTTTTATGGATAAAATATAATGACTTGTTTTGAATAAATTACAGGCAACTTTACTAACTTTACTCGATATTTATAAAACTTATAAAAATTGCTTTACAGTTTACAGATATATGTTTTATATCTGAGTTGTTCTGAATAAATCATAAAATATCACTAACAATATATATAGACGACAATATGTACGTCACAAACATCACCTTAGAAATTAAAACCATCTTCATTAGCCTTTACATTCAAACGACAAAACCACGAGTTTCAAACATTATAAAGTTAATTTGGATGATATTATAACGCGTACGTTTTTCATACATCTATAATTTTACTAAGTGAATGTATACTATGGGTGGCAATTATTGACATGACACGACAAAAATACATGACATGAAACGAAATTGCGACGAAACTGAAATTCAAATTCATATTCGTGTCATGTTCGTGTTAAGTCTAAAAAACACGATGTCGTGTCGTGTCGTGCCGTGTTCGTGTTTAAAATTCGACATGAAATTGACACGATTTAATATTTATTTATCGTGTTTGTCGTGTTTTCGTGTTATATTTGACCAAATATTAATTAAATAAACTAATTTTTTTTATTATGTTATCTTTCGTGTCGTTTCGTGTTTGTCGTTTTTTAATCGCTTCGTTTTCGTGTTAGTTAAAAAAAAACACGACATCGTGTCGTGTAATGTTCGTGTTACATAAAACATTGTCGTGTCGTGTCGTGTCAGACAAAAACACGACACGATGACACGATTTGTCACCTCTAATGTATGCGTATTGTGCAAGTTAAAACAATATTTTTAAAATATTGAAAAATATTTGTTGTTTAAAATGATTATTTTGTTGACAGTGATTTTGACATATTAATTTTTACATTAAGTTTATACATATAATTTCAACTGTTTTGAACAATATTACTAATAACATCTACCACTCCTTTAACATAAATAAGATTAAATATAATTTTCGATTTAGTGTTATTCATAACAATTCTTATGATAGATTAATTTAAAATTCTATTTATGTGACCATTATTTAATTTCAATGATATATATATATATATATATATATATATATATATATATATATATATATATATATGGATATATATATATATATATATATGGATATTATTATAGTTAATTTAGCATGTAACATATTTTAGCATTTTAGTTATTAAAAAAACTTTGATCGATTTTAAGTTTATTTGAGATACTGGTTTAGAACAAATTAAATAAACTATATTGATAATTCAAAAGTTGAATATAGCCACTGTATTTTTCACCATATTTAAATTAAAAAACTATGTATATTGTATTATTAATTCTAAAAATCTACCATTAATATGAAACTTGTTTATATTAATAAGTTAAATAAGGTTGAAAGTTAAAAAGATACAAGTTTCAAATAAGTATAGTGAGACAAAAAGAATACATAGAAATAAATATAAGATAAAAATATATTTAGTATATTAAAAAAATAATAGAACTTTCATTTTTTTACTGTAACAAAACATATTTCTTATTTCTTCAACTTTTCATATTTAAATCACAAACCAATACAAACATATGAATGCTTTTGTAAGAGAATCTTACTTACATAGACTAATACAAATAAAATGTATAAATTAGGGAAAAAACAAAAGGTTATTAGTAAATACCATTAATTTTAGTAACATGGAAAATTATTTAGTTGAGTAATTATATGATATATGTTAAAAAAATCTTTAGTAATTGTTTTTAATTGGATGAAAGTTGAAAAATTTTGGAAGTTTCAAATGAATATGGTGTAAGTATTAGATATATCTTGAATTATATTCACTTGTATTACCTCTTTTATCAGACTTACTAGGCGTATACCCACATGTTGCATATGATAAAATTATATGGCTAAAAGAACGTCATTTGTCAAATAAGGATTTTTAAGTCTCTTAACAATATCTTTGTAAGCATTTCTAACGACCATGGTTTTTTTTTCTTTTTACCGAAGAAACCAGTGACACCCAGTTTCAGGATGTTTCTTAATTTTGGATTGTGGACCGTAATTTGATCATGTAAAGGCTTTGTGATTCAAGGAAATAAAGTTTATACCTTATTGAATGTTGATAGTAATGATTATGAGATATAAGCCCTTGATTTTTATGTTGGAACCAAAGGGTAAAATGAAAAAAGTGATGTTTCAAACCATTTACATAAATTAAAGAATTTACTTCAGCAAGATTTAAGTCAAAATTAATTGGATAGAATTGTGGTTCTTATCGATACCTTCGCGTGGATATAAAGATTTTTGAAAACGGAGTTGAAACGAAGAAGTTATGACTGTTTGAAGTTGGAGTGAATTTAGATGAAAACTCGTCTCCACGGGATGAGGAGAAAATCCTCACGACGTGATGAGTCATTATGAGGTGACAAACAGATTGTCACGAGGTGACCGTCAACACTACTAGAAAACAACCCTTTAATGACGTGCAAACAATGACACGCGGTGATTTACGATACGCAAAAGCATGTGACCTAAAAACAATGTCATATCTTCTAAAATTTGAAGGATAGAAGACACGCTTTTGTGCGTGCCCTAAAATTATTGTCCAACAAAAAAAATTAAAAACACGGAGGGCACCGATTTAAAAATGGGTGTCGTCTAGGAATGTCGCTTTATATTTTTTTATTGAAAGGCGCGCTCTCTTCTTTTGCAGCTGGGGAGAAACGAAAATGCCAAAAGTTTGAAAGGCCACCATTGTTATCCTCTTCCTTATTTCCATCTTTCTTTTCTATCTCTCTCTCTATCTATCTCTATCTCTATCTCTCTCCCTCTCTTTCTCTCTCTCTCTCTCTCTCTCTCTCTCTATATATATATATATATATATATATATATATCACTCTAATACCCAAAAAAACCCTAATATCATCACCAATCCTATAATTTTTGTTGATTTTATTTAGTTATGCTATTGATGGGTTGTACAGTCGCCGAAAGGGGGCCGGCGATATCTTGCCTAATGGTTTCAAACACCCACCTGAGACACAATTGTGTAATTAACGTAATTTTGTTCGGATTAAATGGTTTCACAGCTACTCGAGTGTTACAACTCAATTGAGGAGTTTCTTTTTCCTTATAAGCCCCCAATTGCTGCTTGATTTATAGAATGTAGTTATTGTAATCTACTCGGATGTTGATAAAACCCTAATTCTACATCGATTACCCAGTGTAAGGGTTTTCTGTTCTTGTCTATGTGTGAAGATTTCTTACCTAATTTCTCCTTCTCGGTTTCATACTCGCCTTGATGCTACTAGCTTGGTTTCAGTTTTAGGTCTGTACCCGCTGTTCTCTGTCAACTCCGATCAAAACCCACCGGCCATCCACCCTCGATGTCACCTCCTTTGCCGGTCACCAAGAATCAGCAGACGCAGATAGCTGACAACAAGAAAAACACGAACAATAGAGTGGGAGAAAAAGAAAGAAAAATTTGAAATTCGACTTTAGGTAACCATTATTTCGTCGTTCCCTTATTGTTTTTCTAAACCGATTTGTTGTTCAACTATGGAATTTTGGGAAATTTGATGTTTTTTCTCCATCTTCAATTACTATGTCTTTCTTAATGATACGTTAATTTGTTTGATTGAGGGTTCGACATGATCAATTACTCAGACCATTATAGGGTTTGACATGTATAGCATCATTTATTTGCGATTTGCGACTAACTGGTCTTCATTAGCGATTTGCACGTAAGTACCTTTAACTGAAACTTTATTGACTTTTCCTTTGACTTTCTGTAATCATTTTTCACAAGTTTATATCATTCATCCTATTTTCTGTTTCTTCCAAATACTCATTCTATTGTCACTTATAGGAACGAAAAGAGAGGCATTTGTACCCCCTTCTTATTCACAATCTAGTTTAGTGAGAAGAATTTGTTCATTACCAACTTGATGCATTGATTTTCAATGATCAACCATGTCCAGATTATGGGGTCGAAGTCATGTACAGGGTAATTACTTCCTATTTCTTGAATCTAATTCTTGCATTTTTCTAAATGATCAACCACGTCCAGCTTGTTCTTGTTGAAGTTCCTTTAAAACCCTTCTCATTCACATTGCTTGACATGCAACTGCAGTCAAGGAAACATATACAACCTTGGTACTTGAAAGTGCAATGCACTCTTGTTTCTTTGAGCTCCATGTAACAACTCCTGTTCCCAAAGTGAACACACTTGCTGAGACGCTTCTTCTATCATCATTATAACCTGCCCAATCACTATCCGAAAAGCCACAGAGTTTGACTTGAGTTGCTTTGGCATACCAACACTCAGGCGACTATGATCCAAGGCAGGAATGTATTGAACATCATGAAGGCATCAAGCCTTATCATTCTCAAACTGAATTCTTACTGTACCTTTTCCTTCTCCATGTAATGTTTTTCCATTTCTAAGTTGCAGAGTCATTTTCTTTGAATCATCAAGTTGAGAGAAGGCATTTCGTTTACCGGTTGGATAATAGCCAGTGCCTTAGCATCTTTTCTTCTATTTTCTCGTAAGTTTGCTTCTTCATTCTTTGCGGGAAGTCCATGCTCAACTAGTTCCCACAGATCTTGTGATCTTAGTATTCATAGCCTTCTCCTTTGAACAATGGAATCAAAGGTTGTGTAGTGCTTAGTACAGTCCTGTTGGTTGCCATTTTCAGAACCACAAGGAATCGTTGGCTCTGATACCACAATGTTAGAATTTAGAACACATATACTTGATAAGAACTCTCTTTTCTGTATTATAAACTGGATACGTACAAAGGGAAATCCTAGCTTACTTAATAGAAATAACAAAGCTAAAACAGTTACTAGAAAACAGGCATACACCCACTAAGGGTAGTTATTGAGATTAGACTAAGTCATGACCATAAAACGAGGAATACTAAGTCTTAAACTTGAAACATGGACACGTAGACAACTTTGAGTCAGTAACTAACATTTCGATCCTTCTTTTGATTTGGGACAGGTTAGTAATTAACATAAAACTTTTTTTTTCTTCAAAATCTTTGTATCTTACTATCATTAATCGAATTATTTTCTGTTCATGTTCATGTTCATGTCCATGCTATGCCCATAATAAGCCTAGATAAAAAAAGTCAAACTTTGCTCAATCACTCTAAGTTTTGAGAAACAAAAAACTTTTTATTTTTGTGTGAATATATAATAAATAATCAACAAAACCTGCATAGCTGCCCAATCGGGATATGCATGAACACTGGTCTGCTTATGCTCCTTGTTATGGTGGCAATACTCCTATGGGTCGCTTTTATTCTCCATGGGACAATTTTGCCCCTTCTCCTGTTCCAATTAGGGGAATACTAAGAGTATGATGTTAGAGATGGAGTACAACTCTGATCTGGAGCTATTAGAGATACAGAGGTGCAAACAGAGTTTGATGACGAAGATGAACGCAAAGTTATTCTTATTATTCATGGTATGATTTTCACAACTTTTTTTTATTCATTTAAGGATTTGTGTCTACTTTTTTCATGTTGTTGAAAATTTATGTATTTATTTCAGATCAAGTGGTGGTGGTTATAGGTGAAACTGGTTCTGGAAAAACAACACAGTTGACTCAAGTACTTGACTAATTACTTTCCAATCTCAAATTTTATAATACTCATGATGTTACATACATCTTATTTTAAAATTATATATGTATATATATATATATATATATATATATATATATATATATATACATATATAAAGTATTTACATGAAGATGGGTATACAACAAATGGCATAGTAAACAAAAAATAAAATTAAAAACACTACATATTAATTTGCTAATAATTTGTAGCTACTATTATAGAAATGCTATCAAAGACTTATCAATTGGGATTACCATTGAGAGCTCAAACATATAGTGTCTCTATCTACGGGCTACTGCTTCTAGTAGTGATCTAACAGGAGTTTGACCATATGAGTGATCTAACAGGTAAAGGATTATGATGTTGCTCTGGATCTAGAGCTAGACTCAGTGGAGGTAACACAAGAAGGGAGAGGAAATGGTGATGTGATTATTGAGGAAGACATGGTTGCTAGTGCTCAAAACCTGGATATTGTTCGTGTCCCTGTCCCTGAAAACAAAATGAAAATGAGGTATTTATCAGGATGTGATTATTTCTCTTGCTTAATCATTGTACTTGATATATATATATATATATATATATATATATATATATATATATATATATATGTTTACCATGTGCTTGAAATGCCACATGGTAAACTAAGAACACTAATCAGCTTCTGTTGTACTTGATATATATGTTTGTAGAATCAATCAAATACAAGTATATCTAAGAATATCAATTTTTTTATATTTTATATACGAAGTTTCCATCAACTGTCTCCTAACATGAATTTTACCTAGTAGTTTTGCATTATCAATGGTTTGTTGGATCCACACCTCTTTCAAACTTCGCCCCAATTCCAAATGCTACAGCTGAGGTAATTACTAATTTGGGGTTCTTTTCTGAATTATTGCTTTTAATGACATCTCACTCTATGCAATTGTTTTATTCTTTTTGTTTAGGTGTACTGGCCAGATATCCCCCTATATTTGCTCTATCTTCACCAGTCTCCCCAGGTAAATAACAAAAAAAATCCTAAACCCTAAACAGTCTTTCCTAATTGTGTCATTTAGATATCAATTTTAACCTTTTTGCATAGGAACCAAATGCCCAAAGGTTTTGAAGCTTGATGTGTGTGGAGAACTAGTGGTTGGAAACATAATTACATGCCACCTAGAGGTTACATGGTGTGGTGGGACCCGAGCAAAAGCATTTCTAGGTAAGCCATATTCATACAATTGCTATGTAATTTGACTTGTCAACACTAGGCTTAATTAATACTTGTTGCTTTTTTCAGTTTGTTAAGGAGAAGATGGTATAATAGTTCAGTGGTGATTTCGGTACTAAAAATGAGGAGTATTTATTGACTCTAGATGACTTTGATTCATGTCTAGTTTATAAGATTACTAAAAATAGGAGAAAATTTTGCTTCTGGATCTTGTGGTGATCTATAAGTCCATTATATTATTATTATTATTATTATTATTATTATTATTATTATTATTATTATACATGCCCATTATTATTATTGTTTAATTTAACTTTGAATATTCTTTGTCTTTTTTTATTCTTGGCAAGGCATCATGGTGTAGATGTTGGTCAGGAAGTTGCTCTCAAAATTCTTAGATCTGAGCACTTGAATGAAGCATTGGAGCATGAATAAAGCATTGACCCTTGACAAAGCAGATATGGACAATGATCTTGAAATGGTATTTACTATTTACTATTTACGTTATTATGTCCACCAGAACATATAATCTCTTGCCCTTGGCTTTTCCCTTGGCAGTTAACTTTTTCATATCCTTTAAAAGTATTTAAGGAGGTGCAGGAAGAACATCATACAAACATTCACAAGGAGCTATTGTATCTATTCAGACTAGGCTTAAAGCAATGGCTGCACGAGATGAGTTCAGAAGAAGAAGAAGAAGGAGCAAGGCTGAAACTATAGTTGTGAATTCTAGCAGAAGATATCGTGTACGTGTTCTTGTGTTGCTGTTGTCGATTCGGGAACATCCTTTCTTACATACTGGTCCAACTGTATGTATCTCATGTGAAGCTTTTGTTAGAATTATTAATCTCAAGGATTTCAAGTTTTTCATATTTCTTGTATCTAATTAGTTTGTAAATTTTTGTTACAACTTCTATTGATTTGTTTTATCTTTCCATGAAACGATTATTTGTATGACATTAAATTTTATGCAATGGATTGTATTTTTTGTATATGATATTTTATTTTCTATTATGAGACATTAAATACAAATTTAATTTGAAAATAAGTAAATCTATAAATAATATTTTTTTTAAACATTTAAAATTATGATACGCAAAAATGTGTGTCATCTTCATTTATGACATGACCTTTATTGACGGGGGCTTTCTTGATACGCATTGCGTGTCATTAACACGCGCGTCGTAAGGTTACGACACGCGAATGCGTGTCATCTTCCTTTATGACAGGGCCTTCCTTGATACGCATTGCGTGTCGTAAACACGCGTCGTAATTGTGCGTCGTAAATGCGCGTCGTCTCTCTTTATGACAGGGCCTTCCTTGATGCGCATTTGCGCGTCGTCTGAGCTTTTTACGATGCACAATGAACGTCGTAAAAGACTGTTTTTCTAGTAGTGCGGGCAGAGCAAGCCCACAAATTTTTAGGATTTTCAATGTATTTAAAGGTAAGGATTCATGTTTTAGGGCATTTTATTAGCCTTCATTACTCCTAGAACCCCTTAGGAGCAACCCTAGCCTCCCTCTTCAAGATTTGACCTCCCCCCTCTCCTTTCTCCTCTTTTGGATGCTTCTGGTGGTATTTTAATGAAACTTGAAGATCAAGAAGGTTCTTTTGGTTTTAAGGAATGTTGTTTAGAAATTTGGATCCATCTAAGTCACTCCATTTTCTGGACTAATATGAGTATAAAGTTCATATCTTGCTCTTTAGTTCTTTATATCTCTTAATTTGTGGTTTTTGACACTTTTGGTCCATTTTATAGGTTATATTGGAGTTGAGTGGACTCCAACATCTTTTGATCAATTTGAAATGCTTTTTGGACCTCATGGACTAGGAAAGTTATGATCTTTTTCCTTCCCTTTTAGCCATGCAAGTTATCTTGGTCCTTTAGGCAAATTTGGTGTATTAAAGTTTAGATCTTGAAATTTTGAGACATTATTATGGATAAATTTAGAAACTTTATCCATCTAAACGTCATGTTAATTCAGATATGAAGGTTGGAGACTTGGAGAAAGATGTATTCTTGGTCCATTTGAGACTTAAAGACTAGATATTGGTTGTTTGGATCATCCTAACAGATAAAGTTGGAAACTTTATCCATTGTGAAGCTATTAGGAACCAGATTTGATGTTATGAGCTTTAGTCTTTAAGGATTAAGTTCCTAATGAAGAAAAATCTCTCTCATCGAAACCACGATGTGTCCAAGGAAGGTACTTGATGTACTGGCGCGCTGCAATGCATCTGTTTTGTTTAGACATGACCACAATGTGGAAAAATAATTTCTACGACATGGGAATCTTCTGAGTTGACTTTGACCATTGAATGCTTGTCTAGTTTGACTTTTGGTCAACCTTGGGTAGATTTGAGTATTTTGACTAAGGACTAGTCTCGGTTTGGATTTAGGAAGATTGGGTTGGCTGTTATGTTGCTGAGGTAGATGTGGAGCTTATGTTGAGTAGCTCAGGTGAGTCTTCTCACTATACTATGTAGGATGGTAATTGTCTTTATGATACTTGCATGAAAGACCATGGGGGTAGCCCATGGAAATTGTATGAAATATCCTGGGGGTAGCTAATGACACTTGGATGTAAGAAAATTGGGGTAGCCCATGACATTTTAGGGAAAAACCATGGGGATAGCTGTAACGCCCACATTTTCTCGCTAGGTGTTAATAAGATGATATATTTCTAATGGTCAACAGTTGTAACCTTTATATGAATTAAATAAAGAAAATTATTGAGTATTATGTGTTCTATGTGTATTTATATGTAGTAGACGTGCTTAAAGCGATATAATAAAATAAGAAATAAAATATGTCTCTTAAATAGAACAAAAATTAGGCCGAATAATCTTGATGAGAGTCATAGTAATCATATAACCGAGAGTGTGCACATAGAGAACGCCTAAATCTTACTTCGTATGAGGGAGTTATGATTTTTCGAAGTTTCAGTGCAGCAGTGCCGACACGTAAATTAAATTTTAGATCGGTTTTTTTAGCCAAAACAATCTAAATGAGAATCGAAGATCTCGTTAATAGGAATCCGTCAATATAAAGACAGTTGAGAACGGACATCGGACAAGAGAATTATGAATTTTTAACGGACTTTAACAGTCTAAACCTGTGTGACAACCGTCAATTTTGGTTAAACAAAGTCAACAAAAGTCAACCACGTTAACTCAGCTCGTATTAGAATTTTCGGAGAAATGTGATATTCCATAATGTTTCTAATGTACTAATGACAAGTTACAATACAAAGTACCTCTCTGGTTGCCAATTATCGAATATAAATCCTAATTAGGGTTAGTGACTTAAAAATTCGATAATTCAATTTTATATTATTTAGGTATAAATAATATTCATATCACAATGTAGTTGAGTTCATAAACCTTATACTACATGACAAATTCATAACAAAGGTTTCATATACAGATTTTTGGTGAATTCGTCACCAAATGCGAAAGATTCTATGCCCGGCTTAAACACTCAAACATTAACGAAAAGAATTAGGAATTATCCTAACTTTCGTGTAATGTGTTATTATTTTTTATGATAATGATTTTTATAATAATTTGAATTTAAATGATTCAAATTAAGTAAATGTACATCATTTTTACCATACTTTTTATAAAAATCACCAACTTTTATAAAAATTACCCATTCTTTTATAAAAATAAAAGAAACAGTTTTTGTCTTATATGGTGATGACACATTTTATAAAGAAATAATATTTTAATAAAGTCAAACCCTACACCCTCCCGCCATACCCCTACCCATCCTCCCTCCCCCTCCTTTAACTTCGGCCGACCCCCCCCCCCCCCCCCCCCCCCGAATTCACTTCATCTTCTTCAATTTCCTTCGTCTTCTTCTCAAGAACAAGATCACTCTCTCAAGGTTAATTCCCATAAATTGGTTATCGATCTTTTGGTAAGTTTTTCCTTACTAATCTAGTGATTATATATATATATATATATATATATATATATATATATATATATATATATATATATATATATATATATATAGACACACACACACTAGTTTATTTACAATTACACACATTAATATGTGTTAATATCCATAGGGTAATTCAACCTTCAAGTGTTCTTAGCTTGAAACCTTTCATCTTCACCTCTTTATCCACCAAGAAACACACTTAAGGTGAGTTCATACCCCTCATTTTCATTTTTAGTAAAAGGAGCTATGGGAACTTTATCACTCACTATCTCTTCAACATCTTCTTCTGGGTCTTCGGATTCTTCAGAAATCCTTGAACTATTATTTTTGACAACTGGGATTGCTTCATCTATGACTAGAATCTCAATGGTTGGGATTTTTGCACGAATTAAGGGATTGCTTTCCCCCACAACCGGATAGGTGGAAGTCATGTGCGAAGAGTATTCAGATACTAAAGGATCAGAGTCTTCGGTATGTTGTAATTGGGTAGAAGGAGAGATTAAGACTTTAGTATTCAGATACTAAAGGACCAGAGTATATGATGTTGAGAGGTCCAGATTCAATTGGAATGTCATTCTCCATGATAAACTTTGTTTCATTGAGAGGACTGGTCTCCCGTACATAGAATTCATCGAATTTCATGTCAAAGGTTTCTTCTATGATTCTTGTTCTTTGGATTAGAACTATGTATGCTACCTTGTTTGTAGAATGTCCCCAAAATATTCCTTTTTCTGATTTGGGTGTAAATTTGCTCATAAGCTCTTTTTTGTTGACTACAAAACACATGCAACCAAAAATGTGAAAGAAACGAACATTTGGTTTACGATTGTTTAAACCTTCATATGGAGTCTTGTTGATCCGTTTGTTAATGATGCTCTGGTTTTGTACAAAGCATGTTGTTGAGACTGCTTCTGCTCAAAAGTAGAGAGGCAGATGTTCAAAGTTGAGCATTGAACTGACAAATTTTACTAGAGTTATATTTCTTCTTTCTACCATGCCATTCTGCTACGGTATGTAAGGATTTAATAAGTTGTTAATGCCTTTTGACACTTGGAAGTCATTAAGCAACCAATTTGTTAATTCAAATTCCATTATCACTTTGGATTCTTCGAATGGGAAGCTTGATTTGTAATTCAATTTCCTTGAAGAAGTTGATCAAGGTATGTGGTGTTTCTGATTCCAGTATTAAGAAAAAAACCCGTGTGAAACGAGTGAAATCATCTACTATGACTAGAATGTACTTCTTATGATGTATGCTTGCCACCGTTGAGGGAGTGCGTAGGTCAATATGAAGCAATTCCAAAGGTTCAGTGATGGAAGAATCAACTATTAAAGGATTACTTCCCTAGGTTTGATTTCCACATTCACAAGTAGAGCAAAAAGTGTTATTGTCAAAGTTGAGAAGATGCAATCCTCGCATCATCTCTCCGATAACCAAATTGTTGATGTATCAAAAATTGAGGTGAGCAAGCTTCATGTACCATAGCCAGCTGACCTCGGAGATGACTTTTGAAAAAAACACAATTGTGGTTTACCGATGACTAGAGATACAATGTCTTTGATTTGACTAGACACCTTTATCTATCTTTCGTCATCATGCAGTTGTATTCATCATCAAATTCAGCGTGATGACCAGTTTTACAGAGTTGCCCAACACTGATGAGATTGTGTTTTAACCCTTCAATATAGGCAACTCTATGAATTGAGAAGTTTTCATTTGTTAGGAAGCGATATCCTTGAATGGTTCCATTTGCATCATTTCCAAAAGTTACGTGACCACCATTTGTGTCTGCCTTAAAGTCACAAAGGTATTATGACCTTCCTGTCATGTGCAAGGAGCAAGAGCTATCTACCAACCATTCTGTTTCGTGATCCTCCTCGCACATTGCCTGTAGTATTAGGTAGTTAATTTGGGCAACCAAATTTTTCAGGGGCCCGCAACAACATAATAAGATTGAAAGTATGCAGTGTGTGGTTTAGTTGTGAATTTTGACGATATGTTATTCTTTGTTTCCTTCTTAATCCATATCATTTTTAAAATGAAGTTCTTCTTTTTGGGTTTCATGATAGGCTTCTTAATGGGTGGATAAGCACTAAAGGTTAATTTCTTTTCATTTATCCAGATTTTTTCCTGAGTTTTAACTTAGGAACATAAACCATTTGTTTAGCCATATTCAGTTTCATTTCGGCCTGTTCTTTGTCCTTTTGATTGGTAACATAAGTGTTGTCAACCATTAATGCCTTAAGCTTTTGGTCAGGATTTTTGTTCAGGATAATTTTGGGATTTTGAGTCCTTTTGGGACTTGTGATTTTTTGTTCCTTTTTTAACATGTGTGTGTGTGTATATATATATATATATATATATATATATATATATATATATATATATAATTGGATTTGGTTTTGTTAGAAGGCTTTTACGTAGAGTTATTTTGGAAAGATTTGTTCAGTTTAGGTCTTTGGCTTTTAAAGAGTCTGGACTTGGTTATGGGTCTAGGAGAGGAATCATCGGAGCTGTAGAGTTCTTGACATTTTGAGCATTGTCCGATCTCGAATTTGTCTGTTCTTACTCCTTGAGGAAGAGTTTGTATTTTAGTTATAAATTTAAACGAAGTCTGCGGTGAGACTTTTGTTGAGTGAGATACCACAATGTATGCAGTACTTACCTTTCCTGGGATATTTGGCTTTGGGGACTCTTTTGGTTCATCCATAATTATTTCTTCGTCCAAGGCAGATCCTGAGCCAGGATATATCGATCTAATGACTGGTATGTATTTCATATTTTCATAGAGTGTTGAGGTTTCTGGGATAATTTCTTCAACAACACATGTTTTTTTGGACACTAAGTTTTTCAAAATGACATTGAATGTCTTTGAGATAGGTCTTGTCGTTTATTGGGAAGTGAAAGTTTTTATCAGGTGGGACATAGGGATGTTCGACATCAAACCAAGGTGGAGATTTCTCTCCGGTATTATAACCATTTGACCAACCCCAATTATAAGTGTTGTCTACAGACCCATTATGGACTAAGTTTTCAATTGCTTCACTTTCATTAAAGACCTTTTCTATTAATTTGTTTAAGCGTACAATTTCATTTTGGGCTAGATCCCTTTGATTAAAAGAAACGTCTAACTGAGTTTCACTAAGCAATCTAGCATCCTTTTCTAGTTTCAAATATGCTTATAACATGATGACCTTAAGCTTTTTGTCTTCTATTATTCTTCTCAAGTGGTACAACTCTCCGGTCTCTATGTTCTTTTCATCTAAGGCTTTGTTGTAATATGAAAGGACATCAACACACATTTGAGTAAGTTGTACTAGATATGGTTCACAATCATGCATGTTGTAATTATTAGACCGAATCATCAGTGTTACCTGTTTAATAATGTTGATGGTTCTTCCCTTTTCCATGAAGCAGTAGTTTTTCTTCATCTCTTCAGTCTTCTCCTTTGCAACCAGACATAGTTTGCCTCTTTTCCTTTTGTTGTCATTGTCTTCATCATCATCTCCCGAGGACCAAACTTTGTGATCTATTTTTACTTGTGCCATAAAGGCTTTCTCAATCTTTTCCTTGTCTTCAGCCTCTTGAGTCATTCTAAGGTAGAATGCTTTGTCTTTGACGACGTTGACTTTGCAGTCTCTAGCAAAATGATTTTCTTTGTGGCATATGAGAACTCCTTTCTTTTTCTCTTTTGTATCTTATGCGGTATCTGAAGATTTTTCTTCTCTGGATGCTTCAGAGGAGTTTGAGATCATTAGTGGTGTGTTTTGAGACTGAGGCTGATGGAATGGATTTATGATATATGTGGAAGGCTGAGGATACTGTTGAGGGGAATTGTTTTGCGGACAATAGTTGAGGTTAAACGAAGGTCTTGTAAAGTGTTGGTTTTTACAATAGTTGAGAGGAGGGAGTCTGTTGAACTGTTGGCTAACAAGGGCTAATGCATGTTGAAAGGCTTTTTCATCATTGTGTTGCATTTCTGGTTCATATGACCGCAGTGTGTCATCATTTGAGGTTTGGTATGATGTTTCACCGGTATGATGATACTGATGAGTTGGGTTGGTAGGTTGCGATGAGTGAGCAATTAAGGTGAGTGGTCCACCTAGATCCATGAAGTCCTTCATCACCGTAGACTCCTGAGCTTGCTTTTCACCGTATAGTTTATACAACGAGAGAGTTTTGATTTTGTTGTCACCTTGAACTATCATCTTCTCCATTGTCCATTGTTTTCCTAAGCCATTAAGAAACTGCATGTTTGTTTCATGATCACTACGAGTGATTCCTGCATTCGAGAGTTTGGTGACGATGAGGTTGAATCTTTTGAAGGAGTCATCGAGATTTTCACCATGAAGAGTTTTAAAGTTGTTGAACTCGTTTAGGGCAGTTGTCAGCTTTTTGTCTTGAGATTTCTCTATATCTTCATAAAGATTTATAATAACATCCCAAATTTCTTTTGCTGATCCATAGTTGATAATAAGATCGAACTGTCGGGTCGAACTCTACAAGAGATTTCATAGAAATCAATTTCATCTTTCTCCATCTTGCTGATGTCATCGTTGGTAGGTCTGGTTATGGCTACTTGACCACCTCCAAGTCTGACTTGAGCATCATCGACGACTATGGGAGTAAGGACAGGTACATGTGGTCATTTTTCATTGGATCTCCATACTTCTTTATCTAGCTTTTTAAATATATTTCCCTACGTTGAGACCAATGATGATATTCAGTTGCAACGAGTATTGGAGCTCTATTAGAACCTCTAACACTGTGAGATATATTTAAAGAGCAAGCTTGTTCCATGTTTCCTTTAAAAATAATAAGCTAAGTGGTATAGAAGGATTTTAAATCAGAGTACTTCTTTTGAAAACAAGTTTTGTTTCTAAAGAAAAATTAAAAAGCAACCACTATGGCTCTGATACCAATTGTTGAGTAAAATGAGTTTAATCTTTTAATGATATTGAGAAAAATGTGGAATTAATGGATCTTTTAATGAAGTTCAACAATAATTGGAACGAGGAATAATAAGGAAGAGATAGTGCAACAAGTAAACTTAAAATATAAACAAGTAAATAACACTTAGTTGAATCGTAACAAGGCTTGTATTCAAGACTAGGTTAGTAAGTGATGAACAACTAGAGATAAAAGATAATCTTGATAAAAGAGACTTCTAAATTAATATAACGATTACACAAGAAATATATTGGAAGTGGAGATCTTAATAGATTGATCAACATGATCATCTATTTATTACACAAAACAGTACAAGTTAAAATATAAAATAAGAGTAGCTTGGGCGGCCCTACTGCCCATGCCCATGACTGTTTTGTGTAGTCTACCAAGATATGTCAGTATTAAGTTGATCATTGTTTAATCAGTGAAAGGACAGAACACCCATCTTTATACTTAGGTAGACTTTTCCTCTTCGGTATAGCTCAACAATGTACAAGGCTCTTCGGAAAGCCTTAACTTCTCTCCAGTTCCTTTGAATCACCAGGTCTGCGGTATTCTTCACACACTTCAGCTGCCGAGGGAACTTTATGTCTTAACAGGTTTAATGAGAAACCCTAATATATGGGGTTTGCACCCTATTTAAAGGAATGTGATGGCTAGGGTTGCTCACCCTCAACCTCCTTCACACTATCTCAGCCTTCAAGCAAACCCTTATCTCTATTTTTGCTCTCTAAGCTTTTTGTGTTGATGTTCGGGGATTAGAAGAAGAAGAAGGTGACTTCTAGACTTGTATTCAACAAGCAACTTGTATCATCATCTTGTTGTACATCTTATGGACTCTTGTAAGTCCCCAAGTTCCAAGGTTTTAGGTTTATTGTGCATAGCTCTAGGTTTCTTTATATTATTCTTCATGTTAGGACATATTGAAGTGTTGGGATTTCATAAAGTTTCCAACTTTATGAATGCCCAAAGCCCCTTTATGGTTAGGAGTGTTGGATATTGAGTTTTATAGAGTTTTGAACTCTTGCATAAGATCTTGGCCCTTTTTCTCTATTTTGACCTAATAAGAGTCCAAGACATGCATTGGACATGCATGTCTGGAAAGTATGGATTTTTATGTGATTATAAGGTGCTAGAAACGTTCTGGAATGGGGATCTTGTAAGCCTTAAAGGAAAAGTACTTAATTGGTTAAGTCAAGTCATGTTTTTGCCCTATTTAAACCTAGAAGTGAGATCTTTATCTCTTGGAGGGCCTAAAGGGATTAAGTTGGAAACTTTATCTACTTAGACCTTAGAAAGGACCAGATCTGAGTTTTGGAGCCCTTGAAGCTGGAAAGAAAAGTGACTTAATGGTTTAAGCTGCCCAGACCAGTCCCCAAGACGTAGCTCAGGTGCTATAGTTGAATTTGACTTTAAATTTTGACCGTTGACTTTGACCAAGTTTAACCTATGAGAATTTTGGTATTTGGAGTAGTAGTTTGAGACTAGGTCCATGTTTGTGTACAGGTGACCTGTAGAGTCAGTAATTGGAGTTATGATCTATTCAACTATATTTTCGGCTTGTGAGGTGAGTTCTCCTCGTTGTGCTTGTGGGTAGAAGACACCCATGCCGGCCTAGTAGATTCTGTAGTGAACTGTTAATATTTGCATGTTTATGTGGTTACTGTTATGTTTATTTTGTTTTACATGTTGACATGGTGTAGTTGGGTTTAGACTGTACTCCTTTGTGCTACCATTCAACAAACCTGAGCAATCTAACAGAAAGGTTGTTGGCCAGTGGCAATCCAACCATGAGGTTTTCGGTCGGAAGGGGGCAATCCAACCGTGAGGTAATGGGTCGGGGAAATCCAACCGAAAGGTTGTGGGCTGGGGGTAATCCAACTGTGAGGTTTTGGACCCAATATTTATTATTTGTATATGTTCCGTTGTGTGGTATCTTAGGCAGCTCGCTAAGCTTTAGCATATGATTTAAGTTTATTATTTTAGGTACTTTAGATGATCATGGAAAAGCAAAGGCGTGGTCATACACATCCTCTGGTGTTATGTTTTGGGGATTTGATTACACTATGATTCTAGGATATTTGTATTTCATACTTGATTTTGACTTAGGTGTTGTCTGAAAACAATGATTTCCCTTAATTAAAAATGAAAAAATTTATCGTGATTTTTGGGATGTTACAAAGAGTGTTGATGTGCTTCTTCGGTTCTTTAGTTCATGTAAGTTCCTCATTATGCCATATATCACATTGTATATCCTTTGCATGGTAGGATAGAAGTACTATTCGAGTACAAGTATGCTAGTTAACTAGGAGAAATCCTTGTTATGAATGTGAAGTTAGAATACTTGGTGTCTTGATATGCTAGATTGGTAGAGTCTTGCATGTTAGTTAGGGTAACTGAGGAAGGCCGGTTATCAGGATTATGTATGATTAATCAGCGAATAAATTAATTGAGAAATGATTAATGGCAAGGTAACTAGGGTAGGATAGTCGCCAAGGATATTAATATGCTAGTAGATGTTATGTGTTTATGTTACATGGTTATGTTGTAATGATAGCATTGGTTCTATGTTGTTTAAGTTGGATAGACTAAGAACTTTTGGTCTAATGGCTAATTATGATGTTCTTCTTTGACTATTCGTTCTCATGTGGGTCATCTATTCGACTGTCTATCTGATCCCCGACTACGTATGGCTTTATGTAATGTATGAAAAACCATGATTCGTCCCCTGGCAATTGCATGAAAGACAATGGGAGGACCATGAAATCTGTAAGAAAGACCATTGGAGGACCATGGAAAACGTAAGTAAGATTACGGGAGGACCACAACATTCACACGTCATGTGTTGATATGTATCTTGTACGTATGTTGATAGGTCAACACTAAAGCCGAGGATTTTATGTGTATGGACTGTATGTATGGTGGAATATGTGGTATATTGGGAAACTCACTAAGCTTTATGCTTACAGTTAAGGATTAAATGTTTTGTAGGTTGTTCGTGGGAAGAGCCCGACAAGACTTTACACACACATTAAAGATATTTTTTCCGCAGGTTTTCACTTAACTTTGATAGTGTACGACGTTCAATCAATCAAATTTTATTCAAAGATTTTTTAAACATAGGTTTGATTGTTAGTCTATTTTAAAATGAAAAAAAAAAATCTATTTGTAATTTTTGGGACGTTACAGGTATCATCCAAAACATCCCCACCACTCTGCACTACATTAACTACAATGTGTCCACTCAAGTCCTCTAGGAGGCTAAGAAGACAGATGCTGAAATTCTAGACACCATCTCCAACATGCAAGATACCATGGAGAAGGCAATCACTGCCTACAAGAACATTATCGAACACCTCCTTAACAACTAGGTGTTTTGTATGTTTTTAGTTAGTGTTTGATGTGTTTAGATAGTTTTTTTTTTGTTATGGTTGTATGATTTTTTTTTGGTGGTTGTATGATGAAAAAAAGTAATGAAAGCTTTTTATGGTTTTGGCAATCTTTTTTTGCATGAAAAACAATTACATTTTATATTTTTACAAAATCTGATAACAAACAATAATGGCCAATCAATTTTGATTTTGTTTATCTCTTTCTTTGAAAGAGGAATGAGAATGGGAATGGGGTGTTGCAAGGGTAAGCTTTTATATATGGTTTTTGATCTTGTTTATGCAAGAAATAATTGTTACCATTTAAGTGGGGTAGTTTTGGTAGGATGAAATCTAAGAATGAATGGATGATTCATTCTATTGGAATGTTAAAAAGTTGTTTGTTTAGATTGATGGAATGGAATGGACCAAATGTTGTTACCTCAAGTACTGTCAACAAGAAAATGCAAAAATTCTGATTTTTTTAGTGTTAATTGTTCAGTGGCAGCGACATTCAAGCTGCCGGTGGCGACGATATAGTGGTGGGTGGCGATCAGCATGTAGAGGAGGAGGAGGTGGTAGAGGGTACGTCAGAGGGCGGGCGGGCGGAAGGGAAGGGTATTATTTTCTAGTTTTCTAAATAAGAAAAAAAATCCTCAAAAATAGTCCCTGAGTTATGAAAAGACTATTATGCCCTCAACCCTAATTAAAACTAACAGAGTTAGGGTTAAGGACCATTAATTAAAAGTTTTGATACCATAAGGACGTTTTTAATGATATATATATATATATATATATATATATATATATATATAATAATAATAATAATAATAATAAAGTTAACGTCTGAGTTAGGGTTAAAAACCATTCATTAAAAGTTTTGGAACCATAAAGACTATTTTGGAAGTTTTTCATTTTAAAATAAAGTTTGGTATTAAACAAGTTTTAAAAAGATTTCTAATTTTGAGAAATAAAATTTTCAAATCTTGTTTTTTTATATAAACTCATAATCATTTAAACAAAACATGAGTACCCTTAACAATAATATTTTTAAAAATTTTCTTTTACAAACTCACTAAAATAATATTATCGTGAAGCCTATTTTTTATAATTTTTTGATTTTGGATAAAAAATTCATTATAATTAATAAAAACTAAAATTTCTTAAAATTAAAATCTTAACATTACAAAAACTTGTATTTTCAGAATTTTTTTTACAAAGTCACTACTTTATTACGTAGAAGTATTTTCCAAATTTTTATAATTTTTGAAAAAATGTTTTATTGAGTTGTTTATAAAAATTAAAAATTAAAAAAAAATCAAAATTTCATTATTATGCTTATTTTGTAAAGCACTAAATTTTAATACCTTTGATTTTTTAAGATTTTTTGTTTCACAAAGTAGCCAAAAAAGCTAATCGGATGAATTTAAATTTAATAGCTACACAACCAGAATATGTCAGTGAGAGAATTCCTTACCAAAAAGTCTTTGGTTGAGCCCTAAGGACCTAAGGAGTGACATTTCTCAAATAAGAGATCATGGGTTCGAATCTCACTAGAAGACATAAATGATATTTAATATTAGATTAAGACTTGTTTAGCGAGAATTCCTTTCGTGTAGTATGTGGCAGCGAGTAGAAACGTGTGAATCTCATTTCACACTTTTTGCTTTGACGAAAATAACCCTCCGATTTTTAACATGTATATATATACTATAATAAATGAAGGTTTTTTGCCACATGTCCTCTTCTCATTCATTTGGACACATGGCATTTTCTAGAATTTTTAAAATTTTTATTTTCCACTTGTCATTTTATTGTATTTTTTATTTTATTAAATTAAAATTCCACATTTAATGTCTAAGGTAATATATATGTAAAGTATTTATTAGAAAAAGTTTATATATGTAATGTATTCAATACATTAAAGTCTCACTAATTTTAATAATTCAATTTTTTTTCATTTTTCTTATAAATTCAAACTTTTCAAATTATTAAAATTTTATATATTTTTTTAATTAAACCCATGTAATACATGGGTCTTACACCTAGTGTATATATATATATATATATATATATATATATATATATATATATATATATATACTAGTTTATAACCCGTGGGAACCACGGTTATAAAATTAATCAAACTTTTATAGTAAAAACTCAAAATTATTAATAAGTTATTTTAAATAAATTATTAATTTAAGAGATATTTTTTATTAGTTATGTGAAATTATAATCATTGATTCAAATAAATATATAAAATTAATTTTT
Source organism: Lactuca serriola (assembly GCF_051521515.1). Classification (NCBI taxonomy): domain Eukaryota; kingdom Viridiplantae; phylum Streptophyta; class Magnoliopsida; order Asterales; family Asteraceae; genus Lactuca; species Lactuca serriola. Next base: position 3,844,119 of record NC_136408.1, read on the forward strand.
AATATATATTAGATATTTTTTATTTGCGAATTAATGAAAACAATAATTTAAAATTTAAAATTTAAAATAGAATCATATTAATGAGGAGGTTTAATAAATTTAAAATGGAAAACTAATAGATTGAAAAGTGGCAACACATTAATTAAAATGTCTAATATGGTGACACATGGCAAAAGAGCTACTATTTTATTAGTATATATATATATATATATATATATATATATATATATATATATATATATATATATATATATATATATATATATAGGTTCAGGTTAATTTGAGACCATTCTAATTTTGTGAGACCGTGAGACCAAATCTAAAAATAATTTTAAAATGCAAAATAAATGGAAAAATCAAAAAAAAAATTAAATATTATTTTCAGAACTTGAATTAACTAAAAAAAATTCCGTTTTTTTTTTAAATACGTGAAATATTCTAATAAAATATTACACTAACATATTCTAAAAAATAATTTTAAAATGCCGAATAAATGGAAAAATCTAAAAATTCTTTTTTTAAATATTATTTTCGGAACTTGAATTAACTAAAAAAAAATAAAAATAAATTCCATTTTTTTTGAAAAATACGTGAAATATTCTAATAAAATATTACACTGTACATATTTCTAAAAAATAATTTTAAAATGCAAAATAAATGGAAAAATTCAAAAATTCTTTTTTTAAATATTATTTTCGGAACTTGAATTAACTAAAAAAAAATTTAAAAAAAATGCGTCTCACGGTTTTACAAAATTAGACCGTCTCACATGAACTTAACCCTATATATATATATATATATATATATATATATATATATATATATATATATATATATATATATATATATATATATATATATATATAAAAGCTCATTTTTCATCATACAGTCCCTCCTATCTTAGCCGTCTTCTCCATTTGTTCACCGTTCACCTGTCGATATTTTGGACCTCGATCCCTTGTCTATGATTGAATCTCTTTTGTTTGAATTTATAAAAACATGTGCCTCCCTCTATTATCCTTAATGCGTTGACATTTGATTCCATCACAATGTTATAATTGCCAAAGAAGTTTGTGTTTAAAAATTGGCTTTCTATTTTCATAATTTCTTTTGTTTTACAATCTGTAGGTTAATGTTGAAATAATGAATGTCGATGATGATACACATGTTTTCTTTGATATCTGGATTTACTCATTAAAAAATTCTCACCTTTTGACTACTTTTTAGTTTCTCATAAACTTTAACCATTAACTTCAGTAGGATTACCATACTATTTACCTTGATTTGGGAAGTAGTTTTGTTCTGTTTTTAGAAATAAAAAATGGGAAAAGTTATATTGGGCTTAAAATTAATACAGGGTAAAGATAATTTTTGTTTTTAAAATTTGTTAAATAGTTTTGTTTACTTTTTGGATTTAATACGTAGTTTTGTTAATTATTGTTCAATTATTCAATTTATCTTGAAAAACCTTTGGCATTACTTCTTTTCGTTGTTTTCTCTTTAAAAGTTGAGATGAAATGTATTCTATTAGAATAATTTGATGTAAATATTTTTAAAATTTTAAATTACTTCAGATACACATATCTTTGTATTATAAAATTTTGTTGGTCTGGGAGGGTTAATGCGAAAATATAAATAATTTGCAAAAACGCAAAAAAAAAATTATAAGATTGTGTCACCTTAACTTTATATTTTTGAAAATAATTAATCAAAACTTTGAACTATATGATGATAATCAATGATATATGAGAAATTGTTTCATATTAGCAAAGCATGATTTTTGACATTTTATTATGAAAACAAGAATTTAAAACCGGTTACACTACAAGAAATGCAGTCATTACCGGCGACACTAATAGCGGCGACATCACCTTTAGCGGCGAGTTTTCGAAAAGTCGCCGCTAATGGTGTTGTCGCCGCTATTGGTGTCGCCAGTAATGCCTATCTACCCGAATCCGCGTTTTCACGTTCTGGTGAACATCTACCGTTTGATCATTTTTCTAATCTAATGGCTGAGAAACTCGTGGAACGCACAAAACCAATACCGGCGACAATATGTCGCCGCTAAAGATCTAAATTGTCGCCGCTGAAGGTCGAAAAAAATGCGCCTTTTTTTTCCCTCTTTGTATGTCGCCGCTAAAGGTTGGATGTCGCCGGTATTGATTCTTTTGTATCCGCTATTGGGTGTCGCCGCTAAAAGTCGACGCAGATTACTCCCCCTTGCTTCCTCTTTCTGCTTCCATCTTCTCTCATTTTGTTCCAACATTTTCTCCGAAAATTCTCCTTTCCTCCAACAATTCTCCATCATTTAACAACATATAGTAGAAAAGATACCGCCGGGCATCAAAAACTTCCCCTCTCCGGCCACCAGCACTATTGCTACCGTCGATTTCCTTCTCCCGGGTTCGTGTTTCCCTCCTCATCTCTTCCTTTCTTTCTACTTTAATGTCGATTTACATAAGAGTTTGTGATTAATTGCATTTTTGTTTTCAAAAACCTTTTTTCCTCTATGGTCACCATCACTACCGTCGGTAGTTGTTGTCACCTGCATCAACTACCACCACCATTGTTGCAGCACCAAAGATTCCAGTTGAAAGTGGGAAAAGTTTTGGGAACCACAGGTGCATTTTTTTTAATTTCTTTTATATGTGTGCATTTGTGTGTGTATTTTATATATGTGTGTGAAATATGTTATATGTGTATGTATTTCATATATATGTGTGAAAATTGTGTGTATTTCATATATGTGTGTGTAAAAAAAATACTTATATGTGTATAATGTATGTATGTATGTATGTGTTTGTATGCAATTTGGATTGTGTTCATAGTTGTTTTATGTGTATAAAAAGTATGTATATTTGTGTATAATGTATGTATGTGTGTATTTATGTGCAATTTGGAGTGTGTTGATGGTTGTTTTATGTGTATAAGAATTATATATTTGTGTATAATGTATGTATGTGTGTATTTATGTGCAATTTGGAGTGTGTTTATGGTTGTTTTATGTGTATAAAAAGTATATATTTGTGTATAATGTATGTATCTGTGTATTTGAATGCAATTTGGAGTGTATTGTATACAATGTGTAAAGTACAATGTCATAATGGAAAAAAGAAACAAAAAAAGTAGGACGCTATTATTGAAAATGTTATTTAAAGTAAATTACTATAATAGTTCCTATGTAATGTGTATTTGTAGATAAATTGGTAATTATTAGTTTGTTGGTTTAACTTAAAAGGTTAATGTTAGTTAGGTGGTTTATTAATTTGATAATTTTAAGTTTGGTTTAAGTTAATAGGTGGCGGGAACAACGATCCAGAGTCTACTGTGGAACTTATAGGAGGGAACAACGGTGGCGGGGATGATGACACGTCGTATAAAATTTATCTTTTATTAGAGATTGTTGTATGATATAGATTTATAAGAATTTTGTTATTTATTTTGGTCTATGTATGGTATTATAAAACTTGGATATTATGTAATCGTTTTTCTGAATTTAACGTATCGGTTTTTATGCATTTAACGTTATTATGTATCGGTTTTTGGACAGCCGAAAATGGCTGCTTTTAAAAAAAATAAAAAAAAGGCAATAGCGGCGACATTGGGCATTAGCGGCGACATCATCATTAGCGGCAACAGTGAGCATTAGCGACGACTTTTTGATCAATACCGACAAGACAGTAGCAGCGACTTAATAGCGGCGACGTGTCGCCGGTAAAGCTATTAGCGGCGACTTTGGTGAGCAATAGCGGCGACTTTTGTCGCCGCTAATACCCTTTTTTCTTGTAGTGTTAAAAACGTGAAAAAAATAGTTGTTAAACCGTCTTTAAATCTATATTATCATAACAGAATCCAATGTAAACTTATTATCTTTAATTTATTGCTAATAAATTTAATTTTTATAATACTTGTGTTTTATTTTTATAAGATAAAATTTATTTTCGCGTTTTCGCATGAACATATATATATATATATATATATATATATATATATATATATATATATATATATATATATATATATATATATATATATATATATACACGAATAATTTTCTTTTATAAAATATCTTAAATAACAAACAACACATAAATAAATAAATAAATACATGTAAAATGTAATTCTAAAGGGAAAAAAAATCCAAAAACTAAAATATTAAATAAAATGTCAATTATAAATCAACTGTGCAAGAAAAATTAAAATCGCAATCCTTTAGGGGCGAAAATTGTAACTAACATATTTTTGAGGAGCTTAGTTTATAAATTATATAAATAATAAACTAATAATAATAATAATAATAATAATAATAATAATAATAATAATTTAATTATCTTGGTGTCACTTAACTTTCTGAACTAACCTTCTTTAAAGTGATATTAGGAAACCCACAAGAAAGTCCCTTGAACGCTCCAAGAAACCTAACCAGCTACCTCTATAAATACACCACAAAGCACCTAACTCATTATAACCATACAAAAACACTTACACAAAAACACCTAAACATCCACCAAAACCCATCCAAGAAAATACACGCAAACACCTAAAACGCTCACACAAAACCTGATAAAAACCCATCCACAAGAACAAGAAGACACACAAACACCAGAAATCCCAAGTAAAAACACACACACACACACACAATGGAAGCGCGAAGAAGATCATCGTTGGCAGGAAGCTGCAATAAACACCCGAAACACAGGCAATCACCTGGAATTTGTTCCTTATGTTTAAGAGAAAGATTATCGAAGATATCAGCCCCTTCATCAGGCGCCGTCATAAACGTTTCTTCATCATCTTCTTCATCTTCTATCTCGTCGGTATCTTCTGCTTATTCTTCACATGCCTCTTCTTACACTGCATCTCCCATGCAAAGCTATCGAAATCGACGACAGATCGGTAATTTGGAAGGAAACGGGTATCTTCATTTCTTGAGGAACAACACTAATGGTTTCTTAAAGAAGAGTAGATCAGTGGCTTTTGTTAGTGATCAAACCAATGTTATGCAAGATCATGAGAAGAAAGTTGGGTTTTGGTCAAAATTGATGGGAACAAAAAGGAGTTCTTCGAGAATGATGCATTCAAGAACCCTGAGAGAAACGTTTCATTCTAGAGATTGAATTTATTTATTTGTAAATCATAACTTTATTTTATATATTTGTGAGAAAAAAAGAAATCTGTTTTTGTTTATATATAAGAATGTCAAACCAAGATCTTACAATTTACGTTTTGTATAATCTTGATTAAAAAGGTGTTTGGGATTATTTATTTAACTCCAAAAATGTTTTTAGGCAAAAAGTATTTATTAAGAAAAATAGTTTTTTAAAAAATATTTGGATTAGTAATCTTTTAAAAGGTTGTTTACATACCAAGTGAATAAGTTTTTTTAAAAGTGTTTTATGCAAAAAAAAAAATATGTTTTGTTGTCACAAAAACCAATAAATTAGAAAAGCTCGTAACCAAACCTTCTTAACGAAATTGTTGTTCAGAACAATGAAAAAAAAGTCAAGATTATCTCAATTAATATTCATTTTGGTTATTGTAGGTGATATATCCATAAACGTTTCATAATGAAATTTATATTTAATACTTAATTGTTATCCCGATATTATGTAAAAATGTAACTTAAAATGAGTTACTAATTGCCTAAAATAACAAAAAAACAAATTCCAAATGTCTTTCTTGAGATCAACAAATACGTTATCAATAAACAAATAAACCATCTCAGGAATTTGGGCTTTAAATGGTTGTATTATTGTTACAATGTGGGATTTAACGACTGTTAATCTCCATCTGTGTTGCTCATTTGGTGAAGCTTTCAGGTTGCAGGGTAATCTTATCTTCTTCAATCAGAAAGTTGCAAGGTGAATCTTCTTGAATGAACTTGGGACCCAACTTATGCTTGAAAAATCATGATGTTCATTTTTGGAGTATGCTTTGTTTGGTTGTACTATGTGCATTTAAAGTGGTCGTCTTCTTCATATTTTCCTGAAGGAGCTTTCTCATCACATAAGCTTCAGCAATGGTAGACGTGGCAATCGAAATTTTTAGGCAATGAAACAAGAAGAAAGTAGGATTTGCCAAATCGGAGGAGCAGCAATCGGCGCCGAAGATCGGTTGTCTGGAGCGGAGATCAGAGGAGGCTCGTCGGTGTCCGATCGAAGAAGGGTGGCAGTTGTTGAAGCCTTGTGATTTGGGATCTGTGAACTAAAACGAGGTCTGTGAACGAGAGTTGAAGGGGTTTAAGGTTATATTGGTAATTTTAGCTTTAATAAGCTAAATGCTCTCAAAAGTATTTGCAACTTATTCAAATTTGCGTTTTGAGCCTTTTCAAGAAGCCAAATTTAAAAGTATTTTTTTTATATCTAAACATTTTTTTTTTAAATTTATTGGCTTTTTCAAAAAACTAATAAGTGAAGAAGATATTTAAAAACAAACTGAAACACCCTCTAACATATCATTAGGTGATCTTATTTCTATCAAAATGATTGTCTCCAAATTTGTTTGCACAGTGTTGGTTTGTTTCTGTTCAGAACTTTTTTTTTTGAACTAAGGAACGATTAAATATATAACAAAAATGTTGTGAAAAACCTATAACTCCATCTCTATCATTTCTATACTTGAACCACATGAATATAAAAGACTTGATAATATCATTGATTTTAATGACACACACCCTTTTGTTGTTGAATAATATTGTTCCGTGCCTTCCATACACTCCATATTGTTTCATCGCAAATGGCTAAAAATCTTTTTTTCTTTTTTGAACAATTTCCCCTGCTGGATGCGTAATCTAGAACATCTGTTGCAGATTGAAAGTTTACCAGTGGGATTTTGCACCGGGAGAAGACCCATTTCAATACAGTTTTTACAAATTGGCATTGTACCAAAACATGATTGCTTGTTTCATCACCCAGTCCACATTGGCAGCAAGAGTTAGAGGGAAGATTGATACCACGTGAGGAAAGTGCCATGACAATGGGGATTCGTCCCATCTTCACCCTCCACACGAAACATGTAACTTTGATTGGAACTTCTTTAATCTATGCGAACTCGCCTATATCCTCCTGATTATTTTTACCTTCAAACACTTTTCTTAGTGCGCTCACCTGGTAAGACCCGTCAGCAGTGAGACTACATATCTATATTCTTCCAAGTCCATGTCAGTGATGTCATGGAGTAATAATCATCGGGTTTATTAGTTAAGTTATGTAAACTTGATATGACTTTGGCACATAATAAGTTGGGCTCCTTTCGAAGCTGCCACCACCATTTCCTTATCATGGATGTGTTGAGAGATCTTATAGAACCCACTCCTAAACCTCCGACAGTTTTGCTAGTTGTCGCTTTGTCCCATGAGACCCAATGTATCTTCTTCTCGCCTTTGGATCCGCCCCATAAAAATCGTCGTCTCGTTTATTCTAACTTCTCCAGTACCTCAATAGGTGCTACGAAGAGAGACAAGAAGTAGTTTGGGAGATTTCCCAAAACATATTTAATTAGTGTCAAACACCCTCCAAATGAAAGTGTATTTGACTTCCATGACGACAATTTCTTTTGAAATCTTTCGGTTATGAGTTTCCAATGTTTTGTGAGCCTCATGTTGGCACCCACCGGAACCCACAGATATGATAAGGGTAGGGATGATGGTTCACATCCTAATGATGCCGCCCAACTAAACACCTCTTGCGGGCATGCACCTACTCCAAGCATATTTGACTTACTGAGGTTGACTTTTAGTCCCGAAGCCACATGAAAACATCAAAGTATTATTGCAAGGTTTTTTATGTTGTGTTTGAACCATTCTCCTAAAAACAGTTTGTCGTCTGCATAAAGGAGATGTGAGATTAACGGCCCCCTTGTGGTAGATGGATGCCTTGGAATACTCTGGATTAGCAGGATGCTCGCATTGCGACACTTAATCCTTCCATGGCAATGATGAAGAAAAATGGTGATAGTGGGTCTCCCTGTTGGAAACCTTTTGAGATTTTGAACTCATCTGTGGGGTTACCATTAATTAGGACCGATGTATGAGATGATTGAAGACACCCCTTGATCCACATTCTCCATTTGTCGCCGAAACCCATCTGCATAAGATTAGAGTCCAGAAATTCCCAATTGATAGAGTCAAATGCTTTGTCAAAGTATGCCTTGAACATAAGTACTTTCTTTTTGTTCTTTTTTTCCCAAGAACAAATTTCATTCACAACCAATGGTCCGTCTAGGATGTCTACCCTCCACATAAGCTGATTGCACTTCATCGATACAATGCTCCATTACTTTTTTGATTCTAGTGGCCAAAACTTTCGCGATAATTTTGTAGATGCACCCGATAAGACTAATTGGTCTGAAGTCATTTAGCATTTGGGGGTCTTTGATCTTTGGGATCAGGGAAATGAAGGAGGAATTGCAAGATTTATTCAATCGACCATATCTTTCGAAGTATTTTTACCACCGTTGCGATATCACTAAGACAACATTAGGGAAAACCCAAAATTTTCTTTCAGGGCAAAGAGCATATTTGGTATTTAGACAGCGGACGCTCAAGACATATGACCGGATTCATTTCACTTTTGGAAGACTTTGTAAAGAAAGATGGTCCGGCTGTTACGTATGGAGATAATGGCAAGGTAGCTACAAAGGGATTTGGATCTATCAAGTACAACTCCGTTGTTTTCAAGAATGTCTCTTATGTGAAAGGTCTTCAGCATAATCTCATTTCTATCAGTTAACATGTGATGTTGGCTATGAAGTTCTCTTTAACAAGAGAGAATGAAAGGTTGTTGATCAAAAGAGTGTCACGGTTCTTACCGTAAATCGACAAAACGACATCTATGTTCTGGATATGTTTTATGCTGACAATTATCTTCATCGTTGTTTCTTTTCTCGTGCTAAATCTCATCTAAATTGGATTTGGCACAAGAGACTATCATAATAAAACTTAGTTGCATATTCTAGGTCTAGTCGAGGTACGACTGTTATACTATACCAACTCTAAATATGGTTTTTGACCTAAAATCCTGAGTTGCGACTTTGTGGGTTTGTAATTTTGGGTAGTAAATATACTTATATGAGCATATCTATATTGCTCTTAATCTTTGTTGGGTTGGTTGTATTTTAGGATTTTTTACTCCAAGACTATCAAGTAAGGATTAGCCAAATGAGAAGTACCGGTGGGCAGGATCATTTTAGCATATAGCCGTTCTGAAATCCAGCAACCCAAGCGATAGTTCAAACTAGACACCTATCCCGAAAGTATTCAAGAAGTATGGTAATTAATTAATAACTTATTATTAGGCTTAGACAGCTAAACCTAATCAAAGTGTAGTCCTATATTATAGTTGTATTTCCTAAGGGATTACTAGTTCGCTATAATCTATAGCTCTAATACCAATATGTCACACCCCTAGCCGGTTGCCGAAACATCAGGTTGTGCGACGTTGGATGTTGGTATTTCAGGAAAAGATATGCATTGAATAATACACATGATGTACTAAACAACGTAGCTATTTATTCATTAAATAAAGATATTACATAATTGTTCGAGGTACAGGTAGGTTACGAAAGGAAAGTACAAAAGCAAAGCACACAAATTACAGGCTGCATCACCTGGGTTATCTCCTCCTTCTAACGGGTTCACTCTCCTAAGAATACATGTGGTTTTAGAGGTCAACATGATGTTGGTGAGTCCACATGTTTTATTGTTATAAAACATGTGTGAGTATTTTAGTTTTTTGTTTATCCTAAACTCACTTCCATGAGTTTGTGAGTACTATCACTACTCTACAGGTAGGTTACTAGTGGTAGTCTAAGATAGTTGGATGTGGGTTGACCTAAACTTGCTTCCTCGAGTTTGTGTGTACTATCACTACTTAATTAGTTCCTAATAGTAGTTTATGATAGCTAGTTTTAGTTTGACAAAGTTACGATGAGTTCCTATAATCGAGCTATGATTGTTGATCCCAAAAATACTGCGACATTTCATCGGACGTCACTGTGTTTAGAAAGTTATGCATGCTTCAACTTGTCGTCGGTTTATAGCTAACAACCTGCCAATCTCGTATAGATCTATACATATCTATCTCACTCACTTAAGAGTTAACAATTGTAGGTCGGGTGTTAGCTGAAAATCTATTAGTGTGTTGATGAATCATGTCTCATCTAACTCTTGTCGTGGGGGGGCTCCCTTGGTCGTTCATGTTGTCGTTCGTGTTGTATTTTATACGGTATACTTATTATATATATATTATTCATCATATATATATATATATATATATATATATATATATATATATATATATAGTGTTTAGCATAGCCGGGAATTTAGGCAGAGTAACACTAGGTATAAGCTTATCGAAAGGTGGCTATAATAACGATTTGCAGCGTCTCCTGGCAACTGACTAGCATAAAAACTAGGTACCATCTTATCTATCATAGTGGTTAAGCATAACAACTAGGCATAATATTAGCTAAAGAGTTTGGGCAAAGTAACTATCGGGCATAATATTATCTTAATGCTATGGGCATAATTATCTAACTATACTTAGCGATAACTATGTAAAGTTCTATTTTAGATATTTATTCCCCCACCCCCCCCCCCCACCCAGAAGAGAGTTGAAAATGGGGTTGTGAACTCACTTGTGAGTTTGAAAACATTGGTGTACGGTAGAAACCACAAGTTAGCACTTCGAGAAGCGATAGGGACGATGGCACACGAGGCGTCTTTAGAGAGAGAATCGAGAATGAAATGAGAAAAATGAACTGTCGAGACCTGCTATTTATAGCAGGTTTGGAGCGTGCGCCACACATTGCACATCACACAAATGTGCGTGAACTATACGAACATGCCACGTTATCCCGTATCTCGATGCAATCGGGTGTCAGTGCGCGCAGCGCATTGCGCGCGAGCACACGTGAAGGTACAAATTCAACTTTGAAAATCCATAACTCTCTCAAAAGAACTTTGTTCTTAACGACTCGTATATATTCATGTAGGTATCGTCATTCTGTACAACATTCATCTTGGTCATTTTTTCTAGTTTTGAATTTAATTTTTCGATGTTTTTTATTACCATTGTAATTTTATAAAAATCATAACTCTCACATGTGATGTCAGTTTTAGGCGTTCATTGCCTCCTAATTCCTACTTTAACTAGTACTATGATTGTCTAGTTGGTGACATTTTCCAAAAGTTAACCAATCTCATTATAGTTTTTGTCGTTGTAACTTTTTAATTACGGTAGCTATTCTTTTGCCATAATTGTCATATCTCGTTCATACGGTGTTAGATTTTTACAAAATTTATATTTCTGGAATCACAGTAGCTTAAGGAGTCTAGTTATGTTAGCCTGCCCTCAAAGTGATGCGACTTTTTGCACACTTATTTTTTAGCCTAAATGTTGACGTAGTTAAGATTTCAAATATATTAAAATATATCGGGTGGTTACAAGGTTGTCCTTATTACATTCTTACGTCCTATCGTTAAGTGTTAACGGCTTTTGGTGACATATTCTATGGGTTATCACAACTTTCGAGTGTTTCAGAACTCAAACTTAAGGAATTGATAATCTTTTCAAAATGAAATGAAATTCTAAAAGATTTTTACCAAGTAGAAAAGCAGGTATGATGCATGCAGTCGGTCGAGCTCAAGTAAGTGGTTCCCAAAATACTGATAACCATGTGTTACGATTATTATATCAGATATGTGAATTGTATGCTAGAGTAGGGCTAAGGATACCTTCAAGAATCATATGATAGAATTGTATGATTTGTGTGATACCTTATAACCTAGGAGGATTGGATGATATGTGTTACTTGGAATTGATATCGATTCAGTTAATTGCTAAGTGTATGCTTTAAAAGTTGTATACGACTAGCTTTATATAGTCATAAAATGAACGATTTAGCCTCATTTCATGTTCCTTGTTTGGTTGTGGATTTAGGGTAGAATCATTATTCGACAGTTAATGTGATCGTATTTTGTGTACAACTTTCATGCATAGGGCAACCATCGTTGTTGGTTGAGGTTCTCAGTATAGCATGGCGGTTGAATTGATAATTCCTAGGAGAACCTAGGAAATTTCATAATAGGATTTGTATGTTGTTTAGCATAGGGATGGTGTGTATAGATCTAGTGTGATGACTTAGGGGATTTGGGATGATTCATGAGTCAAGGATAGATAAGTTTGGAAGGTAGTATTGGGTCATACTACTAAAAGCACATGATCTGTACTCAAGTCAAGAACAGTCTTGGAACTTCTAAGGGGCTTGTAGAGAGGAAGTCTCCTCGATATTTTGTTGATCGTTTGTACGTTTGTGTTTCAATTGAGTATGATGTCCACTTGAGGAGGATCTTTTAGATCTAGTTCTGGCACTGGTGCCAAAACAATATGAGCAGTTGTGCAAGTTTATCACATCAGAAATCACTCACGGTATCATGGAGGCCATCCATGTGATTTTTGATAACATCAAGGAGGGAATTACAGAGTTTCTGGATGATCGACTTGAGACCCTTCGGGTTGAGATCGCTTCGAGAAAGTTACGAGCATGGATTCCCTCATTTCGAAAGTTCAAGGCATGTGGAGCTGCAGAGTTCTTTGGGGTTAAGGACCTCATTGTCAGCCATCGATGGATCGTTGACATGGAGAATGCTCAGCAAACAAGCTTCTGCCCTGAAGGGGAAAAGGTGGGATTTGCCTCTTGCCTTCTGAGAGACCGAGCCTGAGACTGATGGGAGGAGGTTAGTCGTACATTGGAGACTAAGGCGGTGGTGGCCCATGTCTTGCGGGAGTTTGTTACAAGACTTCACGATGAGTTTTCAAGAACAATTGAGGTGTGTTAACATGTTTTCGTGGGAGTATTAAGCAGATAAAATTTCATTGCTGGTTACACTAATAATATAGCACAGGGAAGCAAGGTTGAATCCCCAAGGACACAACCTAACGATTAATGCATTTGTGCATCATGCACATTCTAGTCAAGAAACAAAAAATATAAAAAGAGTTTTTTTAATTAAACTAAAAACTAAAAACTGTAGTGAAAATAAATTAAACGAAAATCAATAATAAAAACGATTTCAGTTCTGCTACGACTTTACTAATCATACAATCAACCCAGATGTGGTCATTCAGAATATGTTCTATCTTAAGCTGGTACTAAGAAGAACTAACAAGCTCTAGTATAATATCTTTTACCTAAATTAGTTAACCAAAACAAGCCCTTTGAATTAACCTTAACTCTTTAATGTTCAATTAAACAAGCTCTTAATTAAATCAGAAACGCAGCTTTATGATCTGTGTAAAATTTCCAGCAATACCCAATACTTCTCACAAGCTCGGAAGCGTAAATATATGATTTTTCAGTTTATTTTAGAGTTAAATCCCAAAACGGAACCTATCTAATACTTGTTACTTATTACCAATTGACAAGAACAATTACGGATTCTATTAACTGATTAACATGAATGATAAAAACCCTAGCTAGGTGATTAGACTAACAAGAATTAAAATCAAACATTCATTAAGTTCAAAATGAAAAAATCTAGATAGAAGCACATAAAGAAAATCAGATCTGAAAACCAATCACATGAAAAGTACTAGTCTATGCAGAACTGAAAACTAGAGTTTAGCCAGACATGGCTAAAAACGAAACTAAACTAAAGAAAATGAATATTTATTGATAAATCTAGATAAACTAAATGTGTTAGATGATTCATAGCTTTAGATCTCTAGAAGTCGCTGAAAGGTATCAAAAATCGCCTTCAAAAGTGATTTTCGTCGTCTAGAACCATCTACCCTCCAAATCTTTTTATGAGGGTCTCATTTATACTTAAGAAGGAAACTTTCAGAGAAAGAAAACAAAAAATGTGATCGCAGAAAGTAGATATATGTCATCTCATTTTTTGATTTTTTTTTCTTCAGATGGCTTCCATATGACTTTTTCGACCCTGGGAAACTTCGATGCATTTATGCAATCGCAGATATGAAAAATACAATCTCATTTTTTTTCGGCATGTTTTGGTCACGTTTCTTCAGTTTAAGTAAACACCAAAGTCGTCCGAAATTTTGTCTAGTTTCCGGAACATTTTTAATTTCGTTAATCAGAGTTACGAGTCATGAGATATGGTCAAAATAACGACAAGGGGTCAAAGTTGTCAGCAATGTCCTTTAGGCTTTAGATTATAGCAATCTATCTTCGTAAACTCTATTTGATCGAATGTTTCTTGACAAAAATAGCTTCTAATAATTCCTCAGAATCCTCCTTCATTTCTAACTCCATTTAGCCTCCAAATATGCATCCAACTGCTCCCAAAGTACCGCTCCACTCGAACTATCTATAAAAGACACAAAAATGCTAGTAGTACAGGACATCTGATAAAATACATGAGGTGAACATTATTTAAACTAATGACATGGAAATGTACAATTTATGATGCTAAATGATGATAAAAACTACCATAAAAGATGCATAAAATGAAATCTATCAAGGTGCAACAACTGATGAGGGAGTTTCAGAACCTTCATCAGACTACGAAGACTGTGGCGAAGATCACCGCCAAGTTCCGAGAGAGGGTCTTGGTGGTTCCACAGTATGCTGTGGGTGAGGAGATGAAGAAGATAAGATATAATGAGATGCTGAAGGATGAGATCAGGGAGTTTATGAGGTATTTGTGGTGCAAGACCCTAAATGATATGATTGCGAGGGCCCGAGAATGGGAAATTGAGTTAGAGCATCAGTTGAAGTGCAAGCCGGAGTAGGTGCAAACACCAGTGGGTCAGGCTTAGAAGCCCAAGACTTCTTATTCACACACTAGAGACCAACAGGTTCGGAGCCGTTTCGGTAAGTACAGCAAGTCGCATGGTGGGGCATGTCGAGTAGTGGGTTTAGGTTATTTTAGATGTGGCGAGACTGGTCATATAAGTAGGGACTTCCCTATGGGTGTATTGATTTGCTTTCAATGCAAGCAGACCGACCATAAAAAAGTCGATTGTCCGATACTGACAGGAGGGGTTGTGGCGGCGCCCGTACTAGCCACCTTGAGGATTACCGATGATTGTCATGGTAAGGCGGAGACACCTATGGTGAAGAGAAGTGCATTTCGGTTGACTCTCAGGTATTGATTTAAATAAGAATTTCTTTTGTTTTAAGTCCTACTCGATGAGTTGGTTGCCCTACTCGTCGAGTAGCAGCGGGGTGGGATCGCGTATTTAGTGACCTACTCGCCGAGTCCATGAAGGGACTCGACGAGTAGGAGCTGGCAGATGAAACCCTAAATCCCGGGGTTTTGCACCCTATTTAAGGAGACTTAAGCCTCCTTTGGCCTCTTTACAATTCTTGAGAGCTCTTAAGAAACCCTAATTCGTGTGGGGCTCTATTGTGAGGGTATTAAGCTTGGGAGGAAGATCTTTGGAGAGAAGGAACTTAGAAGGCAAGGGAATCGGAGCAGGGAAAGTGTGGGAATCATAATCTACCTCAGTTAGCATCTTCCAGAGGTATAATTGCACTTTAGTTAATTACTTATATGACAGAACTTTAGTTAATTACTTATATGTTTAATTGCACTTTGTTTTTTTAATGTTTCTTAATTTCGATTATTCTTTATATTTAGATAATTGAAACAGCGAGAGATATTGAAGCAAAACAGGGTACATATGAACCTTACAACATTCTACTGGAATGGAATCTTGAATTCCGATTATGTCGGAATAGAATATTGAATTCCAAGTTAACTTAAGCAGTAAATCACTAAAGACACCACATAATGTAGTCTCGTAAGCTCACTTGCCTATCGATCTCTTTCTCGGTATGTTCTTATTAGCTTTTGTATGGTTTTGTGTGAATTTTGCTTTAGAATGTTAATCTCACAGAATGTGAGCGTATTTTGGTTCAATTTGTGATTTTGAATTCCAAATTCTATTGTCCCTCGTTATTGTATATTTGAAATCTAAAATTATATTAACAGTAAATACAATACTTTTGAATGTATTCAATTTATTCTTCCAGAATAAAATCTATGTATTCTGCCAGAATAGTTTCTATGTATTCTATCAAAATATATAAAGTGATAGTTAACTGCCAAGAACATGTTTGTAACCATTATTAGTTTTTTGTTGTATTTATGATAGGAATAGCTGGAAGAATGCGTTGAAGACCGAATATGAATATCTTGAAGAATGAATAAAGTTTGATCATACTTACAATTTAAGAATGATGTTATTTTTTAAGAATTTTATTCATTTTTGTTGATATTCTTTTAGAATATGTATAATTATATTAAAATGTATAAGGCTTTTAGTCTGTAAGAATATGTATAAATTTGTATTTATGTTCGGATATATAAGAATATATTAGAATGTTGTTATTTTTCAACCTCGGATTCAAAAATTTTGTTATTCTTCAATAATATTCTAATAGAATAAAATTCTTAAAGAACATCATTCTAGCAAAAAAAAATATTCTGATAGAATAAAATCGGTTATGTTAACAAATTAAGTTAGAATTAAAACTGAATTAAATATAAAAATTCAGATTTTTAAAATTAGAAGAATTAATTATCCCTAAAAATCCGAAAATTTCCTTTTATAAATGTAGTTAATTGTCCAAAATACCATTTTGCTAAAATTTGTATGATTATATGGTACATGTTATCCCATTGTAATATCATACACTCTCAAATCATGTCCATTGATTAATTCCATCTGTTGGTCCAGATCTGTGTATTCTGGCACACAATAGTTAGTAAAAACAAAATAACCTAAACCAATATATATATATATATATATATATATATATATATATATATATATATATATATATATATATATATATATATATATATATAACTTCAGGAACTAATAAAAAAAAATTTCACTTAGAATTTTTCAATAAAAACATCATCTACGTACGCATCTGGCCTTTAAATAATTTACTATTGTGTATTTTATTTTTTATCATACAATAATTTAATGTAATATGATTTTAATCTGTAAGATCCTAAAATAATATTATTAGTTGTATGAGATCTTATTTAATTAATAATAAGAGATTAGTTATTGGTAGCACTATTAAATTCGTATTGATTTTAATACTCAAAAAAGCGATACTTGATTTAATAAATAAAAACAAAGAAAGTGAGTAAGGTAGAATTAGGAACAGGAGCTTAAATAACTATGTGGTTTCATGCATGTGACAGATTTATGATCGATTTGCCAGTTGTTTTTGCTGGATTTCATGTGACTTAAATATATTAATTATTATTATAATCATTATTATGATTGTTTTAACTTAAGTACACAATTTGTACTTTATTCAATCAAATATAAATCACAGTTCATATTATAAAGAATTTAGTTACAATGTTTCGTATCTTCTAGTAACTACACCTTTTTATGTTATAGGGCTTGCATTTTGCATGTGTATCACCTAAACATTGCACACCGTTAGCGTGTTTTCTTTATAGAAATATCTTAGTTTGTGAAAATTGATTTCTTTCATTTAGATGCAAAATTGTTGAATATCAAACCACATACCATGGTCCTAAAACGCGTCCCATGATGTTTGTCGTTGTGCCTTGATGCAAGGTGTTGCTACATCGCTTCGAAAACTTACATGACAACAATGTTAAACGTGACGTATGACAAGATGGATTAAGGCACACCAAGGCGGATTATATTGCAAATTTTTATCAAAGTACATTGTAATTTTTTTTTCTTTTTTGTTTTTGCAGATCGAGTATGAAACAATTAAGTTTTTGTTAACGTTTTTATATTATCCGTCTTTAAAACTTGATATATATATATATATATATATATATATATATATATATATATATATATATATATATATATATATATATATATATATATATATATATATATATATATATATAGGGTTAGGTTCATTTGAGACGGTCTAAATTTGTGAGACCGTGAGACGCATTTTTTTATTTTTTTATTTTTTTATTTTTTTTAGTTAATTCAAGTTCCGAAAATAATATTTAACAAAAGAATTTTTGGATTTTTCCATTTATTTTGCATTTTAAAATATTGTTTAGAATATTTCACGTATTTTTCAAAAAAAAATGGATTTTTTTTAGTTAATTCAAGTTCTGAAAATAATATTTAAAAAAAGAATTTTTAGATTTTTCCATTTATTTTGCATTTTAAAATTATTTTTTAGAATATGTCAGTGTAATATTGTATTAGAATATTTCACGTATTTTTCAACATGCAATATGCATTAATTACTTTTTTAAAATAACTAAAATGATTGGTCAAGAATCAATCATACATGCACATAATAGATAGTGAAAACAAAATAACTTAACCATATATATATATATATATATATATATATATATATATATATATATATATATATATATATATATGTATGTATGTATATCATAGGTGATGGTATACATGGAATAACATGTATCATATAATTATCATTGTGTGATGGTGTACATCAAAAGTATGGAGGGCAATTATCATAGGTGTATTTTAATAAAATGTAATAACATGTATCATATAATTACATTCAAACCATATAAACTGGTATTATAGACATTTAATGCTTAATTATTTATATAATGTGCAATAATTATTTGATAATTTTTTGACTATTTTTTGAATAATTATTTGATGACTTTTCTTTTTAATTTTTTTCGGAATTGATTTTTTTTAGAAAAACATTTTAGGATAAATGTTTTGAAGAAAATCATATTTTTAATATTTTTATTCTTGAAAGAATATGATTTTATTAGAACAAGGCATTCCTAAGAAGAATATCAACTGTAAATAAATAAAATCTACAAAAAAATACATTTATTGTATAATGTGAACATATTCTTAAAAGAATGTGAAATGTTTTGAAATACAAGTAACCATCCTTTTAAACTAAAAATTAATCATATATATATATATATATATATATATATATATATATATATATATATATATATATATATATATATATATATATATATTGGAATCATGCTAATCTCATAAAATAACTTAAATTAAATTAAGAATGAAAGAAGTAAAAACAAAAAATACAAACATAATTCTCAAAAATCAATCATTGTTCTTTAAAAATCAGATTCATTATCGTATGAATGAAAAACAATGTAAATCAAAAAGACGAATTATTTGAACAATTTTTTTAACAACCCTAAACCATTATCAAGAGAATTATAAGAAAAAAATACAAGATCTTCTCCGATCATCTACCTGCATAAAAATGTCGCAGTCAATACATCATCAATGTATACCACGACCATAAACCATTATTAATTCTTTAAAAATCAAATATAAAAATTAGTTTCGTTAAGATTGGTCAATGTTATTTCTTTTATCTTATATTCTTAGTAGAATAAAAAATTCATATTCAATCTCTTAAAAAATATATGTATTATTTCATATAAAACATACAAAATAAAAAATTTACTCTTTCAACATATGATTATGGCGCTAAAGTTCCAAAACACATAACAATATATCTGTTTTTGCATTCACATAAATTAGAACCTAAGTTTCTTTATCACATACATTCTATATATAATATTTATTAACATACCTAAGTAAATAATCAAATTGGATAAATTCATGTGTGGGATGATGAACAGTAGCAAATAAAAGATAAAATAAAATGAAACCAAACCAAACCAAAATTTAAAACACATCATGTAGTTGAATTTGAGAATACGTGCCTCTTTTTAAGAATGCCAACACCATTTTATAATTTTTGATTAATTAAGTAAAATAAATCAAGTCATACGTTAAAATGTTTCATTTTTTCCATTGAAGAGTTCAATGATCATTGTACTACATATCCATTGAATGACAACAAGGCATCCCACAATGATAGAGTTTAATCCATTGAATGACAATTAGGCATACCACCTCATTTAACTCCCTCATTGAACTATGCATTGTGGATGCTCTAAATGATCAAATGGGTTAATACTAAATTCAAATTTAACCATTAATTTTTGCCATCATTTACATGACCAAAAGATAATTAAAAGAAAAAGGAATTAGTGATTGACTTACCTAAACCATAGAGTGTGGTGTTTCTCCCATTTCGTACACGACGCGATGAAAAAACCTAGCCAACGCCTCAAACAGTGAAATGTTCTCTTCCGATCTCTCATTTGTAGGCGATTACATGTGGAGTTGGTGATGGAGATGATCGCGTGTGATGGTGAACGTGTGTTAGGGTTTGCTGAATGTAGGAGACGCAAGAATGAGTAGAGGAGGACGCCAGTGGTGGTGGATGTGTTATTTCCTCTGGTATGTGTGAAGTTGATAAAACAATGGCATATAGTGGTGTTTATGGGCGGCCATGGCGATGGTCTTGTGAGCGATGTCGATAGATGAGAGAAGAATGGATATACTATTTAATGGGAATTAGTTTAACAGATCCAAGGTTTAAGGTATTTCTATATAATTGATTATTAATTAATATATTCATTTACTAAATTTCCCCATATTAGTTAATTAAAATTCACAACAATTAATATACAATGATTGGTCGATAATTAGTAAAACATAATAACACAATATTTGTAGGTTATATATATTTGTAGGTTATATATGATCTTAACTCTCTCTCTCTCTCTCTCTCTCTCTCTCTCTCTCCCCCCCCCCCCCTCTCTTTATATATATATATATATATATATATATATATATATATATATATATATATATATATATATATATATATATATATATAGGGTTAGGATCAAATATGAATCGTAATTATTGTGTGAATGTATGACCAAATTCTAACAATTAGATGAAAATAATGAAATGTTGTGATCTTAAGGTGCATGGTATTAACTTGTGGAATCATTCACATTATAATTACACTTAATTAAATGTAAGAGTAAATTAATCAAATTGATTAACAATAATTTATGGCAAGTGAGAATTTAATTAAGATTAAAAAAACAATTTATATATTATACATTTTAAATTAGTTACGTTGTCATTTGATATGATTACAAAACCTGGCTATTTTTTTTATAAAAAGAAAATAGATTATTTGTATTCTTTAAGAATATTGTATAATAACTTTTTGCATATTGAAAATTATTCACGTATTGAATTCTTTAAGAACACGAGAATATGGTCTAATCTATTATTGACGAATAAGTAACATTTATGTACTAAATTCTTTAAGAACATGAGAATATAATCTATTTTATCCTTTACGAATATGTAATACTCATGAAACATGATACAAAGTTAAGAATAAATATTTAAAAAAAAATAAAATATGCTTGCTTATATATTATTAATAATAAGTTTTTTTAGTTGTAACTTCATTTTTGACGATGATAATGTTAAAAATAACATTTTCATAAGACAGTTTTGACAAATAAAGCATGTTTTTACAAGAGCATAAACATTCTTGAAGAATAAACACTAAATAAATTTGAAGAATTCAAACATTCTTGAAGAATACAATGTATAAGTTTTTTGTTTTACTACCACTATCAACTACTGTCCAAATCCTTTTATACAACTATAATAATTCTTGAAGAATAATTCGCCATCGCAAGCCACCACCATCAGCTACTGTTTATCGTTGTCGAGTAGCAAAGATTAAGATTAGAACATTAAATTTTAAAATTCAACCACATAATATAAAAAAATTGAAAAATAATATGAAGATAATTCATAATAAAATTACAACCATACAACATAATTAGTTATGTGAATGGAGAAAATCAATTCTGAAATTTGAAACTCAATTATTCTTTTAATGTACTAAATATTATTCCAAATGAATTAATAACCATGAAACTCTAATTAGTTGAAATTGAAAGTAAATTCTCATAACAAGAAATGGATGAATAATATTTATATATATATATATATATATATATATATATATATATATATATATTTATAGTTATTACATAAATCAAAGTGTATGGACCAATGAAGTAACGATGAATTATAGAGCAATTGGAAGTGTACAGAGACATTGTGCAATTTGATTTTTCCCACTTAGATTTGTTTATTTAAATGGTGTTGTTAAAGTTTTTTTTATATCATAAAATGTCAATGACATCGGATTGAAAGATGAAATCATGTGGACAGACTAATGAGGTGATCGATGAAGATAAAATGGAGGCTGATGATCATAATATAGGGTTAGAGTGAAAAAGAGATTAATTCCTAAAATGGTGGATTTGAAATCAAATATATTAATTACGTTTCCAAATTTATAGAGATTTAAATTTTATAGTAATTAATATAATTAATCAAATTACTATAATACAATTTTAAAATGATTGGACCATATTTAGTCATTCATTCACACAATACTTATAGGTTGTATATGATCCTAACTCTCTCTCTCTCTCTCTCTCTCTCTCTCTCTATATATATATATATATATATATATATATATATATATATATATATATGTTGTGACAACCTCTAATTTTCATAACCAATTAATATTTTTCTTTACGCTTTAAAAATCATTTATTTATATTTACGGAAAATCTCAATACAAAAGATCATTTTGATTACAAATGTTTGTTTCCAAAATGTTAAAACCTAAAGGATGGCATAATCAATACAGATACATAAGTTACATCGTAAAGACCTGATGGTCCTTAATACTGTTGCATGATGTTTCTTAATTACTCAACATCCTAATCAAGTTCTAGTAGCTTAAGTCTTGATCATGTGATGCATATAAACTGAGTGGGTCAGGTTGGAAAACCTGGTGAGATACATAGGAATTTCAATCCCACAATATTGATATGATAATATTCCTTAATTGTCATACTTGAAAAACCAACCGTTTACCAATCTATATCCATATAGGATTACATTCTTGCATATTTATTTCTACCGATCCTAACAGATCCTAGGCCATGATTATCAGGGAAAACTATCTCGCCTGATGAACTGTTAAAAGATTGACTACATAGCTAGGGGATTCCTTTGCATGTGTAAGTCATAAAGAATATGTAGACATACTATTACATTTGTTTGATTAGGACCAACCCTTTTTGGTTATCCAATAATATGCATACATACCATTATGGTTGTCTGATCGGGACCCACCATAATTGGTCATCCCAAGGGGAATACTATATCGTACTCCCATATGGAGCTATCGTACATCGACACCTGAAAGTGTCATGGAACAGAACTTTACTCTTCATTCCTAGGTTACACACATTATCCAAATATGGCTACCTTATATCAAACTTAATTGAACTAGGTACCTTCCACAAGTTTAAGTTTATCCCTAGACTATATTACAATGCATTTATCCAACTTTTAATACCAACTCTATTTTTGGGTGACACTAACTTATCTCTAGTGTATTTATATTCCCTACAGAGCATTAGGTATTATTATTCTTTTATCTTCTCAGCAATACTACTTTTAATACTATTTATGATATTATTTATTAAATCCTAACATAAAGTAAAACCGTACTCTTGTACAGAGGGCTGCTTTTATAGTTGAGGTAGCTAGGGTTTAAGGGAAACCCTAATGTTCCTTTGCTTAAGGCCCAAGCTAATCCATAGGCCTTATCTAAAGCCCTTGGACTAAATCATTAGGGTTTCCCGTAAGAATTTCATCCACCTCCTCCAAGGAGGTTCTAGAAACTTCCATCCAACTATTTAATAATTGCAAACTAGTCCCTGTACTTCACAATTAGTACAATTAACTCTAAAATCAATTCCAATTAATTTATGGCTAACTATTAATGAAACATTATGATATCTAATTAATATATTAATCTCATAAAATATTAATAAATCATTTAATTAATATATTAATCCTTGTCCAGTTGCTAGGTTTGAGGGCAACCCAAAAGGATTGTGCTGCTTTCAGTTCAAGTACATATCAATTATAGTTATGGGCTTAGACACCTAATCTGACAGTCCCCCACTTGGATAAGTCTGTAACTATAATTGCTAGTATGACCTCAAATCGACCAACAAATTGTAGCTTCCAAAAGCTACTGCTAAACTCTGACCCAGTCAGTTATGTGTCCTAAGATAAGTGATCATATAATACCTCATTCTGCAAGATATCCCTAGACATAAGACATGGAATGCAATCAATCTCTTTGTCCAGAATCTATGTTTCCCGATTTCTGATTTGTGATGATATATGACTTCTAATTGAACACATCAATTTAGCCCTGGCTGGGCCCAACACATAAGTCAACACCAAATCATTGAGGGGACCACATATATCGCTTTTCCCATTAGGGTAAAAGGAACGAATAAACGTTGACTCATATGCTTGTATCTTTTACTTATCAAATAATACATGACAATACGTTTTATAACACCAAGTTACTGATGCGTTTCCGTATCATCGATGCATAACCGAATTGTAAATTACAACTCATGTTTATAAGATATTATCGTCTCGGTATTACTCGTGATGAATTCCATGAATTAATACTCTGAGTGGGGGTTTATCCAATACTCAAATCTCCATTTCTGAGTACTCATAAACATCGCATCAACTCTATTGTTATGTCTAACTCCTTTAGACAATCTGCAATCCAATTCATGACAGTCTTAATTCACTACTTACTTCCAAAAGTACGAGAGACTGTGAAGTTTGAATAATCATATTATTCGGGATGTAAAACATGCAAAATATGTAACACAATAATAACAATTGACAAGAGTCGGTAAACAAACTCATAAATAATACTTTATTATTTAATCACCAAAAGTCCATTACATTTACTTTGTTACAAGTTTCAAAACAAACTAATATAACTGTTAAAACTAATATCATCTCTCATTCCAATGCTCTAAGCATGCTGAATATGCTTAACCCTACTCAGACCCTTTGTGAGGGGGTCTACTGGGTTATCCTCAGATGATACTCTCTTTACGACAATATGGCCTTCTTCTACTTTATGTCTGATGAAATGGTACTTTCTTTCGATATGTCTAGTTTTACCATGATCTCTAGGTTCCTTTGTTAAGGAAACCTCTCCTTCATTATCGCAGAACAGTTCCATCGACTCCTGAATACAAGGTCTATACCTTTAAACTAATTAACTTAGCCTTTTTAAGATAATTAAAGGAATAAGTTTGACCTTTATTTGATATGTTTGACTTTTGTTGACCAAGACTGACTTTTAAAATAATGAAAATAACGGGTTGTCACAGATTGAGAGTGGAAGTTGTCTCTATCCGTTTGAAAGTTGGCATCATTGTAACCATCTACTCTCAAAGTATCATTGCCACCAAGTACAAGGACCCAGTCCTTTGTCCTTCGAAATACTTGAATATATTCTTAACCGCTATCTAATGATCTCTACCCGGATTGCCTTGAAAACGACTTACCATGATCAAAGCAAAAGCCACATCAGGGCGAGTACATGTCCTAACGTACATGATCGATCTGAAAGCAGAAGCATAAGGTACACGGCTCATATCAACTATTTCTTCATCTGTACTCGGGAATTGTGTCTTACTCGGTTTGGTATTGCTCTGGATAGGTAGCTCTCCATTCTTGGAATTTTCCATACTAAACCTTTTTAGTACCTTGTCCAAGTATGTGCTCTGACTAAGTCCAATTAGCCTTTTCTTTCTATCTCTCAATATTATAATCCTAAGAATATAGGCATCTTCTCCAAGGTCTTTCATAGCAAAACACTTTCCAAGCCAAGACTTAACATGTTTCAAGGTTGGAACGTTGTTACCAATGAGTAATATGTCATCGACATATAACACCATAAAAGTTACTATACTCCCACTAGCCTTGATATACACGCAGAACTCATCTTCACTCCTAGAGAAACCAAACTCTTTGACTTTCTCATGGAAGAAAAGATTCCAGCTGCGAGATGCTTGTTTCAATCCATAAATGGATTTCTCAAGCTTGCACACTCTAGTAGGAAACTTTGCATCAGCAAAACCCTTTGTCTGATTCATGTAAACATCCTCAGCCAACTTCCCATTAAGGAAAGAAGCCTTGACATCCATCTGCCAGATTTCATAGTCATGAAAGGCAGCTATGGCGAGCAATATCCTAATAGATTTAATCTTATCTACTGGCGAGAAGGTCTCATCATAGTCAACCCCTGGGGTTTAAGTGAAGCCCTTTGCAAGCAGTCAAGCCTTGAATGTGTTCACATTTCCGTCCATGCTTGTCTTCTTTTTGAAGATCCATTTGCACCCAATTGTTTTACGACCTTGTGCATTATCAACCAAATTCCAAACTTGTTTGTTATACATGGATTTTATCTCGCTTTCTATTGCCTCTTTCCACTTGGAAGCCTCTGGGCCTGCCATTGCTTCCTTGTAAGTAACTGGTTCATCTAAATTTACCAGTGTCCTATCATTGATAAATGTGTCACCGTCTGAAGTAATATGAAAACTATATAACTCAGGTGGCACACTTACCCCAGTGGATATTCGAAGAGGTAATGAGTTATTAACTGGTTCAACAAGAATTGTTTCCTCTGGTTGAGTGCTAGTGTCATCTAAGGTTCCTTCATTGGCTAACTCTTGATTTCTTCAAGGTCAATGGTATTCCCACTGTCCTCTTTGAATATGAGCTCTCTTTCTAGAAAGACTCCTATTCGTGCTACAAAGACCACGTTTTCACTAGGTCTGTAGAAAAAATTGTTGGATTAATGTCTAAGTCCATAACTATAATCGATAAGACTTGACCTGACTCGGCATGGTCCATTTGGGTTGCATGGAATCATGCACTTGGATAGACTATAATGAGAGAAATAACACTTAAGGTTGATTAACATATTATAAGTTCTAATATATTAATAGGATTATTTAATTAGTATTGATCAAGAATTAATCTAGAATTAATTAAGTGATCAAAAGAAGACTAATTAAATATATGGGTTGATTGTGTAAATCATCCATACTTGTATAGTGGGCTAATGCTCCATGGATAATCAAGTTGGGCTAAAACCCATAGAATGGTCCATGGATGCTCCATGGTGTATTTGAACCCATGGATCCAAGGAAATGGAAGGCCACGACAATTAGGGTTTACCCTAATTGTAACAACTATATAAGATCATATTCTTTGGGAAAAATCGGCACTATGAATAATAAGAAAGGGCTAGCCGATTTTAGGAGTGTTCAAGTTTCTCTCAAGTTATTCCAAGTGTATTTGGTGTTGTGTGAACCATTTGAGGTGTCACACTTGAGGCACTAGGCACTCAAGCTTCATGAAGACATTCTACATCAAAGAGGTATGTATTCTATCTTGTTATATTCATTAATTTGTATGCTAGATTAGGATAATACCTTGGATGTTCATAATTGCATGTATAATAGAGAAAACATAGATCCAAGGTATTTAGGGTTGCATGTACACTTAGGAGTGTTAGAATGCTCAAAACCCAACACAAATATCCAAAAGACTATTTTGGGTAACTAATGAAAACACATTTCTTACTTATAGCTGCTAGCTTGTTGTGAGTCTCTCGTCTTACGAATGCTTCACAACCCCAGACTTTAATATGTGCTAACGAGGGAACTTTCCATATCCACATTTTGTGAGGTGTTTTGACAACCTTCTTTGTAGGGACAAGATTGAGGATATGGGTGGTTATCTCTAAGGCTTACCCCTATAAATGCATAGGAATTAAAGAACGACTCATCATAGAATGAACCATGTCTAACAAGGTCCGATTACGCCTCTCAGCCACACCATTTAACTGTGGTGTCCTAGGAGGAGTTATTTGGGAAACTATTCCACATTCTTTTAGATAGTCGTTGAACTCGATACTAAGATACTCTTTGCCTCTACCGGATCTAAGTATCTTTATCTTCCTACCCAATTAATTCTCGACTTCATGTTTAAACTCCTTGAACTTTTCAAAGGTTTATGACTTATGTTTGATTAAGTAGATATAAACATATATGCTATAATTATCGGTGAAAGTCACATAGAATCGATTACCATCCCTTGTTGTTGATTTGAAGGGTCCACATACGTCAGTATGTATGAGATCCAACAAACCTTCACATCTTTCACATGATTATGTGAAAGGTGACTTTGTCATCTTTCCCAAAAGACAAGATTCACACATACCATCTGATTTTAGGTCAAATGATTCCAACACTTCATTCTTTTGGAGTTGGGCTATACGTTTCTTATTAATGTGTCCAAGACGATAATGCCACAAGCATAACTTGTCTACACTATTGGACAAGTCAATATTAAACACACTATTACCTAAGCTATCAACATAAGTCACTGTTTCATACACATCATCACAAGGTAAAGCTTCAAACAAAAAATTGCCATTCTTATAAACAGATATTGAACCATTCAAATCATTTAAATAATATTTAAAAACTTGATTGAATAGTGCACGAAATGAAATAATTTTTCTCGTCATCTCAAACGAATAGAAACAATTCAATAAATCTAATCTAACATCATTATTAAGCAAAAGTTGATAAGCTCTGATCTTGGTTACTGGTGAAGACTTTTTGTTTCCCATGATCAAGTTTATCCTCCCTCGCTCCACCTCCTCACTTTCTTTTAGCCCCTACAAATCAAAGCAGATGTGAAAACCACATCCTGTATCAAGGACCCAAGAACAAGAAGATAATGCGCTATTAGAAGAAATAATGTAAATACCTGTTGATGATGGCTTCACTTTGCCATCCTTGATTTCCTACATATACTTTGGGTAGCTTCGCTTCCAGTGCCCTTTATCATTGCAAAAAAAGCAATCAGCATTCTTTGGATCAAAACCATGGGGAATGACAGCGTTGGGCTTGGCCTTTGGACCACTACCAGATGATCCAGGTTGGGCCTTGCCCTTCCAGTTTGGCTTAGGAGAACCTTTCCTCTTTTCCCCCTTTCCTCTTTTCCCCCTTTCCTCTTTTTCCCCTTTCCTCGTCCAATAGCCAAGATGGGAGCACTAACAGGAGTGGAGGATATACTTTACCCTTCATTCCTGACTCAGCTGTCTTCAACAAGTTGTGCAACCCGAACAATGTATGCTCAGTGTTGTTCAAATGGTAAGTTAGGATGAACTGACCATAAAAATGGGGTAATAAGTTCAAGACCATGTCAATGACTAATTCGTCATCATACTGCATGTTTGGCTTGAACAAACGCTCTATGTAGCATTGCATTCTTTGCACATGATTGACAACCGAGTCCCCATCCTTCATCTTACAAGCTATGAGTGATTTGACTACGTCTAACTTTTCTTGAAGAGATCGTTTATGGTGCTTTTCCATAAGGTCCTTGTTCATCTCAAAGGGCCAGTAGTCCTCATAGTATTTCTGTAGTTCGGGAGACATGGTTGCGACCATGATGCAATATACTTTTGTTGCATCATCATAATGCTTCTTGTAGGCAGTATATTCTTTGGGAGTGGCTTTGGTTTCATCAATCTCTTTAAGCTCCTTTTCAAGGACATGCTTTTTGTCCTCAAAGAGAAGCGCCATTTTAATGGTACGTGATATGTGTATTTTTATATATATTTTTATACACTTTATCTTAATATTTTTGCCTTATTTATTCTATTTTAGAACTAAAAAGTACTCATAATACTTTGAATTATGTTTTGCAGCTATTTGTTGTCGATAAAGCACAAAAGAAAAGGCTGAAGCGGAAACCGGGCTTAGAAGCTAAAAGAAAGAAAAGAATGCTGAGGTAGCGAGTACGCCCCGCGTAATGAAATGGTACGCGCCGCGTACACCTTTGCACCGGATAGACTTGATCGCGTGATTATCTTGAGTACGCGCTGCGTAATCCTAAGTACGCCCAGCGTACTTAGGTCGGCCACAAAGACTATAAATGTCGATTTTTAGCTAACCAGGAAGGGGGATTCGACTTCTAACCTAATTTAGTCGACAATTAACTTCTGTTAAGCCGTTTTGAGGGTCTAGAAGGCGGCCGGAAGGCCGTTAAGCTAACGGGAGCGGAGATCGGAAGGATTGGAGAGCGGATACATGTCGATTATCATATGGATTGTTGACGTGACCATGTTTAGCATTCCATTGTGGTACTTTTCTGTATTAAGTTTCTGATTTGGGTGTAAAAACCTTTTACTTTGTGTTTATGATTGAATGAAGCTTTGATTATTAGACTAATTGCTATATTAAATAGTTTATTTGTGTTTAATTTATCTTGCCAAGCTTGTTTAAAGATCCTCATGTGTTAATGATGATTATTTTCTGTTAATTGTTAAGTGAATTGAGTTGCTTGTACATCCGCTTGATTTGCTTGTCTCTTATGATTTTTGATGACCATCGAGATTATAAGACTAGAAATAACGAATGTGAAACTAGGATTAATTTGAGAATAAGTAAGTTAATGTGTGAGCCTTGTTTGATGACCATCAACAAGAGGTTAATTAAATGTCTAAATTGATTAACTATATTTACAAGTCTTGCTCGATACGAACTGAACACTAGGAAGCATGTTAGTTTAATCAATTGATCACTGTTTAGATTGACTTGTTTGCTAAAGGATTAGTTATAGTGAACGCGAATCTAATCATTTTAGGAATCGGTGAACATGAATAAATGAATTTGTGTATGCAATTGTCTATGTTTTTAAGGTGTAATTTATCTAAACCAAAGTACCTGAAGAGATGTGCTTTCCTGTTAGTTTATCGAGAGTTGTTAATTAATTGTTAGTTTGATATTTATTTCTTTATTCTTTTCGTGTGACATATAACCTATAACCAAATATATTAAATTAATCCATCGTTCCCTGTGATCGACACCCGACTTACCTAAGCTATACTGTAATCTGACTAGGTACACTGCCTATAAGTGCATAGATAGTCAAAGTTTGTTAGGTTATAAATATTAAAATTAGTGGGTACTTTTGTGCACATCAGTACGCATCCAGTCGTTATAGTTCGTGTCATCAATAACGACTCTAGAGCAAATAAAGAGCAAAGAGAAAGCTTGGTTGGAGGATGATGGAGCAGAAGTGTTTCCAGGAGTACACATCTGAAAAGAAAGATAGTTTTAGTTAGATTTCAAGATACCTCAATATAATAACCCAAATATATAATATTAAGGTTAGGATATAACTGTGAGGGTTCACAACTTAGAAATGGGATTCCGAGATCCAAGTGTGAATTTCATAAAGGTAAGTGAATGACGATTCACTAATTCCACCATAAGACGAAACGAAATGAAGTGAAATTCCTAATTCTTTTGAGATACATTGAAACTATTCAATGAAATGTTTTAATCTTGGATTATGCTCTTCTATTTGTAACGGGGATACCGAGGATCACAAACAAGATGTGAATAACCATGAAAATGTGCTTGTTAACCTCATTGTCTTTATCATTATCTGTTGATGTGTCGGTAAACTACACACGCTCCATTAATAATGATAATCATGAGATACCCATTATGAATCTTTATTAGTCCTAATTAGTGTGTCGGTTAACCACACGCACTCCACTAACGACTTATAAAGCCTAATGTGCAATTTCATGGGTTAGAATACTATTCACATTTTTCCTAAAGTAACTAAAGTTGGGATTTTGTAAAATAATGTTCTAGTAATTAATCAATAACATTGTACTTTTAATGAGATTAACTTGTCCTATCAAATCCGTTCTGCTAATGACCCTCCACTAATCAAGGAAGTAGTGGGTGAGAGTGGACATCCATTCAACTACCATTTTATAGGCAGTTTCCTTATATCCCCTTATAGACTAGCTTCATGAATGAGGCATACTAGCGATTCGACTAACCAATTCTTATACATATATAATATTTAACTTTTAATTATTATATATATACACACACACACACACACACACACACATATATATATATATATATATAAGGTGTGTTTTAAACCTTTTTAAAACTTTAGGGTTTATATGAATTTTCGAAAATTAGACTATTAATTTTAAATTCAAAATTAACCAAAAACTAGATTTAATAATTATCTATTAATTAAATTTTAATTAATTTATTAAATCTTGGGAGGATTATCTAATTAAATTGAAAAATTAATTTAATCCTAATCCTAAACCCTCAAGATTTCGAAAATTTAGAGTATAGGATAATTATCCAATTAAGTAACAATTATCCAAACAAGGAACCCTAAAACCCTAAGGCAATTTCGAAATCAAGGGAAGTTGGCTAGGGTTTTTCAAAACCCTAACCCTAATTTCGATTAGGGTTTATGGAGGCTACAGTTTTTTTGAAAACCCCTCAATCTAAAACCCTAAAAACGAAAACATGGCCTTTTAGGGTTTAATAGCTAGAAATCCTAATTTGCAATTCAACTATTATAGCAATTCAATTTAAAACAAAACCAATGGCTCTGATACCACTAATGAGTTTTAGGTAAAACAAATAAACTACAAAACAATTCCTAAAGTAGACATGCAACCTACTTTGGATCTATGTTTTAACTAGTGAACATATAACTTTGAATTGTAAACCAAGAACCCCAAGGGAAAAGGCTATTTTCAAAAATAACAAGTTAGGGTTTTAGAATCACATACCTTTCAATTGTTATAGGAAACAATTGGCAATCTTTAGACCTTGATCTTCTTGGAAGCCTGGCACCATAATTGTAATACCTCTAATGGAGTCACACCCAAGAGCTAGCAAGAAGGAAACTATAGAGAGATAGAGGTGGAGTAAGCAGTTTTTCGGCCTAGGGTTTCTTCAAGAGAAGGAGTGCCGATTTTGAGAGCCAGAGGGCTGCTTTTATAGTTGAGGCAACTAGGTTTTAAGGGAAAACCCTAATGTTCCTTTGCTTAAGGCCCAAGCTAATCCGTTGGCCTTATCTAAAGCCCTTGGATGAAATCATTAGGGTTTCCCCTAAGAATTTCTCCCACCTCCTCCAAGGAGGTTCTGGAACCTTCCATCCAACTATTTAATAATTACAAACTAGTCCCTATACTTCATAATTAATACAATTAACCCCAAAATCAATTCCAATTAATTTATGGCTAACTATTAATCAAACATTATGATTTCTAATTAATATATTAATCTCATAACATATTAATAAATCATTTATATTAATTTATTAATCTTATATTAAATTAATCTCTCTCCTTTCATAATTTCCTTGTCCAGTTGCTAGGTTTGAGGGCAACCCAAAAGGACTGTGTTGATTTCAGTTCAAGTACATACCAATTATAATTATGGGCTTAGACACCTAATCCAACAAGTTTATCCTTAGACTGGGTTACAGTGCATATAACCAACTTTTAATACCAACTGTATTCATGGGTGACACTAACCTATCTCTAGTGTAATTATATTCCCTACAAAGCATTAGGTATTAGTATTCTTTTATCTTCCCAGCAATGGTACATTTAATACTATTATATAATATTATCTATTTAATCCTAATATAAAATAGAACCTATATGGTTTGCACATAACATGGTATATACATATATTAACATGTAATCCAGGCAATAAGCATATAATTCATATACGATTCCCATCATATATTTAATACTTTAAATTAATAATTGTATTAAATCATGTTCATGAAAGTACTATGCACTCACCTGACTTGGGTGACTGGTAATCTCGACAGAGTTTCGCCTAACACCTTAAATATTCCTGTGACTAAAGTTTAGTTAATACATATTTTTAGTCTAATGATCCTGGTGACTAACAGTATTCTAGATCATCATTGATCCCAATGTCTACATCAAGAACTATCAAGTAAGGATGAGCCAAGCAGAATAGTTGGGAGGTAGGATCATTTCGGCATAAGTTTTTCTAAAATCCAACAACCAAGCCAACGTGACACTTCTATACACCAATCACGTAAGTAGATCAATCAGTAGCCTAACTTACAAAGGTTTTAAGCAAAAACCAGGAAATTACGTTGGCGGAACTTCGACTCAACAGATTCTACTTGTCGGACCTAGATGTCCAAAGCTTTAATAAGCTAAAATATTCTAAAATCCTGAAGAAAGTTCTCAAAAACTGAGCCTAGAAGCTGAAAGAGAATTGAAGAAAGCGTGTGAAAGGAATGAGGGGTGAATGCTCATTTATAGGCGATTTTTGGGGTGCATGTCATGCATTTTAAGGTGATGTCTCCCCAGGCATTTTGTTCCACATGTCAGGCTCTCCGTGGTATGCGTTTTCACATTCTAGAAGCACACGTCGCAAAATGCAGATTTTGTAAATTCCATAACTTATTCATACGGACACCGTTTTTTAAGTTCTTTATATTCGTCCCTATTTGTTATATAATTAAATGATTTTGCTAAAATCATAACTCTTTCGTACGGACTCTGTTTTGGGCATTCTTTTTCTCAAAACTCAAAATCTTATCTTAAACAGTACTAAGATTTTTCTTTTGGTGACTTTAGCCAAAAGTCAACCATTATCTTCATAGCTTTTTACATCACACATTCCTTGTGTGTGGTTGACTTTTATATCTTATAAAAATCATATCTAATTCATACGGAGTCGGATTTCTACGAAATTTAAATTTTCGGCACCGGGACGACATGTACTTTCTCTCTCTCTCTCTCTCTCTCTCTCTCTCTATATATATATATATATATATATATATATATATATATATATATATATATATATATATATATATTCCGCCTTAAGTCATTGCCTGAAAGTATTCTTAGTCTTATCCTTGCATGCAAGCATTCATATCATATAACATATCAACATGTATGGGTATTATCGGAATCACTTACTTGAGCTCGACTGATTGCACGCATAACACCCCCTTTTCTTTATAAAAATCTTTTTAGAAAACTTATTTTCTTTCAAAAAGATTACCAATTCCTCAGTTTGAGTACAGAAACACCCGAGAGTGTGCCTGAATCTCTTAAACCAAGGATTTGATACCAACTTGTAACGTCACAAAAATCCATTGAAACATTTTCTATTTTAAAACATTAATTCGTACAGCTTTCGATTCCCAAAATCATTCAAGATGAAAAATAGTATTTAAATATCAAAGTAAAAATCATGACTAATGAAATGCGAAATAAACTCTGGGGGATGTTGTGCAGTTACGTCGGGCCCTTCCCTCTCTAACTGGAAGTGCCTAAAACCAAAACCTTTAAACCGTAAGCACAAAGCTTAGTGAGTTCCCCAAAATACTGTTGGATTAGTGTCTAAGTCCATAACTATTTTGGTATGTACTTGACCCGATGGTGCATGGTCCTTTTGGGTTGCCTTCACCAAAGCAACTTGATTGGAGAAATGAATAAAGAGAGAGAGGATAATATGATTTATTAATATGTTATAAGAATAATATATTAAAGGAGAAATCATATTTGTTTAATTAATATTGGTCAATAATTAATTAAGAATTAGTTTTGTGATCAAATGTAATTAATTAAACTAGAGGGGCTGATTTGTAATTATGTGATAGTTACAAAATAAGGTAAGAATTATCTTATAAGTATGGTGGACGAATTTAAGGTTGGAAAGCCTTAGAATTCGAGTATGATAAGGATTCAAGGATTATCTTATTGGTTGCTTAATGGATAATCAACTAGATAAGGATAATGACTGAAACCCTATCTCTACACCTATATAAACAACCCCAAGGTCATGAATTCGTGTATCCCTTCCCAAGAGGTCCTAAATACGAATTCTAACCTACCTCCTCTCTCCTTATACCTTCTCCACTTGCTTATGGTGTTTGTAAGCCATTAGAGGAGTGACACTTGTGACTCTCTGCTTTCCAAGGTCAATTCAAGGAGGAATTGGATTGTTATTGCTATATAACAATCAAGGTATGTTCTTAAACCTATTTACATGTGAGTTCTGATTTCCATATGCTAGTATTAGGGTTCTAAGTCTTGGATTCAAAGTATGTACAATAGAGAAACCTAGATCCGAGCTTTAGGGTTTGTATGAGCACATAGGATGTCTTATGACGAAAACCCATCAGTGGTATCAGAGCCATGATTGGTTTCTATTGTATTGATGCTTGATATGTTTAAAAAATTCGATTTTTGGTGTTCTACTTGATGGACTCGGCGAGTCCCATTGTGGACTCGGCGAGTTGCCCCTACTCGGCGAGTTCCAGAGGGTGACTCGGCGAGTCGGTGCGTCAGACAGTGCTTATCTCGGGATTTCTTGCTGTTTTTGCATTGGGATAATTACCTTATCATCTTAGATTAATATTAATCCGATTATATGATATATTTGACTATAATTTTAATCTAATTGAAGATATTTATCAATTAATAAGATAATTGTTTCCTTATAAGATAATTGATTAATTATTTTAAGTAAATTGATAAATTGTTTTGCAAGAAATCATCAAATATGGATAATTATGTGATTAAATGTTAATTTGAATTATTCGTTATTTGATCCTTGTTGTTGTGAAAAGTTTCATATTTGGCCCTTTAGGTTTTATAGTTTAAATTTGAACCCCAAAAGTTTTGTTGTTTTGAAATTTAAATAGTTGAAACCCTAATGTTTTGAAAAAGGTTTCAAAACTTGCCCTCAAGTTTTGGAATTTAAATTTTGATTAAATAGTTTAATTTTGATGCATATTTAAATTCTAATCCCTAATGTGTTGAAATGTTTCAAAACTTGCCCTCAAGTTTTGGAATTTAAAAGTTGATTAAAAGTTTAATTAGGAATGTTAAATTCTAAAACTCAAGTATAGTTTTGAAAAAGTTCAAATCACACCCTTATGGTTTTATTAACTAATTAAGGTCTTTAATTAAAGAGGTTTAATAAATCCATAAAAGTTTAGGTTTACAATTTAAGTAAATTAAAAGTATAATTGTTAAATTGAACCACCTAATATTTTAAAAGTGTAAAATACACCCTATACTATATATATAACATTAAAAGTCTAACATTATATATATGTATGAGTAAATGTCAGTCTTACCGTTAGTAGGCCTCATTCACGAAGCTGGTCTATAAGGGGTGTTTAAGGAAATTGCCTATAAAATGGCGATTGAATGGGTATCCACTCTTACCCACCGCACTCTTGACTAGTGGAGGGTCGTTAGCCGAACGGGTAGGATAGGACAAAACCTTCCATTATAAGTATAATGAATTATAAAAGTAACTAAATGTTTTCAAAATTCCCAATCTTAGTTACTTAGGCAAAAGTGAATTGATGCAATTCCATGAAATTACACTTTGTGCCCTTGCGAAGACGTTAGTGGAGCGTGTGTGGTTAACCGGCACACTAAATGGGTCTAAGCAAAGGTAGCAAAGGGTGACTCAATGTTTGTCACAGTTTGGTGGAGCGTGTGTGGTTTACCAGCACATCGAATAGGTGACTGTAACATGTGAGGGCACCATGTAGTTTGCATGGTTATTCACACCCGCTTTGTGATCCTCGGCATCCCAGTCACAAACAAGAGGGGCATATCGAGATTTAAACATGCCATTGAAAGTTCAATGAATCTCAAAGGATCTAGGAGTTTTCATAGATTTAAAACTTAAAAATAATTTTCGTTTTTCATGGTGGAAATTAGTGAATCGTCATTCACTTACCTTCACATGTTCTGCAATTTGGGTTACGGCATCCCTCTCCCGAGTTGTGGAATATTGTGTTGGGTCCTAGCCTTAGTATCTCATTTGGGTGATTTACTAAGGACCCAATCAATCAACTAACTTGAATTCGTTTTCTCCCGTATTGTAGATGTCAAAGTTCGACAACTATGGTTTTCCCAAATCCCGTGGAACAAGCTTTCCACATGAAGATGATATTCCACGATTCGATTGAGGATCAAGAAATCATGCTTCACTTCCTCCTCCTCCTCCAATTATTCTCCCTAACCTACAAGATTGTAAAATTGAAAGGTTCAATATCACTCAAGCCCTTTTGGCAAGTAAACATAAAGAAGGAAAGTCGGTGTGTGCACACGTCCTAGGGATGAAGTCGCGCATTGATAGACTAAGAATGATGGGATCCGTTGTTAGTGAAGAGATGGCTGTTGATTGGGTTCTTCAGTCACTTCCCAACTCATATAGTGAGTTCGTAAGAGAGTACTATATGACGAACCACAACGTGACCCTTATAGATCTCACCTATATGCTTATTGCTGCCGAATCAGCAATGGTTTGGCGCAATAGAAAAGCAAAGTTGATTGGTGAATCTGCCTTCAAGACCTCTATGGATATAGACAATGGCAATGAAAGACATGCAATGATCGAAAAGTTTGATCATAAGAGAAAGGCGATGTCTGAAGTAGTTCCATGTGTTATTCCAAAATAGTCAATTTGCTTTTATTGCCAAGAGAAGGGGCATTGGAGACGAAGTTGCCTTAATTACCTAAGAGATCTAAGAGATGGGAGAGTCAAAGGTATGACTACGCTTTAGGTAAAAAAATCCACTATCTAACTCCATTAAGTTCCTATTCATTGATTCTTAATACATGATGTAATAAGATTACATTTGAGTGTTTTGTAGGGTCGGTGAAAAGAAAGGAAGCTTGATAAGAGAGCAAGATGAATCTAATCACAAGAGATGGATCTCGATCGCATGGACTTGAAGATTAAATTTTGAGCTTAGAAAGTTATGATAGAGTTGTTAGAAATTTTCTTTTGTACATAGTTTTCAATGGATTTTGCATTGTAAGGACAAATTTTTTCCGCTGCTTTTATAAATAAAATAAATTTTGTTTGACTTATTTATTTATTTATTTCCTTACAATGAAATCGTTATGAAAATTGATGTTCGAATATTTCTACAACGAATGGATATGATTCTTAGTTATGCTATTTATGGAAATGTCAAGAATTTACCAAATAGGGAGAGTTTCTCATCGCCCAAAGTTTCAATTGGATAGAAACTTGGAATCATGCAACTTGGTTGCACGATGAATGAGAAATTTCATATTTGGAAATTGGACTGATTCGTTGACAAAGTGTCAAGTGAAGGACTAAGAGATCGAGCACACAAAGTTGCGTGTTGATCAAGTCCACCATAAGAGTAACAAAGATATTCGTCATGATTTACTAAAGGTTTAGTAAATATGATTATACTTACAAGATTAAGTGTAATACTGAATTGATTAAAGGGTTTAGATCAATAGCAGAACGAATAAGAAGAATCAAGTAGGCAGAAAGATAAAAGTTTCTCCATTCTAAGAAGATGGAAGAGTACCTTTTATGCTTTATGATAGGTCTTAATGATTAAGAACCATATCTCAATTGATCCTCTAAGTGAGTCTTAGTACAATTGTATGTCTAAGAAGAGGAATCAAGAATTGAAGAAATGGTTAAATCAAGAAGTCTATCATACTTCGTTCCAATAACAAGTCTTAAAGTTAAGATTGTGACAATGAGTGAAAAGTATTAAAGGTTTATAACATTCATCAAATGTAGGAAGTTGTGATGTCTTGAATAAGACAAAGGCCAACTAGTACCAATTTATGAAGTGTTTTGATAAAAGCTACACTAACTCTTGAATATTTGTTTGTCAAGAAATGGTTATTGACAAAAGAATCGTATATGTAAAGGAGTCAGTGGGAGTCTTAATGGTCTTGAATAGTTTCAAGAACAAATCAAATAAACCTTACCAATCATCACTAGCACACGAGTTGAGGTTGACAACCTATCGTATTGACATTATTTTGATTATGTGTTGTTCCAATTGAGTTAATTATGCATATGAGTTCTATGAGTTCTCATCTTGAATGCATAAAAGGCAAGGCACCTTAATCAATGAAAGGTACATTGATAAGAAAGGGTGAGATGCTTAACTACTTGGAAGACGTGGTGGGCAGCTGTGCTACCATGAGGCAAGAAATCAAGATTAAGAAAGTTCGATCCATATGAGTTTGAATTTGTCGTAAACGTTGGTTTTGACAAATTCACATGGATAGGAACATTTACACTAAGTGTCATAAGATTTCCTCCTTCATGAAAATGATTGTGAGGAAATGATTTCACTAAGAAAGATTTTAAGAAGATAGTGATTGTAAAATTGCATTCTCGAATTCAATTATGGTTACGGCATCCATTTCCATAATTTGAATTGTGAGGTTTGGCAATTAGTCTTAATTGTTTAGACACACATATGAACTATCGAAGGCAAAGGTGTATAAAGAATCCTTGATAAAAGATTATCAAAGCACTAAGTATTAGAAACATGAACTTAAGAAATTCAATAAGCATTGTTTTCTGAAAGTTAAGATGTTTATGAATACATGTCGAAGCTAGTGGGAGCATAAGTGTTATGTTTTTATAATAATCATCAAGATAGTGGGAGCATAAAAGTTATGATTGTATGATTATTAAGGAAAGTATTGCAAGGTTAGCAATATTAATTATAGAAAACAAGAGTCATACTTTGCAAAGTCGCAATAGTTGAAGAGTTGTTTTGCTATAATTAAGGGAGAGAATATTATGCTTCATTTCAAATCTAAAGGTTTAGGTTGAGAAATGTTAATAAAATTTAGTCAAAGGTACAAAGTGTGTTCTTAAAATTTCGATTATGATTACGGCATCCCTCTTCACAATTCGAATTTTGAGAACATAGCAAATAAAACATTATGCGTCGTGTCCCATACGCTTCGGGTATAGGATCGATTGCAAATGCTTTAATGTTTGACCATTCTAAAATTTTCCAAATGACGAGCGCATTTAGAGGGAAAAGGGACTAGAATTGGTTTTGACTAAAATAATTAAACAACTATCAAAGGACAATCCAAGTTCGACGAGGATTGGTCGCTTGTGAGTAGTTGGAAGTATAGTATTGGAAAATATGGAAATGTTTCCATATTGGATGGACCATATCGACATCATTATGAATAGATAAGATTCTATTAAGAATGAGTTGTCATATGGAACATATTGAAATGTGTCCATATTGGGAATTGAATATTGAGAAATCTATGACTAGATTAGAAACTTCTATGCAAAAGGATGTTCAAAGAAAGTACTTTGAGTGAGAGACATCACATCTATGGAATTGTCTTGTAACAATCTCCGATAGAAGACTTTGTAATATCATTGGCAATAGTCTTTGTGACTTTAGTGCAGTGACATTACGAAAGGATCATTGCATAAAATGTTAGAATCTAGCATATTCTATAAGTAGCAAGAAT
Source organism: Lactuca serriola (assembly GCF_051521515.1). Classification (NCBI taxonomy): domain Eukaryota; kingdom Viridiplantae; phylum Streptophyta; class Magnoliopsida; order Asterales; family Asteraceae; genus Lactuca; species Lactuca serriola. Next base: position 3,885,156 of record NC_136408.1, read on the forward strand.
TTGATATTCTTTCACTTATGAAAAGGATTTGGAGTTGTGAAATGAGAATGATTGGAAATGTGTTCAATGTGATCTATTTCACAAAGTAAGAACCATAGGTAAACATTGTGTGCATGCTAGGAGCATGAGACAAGTGTTGTAATTCAAGTAAGAAGTTGATTACCCGAAACTACAAATAATGAGTAATCAATATGGTGATAAATAAAAGGTGTTTTATTTATACTCAATGGTTTGAGGCCATATGGGATTAGTATTATTCTTGTGTTTCACATTTGCATGTTTTGACTTCCAGAATAATTGAGTTTATTAAGAATAATCGAATTATTCAAACGGGCCACAGTCGTTCATATGTTGGAAGTAGATATGAATGAAGACTGTCGTGAATTGGTGTGTGGAATGTCTAGAAAAGTATTAGACATAAGCAAATGTTTGCTGCAACGTTCATGAGTGCTTATGAATGTGATTTGAGCATTGGATTAGACCCACGCTCACTTGGATCACTCCATGGATTGTATCACGAGTGATTGGTGAGACGATAACATCTTATATTCTTGAAACCGAGATGTGTGAGTTGTATCTTGCAAATCGGTTACACATTGATAATATGTAAACGCACCAGTAACTTGGTGTTATAAAACATATTGTTGTGTGTGATTCGGTGCGTGAGTACAAGCAAGCATTGTATCAAAGTTTATCCGTTCCTTTTATCCAAAGTAGGATAAAAGCGATATCTTTGGGCCCCTCGATGGTTTAGTGATGACAAACGTAAATGCTCGGCCGGGCTAGGGCTAATTTGATTTGTTCAATTAGTCAGTCGTCATAAATCAGAAATCGAGAAGTAGTACAAAGAGAATGATTAGAAATCATATCTCATATGATATCTAGAATGGAGGAATATATGATCCCTTATCTAAGGACACGCGTATTTGATATGATCAGAGTTGACAGCGGCTTTGGAAAGCTACGATTGCAGATCGGGATCCGAAGTCATACGCAGAATAGTTATTAGACTTATCCAAGTGGGAGACTGTTGGATTAGTGTCTAAGTCCATAACTATTTTGGTATGTACTTGACCCGATGGTGCATGGTCCTTTTGGGTTGCCTTCACCAAAGCAACTTGATTGGAGAAATGAATAAAGAGAGAGAGGATAATATGATTTATTAATATGTTATAAGAATAATATATTAAAGGAGAAATCATATTTGTTTAATTAATATTGGTCAATAATTAATTAAGAATTAGTTTTGTGATCAAATGTAATTAATTAAACTAGAGGGGCTGATTTGTAATTATGTGATAGTTACAAAATAAGGTAAGAATTATCTTATAAGTATGGTGGACGAATTTAAGGTTGTAAAGCCTTAGAATTCGAGTATGATAAGGATTCAAGGATTATCTTATTGGTTGCTTAATGGATAATCAACTAGATAAGGATAATGACTGAAACCCTATCTCTACACCTATATAAACAACCCCAAGGTCATGAATTCGTGTATCCCTTCCCAAGTGGTCCTAAATACGAATTCTAACCTACCTCCTCTCTCCTTATACCTTCTCCACTTGCTTATGGTGTTTGTAAGCCATTAGAGGAGTGACACTTGTGACTCTCTGCTTTCCAAGGTCAATTCAAGGAGGAATTGGATTGTTATTGCTATATAACAATCAAGGTACGTTCTTAAACCTATTTACATGTGAGTTCTGATTTCCATATGCTAGTATTAGGGTTCTAAGTCTTGGATTCAAAGTATGTACAATAGAGAAACCTAGATCTGAGCTTTAGGGTTTGTATGAGCACATAGGATGTCTTATGACGAAAACCCATCAAATACCACATACCATACATATCCCAGGGCCTAGCCATCACATTGGGCCCAACCTATAACAATAAGACTAGCCCTTCCTACTCAATAGGCCCAACCCAACATACAAATGGGTATAGCCCAACATACAATGGGCCTATCCCAAAATACAATGGGCTTAGACCAACACAAGAATGCAATAGTCACAAAGGAAGCTAGCATATAACATATTCTAGTGGTCCAACATTGGTGCATTCGACATACAGGTACAATGAGGAGACTCACCTCAATCCGATGACAACAAATCACACACTCGAGTTGTTGCTACCACGATGTCTCATACTGAACATAACCAAGATCCATCCTAATCAATACTTAGGGTAATAATCCAAAATCAAAGGTCCAACCATATCCTATCATGCTAAGGGGTAAAAGACTATTTTACCCCTTCCCATAGAGGCCCAACAAAACATGGCCCAAACCCAAGAAAACCTAAAGCCCAAAATGGCCTAAAAGACCTTCTGGTGAATACGCCCTGCGTACATCCATAGTATGCCCATCGTACTGCTTGATCATCAAAGAGATATTGGGTCGAAACCCGTTACACACAACATACCAAAGAGGTACGCCCAGAGTACTCGAGTTGAAGCCAAAAAAACTTTAAACTCTTAATTATTAAAGACCAAATGACCCAAAAGGGACATAGTAAGTCATAAAGTTCCTGAATTTATGACTTTGCATGGCTTAATGGTGTCCAAACCAAAGCCCTAGGTTTATAACTTCATGAAACGGTCAACAACTCATGCATGGGTGAACTACAACCCCAAAGATTTGATTTGTATGATCTAATAGCCTCAAAATCACCAAAAAATGAGGCTCAAAGGTTCTGGAGTAACTTCTACTCACAAGATCCAAACCACGGCACCAAAACGTAACCAAAACATGAGCCAAAATTATATCTACATAAAATAACCATCAAGATTGTAGCTTTATACCTCCAGAAGCTTGCAAAGGTGAAGAGAGTTCTGGATCTTTAAGCTCCAAGCTAACCCACACTCTTCCAATGAGTTCTTCTTCTTCCAAATGCACAAAAGCCACACCAAAAACACTCAAAGGCTCAATAATCTTTCAAATATGGCTAGGGTTTTTGTGACAACCCGTTATTTTTATAAGTCAAACAAGTCAGATAAAAGTCAAATTTGTTTGTCTTGTTAATTTATTTAAGTTAAATTAATAATCTTAATTTGCATAAGCCTTTATATTAAAGTGTTGAAAAATTTAGAAGTAAAATCACTCGAACCGAGAACCTTGCAACATAAGACCTTCGGGTCGAAAACTCTTTTTGGCCGAAAACCCTTTCATGATCACTATTTCGGACCGCAAACCACTTTCAACTGTAAACTCTTCGGACCACAAACTATTCTCGGCCGAAAACTACTTCTCGAGTAGAGTTCCTGACCGAGAACCCCTAAATTCTATCCATTGGCACGAGATCCTAAGTGTTTTGTCATTCCAAACGAAGGTGTCCCATCATGTTTTCGGCCATTTATACATGGGGACCGAAATCAATACCTCATTATCACACCATCTAGCCGAAAACTCACTCTTTTTCTCTCAAGAACACAACCAAAAACTCACCATTCTCTCTCAACTATCATTCGAAGATCACTTGAATCTTCATAGGATCATACTGAGTTCTTCAAGTGTTCTTTATACCATCAAGCAATCATCATTCCATCTCCTTAAACCCAACCGAAAACACCTTGATCCTCTTGGTTTCACCAAGAACACCACTTGATCATCAAGTGACCGAAAACCCTAGGGTGGCCGAAAACTCCTAACAACTTCACGGTTCACCTCTAACCCTTCCATTTTGTAAGTGATTCTTACATCTTAGGCTATTCCATAACATGTTTATCAATATATTCGCTAATTATATACAAATATATTGTGTGAAATGCTATTAGGACTCGGTTTTGTTACGGGATTTAACTTGTGGAATTTACCCTATTACTCTGTATCTTCACTCAAACACTCACATAAGGTGAGTTCATACCCCTGTGTTTTACCATTTTTAAATGCTTTTAGGGGGAGAATACAAGTAGAACACAAAATATTTGTGTTAACACTCACATGTGGTTACAAACCATTTTAAGATACTAATGCCTTTATAAACTTATTAAGCTATTTTTAAAATGTTTTTCAAACTCTTAAATTGTTGTTTTTATCAAACTATATTCATATATATCTATATGTATAATTAGGATTTAACAGGCTTAAGACTATTGCTCTTGCCTTGACTCTTGTTCCTTGTTTGGTTGTGGACTTAGGGTAGGTTCACCGGTCTGACTGTCAGTTAAACCTTAATTATACATGCCAAGTATATATATGAGTATTAAACTTATTTCAATAACACGGTCAACCATTTCAGTACAAACATAACATTTGTAAACTATAATAGGTATAGTTTTGAGATACATTCACACTATTATCTAACTCAATAATACATTACATGTATCAATTACATAAGTACAAATTACTTTTCATTGCAAGTACACTATTCATTTACAAGAACAAGAAGACATATACATACTATACGTAAACGAGTTAATACTAGAATGTGAGATAATACTTCATGGTACTTAGTAAGATCCTTGCTAAGTTATGTTTTATAACCAGAGTCTCCTGGGGGGAGAGCGTGAGTTTGTGTATAGATCTATACGGGACTGACAATTCCGCACATTGGCTGTTAGCTACAGTTGGGACGGGCAGGTCTACAGGTGACAAATGTCATAACTTTTTCGACGCCTGAAGAACGTCGTGTAGTATACTAGTCAATTAAGCATGATTATAATCTCATTCACATTAAGCATTAACTAAACAATTCGGTTTACAAAACAAACATTACTTCAATGGTTTTATTTTAGGTAATAGGACTACCTATCATTATTTTCCAGAGTTATTACACTATAGAGTTCATACAAGTGTAGTACACTAATTTCTATTACAGAAAACATACATTTATAGAAAATACACACTTACACTATTTCAGAGTACAAAATCATACAAATATTTTGGTCTTAAGCCTTAAGACTACTTTTCATTTAATAGAGAAAATACGGGATTTTCTGGAGAACATACTAACATTTTCATGAGACAAATACAAACATCAAATACTAAATGCTTGTGAACTCACCAACTTAATGTTGATACTCTCTTTTCAAAATAACTTGTATTCTCAGGGAACCAGTAGAGAGGTTCATTTGCCTAGGTTTTTGAGAAGACGGAGTTTGACTCTGCTTTTATTTTTTGCTATACAATTTTGGTATCTTATAAACAATACACAGAACACACATGTATTAACTATATTTTAAATACAATTGATGTTGTTGCTTGTTTTACTGTTGTGCAATTACTATGATACTGTACATGACGTCCTCCACCCTCGAACGTTTCCGCCATTCTGGTTTGGGGGTGTGGCAGTTTTAAATTTAGGGTTAGACAATATGGAGGCTGAAGGTAAGAAGGGTTTGCAATAAGATAAGGCCTTTAAATAGGGTCCAAGACCCAAACTTAGGCTTTGAACCTGAATGACGTACGCCCATCATCGTACTCCAGGTACACCCAAAAATTCGCGATCACTTAAGCCTAGTACACCCATCGTACTCCCTGTACACCCAACGTACTAGCTTAAACCAAATCCCTCCTAATTTCTAATGGTCATAATTCTCGCGTATCAAATCCTTTTTCGGTGTTATTTATATGCTCAGAAAGGTAATGAGAAACCCTATAATCCCCTCTAATCTCTATTGACTCAAAACCTTCCGAACTTGAATCCTCAATTCAAGAAAAGATCTTAAACATCACTTTTACCATTATACCCTTGGACTCCAAGCACCAACTGAGAGCTTGGGTCGCAAGACCTATATAATCCACACCCAAATGGGTCCAAAACCCAAACCCTTGAAGTCTAGGGCCATCACTTGATCCATTAATGCCCATAATTCCGAAATAGGAAGCTTATCGAAACGGAATGTTACAGTCATGTTTCAAAAGAAAGGGAAAGAATTTCGTTAGTGAACATGATCGAATACGCTTGATCAAAATGTGTCATGCACTCTCCAATTGACGTCGATTACATCAAGCCAAGAATTTCCTACGCTCACCACGACCCCCTGTACGTGATCCCCAATCGTTGTTAGCATGTAAATCGTATTACACACATAGAGAGAAAGGAAGAGAAAGAGACAAAGAGAGATTGCTTATGCTTTTCCATTTTACATCGGAGTACATACATTCCAAATTATTTGATAAAACCTTTAACACAATCCTTACTATACATTTAAATTGTTTTTAGAACGGCTAACATGCACACCCACTAATCTACTCCTAAATCTACATATTTTGATCTCCAGCGAGACTTGAGCTGTCAATCAACCTTTAGATGAGGGTCACATTTCCGTCAACTCTTGATACTGGTAGGCTATAAACCATTTATATGATTTATTGTAACAAAACGTTATTTCTTTTCAACTGACATATCAGTTGGTACCATGAGTAGACGAAAATGTATGCCTATGACGATTGATGAAATGTGTAGAAGCAAAGTTATGAGTATGTGGTTAACCATTCTTAAAAATAAAATAGCGTGTTCTGTCGTTTACAATAGATTTAATAATCCTATTGAAGGTATTCCCTACATATCAACCACACGTTTAGGATATATTATTGAAGATCTCGATAAACAAGCAGCGTTTTATTTCTGTGACATGGAAAAGATGGTGACAGAAACAAGAAGAATAAAAGATCCGTGTGGTGTATTTTAATGTCACAGAAATAATATATAAAACTTGAAGGGTCATGACAACAAAACGAAACTACGAAGAAACGAAGTCCACAAGAAAGAAGCCTACCTGTTCCTATATAATTGGCATCTCCTGTGTTTGGTCTATTTTATCACCAAATCTCTCCCAACTCGTTATGCATAAACATTATTGAAGCCAGGTGTCGAGAGAGTATAAATTTGGTTAAACTAGAGTTTGTGAATAACTAGTGGCATTTTTTTTTTATTATTAATTACCAATTACCAATACCAAAGTGTATAATTAGTCATAAGGGTAAAAGTTATCTATTTCACCGTTTCATTCACGTGCTTTCCTTCGATTGTATGGAAATTTATAATTATTAAATAAATAAATATTATTTCAGTCTAGAATAGGTTATTCTTATTTTTTAATCTAGGAATTCTTTATAGGAATTCTTTAGTATAATTATGTAAATTATATAAAAAGCATTGAATTTTTCGGAATGTGGTGTTTAGGATTACTTATTTAAAAATGTTTATGTTTTTAATAAAGTGTTAATTAAGTTATAAATAAAATTTTATAAAAAAAATATTTGAAGCTTATGCAGTTTCAAAATGCAATAAATTAATAAATTAGTTTATAATGTTTGATACATATAAAATACCGAAAAACATCCTTTTATATTATCATATTTTTGTTTTTTCATCTATAACAACTTATATTTATCATTTGTAATAATATATTTGACAAAAAAAATATTGTTTTAATATAAAAGAACGGATGACGTTAATAAAACCTTGCATGATCATGCTAGGGACTTGTTTGGAGTTGTTTACACATAAGGAAAAATTCTTAGCGTATATTTTATAGTTGAAAAACTAACTGCTAATGGATTTAGCTGATAAGCTAGCCAAATATTTAAATGACAAAAAAAGATATATAGATTATTGAGTTTTATTATAAGTAATAAATGACATATCCAAGAGAATTTTAAAAACTCAGTAAATTAATTGAAACGTTAGTCCGAATATTAAAAATAAATAAATAAATAAACTAGCTTATAAGGAATTTTTTAGTTAGCAAACATAACAATCTAAAAAGCTCAACAAAAATAAGCTATATGTGTATCAAACATAGCCTTACATCTATATATTCCATTATCTCTTAAATAAAGGATGACTTACTTGAAAAAATAGTTCATTATGTAGAAGCTATTTTGGAAATATGAGCTTACACTAAAATAAAAATAGACTATCCATATATTGGGAGGTGTGTATGTTAAATGTATACACTTTTAATAATGAGTTTTAAATAAACAGAAATCAGCTTATCAAGACGATAAATGTTTTTAACTTTTTTTCTTTCTAAATAATTAAAACTTAAAAATGCTTATTAGTAACATAAACCTGCAATAAATTAATAAGCATTTTAAATAATTAATTAGCTTGTAAACATTTTAAATAAGCAATCACAGATACCCCTTATTATCCACTTATTGTTATTAAAAAATGATTTGGTACTCATTTTGCATAATAGTATGTGATACGAAATGTGTTAAACTGTTAACGAATATGCAGTTCATGAATCAACATTATGCCATGAACAAAAAAAAACGTTAAAATGCAGTTCTTATAAATAATATAAAATATACTTTAAGATAATTAATTTCTCATTTATAATATAACAGCTTCAAGCAATATAACACGGACATATGAATTTTCTTAGTATACATCAAAGTCACTCAACTTTGACAATGATTTATATTATAATCAATTTAACCTGCTATAAAAATCAAAATGACCAACACAGAAAAAAATATATATATCAAAAGTATATGACTTTATTGGGATATTTTGATTCACGGTGATTAAATCAACAAAATACGAAAATATAATGGGTTTTATGTACTTTGTCCTGTATTAATATTGAATTAAAAGTGAAAGTAACAATATAGAGATAAATAAAAAAATAAACAGTTCCAAATGTTAATACTTTTTTGTTACATTCGTGGAACCCGGTAGATGTACAAAAAGTTCACAATAATTTTATTTTATTTAGGGATCATAAAAGTGAAAGAAACAGACTTAAACATGGTGAATTTAAGAGACGCGGATCTATAGTATTTTAGCCCGTTTAAAATTTTATTTGAGCCCATTAATACTTGTAAACGACCCAGTCCATTAAAAGATATTATGGCCCATGTTATTGTTGATTTATAAATTATCCATTTTATTTCTTAAACTTGCAAATTATATAAATAAATCATTTTTATAAGATATTTTTTGGAAAATAAAACTAACACAAAAAATACAAGAAAGACATCAACAACAACAAAGATTTTATAGTGCTCCAATCCAAAAAGGTTATTATTTCTTTACTAAATCATTCTTCCACTTATAAGCTTTCTCCTTCATTTCCAACTACTCCACTAGTTTCTTATAGATTGCAATTAATTGTTATATATTTTGGATTTAATGACTATTTGATTATAAATTAAATAATTTTCACATATGTGTATTTTCAAAGAAAAAGTATTATATAATAATCAATCAAGATCAGAATTCTCATTAATTTATGATTATTTATAATGGAGGAGAAAATCGTCAACAATTATTAAACACTTTTTTGCAATCATACATAAAATAAGAGTTAAAAGTTTTTGTAATATGCATATGAGTAAAGTTTAATACATTTATTATCTTATACTTTTTTGAACTGTGCGTGACAATTCAGTTTATATTGTTTTCGTATTCAAATGATCATCATTAGACATCTTGATATTAATCATTTATCATCATTGATAACTTTTTTTTTAAAATAATTGGCCTACACCGAAACATTTGGAAATTAATTCTACATTTTTTAACCGGTCAAAAAATAAAAAGCATATACTCGATATCCTATAAAGCTATAACGACAAGTTTATGTTTATAGTTACCGACTTAAATACTTAAATCAAGTAAAAACAAAAAGATTTTGTAGAAGTCAATTGTAAATTGATTTGTTGATGTTTGAGGCTATGAAAGTAAAGCGTCATTGGTTATATTGTCTATGTCGATTGCAACATCTACGTACTCAAACCTATTTAATGATGGTCCAAATGAATTTCATTCCTAAATATCTAAGTTTCTTCATCTTATAATAGCTTTTTTGTTTTATTTTATTATAATATGGCATTATGACTAATTTAATTTTCAAATTATTATGCCATATAGCATTTAGAAATTCAAAATTTTATAATAAGTTTTAAGTATTTTTATTTTAAATAAAGTTATGAAAATAAATTATCTGCATGAATGGATATTAAAGTATTTATTTTTATTTGTATAAAAAAAATTATATTGACTAGTGTGAGGATTGTTCTTTTGATATTTCACATAACATTCACAATAATAGGGATTCTTCAGAGTAAATGTTTAGATGTATACAACTATAAACTAACATTTACGAATATGTTCCTTGACGATAAATAGGGGAATATAAGTTGTGTGATGTGTGAACTTATGCGTTTTGACTACAAATATCATTCATGACGCTAGATAGCATTGTTATAAGAGATAAATTGATTTGATTTTAATTTTTTAAAGCAACGGATTGACTTTATAATTTATTTATTTCAACTATTTGTCATTGTTTATTAGTATAATCAAATATTTGTTTTAATTATTTCAAGATCTTATTTTATATTTTTGTTTGTCACCATCAACACCGAATCACTATTACAACTATTATAATTAGTTAACACAACAATCGTTGTCAAATGTTATTGTCATTTTCACTATAATCGCTTTTACCAATTCCCAACGCAAGTCACCGCAATCGCTAGAAATAATTATAATCATAAATAATATAAAATAACTCGGATCGTAATGAATCTAAGATAATTCGGACCGTTGATGAAACGATTCAACATTCAATAATGGTAATCACACCAAAATTTTAGATCCTTTTGATGTGAGATCAAAACAGCAGCATGAAGAACAAAATATCAAAACACTAAGTACGTGTTCCGTAAAACTAGTTGGAAACTATAAACTGTAATTTTTATTTGTATATAAGTGTTCGGCAAAAATAGTTAGAAGTTTTTAAAACATGTAAAATTATATAAAATGATATCTTTATAAAATATATAATTAAAAATGTAATTAAGTCAAGTTGTACAAATATAAGAGTTTTTCTTAAAACATTACTTAAAGTAGTTTTTTAGATTTAATTTGGAGTTTTTTGTGTAATCTAAAAGCTAGAAGTTTCTACTGCCGAATGAAAAAAAAATCCGAGCTTTTCCTTAAAAACTAAAAGCTATAAGCTCCCAAAAACTATGACAAAAGAAGTTGTTAGCTGGTAGCGGATAGTAGATACCTGACAGCTATAAGCTCCCAAAAACTATGACAAAAGAGGTTGTAACTACTTTTGCAAAAGTAGTTGGAAACTTTTGAAAGACAAAACTGCAAAAATTGTCATGTGGTTGTTGATATTATATGATTTTGGTCTAAAAATGTTTTGTGGTGTAAAAGTGATCCAATTTTGGATACAATGTGAGTTTTTTGTCCAAAAAATATTAAATTTAACAACTTGACTGTTAATTTTTTTTAAAATAACAATTTTACACTCAGTGACAATTTCTACAACCAAACTATAATGACCATTTAGGACTAATATCACTAAAGTCCCATGTTTTTGGCATTAAATTGAGAAAAGCCCTTAATTTAATTTTTTGTTGACTGTGGACACAATATTTTCGTGGAATTATGGCAAAAGGGCAAAGTGCCAGTTTCACCGGTTTCAGCAGTAGGTTACAAAGTTTAGTCGAACGTTGGAGGTAGTTGCTAGCTAGGTTTTGTTCCATTCTTCTCTCCAACGTCAAACCAAAAAGATGATAAGCTCCTCCAACATGCACACACAAGGGTACAGACAATGGGCTTTAAGGAATCGTTGGTCCGAAGATTTAAGATGCGAGTGTGATGAACCTGCGACCTTCTCAATCTCCAAAACTGTCGATAATCCATGGAGGAAATTCAGGGGGTATCCAAACTATCAGGTAATATCAAGTTTCCTACTTCTTTTTATGGTCTTGTTGAACCAGTATGAAGAAGTGGTTGTTGTGCAGGAATCCAAAAAAAAATATGAATTTTTTTATGGCTTGATCCACCACTTCCAAACACTTACTACAAGGAAACTATGTGGAATTTCCATATGGATTTGGAGGAGGCTAAGAACAATAAAGCATTTGAAATGGAGATTTTGAAGCTTTCGGAGGAGGCCAAGAACAACAAAGCAATTCAAGTGGATATTTTAAACCTGTTGAAAGTGGTGCTACTTATGATAGTCATGCTTTTGGTGGCGGTGATTGAGATAGGGTTTATGGTCCACAATGTTGTGGTTAGAGCATTGTGAAATTGTAGGCATTAGTTAGGTTCAGGTGGAATGGTAGTAGTAGTTTAGGTGTAAGGGTATTTTGGTCAAGTTAGACAGTAAGTTGATGCATGTGTTATGTATGGTAATATTTTTGTGTTGTAAGAGATGACAATGATAACAACTTATTATGACCTAATGATAACAATGTATTAAGTCCTTTAGCACATACATATGTATAAAAATAACCAAATCTTGAAAATTTAATAGCAACCTACTTACCAACTAACCAAAACATGGAAGGTAACAACAATTATAGTGATCAAGGCATATATATCGATAACTTAACAATCATACCATGTCATTTACAAAGCTTCCCAAATATTAATGTTAGTTAACAGCCCAAAAAGGGGAATGTACTTTAAAAAGCATCCCACAAACCACTACCATACCATGTAACCTAATTAGAACCAAACTTCCAATTCTACCAAACATTATAGATAGGAATTGGAAGCTTGTTACCAAAACACATGTGTACTAAAAGTAGATGTTTACAAAAAGGGAAACCTATTTACTAATGCCCATTCTACTCATTAAACCCTTAAACACAACTTCTTAATCTAAAACCCAAGGGGTTTTGGAAGAACCACCACCATCAGCATCTTCGACCATTTTCCTGAGCTTCGATTTCCTAATTCTTTCAGAGGGAGTCCTTTTTTTCTTCCAATGGAAATTGTAAGGACCAGGACCCAAGGGTATCACTCTTGCTCCAACCTCTCACTCTTCAACTTCTTCTTCCTCAGCCTCTCTGCCTTTAACTTTTTCTTCCTCAACCTCCCTCTCTCTCTCTCTCTCTCTCTCTTCAACTTCTTATTCCTTAGCCTCTCTTTCTTCACTCTCTTTTTCTTGAACATCTTTTTTCTGAACATCTCTTTCATCAACATCTCTTTCCTTAGCTTCTCCATAAACCTACAATATGGAAGCTAGTTAGTAAAGTTATAATATGAAAGCCAAAAATAATTTAACAGCACACACCTCTTTCATAGCAGCCACTGCATCAGCATAAGTATATCTAGACAACAACAACAACTCCTTTAAAGTAACTCTTTCATTCACCTTCACCTCATTGCCATTCTCTTGTTCCTAAACATCCTCCTTTGCTTGACTAATAGGTTTCTTTCCATTAGGTGTATGGGTGAAAAGATCATCAAAAGCCTCATCACAGGTTAAGGACACATCCTCCTTTGCTTGACTCTTATGTTGCTTACCGTTAGGTGTTTTCATTGGTGTTTTGTTCCTTGATCCAGAAACTTTAGTTTTCCCTCCTCTCCTTGTCATCTTCTTAGTCTTATTCATAGGACTAACAACAGGACCACCATCTTGATCAACAAATTCTGAAACAGGGGGAGGAGCAGCATCCCTTCTTGGTATACCAGGCCCAAGTAAAGGGAATTGGTCAAAGATAGGTTGGAATCCCCCATATTTCCTAGGTCTTCCAATCTTCCTTTTTGGGACAGGGGTTAGGTACCTCATCATTTGTGCATGAAATCTTATTATGCCCAAGCTATTGGCACTTTCCCCACCTCATATGTAACATCCCGAAATTCAGGTACATCTATTTAACCCTTCTTATTTACCAAGTTGTCAACTTTAGCCCTTGAGTAGAAAATGTTGCAAATGAGTACGCTGCGCGTACTCATGCGCTTAATTTGGACGCGGACTCTATTAGGTACGCTGGGCGTACCAAAGTTACGTTGGGCGTAACTGGCTCAGATGCAAAACCCTAAATGAGATTTGAGGGCTATAAAAGGAATGATAAGGCCCTTACCCCAACCACCATATTGCAGAGAATGAAACCCTAAGAGAGCAAAAACCCGTTATAAGCTTGTGTGTTTGTGTTCTTAAGCTTAAGAGTGTCATTTTGTGATGGTAAAGGAGAAGAGGAGGCCATTGTGGAAGCTAGAAGTTGGAGGACAAGCTTAGATTTGAGTTCTACAGAGGTTGGAGCTTCACGTGGAGGTAAAAAGCTCAAAGCTTTCCTTGTCATCTTTGTTTTGTGCTTTATGGACCCATTTTTAGGGTTTTTGGTTCCAAGGTGGAGACTTTATGAGCAAAGAGTCTCCATAAGCTTAGATCTGCCATATTCCAGTGTAATATGTGTTGTAGGTCCATAAAAATCCAATCTTGGATGTGAATATTAAGTCGTGCATGAGATATAGGCTTAATGAGGAAAGAGGAAAGGTGTTTAGTGTGATTGGAGGCCTTTACAACCATGCAAAGGATTAAAGGTTTCGACTTTATGGATTAAGTGGCCTTAGAATAGTCAGATCTGGAATTTGAGCTTATGTCTTAACCGTTTAAGACCAAAAATCAATAAGAGTGTGAAATTGAGACTTACGTTGGGCGTAAATCTCAGAACGCGTCGCGTAAGGGTTTGAGACCCCGATTCTGGATCGCCGGAGTACGCCCTGCGTACAAGAGCTGGTACGTGCCGCGTACTGCCCTCTGTTGACTTTTAGGGTTTGGTCAATATTTGGACCTTTGAGCCAATTGAGGGGTAAAATGGTCTTTTACCCTTCCGATGGAATTTAGAGAGGGACTAGTCTACCATTTGAGAAATGTATTGACTAGGAGAATTTATTTTATTTGATTAGGTGGATGCTAGATCAATATTTCGGGTACGAGATCATCCGAGTTACCCGATGTGAGTCTTCGCACTATACTTTACCAAAGAGTGGTAATTAGAGTTATGTGACAGAGTATCTTGTATGCTTTTTGTATGATGTTATTTCTATGTGATTTGTGCAATGTATGATTCAGAGTTTACAGAGTTAGGACCGAAAGGTCCATAGAGTTAGGACCAGAGGGTCCACAGATATATGGGACTGGAGGGTCCCACTGAGACACATTGACCAGAGGGTCCTACAGAGTCATAGCCTCGAGTGGCTAATATGTGTTGTATGTGGTATTTTGGGGAACTCACTAAGCATTTATGCTTATAGTGTTATGTGTTATGTGTTTCAGGTACTAGCGAGGATCGCGGGAAGGCGTCGGCATGATCCGTACACACTAACAGAGGATTGTATTTTGTGATCTTGGGATATGTTTTATTATTATCACATTTGATGAACATGAGATTTGAGAATATTATATTAGTTTTATGCTGTTTGCAAAATGAAAAATTGTTTTAAATTTTCACGGTGTTGCATCATAGTCCTAGGAACATTTAACCTTTGTGAGGGGTATTTGACATCTTGTGATTCCAATGTATGCTTCACTCTCTTTAGTTTGGGTCCTCCATGCATCCTTCTAACTGGTGGTGGTAATGGTTTAATAAACTCAGTCCTTGACCACAAGTTACTTCCACCTATAGGTTGTATGTTCTGACTGTACGTTGCAACATATTTGTCCTTGTGGAACCAAGAAGAAAGGAATTGATTTGGATCTTTGTGGATATAGTTGATTGCAGCTTGACTATACACACATGGTATGCCAGACAACATCCACAAGTTGCAGGTACAAGTGTGAGTAGCTAAATCAACCTTGTATCCATTTTAGTCATGCCTACTCTCAAACACATCACCACCACTTGGCACCACTGTCCACAACCTACACACAAAACAAACAAAGGATACACATAAACAATAAATACATAATACATTTGGATACATGCCCATAAAAACTGATATTACCTCATATCTTTCCCAAATTCATCAATCTTCAGTTGTATGTTAGGCCCACAATTACCCTTCCATTTGGCTACCTCTTGACCTTGATGATAAAACCTTTTCATAAGGAGAATCCTTATTTCCTCAAGCATTGTAAGTATATGCTTCTTCTCTATTTCTTTGATCATGCCATTGTAACATTCTACGATCCCATTCTCTACTGCTTCACAAGCATACCTATGAGAAAAGAAGGCTTTGCACCAGGTTTTAGGTTTCCTTGCCATAAGATAGGTGTATCTTGTTTCTGTTATCTTCTTTATCTTCTCCATTGTAGCAATAAAGTCCCCTTCCACTATACTCATAGCAGCTTCCCAAAAAAAAAAATCTTTAGCTCTAATCCTATGAATTTCTTCTTAAAGTTTGCAAAGATGTGTCTAGCACATTGTTTGTGCTCAGCATAGGGGAGTAGGTCTGCCACAGCCTGTAGAAGTCCCTATAATTAACAAACAAACACACCACATGTAAAAATTAATGAGTGTTACATAGAAATACATATTGTATACTAATATATGTTGTTGGTACCATGTGTTGGTCTGAGATAACAACTAGTCCATTGCCAACACCAAGATCCAAATCATCAACCAAATTCATAATGAACCAAGTCAGGTTGTCCTTGTTCTCAACATTCATAGTTGCCCATGCTATTGGGTATACATGGTTGTCTGCATCCCTACCAATAGCAGTTAAAATCTCCCCCTTTACATGCCCTTTTAAGAAACTACCATCTAGTCCTATTACCCTTCTACGTCCTCTGTTCCATCCATCTCAGAAAGCTTTGAAGCCAACATAAAACCTCTTGAAATAGTTACACCTAAGATTACTTTCTACCCCCACCAAGCAATTTGTACCCGGATTACTCAACCTAATTGCAGCTGCATAGTCCTAAACCCTGGAATAGTGGTCTTATAACTTCCCTTCTATCATCCCCATTGCAGTAGCCCTTGCTCTTTGGCATTGCCCAACACACTCACTGAAAACCTTTGTAGCACATCCGCTTGCATCTCTAGCAATGTCATCTTGGGCTTCATGATTACATCTTTCAGGTGGTGTTTGGCTAACCAATTGCTAGTAACTAGGGAACCAAAGTGATAATTCCTAGCGCACATAGGAATTTCATTACAAAATTTAATATGGAATGTCCTTTCATTGTACTTCCATCCAGTTGCAACCCTAAATGGACATTGCATTTTTTTTATTGTCACTGCTTCCACTTCCACACTTAGCTATAACAGTCTCTTAATCGGGGCCTCATCTCTTTCCAGTCAATTTTAGGATCATGCACCCTATACTCGACACCAACATCTTCATCATCCTCATCTAAGTGGGCATGCTCATTTTGTTGGACACCAGGAATGTCTCAATCATCTACCATTCCATCATTACTCCTCCTTAATATGTTTTCATCACACAATAAGTTAAGAAAAGGATCATCACATAGTTTTGAGGGGGCTTTGAAAGTTTCTTTAGAAAAATCCAAGAAACTAAAGTCAAATGCATCATCATCGAAGTTAGAGTCTGGAAGGTATGTCTTCTCATGGAGCTTGGGCCCTTTAGGCTTTTTAGTTCCAGAAGTAGAAGCCATTTGCTTCATAAAAAAAACAACTTGTTAGTTCAAACTTGGAACTCCATACTTCGTAGACGAAGATAACCACCTTCAGAATCAACAATTTCTTGTTTCCATGCACGTACATTTCTACTCCACCTTACTTCACCAACGATTTCGGAGCTTCAAATTGCAAAATTGGGGACTGTGAAACCTTTCTCAGCGTTAAAACCTTCTCAAATGCATGAAACCCTTTATCAGTGATGGTTCGTGAAAGGTGATGGCTAGGGAATAAGTTAGTGGTGACGGATACAACAGGTTACCTGCTCGTCACCGGGTATTAGCTCCCAAGTGATGATTCCACGAAAATATCATGTCTATAGTCAACGAAAAATTAAAATAACGGCTTTATCCAATTTAGTGGTAAAAATATAGGACTATTATGATATTAGTCGGACCATTTATACATCTATTCTTTTTAATTTTATTCAATTATTATACATTAATTCTTTTAGTTAATTTTTAATTTTTTTTTGATTGGATTATTTTTTTATTGTAATATTATAGATTAACAAACATTATTTTATTGGATTATTAATTATGTTTAGTTGATTATTTTTAATTTCTTTTTTATTGGATTATTATATCTTAATAAATATTATTTTAAATCGCATTTTTAATCGTAAAATCGTATGATTCTACCGACATGTGAATATTGATGTTGATCTCATTAAACTCGTTTTCTGTTGAATCGTAGTGGGATTGTAAAATTTAGTCATAGAATTGTTCCAATCCAACACTTCCCCTATTTTTCTCATTTGAGCAATGCATTTTACCTTCCAATTTCAGATGACCATAACTTCTTCATATGTACTCCAATTTTAATGATCTCTATATCCATAAATTTGTATTCAGTTCAACTGCTACTTTCTTTTCTATTAATTCGGCTAAAAACTATTGTATTTTTACTTTTAATGTCATAAACAAAGTTTTAAACGTTTTAAAACTTATGGATGCGTCATTTACTAAGTTCGATTTGTAACACCCCAAAAATCAAGGATAAAAATTTGATTTTTATTATGGTCCAATCACAGATGTTACTTAATCCAAACATTTAAAAATATTGCTAGGTAAAACATTTATCAGAGTGATTCCCAAAATCATAAGTTGCAGAAAAACATAGGTGTGTGTGCTACGATCAAGCCGAGCCCTTCCCTTTCGAACTGAAAGTACCAGAAACCATAAACCACAAACTGTAAGCACAAAGCTTAGTGAGTTCCCTAAATTCCACATACCGTACATATCAAATGAGTCATACATGTCATACATAATCATGAACCATACATATCATACATATACCACAATCAATAGGAGTGTTATGTGCCAACCATAGTCTTGCCATTATGCCACGAGCCGCCTCGTGGTCTTCCTTGCCAGGTCGGGGGCCACAACCCTGGGTCTTACAGACAAGTGCAAGGAGCCACCTCCTGGTCTTCCATGCAAGTATCACAAAGACAACTAGCCTACAATCTACATCTACTTAACTAACAATTGCTAGAGTTCAGGCTCTGGGCTTGCATACAAATTGTCAAGAGTCGCCCCCTGGTATTTCATACAGAATGCCAAGGGTCACCCCTGGGTTTTCCTACAATACATAAACCAAATGGGCCAGTATTGTTGCCTTCGACCCATAGAACAATGGGGAGACTCACCTTGAATGTAGAAGCTCACTGTTATAAATCCCTAGTTGCTGCCCTGACGACTTCCCAAGCTATCAATATGAAAAATAACACCCAATCAGCAATTGGGTTCCAAACTATGCCTCCCATCAACTTAAGACACTCGAAGAAAGCTATACAACACACGATCTGG
Organism: Lactuca serriola; assembly: GCF_051521515.1. Classification (NCBI taxonomy): domain Eukaryota; kingdom Viridiplantae; phylum Streptophyta; class Magnoliopsida; order Asterales; family Asteraceae; genus Lactuca; species Lactuca serriola. The sequence goes on from NC_136408.1 coordinate 3,904,257, forward strand.
AGTTAGGGGCAGTGGTAATTGCTCCGAAAGTCCGGAGATCATTCAGGAAACGACAGAGACGATCGTTCAGAATTGTGAACGGTTGAAAGCCTCTAGAGACCGAAAGAAAAGCTATGCTGACAAGAGAAGGAAACCTTTGGAATTCCAGATGGAATACCGTGTTCTTTCGAAAGTCCCACCCTGGAAGGGCTTAATACGCTTCGGAAAGCGTTGAAAGCTAAATCCAAGATACATAGGACCTTTCGAGATTCTCGCTAGAATCGGCCCTGTAGCTTACAAACTCAATCTACCCCGCGAACTTAGCAACGTGCATTCTACTTTCCACGTCTCGAACTTGAAAAAGTGTCTATCCGGCGAGACTCTTGTAACCCCACTCGACGAGATCGAGATTAATGAGAGCCTCAACTTCGTGGAAGAACCAGTAGAGATCATGGACCGAGAGGTCAAGCAAACAAAGCAAAGCCGCATCCCTATAGTGAAGGTTAGCTGGAACGCCAAGCGAGGACCGAAATTCACTTGGGAGCGCGAGGATCAATTGAAATTGAAATATCATAATATCTTCGCTTAGTTATTTGTAACTACTTAATTGCTTAAACTCTAATTTCGGGACGAAATTCTCTCTAACGGGGGATGATGTGACAACCTGAAATTTCTATCTTATACAAACCCCTCATTTCAATCAAATTCAAACTTGCTTCTGCTAACTTTTAGCACTTTTGGAGTCCGTTTGGGTGTTTTAATGTTAAATACATCAAAGGAATAAGTGAAAGAAAGTATCCTCTAAGTTTATTGAGTAACAATCAAGCATAAACCCCCTTTAAATGGTGTTTACGGACAAACTTCATGAGTTTGGGCCGTAAACTCCACCATGGTCGTGAACTCATGCTATAAGCATGAGTTTACATCTTTTTTCCACCATTCCTTCCTTTCAAGTTCAAGAACCTCCAATACTCTCTCAAGTATCATAAGATCTTCATTCCAATCTTCCAAAAATATCTTCAAGTGTTCTTCATTTCACCAAGAACACCAAGAACACACACTAGTGTTCTTGTGTAGCACCTGGTTCCTGGTACGTAAATCTTATTTGAGTATTTTCCATTTTTAGCCTTGGACTCGACGAGTCATAGGTCCGACTCGTCGAGTAGAGACGGGACCCCGGGACACATTTTAGTTGGTGACTCGGCGAGTCCATATTCCGGACTCGACGAGTCACCGTTGTTGGATGAAACCCTAAGTTTCAGGGGTTTGCACCCTATTTAAACTCTCATTCCGCCCCAATATCGCCCCCATTCACCCTCAGAGCCCTATATCTCTCTCTAGCCTTGTTTCCTTGTAAGTTTGAAGTGTTTTTGTGGTGTTCTTGAAGTTTTTGAGGAGAAAGAAGAGTGAATCAAGAAGAAGAGAAGGAGGCCAAGCATCTCTGTGTCATTCCAACATTTCCCCTGAGGTATAACTCGTTTCCCCTCTGTTTGTAAGCTTATTGTCCCTTATAGCTCCATTAAAGTCCTCTTTGAACCATTTCCAAGCTTGTGTATGTTTGAGGGTTTGTAATAAGCTGATTGACCTTTAGATCTAGGCATGGTTGAGCTCCAAGAGCTCAGATCTACTGTCTTTTTGGAACCATATTGCATGAAAGCCCTAGATCTACCCCTTTTGGTGCATTTTGGAAACTTTACGTGATAATCAAGCCCCAGGATCACGGATCTATGTATGGCATGAGCTGGATTCAAGCAGAATCGACCATATAGTAATTGCATGGTAACGACTCGGCGAGTTGTTCATCTGACTCGGCGAGTCGGTTCGCGAGTCTCCGAGTTTGTCCCTTTTTCGTAGTGTCGAGTGAGCAGTGAGTCACGGGGTGTGACTCAGTGAGTCGGAAGCTGAACTCATCTATGGAGGAACTCGGCGAGTCAATGCCCTGACTCGGCGAGTTCAAGGCAATCTCCTTAGATCAAGAACGGACTCGGCGAGCTGTTCATACAAATCGGCGAGTCTCAGCATAAGTGTTCTTCGGATGAAGATGAACTCGACGAGTTGTTCATACAACTCGGCAAGTAGGATGAAGGACTTGAATATCAATTTAGAAGGAGAACTCGTCGAGTCATTGCCTAACTCGACGAGTAGAAACGGGATTCAGGACAATCGTTTGGGTAGGGACTCGGCGAGTTGGAGAGCCAACTCGGCGAGTCAGGTCAACTGAAAGTTGACTCTGACTTTGACTTAGGGCATGATCAGGGGTAAAATGGTCATTTTACCCAAAGGACAGTTAGCAGTGTTTGATTGAGTATGTTGTGGGAATTGCAGCCGGAGGATTTCCGGAGCAGCAGCAGCAGCAGTAGACAGTCAGTTCCCGATCAGATCAGCAGCTACTTCGAGGTGAGTTACCTTCCAGTAGCGGTGGGTCTACGGCCACAATGCCGCCCCACCAGTAGGAGTTGTATGTAGATGATTGTCTCTGTGATATTCATCTAGGGATTACTACTACCTGTGTTATGTTTATGTGCTAGTATGATATGATGCTATGTGCTAGTGACAGTAGGGGGAGATAGTCCCCGAGATATCCGGTCGGTAGGGCCGAAGGGGTAGTCATACCCAACCATGTTAGATAGATTCTGATATTGTGATACATGTTATGTGGTAGTAGTAGAGGGGAGAAATAATTCCCCAGTATCCGGTCGAGAGGACCGAAGGGGAGGCCAGCACCCATATATGCTAGGCAGTATCCGGTCGAGAGGACCGAAGGGGAGGCCAACACCCAGATATGCTAGGCAATATCCGGTCGAGAGGGCCGAAGGGGTAGGTCGGGCACCCAGATATGCCTGACAATATGTGTATGTTATGAGATTATATGGTATGTGGTACAGTGCGGGAACTCACTAAGCTTCGTGCTTACGGTTTTCAATTTTGGTTTTCAGGTACCTCTTCTTCGAAGGGGAAGGAGCCGGCGCGGTAGCGGCATATCACACACACACTCTTGTTTCCGCAGTTATGAGTTTATTCTGGGATTGATACTCTGATATTTTGGTTGTTCAAATGTTGTGGATTTCAAATTTGGTTTGCGATGTGAAATGGATTAATTAAACAATGTTTTATTTATTTATGTTTTCTAAGTAATGTTTTAAAAACGAAATTTTTGGATGTGAAAAGTGGGTCGTTACATCTTGAGCCTTAAACACCCTAACAAGCTTCTACATTGATCCTCGGGTGTGCTCATGTCTTCACTTGACACCTAGCATCTTACACCACTTGTTCAACCAAACCACTCATTATAGGTGAGTTCATACCCCTTAATTAACCTTTTAAATGTTTTTAAATGCTTTGTTATATATTATGTATATATGGGTGGATATAAAGCTTTTACTTCAGTTCCCACACCTTTGGGTAGTAAAGGTGTATAAACTTACTAAGTCATTCAAACAACATTTCTAGTAAACTATAATAGGTATAGTTTAGAGGTATACTACTTACTACTTTCTAGTACAATGAAACATACAAAGAGTCAATTCATACATGAGTCAATACATACTATACAATATATATAGAGAACTTACACTATTACATACAATACATACACATTATACACTATACAAAAGAACATACTAGGATGAGAATCAGAGAGAACATATAATACTCTAGTACATACAATACATATACAAGTATACTATAGCATAAACGTGAACCATTGTTTTGGGGCATGGCATCACCTGACATGGCTCGATTTGTATCCAGAATATCCTGTAGGGAGAGCGTGAATTTGTGTATAGATCTATACTGGATTGACCATCCTACACCTTGTTGCTGGCTACAGTGGGATCTATAGGTCTTCGGGTGACAAATGGCATTACTGTTCGACGTATTACAACGTCGTGATTATACTAGTCAATAAGTACGGTTACAGTTATATCACATTATACATTAATTAACAATTGGTTTAAGGTAGTTAGTACAGCGGTAGTTACTATAATATAATACTACAGTACATCATTATTTTCCCTACTACATCTACTTTGTGATCATTTCACATAAACAGTAATGTAAAAACTATATTTTACAAGTGGAGTTTCGTATAGACTTGTTACCAGGAACAACACCAATAGCAAAGGCACCTTACCGATTAGCACCGACGGAGATGAAGGAGCTCATGACGCAACTTCAGGAGCTGTTGGACAACGGTTTTATTCGACCTAGTTCATCACCCTGGGGAGCTCCGGTGTTATTCGTAAAGAAGAAGGACGGAAGCATGAGGATGTGCATAGACTATCGAGAGCTGAATAAGGCAACGGTGAAAAACAAGTATCCATTGCCGAGGATTGACGACCTATTCGATCAGCTGCAAGGTTCGAGCTACTTCTCAAAGATCGATCTTAGGTCAGGATATCATCAGCTGAAGGTGAGAGAGCAGGATATTGAAAAGACTGCATTCAGAACAATATATGGACACTACGAGTTCTTGGTTATGTCATTTGGACTAACCAATGCTCCTGCAGCATTCATGGATTTGATGAATAGGGTTTGTAAACCATTCCTCGATAAATTCCATGATAGTGTTCATCGACGACATTCTCATCTACTCGAAAAGCCAAGAGGAGCATGGCAAGCATCTACGGGAAGTATTAGAAGTGTTGAAGAAGGAGAAGATTTTTGCAAAGTTCTCCAAATGCGACTTTTGGATACGGGAAGTCCAATTCTTGGGTCATGTTGTTAACCAGGAGGGAATAATGGTTGACCCCGCAAAGATCGAGGCTGTAATGAAGTGGGAACGTCCAAAGAGTCCCACGGAGATTCGAAGCTTTGTAGGATTAGCCGGATATTATCGACGATTTATCCAAGGCTTTTCTTCGATAGCTGCTCCATTAACAGCTTTGACTCATAAAGGAGCTACGTATACGTGGAGTGAGAAACACGATGAGGCATTCGAGAAGCTAAAGAAGAAGTTATGTGAAGCACCGATACTTTCTCTACCCGATGGAGTCGAAGATTTCGCGGTTTATAGTGATGCTTCTGGAGTCGGGTTGGGTTGTGTTCTGACCCAAAGAGAAAAGGTGATAGCATACGCATCTCGACAATTGAAAGAGCACGAAAAGAACTACCCCACTCATGATCTGGAGTTGGCAGCGGTAGTTTTTGCCTTAAAGATATGGAGGCATTACCTCTACGGCACGAAGTGCAAGCTCTTCACTGATCATAAGAGTCTCCAGTATCTCTTTAATCAGAAGGAGTTGAACATGAGGCAACGACGATGGCTAGAACTTCTCAAGGACTACGATTGTGAGATACTTTACCACCCAGGTAAAGAAAATATTGTTGCTGATGCTCTCAGTCGGAAAGTCAATCTGGAAAGGAAAAGGCCAAGAGCGTTAAGAATTGAAGTCGTTTCAACGATTGTCGAAAGTATCAGGAAAGCTCAAGAAGAAGCTTTAGAGAAAAATGACCTAAAGGAAGAACGTTTGGGAAGAACGTTAGTGTTCGGTACAAACAGTCGAGGACTGAAGGTATTCCAAGATCGAATTTGGGTACCTAAGACGGGAGGAATAAGAGATCTTCTGATGGAAGAAGCACACAAGACCATGTACTCGATTCATCCCGGTAGCACTAAAATGTATAGGGACCTAAAACCCTACTACTGGTGGCCGACGATGAAGCTCGATGTTGCGAAGTATGTGGCCGAGTGCGTAACATGTGCGAGGGTTAAGGCACAACATCAGAAACGGTATGGGAGTTTAGAACCTTTACTTGTACCCATGGGTAAATGGGAAGACATCACCATGGATTTTGTGACTAAACTGCCCAGGACGAAGAACGGTCACGACATGATTTGGGTAGTCGTGGATCGTTTCACCAAGAGTGCACACTTCATAGCAGCCAACGAGAAGTGGTCTATGGATAAGCTCGCAAATACTTACGTGAAGGAAATTGTAAGACTTCACGGTGTCCCTCTTACGATTGTATCAGATCATGATAGTCGTTTCACGTCAAGGTTTTGGAGGAGTCTACAAGAGGAGTTGGGTACAAAGTTATGTTTGAGTACTGCTTACCATCCGCAAACTGATGGCCAGAGCGAAAGAACGATTCAGACACTGGAAGATATGCTGAGAGCATGTACCCTCGAGTTCCAAGGAAATTGGGACGAGCACTTACCTCTGGTAGAATTCTCCTACAACAATAGTTTTCACTCGAGCATCAAGATGGCACCTTACCAAGCCTTGTATGGACAAAAGTGTCGTACGCCGTCTTGTTGGCTTGAAGCCGGAGAGAAGCAGTTTATGGGCCCCGAGATAGTCCATGAGACTGCCGAGAAGTTGAAGGTGATTAGGGAAAGAATGTTAGCAGCTCAGGATCGTCAGAAGAGCTATGCTGACAAGAAAAGACGACCGATAACCTTCGAGGTTGGGGATTCCGTTCTGCTTAAAGTCTCACCATGGAAGGGACTTATACGATTTGGGAAACGAGGAAAGTTGAGTCCAAGGTTTATTGGACCGTTCAAAGTTCTTCAGAAGATTGGGAACCAAGCTTACAAGCTGGAACTGCCCGAAGAACTCAATGGTATTCATAACACTTTCCATGTGTGTTACTTGAGGAAATTCACGGGAGATGTTCTCGACATAATTCCAATCTCAGAGTTAAGGATGGATGAGAATAAAAGGCTGATCGAAGAGCCTGAGGCAATTGTTGACCGTAAGACTAAGAAGTCACGACGCAAGATGGTCGACTTGGTGCTAGTCCGATGGAAACATTCGAATGGGCCGAATCTCACTTGGGAAACAGAGGATGACATGATGAGTCGCTATCCACATCTGTTTGCTGATGCATGATTCCGGGACGGAATCATCCTAAGGGGGAGAGAATTGTAACGCCCGGGTTTCAGGGCTAAGCATTTTTGTCAATGTAATAGTCTAGGTCGACTCTTGTAACTCTTTTTAAAGTAATAAAGATGATATATTTGAGTATTATGTGAATTATGTGTGTTTATGTGTATATTATTTAATTATAAGTGTATAATTAATAAATAATAAAAATAAGCGTCAAAATTAAAGTATGAGATAATCCCGATATCTCTACATAAAGTTATAGAATATGTCTCAAGGTTTCCGTACATATAAAGAATGCCGAAATCCGAGTTATAACGAAGAAGTTATGACCCGTCGAAGTTTTACGGTAAAACCGGCACGGCACCGGGAAGCGTAAGTAGTAAATTTACGATAGAGCGAGATTTAGCCTTAGCGATCTAAACGAAAGTCGTAAAATATGTTAAAATAAGAACATCGATAAAAAGAACGCCCAAATCTGACTTCGTATGAAGAAGTTATGATTTTTCGAAGTTTCGGAATAGCAGTGTACAGCCCGAAATTCGAATATTAGATCGAGCGGTTTTTAGCCGACACGACCTGAACGAGAATCGAAGATCTCGTTAAGGGTAGCGTAACGAGAAAAAGATGGGTGAAAACGGATGTCGGATGAAGAAGTTATGAGGATTTAACGGACCAATCGTGTCCCGGCCCGTTAATAATATAAAATTTAAAATCGAGCCAAAATTAGCCGACGGAGTCTAAACGAAAGTTGTAGAGTACGTTCCCACCTTCGCGTGGATATAAAGAACGTCGAAAACGGAGGTCGTACGCGAAAGTTACGAATTTTTAAAGTTGAAGTATGAAAATGCGAAGTCTGTTGCGAGGCTGATGACGTGGCTGCATCTGGGCCGCCCATCGCTGATGAAGGAACGCGCTTCGGATGATGACACCTGCCCTCGCTGTACGCTCCGCGTCCGAAGCCAGTACGCCCCGCGTACCCTCGCCCTTATCTCTTCCGGAGTGCTAGCCAGCTGGTCCGAGGTGGCGCTCCTATCCGATGACTACGCCCCGCGTAGGTCCGAGGTACGCCCAGCGTACCGAGGCCTCGCAGGGCTATAAAAAGGGGCCGATTTTCCTTCATTTCTCACACCTTTTTCACTTCTCTCTCTAACTTCTTTCTCTCTCTACAACCCCAAAACACCTCTAAACCCTAGTTAAGCCCCTTAGCACCCTAGGGAAGCCCCGAGGCTCCCGGAGTCCCGAGAAAAAGGAGTTTTTCGGTTTCGAAACGTTGCTCCAATCAAGTCCCGGTTCTCGATAAAATTCGCTGTAAGTGTGCTACGCTTACGCAATTTTTAATATAGCTTTCAAATAATTATAGGAATGTTATTAGGTCCTTAAAATAATTATTTGGGCTATTATTATGAGTTATATCGAGTATTATTAACGCTTAATAATACTCGGACTAATTAATTTGTCGCGGTTATCGTTAAACTAAACCCTAGTGGTATCGATACTAGGTTTTATCGAAGGAATATCGTTTTGAGAGTATCGAAGCGCTGTCCGAGTGCTGAGTCACCACCTAATCAGGTGAGTGCATAGTTACTTTCAGCTTACACATAGATATGAAGTATTTTATATAAATTACGTGCTATGTGTGCATATTATCTGAATACTTGCTATCTATGATGGATGAACGTTGTTATACATGTTTTCAATGATTTAAACTGTATATGTATTTTATATCTACGAAAATGTTGGGGTAAAACATGGGTAGATGCAATAGGTGATGTGTGATAAAATGATGAGAGGCCTCGATGTTGATGTTGTTGATTCTGTCATCTAGCGGAGTATGGATGACGACCACGGACTCTTCTAGACAGTCCAGTGGAACGCTAGCAGGCTCGCAACCTGTAGGTGTTTGTGAACGACGTGTTCACCGGTGTACTCCATCCCCCACATGGTTGCCTTTAGGACATTTATTGCTGAGGAATCCCCTTAGCAGTAGTGTCCGTCCCAATGATGATCCTTAGGCTAGGTCCCTTATGATAGGTGTTTAGGGACGTAAAGTGAGGATAACGGGAACGGGTAATCGGGTTATTGTTGATTGATGAAATTAATAAACTTATTTATTGTGGGTTGAAAACCCTATGTGCTCACCAGGCTCCCAAGCCTGACCCACTCAGTTTTATGTATTACAGGTAGTGGCGCATGAGCATAGATGTGATGTTTTGGACGAGGGATTACGGATATAGGCCTGTAGATATGAAATAATGTAGTAAGGCTTATATTGTACTGTTTATGCTTTTGATCTGTACGAACATGACATCCAGAGTCTTTTAATGAAATACATTTCTATGGAAATGCTTTTGATAAATCTTTATCATATTTTTGTTTTGGGACAAATTCCGCAACACTTTCATTTAAAATGTTACTCTGATTTTTAAACAAAGCATAAACAAACCGGTCTTTTTTGGCCGTGATTTTGGGGATGTCACAGTTGGTATCAGAGCATTAGTTTAAGCGAACTAGGAATTTGTAGGATTTCTAGACTTAAACTTAGAATGCTAAGCGATAATTGTGAGGTGTGAGCACTAGCTTATTTTAGGAACTCTGCCTAAAATGCCTTTATGTGCTAAATGCTTTGTGCATGATATGCTGTTATTTGTTCGGATCTATGGTCTTTTGCCGACCGGATCTGGAAACCTTATGTGTTTAGGATTCTAAACGTACGACTACGATATTAGAACTAGCATGTAAACGTTTAGGAGTGATAAGGACGATTTAAAACGTCTATCCTAAATAAAGATCTAAAGTCACCTTATTCGGTGTATAGATCAAGATGGCAAGGACCCGTAGCGGAAACGTGAACGCAAATGGAGGTAGGAACCAACCCCTAGTGGTTCAGCAAATACCTGTTGTTGAAGAAGTTGCACCTGAGCCAGTCACCATGGCTGGAGTTCAAGCCATGATTCAGGCTATGCTAGCTGAACAAAGGGAAGAAATGAGACGGATGCTCCACGAAAATAGGGACGAACCTACCATACATGTTGAACCGACGGAGCCAGTTCCCGAGCCATCTGAGGAAGGGAACTATAGCCGCCAAGTGAGTCAAGTAGGGACTCAAGGTGAGAAAAAGGATGGCCCAGAAGGGAGAAACCACAAGGATGGGCGAATGTACAAAAATTTCTTGGGTGCGAAACCACCAAGTCTCTCAGGAAGCCCAAAGCCTATTGAGATTATGGACTGGATCTCCGAGATGGAGATGGTGTTTGAGAGCTGCGACTACAACGAGAAGCAGAAGACTGTCTTCGCTGTGAGACAATTGAAAACTGGAGTCTTGAGCTGGTGGAAGCTATTGGCAGATACAATGCCACAGGGAGAAGCTCTGAAAATGTCATGGGATGAGTTCTTGGAACAACTGAAGGCGCAGTACTGTTCAGAGATAGACCTGATTGATCTGAACAATGAGTTCCAAAATTTGAAGAAGGGGAGAATGAGCATCGATGACTATGCTGCTGCATTTACGGAAAAGATGAAGTTGTTTCCATACCTAGTGCCAACCGAACTTTCCAAAATTGAGAAATTCGCAAACGGACTGCCGGCTGACTTTGGCCCAACAGTCAAGATGGCAACCACTCTGAAATCAGCTGTTCGAGCAGCTAAGAACGTGGAGACCCAACAAAAGGAAAGAGGTCTGGAGAGGGCTGAGGTTGGTGAGAAACGGAAGTTCAATGGATCCTCGAAGTCCAACAAGAAGAGTAGATTCTCGAAGTCTGGTTTGAGGGGAGGAGGATCAGAAGCGAAGTGGTGTGACAAGTGCAAGAAGAAGCACTCTGGGAAGTGTGACGGAGGGGTCACTTGTTACAAGTGCGGAAAGCCTGGGCACTACGCCAATGAATGCACCCTCAACCAGAAAGCCTGTTATGGGTGCAATGAAGAAGGGCACATTTTGAAGGACTGCCCGAAGAAGAAGGAGACAGGAAGACCCAACATACCACCGAAGCCGAAGGCGAGAGCCTTCCAGATGACGCTCGAGGCTACAAAGGAGGCAGCAGACGTCGCTTCAGGTACCTTTCTTGTAAATGGTTTGCCTGCAAATATACTATTTGATTCCGGAGCCAACTACTCCTTTGTATCGCATAAATTTGGTGGGAAATTAGCATTGCCTGTAGAAAAACTAGATAATGCCCTGATTGTAGAAGTTGCCAGTGGCAAATTCGTACCTGTTAGTAATCATATTAGGAACATCGTCATTGACCTAAACGGAAACGAATTCAACGAAGAGCTATTACCCATAGAGTTAAACGGTTTCGACATTGTTTTGGGTATGGATTGGCTTAGCGCTAACGATGCTGAGATTCAATGCCGAAAGAAGATAGTAAAGGTGAACCCACCCGGAAAGGAATCATTTATGGTGTACGGGGACAAACGCAGAGTGAATTCTGGAATCATCTCCTTGATGAAAGCCAGGAAATGTTTGTCCAAAGGATGTGCATCATACTTGGCATTCGTAATTGATGCCAAGAAGGAGAAGAAAGAGGTGCAGAATATACCGGTTGTGTGTGATTATCCGGAAGTCTTTCCCGAAGATCTTCCCGGATTACCACCTGATAGACAAGTGGAGTTTCGTATAGACTTGTTACCAGGAACAACACCAATAGCAAAGGCACCTTACCGATTAGCACCGACGGAGATGAAGGAGCTCATGACGCAACTTCAGGAGCTGTTGGACAACGGTTTTATTCGACCTAGTTCATCACCCTGGGGAGCTCCGGTGTTATTCGTAAAGAAGAAGGACGGAAGCATGAGGATGTGCATAGACTATCGAGAGCTGAATAAGGCAACGGTGAAAAACAAGTATCCATTGCCGAGGATTGACGACCTATTCGATCAGCTGCAAGGTTCGAGCTACTTCTCAAAGATCGATCTTAGGTCAGGATATCATCAGCTGAAGGTGAGAGAGCAGGATATTGAAAAGACTGCATTCAGAACAATATATGGACACTACGAGTTCTTGGTTATGTCATTTGGACTAACCAATGCTCCTGCAGCATTCATGGATTTGATGAATAGGGTTTGTAAACCATTCCTCGATAAATTCCATGATAGTGTTCATCGACGACATTCTCATCTACTCGAAAAGCCAAGAGGAGCATGGCAAGCATCTACGGGAAGTATTAGAAGTGTTGAAGAAGGAGAAGATTTTTGCAAAGTTCTCCAAATGCGACTTTTGGATACGGGAAGTCCAATTCTTGGGTCATGTTGTTAACCAGGAGGGAATAATGGTTGACCCCGCAAAGATCGAGGCTGTAATGAAGTGGGAACGTCCAAAGAGTCCCACGGAGATTCGAAGCTTTGTAGGATTAGCCGGATATTATCGACGATTTATCCAAGGCTTTTCTTCGATAGCTGCTCCATTAACAGCTTTGACTCATAAAGGAGCTACGTATACGTGGAGTGAGAAACACGATGAGGCATTCGAGAAGCTAAAGAAGAAGTTATGTGAAGCACCGATACTTTCTCTACCCGATGGAGTCGAAGATTTCGCGGTTTATAGTGATGCTTCTGGAGTCGGGTTGGGTTGTGTTCTGACCCAAAGAGAAAAGGTGATAGCATACGCATCTCGACAATTGAAAGAGCACGAAAAGAACTACCCCACTCATGATCTGGAGTTGGCAGCGGTAGTTTTTGCCTTAAAGATATGGAGGCATTACCTCTACGGCACGAAGTGCAAGCTCTTCACTGATCATAAGAGTCTCCAGTATCTCTTTAATCAGAAGGAGTTGAACATGAGGCAACGACGATGGCTAGAACTTCTCAAGGACTACGATTGTGAGATACTTTACCACCCAGGTAAAGAAAATATTGTTGCTGATGCTCTCAGTCGGAAAGTCAATCTGGAAAGGAAAAGGCCAAGAGCGTTAAGAATTGAAGTCGTTTCAACGATTGTCGAAAGTATCAGGAAAGCTCAAGAAGAAGCTTTAGAGAAAAATGACCTAAAGGAAGAACGTTTGGGAAGAACGTTAGTGTTCGGTACAAACAGTCGAGGACTGAAGGTATTCCAAGATCGAATTTGGGTACCTAAGACGGGAGGAATAAGAGATCTTCTGATGGAAGAAGCACACAAGACCATGTACTCGATTCATCCCGGTAGCACTAAAATGTATAGGGACCTAAAACCCTACTACTGGTGGCCGACGATGAAGCTCGATGTTGCGAAGTATGTGGCCGAGTGCGTAACATGTGCGAGGGTTAAGGCACAACATCAGAAACGGTATGGGAGTTTAGAACCTTTACTTGTACCCATGGGTAAATGGGAAGACATCACCATGGATTTTGTGACTAAACTGCCCAGGACGAAGAACGGTCACGACATGATTTGGGTAGTCGTGGATCGTTTCACCAAGAGTGCACACTTCATAGCAGCCAACGAGAAGTGGTCTATGGATAAGCTCGCAAATACTTACGTGAAGGAAATTGTAAGACTTCACGGTGTCCCTCTTACGATTGTATCAGATCATGATAGTCGTTTCACGTCAAGGTTTTGGAGGAGTCTACAAGAGGAGTTGGGTACAAAGTTATGTTTGAGTACTGCTTACCATCCGCAAACTGATGGCCAGAGCGAAAGAACGATTCAGACACTGGAAGATATGCTGAGAGCATGTACCCTCGAGTTCCAAGGAAATTGGGACGAGCACTTACCTCTGGTAGAATTCTCCTACAACAATAGTTTTCACTCGAGCATCAAGATGGCACCTTACCAAGCCTTGTATGGACAAAAGTGTCGTACGCCGTCTTGTTGGCTTGAAGCCGGAGAGAAGCAGTTTATGGGCCCCGAGATAGTCCATGAGACTGCCGAGAAGTTGAAGGTGATTAGGGAAAGAATGTTAGCAGCTCAGGATCGTCAGAAGAGCTATGCTGACAAGAAAAGACGACCGATAACCTTCGAGGTTGGGGATTCCGTTCTGCTTAAAGTCTCACCATGGAAGGGACTTATACGATTTGGGAAACGAGGAAAGTTGAGTCCAAGGTTTATTGGACCGTTCAAAGTTCTTCAGAAGATTGGGAACCAAGCTTACAAGCTGGAACTGCCCGAAGAACTCAATGGTATTCATAACACTTTCCATGTGTGTTACTTGAGGAAATTCACGGGAGATGTTCTCGACATAATTCCAATCTCAGAGTTAAGGATGGATGAGAATAAAAGGCTGATCGAAGAGCCTGAGGCAATTGTTGACCGTAAGACTAAGAAGTCACGACGCAAGATGGTCGACTTGGTGCTAGTCCGATGGAAACATTCGAATGGGCCGAATCTCACTTGGGAAACAGAGGATGACATGATGAGTCGCTATCCACATCTGTTTGCTGATGCATGATTCCGGGACGGAATCATCCTAAGGGGGAGAGAATTGTAACGCCCGGGTTTCAGGGCTAAGCATTTTTGTCAATGTAATAGTCTAGGTCGACTCTTGTAACTCTTTTTAAAGTAATAAAGATGATATATTTGAGTATTATGTGAATTATGTGTGTTTATGTGTATATTATCTAATTATAAGTGTATAATTAATAAATAATAAAAATAAGCGTCAAAATTAAAGTATGAGATAATCCCGATATCTCTACATAAAGTTATAGAATATGTCTCAAGGTTTCCGTACATATAAAGAATGCCGAAATCCGAGTTATAACGAAGAAGTTATGACCCGTCGAAGTTTTACGGTAAAACCGGCACGGCACCGGGAAACGTAAATAGTAAATTTACGATAGAGCGAGATTTAGCCTTAGCGATCTAAACGAAAGTCGTAAAATATGTTAAAATAAGAACATCGATAAAAAGAACGCCCAAATCTGACTTCGTATGAAGAAGTTATGATTTTTCGAAGTTTCGGAATAGCAGTGTACAGCCCGAAATTCGAATATTAGATCGAGTGGTTTTTAGCCGACACGACCTGAACGAGAATCGAAGATCTCGTTAAGGGTAGCGTAACGAGAAAAAGATGGGTGAAAACGGATGTCGGATGAAGAAGTTATGAGGATTTAACGGACCAATCGTGTCCCGGCCCGTTAATAATATAAAATTTAAAATCGAGCCAAAATTAGCCGACGGAGTCTAAACGAAAGTTGTAGAGTACGTTCCCACCTTCGCGTGGATATAAAGAACGTCGAAAACGGAGGTCGTACGCGAAAGTTACGAATTTTTAAAGTTGAAGTATGAAAATGCGAAGTCTGTTGCGAGGCTGATGACGTGGCTGCATCTGGGCCGCCCATCGCTGATGAAGGAACGCGCTTCGGATGATGACACCTGCCCTCGCTGTACGCTCCGCGTCCGAAGCCAGTACGCCCCGCGTACCCTCGCCCTTATCTCTTCCGGAGTGCTAGCCAGCTGGTCCGAGGTGGCGCTCCTATCCGATGACTACGCCCCGCGTAGGTCCGAGGTACGCCCAGCGTACCGAGGCCTCGCAGGGCTATAAAAAGGGGCCGATTTTCCTTCATTTCTCACACCTTTTTCACTTCTCTCTCTAACTTCTTTCTCTCTCTACAACCCCAAAACACCTCTAAACCCTAGTTAAGCCCCTTAGCACCCTAGGGAAGCCCCGAGGCTCCCGGAGTCCCGAGAAAAAGGAGTTTTTCGGTTTCGAAACGTTGCTCCAATCAAGTCCCGGTTCTCGATAAAATTCGCTGTAAGTGTGCTACGCTTACGCAATTTTTAATATAGCTTTCAAATAATTATAGGAATGTTATTAGGTCCTTAAAATAATTATTTGGGCTATTATTATGAGTTATATCGAGTATTATTAACGCTTAATAATACTCGGACTAATTAATTTGTCGCGGTTATCGTTAAACTAAACCCTAGTGGTATCGATACTAGGTTTTATCGAAGGAATATCGTTTTGAGAGTATCGAAGCGCTGTCCGAGTGCTGAGTCACCACCTAATCAGGTGAGTGCATAGTTACTTTCAGCTTACACATAGATATGAAGTATTTTATATAAATTACGTGCTATGTGTGCATATTATCTGAATACTTGCTATCTATGATGGATGAACGTTGTTATACATGTTTTCAATGATTTAAACTGTATATGTATTTTATATCTACGAAAATGTTGGGGTAAAACATGGGTAGATGCAATAGGTGATGTGTGATAAAATGATGAGAGGCCTCGATGTTGATGTTGTTGATTCTGTCATCTAGCGGAGTATGGATGACGACCACGGACTCTTCTAGACAGTCCAGTGGAACGCTAGCAGGCTCGCAACCTGTAGGTGTTTGTGAACGACGTGTTCACCGGTGTACTCCATCCCCCACATGGTTGCCTTTAGGACATTTATTGCTGAGGAATCCCCTTAGCAGTAGTGTCCGTCCCAATGATGATCCTTAGGCTAGGTCCCTTATGATAGGTGTTTAGGGACGTAAAGTGAGGATAACGGGAACGGGTAATCGGGTTATTGTTGATTGATGAAATTAATAAACTTATTTATTGTGGGTTGAAAACCCTATGTGCTCACCAGGCTCCCAAGCCTGACCCACTCAGTTTTATGTATTACAGGTAGTGGCGCATGAGCATAGATGTGATGTTTTGGACGAGGGATTACGGATATAGGCCTGTAGATATGAAATAATGTAGTAAGGCTTATATTGTACTGTTTATGCTTTTGATCTGTACGAACATGACATCCAGAGTCTTTTAATGAAATACATTTCTATGGAAATGCTTTTGATAAATCTTTATCATATTTTTGTTTTGGGACAAATTCCGCAACACTTTCATTTAAAATGTTACTCTGATTTTTAAACAAAGCATAAACAAACCGGTCTTTTTTGGCCGTGATTTTGGGGATGTCACAGTTGGTATCAGAGCATTAGTTTAAGCGAACTAGGAATTTGTAGGATTTCTAGACTTAAACTTAGAATGCTAAGCGATAATTGTGAGGTGTGAGCACTAGCTTATTTTAGGAACTCTGCCTAAAATGCCTTTATGTGCTAAATGCTTTGTGCATGATATGCTGTTATTTGTTCGGATCTATGGTCTTTTGCCGACCGGATCTGGAAACCTTATGTGTTTAGGATTCTAAACGTACGACTACGATATTAGAACTAGCATGTAAACGTTTAGGAGTGATAAGGACGATTTAAAACGTCTATCCTAAATAAAGATCTAAAGTCACCTTATTCGGTGTATAGATCAAGATGGCAAGGACCCGTAGCGGAAACGTGAACGCAAATGGAGGTAGGAACCAACCCCTAGTGGTTCAGCAAATACCTGTTGTTGAAGAAGTTGCACCTGAGCCAGTCACCATGGCTGGAGTTCAAGCCATGATTCAGGCTATGCTAGCTGAACAAAGGGAAGAAATGAGACGGATGCTCCACGAAAATAGGGACGAACCTACCATACATGTTGAACCGACGGAGCCAGTTCCCGAGCCATCTGAGGAAGGGAACTATAGCCGCCAAGTGAGTCAAGTAGGGACTCAAGGTGAGAAAAAGGATGGCCCAGAAGGGAGAAACCACAAGGATGGGCGAATGTACAAAAATTTCTTGGGTGCGAAACCACCAAGTCTCTCAGGAAGCCCAAAGCCTATTGAGATTATGGACTGGATCTCCGAGATGGAGATGGTGTTTGAGAGCTGCGACTACAACGAGAAGCAGAAGACTGTCTTCGCTGTGAGACAATTGAAAACTGGAGTCTTGAGCTGGTGGAAGCTATTGGCAGATACAATGCCACAGGGAGAAGCTCTGAAAATGTCATGGGATGAGTTCTTGGAACAACTGAAGGCGCAGTACTGTTCAGAGATAGACCTGATTGATCTGAACAATGAGTTCCAAAATTTGAAGAAGGGGAGAATGAGCATCGATGACTATGCTGCTGCATTTACGGAAAAGATGAAGTTGTTTCCATACCTAGTGCCAACCGAACTTTCCAAAATTGAGAAATTCGCAAACGGACTGCCGGCTGACTTTGGCCCAACAGTCAAGATGGCAACCACTCTGAAATCAGCTGTTCGAGCAGCTAAGAACGTGGAGACCCAACAAAAGGAAAGAGGTCTGGAGAGGGCTGAGGTTGGTGAGAAACGGAAGTTCAATGGATCCTCGAAGTCCAACAAGAAGAGTAGATTCTCGAAGTCTGGTTTGAGGGGAGGAGGATCAGAAGCGAAGTGGTGTGACAAGTGCAAGAAGAAGCACTCTGGGAAGTGTGACGGAGGGGTCACTTGTTACAAGTGCGGAAAGCCTGGGCACTACGCCAATGAATGCACCCTCAACCAGAAAGCATGTTATGGGTGCAATGAAGAAGGGCACATTTTGAAGGACTGCCCGAAGAAGAAGGAGACAGGAAGACCCAACATACCACCGAAGCCGAAGGCGAGAGCCTTCCAGATGACGCTCGAGGCTACAAAGGAGGCAGCAGACGTCGCTTCAGGTACCTTTCTTGTAAATGGTTTGCCTGCAAATATACTATTTGATTCCGGAGCCAACTACTCCTTTGTATCGCATAAATTTGGTGGGAAATTAGCATTGCCTGTAGAAAAACTAGATAATGCCCTGATTGTAGAAGTTGCCAGTGGCAAATTCGTACCTGTTAGTAATCATATTAGGAACATCGTCATTGACCTAAACGGAAACGAATTCAACGAAGAGCTATTACCCATAAAGTTAAACGGTTTCGACATTGTTTTGGGTATGGATTGGCTTAGCGCTAACGATGCTGAGATTCAATGCCGAAAGAAGATAGTAAAGGTGAACCCACCCGGAAAGGAATCATTTATGGTGTACGGGGACAAACGCAGAGTGAATTCTGGAATCATCTCCTTGATGAAAGCCAGGAAATGTTTGTCCAAAGGATGTGCATCATACTTGGCATTCGTAATTGATGCCAAGAAGGAGAAGAAAGAGGTGCAGAATATACCGGTTGTGTGTGATTATCCGGAAGTCTTTCCCGAAGATCTTCCCGGATTACCACCTGATAGACAAGTGGAGTTTCGTATAGACTTGTTACCAGGAACAACACCAATAGCAAAGGCACCTTACCGATTAGCACCGACGGAGATGAAGGAGCTCATGACGCAACTTCAGGAGCTGTTGGACAACGGTTTTATTCGACCTAGTTCATCACCCTGGGGAGCTCCGGTGTTATTCGTAAAGAAGAAGGACGGAAGCATGAGGATGTGCATAGACTATCGAGAGCTGAATAAGGCAACGGTGAAAAACAAGTATCCATTGCCGAGGATTGACGACCTATTCGATCAGCTGCAAGGTTCGAGCTACTTCTCAAAGATCGATCTTAGGTCAGGATATCATCAGCTGAAGGTGAGAGAGCAGGATATTGAAAAGACTGCATTCAGAACAATATATGGACACTACGAGTTCTTGGTTATGTCATTTGGACTAACCAATGCTCCTGCAGCATTCATGGATTTGATGAATAGGGTTTGTAAACCATTCCTCGATAAATTCCATGATAGTGTTCATCGACGACATTCTCATCTACTCGAAAAGCCAAGAGGAGCATGGCAAGCATCTACGGGAAGTATTAGAAGTGTTGAAGAAGGAGAAGATTTTTGCAAAGTTCTCCAAATGCGACTTTTGGATACGGGAAGTCCAATTCTTGGGTCATGTTGTTAACCAGGAGGGAATAATGGTTGACCCCGCAAAGATCGAGGCTGTAATGAAGTGGGAACGTCCAAAGAGTCCCACGGAGATTCGAAGCTTTGTAGGATTAGCCGGATATTATCGACGATTTATCCAAGGCTTTTCTTCGATAGCTGCTCCATTAACAGCTTTGACTCATAAAGGAGCTACGTATACGTGGAGTGAGAAACACGATGAGGCATTCGAGAAGCTAAAGAAGAAGTTATGTGAAGCACCGATACTTTCTCTACCCGATGGAGTCGAAGATTTCGCGGTTTATAGTGATGCTTCTGGAGTCGGGTTGGGTTGTGTTCTGACCCAAAGAGAAAAGGTGATAGCATACGCATCTCGACAATTGAAAGAGCACGAAAAGAACTACCCCACTCATGATCTGGAGTTGGCAGCGGTAGTTTTTGCCTTAAAGATATGGAGGCATTACCTCTACGGCACGAAGTGCAAGCTCTTCACTGATCATAAGAGTCTCCAGTATCTCTTTAATCAGAAGGAGTTGAACATGAGGCAACGACGATGGCTAGAACTTCTCAAGGACTACGATTGTGAGATACTTTACCACCCAGGTAAAGAAAATATTGTTGCTGATGCTCTCAGTCGGAAAGTCAATCTGGAAAGGAAAAGGCCAAGAGCGTTAAGAATTGAAGTCGTTTCAACGATTGTCGAAAGTATCAGGAAAGCTCAAGAAGAAGCTTTAGAGAAAAATGACCTAAAGGAAGAACGTTTGGGAAGAACGTTAGTGTTCGGTACAAACAGTCGAGGACTGAAGGTATTCCAAGATCGAATTTGGGTACCTAAGACGGGAGGAATAAGAGATCTTCTGATGGAAGAAGCACACAAGACCATGTACTCGATTCATCCCGGTAGCACTAAAATGTATAGGGACCTAAAACCCTACTACTGGTGGCCGACGATGAAGCTCGATGTTGCGAAGTATGTGGCCGAGTGCGTAACATGTGCGAGGGTTAAGGCACAACATCAGAAACGGTATGGGAGTTTAGAACCTTTACTTGTACCCATGGGTAAATGGGAAGACATCACCATGGATTTTGTGACTAAACTGCCCAGGACGAAGAACGGTCACGACATGATTTGGGTAGTCGTGGATCGTTTCACCAAGAGTGCACACTTCATAGCAGCCAACGAGAAGTGGTCTATGGATAAGCTCGCAAATACTTACGTGAAGGAAATTGTAAGACTTCACGGTGTCCCTCTTACGATTGTATCAGATCATGATAGTCGTTTCACGTCAAGGTTTTGGAGGAGTCTACAAGAGGAGTTGGGTACAAAGTTATGTTTGAGTACTGCTTACCATCCGCAAACTGATGGCCAGAGCGAAAGAACGATTCAGACACTGGAAGATATGCTGAGAGCATGTACCCTCGAGTTCCAAGGAAATTGGGACGAGCACTTACCTCTGGTAGAATTCTCCTACAACAATAGTTTTCACTCGAGCATCAAGATGGCACCTTACCAAGCCTTGTATGGACAAAAGTGTCGTACGCCGTCTTGTTGGCTTGAAGCCGGAGAGAAGCAGTTTATGGGCCCCGAGATAGTCCATGAGACTGCCGAGAAGTTGAAGGTGATTAGGGAAAGAATGTTAGCAGCTCAGGATCGTCAGAAGAGCTATGCTGACAAGAAAAGACGACCGATAACCTTCGAGGTTGGGGATTCCGTTCTGCTTAAAGTCTCACCATGGAAGGGACTTATACGATTTGGGAAACGAGGAAAGTTGAGTCCAAGGTTTATTGGACCGTTCAAAGTTCTTCAGAAGATTGGGAACCAAGCTTACAAGCTGGAACTGCCCGAAGAACTCAATGGTATTCATAACACTTTCCATGTGTGTTACTTGAGGAAATTCACGGGAGATGTTCTCGACATAATTCCAATCTCAGAGTTAAGGATGGATGAGAATAAAAGGCTGATCGAAGAGCCTGAGGCAATTGTTGACCGTAAGACTAAGAAGTCACGACGCAAGATGGTCGACTTGGTGCTAGTCCGATGGAAACATTCGAATGGGCCGAATCTCACTTGGGAAACAGAGGATGACATGATGAGTCGCTATCCACATCTGTTTGCTGATGCATGATTCCGGGACGGAATCATCCTAAGGGGGAGAGAATTGTAACGCCCGGGTTTCAGGGCTAAGCATTTTTGTCAATGTAATAGTCTAGGTCGACTCTTGTAACTCTTTTTAAAGTAATAAAGATGATATATTTGAGTATTATGTGAATTATGTGTGTTTATGTGTATATTATCTAATTATAAGTGTATAATTAATAAATAATAAAAATAAGCGTCAAAATTAAAGTATGAGATAATCCCGATATCTCTACATAAAGTTATAGAATATGTCTCAAGGTTTCCGTACATATAAAGAATGCCGAAATCCGAGTTATAACGAAGAAGTTATGACCCGTCGAAGTTTTACGGTAAAACCGGCACGGCACCGGGAAGCGTAAATAGTAAATTTACGATAGAGCGAGATTTAGCCTTAGCGATCTAAACGAAAGTCGTAAAATATGTTAAAATAAGAACATCGATAAAAAGAACGCCCAAATCTGACTTCGTATGAAGAAGTTATGATTTTTCGAAGTTTCGGAATAGCAGTGTACAGCCCGAAATTCGAATATTAGATCGAGCGGTTTTTAGCCGACACGACCTGAACGAGAATCGAAGATCTCGTTAAGGGTAGCGTAACGAGAAAAAGATGGGTGAAAACGGATGTCGGATGAAGAAGTTATGAGGATTTAACGGACCAATCGTGTCCCGGCCCGTTAATAATATAAAATTTAAAATCGAGCCAAAATTAGCCGACGGAGTCTAAACGAAAGTTGTAGAGTACGTTCCCACCTTCGCGTGGATATAAAGAACGTCGAAAACGGAGGTCGTACGCGAAAGTTACGAATTTTTAAAGTTGAAGTATGAAAATGCGAAGTCTGTTGCGAGGCTGATGACGTGGCTGCATCTGGGCCGCCCATCGCTGATGAAGGAACGCGCTTCGGATGATGACACCTGCCCTCGCTGTACGCTCCGCGTCCGAAGCCAGTACGCCCCGCGTACCCTCGCCCTTATCTCTTCCGGAGTGCTAGCCAGCTGGTCCGAGGTGGCGCTCCTATCCGATGACTACGCCCCGCGTAGGTCCGAGGTACGCCCAGCGTACCGAGGCCTCGCAGGGCTATAAAAAGGGGCCGATTTTCCTTCATTTCTCACACCTTTTTCACTTCTCTCTCTAACTTCTTTCTCTCTCTACAACCCCAAAACACCTCTAAACCCTAGTTAAGCCCCTTAGCACCCTAGGGAAGCCCCGAGGCTCCCGGAGTCCCGAGAAAAAGGAGTTTTTCGGTTTCGAAACGTTGCTCCAATCAAGTCCCGGTTCTCGATAAAATTCGCTGTAAGTGTGCTACGCTTACGCAATTTTTAATATAGCTTTCAAATAATTATAGGAATGTTATTAGGTCCTTAAAATAATTATTTGGGCTATTATTATGAGTTATATCGAGTATTATTAACGCTTAATAATACTCGGACTAATTAATTTGTCGCGGTTATCGTTAAACTAAACCCTAGTGGTATCGATACTAGGTTTTATCGAAGGAATATCGTTTTGAGAGTATCGAAGCGCTGTCCGAGTGCTGAGTCACCACCTAATCAGGTGAGTGCATAGTTACTTTCAGCTTACACATAGATATGAAGTATTTTATATAAATTACGTGCTATGTGTGCATATTATCTGAATACTTGCTATCTATGATGGATGAACGTTGTTATACATGTTTTCAATGATTTAAACTGTATATGTATTTTATATCTACGAAAATGTTGGGGTAAAACATGGGTAGATGCAATAGGTGATGTGTGATAAAATGATGAGAGGCCTCGATGTTGATGTTGTTGATTCTGTCATCTAGCGGAGTATGGATGACGACCACGGACTCTTCTAGACAGTCCAGTGGAACGCTAGCAGGCTCGCAACCTGTAGGTGTTTGTGAACGACGTGTTCACCGGTGTACTCCATCCCCCACATGGTTGCCTTTAGGACATTTATTGCTGAGGAATCCCCTTAGCAGTAGTGTCCGTCCCAATGATGATCCTTAGGCTAGGTCCCTTATGATAGGTGTTTAGGGACGTAAAGTGAGGATAACGGGAACGGGTAATCGGGTTATTGTTGATTGATGAAATTAATAAACTTATTTATTGTGGGTTGAAAACCCTATGTGCTCACCAGGCTCCCAAGCCTGACCCACTCAGTTTTATGTATTACAGGTAGTGGCGCATGAGCATAGATGTGATGTTTTGGACGAGGGATTACGGATATAGGCCTGTAGATATGAAATAATGTAGTAAGGCTTATATTGTACTGTTTATGCTTTTGATCTGTACGGACATAACATCCCGAGTCTTTTAATGAAATACATTTCTATGGAAATGCTTTTGATAAATCTTTATCATATTTTTGTTTTGGGACAAATTCCGCAACACTTTCATTTAAAATGTTACTCTGATTTTTAAACAAAGCATAAACAAACCGGTCTTTTTTGGCCGTGATTTTGGGGATGTCACAATATCGGGGCCCCAACTTGCCCCTCTTCCTGAATCGAATCACTCATTTCCAAGGAGAGACCTTCAAGAGCACAAAATCGCCGACCTGAAACTCAAGCTCGGACTAGCGTCTGTCCGCATAACTTTTCTGATGACTCTGAGCGGTCAACAACCTCTGTCTGACCTGCTGGATCTGCTCTGTCGTCTGAAGTACGATCTCGGTACTACCATCACGTGCTGCCCTACTTCTCCCCAACAGATAGGGGTCCGACACCTCCTCCCATACAACAGCTCAAAGGGCAGCATACCAATGCTCGAATGATGGTTGTTGTTGTAAGAGAACTCTGCCAATGGCAAATACGTGTCCCAACTTCCGCCGAAATCCAACACACATGCTCGGAGCATGTCATCGAGCGTCTGAATCGTCCGCTCACTCTGCCCGTCGGTCTGGGGGTGGTACGCAGTACTAAAATGCAGTTTCGTTCCCAATTCCTCATGAAACTTCTTCCAGAATCTGGAAGTGAAACGTACATCTCGATCTGAGACAATCGAAATCGGCACTCCATGCCACGATACCACCTCTCTCACGCACATCTCCGCCAACTTCTCCGCAGAAGAGCTCTCACTGATGGCAAGGAAGTGAGCACTCTTTGTCAACCTATCCACAATCACCCAAATTGCATCGACACCCCTCACGGTTCTTGGCAATTTGGTGATGAAGTCCATGGTAATCTGTTCCTATTTCCACTCGGGAATCTCTAATGGCTGCAACTTACCATGTGGACGCTGATGCTCGGCCTTAACCCTGCGACAGGTCAAGCATCTCTCTACGAACCATGTGACATCCCTCTTCATACAGGGCCACCAATAATCCTTTTTCAGGTCCAAAAACATCTTAGTGGCCTCGGGATGGATCGAGAATTTCGATCGATGAGCCTCCTCCATCAAAATGGTACGCATCCCGCCCACGGACGGTACCCAAATCCGAACCTGAAATGTCATAAGTCCCCGGCTATCGGTAACGAACTCTGATACCAGCCCGACAAATCGTTCCCTCTTCTGGCTCTCAAGCTGCACAGCCTCAGCCTGGGCCCCTCGAACAGCATCCAAAACTGGGGTCATCACTGTCAATCTCAAACATACATCTCGCAATGGGGCGCTCTCCGCCCTACGGCTCAGTGCATCGGCTACAACATTAGCTTTGCCCGGGTGGTACAGGATCTCACAATCATAATCCTTGACCACGTCCAACCACCTCCTCTGACGCATATTTAGGTTGGGCTGATCCATAAAATACTTCAAGCCCTTGTGGTCCGTGTATATCGTACATCGAATCCCGTACAAGTAGTGTCGCCAGATCTTGAGAGCGAACACTACCGCTCCTAGCTCCAAATCATGCGTGGGATATCTCGACTCGTGAGGCTTGAGCTGCCACGAAGCATATGCTATCACATGCCCCCTCTTCATAAGCACCGCTCCCAATCCAGATATCGATGCGTCACAATAAACCACAAAATCCTCCATCCCTTCCCAAAGGGCTAACACTGGGGCTTCGCATAACTTCCTGCGAAGTGTCTCGAACGAGGTCTGCTGCTCCGGACCCCAAGAAAACGCAACACCCTTCCGGGTCAACTTGGTGAGGGGCACAACGATCTTGGAGAAATCCTTGATAAATCTCCGATAATAGCCGACCAATCCCAGAAAACTCCTGATCTCGGTGGGTGATCTCGGCACCTCCCACCTCATAACCGCCTCAATCTTGGCCGAGTCGACTAAAATCCCCTTCTGGTTAACAAGATGCCCCAAGAACTGAACCTCTCGTAACCAGAACTCACATTTGGAGAACTTGGCATAAAGCCTCTCCGATCTCAAAACTCCGAGGATCTCCCTCAAATGCTCCTCATGCTGCTCTCTGGATCTCGAATACACCAGAATGTCGTCGATGAACACGATCACCGAGCGATCCAACATTGGTCTGCACACCCTGTTCATGAGATCCATGAACACCGCTAGTGCGTTGGTGAGTCCGAAAGGCATCACCATGAATTCGTAATGCCCATAATGAGTCCGGAAGGCTGTCTTCTACACGTCCTCCTCCCGCACCCTCACCTGATGATACCCAGACCTCAAATCGATCTTAGAGAACCAAGATGTTCCCTGCAACTGATCAAACAAATCATCGATCCTTGGAAACGGGTAACGGTTCTTGACCGTTAGCTTATTCAGCTCACGATAATCGATGCACATCCGGAGTGAGCCATCCTTCTTCTTGACAAAAAGGATAGGCGCTCCCCAAGGCGAACTGCTCGGTCTGATAAACCCCTTCCCCAGCAGTTCTTGAAGTTGCGAGGACAACTCCTGCATCTTCGGAGGCGCAAGGCGATACGGCGCCTTAGCGATAGGCGCAGCTCCTGGAACCAACTCAATACCGAACTCTACCTGCCTCTCCGGAGGCACACCCGACAAGTCCTCTGGAAACACATCCGGAAACTCACGCACTATCGGAACCTCATCAACTGACCTCGGTCTCTCAATATCAGCCCTCACATCCATCACATATGCCACAAAACCCCTACAACCCTGTTGTAGACTCTGTCTCGCTCTGGCGGCCGAACAAAATGCTGACCCTGAACGTGTACCCTCGTCGTACACCGAAAGAACTCCCCCACTAGGGTCTCGAATCGACACCAATTAACGCTTGCAGTCTATCATAGCTCCATAACGGCTCAGCCAATCCATACCCACTATACACACACGTCCCCCATCGCGATCAGGACCAGATCTATCGGAAACTCCACACCGAAGATCTCAAGGACACATCCCCTAATCACATCCGAAGCATACACAGCTCACTCATCAGCTATGGAAACTCGCAGAGGCCGATCCAATGCCTCTCGACGGGTACTAATACGCTGACTAAATGCTATGGAAACAAACGACCGACTCGCACCCGAGTAAAATAACACCAATGCAGGCACAAAATTCACAAGAAAAGTACCTACGCATATGATCATATAAGCATAAAATCTCAACTTAAATAAAAGATGAAAAGAAAATACATACCGGCCACAACATCAGGCGCTGCGCGGACCTCCTCCACGGTCAACTGGAACGCTCTCCCATGAGCCCTCGGGGCCTCGGCCTTCGCCGGCCGAGTCTCGGTAACCCTAGCAGCAGGCGCAAATCCCTGTAAAAGTTGCGGGCACTCGGCCTTCCGATGGCCGGTCTGGTTGCAATGAAAGCAAACCGAGAATCCCTTGGGGCATTCTCTCGCGATATGCCCCTCCTTCCCACACTTGTAACATACTCCAACCCTGCAAGACCCCTCATGACTCTTACCGCAGTTCCCACAAGTGCGGCCCTTCGCGCCCCCAGATCTCGAATCAGCGGGTCTAGCCCGCTTGGCTGCCGGCTGAGACTGAGCCGAATGTCGATCCATCCTCTGAGACTCGGCCTCCTCCTTGGCCTGAGTCTCCAGCTCGATCTCCCTCTTCCGGGCATTTGCTTGGAGCTCAGCAAATGTCTGGTAAGTCGAGTTCGCCATGAACTCTCGTATATCTCTCCTCAGAACACCCAGATAACGGCTCATACGAGCCTGCTCAGTCGACACCTGCTCAGGGCAAAACATCGCCCTCTCATGGAACTTCCGGGTGATGAATGTCACTGAATCAGTACCCTGCTTGAGGGTCAAGAACTCCTGGATCAACCGTTCCCTCTCTACCGGGGGAACATACTCCTCTCGGAACATAGTAGTGAACCTCTCCTAGGTCACCTCAGAAATCTCAGCCAAAGTGAAATTCGTCGTCACGAACTTCCACCAATCCTTCGCTCCCAGGCAGAGCTGGTTCAAGGCGAACCGAACCCTCAAGTGCTCTGGACAAGAGCACGTATAGAAACATACCTCGATGTCAGAGATCCACCTCATAGCGGCAATCGGGTCCTGTGTCCCGTCGAACTCTGGTGGCTTCGTGTTACTGAACTCCCGGAACAGCAACGAGTCACTTCCCTGGGGTCTGGCAGCAGCAACAGCAGCAGTAGCTGCAGCTGCAGCAGCCTCAGTCAATGCGGCGTACCGCTCATCAAAAGTCTCGATCAACATGGTCTTGATGTCTCCGAACATCTCAGGAATCTCAGCCCAGATGGCAGCAGCCACCTCCTCATGAATCATCCGACGGATCTCCTCGTCGCTGACACCACTGGTCCCAGGTGTGTGTCGAGTCCCAACCATGATGTCTCTGAAATACAACCAAAATTATCAGAGATTCAATCGAACATGCTCATACTCGATAACGCAACCCTACTTGTCCTCCGTCGTCCAAAAGATTCTTACTTGAAATGCCCACTGCTCCGGTGTCTTCAGTAGTACGGGCCCAATACTACTGACCACACCGCGCCAGCATTCACTTCAAGTCCTCCTCCTTGGATCTTGGATTACAAGTACTTTATTCTCATGAGCTCCTAACTGCTATCACTCGCTCTCAAAGCATCTCAGCAACAGAAAACTCCTAGGCTAAGGCATCACAAATCAGGTCACTCTAGTCCTAATATGTATACTTAGCCTACTCTAGCATTCATAATATAACATATCTCATAACATATAAAGTAAGGGTACTTTTGGGGAATTCGTAGCTCGGGCGCTGGCTGATCGTACACACGGCTCTGCTCTGTTTGTCTCAAAACTCTGATACTCTTTTCAATAATTTTATTTTATTATAAAAATTCTCCTCTTCCTCAGTTTGAGTTCGGATACGCCCGGAGATGCATTCGAATCCCTCAAACCAAGGCTCTGATACCAACTTGTAACAACGTAAGTTTTCAAAACAAATTTTTCATTTTCAAAACCATCATTTTTCACAAAATAACATCAACACATTGTTTTAAATGTATTTATTACAAAACATCTCCCCATAATCCATAACATAAACTCCACAAGTGTGTATGGATCATGCCGGCGCCTTCCCGCGCTCATCACTGGTACCTGAAACACATCACCCAACAACTGTAAGCATAAATGCTTAGTGAGTTCCCCAAAATACCACATACAACACATACGCCACTCGAGGCTATAATACGACCCTCCGGTCGATGTGTCTCAGCGGGACCCTCCAGTCCCGTAGCTCGTTGGACCCTCTGGTCCGTTCATAGCTCGTTGGGCCCTCCGGCCCGGTCTGTATCGTTGGACCCTTCGGTCCGGTCTATATCAACATACAACATACACATAGCACATAGCACATAATCTCATACATAACACATAAGACCCTCCGGTCTACACAATATACCACTCTAGGTAAGTATAGTGAGAAGACTCACCTCGATGTCTCGGCAAATATCTGTCTCGGAATAAATGTGATCTAGCCTCCGCCTAATCACACAAGGTAATACACTCATAAATACAACTACACTCAACCCTAAAGGTCAACGGTCAACTTTGACCGGACTCGGCGAGTGCACTAGGGCGACTCGGCGAGTCTATACGTGTCCACTGACTCTCTTGGATCCTCTCTTGACACGCCGAGTACTTCTCTGACTCGACGAGTTCCACCTGGCATGAATCGCGGGGCCACCTCGACTCAACTCGCCGAGTCTCACGAACAACTCGGCGAGTTCCGGATTGACTCAGTCCCCCCTGACTCTCCCTGACTCACTGAGTCGACCCCTCAACTCGACAAGACCACTCGCTGAGTGGTTACGGGCAAACTTCATGCTACTCGCCGAGTCTGTTCTTCAGACTCGGCGAGTTCATGCCATGCATAAACTCAAACTCACTTCTGAGGTCAGATATGTTCCATACAATCATAGATCTGGCCTCCCCAAGCATGATAATCACGTAAAGTCCAAACCTTGGTGCTCAAACAACAACTATTTGCTCCTAAATGATGTTTTAGCCCCATATCTCATAACCCTTGGTCAAAACTCCCATGAATCCTCATAAAGCTTAAGGAATAAAGCTTCTCTGGACCTCTATGGATCCCATTTCAAGCCTCATCACATATAGGGACGAAATGGACATCAAATCTAACCAACAAAGGGGGCAAGAAACCCTAAACCCCCATGATCATCATAATAACAGATAAGGGAGCCAAAATATACCTCCAAATTGATGCTCTGGACTCAAAAATCGAAGGATGTCCACTTCTCTTGCCTCCTCTTGGTTAGAAACTCCTTTGCCTTGCAAAACAAAGCTTCAAAGGTCAACAATGGCCTCCTCTCTCTCCCAAAACGCTCAAAATCTCCTTAGGGTTTCTCTCTGGGGTTGGTGGCCGCAAATGACGACCATAAGCCCCTTTAAATAGGTCTCAAACCCTGGAAATTAGGGTTTCATTAAACAGCGTGTACTCGCCGAGTCCACTTTTGGACTCGCCGAGTCCAGACACGAACCTGCGTGCCAAACCGCGATCCTACTCGGCGAGTTTAGACTTCAACTCGCTGAGTCTCCTCACATCATTCAAAAATTAAAAGAATAAAAATAATACCTGGGAATCCGGGTGTTACACTTGTGCTTGGTGAAGGACTTGGAAGAACTAAAAGGTCATTGATCTTGAGGAGAAGCACTAGATTTGGGATCTCATCCGTCTTTGGCTACTATTTGAGGTAAAAAGTCTCAAACTTGATGCTTAATGGCTTAGATCTCTCTTAGTCTAGTTTTATGTGTCTTTTTGACCCCATTGTTGGAAGCATGATAAACCTTCATAGTCCTGATGCTACAAACTCCCATTCTCAATGTTATTTGGTCCTTAGATCCAAGAAAAGACCATGTCCATAGAAGTAGGTTGCTATATCTCGATATTAGGTCTATTTGAGGCATGCAAATCCTTCAAGTTGTCGACTTTACATAAATATGCCATGGAAACAATGTAGATCTATATTCTGGAACCTTAGATATGAGGAAAGGGCTGAATAGACTAGAAATGCGAGGAACTCGGTGAGTTCATAAAGGAACTTGACGAGTTGAGTCGAACATTCCCGATTCTGTTAATGGAACTCGGAGAGTCCACAAGGGAACTCGACGAGTTGTAATAGGAAAGTCCCATTTCTGTTGAGAATGAGGAACTTGACGAGTTAGATCGCGATTTTACGGTTCTATGATTCATGAGAACTCGACGAGTTGAAGGGTAAACTCGACGATTTGAGTCAACTCGGAGCGTTAACTTTGACTTGACTTTGGCTTTGACTTGACTATAGTTGACCATTAAGGTTTATGAGTATGGAATGGTATCTAAGGGGTTGTTTTAGTTCAGGGAGGGAGTAGAGCTGATTCTGGGCAGAGACGCTTAGTTATCATCCGACAGTGAGGTGAGTTTCCTCCTTTATGAATGGGTCGAAGGCACCAATGCCGACCCGTATATGTATGCTAGTATGTTCCGAGCTAAGGTCCGATGTCGGGCAATGCCCGATGTAGATTTATATGTTCTGGGTTTCGATCTGATGTCGGGCGGTGCCCGAGGAATGTTTGTATGCTTGATGTCTTCGTGATTCTTGCATGTGTCTGTTTTGTATGTTCCAGATTACGGTCCGATGTCGGGCAATGCATGAGGAATGTTTGTATGCTTGTGGATTTTGGTCCAATGTCGGGCGGGGCCCGAAGAATGTTTATATGTTTATGTTATGTGATTATTTATGTGTATTTGTTGATATGTTTATATGTATACCGAGCTTTGCTCAATGCCGAATTTCGATCCGATGTCAGGCAGGGTCTGATGCCGAACATTGTCCGATGTTGGGCGGGGCCCGATGAAGTCGACAAGGCACATGACATGTTATTATGTGATTATGTGCAGATATTTCATCTTCAAGCTACGTAGATATACTCTATTGTGAAAGGCTTGCAAAGCCAAATTAGGAACAACCACTAACATATATATATATATATATATATATATATATATATATATATATATATAATTTATTATCTTAATAATTGTAATCAATTAAATTTTATATTTTAAAATGTATAAATTAGTTCTTGATGTGTCAATGAGGTCCATTTTGAAAGGTTGTTATTATTGAAGTGATGTGGATGGTAATTGCAAAACATGTTGTGTATCATATGAAAGACACATGACATTGCACTGATGTGGGTGACCTTAGTGTAAGTTGAATTTTTTTTGACAAAACTGCAAATTAGTCCCTATAGTTTGCTAAAAACTGTGGATAAGGTCCAAAAAAGTTTTCAACTTGCATGGAATGTCCAAAATTAGAAAATCCCCATCATTTTTGTCCCTGGAAAACCGGAAAAGATTGGTTACCCTTTTAATTTATTTTTTCATTTTCTAATATCAATTTTCAATTATTTTATAATTAAAAAATAAAGATACCCCTATGTATGTATGTAAGCATATATATATATATATATATATATATATATATATATATATATATATATATATATCCTGTATGTGTTTCTCCTTAGCCCTTGATCCGTTTCCCTCTTCCCATTTTCATCTTGAAATCTATTGCAGATGGTGGTGGTGGTTGTGATATGGCAGCGTGAAGACGATAATAAAAAGGGCATGTTATCGGCTATGCACTGTCTTGATTTGTCGACGAAGAGCTTGTAGTCTCCTCATCCCTTGTGTCTTCTCTTATAATCACATTCCCATATGATGAAGGTAAGGCCAAAAATTCCATTTCATATATTCATTCCATTGATCATAAAAACGACTCACATCTGTAACTATCATCAGATTCATAATCAGATTCACATTCATCTTCCGGTAGTCATATCCATATCGATGATGATGGTGTTAGTGTTCCTGATTGAGGTTGTTATCTCAATAAAAAAAAAACCAACTAACCTACGTAGATAGGGTAAGTCGGGTGTCGAATCCACGAGGAGTTCGTGGTGAAACTTTGTGTTATAGTAATCAATGAAAAGAACTAATACTTGTAATTAACACAAAAAAATATTTAAAACAAAGAGTAAACCAAAAAGCTTGAAAATTTATTAATTAAAATGAAACTCTCAATGAGAAAAGTAAGGTACTCTTGGTTCAATTGTTCGGTAATTCATATTCACACACTTTATTCCCTAAAATCCTAGTTCAAATACTTAGATATAATTGGGGTTTATTATCTTGTACCACATAATTTGGGTATGTTCATTCAACTAGTTGTCTTACTCCCTACGTCTAATTGGATTCGAAACAATTAGTGAATTGGCAATAAAGTGTCTTGCAACTACCTATTATAATATTAAGATTTAATATTACAAGTTGGAATAGTATATGTGGATTCAACCAAGTGTCATTGTTCCTAAACTACTTGAACTTGGAACAATCGGTGAATTGACAATGTACTATTTTAATTATGAAATCAAACAAGTTCATACAACCCAATTTCAAGTAATAATCAAGTGTGTTCGTCCAAAAGTCCTAAACATCCCAGTAAGTAACCTAATGGTTTATTCTTCCATTGAGTTCATAAAAACACACAACTTGAATTAAAACAATAAATTGCATATTATAATCCATAAACAAACTTGAAATCATCAAATAAATGTGGCATAATGATTAACAAAGTATGGAACAAAGAAACCTTGGGGAAGAAGTAATCATTTCTGGAAATTGAACGAATTAATCATGTCCACCGAAGGAATGATCTTCAAACGTTAATGGATGATGAAATCGGTGAACTCCTGCCTTGAATCCGTATTGAAATAAAACGAGATTGCATTTTTAAATGTTTCTAAGGGTTTGGAGGCCTAAAAAATGCAAGTAAGAACTCATAAATTCGGCCAAGGGAACCCTAAAAACAAGTGCATATGTCCTTATTTATTTTGTGTGGCTAGAAAATAGTGAAATCAGGCGATTTAGGATGTTAGACGTCTTAGGAGACGTCATTGATGTGATGTATGACGCTTAGGCGTCCTTCGAGCATCTTTTCATGCTCTTTTTCATCCTTGATTTGCACTAGAAAATGGCCTAAAACAGGTAGGCGTCCTATAGGACGTCTTTGACACCATGTAGGGCGTCATTCACAAATCCGAGCACTTCTGGAAATCACTGTTTCAACACGAGACGCCCCAATAATGCCCTGACATCCTTGGTGACGTCTTTGACGCCGTGTAGGACGCCAATGGGGTCTTCTTCATTTTCTTGCTCCGCAATCTACTTGGATGTTGACCTTTTTGACCTTGACGTCCTTCACGGCGTCATTGACGCATGTGGGCGTCCTTCATCTTCCATGCACATTTTGGCAATGAAAACGGCAGGATCAATGGAAACTCAAAACATGAAAGCTGTAGGAAATTATATCTAGTTTATGAAAAACTTCTTGCATCATGTCAATCGAAGCTCTAGAGCATGAGATATAACCAAAACTTTAAAGAGTGGTCAATTTTCCCAGCAACATTTTCTTCATTACTTTAGCAATTCGTCTTTGATGTTTGTTAGGTTCCTTTTGCCCGTTTTTCTTGCAGGTTCCACCTACTTTCAGATTATATAATTACCTTCACATAATGTTCAACATTCTATCAAAGTAGTGCCATTGTTGGGAATTACACATCAATTCAACAAATTTAATATGAATTTATTGTGTTATATACATAAATCGTTCGGTTTTAGAAAACGAAATTAAATTGCCATTATCATGGGATTTACCTCTGCCTCAACCTTAGGTTTTTGAATGGGATTTTCTTAATTTCTTTGAAGGGGATTGGGAACGGACAAATATGGTGGTCATCTCCTCCGTCAAGTAGATATATATATATATATATATATATATATATAGCTTTTTAATGAATAATGGTGGTGATGATATATGGCTTTATATAGAGCATATTCTTAAAAGGGAAAACAATATTTTTTTTTCAAATTGTTCATGAACTAAAACCACAAGAATTTCTTGAATTTAGACCTTTCATGCAAGTTAAATTTTTTTTGGACCATATCCACAAGTTTTTGAAAACCACGGTAACCAATTTTGCAGTTTTGTTAAAAAAATATACACCGAATCAAAAGAAACTAGAAACACAAAGATCATCCATTTTAAGGTGTTGTTTGTTTTTTGTCTGCAAATCTTTTTGGCCACTTTTGTCTACGTCGTGCAGACCACGTGCAGACATTAGCCTTCGCAGACTATTTGTTTTTTTTTAAGACTGCAGACCTAAAAATGTATTCACGTCCTCTTCTTGGCACATATGTGGACCAAAGTCTTCTAACATCTTCAAACATCTTCTAGCTTAAAAAAAACACATATATCTTTATTTTTTTTAGTTTTTTTTTTTTAAATTTATATTTATTCCAACTTTATCAATGATAAACAATTTGGAAATAAGAAAGTTACAGTACTTAAAAAAAAGGTTCGACAACTGATATTTTTGACAAATTTCTAAATAAATATTTCTTACAGTACTTAAAAAAAGGTTCGACAACTGATATTTTTGACAAATTTCTAAAGAAATATTTATTACAATAATGGTTGTTGAAGTTGTTTATATAAATATGAAAAAAATCATAATATATTTTTGTATTTTTTTGTGCCAAATTTTATAAAACATTATTTAATACAATATCGTCAATTTATTGGGAAAATATTTGTGATACATTTTTAATTGATTTAATTGA
Organism: Lactuca serriola; assembly: GCF_051521515.1. Taxonomy (NCBI): domain Eukaryota; kingdom Viridiplantae; phylum Streptophyta; class Magnoliopsida; order Asterales; family Asteraceae; genus Lactuca; species Lactuca serriola. The sequence goes on from NC_136408.1 coordinate 3,939,796, forward strand.
AAAACTCGAAATTTATTTCCATCCATTTATGTATCAATTTTTTTGATTCCTAAGTACAATATTTAGGTATAACTTTATGATAAAAATTGTTGGTTTTATTCATGTAACATCCTGAAATTTAGGTAAAGCTATTTAACCCTTCTCTTTTGTCAAGTTTAGCCCTTGAGTGAGTTTTGTGGCAAATAAGTATGCGGGGCGTACTGGGGAGTACGTTGCGCGTACTCATGCACTTAATTTGGACGCATACTCGCCTAGGTACGTTGGGCGTACCCAGGGTTACGCTGGGCGTAGAGGCATGCAAACCCTAATATTTGGCTTGTGCACTATATAAAGGATGCTAAGGCTTATTCCTCAGCCACCATATCAGAGAGTGAAACCCTAAAGAGAGCCTTCCTTCGTCCTTAAGCTGGTGTGTGAGTGTTTTGAGCTAAAAGTGCCTTGGTGTGTTAGTGAAGAAGAAGGAGAGGAGCTTGTGGAGGCTAGAGCTTGAAGTGAAAATTTGGATCTGAGATCTTCAAAGGAAGGAGCTTCATCTAGAGGTATAAAGTTCAAAACTTTCCCCTTTATTTTCATTTGGTGTTGCATGGACCATTTCTAGGGTTAAAAGTCCCAAAGGTGGAGACTTTATGAGTGTAAGGGACTCCATGAACCTAGATCTGTCCCATTTCAGTGATATTTGTGTTATAGATCCATAAAAATCCCAACTTGGTCGTTGTTATGGGGTCATGCTTGAGCTATGAGCTTTTCTAGGGTTGGAAATGGAATGTTATGGGTGTTAGTGACTTGTCCAGCCATGCAAAGGCTTAAAGTCACCAACTTTATGGATTAAGAGGCTTAGAAATGGTCAGATCTAGAAGTTGGACGTGTCACTTAACTGTTTAAGACCCCATGAGCTAAGGAGTCTGAAACTGGGAGTTACGTGGGGCGTAATCCCAGTATGCGCGACTAGGGATGAAAGTGGGTCCAAAACCGGACCCGGAAAACCCGGAACCGTTTAACGAGATTTTTTAGAACCGGAAACCGGACCGGTATATAGGAACCGGTTCCGGTTCAGTTCCGGATACGGTACGGGTAAAGTGGGTCTAGAACCGAAAAACCCGGAAATAGGAAAGTGGGTAAGGTGAAACCGGGTAAAATGGGTTTAGAACCAGAAAACCCTGATTTTTTTTGTAATTACCTCAATCGCATAATCTTTCAACCGTTATAAAAAAAAATTAATAAACAAAAAATTACATTTAGGTTATTGACGACATGAATTTTTTTTTTTAAAAAAAAAAAGTAACGTGATATAACAAAGCTGGTTTAAAAAAAATTACATTTAACAAGTATCTGAAGCAAAAAAAAATATGTATTTGACTATTGGATAATTGTTGGTATCGATTATGTTTCTAAAATCTATCTGATCGTTAAAACTAAGCATTGTGAAGTGAGGTGGTCTGTCATTAAAAGAATACTTTGAGGTGGTCTGTCGTTAAAAGAATACTTAGGCTACTCATCAAAAGTTGTCTCGAATCTAAAATCACATTTGTTTAGATACTTATCAACTTTATGGTTGTCTACCAATTCAAAGCAAAATAAAACTTGGCTAAAAGAGAAACACTCATCAAAAGTCGTCTGAAATCTAAAACATTTGTTTCAGATACATGTTAAATATTTTCAAGATATTCAAAACACCGTTACACTTCCATACATTCTTAATAATTCAGCTTTGATTTCATACTTCATAATTCATATATACTATTAATTCTTTTGTTTAAGAAATTATGTATTTGACTATTGTCGTCAATCGTCCACAGAGAAAGCTAAAAAAACGAGTCGCCGAGAAGCACAGAGAAGTCTTATGATGATTGTCGTCGAATCGTTGTCGCTCAAGTACAACACGGGAAAAGAAAACCAGTCGTATTCCGGTTCCACAATAAACCGTTTCCTATACCGGTTCCACATTAAACCTAAATCGGTTCTTTGGCCCACTAAATACGGACCCGATACATTAAACCCGGTTCCGGTTTTTTAAACAAAACCGGTTCAAAAACCCGGATTAACCGGACCCGTTGGACCCATACCCGAAATACCCGGAATCCGGATAAGAGTAATTTTGAAACCCAATACCCGGATCATTTAAGCATTTTCTGGTTATACCGGTTCCGGTTCCGGTTTTCCGGTTTTATAACTCATCCCTACGCGCGACGTAGGGGGTCGCGTTCCCCGTTTCTGTGAGCTCGCCGGGTACGCCCAGCGTACATGTTTGGTACGCGCAGCGTAACCCAGAGAGTTGACTTTTGTTGACTTTTAGGGTTTGGTCAACTTTAGGGTCTTTGAGCCATGTGAGGGGTAAAATGGTCTTTTACCCTTCTGAGAGTACTAAGAGAGGGAATAGTCTAGCCTTGAGAGTTGTATTGATTAAGAGTGTTTATTTCCTTTGATTAGGTGGAGGCTAGACCAGATTTTTACCGAGTTCGAGAATACCGAGTTACCCGAGGTGAGTTTTCTCACTATACTTTACCAAAGAGTGGTAATTAGAGTTATGTGACAGAGTATCTTGTATGCTTTTGTATGATGTGATTTCTATGTGATTTGTGCTATGTATGATTCAGAGTTTACAAAGTTAGGACTGGAGGGTCCATAGAGTTACGACCAGAGGGTCCACAGAGATATGGGACTGGAGGGTCCCACTGAGACACATTGACTAGAGGGTCAAATAGAGTTATAGCCTCGAGTGGCTAATATGTGTTGTATGTGGTATTTTGGGGAACTCACTAAACATTTATGCTTACAGTGTTGTGTTATGTGTTTCAGGTAATAATGAGGATCGCGGGAAGGCGTCGACATGATCAGTACACATATGAGGAGTTTTTATATATATTATGATCTTGGATGTGTTACTATGGATTGTTATGTGATAGAATGACATTTTTATCACATTTATGAATGAAAGTATGTTTTTGAAATTTGAAAAATTTGGGTGTTACAATTCCTAAGGAGCGAAAGATTAGTGAAATCTCAGTAACCCATTTTTCTATAACTCTTTCTCTGAGTTTTAAGTCTTGGATACAATCAATATTGAGTACATTGATCGTATTGGGTCCTTTACCACTATTTCGAATACCATTGTGGACATGCATTTTGAACTCATACTTCTTTCTCTCGCCTCTGTTTGTGACCATATATGAAGATTCTGCTTCCATTTCTTCGTTGCTATCTGAGTATTCGAACTTGACAACGTTTATGTTAGGATTGTCTTCCTGTTCTGATTCGGTATCAGGTTCATTTACTTTGGCTACATTAAAGTATTGATCAAAAAGTTGTGGCTCTTTTTGATATAGTTCTTCGCATTCTTCAGTTTCCAAGGATAAAGGTTGAATGAGTTTTTGGTCAGGTTTATCATAGTCTTCATACTGAAGATTAAAGAAATATTTCTCGAGTTGCTCGGAGACTTTTTCTTTCATTTTTTCTCCTTCCTAAAGATATCAATCTTCTGGGAGTCTTTTGAGCTACCTAAGTCTGGGTTTCCAATACTAGGATTGGGAGGTGAGTATTTCTTAAGACCTGAATATTTTCCAGGTTTGGTTTTTTGCTCTATGATGGAAATATTCTTGATGTGTTCAAGAATGTCTTTATGACAAGGGCAAGAATCAATCTTTTCAGATAACTCTTTAGTAATGTCTGCAATAATTTTTGCAGATGCAACTTCTAACTGGGTAGTGGTTACGTATTTATTGACTGTTAAATCAATGTTTATGATCAGACCAACTATTTTTTCTTCAAGGAGGTTGATCGATCTATTAAGCTTGGCTAGTGAGGTCATCATATCAGTTGTTTTAACTGGTCTTGTATATTAGTGATCTTAAGGTTGGTTTCCTTAAGAGTGCCTTCAATATTTGCCCTTTTGGCAACTTCTTCCACAAACTGAGTATTTTTTAAAGAGTTTTTTAGGAGGATAGAATGTTTATCAATAGATTGGGTTAATTTATAGTCAACCTATTTTGTTTTTCGATTGTTTCGGATAATTTTTCAAAATCATTTTTAAGGGAAGCTAAATCACTTTTAAATTGATTAAAAGGTTTTTTATTTTTTGAAATATCTATAGAAATATCTTTTGAAACACCAAGGTAATGGCTTATTTTTGAAGTCTTTAAAAGACGTCTTGCAATGATCTGGTTGAGATTATTGCAATGATTTACATTTGTTTGAATACCAGCTTTTCCAGAAGTAGAGAAAACGTATTCTTTCTTTTTAGTATTGTCGTCAAGAGTTTTAATTTTGACTATTTTACCTTTTTTATAAAAATCAGGAAAATCTATTTTATTACTCATTTATGATCTCAATGATTTGTTTGATATTCTGACGTAGACTATCAATTTTTAAAGACATGTTTCTTATTAAGTTACTATCTTTTCTTTCTGAGCTTTCTCCTACGTGGAGTGAATCCATAGAAATTCTTGGTCTAAAAGTTTCTCCTAGAACTTTTTTATTTCTAGCTATGTTTAAAACCCAATAGTTTTCTTGAGGATTTATGTCGCATAATTGCTTATCTTTGACATGGCCAATTTCTGAGAAGACGTCGTCTAGTTCGATGTACTCGTCTTTCTTGTAGTCTATGCTATGGTGACTATTGGTCAGGGCATATCCTATGAGATAGGTTATAGTAAATGGTTTTTCACCTGGACTCATAAGGTCACTTCTCTCAAAGTGATGTATAAAAGATAAAGTTTTATCTATATTTGCAAATTTCAAATCCAGAGCAAACTTTGGATAGACTGAAAACATAAACTTTTGGTAAGCAAGGTTTCCTTTAGCAGAACCTAAGACGCAGTCCTGTCGGTCAGTCTGTTGTCAATTAAGGCCATTTTTATGGGATAATTTATTCCTGCTTGGAATTGGGATTTTATCAAGATTTTTATAGCTCCGATATGGACCATTCTTATTTTTGATCTAATCTCAACTGGAATACTTTTCAAGTTATTGTTTATTTGCTCCTTAGTCAAAAGGGGTAGAAAAACAGCTCCTATTGTGTCTTTTATGTCTACATACATTTCTTTAGTACTAACAAAGTAGAAAATTTCATTTTTCCTCTTTAGAGGGTTTAAAATACTAAGTTTAGAAGGAACATTTTTGAAAATGTTTTCTTTCTTTATTTTTAAATCTGTTTTCTTAACTCGAGAGAGAAGGTCTTGTTTTATTAGAAGGTTTGCATGAAAGTCGTCTTCATCTTCAACATAAGTTAAGATTTGTTTTTCTTCTGAATTATTTTCTTCATAATTGTTGAAATTTTTATTATTCATTTTAAGAATTGTTAACAAGTTAAAATTCTTTTTCTGAGTTCTGAAACTGAGTTTAAAGCTCTATCAAGGTGTTCTTGATGTATTTTTTTGCTTATGAAGGAGATACTTACGTATAGTAACCATGGTTGGCATATATTCGTGAGTATGTTTATTTTGTGCTTGTAGAATTCTAAAATTTATATGCACTAAATTTTTCTTATTATTGAAAATTATTTCTTTATGATGAGAAATTTCAACCTCGATATTATGAATTCCTTCAAAAACTTCACTGTAAAGTGTTTTATTATAACGTAATGCCATTTTTAACAAGGCTCTGATACCAGTTTACATCAAAAAGATAAAAAAAATTTTAATCAATTTTCCAAAGCTTTATCTTCCGAACATTGAAGATAGTTTAATTATTGAAACTGATGCTTCTGATGAATTTTGGGGAGGAGTTTTAAAAGCCAAAAATTCCAAAAACAAAGAACAAATGTGCAGGTACACCTCTGGTAGTTTCAAAGCAGCCGAGAAAAACTATCATAGCAATGAAAAAGAATTACTCGCAGTAAAAAGAGTTATTACAAAATTCTCTGTATATTTAACACCGGTAAAATTCCTGGTCCGTACAGATAATAAAAATTTTACTTATTTTTTCCGAACTAAAATTGGAGGAGACAACAAATTAGGCCGACTAATACGTTGGAAAGAGTGGTTCTCTCGATATACTTGATATACTTTTACTATAGAATATCTTGCAGGAGATAAAAATATGCTGGCAGACTGTCTCACCCATGACTTCAGGTATGTCTTACATCATCCATGATCTTACTTGATCCACTCGAGCCCTATAAAAGGATATGATCCCCACGCATATTCCTTACAAACTTCACTCACAGAAAAGAGAGGGGGAGGATAAAAGAGTTTAAAACATTTACAAAATGGAAGACCTCAAATCCTTGAGGATGAAGAAACAAATGCTCCTCATAGAGCTATCAGCAATCGAACAAAAAAATCAACTTGTATGAACAAGTAGCAACGGTCACCGATGTACCGGAAAGCAAAAGCTTAGAAACAAAGGCTATTCCAGTGCAAACGGCACCTGGTAAAGAAACAACAAATCCGTTGAAAGCTGATGCTTTGCTAAAAAGCATAATAAAGGAGACAACTACTCCTTTTCCACATGGAAAAACTAACTTGTTGGTTAATTCCAACCCTTGTACTGAAGGAATCAGTAAAATGACAATTTTGTCACCTACTAACAAATTTGTGCAAGAGCTCAAATCAGATTACAAAAAGGCTCTTAACAAAGAAGCTGAAAGATTCTATGTAATCTACAAAGGGCCACATGCCGAAATACATACAGACTGGGGAATTATAGAGACCTTCTGCAAGGTCGATAAAGTAACATGCAAGAAGTTCATAAATGAAACAAGTGCACGACTTAGTTTTGCCACCTTCAATGACGAAGCCAATCAAACCAAAAAACCTCTTCTAAAGCCGAAAGTCCAGAAGATCAAAGAAGAGCACAGAGATCAAACAATAACTTTTAAAGAGAAGGGAATAAATGCAAAATTAGATCCAAGAAGAGCACATTGTATCAGTTGAGATTAGATCAAAACCAACAATTTTTATCATAAAGTTATATCGGAGCAAATAAACAATAACTTGAAAAGTATTTTTGCTCCTTGTTACAAAAAAACCCAGATGAATTTGGAAATGCAAAAAATGTTCTCCTACTTTTAGAACATAAGACTGATGAAATTATGCAAAACTTCCTTAGAAATAATAATTGGAATGAGGAATTACATGGATTAGACCTTTTAGATAGTCTTATAAATGTCATTTACACTACCTTCTTATGACTAGATTATGTCTCCAATAAAGACTTCACTATAAATAAGAAAGTCGACATAGCAAGAGTCTCAATGACAAAACTCTAGTTACATGATATTTGTCTCCTTGACAAATACACATGTAGATATGAATCATATCTTTATGATATTCCACAGAGAAGTGAATATTCACAATGAATATCTGCTTATCTTATGAAAATACCAATCATTGGAGAAATCTGTACTGAAAAATGGAAAAAAAAAGCCATTGGAGAAATTCAGCAAACCAGTCTTTTTTATGCAACAAAAATTGCAAAAGAAGAAATTGACAGAATATGTCAAGACAAATATAAACAACAAAAAGTTAAAACTATAAGCAAAGATTGTTGTAACATTCTGTCTGATTTCAAAGATTTTGATATCAGAAGGAAAACCTATACTAAGAAGAAGTATAAAGATAAAAACAAAAAGAAATACAAATCTTTTTGGAAGAAGAAAAAGAGAAGATTTTCTCCGGGAAAATACTTCAAAAAATCTTCGAAAGAAACACCTAAAAAGAATACTTCCTGCCCACAAGGAAAGAAAAAATGCAGATGTTGGATCTGCAATGAAGAAGGACACTACGCTAATGAATGTCCAAATAGGAAAAAAAAATACCCTGACAAGGTCAAGGTATTACAAACTGCTAATAACGAAGGCTATGAAGCTCTTGAAGAAGAATACGTTGGTATACAACATGTTTTCATTTTACATGTTGATACTAATTCCTCGTCATCCTCAGAAGAAGATGAATCAACTACTGATGACTCAGAATAGCCTTAAACAGACTCCACCTTTTAAGAAGGAAGAGGTTAACCATTTTTTTGCAAACCTCCAGAAAAATAATGATTCTCTCATGAATCTCACTAATCCAAACTCTATTTATGTTTCTGATTTCCTTAACTTCAAAGGATATAAGAAATTTAGGGTACACTGCTTTGTAGACACATGTGCATCCTTATGTCTTGCAAGCAAGTTCATCATTCCAGACGAACTATGGAAAAATGCTCCCAAAGGAATTATCGCCATACGTTAATTCGTGCCACTTTTATTTTAAGTTTTTATATAATAATACATAAAAGCTGATATAGATTTGTTAATTATTTATAACAAATTTATAAAAATATTAAAAAAAACAGTTTATTTAGATTCCAGTTTATTTTAGTAGCTTGTAAATGTTAAAAAACAAACAATCTTTTTTTTTCAGACTGCAGACGTTTGGTCTACATTTTTTACTACAGAGGTCTACAGACGTGATCCACAGACTGTAGATATTTTATTTCAAAGAAAACAAACATCACCTAAGAGTGATGGAGAGAAGATGATGATGTGGGAGTTTTGTGGGTGTATATAAGTGTGACCCATACACCAACTTAAAGGGTTGAAAGTTCAAATTTCAGATAAATATATGTTTAGTAGTAACATTTAAAATTGTATATGTGAGATGTTTAAAAAAAAGAAAGTGGGCGATAGGCTCTATTTTAATTTCTAAAAATTTAAAATATTCAACAAATGAAGAATCAGAAAACAAATAAAAAATACATAATAATTATTTGGGACCAAAGTCAAATTCTAAACTGTTAGTGTAAGTTGAAATTATTTTATATTGAATAAAAAATACAAGAAACCACAAGGATCATTGGAGTTTTCTCTATTTTTATTTAAAGAAACAATAAATAAAAAATATATCCTTTATATATATAATTTTATTAAATTAAAACGATGCTATTATTTCCATATTGTTTTATTTGTTGTACACCATTTTGATTTAATAATAACATCAAATTAATAGTGTATAAAAATTAATTAAGAATATATATTTCATAAAATAAATATTAACATCTTAAAATAAAAACTTATAGTAGTATTTAATAATGGAATATATGAATAGCATAACTCAATTAAAATAGAAACAAAACAAAATATTGGAGATGAAACTAAATCCTCACATAAGAATCCAAAATTGCACCGAATTTTCTGTTTTCCTATTTAAATTAGCACATAGTCATCCTCATAATAAATGTACAAAATTCTTTGCTGAAAACTTACCAAGCCCTACTTGAAAAGGGCCAGAAGCATTAGACGTCGACGAAAGTATAAAAAAACAACACATATATATACAACGTGTAGATATAGAGAGAGAAAGAAAGAACGGAACCCATCTGGCAAAATCATTCTTTTTGAAGATCTTGATCGACAAAAAAAGAGGAGTGTGTGTTCTTGGTGCTGTGTGTGTAACTGGTCTCTTCATTGATTTCAGCAAAGTAAAAAAGAAATATTATAGAGATGCAAAAAAAGAGATGGAGGAAGTTAGGGTTAATGCGGCGACTGCTAACGTGCGCAATAGCTTCAATTTCATTGGTGGCTTTGCTTTCTGCTCATTTGCATCTGTTCTTCCCTCCTTCACAAGTTTCTATGCTTCCTGATCCTTACAAGCTCCCAACGGTGATTTTTCTTTACCTCTTTCTGAATACGGGTTTTAAATCTTGAACTAGGGTTTTAGTTTTCGTGTTATATTTGTTGTTATATAAATTAGTTTACTCTTCTTGAATTGATTCTAATTTAGTGGTAAGAATGTGATTATTTTTTTTCAATAGTTTACTGTTCTAAACCAAGATTTAAAGATTCATCTTCTAAAAATTCATGTTTGAAGGTTTCTTATGCTAGCAAATCTTTATTTTTCAAAACTTCAATCACTAAAAGTTTCGAAATTGGGCAAATCATTGCTAACTTTATAGGTATTTGGTTAATTTTTTCTTGTGATCAAATGGGGATTTTAAGGGTTTTCCGTAACTTTTTTAAATCTCTGTTTTTTGTTCTTTTTTTTTTTTGTGGGTATTCTCAAATTGTTGAATGCGATTTTCACCGATCGTGGTTCGTTTATAAATCTGTTGCAACATGAATCTGGACACTAAAAAGTTATATTTCTTGATTTTTTTTTTTTTCTGGTTTTACTTCTTAATGATCTTTTGTCGTCTTATGATCACCGAAAGTACTGTTTCTTGTAACTTTATGTGTTTTTTTTAATCGGATTTCAACTTAAAAATGTCTGATTTTGTTTGTAGCAACATGAAATTCGATACCAAAAGTTGAGCAAAGAGCGAAGCTGGATTCAACCACATTTCTCAAAAGCTCCTCTCCCTGCTCTCAAGGTTAATGTGATTCACTCAACAGATAACTTTTATGATTTCCAGTTTCTACTTTTTTTTTATCTTTTAAATCGAATTAAAATCTTTCATCTAACATTTCACAAATGATCTCTCTCGAAATCCTTGTGCCCGAGTCATTAAGGAAGAGTCAATGCGTTTTTCAAGCCACTCTAACTTGATCATTCTTGAAAAATATAAAAAAAAACATAAAAAAATACTATAAGTTTGAAAAAATGATCTTTCATGTTTTCACTCCTTTAGACTTGACAGTTGGATGGTGCCAACAGCTCATTGGACTCCCACAAGTTATGGAAGCCTCCACCAAACCGTGACTTTGCCCCTTGTGTTGATCCAAGTTCATCTTATATAGGTTAGCAATTCATGATTTTGCTTCTTAAATTTATAAAAAAAAATGATTTATTTGTTATCATTTTATGATGTTACCTTAATGATCTTACTTAGTTCCACAAGAAACTCGAGGCTACTTGCTTGTTCATACAAATGGTGGGCTCAATCAAATGCGTGCTGGGGTATGTTTCTCTTACATAACAACATACTTTCAGTTTTTTCCTTATCAAATCATTGTACTTTTGAAATTTTCTTGTTTATATTTGTAAACAAATCAATGAAAGTACATTAAACGTGACTTGTTTTCACAGATATGTGATATGGTAGCAGTTGCACGTATTATAAATGCAACTCTTGTGGTTCCAGAGCTTGATAAACGCTCATTTTGGCAGGACACAAGGTACCATTTTTATTTAAATGAATAAAATAATTGAAATTTGAAGTTTTGGGTTTCTTGATATAATAAAGTTTATACATGTTTGAATATGCAGCAACTTCTCTGATGTATTTGATGAGGATTATTTCATTACTTCATTGGCTGATGATGTGAAAATAATCAGAAAGCTTCCAAAAGAATTGATGAGTGCTACTAGAGCTGTGAAGCACTTTAGAAGCTGGTCTGGGATTGATTACTATGAGCAAGAAATAGCAAGCTTGTGGGATGATTATCAGGTACAAAATTTTATATCATTTTGCAAAAAAGATGATTAATTTGAAAATTGAATTAACCACTGTTTTTGTTTGTAATTGTGACAATTTTGATCCCTATTTTTTTTTAGGTTATTCGGGCAGCTAAATCTGATTCAAGACTAGCCAATAATAACCTTCCACCTGATATTCAGAAGCTACGTTGTCGTGCATGTTACAAAGCCTTACGTTTTTCACCTCGTATAGAAGCAATGGGAAAAGTAATTAAAATAATTTATATATATTTTTTTTTTAAAATTGAATTGTGGGTTTTCCTTAAAGTAAATAATTTGTTGTTTGTAGCTGTTGGTGGATAGGATGCGGGCTTATGGACCTTACATTGCATTGCATTTGAGATATGAAAAGGACATGCTTGCTTTTAGTGGATGCACACATGATTTATCCATTGAAGAAGCTAATGAGCTTACTTCCATTAGGTAAAAAAAAACAAAACATATTTTACAACAATAAATAATACTATTTATCAGGCACATTTGTTGACATTAAATGTAATGGTTTTATTTTTTTGGTAGAGAGAATACGTCGTATTGGAAAGTGAAAGACATTGATTCAATGGAACAAAGAGCAAAAGGGTATTGTCCGTTGACTCCAAAAGAAGTTGGAATCTTCCTAAGAGCCCTTGGATTCCCTTCAACAACTCCTATATATATTGCAGCTGGAGAAATCTATGGTGGTGATTCACGTATGGAGGCTCTTCAATCTCGCTTTCCCACGTTAATGAGAAAGGTGTGTAGTTTGTAATAGTTTTGGCAATTTGAATTTGAAGCAAATCCAAATTTTTTTCATATATATATATATATATATATATATATATATATATATGTGTGTGTGTGTTTGTTTGTGAAGGAAAAATTGGCGAGTGTTGAGGAGCTTGATCCGTTTGTTGAGCATGCATCTCAAATGGCAGCTTTGGATTATATTGTATCAGTGGAGAGTGATATTTTCATTCCCTCTTATTCTGGGAACATGGCAAGGGCAGTTGAAGGTCATAGGCGGTTTTTAGGCCACAGAAAAACTATTTCTCCTGACAGGTAAATCTTTTGCTACTAATGTTGTTTTACTAGCTTTGTAATTGTTATTTATTTTTTTGTTGTTGTTGTGGATCAGAAAACTTCTTGTTCGTATTTTTGATAAAATTAGTAATGGCACAATGAAAGAAGGCAAGAAACTTTCGAGCCGGATAATTGAGATCCACAAAAGACGGTATGCTCCTGGTCTCTCCAACGCTATCTGTCAGTCGTTTTTATGTGATCAAAAAGACCTCACAAGGGTTAAAATGGTCATCTAGTGATGGGGATGTTAATGTTTTTTGATTTGATTTGGTTTTATCTTGTTAATGGCAGGCAAGGGTCACCACGGAAGAGAAAAGGTCCAATCACAGGGACAAAAGGGACGGATAGATTTCGTTCAGAAGAGGCCTTTTATGTCAACCCTTTGCCTGATTGCTTGTGTCAAATGGAAATGGAATCAACAGAGAATGAAATCATCAAAAAGTCGTAAACATAAGCTCTTGTTGTTTTTGAGAAGCAGAGACTTTTTGGGTAAAATCACAGGCATTGTATATCCATATCCATCCTGGGGGGAAAAAGTAGATAGGTTTCTAGAGGGGAGCAACAAAAATATGAGATTTGTGGAGAGATGGTTTATTGGGTGGGAGAAACAAAAAAAGAAAGGGATACATTACTTGATATAGAATTAGTACTAGTACTAGTACTGGTGTCCTTAGAGTAGAGTTTTGTGTATTCTTCAATCCATTCTTAGACAATGTTATTAATAGAGCAATAAAAATTAAGAAAAGATAGAAGAAGAAAGTTATTAGTATAAGTATACTACACATTAAATACAATCTTTCTTATGTGCAACATTTCACAAATCCGCTAGGTTTCCAATTTAATCTAACTAATTATCTTATTAATTTCTTTAGACTGCAATTGGAGTATGAAGACGTTTCATGTATGTCTTTAACACAGACAAGAGGATCAAGAATAAGTCATGAATCATGATGTCCCATCTTAGACTTATATTTTTGATGCCACTCGTCCACTTCAATGCTAATCAAATGCAATACAAGACGAAGACAACATTACCCCACTTCTATACTAAATAGGGTAAAGGGGATGTAGAGTAGGAAACCACTTCCATAAAAGACCTTCGGCTAGAAAACAGAATTTTGTAATCACAGATGGCCTAGACAGAATGAAGGAAAGATCCCTTCGGCTAGAAAAAGAAAATATAAAAATAACAATTTTGCAACCCTATGAAAGATCACTACATACAAAGCGTTAGTCTGTGATGAATAAAATGCGGTGTAAGTCAGGAGAAAATAAGTTGAAAAAACATAATAAATCTGTACGAGAAGAGGAGTGAGGGTAAGCAAGAGAGCATGCATAAATACCTAAGTGGTAAAAACATTCACCCAAAGAAAACCTTTAGCAGATACTAGCTACACATGTTGAAAGTGAATAGAGAAACAAAACTAGGTAAGGCTGAAGAGTGTAGTGATGTTTTTACCTATCAAAATTTGGTGTTATATAAGTTTTGCAATTCTTAACCATTTTTTGTCTACCAGTGGGTGTGGTGTCATCCTTGCCTACCGACTTTTTTTTTTAATTAAAAAATATAATGCTTAAATCCCATGTAATGTATTTTATGTGATGCTAATTGTAAAAGCCTCTCAATGCATATCATAACTCTTCAACGACAATAGTGAAATGTCATCGACAAAAACCCCATGACATCGTGTAGCCTAAGAGAGTGTCCGAGAGGCATAAACAAAGAAGAGGAATCTATGACCTAAGCTACATCAATAATACTCCATAACCCAAATTCTAAGCCTCTCCAATCTCCTATATTAGGTCATGTCCTCAGTAAGTCCTAACTTTTTCATGTTTGACCTAACATTATCTTTCCATTTTCTTCTCGACCTACATCTCCTCCTTGCATCGGACACTATAGTAGCCTAAACTGTCTTAACAATCGTTATCACCAAACCACAAGAATTCCTAATTTTCGTGTTTGGTATCATGTCCAACAAATGACTTGCCACATTTCCACTAAACCTTCTCATTTCTACAACCTTTATCTTCTTTTAATATTCTTTCTTTATCGGCCAACATTCAATCCATACAATAAAGCCTACCTAATGGACACCCTATAAAATTTTCCCTTAAGTTTCAATAGTACTTTCTTGTCACACATAACACCTATTATTGCCCTCCACTTTAACCAATCACCTTCTACCGTGTGCAACGTCATCCTCCACCTCATTCCTTACGGATCATAAACCATAAGGCTGAAAGGAATGGTAGCATTTAGTAGCATATGCTAAAACACTGCCACCTCATATTTTTTTGACACCTAAGCATAATAAAAAGATGATATGGAGAGCCAGATGTGTTTAAAAGATAATGTTTTTTTCTTTAATCAATTAAATGTTTATTTTAAATATTTAAATAATATAAACTTTAAAATAGGGTACAACTTGTTAAAGTGGAATTACAGACGTTAAAGCTGGAATAAATCAAAAGATGAATTGGACCACCTTTCTAGGTGAAATGGGACCACCTTTCTTTATCATCCTGCTCTCTTTCTTCTCGTCAAGAGGATGGCGAACCTGAAATAGCGCATGAGCATAGCGCCTAGATATGGTGTAGTAGCGAGTTGCCATGTAGACTTGGCGAGGGTTGTGGCGAGGCCACTCCCTTAAGCCTAAGTACTTGAAACTCTCATTTTGGGCCTAAAACACACACTTTTATTCCATCATTGTTTTGCTCCTTGCTAAAATTGTACCATAGACATAACCCTAAACCCTAAAGGTCTCAATAATCGCTTTGAAAATGCACATTTAAATGTCCCCTTGCTTTCAGAAGCCCTAATAACCAACATTTTAGTTATTGTACACAAAAAAACGAGCATGATAAAAAGATCAATAAACACCACAATACTAAACAAACGATTAATCTCCATAATATCATCCAACAACATGAATCTCAAGAACAATAGAACTTGATACTAGCACTAAGGAGGTACAAACTAGAAAGCTTAATATCAAACATAACATAACATCTAGATTTAGATTTAAGCAACACAAACATAAATGGGATGACAAATCAAGCCCTCTCCCCTCTGATACGCCTAGCAAGCTGAATGTCTTTGGGCATGATGGTAACACGCTTGGCATGAATTGCACACAGATTGGTGTCCTCAAACAGCCCCACAAGGTAAGCTTCTGCTGCCTCTTGGAGTGCCAGCACTGCATGGCTTTGGAAACGCAGATCTGTCTGCAAATCCCAAAAATAGCAACACACTTTAAGAATCAATCACCACCAATTTTATTATCTTTAAGATTGTTTTGTGATGATACAATATGATCTACTGACCTTGAAATCCTGAGCAATCTCACGAACAAGCCTCTGGAAAGGCAGTTTCCTGATTAAAAGTTCAGTACTTTTCTGATACTTACGGATTTCACTGCATCATATTAATTAATACCATCAAAACATCATCAATCAACAGTATATAAGATTGAGTGAAATGAACTTAAAAAGGTACAAACCGAAGGGCAACAGTTCCAGGTCTGTATCGATGAGGCTTCTTCACACCTCCAGTTGTTGGAGCAGACTTGCGAGCAGCCTAACATGCCACATCATCAAAATCATAACTTTGTTTTAGAACTAATTAAGATCTCTGTTTCTCAATTCTCATCAAGCAAAATTGGGACCCACAATGTAGAAATTTCAAATGGTAAAAAAGGGTGGATTAGGAAAAAAAAAAAAAAAAGAGAGAGAGAATGATACCTTGGTTGCGAGTTGCTTCCTAGGGGCCTTTCCTCCAGTAGACTTACGAGCAGTTTGCTTAGTACGAGCCATCTACAATAATTGTAATAGTTGTTTAAAAGACAATAAAGATTTGCACTACATATCAAATCAGAAACCAAATACACTAGAAAATAAAAATAAGAAAAAGAAAATATGTTGATTGAAGATTTGAAGATGATGATAGCTTGGTAATTTCATATTTCTGTTCTTGAAATCTGAACTTTTTGATCCTAAATAATCATCTAATCGAAATTACAGTAAATTCTTTAACTAACCCTAAAAAAACTGAAGTCGCAATAATATGTTTAAAGGCACATTCAAGCACCCCCATACACATTAATCTGTTCGTCATATTTTGCCCCAATTTCGGCTATTTGAAGAATTTTAAAATCTTTTATAAGCTGCTGACAGTTACATTATAATCATTCCATAGGATAACACCCCCAAAAGGTATATGCAAACACAGAAAAATTAGGGACGAAGGGGATGAGCAACATAAATTCAATTAGGGCTTTACAAGGTGTACGACTACACGAAGCAAACTAATTCATGCTTAAATCAAACAATATGTCCACACGCGAATTACTTTCTCCAACTATTACCAGCCTAATATCAAAATTGATCAAGGAAAGATTTGGGGAACCCCTAATCAAAACACAAGAGCGAAATTAACAGAAACATGGAAAATCGTTATATCCTAAACCCTAATTTGTAAGACAAGCAGATCGAAGATGATACGAGAAATATAGAGAGATGCATACCTTTCACCAGTTATTATCTCCAAAAGCTTCACAATATTTGGTACAATTTCTCTATTCCCTGCAAGATCCTTGTATTTATAGAGCTTTTCCTTTGAGGGGACTGGATAGACCCGATTCGGAAATATTATTGGGTTTGGATCTTTTTTAAATACGAAACCAAACGAATTATTGTGTGTATTTATTTTTGGATCTTTTTGCCCCCTTCTTTTTTATTTATTTATTTATTTTTAATGTTATTATTATTTTTTTTACTGCCCTTTCAATTTTTTGTAGTTTTTGTTTTTTTCCCTGTGTTTTTCTCTTTTGGTAGTGCCGTAGTGGTTTGCTTTTATAAAATTTCTGCCGAAAAAGATATTGTTTAAAACATATTATTTTAATAAACTACAAATATAGATTATCTTATATTTAGATTTTTCTTTGAAGTTTCTAATAATTACGACCTGAAATTTGTCAATCGTTAAAAAAAAATTCTAAGTTCTAGCTTTAAATAAAAAAGAAATTTCTAAGTGCTAGCTTTAAATATCTTTTAAAAAAATCCCTACAATTTAAAATAAATAAAATTATAATCTATGATAATTAAAAAAAAATAAAAAATATAATTTAAAATTAGTGAACTTGAAAAAAAAAATAGTATCTATAGGATTAAAGTTATCAAGATCGGGATCTTACGTAAGATCGTTTCTGATTTTGCAAAATCAGGATTGAGATTCTAAGATCTTACAAAATAAAACATAATTTTAATTTATTATTTTAAAACATAAAAATATTTCAAATATTCAGTTTTTCGTTCAAAAGTTATAAAAACTTCAAAACATTAGTTACAGCCCACAACACAAAATGATAAATGATAAACTAGTAAAAAGATAAAAGATATAAAATGGTAAATTCATTTTTTTTCAAAATAAATAATAAATAAATAAAGGGAAGATAGGATCAAATCGGATCCTGATTCTATGATCCTACCTATGATCCTTTGACCCTACTTCAAATGTGATCCATATACAACCCAACTTGTTTTTCTTACCTATGATCGTAGTACGATCAAATCGCGATTTGACAACCTTACATAGGATTGTAATTTTAGATTTGTGAAATTCTTTTTAAAACAAACCAATTTTGTAAGGGCATTCAGAGTATCCACCACTAACCACTAATGTGGTGGGTGTCGTTTCATCACCAGACACAACCACTAAAAGGTTAATATGACACCATTATAGCCCTCTTATTTCTTTAATTATTATATAAAAAATATATAATTTTAATTACTTAAAATATAGAGAGAGGTAGAGAGAGTTAGAGAGAGAGAGAGAGAAAAAAAAAAGCTCATTGGTTTTGATGGTTCGTCCTCCCCACCACAATTGATAACGACCATTAGCCATCACTAACCATTGAGATGGTGTTCACATTTGTGGTTCGTGGCCAGTTAGACCACACTCTCATTCGTTATATGTATACCAGTTGGTCTAAAAACAAATTTGAGGGGCACTTTAAAAAATGATAAATAAAGACTAACTTATAAAGATGTAAAACTTTTCGGTATTTTCCCCATGCTATCCATGTCAAGGGACGTGGAAAGCTTCCATGTCAGCAAACAACACCGCTACAAAACCACCAATGTGGTGCCCGATATACTTTCATTGTGAAGAAGAGAAAAAGAAGAAGAATAAAGGTGATTGGGTGTGGTCTACTATGATGTTTATGACGACTCATAACAATTGTTGCACAACGATGTGGGTGGTTTGCACGCTCATGATGGCCTTGTCACTTGGCCAAGAGCCCAGGTCGTGAATGGTATACCCTCTGATATAATATTTTGTATTAATATGTTATTATTAACATTAAAACATAATAAAAATCTATCAAAGTTATTCAATATTTTAAATAACTTTGATAGATAATTACTTTTTCAGGCCTTAAATGATAAAATAAATATTTTATGTTAATATTTTATTGTTAACATTAAAACAGAATAAAAATCTTGTTTTTTAAATTAATGTAATTAATCATGTAGACAAATACATACTAGTATATGTTATCATTTTGTAAGTTTTTAGTTTATTATAGAAAGAAAAGTATATTGTTATTAATAGTAAAACTTTATGTATTATAGTTTACAATAAAAAAACGGAAGTTACTATATGTAATTTCCATCGAGTAAATTACAAATTTCACAAAAGATTTTTTTTAATGTCTAGGTCTAATACGTTCGTCCATCTTCTTCCTCATTCTGTTCGCTTTTGTTCTGTTAGCTTCGGTAACGTAAACATGCGAATTCTATACGTCTTATTTACAACAACCGATGTATTTTTTTTTATGAAAGTGTTTATCAATTATATGATATTAAGATGAAGTTTTAAAAAAAATGTTTGAATAAACCTATGTGATATTAAATCCATAAATTGTTTTTGAACGGGTAGCAAATTTTGTTTATATACATAAATGACTTAATGACATAAGTAAAAGAGTAATTAACATGTGTGTATGCACTTGTCATGAAAAATAAATGAGGTCCATCCATAAAGTTTTTAGGATTGTAACAAACTAACAATGGTAAAATGGTAAATTATTTTCTATGCATAACAAACAATTTCTTATAGTAGGAAACAGCTTATCAAATAACAGTTAAAAAAAACAATATGCCATTTTTATTTTATATAATCCAAAAAACTTACATATTTGATGTACCAAATCATAACATCTCTAATATAAACTTATTATCTTTAATTTAATACTAATAAATTTAATTTTTAAAGGACATGCGTTTGATTTTTGTAAGATAAAATTTGTTTTCGCAAAATATTTATGTTTTCGTATTTTCATAACAATCCAATGAGTTTTGAAAATTAAAAAACTAATGAATGAGTTTTTTTAGAAAGGCGCTAATACAAAGTCTTGTCATTTTATATCCAACATGGACGCAAATCGCAACAATAAAATTATCGTAAGGACGGTCGCAAAAATAAAATAAAATTGTTAATGTAATTTCAATAAGGGATAATGACTTAAAAAGGTAATATATTCTTCGATTTGTACATATTTGGTCACTGAGTTTATTTTTTGTTCACATTTACCCCCTTCAACTTGTTAAACTGTACACATTTAGTCCTTATGACTGGTGATTTCAGGTTAACCGGTAAAAATGTCTTAATAGGGTAATATATTTCTTATTTTGTACACATTTAATCCTTAATATTTTTGTACACATTTAGTCCTTAATTTTTTTTGTTTGCAAAATAATTTATTTTTGTTTTTGTACTCATTCAATACTTATGAATGTTTTTTTTAAGTTTTCTCACAACATCTTACATGGAACAATACTAACGAGGTGTTTTAGGCTTTTGATGCTTATGTCCATCGCGATCTCGACTACTTGGTTGCTTAGGTCATGTGTTTTGAACATCATAACTTTTTCATACTATCTCGAATTTTAACGATTTTTATATCTATGCGTTTGTATTTTAGTCTACTACAACTTTCATTTATATTACTCCCGTTAAAGTAGTATATTTTTTAATTATGATCTTTATATCCATACATTTTTATGAATGCATGTATGGATTTTTTTTTTCATAAAATCGTAAATAAAAACATATTAAATTTTAATGGGAGTAATCTGAACGAAAGTTATAGCAGACTTAAAAAACGAACACGTAGATATAAAGATCGTTAAAATCAGATATTGTATGAAGAAGTTACGACGTTCGGAATACAAAATGTAAGCCAAACCACAAGACCTATACAACCAATCAGTCAAGCCTGCCATGGACATAAGCATCAACAACCCCAAACACCTCATCAATCAGGGGCGGGCGCAAGATTTGGTAATAGGTGTTGCCGATAAGTAGAAAAAGAAAAAAAATCGAAAAATTTACACTGCGTATAGAAAAAGCAGGGGTTATCGGTGCCACTGCGGGCACCCAAAGAGAATCGTCTCTGTCATCAATGATAGTCTCATGTTAGATGTCGTGAGAAAAACCCTAAATAAATCATTCATAAGTACTGAATTTGTATAAAAACAAAAAATGACTTATTTTGAAACAAAAAAAATATTAAGGACTAAATGTGTACAAAAATATTAAGGACTAAATGTGTACAAAATGAGAAATATATTACCCTAATAAGACATTTTTTCCGAATAACCTAGAGTAACCGGTCATAAGGACCGGATGTGTACAGTTTAATAAGTTAAAGGGGTAAGTGTGAACGAAAAAAACTCGATGACAAAATATATACAAATTAAAAAATATATTACCCTTTTAATAAGTTAAATCGGTCAATAATTTACTTTTATTACAAATTGGTCCACATGGATTCGGGTCGGATAAATTCTGTTAATGATCCGGGACTTGTCACTAATAAGATCACATAGCCACAGAGGTAGGACTAGAAATTTCCCAATGGATAGGATAAAACCCACGCACACCCATCCACTTGGATTGCACATAATAATCTCAAATTCAAATAGACCACGAGCTCGAAGAAGAAATCAGCAACAATGGGGTTGATTTCCTTCCTCTCAACAGTCCCATCTTTGCTTCCAATAGCTCCATTACCCTCCTACAGTTCCTCCAGATGCCCAATTCATTCTGTAAGTACATTTACTTGAATAATCATCACTTTCATTATTGTGTGTTGATATGATGGTTTCCTGAGTTAATTCCATGAACAGGGTACCATTAGTTGTAAAATTGACGATGCTGGTAGCCATGAGATTAATGGTGTTCGAAGGAGGGACGTTCTTAACTGCTTTGGGGCTGCCATTAGCATGGTGATTATGCTTCTCTTTTACTCCCTTTTTCAGTTTGTATTTTCCGTTATTGTTCAACCCTCGATTTCATTAATTCTAATAATTTTGTAGCAACTGATTACAGAAAACCAATGTACCTTAATGCAATAACTACAGTGATCATAAAAGTAATTACAACCTTCTTAATGTCATAACTCAAAGCTGCAATATCACAATGGGAAAAATACGATGTTAATTAAGATATGAAGAAACTTAAAACTTATAGTTCTTTGATGAATTTGAATGATGTGATCATTGAGTTTCCGCCAGTTGTTCTCTCTTCATAGGAATTGGTGGCAAGCTCCAGCCCAATCTCGAGCCCATTCATTGAGGCAGCTAATGCTGCTGATTTGATACAACGAAGACAACGTTCAGACTTTCAATGTAAGCTCTTCAATTGCTTTTATTTCAACTCATGCTTTATAATATGATTTTTTTTTGAACTTTGCTGATGTGGATGCCAAGTCACAATTACATATCAACTACATCAGTTTATGTGAATTACAGTTTACAAACACTAGTAATTATATTTACAGATACTTGAACTTGAACTTTTTCTTTTTTTATTTGGCAGCAAGTATAAAGATGACCCTCTATAAAGCCATTAAGGTAAACCATGCAGTTTATATTTCTGTTATAAGATATTTAGATAAAGAAATGTAAGCACATTGCGTATTGATATTTCCTGCAATTTACCCTTTAGAATTTCCCTTTTTGGAGAAATCTGAATTGTTATTTGAATTTCAGGCAAATCCAGAGCTGATTTCACCCCTATTAACATTAGCACTTAATGATTCTATGACATATGATAAGGTCTGAATCATAACATATAATTGTTACACTTTAGCTTACTTAGTGAGAGTTGTTTTATTAGTTAAAATTAATTTCGTTATTGTTAAGCTTTTAGCCAACAAAAACTGGTGGCCCTAATGGATCCATACGCTTCAGGTACTTCCCATCTTCCACATGTTACAAAGCTCTTAAAATGTTTGAATTTATATTTTTTTTTGTGTGTGTGTGTGTGTGTGAAGCTCTGAGATTGAGAGACCAGAAAACAAAGGACTTTCTGCTGCTTTATCGATGGTGGAAGAAGCAAAAAAAGAGATCGATTTTTACTCTAAAGGTGGACCAATTTCATACTCCGATCTCATCCAATTAGCAGGTTTGGTGTTTGTCCGATGTTTAGGAAAAATGAATGAGGGCAAATCTGTAAAATATAAAGTCTTGATTAAGTAATTTGGGATTTGAATTTAATGTAGCTCAAAGTGCTGTTAAATCTACATTTTTGGCATCGGCCATTAGAAAATGTGGTGGTAATGAAGAAAAGGGGAACTTGTTATACTCTGCTTACGGATCAAATGGACAGGTTTTTCTTTTTCCCTACATTTATAAATAAATCTAATCTATTCTTTATTAGTATTATTTTATTCAAAAAAAATATATTTTTAAATTTTACAGTGGGGATTATTCGATAGAAATTTTGGAAGGTCAGATGCTCAAGAACCCGACCCTGAGGGAAGAGTACCCAATTGGGCAACCGCAAGTGTTCAAGAAATGAAAGACAAATTCATAGCCATTGGTTTAGGTCCTCGACAGGTGGGTGAATTTTTTTTATATTCTTTTTAAAGGATTTTTAAAGGATATATATATTTTTTTTACTAAAAAATAATAATTGTAAGAAAAAAGTGTTAATTACAAAAATTATATTACAGCTAGCAGTGATGTCAGCATTCTTGGGTCCTGACCAATTAGCAACGGAAGCTAAATTAGCAACGGATCCAGACGTTGTTAAATGGGTTGAGAAATATCAACGAAGCAGAGAGACTGTCTCAGAGACCGACTATGAGGTTAATTAGCACAAAATATTAATATTAAAATTAAAATGCATAAGTTTGAAAAACGAAAAATCATTTATTATAAAAATGGGTAAATTATCAAATACGGTGGACATGGAATCATTGATTTTGTTGTTGTTTTTTTTTACAGGTGGATTTGATTACGGCTCTTACGAAAATGAGTGGTTTGGGTCAAAACATCAATTATGAGGCTTATTCGTATGCTGTTCCGAAGATTGATTTCAAAAAACTTAAGTTGTGAAAAGTTTGATATGAATTATGGTATCATGAAATGAGCAATAAAATCGGTTTTTGTTATCGGCATAACATACATTGCTGTTTTGTGCATGTAACACTATTCTTTATACTTTCATACTTTCATATTCGTACATAGAATTTTATGAGTTGTAAACTTATATTGCCACAATGATGTAAAATACATTATGTATTTCTGTTTTGATTTATCAAGTAACATGAATGATCAGTTTTTTTTAAAGATGATTTGTTTATTCAGTTTTTATTAATTTAATTATCATCGTACAACGAGTGAGATGACAAATGGACAACAAGCTACGCCGCTAAGCCTTTTTGTATGGTAAAACTAATTCTTTTAAAAACTATATCTATAGATCTAGGGATATAACATTGCTATGTATGATCCGTTGTACTCTATTAAAAAGCTCTACCGCATCCGGCGCGAGGAAACCAAACGTATCAAATGCAAATGGTATGAACACGTGTTGATTTTCTATGCACGATTTTTCATGTTTGGTGACTTTGCCTGTAGCAACTTTTATAGTAGTCTGTCCCGCCGTGAAACCCCCAGGACTCAAGCCCACGAGAGGAGATACCCTTGTAAGGTCCATACATGCATGTTTCCCTTCGACCCATCCAAAAATCAAAATGTCCGTCGGTTTAACGGTTAACCTTCCTTTTGCCAGGTCAGTCAAGAAATTCACAGGTGCCTTTTTCTTGGCGGAAACCCCGACACGCTTAAATATGTCAAACAAAACACCCCTAACCATTCCGTGCCTGTATTTGAACCCCATGAGTTTTTTACAGTGAACTGCATGCTCTCCAAAAGAGTCCAAACATGTCTTACGACACACCAAACATATCTCATCAGCTCAGAATATTGGCTAAATCCAAAAGAGACATATGTTGGCTAAACCCATCTATAGGGATAGCTAGAAGAAAATCTTGAGCATGTGGTGCACGTAAGCACTGAAAAACCGCTTCGTGTCGAGTCGTTATGTCGAGATGCACTTCCATATCTTGGACAATTTTACGAAAAAGGAAACTCGCCAATGTGGTATTGTTACGAAGAGAAGCCAATGCACAATCATAATCAGAATCCATACCATATATGTCGCTATCCCATAAGATGTGGTCTTGCAATACCCAAGATTGGGCCCTTGAGGCAACAAAAACATATGAGGTAGCCTCTACTGCCGAGTATAAACCCACACCACCAAACCTAATGGGTAAGGAAGCAATTCGCCACTGTATGTTGCCAAAGAAAGGGCCACCACAAACCATAATTTTCTCAATCGCCCCGCGCAACCCATTGTCAAAAAATATTGCCGCCTCCTCCATGTGAATGGGTTGACACGTCCTCAACCCAAAGAAAATCTTAGCAATCCCAATACAAGACCGAAGCAGAAGGAGCTCACTCTGGAGGTCAGACAATTGTGGAAGAAGACACATCAAATTCACAACGTTTTTGGCTTTGTTTATGGCCACATGTTGCTTCCATTCATCCCATGTATGGTCTGTTTGTAAGAATTATGGAATAATGCTCCCAAGTACATTGGGTCAACATATGGATTATCAAGAGTATTGTTTAAGTTTGCTAATGTAGCTACGTAATGAACGCACCCGTTGATGGGTTTTACATACAATAACGCGGATAAATTCTTATATACTTAAGGGTACATGCAACCTATTAGATCTAGTCACAACTCTATTGAAGTAGCATTTTATTGAACAACAAGAACCCTATAAACCTAGGTGATTTCAAAATTCATAAAAGAAAACATACCTCTTGACTGTTGTAGTAAGCAATCAAACAATCCCTCTTGTAGTTGCTTGGAAACTAGCACCAGATTTCTCGTGCCTTTCACACCCAACCCTAACAACAAGAAGGCTTAAGAGAGGGGAAAGGAGATGATTGAATTTTCGGCTATCTTTTGTAAAGGAGGAGTGGCCAAAAATCCAAGGCCAAGGTTTCTTTACATAGTGTAACTTGGAAATCCTAGATAACCTTAATTTGAATAAAATAATATTAATTCAAATTGATAATTATCTAACTTCCTATTTATCTATAAAGAATATTCCAGATGTCCTAGAATACCCTAAAAACCGTCCACCCATTCCAAAGAAGGTTCTGGAACCTCTCTTGTTCAACTAGTAAACAATTACACTTTAACACTTGCACTTTTAATTAATCCCAAAATTAATTCTAGTTAATTTCTGATTAATTCTTAATTCAATAATACTATTTCTAATTAATATATTATTGTCATAACATATTAATAAATTCATTTATTGTTATTTCTTAATCATATAATAAATCAATAAATCATTCTCTCTCTCTCTCTCTCTCTAAAACTCATCCTATTCAATTACTAGGTTTGAGAGCAACTCAAAAGGACTTTGCTAATAATTCAAGTATATACTAATTCGTTTATCGGCTTAGACACCTAATCCAACAGTCTCCCACTTGGATAATTCTATAACTGTAATTACCAGTATAACTTATAAATTAGACAACAAAGAGTGCTCCTGTAACGACCCAAAAATCAAGGGTAAAAATTTCATTTTTATTATGGTCAAAACACAGGTATCGTTTAATCCAAACATTCCAAAAACATTGCTACCAAAAACATTTATCAGAGTTCATCCCAAATCACATACTGCGAAAAACACGGGCATGTGCGCTGCGATCAAACTAGATCCTTCCTTTCCAAACCGATGATAACTGAAACCATAAACAAAACTGTAAGCACGAAGTTTAGTGAGTTCCCCAGAGCATACCCCACATAATCCACGTAACCGCATAAAACATATCAATCACATAATCTATGCATATAAACATATAGGGATGCTATGGGCTCCCCCTAGGGTCTTACTCTAGGATGTCGTGGGCTCCCCCGAGGGTCTTACACCTATGTGCCATGGGCTCCCCCATGGTCTTTACCTGGAATGCCATGGGATCCCCCACATGGTCTAATATCCAAGTGCCATGGGCTCCCCCATGGTCTTTACCTAGAATGCCATGGGCTCCCCCACATGGTTTAATATCCAAGTGTCATGGGCTCCCCCATGGTCTTTACCTGGAATGCCATGGGCTCCCCTACATGGTGTGATATCCAAGTGCCACGAGCTCCCCCTGGGCACATAGACAACTAGCATACCACATAACAAATAATCAACTAGCATACCACATATCACATAATGGCTAACATACCACATAACACATAATCAACTAGCATACCACATATCACATACTGCTAGTAAACCACATAACACATAATCAAATAGAATACCACATATCACATAATGGCTAGTATACCACATAACACATAATGGGCCAGCCTTGGTGCCTTCGACCCATTGGTATGGTGAGGAGACTCATCTCGCACTATGGAAGTCCCGCAGATAAAACTCTAGTTGCTGGTTGACAGATTCCCGAACTGTCGACCTCAAAACAACACCCAATTAACCATTTGGGTTTCAATGTCTAACCATAAATCCACAATTGGGGTAAAAAGGACCATTTTACCCCCAAACCTAGCTTGGTTCAAAACCAAGGCCCAAACTCACACTCTGAAGGCCCAAAAGCCAAATAATCAACCAAGCCTAACATATGGCCCAATTTTCCAAATTGGGCCCAAACCTTTACATGGTCTTGTTGGATTAGGTGTCTAAGCCCATAACTATTTTGGTATGTACTTGACCCGATTATGAGCATGGTCCTTTTGGGTTGCCTTCACCATAACAACTGATAGGATGAATTAAGGAGAAAGAGGATTAATTATGATTTATTAATATATTATGCGAATAATATATTAAAAGAGAAATCATTATGTTTAATTAATATTGATCAAGAATTGATTTAGAATCAATTTTATGGTCGAAAGAGATTAATTAAATTAAGAGGACTAATATTGTAATTATAAGATAGTTACAAAGTTGGGCTTAGGATCCATAAAGAAGCAATAGACGAATTATATATGGGAGTCCATATAGAAATCGTCTAAGGGGCCTTCTGGAAGGATCTTTGGGCTGCTTAAGGACTAAGCAACTGGATTAGGGTTTCCTAGTTGATAACCCTAGAAGCCTAACTATAAAAGGAACCCTTAAGGCCACCAAAATCGTCCCAACATTCTAAGAGAGCCCTTGGATGAATTTTGTGCCTCCTCCTCCCTCTCCTAAGTCATCTTGTTGCTAATGGTGTTTGTGACTCCATTAAAGGTGAAACACTTGGGGCACTAAGCTTTCAAGAGTCAAGGACTTTGTGGATTGTTCTTGTCATTGCTACATAATAAGTAAGGTAAGATCTAAAACCTTAATTTTATGTCAATTTTGAAATTGGTATGCTAGTTCTTAGGGTTTATGCTTTGGATGATTATTTGCATGATAACTAGAGAAAAACCTAGATCCAAAGTATTAGGGTTGCATGTACACCATATGATTGATGTAATGCTCAAATCCCATTAGTGGTATCAAAGCCCATGGTAGTTTTTCTGTTATATGATGCAAAAGTTAAGTTTTCAAAGCTGAAAAATTGAGTTTTTCGATTCTGAACCAGTCTCGTGACGTGAGCTCAGTCTGACAGTAGATTTCGAAATTTTTTGCTCTAACTTGTTTTGGATAATTACCATAAATTATTTTTCCAAATAAAAATCAGAATTTTCAATTATGGTAATTGATATCCTAATCAAATTAATGGATAATTGTCAATTTAAGATAATTGCTTGTTTTATAAGATAAAGATTAATTATTTGTATTTTGATTTGAATTATCATGTAAGAAAAAATTGGATTAGGTCACATTATGTGATAATTATTAATTATATGATATTTAATTATTTTTCAAATTTGATCTAAAAGATATTTTGATAAGTTTTAAAATTTGCCCTCAAGTTTTGGAATTTAAAATTTGATTAAAAAGTTTTAATTTTGAAATATTAAATTCTAAAACCCTTGTATTTTGAAAAGTTCAAATTACACCCTTATGGTTTTATTAAATTAATTAAATGTTTAATTAAAAGAAATAATTAATAATTCCATAATAATATGGTTTAAGATTAATCAAATTAAAAGTTTAATTTATTAATAGATTAAACTACCTAGTTTTTTAAAAGTGTAGAATACACCCTTATACTATATAAAATTAAAAGTCTAATATTATATATGTATGCGTAAAGAGTTAGAGTCAGTCTTACCGTTAGTAGGCCTCATTCACGAAGCTGGTCTATAAAGGGTGTTTAAGGAAGCGGCCTGTAAAATGACCGCCATTGGGTATCCGCTCTTACCCACCGCACCCTTGACTAGTTGAAAGTCGCTAGTCAAACGGGTAAGATATGACACAACCTTCCATTATAAATATAATGAAATACGAAGTAACTAAACACTTTTAAAAATTCCCAAATCTTAGTTACTTTAGGAAAAATGTGGAGTTGGTGCTAATCCATGAAATTACACATTGCACCTTGTAGGTCGTTAGTGGAGCATGTGTGGTTAACCGACACACTAATATGGGACCGATGAAGGATGGTAATGGGTAGCTCGTAGATTATCATAGATTAATGGAGCATGTGTGGTTGACCAACACATTGATTAGGTGATAGACATCTTCGAGAGTACCAAACTAATTTGCATGGTTATCCACACCTTGTTTGTGATCCTCGGCATCCTAGTCACAAACATGAAGGGCATAATCGAGATTAAACATGCCATTGAAAAGTTCAATGAATCTGAAAAGATCTAGGAGTTTCAATTCATTTAAAACTTAAATTCTTTTTCTTTTTTCGTGGTGGAATTGGTAAATCGTTATTTACCTACCGACAAATATTTTGCAATTGGATTACGACATCTCTTTTCCGAACTGTAGAATATTGTGTTGGATCCTAGCCTTGATATTTCATTTGGGTGTTATATCAAGGATGCTTATCAACTAACTTGAATTTTCACCCTTTTTGTAGATGTCAAATGATTATGGTCTTCCCGAATCCTTTGGAAAAGGCTTTCCATTTGAAGGTGATGTTCCACGATTCGATCATGGAAATGGAAATCATGCTTCACTTCCTCCACATCCTCCAACAGTTCTCCCTGACCCACGTGTTCGAAGACTTGAAAAGTTCACGGTCACTCAAGCCCTATTGGCGAGTAAACACGAAAATGGAAAGTCTGTGTGTGCACACATCTTGGAGATGAAGTCACACATTGACAAGTTGGGAATGTGGTGTCATTGTCTCAAGGAAGTTGGTTGTTGACTTGGTTCTTTAATCACTTCCCGAATGATTTGGCACACTGGTCAAGAAAATTTGTTGGGAAGATCAACCTCCCAAACTTCCATGGATATTGACAATGGAAACATTGGAAGTCCAGAAAAGTCTTCTCTTCCCAATGGAAAGGGATTGGCCGAGGTCAAATCGTTTGACCAAATGGTAAAGAGAAAGGTTGAATCTGAAATTGTCTCATGTGTTGTTCCAAAAGAGTCCGTTTGTATACTGCCAAGAGAAGGGGCATTGGATGCGAAGCTGCCATATGTACCTGAAAGATCGCAAGGATGGGAGACTCAAGATGTATGACCCTACTTCAGGTAAGTTCACTATCTAAATCTATTAAGTTCCTATTTGTAGATTCTTAATACATGATGTGACAAGATTGCATTTTGATGTTTTGTAGGATCGAAGAAAAAAGAGTGAGCTGAGTCTGATCAAGAAGAAATGGATTTCGATCGCATGGTTCGATGATTGGATTTTTGAGCTGCTGCTTAGAGTTATGATAGATTATTTAGGAATATTTAGTAACATAGTTTTCATTTGTAATTGCATTGTAAGGACAAGTTTTTCCGCGTTTTATAAATAAAATAAATTTTGATTTATTTATATATATCCTTGCAATGACTTTTGTGAAAATTGATGTTTGTATGTTTCTATAGTTAGCAATACTGAAATGAATATGATTCATTATTATGTCATTTGTGATAGTGTCAGAAAATTTCTAAATAAGGAATGATTCTCATCGCCCAAGTTTCAATTGGACGGAAACTTGGAGTCGTGCAACTGGTATTGTATGATGAATGCGAACCTTCGTATTTGGGAAATTAAGACTAATTTCTTGTTCACAAAAGTAAGTGAGTCAAGTGAAGGGCTAGGAAATCTAGTACGCATTGTTGTGCATTAGGTCAAGTCCACCACAAAGAACGATAAAATATTCATCGTGATTTACTAAAACTTTAGTAAATATGGTTATGCTTATAAGATTAAGTGTAATTCTGAATCATTGAAAAGGTTTCAATGTATAGCAGAACGAATAAGAAGCATCAATTAGGCAGAAAGATAAAAGTTTCTCCGATCTGAGAAGAAGGGAGAGTACTTTAGTATCGTGTTTTATGATTGAATTATGATTATGAAACCGTGTCATAACTGATCCTCTAAGAACACCTTAGTGCACTCGTATGGCTAAGAAGAGGAATCAGAAATTGTTGAATGATTAAATTAAAAGGTGAATCATACTTCGTTCCAAAATCAAGTCTTAGAGTCGTACTCCAAGATTGTGACTTGAGTGACATCATCTTAAGAAGGTTTATAATGCTTATCAATTGTGGATTAGAAAGGCTTCTTACTCTTGCACATTTGAAATTGGTAAGTTAAGATGTCTTGGATAAGACAAAGACCAACTAAGACCAGTTGTGTGAAGTGCTTGTCTTGATAAGAACCTGCACTAACCCTTGAATATTTGTTTGTCAAGGAATGTTTCTTGACAATAGAATCTTATATGCAAGAGTTCGGTGGGAGTCTTAATGGTCTTGAAAAGTTTCAGGAACTAATAAAAAATAAACCTATTGTTTTACACTAGCACACGACTTGAGGTTTGTAACCTATCGTGTTGACACATTCTTGTTTCTGTGCCATTCCAGTTGAGTTGACTATGCATGTGAGTTCTATTAGTTCTCATTTGAATGCATAAAGGCAAAGCATCTTAATCAATGAAAGTTCATTGATCTGTGTGGGTGATTTGCTCAACAACTTGGAAGACATGATAGGCCCTTGTGCTGCCAAGTGGCAAGAAATTAAGATTGAACAAGTTCAGTCCATATTAGTTTGGATTTGTCACAAACATTGTCTAGTGATTATGGTTATGAAAAATTCACATGGATAGGAACACATACACCATACAATTTAAGTGTCATAAGGTTCTCTCCAATTCATGAAAATGATTGTGCGGAAATGCTTTCGCTAAGAGAATTTTAAGGAGATAGCAGTTGTGTAAATTGCATTCTCAAATTCGATTATGATTACGACATCCCTCTTCCTAGTTCAAATTGCGAGAAATGGAAATTAGTTTGAACATTTGGGACTTACTGTTGTGAGTTCTGAAATAGTTTAGACACACATATGAGTTATCTAAGAAAAGGTGTACGAGCTTAAGAAGCTTACATAAAGTCGTATCAAAGCATCTCGTATCAGAAATATGAACTTTGGAATGAAATTCAATAAGTATTGATTTCTAGAAGTCCAACCAATTTTTGAATACATATCAAAGCTAGCGGGAGCATAAGTGTTATGCTGGTAAGGATATAATCATCATATTAGTGGGAGCATGATTATTATTTTAAGTGTTGCAAGATAACAATATTAATTATAGAAAAAAACAGTTTCACTTTGCATAGTTGCAGGGGTTGAAAAGTTGTTTTGCTATAATTAAGGGAGAGAATATTATACTTCATTTCAAAATCTAAAAGCTTGGATCGCGAAATTTTAATCGAATTTAGTCAAAGGACATATATATGGATGTTATGTTGAAAAAGGTTCAACCTAAGAGAATTCTATATATGGCAATATTATAGCAGGAAACTGGTAAAGTATCACATTTTTTTTTGCTAAATCTTGTCCCATACGCTTCTGGTATAGGATTGATTGCATATGCTGTAATATTCGACCATTCTAAATTTTACAAATTCCTAGGGAATTAAGAGGGAAAAAAGACTAAAACCGGATATCAACTGTCGAGGAAAATCTAAGGTTCGCCAAGGATTGGTCACTTGTGGGCAATTGGAAGTATAGTATTAGATGGACTGTATTGGCATTATTATGAATAGATAGGATTCTATTTAGAATGTGTTGTCATATGGAAAATATGGAAATATTTCCATAATGGGAGTTGGATATTAAGAATCTATGTAGATTAGAAACTTTTATGCAAGAAGGATGTTCAAAGGAATGTACTTTGAATGTGAGACTTCACATCTATGGCATTGTCTTGTAACAATCTCCAATAGAACACTTTGTGATTTCATTGACAGGGTCTTGGTGACTCTGGTGCTATGACATTACAAAAGGATCATTGTATAAAATGTTGGAATCTAACATATTCTAATAGTGGGAAAAATTTAGTATTCTTACACTAATGATAAGGATTAGAAATTGTGAAATGAGCATCATTGGAAATGTATACAATTGATCTATTCCACAAAGTAAGGACCATAGGCAAACATAGTGTGCATGCTTGGAGCATGGGACAACTATTATTTCAATTCAAGTATTAGGTTGATTATCCGAAACATTATACAATGAATAATGTGTAATCAAAATGGTTACTAAATAAAAGGTGTTTTATTTATACTCAAAAGTTTTGGGGCCATATAGGATTAGTATTATTCTTGTGTTTCACTTTGCATGTTTTGACTTCCAGAATGATTAGGTTATTCAAACATCCACAGTCGATCATACATTGGAAGTAAGTATTGAGGCAAGACTGTCATGAATCCGTCTGTAGATTGTCTTAAGTGTTTAGACATAGCACAAGTTTGCTGCAGAGTTCATGAGTGCTCCTAAAATAAGATTTGAGTATTGGATTAAACCCACGCTCACTTGAATTACTTCATGTATTTTATCACGAGTGATTAGTGAGACGATAATATCTTATATTCTTGAAGCGGAGACATATGAGTTGTTGTTTACGAGTTGGTTGCACATTGATAATATGTAAACACATCAGTAACTTGATGTTATAAAACGTATTGTTGTGTGTGATTTGATGAGTAAAGAATGCAAGCATATGATGTCGAAGTTGATCCATTTTTACCTATAGTTGGATAAAAGCGATATATGTGGGCCCGTTGATGATTTAGTGATGACATCCCAAAGCGCTTGGCCAAGCCAGGACTGATTTGATTTGTTCAATTAGTCAGTCGTCATAAATCGGAAATCAGGAAACAACACATAGACTGAGAGAATGATTATAATCCATGTCTCATGTCTATACGATATCTTGAGAATAGAGGAATATATGATCCCTTATCTAAATGAGGCACTTCTGATAAGATCAGAGTTGACAACGACTTTTGAAAGCTACGATTGTTAATCCGGTTCTGAAGTCGTACTTGCAAAATAGTTATTAGACTTATCCAAGTGGGAGACTGTTGGATTAGGTGTCTAAGCCCATAACTATTTTGGTATGTACTTGACCCGATTATGAGCATGGTCCTTTTGGGTTGCCTTCACCATAACAATTGATAGGATGAGTTAAGGAAAAAGAGGATTAATTATGATTTATTAATATATTATGTGAATAATATATTAAAAGAGAAATCATACTGTTTAATTAATATTGATCAAGAATTGATTTAGAATTAATTTTGTGGTGAAAAGATATTAATTAAATTAAGGGGACTGATATTGTAATTATAAGATAGTTACAAAGTTGGGCTTAGGATCCATAAAGAAGCAATGGACGAATTCTATATGGGTGTCCATATAGAAATCGTCCAAGGGGCCTTCTGGAAGGATATTCGGGCTGCTTAAGGACTAAGCAACTAGATTAGGATTTCCTAGTTGATTACCCTAGAAGCCATCTATAAAAGGAACCCTTAAGGCCACCAAAATCGTCCCTAACTTTCTAAGAGAGCCCTTGGACGAATTTGTGCCTCCTCCTCCCTCTCCTAAGTCATCTTGTTGCTAATGGTGTTTGTGACTCCATTAGAGGTGCAACACTTGGGGCACTAAGCTTTCAAGAGTCAATAGTAACGTAAGATCTAAAACCCTAATTTTATGTCAATTTCGAAATTGGTATGCTAGTTCTTAGGGTTTATGCTTTGGATGATTATTTGCATGATAACTAGAGAAAAACCTAGATCCAAGTATTAGGGTTGCATGTACACCATATGATTGATGTAATGCTCAAAACCCATCAGGTCTTACCTTAAGGCCCAACCATCTATTCTAGTCCAAACACTTGGCATTCCGATGATCCAATATCTCATAATCATCAAGGCCCAATTATGGCCCACTAAGGGCCCAATTTTCCAAATTGGGCCCAAGCCTTTCCAATGGGCCTTATCTTAAAGCCTAATAATTTCCCTAGTCCATAAACTTGTACCCAATTGGCCCACGAAGGCCCACAACAAATTAGTCCAAGAAATAGCCCAACAAGAACCCAAACCTAACTAGGGTCAATTTGTGTCAATTTGTGTTTTTAGGTCAATTTGCGTTAAATAAGTCGGGCACCACCCACATCAAAAGCATCCCAAATAACAGTCCAATCACACGTAAAAGCACACAACCACCCAAGGTGGCGGCAGAATGGCGGCGTGAGGTGGCAGCCACCACCTCACAGTGGTGGTGACGGATTTCCTTGATTATTCCGGCCAAAAATTCGATTATACAACATAATATCCAAAAGAAACACACACACACACATACACACGCTCAGCCACCCTTGTGGCGGCAAGCGGTGTTCGGAGGTGATAGCCACTACCTCAAGGTGGTGGTGATGGCTTTTCTTATGATGTTCGACCAAGAAAAAGATACACACGACACGTACACTAGCAACAGAAGCACACACACACGCCTTTGCCTGGAAAATGAACACAACCACCCACCTTGTGGCGTACAGCGACGACAGCAACACGAACGGCGACAACCCCGACTGAAATGACATCCTAACGTTGGTTTTCGTCCTCAACCACAGCAGGAATGATGATAACGGAGATAACCTGGTGGTTTCCGGCTTCGACATCGATGGTGGCGGCTAGAAGGTCACGAGCGGTGGCAACCACGACGTCAACTGCTTCTCTGATCTCCAACTGGTGCAGCGTCATTCCTGGTTTCCCGTCGGTCTTCGTTATCGCCGACAACAAGAGCCGACGGTGGGCTTTCGATGGTGATAAGTGGTCGGAGATGATAGCGGCAGATGGAGGTAGGGGAAAGAAGGTGACGACTGTATGAAGGGTATGGTTATGGTTTGGTTTGGAGAAGGTGACAGGTTTATACTCGCTCATATGAAGTCTTTGCTCATAATACACTTTCAGTCCCTCCATGTCAATTCTTTTCAACTTAAGTACATAATTTACCATTCAGCCCTCAACATTCCAAAATCCCTTCAATTTAAGTCTAATATTTTACCAAACACCCCTGTGTAACGCCCGATTCCTGGTATGTATTTAATTCAAAATTTATTCATTTTTGTATTGAAACTCGATGAGTTGGAGGCCCCAAACTCGTCGAGTAGGGAGGGATTTGGATGCGGGTTGTGAAGTCTACTCGACGAGTTGAGAGCCTAAACTCAACGAGTAGGACAAACAGAATGAAACCCTAATTAGATCTGAAGAATAGGGGCTTAATCCATTAAGAAAGCTTAACAGACTAAAGAACTCGACGAGTTCATAGAGGAACTCGACGAGTTAGGTCGAAGTATCCCGATTCTGTAAAAGAAGGACTCGACGAGTTCAAGGACGAACTCGACGAGCTGAATTGAGAAGTCCCGATTCTGTTGATAGGAGTAACTCGACAAGTTTGTGAAAGAACTTGAGGAGTTGGATCGCGATTTTAGGGTTTTATGATTTATGGAACTCGACGAGTTGATGATCCAACTCGACGAGTTGAGTCAACCCATAATATTGACTTTGACCAGGATGTTGACTTTGATGAGAGTTGACCCTTAAGGGGTCATGAGTATGAAATGGTAATTAAGGAAATCTTTTATGTATAGGAGCTTGAGCTGGGTGGATTGTCGGAGCCGAGGATTTTCAGTTATTTTCCGATATTCGAGGTGAGTTACCTTCCAGTAGAAGAGGGTCGAAGGCACCAATGCCGGCTCACTAGTAGCTGATTATAGTAGAGATGATTGTCTTTATGATAATTGTCTGGTATGCTAATATTTGTTATGCTTTATGTGATAGTTTGCTATGATATTATGTGATAGTGGTAGTAAGGGTGGATTAGGCCCCATAACCGGTTGAGCCAAACCGGAGGGTAGGTCGGGCACTCAGATATGCCCGACAGTATGTTTATACTATGTTATTATGTGGTAGTGGTAGGGGTGAAATAGTCCCTGTGACCGGGTGTAATAAACTGGAAGGTAGGTCGGGCACCTCGATATGCCTGACATGGGTAGGTCGGGCACCCAGGTATGCCTAACAGGGGTAGGTCGGGCACCCAGGCACCCAGGTATGCCTGACAGGGGTAGGTCGGACACCCCGATATGTCTGACATGGGTAGGTTGAGCACCCATGTATGCTCAAAAGG
Organism: Lactuca serriola; assembly: GCF_051521515.1. Lineage (NCBI taxonomy): Eukaryota > Viridiplantae > Streptophyta > Magnoliopsida > Asterales > Asteraceae > Lactuca > Lactuca serriola. Next base: position 3,977,094 of record NC_136408.1, read on the forward strand.
GTAGGTCGGGCACCCAGATATGCCTGACAATATGTTTATTGTATGGTATGTGGTATGATGGGGGAACTCACTAAACTTTGTGCTTATGGTTTTCAGTTTTTGTTTCAGGTACTTCTTCATCAAAAGGAAAGGAGCCGTCATGATTTCAGCGTATCACACCATGATTTCCACACATGAGATTCTTGGGAGTTATACTGATGTTGTTTTATCATGACATGATTTGACTATTGATACATTAGGGTTGGATATGAGTAAAAATGAATTTTTGGTCTTGAATTTTGGGATGTTACATGGTAGTATCAGAGCCTTGGTTTGAGGGATTCAGACACACCTTGGGGGGGGGGGGGTGTGTCTGAACTCAAATAGAGGGTTTGAAAGATTTTTGCAAGAAAAATAAATTTTTCTAAAATTTAAATAAGAGTTTTGAATAAAGAACAAGGTGTGTTATGCGTGCAATCGGCCGAGCTCAAGTAAGTTCTCCCAAATTACCCATACAAAGTTTATGTTATGTTATGTATTGTGAATATGAAGACTACATGCTAGATTAGGGCTAAGGATATAGGAAGGATGCCTTATATGCCTGTTATATGTGTATGAGCTTTATGAACTGCATGCTAGTCCTGATTAGTCAATGATATGATAGCCTGATTAGGATATGCATGGTTTTGGTTACTCAATGCTCAAATGCTGCTTGCTTTGTGCTTTTAGGAGTTATAGTTATCTTTAACTAACTAGTAAACGAATATGTTAAGTTACATATTACGATGACTAAATAATTCCAGAAGGTTAGGTTTAGCTCTATTTTGCAGCTCTCGTCTGAGTCTAACCATTGTAGGGTAGGACCTCTCATTCGAAGAATTATCTGGTCTTAGTGATATGTAATGGTATTTGCAAGCTAGTTAGGGGGAGATAGCATGGACTTCTTATGCAGTTGATGGTGGAGAATGGGTTGGTGATTACCCTAGGGTAAGCCTAGGATTAGATTAGCACAGAGAACAATAGTAGTGAAAGGGACTTGGTGAAGTCAAATCAATCCTTGAGGAAAGTACAGATAGATATGGAAGGTAGTATGGGCCCGTACTACTAAAAGCTGAGGATCCGTTCTCGAGTCAAGGAGGGTTGAGATAGAACCAGGGAACTTGTAGTGTGTGTGAGACCTCTCGAGGTTATGTATGACCTTGATGATTATGTGTTTTGTTTCAGAATGGTGGTGACATGTCACAAAGCAGGAGGTTCTGGGTTTGGGTCAGGTTCGGGTACAGGTTCCGAGCCAGTTGATGACGGTGTGCACGAGTTTATTGCATCCGAGATTACGTGAGGTATCCTTGAGTTGACCCCAATGATTTTCAGGTCGATCAAGGAAGGTATCATTGAGCTGATGGAGGATTGCCTTAGGGCATTCAGGAGTGACATGGCATCTGGCCAGTCTGGGACTCACACACTCTCCTTCAAGGATTTCAGGGGATGCGGTGCGCCAGACTTCAGCGGGGTGAAGGACCCCATTGTGGCTAGGAGATGGACTGCAAATATCGATTATGTACAGTTGACGAGCTTCTTGTTGGGTTATGAGCATTACATCAATCCTATGATGTTCATGCAACCCTAATTGCTTTGATCTAGATTTTCTACTATGAACATAACAACATTGAATACCAAAGCAATGATCCTAAGAACTAGCATACAACAATCAAATTGATATATAAACTAGGGTTTAGATCTTACCTTTCTTGTTATGTAGTAATAGCAAGTTCTTTTTAAATATCCTTGACCTTTGAAAGCATAGTGCCTCAAATGTTGCACCTCTAATGGAGTCACAAACACCACTAGCAACAAGATGACTTAGGTGAGGGGAGGAAATTGGCTAGGGCAACACCAAGAAGCATAGGGTCGAAATCCTTGTCTTACAGGGTCTATTTATACTTGTGGTTGCTAGGGTTTTCAAGTGGAAACCTTAATATGACTGCTTAAGCCTTAAGCAGCCTGTGGACTCCTTCTAGAATATCCCTTGGACGATTTCCTTTTGGGCTTCCCATATAATTTGTCCAACCTATATTCTAAGGTGATCCATAAGTCCAATTGCAATTATCTTATAATTACAATATCAGTCCCTTAAGTTTAATTAATCTCTTTTGACCACAAATTAATTCTTGATCAATATTAATTAAACAATATGATTTCTCTTTTAATATAGTATTCATATAATATATTATTAAATCATAATTAATCCTCTTTCTCCTTAATTCATCCTATCAGTTGCTATGGTGAAGGCAACCCAAAAGGACCATGCTCATAATCGGGTCAAGCACATACCAAAATAGTTATGGGCTTAGACACCTAATCCAACACTTCTAACCTGAGGGGTCGAAAGCCAGTGATACGTTGGGAGCCCCATCCATTGAGTTTGTGCTAGCTATGGAGATCCAGCAGCTTGTTAGGGAGTTTCTGGATATGAGACAGACTACTGAGACAGTGGCGGAGATTACCGTCAAGTTCAGGGAGAGGGCCTTACTTGTGCCTTAGTATGTGGGTGATGAGGAGATGAAGAAAACTCGGTACCATGACATGTTGAGAGTTGACATTCAGAAACATGTCAGCTACTCGGCATGCCTAACTTTGGATGAGATGACAGCCAGGGCGAGAGAGATGGAGATTGATATAGAACACATCAGGAAGTGGAAGGCAGAGACTGGGAGGTCGAAGGGCCACCAGGGTAGAAGACGCTGTAGGAAATGCGGCAAACCACACGAGGGAGTTTTCAGAGCTGTGGAATCGGGCTGCTATAAGTGCAACAAGACTGGGCACTTTGGCAGTGATTGTACTGCCCCTACCCTCACTGTTCAAACATCAAACCTAATTTGCTTCCATTGTAATCAGAAGGGCCATAAAAGGCCAACTTCCCAAGGATGACATCAGGAGCGCCAGTGGCGGCGCCAAATCCAGCGACCCTACGGATCACAGATGGCCGACAGGGCAAGGCAGATGCTCCAGTGGTGAGGAGTCGAGCCTTCTAGTTTGCATCGGACCGAAGTCCGAAAACTGCATCGGACCAAAGTCCGGAACTAACTGCATCGGACCGAAGTCCGGAACTGACTGCATCGGACCGAAATCCAAAACTGACCGGGACCTTGTCCCCTGTATCGGACTGAAGTCCGGAACTAACTGCATCGGACCGAAGTCCGGAACTGACTGAATCATAACATAGCATAGACATATCAACTAACATGAACACATAAACTGCATAATGCATCGGACCAGAGTCCGGAGCACATAACACAAAACATGCTTGAATCACAAAGACATCAAGCAATCTAAATACTACGTCGGACCGAGGTCCGAAACTACTGCTAACTAAACGGGCCGACATTGTGGCCGTAGACCCATTCCTACTGGAAGGAAACTCACCTCGTATTGCTGACTGCTGAACACCTGAATAAGGAATCCCTGACTGCTGCTCCGGCTGCTTCCCGGCTATCATGGACATATAAGATACTTAATCAGAATAGGGATTTTTCTATGGGTAAAATGACCATTTTACCCCTGCTATGGTGTGGGTCACAAACATAGCTCAAACCCTTAATTCATTCTTAGTCCTCCAATGGCCCACTAATGGTCAAAGTTTCTATATTGGGCCCAAATCTCTTTATTGGGCCTTACCCTAGGCCCAACACCCATACTTGGCCCATAATCACCGACTTCTGATGGCCCCTAAGGCCCAAAGACTCTAAGTCCAAAGCACAGCCCACACCAAGGCCCAAATGCTCGAAACCCAAACTGGCAGTGTACGCAGGGAGTACCTCTAGGTACGCTGAGTGTACTGGCTGCTGGCTTGTACGCCGTGCGTACCTCCTCATACGCCCATCGTACAGCCCTGTTAAGCCAACTTCCTATTAAGTGCTTAATCTGTCGATTCAGAAGCTATAAATTCAGATCCACGTCTTATTCTCTGTCCTAAGCCATAAAGTGGCTTACTTGATGGCTTGGACGACTCAAAAATGCTCAAACTTAAAAAAGTAATGTCCTAACTCCATAGAAATGGCTAGATCTCTTGCATGGCCTCATGCAAACCTCCAAGGTCGAAACTTTATTGCTAAGAAGGTTCTTTGAGCCTAAAGGGTCGCAATCCCATGCTCAAAAACAAATCTTCATGATCAAGGTCCAACCTTTGGACCTAAAAATGCCCAAAACTTCACTACCTCTAGATCTAGCATATGAGGAAGAAAGTTCAGTGCTTTATACGTCTTTTGGATGCCAAATGAAGAAATGATCCCAGATCCTTGAGCTCAAGATACTCAAGTTCTCATTCTTCCACTTCTCTTCTTCTTCTTCCAAACTTTTCTTTACAAAAATGAGTCCAAAAGATCAACCACACACAAACAAGGAGTGAGGGATGAACTAGGGTTTTCTGGGAGTGAATGATATGTGAGGAGGCCAGATGGGAGGCTATAATGGGGTTTAAATACGTCTCAAACCCTAAAATTAGGGTTTTTGCCACCTGGTCGCGTACGCTGGGTGTACCTATAGGTACATTGCATGTACGCCTCTCACAACCCACGTATACTAAAGGCACTACGTCCCGCGTACGACGGGTTACGCCCCGCGTACGGCTTATGGGCAACTTACATCTCGGCCCAATAATCATGAAGGTCCAATCCAATCCAAGATGTCAGTTTACCAATTATATCCCAACTAAAATTCAAGAAATTAAATTCATTTAATACCTCAAAAGTTGATCGTTACAATTCTCCCCCACTTGAATCAGACTTCGTCCTCGAAGTCCGCTGCTACTGAATTTGAAAACAAATCCGGATAATGCTCCTGCATCTCCTCCTCGGATTCCCACGTCCACTCTAAACCCTTCCGGTGTTGCCACTGCACCTTCACTAGATGAACCACCTTATTCCTCAAGGTCTTTGTTCTCCGATCCAAAATCGCAACCGGTCTCAATATAATTCAGGCTGCTATCAACCTGAATATCCTCCATGGGTACAACTGCTGACTCGTCCACCAAACACTTCCTCAATTGGGAAACATGGAAGGTGTTGTGGATCTGGCTAAGCTTCTCTGGAAGATCCAACCGATAAGCGGCCTGACCCACCCGGGCCAAAACCCTAAAAGGACCGATGAACCTGGGGCCCAACTTGCCCCTCTTTCGGAACCTGATAACACCCTTCCAGGGTGACACCTTCAGGAGGACCATATCGCCCACCTGAAACTCCAAGTCCGAACGCCTCCTGTCGGCGTAACTCTTCTGTCGACTCTGCGCAGTCTGCAACCTGCTATGGACCTTCTTGATCAACTCCGTGGTCTTGAGCACCACTTCGGTGCTCCCGATGAATTGCTGACCGACCTCGCCCCAACAAATAGGGGTCCTACACTTACTCCCGCAGAGCATCTCGAAAGGAGGGCGGTCAATACTCGCACGGTAACTGTTGTTATACGAAAATTCCGCTAATGGAAGATACGTATCCTAACTGCCACCGAAGTCTAGGTCACATGCTCGAAGCATGTCCTTAAGAGTCTGAATCGTCCTCTCGCTCTGCCCGTCCATCTGAGGGTGGAAAGCGGTGCTGAAATGGAGACGAGTACCCATCTCGTCGTGAAACCGCTTCCAGAATTTGGAAGTAAAACGGACGTCTCGATCTGACACCACCGAAACAGGCACTCCATGCCGTGCCACAACCTCTCGCACATAAATATCGGCTAGCTTCTCAGCCGATATGCTCTCCTGAATCCGTATAAAGTGAGCACTCTTCGTCAACCGATCCACAATAACCCAAATTGAATCCACTCCACGTGCGGTCCTGGGAAGCTTAGTGATGAAATCCATGGTGATATCCTCCCATTTCCACACTGGAATATCTAACGGCTGCATCTTGCCGTGGGGCCTCTGGTGCTCTGCCTTGACCTTCCTGGTCAGGCACCTCTCCATGTACCATGCGATATCCCGCTTCATGCAGGGCCACCAATAATAGGGTCGAAGGTCCATATACATCTTCGTCGCCCCTGGGTGGATGGAAAATCGATACTTTTGGGACTCGTCCATCAATACCTGCCGCACACCGCCCCAATACGGCACCGAAACTCGGCCCATGATCCTCTCACACTTATGCTTCTCCTCCTTGAGGCCCTTGACCTGTGCCTCTCTGATCTGCTCCAACAATGGAGTAATCATTGTCATCCTCAGACATATATCCCTGATCGGGGCTGCTGCCACCTTGCGGCTCAGGGCGTCGGCCACTACGTTGGCCTTCCCCGGATGATAAAGGATCTCACAATCGTAATCGTTCACCACATATAACCACCGACGCTGCCTCATGTTAAGGTTCGGCTGATCCATGAGGTATCTCAAGCTCTTGTGATCCGTGTACAACGGACCCCATAGAGGTAATGTCTCCAAATCTTGAGAGCAAACACTACTGCCCCCAACTCTAAATCATGCATCAGATAGTTAGCCTCGTGAGGCTTCAACTGTCTAGAGGCGTAAGCTATCACATGGCTCGCTGCATCAACACTGCTCCCATACCGGTGATCGAAGCATCACAGTAGACTACGAAATCCTCTACTCCCTCTAGCAGGGTAAGAATCGGTGCCTCGCACAATCTCTACTTGAGGGTCTCGAATGCTGCCTGTTGCTCAGGCCCCCAACGAAACACCACCGACTTCCTAGTCAGTCGGGTGAGCGGTACAACTATCTTGGAGAAATCATGAATGAATCTCCTATAGTACCCCGCCAAACGTAGGAAGCTCCGAATCTCAGATGGAGACCTCGAGACTTCCCACTGCATCACGGCCACTATCTTGGCCGGATCTAACAGTATACCCTTCTGGTTGATGAGATGCCCAAGGAACTGCACCTTGCGCAACCAGAACTCGAACTTGGAGAACTTCGCGAAAAGCCTCTCCCTCCTCAAGGTCTCTAGCACCACCCTCAGGTGCTCCTCATGCTGCTCCTGAGTCTTGGAATAAACCAAGATGTCATTTATGAATACTATCATAGACCGATCCAACATCGGCCTGCATACGCGGTTCATGAGGTCCATGAACGTGGCTAGAGCGTTGGTGAGCCCAAACGGCATCACCACGAACTCATAATGATCATAGCGGGTCCTGAAAGCAGTCTTCTGCACATCCTCATCCCTAACCTGCATCTGATGATACCCGGAGTGCAAAACAATCTTAAAGAACCAAGACGCTCCCTGAAGCTGATCAAACAAGTCATCTATCCTCGGGAGTGGGTAATGGCTTTTCACCGTTACCTTATTCAACTCCCGGTAATATATACACATACGGTGCGACCCTTCCTTCTTCTTCAGGAACAAAATCGGTGCTCCCCAGGGCGAACCGCTCGGTCTGATAAAACCCTTGTCCAGCAGCTCTCGCAACTGCATAGACAACTCCTGCATCTCTGGGGGAGCTAACCGATATGGTGCCTTGGCTATCGGAGCCACACCAGGAATCAAGTCAATCCTGAACTCAACCTGCCTCTCCGGAGGTATTCCCGGCAAATCCTCAGGAAATACATCCGGGTAGTCCCGCACTACTGGAACATCGTCAACTGTCGACTTGCCCTTCTCCCGGGCATCTATACATAGGCAATGTAACCAGCGCAACCCTGCTGGAAGTAGCGCCTCGCTCTCGCTGCTGAACAAAGAACTGGTCCGCGCTGTGACCTCTCGCCCTGAATTACTAACTCTCCCCCACTGGGAGCGCGAACCCTCAAAATCATCGCCCCATTGGGGCTCAGCCAATCCATGCCTACTATGACCTTATTCCCTCGCAGGGGAATAGGGACCAAGTCCACCGAAAACCGCTCATCGAATAACTGAAGAGAACATCCTCTGTGTACTCTCGCAACCCTAATGGTCCTGTCATCTGCGATCTCAACCTCAAGTGGACAATCCAGCTCCCCTGGAGCTCTGCTAAACCTCTTGCTAAGCGTAAGCGAAACGAATGATCGGGTAGCCCCCAAATCAAACAATACTGTGGCTGAAATGCCGTTCACTAGGAACGAGCCTATACAAAACATATAACCATAAGAAACAATCAATAATAAGTGCAGAGATAAGGGTAAAAGACGTACCCGTCACCACATCACTTTGTGGCAGATGAGCACCAAAAATCTTGTGGCAGACGAGCACCAAAAATCTTGTTCCTCTGATGGTTCACACCCAATCCTAACAACAAGAAGGAGGAGTGGCCGTAAATCTAATGCCAATGGTCCTTTATATAGTGTAACTTGAAAACCCTAGATAACCCTAATTTGAATAAAATAATATTAATTCAAATCGATAATTATCTAGCTTCCTATTTATTTGTAAGGAATACTCCAGATGTCCCGGAACCTCTCTTGTTCAACTGTTGAACAATTACACTTTAACCCTTGCACTTCTAATTAATTTCTGATTAGTTCTTTATTAAACAATACTATTTCTAATAAATATATTTATTTCATGACATATTAATAAATTCATTTATTGCTATTTTTTAATTATATAATAAATCAATAAATCATTCTCTCTCTCTCTCTCTCTCTCTCTCTCTCTCTCTCTCTCTTTCTCTAAAAGTCATCCTATCCAATTACAAGGTTTAAGAGTAACCCAAAAAGACTTTGCTAATAATTCAAGTATATACTAATTCAGTTATTGGCTTAAACACCTAATCCAACACCCATACTCATTTAGTTGCCATAGCCTGCAATTGCATTCCTTTTTCTGGACATCAATAATATACACCTCATCCAGTTTCCTTGTTTCAAACTTCAACCCCCCACACGATACAACCTTCGAATACCTTCATAATGTAATGTAAATAATTAGATTTCACACACTATGCTATTGTGTACTGTAACATGTATACATACCTCTGCTGAGTTTGAAGGATATTCAATTTCTCCTTGATGTCTGGCCAAACTGAATAACGACCCCATCCCATGCCCTTAGCTTTCATTGTCACCATCCTTTGCATGACATATATACAAATGTCCTCCAACATGCTGATAATAGGTTTTTTCCTAGCATCCAATAAGACACTATTAAAGCTCTCTGAAAAGCCATTCTCCATAGATTCACAGATTCAGAGTTTAACTTTTCAATCTCTTTCATGGCTGCATTGAAATGAGCTTCTGTTGTTACCTTATTAGCTCTCCAAAAAATGTTTTCAAACTGTGCTCCATTAAATCTCTTTCTAAAATTGTAACGTCCCAAAATTCGTACCAAAAATTTTCTTTAAGTCATTACCAAAACCATGTTCATAAAAAATATCATAAGTCATAACATGAATTCAGAGTATCATTTCCAAAACATATTTTCATTATCAGAGTAAAGCATCCCTGGCTGTCTAAACTATGGTGTGTGCCATGCGATCACCCCGAGCTCTTCCCTCCGCCACCGGAAGTACCTGAAACCAAAACTGAAAACCGTAAGCACGAAGCTTAGTGAGTTCCCCAACCTACCACATACCCTGCATAAACATATACAACATATACTGGGCCACGCCCGCTACTTCGGGCCTCGCCCACTACAATGGCCCCGCCGCTCCAGGCCCCGCCTGGTTTCGAGCCCTGCTTGGATACATATCTGTTTTACTTAGGCCTCGCCTGTCACTGGGCCTCGCCTGCTAACATATACTAACACATAAGCATATCACAACACATAAGCTAACATATACTAATAAATCCTATCCTGAGGCCTCACCCTTGTCCTGCTACTGACGAGTCATGGAACCCCATCCACGCTCCTACTGATAATGAGATACGGGCCTAGCCCACACTCACTCTTTCCCTAACTTGGGCCTCGCCCGTGTTCCGCTGCTAATGAGATGTGGAACACCGTCCACACTCTGCTATTGGTGAGATACAGGACCTTGCCCACACTCACCTCCGTACCAGGCACATACATGTATCACACAGATAACAAGTATAAACTTTCATATAAACCATTCCTTGGGCACCCGCCCACTATCATTGGACCTTGGTCCTGAATATCATTCTAGGATACTGCGCCTAGGGCTAACCCCCGGGTCTTCCTACTCATAACTACATGGGCCGACATTGTGGCCGTAGACCCATTCACACAAAGGGAAACTCACCTGGTACTGCTGAACTTGCTGGTAACCCCTCTGGATGCTGACCGACAAATCCCTGAACCGCTGCTTCACTTGCTCCCCGAGCTACCAATACCAAAACATATAACACTTAGCTTAACTGTTCTCCAAAAGTCAACTAAGTCAACTCTGGTCAAAGTCAACCTTCCAGGTCAAACCTACTCGCCGAGTCTGCCTACTGATTCGCCGAGTTCATTAGCTCAGAATCCTTTCATTTGCGACTTGACTCGCCGAGTCTACCGATTTCTGAGTCCTGACCTGTCCAACTCACTGAGTCCCCACTCAACTCACTGATCCGAGTCCTAACTTGAAGGGTTTGGGGTTTCACGACTTGACTCGCCAAGTCCAAGAACAGACTCGCCGAGTTGTTCTTCCAACTCGCCGAGTTCCCTGCCCAACTTCATCAAACTCGCCGAGTCGCTCAAGTTCTTAATCCATACAGTGGATTTTCGATCCATGATGGGGCTCCAAACTATAGATCCACTCTTCCCAAGTCTATTCCTCACGTAAAGTTGCGAACTTTACGTGAAACCAAAGAGATATGAGCTTAAAACACTTTAGGACTAGGGCTTGGGGCAAATATGCTTTACCAGCACACCAAGAACTGATACTTTAAGACTCTCTAGGCCAGAATACACTTAGATCTGAAGGGATCCATCTTGAGGATGTCCAAATCCCGAAATGCATCATACTTGGTCCAAAATCTCATAAAGAGGGACATGAAAAGATCTAACAAATAACAAGACAAGGAAGGAGCTTGGTTACCAAAATGAGCAGCAAAAGAGATGAATCTTCTGGATCCACAACCTTCCTCTTGAACCCTCAACTCCGTCTTCTCCTTCTAGGCTTCAAGAACACTTAAATCCTTCAATATTGGCTCACACACTCAAAGAGAGCACTAAGGTTTCGTGGGATAACTTCTGGACAATGGGGGCTACAAATGAGGCTGATAGAAGGAGAATGAGATGTTTAAATAGTGCATAAAGTCCCAGATTTAGGGTTTCCCAATACAGACTGGACTCGTCGAGTCCCCTTTTCCGACTCACCGAGTCGGTTAATTAATCGATCCCCCGGATCCCGCTCCGACTCGCTGAGTTCCTCCTTGGACTCGACGAGTTGACCCCTTTAACTTAGGGTTTTCCTTTCCTTTCTTGGTCTTTCTGATTATGGGTGTTAAAAAAATTGGCATAGATATGCCTAGCACACTACATTTGTTATGCTACTGAGAATACATCCTTCACTGCCTTAATCAAACCCTACATACATAACAACATATTATGGAGTTATAATTGATAATGTGTATTTTTATACATTTATAAAATTGAAGCATACCCTATGTTGATCATAAATTGAAACTAGTCCAAGACCTTCATTCCAACAGTTCAAATCTTCTACAAGATTTTCAATGAACCATTTCCAATTCTCTTTGTTTTCCACACATACAACAACCCAATCAATTGGGAATAGTCCATTGTTACCATCCCTACCCCCATCACAAAACAACTCCCCTTGGCAAAAACTTTTTACGAAACATTCATCCAAATTAATGATCCTTATTCACCTTCCCCTCCATCCTTGTTTCACTCCATCAAAGCATATGTAAATCTTGCTGCAGTAAGTCTTACCATCAAGCATTGCATCCACATAAATTTTTACTATAGAGCTAGGATTTGATCATTTAATATCCTCACCATATGATCATATTCTAGAGTAATTTTCTGCAATTATGCCTTCAACTAGAGTCATAGCATAGTTCTTGGCTCTTCTACACCGACTCATACTGACATCAATGCCAAAGGTGTTTTTGACCTCCTCTCTTAACAATCCCGCACTCATCTTTTGATTGTTCATGACTTCTTGAGTAAAATGGGTACCTATCCATTTAAAAGTGACAATTGAACCTAAATTGAAATTCTTGGTACAATTATGGTCACATATGAGAGACTTGCTTTGGAAAGACTTATCATCAATCATCCATGAACACCAAACCCTAAAAGTACATTTTCCTTCACAACATTTGGCTAACAACCGTCTACTATCATTTTTTACAAAGCTTAATTAATAACCATTCATAACAGCATAGTTACAGAGCATGTGTTTCAATTGTTTAGGACTCTCAAACCTCGTACCTAACACTGGTACCTACTCCTTCCGGTACAGATGTTCATTGAAAATGTTTGGCAAGTCGGGATCAACATCTTCATTGTCATCCATACCTTCATCAATAGGCTCAGCTACAATTGGGTTGGCACCCATGTCAGGTTGACAGTAGAGAGCTTCTCACACTTTTCTCCACTTAACCTTTCCATGAACGCATAACACTCATCCTTCTCCATGCCTGCGAAGTCGATGTCGACCAGCCCTCTAAGTAACCTCATCGGTGTAGTGTATGGGGTATTTCGCAAATATTCTTCGGAAGAACACACTACATAACTAATGTGACAATGAGGTGGCAATAAATGAAGGACGCAATCAGCTCTCTTTGTTTTCTTATTAAAGGAGTTGGCAAAAAAGTGATCAGGTTACCCCTTCAAGCCTTAAAAAGCGACTTATTCGACCCGAAAAAATTAAGTTTATTCCCTCATAAAGCTAGAAAGTTCGTAGGGCATTTTGTGTCATTTCCCTAAATTTTCTGCATCATTGAGCACCCAAGTATTATATGGGTTCATTTAAAAGAAAAATTATATAAAAAATTTAAAACATTTAAGAAGTTTGAATTTATGTCATTTCCCCAAATTTTCTACATCATTAAGCGCCCCAGGTTAGTTTACAACTTCTAGTTTCACATGCAAACGAAATATGAAAATAAAAAAAGCTACGAATCGATAAAAGAAAATATAATTATAAGAAACAAAGTCTTAACCGTTATAATCATCATGTTCTTGCTTGTTAAGCTCAATTCTGAAACTTATTACCCTCACCCTCTTGTATTTTAGCAACCAAAAGAACAAACTAATGACTAACGGGCTTAGATTAGTTAAAATGAAAAAATTAATCACAATAATAAAACCTTAAAAAGGTATTTAAGCCTTGGACTAAATATAAAAAAATTGAAAAACCGAAAAAAAAAATCAAAATTATAAAAAACTAACTATAAAATAAAGAAAACAAAGTCTGAGTGTAACACCTGGAATCTAGAAGACCAATTAAGGAAAGATAATCTCTATTTCTAAAGGTCAACTCGTCGAATTTAGGCAAGAAACTCGACGTGTTGGAAAGTTGGGTCGCGTGTTTTTGGAAGACCAACTCAACGAGTTGGGGAGGATTAACTCGACGAGTTGGACGTGGTTTGGGAAACCCTTAAATCGGGACTTTGCACCCTATTTAAACAACTTAAGCCCTAAGGTTGGGCCTCATTTCCAGCCTCCAAGTCTCTAACCCTAAACCTCAAAACCCAAAAGCATATTTGAGTGATTGTGAGCCATTTTGAGTGTTTTTGTGGGTGCTTGAAGCTCTTGGAAGGAAGGGAAGCTTGAAGGAGCAAGGAGGAGTTGCTAGATCAAGTCTCAAACTTGCTAAGTAGTTGATTGGATATCAATTTAGTGTCCTTTTTTGTTTGTTTTGGTCCAAAGGAGATAATTAGTGAGGAGTTGGACGTCCCAAGTGGAGAACACTTCAAATCTAGGGCCTTGAGGGGTTTCATGGCATAGAGGTGCCAACTTTGTGACCCTAGAAGCCCCATGCAACATCTAAGCTCTTGTTTTGACCTTTCAAGCTCCAAATGGCCATGCATGTGGGTAAAGTTTAAGACTTTACGTGCCCTTCTTGAAGTTTTGAGGACTCTTGGATTTAGATTTAAGCCTTTTGGGTAAAGTTGGAGTCTAAAAGGTATTTCCAGTCTAGACCTAGGGTATTGGATGAGTTCACGAAGAAATGGCTTAATGCATTAAGGAGTAAGCAGACTAAAGAACTCGACGAGTTCACGAAGGAACTCGACGAGTGGATGTGAGTATGACCCGATTTTGTTGAAAGGAAAAGAACTCGACGAGTTGATTCGTAGTATCACAATTTTGTTGTTTATGGGAACTCGCCGAGTTGAAGGACAACTCAACGAGTTGAGTCAACTCGGAGCATTGACTTTCACCATGACTTGACTTGACCCAGGTTGACCCTGGGAGGTTTATGAAGTACGAAATGGGTTCTAAAGGGTAGTTCCATGTAAGGGTTTGGGCCTAATTTGGAAAATTGGGCCATTAATGGGCTTTCATGGATTGTATAGTTTGGGCCTTGATGGGCCGGGGGTGAAACAGTCATTCACCCCAAGTAAGGATTATGGATCATGGTTTAAAACCTAATTGCTAATTGTATGATTCGTGTAGTGAGCTTCAGCATTCGAGGTGATTCTCCTCAATGTTTATATGGGTCGAAGACACCAATGCCGACCCATGGCATAATGGCAAGACTATGTGCGGCACATAGCACCTCTTTTGATTACTATATGTATGTATATGGTATGTTTAACTCATGGTTATGTATGATAGTGGGTAATATATGTGCTTATATGCTAGGTAGTATCCGGTCGAAAGAGACCGAGCACCTAAATATGCTAGGCGGTATGTTATTGTATGGTATGTGGTATTTAGGGAACTTACTAAACTTCGTGCTTGCGGTTTTCATTTTAGGTTTCAGGTACCTCTAGTTTTCAAATAAAGGAGCTCGGGACGATTGCAACGCCAATGGTTTCTGCAATATGTGATTTCTAGGAATGAACTCTGATAAATGTTTTATTTTAAATTGTTTTTTCAATGTGTGAACAAAGTTACAAATGTGTTTTAGTTATATTAAACATGAAATTTTTGGTCATGAATTTTGGGATGTTACACTTAGCCGTTATAGTCATCATGTTTTTGTTTGTTAAGCTTAATTTTGAATTTGGTTACCCATGCCCTCTTGTATTTTCGCAACCAAAAAATCAAACTAATGTTCTTGCTTGTTAAAATAAGAAAACTCTAAAGCCTTGGGCATTCAAACAAAATATTTAATAAAAAAAGCTCAGAATCGATAAAAGAATACATAATTATAAGAAACAACATCTTAACCGTTAGAATCATCATGTTCTTGCTTGTGAAGCTCAATTCTGAAACTTATTAGCATCACCCTCTTGTATTTTAGCAACCAAAAGAACAAACTAACGATTCACCGGGTTAGACTTGCTAAAATGAAAATATTAATCAAAATAATAAAACTTGAAGAAAAATCATTTAAGTCTTAAAAAAATCTCAAAATCGAAAAACAAAAGAAATCAAAATTATAAAAAAACAACTTTAAAATAAAGAAAACAAAGTCTTAGCCGTTATAGTCATCATGTTTTTGGTTCTTAAGCTCAATTCTGAATCTGATTACCCTCGCCCTTAGTATTTTCGCAACCAAAAAAACAAAGTAATCACTAACAGGTTTAGACTCTTTAAAATGAAAATTCTAACAAAAATAAGAAAACATGGTAAAAAAACCATGTTTAATAAAAAAAAAAGATATAAAGCCTTGGGCATGCAAACCAAATATTAAAACAATACAAGCTCAGAAATAACTAATAACTAACGGGTTTAGACTTGTTAAAATGAAAATATTAATCAAAATAATAAAACTTAAAAAAAAATCATTTAAGTCTGGGGCTAACAAACCAAATATTAAAAAAATCTCAAAATCGAAAAACAAAAAGAAATCAAAATTATAAATAAACAACTATAAAATAAAGAAAACAAAGGCTTAGGAGGTGTGATGTACATGCACTCATTTCAAGGGGGTGCATACTTTTTACTTTTTCTACTGTGGGGCAAACGGCGCACGCGAGGCCCTCCTCGGGCGGATTCCTCCCGTTATAGTCATCATGTTTTTGATTCTTAAGCTCAATTCTGAATCTGATTACCTCGCCCTCTAGTATTTTCGCAACCAAAAAAACAAAGTAATCATTAACAGGTTTAGACTCTTTAAAATGAAAATTCTAACAAAAATAAGAAAACATGGTAAAAATAACCATGTTTAATCAAAATAAAAAAAAGATATAAAGCCTTGGCCATGCAAACCAAATATTAAAACAATAAAAGCTCAGAAATAACTAATGGGTTTAGACTTGTTAAAATGAAAATATTAATCAAAATAATAAACTTAAAAAAAAAAAGCATTTAAGCCTTAGGCTAACAAACCAAATATTAAAAAAAAAAAAAGAATTCAAATTATAAGAAACTATCTATAAAATCTTGAGCATGCAAACCAAATATTAAAACAATAAAAGCTCAGACGCAATAGAATACATAATTATAAGAAACAAAGTCTTAAATGTTAGAATCATCTTGTTCTTGCTTGTTAAGCTCAATTCTGAAACTTATTAACCCCCACCCACTTGTATTTTTAGCAATCAAAAGAACAAACTAATGACTAACGGGTTTAGACTTGTTAAAATGAAAATATTAATCAAAATAATAAAACTTTAAAAAAGAAAACCAAATATTAAAAATATCTCAAAATTGAAAAAAAAATCAAAATTATAAAAAACTAACTATAAAATAAATAAAACAAAGTCTTAGCCGTTATAGTCATCATGTTTTTGTTTGTTAAGCTCAATTCTGAATCTGATTACCCATGCCTTCTTGTATTTTTGCAACAAAAAAACAAACAAACTAATGATTAATAGGTTTAGACTGTTTAAAACAAAAATTTAATAAAAATAAGAAAACTTAATAAAAACAAACATGTTTAATCAACATGAAAAAAAGCTATAAAGCCTTGGGCGTGTAAACCAAATATTAAAATAAAAAAAATCTCCGAATCGATAAAAGAATACATAATTATAAGAAACAAAGTCTTAACCGTTAGAATCATCATGTTCTTGCTTGTTAAGCTCAATTTTGAAACTTATTACCCCCACCCACTTATATTTTAGCAACCAAAAGAACAAAGTAATGACTAACGGGTTTAGACTTGTTAAAATGAAAATATTAATCAAAATAATAAAACTTGAAAAAAAAGCATGGGGGCTAACAAACTAAATTTTAAAAAAATCTTAAAATCGAAAAACAAAAGAATTCAAAATTATAAAAAACTAACTACAAAATAAAGAAAACAAAGTCTTAGCCGTAATAGTCATCATGTTTTTGTTTGTTAAGCTCAATTCTGAATCTGATTACCCGAGCCCTCTTGTATTTTTCGCAACCAAAAAAACAAAGTGATGGCAAACAGGTTTAGACTTTTTACAATGAAAAATCTAGCAACAATAGGAAAACATGGTAAAAATCAACATGTTTAATCAAAATAAAAAAAGGCTATAAAACCTTGGGCAATAGGAAAACATGGTAAAAATCAACATGTTTAATCGAAATAAAAAAAAAGGCTATAAAACCTTGGGCATGTTCTTAACCGTTAGAAGCATTAAAAAAACAGAATTCATTAAAAGAATCATTAAAAGAATACATAATTATTAGAAACAAAGTCTTAACCGTTAGAAGCATCATGTTCTTGCTTGTTAAGCTGAATTCATGACTAACTACCAAATAAAGAAAACAAAGTCATGACTAAGCCATTATAATCATCATGTTTTTAACTACCAAATAAAGAAAACAAAGTCATGACTAAGCCATTATAATCATCATGTTTTTGTTTGTTAAGCTCAATTCTGAATCTAACTACCCTCGTCCTCTTCTTGTATTTTCGCAACAAAAAAATAAAGTTACGACTAACAGGTTTAGACACTTTAAAAGCGTTTGGTATGTAAACCAAATATTAAAAATTAAAAAAAAAAACTCAGAATCAATATTTTTATACAAAATTATAAGAAACAAAGTCTTAACCGTTAGAGTCATAATGTTCTTGCTAGTTAAGCTCAATTCTGGAACTTATTACCCCCACCGTCTTATATTTTAGCAACCTAAAGAACAAACTAATGACTAACAGATTTAGACTTGTTAAAATGAAAATATTAATCAAAATAATAATACTTTAAAAACAACATTTAAGCTCACTTATGAGTCTAATTATAAAAAATAGGAAACAAAGTCTTAGCCATTATAGTTATCATGTTTTGTATGTTAAACTCAATTCTGAGTCTAATTACCCTCGCCATCTTGTATTTTCGCAACCAAAAAAACAAAGTGATGACTAACCGGCTTAGACTATTTAAAATGAAAATTCTAATAAAAATAGGAAAACATGGTAATAAGCAACATGTTTAATCAAAATGTAAAAAAGCTATAAAGCGTTGGGCATGTAAACCAAACATTAAAACAAAAAATGCTCAGAATCATTAAAAATATACATAATTATAAATAAAAAAAACAAAGTCTTTAACCGTTAGAATCATCATGTTCTTGCTTTTTAACCTTAATTCTAGAACTTATTACCCCCACCGTCTTATATTTTAGCAACCAAAAGAAAAAACTAACAACTAACGGGTTTAGACATGTTAAAATGAAAATATCAATCAAAATAATAATACTTAAAAAAACATTTAAGACTTGGGTTAACAAGCCAAATATTAAAAAAATCTCAAAACCGAAAAAAAAAATTAAAATTATAAAAAACTAACTACAAAGTCTTAGCCGTTATAGTCATCATGTTTTTCTTTGTTAAGCTCAATTCTGAATCTGATTACCCTTGCCCTCTTGTATTTTTCGAAACCAAAAAAACAAAGTGATGACTAACAGGTTTAGGAAAACATTGAAAAATCAACATGTTTAATCAAAATGAAAAAAAAGCTATATAGCATTGGGGATGTAAACCAAATATTAAAACAAAAAAAGCTCAGAATCAATTGAATCAATATAAGAATACATAATTATAAGAAACAAAGCCTTAACCGTTTGAATCATCATGTTCTTGCTTGTTAAGCTCAATTCTGGAACTTATTACCCCCACCCTTTTATATTTTAGCAACGAAAATAACAAACTAATGACTAACGAGTTTAAACTGGTTAAAATAAGAATACTTAAAAAAAAACATTTAAGCATTGGGTTAACAAACCAAACATTAAAAATATCTCAAAATCGAAAAACAAAAGAATTTAAAAATATAAAAAACTATTTTCAAAATAAAGATAACTAAAGTCTTAGCCGATATAGTCTGTCATGTTTTTGTTTGTTAAGCTCAATTCTGAAACAAATTACTTTCGCCCTCTTGTAGTTTGCCCAACCAAATAAACAAAGTGATGACTAATAGGTTTAGAGTCTTTAAAATGAAAATTCTAACAAAAATAGGAAAACATGGTAAAAATCAACATGTTTAATCAAAATGAAAAAAAGCTATAAAGCCTCGGTCATGCAAACCAAATATTAAAACACAAAAACATCAGAATCAATATAAGAATAAATAATTATAAGAAACAAAGTCTTAACCACTAGAATCATCATGTTCTTTTTTTTTAAGCTCAATTCTGGAACTTATTTCCCCCACCCTCTTATATTTTGGCAACCAAAAGAACAGACTAATGACAAACAGGTTTAGACTTGTTAAAATGTAAATATTAATCAAAATAATAAAACTTAAAAAAAAAAGCATTTAACACTTGGGCTAACAAACCAAATATTAAAAAAATCTCAAAATCGAAAAACTTAAAAATTCAAAATTATAAAAGACTAACTACAAAATAAAGAAAAGAAAGTCTTAGCCGTTATAATCATCATGTTTTTGTTTGTTAAGCTCGATTCTGAATCTGGTTACCTTCGCCCTCTTGCATTTTCGCAACCAAAAAAACAAAGCGATAAGTAGCAGGTTTAGACTCTTTAAAATGAAAAAACTAACAAAAATAAAAAAACATGGTAAAAATCAACATGTTTAATCAAAATGAAAAAAAGGTATAAAGCATTTGGCATGTAAACCAAATATTAAAAAAAAAAGCTCAGAATCAATATTTTTATACATAATTATAAGAAACAAAATCTTAACCCTTAGAGTCATCATGTTCTTGCTAGTTAATCTCAATTCTGGAACTTATTACCCCCACCGTCTTATATTTTAGCAACCAAAAGAACAAACTAATGACTAACGGGTTTAGACTTAATAAAATGAAAATATTAATCAAAATAGTAAAACTTACAAAAAAAAATGCATTGAAGCCTAGGGCTAACTAACCAAATATTAAAGAATGTCAGAATCGAAAAACAGAAAAATTCAAAATTATAAAAAACTATTTACAAAAAAAAGAAAACAAAGTCTTCGTCGTTATAATCATCATGTTTTTGTTTGTTAAGCTCAATTTTGAATCTGATTATCCTTGCCCTCTTGTATTTTTCCCCACCAAAAAAACAAAGTGATGACTAAAAGGTTTAGACTCTTTAAAATTAAAATTCTAACAAAAATAGAAAAACATGATAAAAATCAACATGTCTAATCAAAATGAAAAAAAGCTATAAAGCGTTGGGCTGGTAAACCAAATATTAAAACAAAAAAGCTCAGAATCATTAAAAGAATACATAATTATAATAAAACAAAGTCTTAACCGTTAGAATCATCATGTTCTTGCTTGTTAAGCTCAATTCTGGAACTTATTACCCCCACCCTATTATATTTTAGCAACCAAAAGAACAAACTAATGACTAACGGGTTTAGACATGTTAAAAAAACATTTAAGCCTGGGGCTAACAAACCAAATATTAAAAAAATCTCAAAATGGAAAAGCAAAATATTTCAAAATTATAAGAAACTAACTATAAAATAAAGAAAACAAAGCCTTAGACGTTATGGTCATCATGTTTTTGTTTCTTAAGCTCAATTTTAAATCTGGTTACCCTCGCCCTCTTGTATTTCGCAACTAAAAAAACAAAGTGATGACTGACAGGTTTAGACTCTTTAAACTGAAAATTCTAACAAAAATAGGAAAACATGGTAAAAATCAACATGTTTAATCAAAATGAAAAAAAAGCTATAAAGCATCGGTCATGCAAACCAAATATTAAAACACAAAAAGCTCAGAATCAATATAAGAATAAATAATTATAAGAAACGAAGTCTTAACCGTTATAATCATCATGTTCTTGTTTGTTAATCTCAATTCTGGAACTTATTACCCCCACCCTCTTATATTTTGGCAACCAAATGAACAAACTAATGACAAACGGGTTTAGACTTGTTAAAATGTAAATATTAATCAAAATAATAAAACTTAAAAAAAAAGCATTTAAGCCTTGGGCTAACAAACCAAATATTAAAAAAATCTCAAAATCAAAAAACATAAAAATTCAAAATTATAAAAGAATAACTATAAAATAAAGAAAACAAAGTCTTAGCCGTAATAATCATCATGTTTTTGTTTGTTAAGCTCGTTTCTGAGTTTGATTACCGTCGGCCTCTTGTATTTTCGCAACCAAAAAAACAAAGCGATGACTAACAAGTTTAGACTCTTTAAAATGAAAAAACTAACAAAAATAGGAAAACATGGTAAAAATCAACATGTTTAATCAAAATGAAAAAAAGCTATAAAGCATTTGGCATGTAAACCAAATATTAAAAAAAAAGCTCAGAATCAATATTTTTATACATAATTATAAGAAACAAAATCTTAACCCTTAGAGTCATCATGTTCTTGCTAGTTAAGCTCAATTCTGGAACTTATTACCCCCACCGTCTTATATTTTAGCAACCAAAAGAACAAACTAATGACTAACGGGTTTAGACTAATTAAAATGAAAATATTAATCAAAATAATAAAACTTCCAAAAAAATGCATTGAAAGTGATTACTAACAGGTTTAGACTCTTTAAAATGAAAATTCTAACAAAAATAGGAAAACATGGTAAAAATCAACATGTTTAATCAAAATGAAAAAAAGGTATAAAGCGTTGGGCAGGTAAACCAAATATTAAAACAAAAAAAGCTCAGAATCATTAAAAGAATACATAATTATAACAAAAAAAAGTCTTAACCGTTAGAATCATCATGTTCTTGCTTGTTTAGCTCAATTCTGGAACTTATTACCCCCACCGTGTTATATTTTAGCAACCAAAAGAACAAACTAATGACTAACGGGTTTAAACATGTTTAAAAAACATTTAAGCATGAGGCTAACAAACCAAATATTAAAAAAATCTCAAAATGGAAAAGCAAAATATTTCAAAATTATAAGAAACTAACTGTAAAATAAAGAAAACAAAGCCTTAGACGTTATGGTCATCATGTTTTTGTTTCTTAAGCTCAATTTTGAATCTGGTTACCCTCGCCCTCTTGTATTTTCGCAACTAAAAAATCAAAGTGATGACTGACAGGTTTAGACTCTTTAAACTTAAAATTCTAACAAAAATAGGAAAACATGGTAAAAATCAACATGTTTAATCAAAATGAAAAAAAAGCTATAAAGCGTTGGGCATGTAAACCAAATAGTAAAACAAAAAAAAGCTCAGATTCTATATAAGAATACATAATTATAAGAAACAAAGTCTTAATTGTTAGAATTATCATGTTCATGCTTGTTGAGCTCAATTCGGAACTTAGTACCCCCACCCTCTTATATTTTAGCAACCAAAAGAACAAATTAATGACGAACGGGTTTAGACTTGTTAAAATAAAAATATTAATCAAAATAATAATACTTTAAAAAAACATTTATGCCTTGGGCAAACAAACGAAATATTAAAAAAATCTCAAAATCGAAAAACATAAAAATTCAAAATTATAAAAGACTAACTACAAAATAAAGAAAACAAAGTCTTAGCCGTTATAATCATCCTGTTTTTGTTTGTTAAGCTCGATTCAGAATCCGATTACCTTCGCCCTCTTGTATTTTCGCAACCAAAAAAACAAAGCGATGACTAATAGGTTTAGACTCTTTAAAATGAAAAAACTAACAAAAATAGGAAAACATGGTAAAAATCAATATGTAAACCAAATATTAAAAAAAAGCTCAGAATCAATATTTTTATACATAATCTTAACCCTTAGAGTCATCATGTTCTTGCTAGTTAAGCTCAATTCTGAAACTTATTACCCGTACCGTCTTATATTTTTGCAACCAAAAGAACAAACTAACGACTAACGGGTTTTGACATATTAAAATGAAAATATTAATCAAAATAATAAAACTTACAAAAAAATGCATTGAAGCCTAGGGCTAACTAACCAAATATTAAAGAATCTCAAAATCGAAAAACAGAAAAATTCAAAATTATAAAAAAACTATTTACAAAATAAAGAAAACAAAGTCTTCCCCGTTATAACCATCATGTTTTTGTTTGTTAAGCTCAGTTCACAATCTGATTACCCTCGCCCTCTTGTATTTTTCGCAACCAAAAAAACAAAAGTGATTACTAACAGGTTTAGACTCTTTAAAATGAAAATTCTAACAAAAATAGGAAAATATGGTAAAAATCAACATGTTTAATCAAAATGAAAAAAAGGTATAAAGCGTTGGGCAGGTAAACAAAAAAAGCTCAGAATCATTAAAAGAATACATAATTATAACAAAACAAAGTCTTAACCGTTAGTATCATCATGTTCTTGCTTGTTAAGCTCAATTCTATAACTTATTACCCCCACCCTATTATATTT
This sequence comes from Lactuca serriola, assembly GCF_051521515.1. Lineage (NCBI taxonomy): Eukaryota > Viridiplantae > Streptophyta > Magnoliopsida > Asterales > Asteraceae > Lactuca > Lactuca serriola. The sequence goes on from NC_136408.1 coordinate 4,000,663, forward strand.
TAGCAACCAAAATAACAAACTAATGACTAACGGGTTCAGACATGTTAAAAAAACATTTAAGCCTGAGGCTAACAAACCAAATATTAAAAAAATCTCAAAATGGAAAAGCAAAATATTTCAAAATGATAAGAAACTAAATGTAAAATAAAGAAAACAAAGCCTTAGACTCTTTAAAATGAAAATTGTAACAAAAATATGAAAACATGGTAAATTTTGTTATGGTCATCATGTTTTTGTTTCTTAAGCTCAATTTTGAATCTGGTTACCCTCGCCCTCTTGTATTTTTACAACTAAAAAAACAAAGTGATGACTCACAGGTTTAGACTCTTTAAAATGAAAATTGTAACAAAAATATGAAAACATGGTAAAAATCAACATGTTTAATCAAAATGAAATAAAGGTATAAAGCGTTGGGCAGGTAAACCAAATATTAAAACAAAAAATGCTCAGAATCATTAAAATAATACATAATTATAACAAAACAAAGTCTTAACCGTTAGAATCATCATGTTTTTGCATGTTAAGCTCAATTCTGGAATTTATTACCCCCACCCTATTATATTTTAGCAACCAAAAGAACAAACTAATGACTAAAGGGTTTAGACATGTTAAAAAACATTTAAGCCTGGGGCTAACAAACCAAATATTAAAAAAATCTCAAAATGGAAAAACAAAAGATTTCAAAATTATAAGAAACTAACTGTAAAATAAAGAAAACAAAGCCTTAGACGTTATGGTCATCATGTTTTTGTTTCTTAAGCTCAATTTTGAATCTTGTTACCCTCGCCCTCTTGTATTTTCGCAACTAAAAAAACAAAGTGATGACTAACAGGTTTAGACTCTTTAACAAGAAAATTCTAATAAAAATAGGAGAACATGGTAAAAATCAACATGTTTAATCAAAATGAAAAAAAAAGCTATAAAGCCTCGGTAATGCAAACCAAATATTAAAACACAAAAACATCAGAATTAATATAAGAATAAATAATTATAAGAAACAAAGTCTTAACCGTTAGAATCATCATTTTCTTGTTTGTTAAACTCAATTTTGGAACTTATTACCCCCACCCTCTTATATTTTGGCAACCAAAAGAACATACTAATGACAAACGGGTTTAGACTTGTTAAAATGTAAATATTAATCAAAATAATAAAACTTTAAAAAAAAAAAGCATTTAAGCGTTGGGCTAACAAACCAAATATTAAACAAATCTCAAAATCGAAAAACATAAAAATTATAAATTATAAATGACTAACTACAAAATAATGAAAACAAAGTCTTAGCCATTATAATCATCATGTTTTTGTTTGTTAAGCTCGATTCTGAATCTGATTACCTTCGCCTTCTTGTATTTTCGCAACCAAAAAAACAAATCGATGACTAACAGGTTTAGACTCTTTAAAATGAAAAAACTAACAAAAATAGGAAAACATGGTAAAAATCAACTTGTTTAATCAAAATGAAAAAAAAAAAGTTATAAAGCATTTGGCATGTAAACCAAATATTAAAAAAAAAGCTCAGAATCAATATTTTTATACATAATAATAAGAAACAAAATCTTAACCCTTAGAGTCATCATGTTCTTGCTAGTTAAGCTCAATTCTGGAACTTATTACCCCCACCGTGTTATATTTTAGCAACCAAAAAACAAACTAATGACTAACGGGTTTAGACTTATTAAGATGAATATATTAATCAAAATAATAAAACTTACAAAAAAAAATGCATTGAAGCCTAGGGCTAACTAACCAAATATTAAAGAATCTCAAAATCGAAAAACAGAAAAATCAAAATTATAAAAAACTATTTACAAAATAAAGAAAACAAAGTCTTCGCCGTGATAGTCATCATGTTTTTGTTTGTTAAGCTCAATTTTGAATCTGATTACCCTCGCCCTCTTGTATTTTTCTCAACCAAAAAAACAAAGTGATGACTAACAGGTTTAGACTCTTTAAAATTAAAATTCTAACAAAAATAGAAAAACATGGTAAAAATCACCATGTTTAATGAAAATGAAAAAAAGCTATAAAGCGTTAGAATCATCATGTTTTGTTTGTTAAGCTCAATTCTAGAACTTATTACCCCCACCCTCTTATATTTTAACAACCAAAAGAACAAACTAATGATTAACGTGTTTAGACTTGTTAAAATGAAAATATTAATCAAAATAATAATACTTAAAAAAAAAAAGAAAAATCGAAAAATCGAACTACAAAATAAAGAAAACAAAGTCTTAGCCGTTATAGTTATCATGTTTTTGTTTGTTAAGCTCAGTTCAGAATCTGATTACCCTCACCCTCTTGTATTTTTCGCAACCAAAAAAACAAAGTGATGACTAACAGGTTTAGACTCTTTAAAATAAAAATTCTAACAAAAATAGGAAAACATGGTAAAAATCAACATGTTTAATCAAAATGAAAAAAAAAAGCTATAAAGATTTGGGCATGTAAACCAAATATTAAAACAAAAAAAGCTCAGAATCAAAGTCTTAACTGTTAGAATTATCATGTTCTTGCTTGTTGAGCTCAATTCGGAACTTATTACCCCCACCCTCTTATATTTTAGCAACCAAAAGAACAAATTAATGACTAACGGGTTTAGACTTGTTAAAATAAAAATATTAATCAAAATAATAATACTTTAAAAAAAACATTTATGCCTTGGGCTAACAAACCAAATATTAAAAAAATCTCAAAATCGAAAAACAAAAGATTTTAAAATTATAAAAGACTAACTACAAAATAAAGAAAGAAAGTCTTAGTCGTTATAGTCATCATGTTTTTGTTTGTTAAGCTCAATTCTAAAACTGATTACCCTCGCCATCTTGTAGTTTTCCCAACCAATTAAACAAAGTGATGACTAATAGGTTTAAACTCTTTAAAATGAAAATTCTAACAAAAATAGGAAAACATGGTAAAAATCAACTTGTTTAATAAAAATGGAAAAAAGCTATAAAGCGTTGGGCATGTAAACCAGATATTAAAATGAAAAAATCTCAGAATCATTAAAACAGTACATAATTATAACAAAACAAAGTCTTAACCGATAGAATCATCATGTTCTTGCTTGTTAAGCTCAATTCTGGAACTTATTACCCCCACCCTCTTATATTTTAGCAACCAAAAGAAGAAACTAACGACTAACGGGTTTAGACTTGTTAAAATGAAAATATTAATCAGAATAATAAAACTTAAAAAAAATAAAACAAATAATCCTGGGGCTAACAAACCAAATATTAAAAAATTTGAAAATCGAAAAACAAAAAAATTCAAAATTATAAAAAGCTAACTACAAAATAAAAATAACAAAGTATTAGCCGTTATAGTCATCATGTTTTTGTTTGTTAAGCTAAATTCTGAATCTTATTACCCTCGCCCTCTTGTATTTTTCGCAACCAAAAAAACAAAGTGATGACTAACAGGTTTAGACTCTTTAAACTGAAAATTCTAACAAAAATAGGAAAACATGGTAAAAATCAACAAGATTAATCAAAATGAAAAAAGCTATAAAGCGTTGGGCATGTAAACTAAATATTAAAACCAAAAAAGCTCAGAATCATTAAAATAATACATAATAATATGAAACGAAGTCTTAACCGTTAGAATCATCATGTTCTTGTTGTTTAAGCTCAATTTTGGAAATTATTACCCCAATGTCTTATATTTTAGCAACCAAAAGAACAAACTAATGACTAACGGGTTTAGACTTGTTAAAATGAAAATATTAATCAAAATAATAATACTTACAAAAAAAAACATTTAAGCCTTGGGTTAACAAACCAAACATTAAAAAAATCTCAAAATCGAAAAGTAAAAGAATTTAAAATCATAAAAAACTAACTACAAAATAAAGAAAACAAAGTCTTAGCCATTATAGTCATCATGTTTTTGTTTGTTAAGCTCAATTCTGAATCTGATTACCCTCGTCCTCTTGTATTTTCGCAACCAAAAAAGCAAAGTGATGACTAACAGGTTTAGACTCTTTAAAATGAAAATTTTTACAAAAATAGAAAAACTTGGTAAAAATCAACATGTTTAATCAAAATGAAAAAAGGTATAAAGCGTTGGGCATGTAAACCAAATATTAAAACAAATAAAGCTCATAATCATTAAAAGAATACATAATCATAAGAAATAAAGTCTTAACCGTTAGAATCATCATGTTTTTGCTTGTTAAGCTCAATTCTGGAACTTAATACCCCACCCTATTATATTTTAGCAACCAAAAGAACAAACTAATGACTAATGGGTTTAGACTTGTTAAAATGAAAATATTAATCAAAATAATAATACTTAAAAAAAAACATTTAAGCCTTGGGCTAACAAACCAAATATTAAAAAAATCTCAATATTGACAAACAAAAGAATTTAAAATTATAAAAAACTAACTACAAAATAAAGAAAACAAAGTCTTAGCTGTTATAGTCATCATATTTTTGTTTTTTAAGTTTAATTTTGAATCTGATTACCCTCGTCTTCTTGTATTCTCACAACCAAAAAAACAAAGTGATGACTAATAGGTTTAGACTCTTTAAAATGAAAATTCTAACAAAAATAGGAAAACATGGTAAAAATCAACATGAAAAAAAGCTATAAAGCCTTGGGCATGTAAACCAAATATTAAAACAAAAAAAAGCTGAGAGTCATAAAAAGAATACATAATTATATGAAACAAAATCTTAACCGTTAGAATCATCATGTTTTTGCTTGTTAAGCTCAATTCTCGAACTTATTACCGCCACCCTCTTTTATATTCGCAACCAAAAGAACAAACTAATGACTAACGGATTTAGACTTGTTAAAATGAAAATATTAATCAAAATAATAATACTTAAAATTAAAAAAAAACATTTAAGCCTTGGGTTAACAAACAAAACATTAAAAAAATATCAAAATCGAAAACCGAAAAACAATAAAACATATAAGCCTAGGGCTAACAAACCAAATATTAAAAAATCTCAAAATCGAAAAACAAAAAAAATTCAAAATTATAAAAAACTAACTACCAAATAAAGAAAACAAAGTGTAAGCCGTTATAGTCATCATGTTTTTGTTTGTTAAGCTCAATTCTGAATCTGATTACCCTCGCCTTCTTGTATTTTTCGCAACCAAAAAAACAAAGTGATGACTAATAGGTTTAGACTTTTTAAAATGAAAATTCTAACAAAAATAGGAAAACATGGTAAAAATCAACATGTTCAACCAGAATGAAAAAAAGCTATAAAGCATTGGGAATGTAAACCAAATATTAAAACAAAAAAACTCAGAATCATTAAAAAAAATACATAATTATAACAAAACAAAGTCTTAACCGTTAGAATCATCATGTTCTAGCTTATTAAGCTTAATTCTGGAACTTATTACCCCCACCCTCTTATATTTTAGCAACCAAAAGAACAAACTAATGACTAACGAGTTTAGACTTGCTAAAATGAAAATATTAATCAGAATAAAAAACATAAAAAAAAAAAAAAGCATTGAAGCCTAGGGCTATAACAAACCAACTAATGACTAAGAAGTTCGAACTCTTTAAAATGAAAATGTTAATAAAAATAACAAAACTTGTTAAAAATCAACAACTTTAATATTCAAAAAAAAATCTTCGAATGGGTATGTATTCAACTACATTATTAAAAGAAACAATAAAAAAAAGAAAGTCATAGCCATTAAATTCATTCTGTTCTTAATAATTAAGCTAAATTTGAAATGGATTTACCCACGCCTTTGTGTACTTCCACAACACAAAGAACAAACTAATGAACAATGGAGTCAAACTTTTTAAAAAGAAAATCATCAAATTTGGTATAAAACAATCTGGTTGAGTAGAATGAAAAAACTAAAAAAACAAAAAGAAAAATAATAATAATAATAATAAATAACCAAGTTCTTAAGAAGTTCTAAAGTCATATCAGCAGCTTCCCGTAGATGCCAATGTTCTTTTGAATTTCCAAACTAAACTCGAAAAATTTGTGAAGAAAAAAAAGGTATTCCATAAAGTCGTCAAGAAGGTGCAAAATTAAATCAACCGAAAACTCTTGCAATGAACCAAGCTCAGTAAAATTGGAAAATAAAATGAAGATTAAACTGTTCTCAAAAAGGGCCCAAATGAGTTTTAAACAAATCCATTAAATTGAAAGAAATAGATGTTAAAGATTCTTTCCATTATCCCTAAAATCAATTTAACAAAATCACCGAATCCTAATCTGCTAACAAACAAATTAAATATTCCAAGAAATCAATGGCGCATCAAAAAGGTAAATCTCTAATTTAAATGATGTTAAGAAATCCATTATTCAGGAACTTCAATGATTTCTGTATTATATCCCCTTACTAGAATATGGCACGATAAATGAAATCAATTAAACAAAATGTGTATTGAAATAAAGATATAACGAAGGAGCTCTAGATATTTTTTTCGCATTAAATCCCTAACAGGAACTTCCTAAACCCTAAATTCTGGAATCACATCAAGAATATTGTGGGGAAACATAAAACAGTCTAACCTTTTCAACAAATCATTTCAAGATATAAAGGTTGGTATTTAACAGATAGTTCCAATTATGAATGGGTATTCCACAATCCAATTCATCATAATCATAATGAAGTAAGAGATTAGGAAGAACTTACCTGTTGTTTCCATAGCAACAAGAATGGAATCACTTGATACTGCCATGGCCGTCGACTTCCTTCCTCCCTGCTTCCCACTCTGTGTGACTCTTCTTTTTTTGAGTAAACTTTGTGAAGATTTTCCAGAATCACAAAAAGAAAATTGGGGGAATTAGCGTGACCCAAATCGCTATCTAGCAAATATACTAAAATCACATAAAAACACGAATTAAACAGACCATTCCCATAAACTATTTCAACAACACTGGGTATTTAGTTCATGATCTGTATTCGACTATCGATTGTATCACACTAAAAATTAACTAAAATAACAGGAAAAAATTACCTCTAAAAACTCTGGGCTGTTTCGTTTGACAGAGGCAGGCGATGATACGAAGTCGGTGGGAAAACAGTTGGCCATTCAAGCACGTAATCCAGATGTTGTTTGTGAAATTCTCGACGTGGGAGAAGAAACTGAACGTCACTGTGATGTCCAGGCGGAGGATGTTTTCGTTTGAGCCGGTGAACTGGTGAAGTTCTTGCCGGAGATGAAGGCGAGCGTTACGGGGGAGTGAGGGAGAGAGAGGAACGCTCAGTCGTTAAGGGGTTTTTTTGACCGTTGGAGCCTTGGAGGCCAGGTAACTTTTGAGTTTCCATTTAATAAAATAATAATATTTAGAATAACGGTGTCATTTATTGCGATATTGGTCAAATCTTTTAGCCAATGGTCAATGCTGAGACTTATTTAGAGTGTTATTTATTTATTTATTTATTTTTATTGTTTGTTGTCTATGTGCAAAAAAAAACTTCGAATTAAAAATAAAATATAATTGATTAAAGGCACATTAAAGAAGAAAAGAACAATTGTATATTCAATTTTCAGTATAAGATTTTATTAACTTAATGTATAAAAGAATTATTTTATAAATCTAGAATTAAATAAGATATCATTTACGTAAAAACAAAAATCGACTTGGCAATCAACTCAATATGATCTTATATTCGGTTCTCAAATTTCATTTTTAGATAAAATATAGATAAAATATTTAGTATAAATGTTTTAATGAGTTAATGCAATGTCCTAACAAACATACAAGGTGCATTTAAATATTGTTTTTTAGTTGAAAATAATCAATTAAAATGTAACATTTTTTTTATAAATAACATTAACTCCATCTCGAGTAATCGATACAATCAATGTAGTAGAACTCAGGCAAGTCAAGCTAAGTACTCGACGAGTTAGTCGAACTTAGGCCCCGTTTATTAGACATCTTTTTAGGTTTAAACAGATCTTTCAGGCTGAATAGACCGCAAAAACCGTTTGATATGCACAAAAAATAGGTTTTTCCCAATAAGATATGTCTTTCCCAGAAAGTTTCAAAACCATATATTTCTGACTGAATATGCTGGAAAGACAATTGTGCCCTAAACTCTGTCTCTTTCTTTTTTGTATTATTAATTTCTTTTAAATAGTTTCTTAAATTTATTTTTTTATTGAATTATTATATATTAATAAATATTATTTTTAATATATAATATTTATGTATTTATTAACATTATTTTATTGGATTATTAATTTCTTTTAAATAATTCTTTTTTATTTCTTTTTAATGGATTATTATATATTAAAAAATATTATTTATAAATATAAAATATTTATATATTAATAAATATTACTTTATTAGATTATTAATTTCTTTTAGTTAATTTTTAATTCATTTTTATTGGAATAATTCTTATTATTATTATTATTATTATTATTATTATTTTGACAACACTACCATCATTCTAATATATTTTGAAAAAAAAATCCGTCCATTCCTCCACTATCGTACATAAACAGAGTCAATAATCACACGTTGAGTTTAGAAAATATTTAAATTTGTAGAAAGAATAACGGCGTAACATTAACTTGAAAAAAAATAAAAAGAACTTAATTGACATTCTATTTGGAATTTAAATAATTATTATGTAATTTTGATTTTCTATGACAATTTGTATGTTTTTATAATTATTCAGCAACTTCATCCATCACAGTATAGAACAACAAGGTAATCTTGTCATTTTTCATCATTCACACAGTCAATTAGATGTCCAATCAAACAACGTGGTTTCTTTTCCAGACAGAAAACTTTCTCATACAACACTTTCCGTGACATCACTTTCCCGAACAAAAACTATCAAACGTGGACCCCTTCATCTAGGCGAGTTCTATTAACTCAGCAAAAACTCAAAAATCATTCAAACTTAATCTAGTTCAGACCAAATAATATTTTTATTAAATGACTACCTTAACCATCACTTAATCAATCTTGATTTTAACCAAGTATTTCAGGTTTTAGGTTTGATAAAGCTTGAAACCTAAATTTGCAGAGAGCAACCCATAAAACCAAACGGGGGCGGATGCTTTAAGGGGTCAGGGAGACCATGGCCCCCCGTTTTTTAACCTTCTAATGACGAACACAACTTATTATGGTGAGAGCCAAATTGTGATACATATGAGGAGAAAAGAAGAAGTTAGAATTTGGTAACATAGAGTGATAAAAATAGGAAACTATTTGGTGCTGGAAAAAATTTGACAAATTTAACGAATAGTGATTTGTGATATTTACAACAGGTAAATTGGAGATATTTTCAACACCGTTGGTAAAATTCACCGATTTTAAGAGACCCTGCAATCTGCATCCTTTCTTTGATCTTTTGCTCCCTCCATTCCCATGTACCAAAACAACAACAAAAATAACAATTATGTATTTGTATTTTGTAGTGGGTTTGTATTACCGAGCTCTTTGGGCTAATTCAATTGATTCTAGTGGTTACCATTGCTTTATTAGACTTTGTTTTAAAAAAGCTTTTTTTATGCTTAATTTAATAAGTTACCTTATTTTATTTTTATTTAAAGGAATAAAGGCTATTTGTTTTATGTTGGTTAATTTTTTTCGTTTATTGTTAGTTCATTTGCTTTATTTTTAAAAAATTTAGGAGTTATTAAAAATAATTTGTTTACTATTGTAATTAGGAACACAACACATATAAATGTTTCTAGAAAGTTAAAATACACTTGCTCACCGTTAGAAAAAAAAAATCTCCTTAAATCAAGTTTGGGTTTGTCTCTTGTTCTAACAATTGGTATTTATGGACGAAAAAATGCATAATATATATATATATATATATATATATATATATATATATATATATATATATATATATATATATAAAAGAGAGAGAAAGACGTCAGTTTTGCGGTTTATTTTATTCTTTTATTATTTTTTTACGAGGAACCCGGAACAATAACAAAGTATTTTGTGTTTTGAGTCATGGATTTTGACTGAAATAGAAATTGTAATTTATTAGATTATTCCAAATCAGATTTTGTGTTGTAACATGCTATAGAGTCGAAATTACACATATTAGAAAATACATACACATAATTCTTGTTATATCTATTGATCTTCTAACATAAATTTGAAAAGTACTTTGAAGTCCTTTGTGTTAGCATATGTTTTATGATCCATATGCTTTGTATGTATAGATTCGGTCCATCTCATGTTTGGCATGTTTTCTGTTTTGCCATAAACCCTAGCCGACGTCTCTCTTCTCATCATCTTTACGTATCTGATCTTTCTTTCAACCTTTCCTCTTGACTTTTCTTTCTTCTCCCCCTCATCATGTCAATCACAGACAAACCCTCCTCTACAATTAATATCAAACATGCAGTCCCATTCGTTCTAGATTTGGATCAAATGAATTACTATATTTGGCGAGAACTATTCGAAATTCACTGTATCGGGTATGGTGTCGATGATCATCTCAAGTCCTCTACTCAAATAACGACTGAAAAAGAAAAAGAAAAAGACAAAGCAACAGAAGAATCAATGTCTGCGAAGGATGCATGGGTTCGCAAGGACTCTATCGTAAAATCATGGCCATATGCCACTCTCTCTATCCCTCTTCTCAATATGATCTTCAAAAAGCAAACAACATCTTTTGAAATCTGGGAAAATCTTGAAAAAGTTTTTCGAGATAACAAAGCCTCGAAAATCATTCAGCTTGATCGAGAATTGAGAAACATCTCTCTTGGTAACTCTTCCATCACAAAATACTGTAACAAAATCAAATCCCTTGCTGATAGATTAGAACATATGGATGCTAAGGTCTGTGAAACTAACCCGGTGGCATATATGATCAATGGACTGTCTAAGAAATTTCAGTACATAGCCATTAATATCCGACACAGGGACCCGTCTCCATCTTTTTGGGATGCTAGATCCATTCTCCTTTGTGAAGAGCAACAGATGCTTCTTGATGAACAGAAGGAATCTCTCCACAAACATGCCGACTGTTCATCCTCCCCACACGCTCTCACTGTTCAGAACTCAAACACCAGCTCATCTCAATGGCGTAATAACTTCACCAACAGCAGTAGTAATAGAGACAACTATCGTGGGGGATGCGGTGGCCGTCGTGGTGGTCGGTACAACAATGGCGGCGGCGCAACTTCTTTGAGTGGAAGTCAACAGCAACACAATCAGCGACAGGGTAATTGGGTGTAGACCTACGCCCCTCAACCACATCACGTATTAAATCAGCAAGGCCTCCTGCCAAGCCCAGGTGTTTTTCAGCATCACGAAAATGGGCACAGAACACATCCAGCCCAACAGAACAATAACCAACAACATCAGTTTTTTTCACAAGCCCAACAGCCTTTTTCTCACCAGCAAGCATATCAAGTTCAACAGCAAAAATCCCGAGCACACTACTACACTTCCACAAATGTTCAATACTATGACATTAAATGATCCGGGCTCAGCTGAATGGTACTTGGACACTGGTGCAACCTCGCGTCTTCACTCAAATGCAGGTATACTCAAGTCTGTCTCAGATAAAATTAGTAATTCTTCTTCATTTGTATTAGTTGGTGATGGATCTTTAATACCTGTGACTAAAACAGGTCACACTACTCTTTTGCATCTTAATCGTTATTGTACTTTGACTCTTCGGAATGTTTTAATTACCCCCTCTATAATTAAAGTTTTAATTTTTGTTCGTGAAAATGACTGTTCCATTGAATTTGACACTTTTGGTTTTTCTGTGAAGGATTTCCGCACCAAACAAATTCTAATCCGATGTGATAGCCACGGTGATCTATTTCCCGTCACTTCTCCAAAAAATCAAGCCCTCGTTTCTGTTGCTCCATCCATTTGGCATCAACATCTTGGCCACCCCGGTCACCACATTTTCAAGCATTTAGCTCACAATCGCTATATTTCGTGTTCATCTAATAAAAACTATACTTTATGTTATGCATGTCAACTGGGCAAACATGTTAAATTGTCTTTTAGTTCATCTATTTCTGTTTTTCACTTTCCTTTTGAATTAATACACTCTGATGTTTGGACTTCTCCTATTGAAAGTTTGAGTGGTATTAAATATTATGTCATATTTTTAGATGATTTCTCTCATTATGTCTGGGTCTATCCTATTCGTGCCAAATCTGATGTTTTTGACAAATTTGTGCATTTTAGGAATTTTGTCAATAACCAATTTAAAACTGATATCAAGTCTTTTCAATGTGATAATGGAGGTGAATATGACAATCAAAAAATTCATCAACTTTTCTCTCAAACCGGTATCCAATTTCGGTTTTCGTGCCCTTACACATCGTACCAAAAAGGAAAATCTGAACGCATGCTCCATACTTTAAATAACGCCATTCGTACTCTTTTATTTCATGCTCGGCCTCCTCCAACTTATTGGACCGAAGCTCTTCATATGGCGACTCGTCTTCTAAACATTCTTCCCTCTACCACCCTCAATAATGACACCCTTTTTTTTTTAGATTACACAATAAACACCCATCTTATGACCACCTTCGTGTGTTCGGTTGTCTCTGTTTCCCACATATTGATGCTCATCACAAACTTTCCCCAAGATCAACTCCATGTATTTTTCTTGGATACCCAACCAACCACAAAGGGTATCGTCGCCTCAATCTTGACACAAATCAAATCATCATATCTCGCCATGTAGTATTTGATGAAACTATTTTTCCATTCGGGTCAATGACACCAAACAAAGCTCCTTCCTACACATTTCTTGATGATCTCGACTCCTCTCACCCTCTCACTTCAACACGTGTTCCAACTCATATCGGCCCGACCATTAGGGGTGAGCATGGTGCGGTTCGGTGCGGTTTTTTGCCAAAATCGAACCGAAAACCGCAACTTCGGTTTTTTAAAGTTTAGAAACCGCACCGTTCGGTTTTTATGTGGTTTGGTTTTTGCGGTTTTTTATTCGGTTTTTTGCGGTTCGGTTTTTCTTTGCGGTTTTTTGTCAGTTTTTTTTATTTGGTTTTTGTTTTGCCTTTTTACTAAAACTCAGGTAACTCAACGAGTTACTTTGACTCGGATGAGAAGTCTTAATCATTTTTTGAGAAACTTTATGTAGAGATGAGGAGCGTCAAATTTTTCATCCCTAACAATCTACGACTCTTCAAAGATGTGAGTTAAAAGCCATAGACTTGACTCTCTTATATGAAATGTGAGAATGGTGAATGTTTTATCTCAAATGCGATGAGCAATACTCTTATAAGAATGGAAAAATTCAAGCTCAAATGATATCTTCGAGATGAACCAATACAACCACCTCTTTTTTTTAAATCAAATAACATAACCACTCATCCAACATGCTTCTAATGCTTGAATATAATACGAATTAAATATAATATTTGTTTCACATGTACATACGATAGTAGCAATTAATGTATTCATAAAAATGATATTATCATCACTAGTACTCTTAATACTAAAATGTTAAAAAATATAATAACATTATTTGTTCTTGTAAATATCACTATATGTATGCTTAAAAATATACAATCATTCTCTCATAAGATAGATATTTATGTTTATAGAAACTTTAATTGTCATGAGTTCTTCGTTCTTACAAATATCAACACTTAATATATATATATATATATATATATATATATATATATATATATATATATATATATATATATATATATATTCGGTGCGGTTCGTTTTTTTGCGGTTTTTGCAAGACTAGAAACCGCACCGCACCGAACATTTTCGGTTTTTACAAAACTAAAAACTGCACCGTCCGTTTTCATTTCGGTTTCGGTTTTTCGGTTTCGGTTTATACGGTTTTTTCGGTTTGCGGTTCGATTTTTGCTCACCCCTACCGACCATGGCCCCCTATACTGTCACATATGAACCCACCACCCCAAAGCTCTCCTCACCTTCAATCCTCAGACCCATCTCCTCCAACACCCACAAGCTCATATCAACCTACTTCACTTTTCTCTATTAGCCCTAACGATTATCATGACTCTCCTTCTTCCCCTATATTGCCGACCATTCCTCAAACCTCTACTCACTCACAGCATCCAATGCTTACTTGTGCTAAACAAGGCATATTTAAACCCATTCGAAAATTAAACCTTCATGTTGACACCACTGCTCTCGTTCCCAAACATTATTTATAGGCTTTTAAGGATCCCAACTGGCTTAATGCAATGACTGATGAATATATTGCTCTTATCTCTAACAAAACTTGGGTACTTGTTCCGAGACCTCCTGCTGCTAACATCGTTAATTGTATTTGGTTGTTCAAAAAGAAACTTAATGCAGATGGGTCAGTATCGCGCTACAAGGCGCTTCTTGTTGCTAATGGTCGCAGTCAACGCCCTGGTATCGATTGTGACGAAACCTTTAGTCCAGTTGTGAAGCCAGCTACTATCCGCACAGTCCTCAACATTTCCATCACCCATAAGTGGCCTATCAGACAACTAGATGTGAAGAATGCATTTCTCCATGGACATTTGCATGAGACAGTATATATGCACCAACCACCGGGTTTTCGGGATCCTTTTCGCCCTGATTACTTTTGCTTACTTCAGCGATCGTTGTATGGTCTCAAGCAAGCACCAAGAGCGTGGTTTCAGCGCTTTGCCACTTTTATCTCACATATTGGTTTTGCTCATAACAGACGTGACTCTTCGTTATTCATATACAGGGCACTCATATAGCATATCTGTTACTATATGTAGACGAAATTGTTCTTACATGCTCCTCTTCTCAGCTTTTGGCTCACATCATTTCTCTATTAAGTGCAGAGTTCTCTATGACCGATCTTAGGGATCTTCACTATTTTCTAGGTATCTCTGTCACTCGTTCGTCTGACGGCTTGTTTTTATCTCAACACAAATATGTCACTGAGATTCTTGATCGGGCATCTATGAAAAATTGCAAACCTGCATCTACGCCAGCCGACTTGTCCGCTAAGTTTGATGGAACTGCTCCTCATGTTGCTGACCCTACCTTATATCGCAGTCTGGCTGGTGCATTACAGTACCTTACATTCACTCGTTCGGATATTACGTATGATGTTCAACAAATATACTTATACATGCATGATCCACATGAACCTCATTTCACTGCTCTCAAGCGCATCTTGCGATATCTTCGAGGTACCACTACGCATGGTCTACACTTACATACCTCTCCCAGTCGTTCCTTCATTGCCTACTCTGATGCTGACTGGACTGGATGCCCTGTCACCCGACACTCTACATCTAGTTATTGTGTCTTTTTAGGACCCAACCTTCTCTCCCGGTCCTCCAAACGTCAGAATACGACTTCGAAGTCCAGTGTCGAAGCCGAATATAAGGGAGTTTGCCAATGCTGTTGTGAAGCATGTTGGATTCGTAATCTTCTTCTAGAACTTCACTATGTACCTGCCAAGGCGACTATTGTTTATTGTGATAATGTAAGTGCAGTTTATATGTCATCCAATCCTATCCATCATCAACGTACGAAGCACATAGAGATTGATTTGCATTTTGTTCGAGACAAAGTTGCTACGGGTCATGTGCGTGTTCTTCATGTCTCGTCTTCTTTGCAATATGTGGATATTTTTACGAAGAGTCTTCTGTCATCATTGTTTCTTGAGTTTCGAACCAGCTTGAACGTTCATGACTCTCACCACGTTCAACCTGCGGGGGACTGTTAGCGTATGTTTTATAATCCATATGTTTTGTATGTATAGATTCGGCTCATCTCATGTTTGGCCCGTTTTCTGTTTTGTATTGTACGTGTATATATACATTGGCTATATGGAATGAAAGGTTTTGAGGAGAAAATACGAAACATTACACTTTGTCTCTCTGAATGGAAAAGTACTTTGAAGTCCTTTGCCTCTCTGAGTGGAAATGATCCAATCGTAAGTAATCAATGGTTTACCAAGAAATTTTATGTTCAATTATGAAGACCAAATACAATAATTATAAAAAGGATCAACATTTTTGGAAAGAAAAATGTATTTGTGAGTAGAAAATGATTGGTTTGTATAATTATTGTATTGAGTTTTTAGGTAAAAATTGCAAAAAAAAATAATAATAATAACAATAATAAATAAATAAATAAAACATACATCCCCAGATAAAAAATATCCCTATAACTTCATTTATATATTTTTTTGAAGTATATGATATCCACGAATCTCTATGATCTTCTATTGATCTTACATAGTAAACGGAAAACATCATTTTTATGGAAGAATGATAAATATATAATTCATATGTCCAAAAAACATCGGGGTGGTGGCGCAGTTGGCTAGCGCGTAGGTCTCATAGCTAATATTGAGTTATCCTGAGGTCGAGAGTTCGAGCCTCTCTCACCCCACTATCTTTTTTCATTCAATTTTCATTCTCTAAGGGAACCCATTTATATCTATTTATAATTTATAACTTTAGTAATTCTTTTTGGTTGTACAAACAGCAACAAGTTATCGTTGTTCATATATTTTATACAAGCGGACACATGGTTTAGACCCACTCATTTGGTTGTAATTTTATCATAAATACCATGTATTATTTTTTTTTTTTTTTGGCCCAAAAAAATATTGTTGTATAGCTTATTAATTTGTAAAGTTTTACAATTCCTTTGAACAACGGAACATGTAGTATTCTGTATTCCAATATGTAGCAATTCTTTTAGACTGTTTAATTCACAAGTGATCGTTAGCAACAAACAAACAGCCAACTAAACCATAATTAACTAACAAACAAGACCTTGAACAATCAACCATAAACACTGCATAATATGAAATTTGAGAATTATTATTGTAATACATTTTAAAAATATTGTTATAACTTATATCGATACCTTCCCTTATGGGATTTCCTATAATAACGCACACCCCTATAATTAAAATATCATTTTCTTTTTTAAAATATCGACTTTAAAGCATTTGATTATCAACAAAATTTCAAGATCTAATTTTAATGGGATTCCTATTATAACACACACCCCTATAATTAAAATATCATTTCCTTTTTTAAAATATCGACTTTAAAGCATTTGATTATCAACAAAATTTCAAGATCTATTTTTAAAAACTGTGCCAAAAAGCTTCGGTAGAACATATTACAAATGCATCCATACACAAAAAGTAAAAGATTAAAATTCATTCAGAATACTTAGAACATTTAGCAAATGAAACTAAATTTAAAACATGACAAAAAAGAATCTCATAAGAATTAAAAAGGGAGAAATTAGAAGCCAAATGCAACCGGATTCTCCTAATAAAAATAGAAACAAAGACAATCAGTCTGCAAACACTCACTGCTGTTGTTGTTCTTCACTTTGCTTTGGAGCTGCTTCCTTAATCTCATCAGCTCCATCCTCCTGCATCAAAACAAAACCAATTCAAATATCAAAATTGTAAAGATTCATAAAAACAACTGCATAATGTAAAGAGAAGGTGTATTATATACCTGCATATCAGAGGTCCAAAGAGTGAGGTTATCACGGAGGAGTTGCATGATCAAAGTGCTATCTTTGTAGGATTCTTCACCCAATGTGTCCAACTCAGCGATTGCTTCATCAAAGGCCTGGAAAAGGGAGTTTTAGAGTGAAAGAAGTTGAAAGGATCTTCATGAATCATGACATGAAGTTTTAAAGCTCATGCTCATACCTGTTTCGCAAGGTTACAAGCTCGATCTGGAGAGTTCAAAATCTCATAATAAAACACAGAGAAATTGAGAGCCAGTCCAAGGCGAATCGGGTGTGTTGGGGCAAGTTCGGTGTTCGCAATATCCTAAAAATTCAATTCAGATCATTAAATCAACTCAACAAAATCATTGAATCTGTTTCCAAATCTACATAACACTCAACAAATTCAAAAAGAAGAAATTAACCTGAGCGGACTTGTAGGCAGTGAGAGTGCTCTCGGCGGCTTCTTTACGTTCACCGCCGGTTTTAAACTCAGCAAGGTAACGATGATAATCTCCCTTCATTTTAAGATAAAACACTTTTGAATCACCTGAAGATGCTGAAGGAATGAGTCTCGAGTCAAGCAGCTTCAAAATACCGTCGCATATTTTCGAGAGCTCCGCTTCGATCTTCGATCTGTAGTCCTTGATCACAGTCACGTGATCCTCATTACCACGCGACTCCTCTTTCTGCTCGATCGACGAGATGATACGCCAGGAAGCACGCCGAGCGCCGATCACATTCTTATAGGCAACGGAAAGGAGATTCCGTTCTTCGACGGTGAGTTCATCGGTGACTTTCTCCATGAATTCAACCATTTCGTCGTACCGTTCCGCCTGTTCTGCGAGCTTGGCCATGTAGACATTCTGGTCACGCGCCGACAACGCCATTTTTCCGATGAGCGATAGATAAATCAGAGAGATCTGGTGAGGGTTTGAATTGAATTTAGGGAGAGAATGGGAATGGGAGAGAGATTATTGAGGGAAAAAGCAGAGGATGAGAGAGATTAGTGGAGAAAAAAGGGCTTTTCTTGAACAACGGTTAACCATATTAGGAGCATGCTATAATCACTTGTACTTTACATTATAGCTTTTGTACCATATAAATACTCAGGATCTCGGGTATAATAAAATAGCAATACAACGTAATCGATAAACAATATATTTTTTCTAATTTATAATTATGAGAAATTAAATATTTCTTACTTTTTTTTTCTTATAAATCCTTTTATCCAATTAAATGATGATATGTGTTATATTAATATACTAAAATATAATTAAATAAACATTAAATGTTACACATATCACTATTTAATTGGATAAAATGATTTATAGAAAAAAAAATAAAAGAATATCTAATTTCTCTTATATTATTATCTTTGGTTGACTCGAAAAATCAGAATTGGTGGATCTTGACAAGGGTTTTGTTCATTTTAGGGAATAAGTAATTATCTTTTTATTTTGTTATATTGCGAAAAAAAAAAATTAACAATTAACTAAGTAATGAACTTTTTAAAATGTTCATATATAATTATTATAATGGACCATAAAAAAAGCAAAAAAATTATATGTATATGAACAAAACAAAAGAATAATTATATAAATAAGTTTTTTTTTTTTTTAAGTAGTCGATTTAAAGTAATCGATCATAATGTCTCCAAAATTAATAAATTCAATTAAATTACTTTAAAACAATATTTATGTCCATTTAAATTAGTCATGATATGTTAATAGCCGTTTTTGAAAGCATAATTAATATATATATATATATATATATATATATATATATATATATATATATATATGATATTCTTTTTTAATTTATTGGTCTAATCTCTCATATTTTTAGTCTCTAGTAGATTTTAATTTTTATATTATATTTTAAAAAATAAAATTTTATAAAATGACAATGTGTTTTTCCTTCTCAGATCAGGAGTTTTTATATATATATATATATATGATATTTTTTTCAATTTATTGGTCTAATCTCTCATATTTTTAGTCTCTAGTAGATTTTAATTTTTATATTATATTTTAAAAAATAAAATTTTATAAAATGACAATGTGTTTTTCCTTCTCAAATCAGGAGTTTTTTCTTTCACCAAAATAATGTATTTTAAAAAGATATTTATCAAAATGGTATGATTTTAAAGAAATTTATCATTTATGTTAAATTATATACCAAATCAAAATTAGATGGTAAAAAAAATTGAATATCAATATAATTATCTTTTCGTTTTGTTTGCATTTGGATAACTTTTTTTTTTCGTATACGTTTAGATAACAAACTTATTGGAAGTGTATACATATGACCATTATGATTGACTTTAACTTCCGATGGTTGGTCATAATGGTTATATGTAAACACTTTCAACAAGTTCGTTATTTAGATGTTAAAAAAGAAAGCAAAAAAAGTTAGCTAGATATGAACAACACAAAAAAGTAATTACCCTGATAAGTCATATTCTCGTTGTTTTATAAGAGATAAAAGCATGCAGTTTTCAGACCGCATTTATAAAGAAATTTGGTGGATCAAATGTTTGTAGTCTGTAAAAAAAATAATGTCTACAGACTACTGAAATAAAATAAAATACAAATACATTGATTTTCAAACTTAAAAAAGTTAATTGACACCAAAATTTAAATAATTATAGTTACAATACGAAAATATAATCCATACAACCATAATAATAGTTTTTTTAAATTGTTCATTCAATGTTTTGCATTAACTGCTAAGTAATTTCATCATATAACTTAGTCATATATTTTTAGTCCGCTACACTATAATATCCTTCGAATAAATAATATTTTAAGAAATTTAAGTGCACTCATATCAAATAATTAATTAAGTAAAGTAAGGCTAACAAATAATCAGTGTTTAAGTTGTAGACAAAACTACAAAAATGGTACCTGTGGTATATATTTTTTTGGGGTCTTTAGTCCAAACAATGACTTTTTTTGGATTGATGGTTATTTTGGCAATGTTTATATGTGGAAATAGTCCCTCCGACAATTGAAATGGCTAAATTGCCCTCTTGATATTGTAACATCCTTATTAAGTCGATTCATATTAGGGACCGTGACTCAAATATATGTTACTAGGAGGCTTCAGACCTTAGGGAAGAAAGTTTTAGACTCATTTAAGTGTGATTAATATAGATTAGATGATCAAAGAGTTTGGTTGGTGTTTTTGGAGACCAATGGTATATCAGTAAAGTGGCAGTTTAGGCCTTTTATGGAATTAGATTTTTGTTCGGAAAGTTTTGAGGCATGGATGAGTTGATTAAAAGGTAGAGCTCTTCGATACCTTTCCGTGGATATAAAGAACGTCAAAATCTGAGTTAGAACGAAGAAGTTATGACCGTTTGAAGTTTGGTCGGTTTTAGGTTATGCTGAGTACGTTGGGCGTACATAGGGGAGTACGCTGGGACTACTAAAGCACCATTTAGAATATTGGGCATACAAGAAGTATGTTGGGCATATGCAATCAGTGCCCAAACCCTATTTTCGTGGTTTAAGCCCTATTTAAGCTCCTTAACTTCCCTAAACCCACTTTATTCTCACCATCCACCCCTCCAACACCCCTTTCATGAAACCCTAGCCTTAGATGAGCCTTTTGAGCTAAAAAAAGGTGATTTTGAGTGCTTTGGAGTATGCATGGTGCACCTTGGAGAAGGAACTTCTTGTAGAAGTGTTGGTTGCATTGGAGCTTGTAGATCTGGACTTTGTTCACCTTGATCTATCTTCTAGAGGTATAAAGTTTGAATCTTGATGATGCATTTGTTATCTAGCTAGTTTTGGATGTTATGAGCATTTGGTCATTTTAGTGCATAAAGTTTAAATCTTGAAAGTTTGTGACCTTGTTATGGATAAAGTTGGAAACTTTATCCATCTAAACATCATTGTGATTTAGATCTGAATGTTGGAGACTTGGACTTAATGGATTAAGTTGAAAAAGATGCACTTTTGGTCCCATTTGATGCTTAAAGGCTAGATCTTGGTGGTTTAGACCATTCTAATGGATAAAGTTGGAAACTTTATCCATTATGGAGCTTTTAGAATCCATAAGAATGTAATCTTGATCCTTTTATACCTTCCATGAGAGTATCATGATGTCTTAATGGATTGATAAGTTAAGGTTTTAGCTTTTGGACCTTTTCTAGACATGGAACGTCATAAATGTGGAAACTTTATGAATTAGAATGATGTTGTGGGACTAGATCTGAGTGTTGGATGAAAGGGCTTAAGAGATTAAGCACTTAATGGAAAAGTGTCATTTGGCCGGGTACGCCGGGCGTACCTTCGAGTACGCTGCGCGTACTCGTATGGGGTCCCGATTCTGGTTAGTAAGTATGCCATGCGTACGAGCTAAGTATGTTGGGCGTACTCAGCCTGAAGTTTGACTTCTTGACTTTGACTTCCATTGACCGTTGACTTTTGACCAAGTTTGACCTTGGGCGAAACTTGAGGGTTTTGGCCTATTAACTAAGATTTTATCTGGTTCTGGTATTGATAGCTCGAGAAGTCGACAGGGCAGCAACTAGGGATTCTTCCAGGAAGCTTCTGCAATCGAGGTGAGTTTTCCTCACTGTACTAACAGGGTCGAAGGCACCAATGTTGGCCCTTTTGGATTGTTATCCTGGTTTATCGTATGCTCATATGTTGTGGTGATATGTTAGATCCGTATCCTGGTAGATAGGATGATGTTATGCTTAGTGATCTGTTAGATCTGTCTATTATCTGTTCTTGCTCTATGTTCTAGTAGCATGTGTTGATGTAGTGTGGTTAGGTTGAGACTGTGCTGTTTTGTGTTGCCAGTCAACAAACCCTGCAATATTTATATCGGTATGCTATATGTTTGCTTATTTATTATGTGTATGTCGACATGTGTGTGTAGTTGGGTTGAGGCAGTCTTGCTTTGTGCTGAAGGCCAACAGACCCAGGGCAGCCCGGATAGACTGAAGGCCCTGTGAGGCGGACTAGTCAGGCGGGAAGGACCGACGAGCGGTCCAGATAGACTGTAGGCCCTGCGAGGCAGTCCAGTCATGCCGAAGGCTCGGGAGCAGTCCAGATAGATTGTAGGCCCTATGAGGCGGTCCTGTCATGCCGCTAGGCTTTGGAGCGGTCCAGATAGATTGTAGGCCCTATGAGGCGGTCGTGTTCTTGCTGTTTAATCTTTATTTTACCTGTTTAAGATTTAATCGATCTTCAAGATTAAGTTTTAATCTCATCAATTAGTATCAGAGCAGGAGGCTGTGTAATCGATACACTTCTTTCTGTGAAAAAGGTTTCAATTAGGGTTTTCCGCAATTACTGATATTTATTGAGCCGTCATCTCATTATTGACGTATCTTGATATTTATTGTTTTGCCCTGATTTGATTTATTACAAGTCTGATCTTTGAACAGGTTATTTGATCATTATGGACGAGTCGCAATCGAATCCCATCAATATTTCCAACAGCATTGGATCAACCACAAAGATTCCCATCCTATACACCCATGATTATGAAGTCTGGGCGCATCACTTTGAAGACTATGTTATAGGATCTGAGGATAATGGATACCTCATCTGGGAAGCAATTGTTAATGGACCGTTTTCTCACTCTGCAACTTCAAGGATTATTAAAACTCAAAAGGAGTATAATGATCTCCTGAAGGATGTTAAAGATATTGCGCAAGATGAAAAAGATAAATTCCAGTGCAATATCAAGGCGCTAAGATTGATCAGATTCGCCCTTCAGTCCGACACTTTTAGGATGGTGAGTTCATGCACGACGCCAAAGGAGATTTGGGACAGGCTACGTGAATTGTACTCTACAGACGAGGATCTTGAACACTCAATTCAAACTTTACTCTTGTTTGAGTTTGGTGAATTCAGGCAAGGTGCCGATGAATCCGTGACCCAAACGTTCGACCGCTTCAATCATCTTCTCAGTAAGATGATCAAACATGACATTGAAAGGAAGCTTATTGAACAGAAGGTTACGTTCTTGAATGGTCTTAGATCAGAGTGGAGAGCAGTTGTGTCCACAGTGAAAGCCCACGAGCAGTTTAAATCATATTCCTTGGCGAAATTGGTGGGCATTCTCAAATCTCAGGAGAAGATTGTGTTGCAAGAGAAGAATGTAGTCTCAAGCCTAGGTTCGTTGGCTCTATTATCAAAAAGTAAAGCTGTGATGGAGGACAAAGACCTCAACTTGGAGGATTATGACCTCACGTCTGAGGACTATGCTATGATGGTGTCTAACCCCAAAAGGTTCATCAAGAAGAGATTCCCCACCAACAAAAACCGAAACTGGTAGGGGAGTTATAGTTCAGAAAAGGTTAAAGATGAACCGAAGGTTGAAGAGTCTAAGAAGGAACCGAAGGCAGAAGGTGATTCTGGAGTAAGCTGTTACTACTGTGGAGGGAAAAACCACTATGCAAAGGATTGTGTCCTCAAAAAGATGGCTGAAAAGGATGAGGATAAGGATGAAGAAGCTTTGCTGCAGAAAAAGCTTGATGAGATCAGGAAGAAGAAATCTACCGCTAACCCTTCTATGAATGCTCTAATTGTGCAGGGTTCGGTTGCTGATGACGAGTTCGGTGGCGTGGAGGTTTGGTCAACCGATTCTGAAGACGATGAAGTGAGGAAGCCCTCTCATGGAAAGGCTTGTGTGGCAAAAGAGGAAAGCAGTGGAGGAAGATGCTTGATGGTGTCTGACGTATCTCAGATGAGGGGATACAACACTGATGGTGGAAGCAATGAACCGAAGGAGCAGCAGGATATGTGCTTTACAGCCAAACCGCTCAGCGTGCAGTTCAACGAGCTCGATGAACTGATCAAGAAGGTACAATCGGTTTTTGTTTCATTTAAAGTCCCACAATGCTCATATGAAAAAGAACTAAAAAGTGTTAATTCGAGAATTTCTCATCTAGATAGTAGTTTAACTCAAACTCGAGTCACCAATTCTAACCTAACTGATCAATTAAGCAGGGTGTCTTCGAAGAGTGAGGAACGGCGCATGTGGATCGAATTGAAGGAGTCAGAATTAGTCAAAATAAAAGATGAAAACATTTATTTGCAAAGAGACAATTTAAAGCTTTTGAAACAGCGAAATGTTTTTTGTTTGATTGCTAAACGTCTTTACACTAATATTACTCAACTCCACTTGGATTGTGAAATAGGACAAAAGATTCATCGCATGATTTTGCCCTTCCTTGAGTTTAAGGAGGATGAAATTGATGCTGAAGCTTATAATTGTGAGAGTGTGATATCATCTGATGACGTCAATCCGACCTATATGTATGGACTGGACAAAATAGAATCTTTCATTAAATCCAAGGACCATAAGGACATGCTTAAAAACCTTTTGGATGAAAATGATAGACTTAAACTGAGAACCGAAACCATACAAAAATTTGACTCTTTAAACTCCAACTTGAGCTCAGAAAACAAAATTGATGTTGAAAATGCATCTGAGCTTAATGAGGATGACAATATGAGTGAAATTTCTGTAGAGGACACGGTTGACTGCTCAGAATTTGTGAAAAGCGAACCTGAAAACCACAAGAATCTAATTTCAGAAAATTCAGTGGAGTTCGCTCGATTGTCTCAACAAAAGTCCCCGATCTTAGCAGAGAAAGCCGTTGTATATCAAAAGGTTAGGACCACTCCAAATCAAGTATACAAGGTCACAGGAGTAACCGAACATCAGACTGCTGAACTCACAACTATTGTAAATGAAGACAATGCTGATGGATGCGATGAGTTCTTCTGGTCAGCTCCAATCGATAATGTTGATGAAACGGTAGGGTTATCAGAAAGGACCTCATGGAAAAGTAAAGGTAGATACGTACCAGAACCCTTGAACAAGCCAGATAATTTTGATGTGCCAAGTACTAGTGGTACGAAAGACATTTCTCAAGAAAATGGAAGTCCGGCGAAAGAAGATACTCCATCTAGTGAAACTTCCTCGGTTCAAAGTGAACCAGCCAAAGAGAAACCGAAAATGAAAGCCAACATCCATCATCAACCGAAGCAGATGAGGAATCAGAAACGTCAAAGAAATCAGAGATACAGGAAGAATCTCTCTGAAAGAAAACAGTTCTGGCAATCCCAGAATGCTTATTTTTCTCATCAAGACAAGAACCTGCAGTATGAGAAAATCTTGTTGAAATGCACGAGAACGAAACCAACCGAAAGCAAAGGTTCGGTTCTGAGAATAACTCCAACCGAAAGCAAAGGTTCGGTTCAGAGAACGAAACCAACCGAAAGCAAAGGTTCGGTTCTGAGATCAAAAGAGATCAAAACTCTAAGGTCAGTCACACCAATGATCAAAAGCAAAAGGGTCACCTAGAGTCTCCAGCCAAGAAGTCATCTCAATCTAAGCCCTCTCAATCTCACTCATCTAATTCTTCTAATTCTTCCAATTCCTCTCCACCTCGTTCTAAATTCCATTCTGTTCCTTCTCGAAAATCTCAATCTTCAGTTGAACAAAAAGGGAAACAGAAGGTTTCGGTGTCTAAACCTGAGTCTAAACCGAACGCACCTAATCCTAATAAAATCAAAGTTTTTACCATAAAAAAGAAAGATGAAACAACACTAATAAAACGAACATATCTTGTTGACATCTCTCTTACTATTCCTGTACCTGTGAAAGGCTCACGTGGACCCAAGAAACTTTGGGTTCCTAAATCTGCTTAATTTTTGCAGGTTATAAGTGACGAGCAGTTTGACGAAGAATGGTACATTGATAGTGGCTACTCGCGTCACATGACAGGGAGGAAAGAAGAACTCAGGGAATACCAGTCTCTTTCAAATGGTGGAAACGTCAAATTTGGAAATAACTCCTTCGGCACCATAAAAGGCTATGGAATGATTACCAATGGTGATTTCACTATAAGGAAGGTGGCATACGTGGAATGACTACAACACAACCTCATCGGTGTATCTCAGCTCGTTGGAGGTACCGGTCTCAAAGTCTCATTTGACGATGAGGGTTCTGAAATTGTAGAGAAGAAAACGAAGAAAGTTATTCTCAAATCAGAGCGTAAGGGTTAAATGTTTCCTCTAAACCTCAAACCTATCAAAGGAAACCCAACTATCTGCCTGTTATCAAAAGCATAATCTGACGAAAGCTGGTTGTGGCACCAAAGACTCTCTCATCTCAACTTTAAAGACATCAACAAACTTGTCACTGGAGGTCATGTTCAAGGTCTTCCACTGCTCAAGTATGATAGAGATCATTTGTGTGCTGCATGTGAAATGGGGAAACAAAGTCGTCAAAGTCATCCATCTATTATTAACACTAAAGTTGTTGAACCACTTGAATTACTTCATGTTGATTTGTGTGGTCCATCATCTATCGAAAGCATTAGTGGTAGCAAGTATATACTTGTTATTGTTGATGACTTTTCACGTTTTACATGGGTGTTCGTTCTAAAGCTTAAATCTGAAGCGACTCACAAGCTAAAAGTGTTCATCAAGCAAATTGAAGTACAGCTGAAGAAGGTCGTTCGCAACATCAGGAGCGACAATGGTCTGGAATTCAAAAATAGAGAATTCGAAGAATTCCTGGCAGACAAGGGAATAAGTCACAACTTCTCAGCTCCCTACACACCTCAACAGAACGGAATTGTCGAAAGACGAAACCGATCTTTGTGTGAAGCTGCTCGAACCATGCTAAGTTTCGCTTCCTTACCTCTTTACTTTTGGGCTGATGCTATTTCTGCTACTTGTTTTACACAGAACAGGTCTTATCTCAACAAGCGATTCACGCTCACACCTTATGAGATTCTCAACAACAGGAAGCCCAATGTGAAATTTTTCCACGTGTTCGGCTCACGGTGTTTCATCTTTAACTCTAAAGAACACCGCAACAAGTTCGATGTCAAAGCCGACGTGGGAATCTTTCTGGGCTACTCTCTCACTTCCAAAGCATACAGAGTACTAAACAAGCGTTCGAGGAAAATCGAAGAGACTTATTACGTGACTTTCGATGATAGCTATGTCAAAAAGCTACAGGCCAAAGAAGACACAGCTGGGGAAATCTTTCCTCGAACTGGCCAAGTCACAGTCTCGATCGCTAATCTATTCGAGAAATTTATGGAGCTATTTGACGAACCAGAGAAAGCCACTCTCTCAGAAGCAGGCGCAACAGACAACAAGGTAGACCATATGAAGCAAATTGTCGAAGAAGCTGCCAGGAGAATGAACGAAGGAGGATCGAATTCTGACGAACCTCCATCAAACGATGCTTCAGTCGAGGGGGAGGATCAACCGTCAACAAATCAGCCGACCTCACATGTT
Source organism: Lactuca serriola (assembly GCF_051521515.1). NCBI lineage: Eukaryota > Viridiplantae > Streptophyta > Magnoliopsida > Asterales > Asteraceae > Lactuca > Lactuca serriola. The sequence goes on from NC_136408.1 coordinate 4,028,357, forward strand.
GAGGGGGAGCCAAGGTCTCCAACTGCCCCCGAAAGCACTTCACCAACCGAAAGTGCCTCACCATCCGAAGGTGCATCAACGCCTGAAAGCCCAGCACCACAAGAAACCTCTGAACCTCAAGTTTCTCAAAGCATTCCAGAAAGCTCATCTATCGAGGGGGAGCAAGCTGATATGTCATACGACTACGAAAGCCAGTCCGAGCCAGAAGAAATGATAAATGATGAATTAGATCCTACCTTTGGTCCTCATTACCCACCACTCACCAAATGGACAAGAGACCATCCTGTCTCTCAAGTGGTTGGTGATGTCTCTGAAAAGGTTCTGACCCGATCACAACTAAAGGCAAAACAGACATCCTTATTTTCCAAAGTTGAATTTTGCATGTTTAACTCATTCGTATCAAAAGTTGAACCGAAGACAGTTAACACTGCTCTCGATCACTCCGATTGGGTTCAAGCGATGCAAGATGAACTGAACGAATTCGAGAGGAACAAGGTCTGGCGCCTCATTCCAACTCCTCCAGATGCCTCGGTTGTTGGTCTCAAATGGGTATTTAGGAACAAAATGGACAAGGAAGGAAACGTCATAAGGAACAAAGCTCGTCTAGTAGTGAAAGGATATTGTCAAGAGGAAGGGATTGATTATGAAGAGACTTTCGTTCTTGTAGCTAGGCTTGAATCTGTCAGAATTTTCCTTGCCTATGCTGCCCACAAAAACTTTGAAGTTTTCCAAATGGACGTCAAGTGTGCATTTCTTAATGGAGAACTCGAAGAAACAGTGTATGTGGAGCAACCTCCTGGGTTCGTGAACGAAAAATATCCAAATCATTGCTACATTCTGGATAAAGCTGTATACGGATTGAAACAAGCTCCGAGAGCCTGGTATGAAACGCTAACTAAATTCTTAAAGATGTCTAAATTCAAACAAGGTTCGGTTGACCCAACCTTCTTTCGCAAAAAGGAAGGTAACCATCTTATGATCGTTCAAATTTATGTCGATGATATCATCTTTGGCTCAACGAATCCCAGCCTAACAGCTGAATTCAGAAAGCTGATGGAGACTAAATTTGAAATGAGCTCAATGGGTCCTATTAACTTTTTCCTTGGCTTAAATATTAGACAAGGACCCGAAGGCATCTTTATTAATCAGGAAGCTTACACGAAGACTCTCTTAGCAAAGTTTGGAATGATGGGAGACTCCAAAGTCAAAGTCCCAATGGCATTCGGCACCAAGCTAACTCCATCCCTGGACAAACCGGCTGTTGATATCACGCCCTATCGTCAAATGATAGGCTCACTGATGTATCTTACTGCAAGCAGGCCTGACATCATGTTTTCTGTGTGTTACTGTGCTAGATTTCAGGCAAACCCACGCGAACCTCACATGCTTGCAGTGAAGACCATTCTACGATATCTCAAGCGAACTGCCTCCTTAGGTCTATGGTATCCTTCCAAGTCAGGCTTCTTCGTCCAAGCCTACTCAGATGCAGACCTTGGAGGATGTGGACTCGACAGAAAAAGCACCACTGGCGGATGTCAATTCCTTGACGGGAAGTTGGTTAGCTGGCAATCAAAGAAACAAACGTGCGTGTCGTTGTCTACTGCCGAAGTTGAATACATAGCCGCTGATCCTGCACCTCTCAAGTGATTTGGATCCAGAGTCAACTTCGAGACTATGGACTCAATATGAAGAAGATCCCACTATATTGTGACTCTGAAAGTGCAATTAGGATCTGTCATAACCCAGTGCAACACTCTAAAACCAAACACATAGCACTGAGGTATCACTTCATCAAAGATCATGTGGAAGATGGAAACGTTGAAGTACACTTTGTTAGAACCACTGATCAACTGGCTGACGTCTTTACCAAAGCTCTTCCTGAAGCATCATTCAACAGAATTTTACAAGGGCTAGGTATGATGGAATCAGAGTCAGTACCTCAAACTACCTCTCAACCTCAAACGTAAGAAGCGAAATTAACCGAACGTTCATGTTCGGTTAAATCATCTGACTCGCTCATCACCACAAAGGTAGTTTTCTTGGTTGTACATTTCATATTCAAAGTTGTTTATCTTATTGTTAAAAGTATTTTCTGATTGCAAGCTTAAATTCCTTGGTTTTCCAAAATTTTCCAAAACCGAAACCTACCGAAGGTTCGGGTTCGGTTTTTCAAAATTTTTCAAAACCGAAACCAACCGAACGCTCGGGTTCGATTTTTCAAAATTTTCTTAAACCGAAACCAACCGAACGCTCGGGTTCGGTTTTTCAAAATTTCTCTCAACCGAAACCAACCGAACGTTCGGGTTCGGTTACCAAATTTTTCCAAAGTTTTTTTTTTACTCTTTCTAAGTCTTATTTTTTTTCTTGCTTATTTTATTTATTTTATTTATTTTATTTTCTTTTATTTTTTTTATTTTTCTTTATATATCAAAAACTCCAAAAATATTTTCTTATTTTTTTTTTGTGTGTTCGTTCGTTTATGGGGATATAATTGTTGTATTAGTTACGTGTCCCTAGAAGCATGCTGCTGTATGTGTCCCAAGCCTCATAAGATTCTGAATAATAGCCTTAACGACTTGGTATAAACAAACCTTGTCTTCCCAATTAGGCTATCACATTTATTCTAATCGTGAGCTACCTCACTCTCTTCTCACATGAGATAAGAGTTTTCTGCTTGGTCCTTATTTTCACAGCAGAGGTACTTTAATTTCTTACACCATCTCCATTATATTTCTCCATTACATTCGTTTCATCAATGTAACCCTTGAGACTCTCAGAAATTACCACTGAGGTTTATGGTTACACAACAACTGTGTTTATGATCTTAGTTTCGTGCCACTACGAGCTGAGTGAAACCCAAAATTCAACACCAAATCTGAATTGACGGTGAACAATAAATTTGCTCAAGTTTTCACCAAAGAATTGACGGATGTACCTTGATGAAATCTCAAAATTTTATTTTGTGTGATTCCTATGAAATTGTTAAACACCATAACATTTCTTCCCTTGGGATCCAGTTTTTAATTTTTTGTTGAGATTTTCTATTTTCCAAGCTACTTTCAAATTTATTCCTACATACTTGTTCAACAGACTACACCGGTCTCACAAGTACTTTCTTCACTTTCTTTCTTATTTCAAGATTAGAATTGTTGCATCAAAGCGAAAGCCACCCTTAAGCAGTCTAATTAAAAGAAGCCTTTCAACATTTATTAATAAGTGTTTGATCGTCATTTAACGGGAAACCACATCAACACTTTAAGGTCTCTCTTGATCTTGAAGGAAGAGATTCGTGCCCGGGATCATTTGTTTCGTGTCATTATTGACATCACATTTATTCCTAAAAAGAGTTGTTTTATTTCTTTTCTTTTTACACTCTTAGCACGAAAATCATTGATTTTCCAAAATTCTGGTACTAATAATTACAGGCTGTTTTACTGGATTGGAGGTTATTTACAAGTTGTGGTCAAAAATAATCCACGTGGGAGATTTATTCAAAAAGATGCCGTTACAGGGATAAGATTAAAGGGTTGCTGACTCAGGAGGGAAACAAATGGATTAAATTTCAAACGGCGGTAAAAAGGGACGCATGCGAATTTGAAACGCCCCTTCCATAACTGACGTCGTGGACACGTGGGAGAATATTAAGCGGTTCCTCTTTGACACTAAACAGGCGCATGTGGATTTGAAACGGTTTCTTCTGAAACAGCGCTTGTTGGGCGGCGTGTTCCAAGGAATCTGACACTCTCTCTCCTACGTGATCATCGCATGCCTTAACTGTCACGCATCTGTCATTCCGGGAAACCTTTTCGTATTTCCATAAAAGATTTGAACAAATTTTTCTCTCCTTTCACCCACTATAAAAGGCAGTCTCCTCTCCTATTTACCTCTTTACTGCATCCGAATTTCCTAGAGAGCAAAAATCCCCTAAAGCCTTTACTGTTCATCTTCTTCTTCCTATCTTCAATAATGGCAGAATCATCCTCCGTCCATGCCACCTCACACATCCTTCCCATTCGCCCTCAACAGTGTTTGGTGATTGACCTAACCCCTCAGGTGTACGATTCCTACATGTTTCCGGTTATCGAGTGCCTGAAGTACTCACAAATCGCTCCTGCACTTTCTAGGGTTGAATCTGTGCATATGGAGCTCCTATCGCAGGTGTATGCGACTGCACATTACGATAAAGTAGTCGATAGGGTGTTCTTCGAGGTTTCTGATCACAAGACCTCGATTTCAAGGCAACGATTTGGCGCATTGCTAGGGTTTGCTGCTGACCCTTCCAGGGTTAATCCGGAGACGATTCCGATTGGCCATCTCTACAGTATGTTTTACAACATGGGGTACACGGAGGCGCTCACCTCCGTCGCGAAGTTTAAAAAGTCTTGCTTGCCGCCATAGTGGAACGACATGTTCATTGTTCTCTTCAAGGGCTTATCTGAACGGAGCTCAGGATCCGACGGTTCTAGTCGACTCTTCTTGTCGATAATGTATGGCGTGTATAACGGTGTCAATCTTGACTATGGGTTTGTTCTCTGGCAACAACTCATCCAAAGCCTCTCTTCTTCTTCACGACATTCTGAGGTGTCGTATGCATGGTTCTGGACTCTCATCACCAAGTGGGCGATGGATAAGTTCGATGTCCCCACTGCTGTCGGTGCATCGATGTCTTCGATCGGTAATTTTCATACCACGAAGATTATCGTCTCAGATGCATCCAATTCGCTTTCATTGTCTCAATTCCGGAGACCATGTACGGCGATGTTCCATCTGACAGTCGGATCATCCGGACTATTAAGGAGTTCAAGGCGTCTGGACCGAGGGAACTCACACCGGAAATGCTCAAGTCCATCCATGACGCTGATAAGCCTGTTAATAGGGGCAAAAAGGCAGATAAAGGGAAGCACGTGACCAAAGGGGCTAAAGTTCCTTCTCCCAGGAAGAGGAAACCAACCAAAGCTGCACAGTCCTCGCAGCCAAAGAGACGAAAGACTCAACCGAAGCGCAAACTTATAGTCGCTTCCTCTTCGAGTGACTCAGAAGGCGAGAGTTCGGATTCAGACGGCTCTCAACGAGGCGAAACCCCTCCAAGAGGCATCACCCCACCCCGACCACCTACCCCAGACATGGAAATCCATGTCTCACCAATTCCCTCTCCCATTCAAACAATCCCTACTTCCATTCCCACCATAAACCCCTCTACCACCATTCCTCAAACTTCTTTCCCTATACCACCACCCATTTTCACTAATACAACTACAACAACAACTGCAAAGGTTACAACCAACGTATCTGATACGGGGGTTCATACCGATGCAACCGAAACACCACCTGTAACCGAACTTCCTCATACAACCGAAACCCAGCATACAACCGAACCTATCCACACTCAACCACTACCCGAAACAACCCCCACCAACACTCAACCTGAACCTACTCATACCACAACACCCCCAGCTTCCCCACCCCCAACATCTCCAGATCATGCCTCTGATGGAGATAACCCTTTCCTTGGAGGGGAAAATATGACCTTCGATTCAGTCTACTTTAGTCCGTTTCAGGTCCAAAGCGACGACGAGGAGGATGCTCCAGTAACAAAGAAGCATCTTAAGGAGCTAAATGAGAAGGTTGACTTGCTTATTGCTTCATCCTCCAACACTCAATCCTCTCTCTCTCTGAAGCCGCTCTTCAGAAGATTGTTGATGCCTTCTCCAGGGCTCAGCATGATTCCGTCGCTTCAGCCACTGCAGCCATTGACGCCTCGACGAAAGCTTGTGAGGCTGCGACCGAAAAAGTCGATAAACTATTTTCTGAAGCCTCTTCCCTGTTAAAGTCCTTACAGGAGAGCGTCGATGCAACAAAGACAACGTTGGAACTAATCGTTCAGCAATTGGCCACGTTCGTCTCAACGGAGTTGAAATCGTTCGCTAACCTTCGCCAATCCATCAGCGACGACAACTCGGCCCTTCGTGCCTCCATTGACGAGCGCCTCTCTAAACTTCAAGAGGATCTCGCTGCCAAAAACTCGTTAATGGACATTCTTGCTAGTAAAACCACCGCCCTCAAGGTCAAGAGTGCTCAGCTTTCCAATTCTCAGCAACAGATTGAAGCTCTTCGATCCGAACGGGAGGTTATCAAAACATGTGTTTCGGATGTACACTCTGCCCTATCCAACATCCTAGAAGCACACGATCCGATTCTCAATCATTCGGTGAGGCGCACCCTTGCTGAAAAACTTGCTCCTGCCCTGGACCTTCTCAGCAAAATTGAAGGGCTACCTAGTTTCGTGTCCACTCCGAAACAAGGGGGAGAAGTGAAGTCTGGATCGAAACCACCTCCTTCCTCAAAAGCTGCTCACACAACCGAACCTCCTCCTACTGGTCAAACTTCGGGTTCGGGTGTGAAGGATAAAGGAAAGAAGATAGCTGAGGAAGAAGATGAAGATGATAAAGAAACCATTGCTGACTTGCTGAAACGCAAAAATAGTCGCAATGTTGATAATGACAACATTCGTGTGGCGCGAGAAGCTGAAGAAGCCGAACGCAAGAAGAAAGAAGCCCACGATCTCCTCGAGAGCAGGAAGACTCTTTTCCCTGCTTGGACTCGAGAGAGAATGATAAAGGAGGCCATAGATACTCCAAGCATCCTATGCTCGAACCGGTAATATCCTTCGACTGCTACAATTCAGTCGATTCGCAGTTTGATATGCCCTTGACCCGAAAGGCGTTTATCTTCCACGCCTTCTCCAACATTTTTGAAGTCCCTCATCCTAATGCTGAGGTTGATCGGGAGTTAATTGAATTCTATCTGAAGGCTGCTCAACCACAGTACCAAACATGGAGCGCTCAGAAGATCGTTAATGTTCGGGTCTTGAAGCCATATACCGAAGGGAGATTCATCAACGTTCGGTTCAGGGTAATCAGAGGGTCTGCAAGAACCAAACATCTCATATCCTTATCAGACCTACCGAACCTCAACCCCCATGATTGGATCGTTCTGCATAACATCCTCTTGACGAATGAAGCTGAATATGGTCCGATTATAGACCATCTCAAAAGGATGTTAGTTTGTTATATCATGGAGGTAGCCTTGATGGATCAGGAGATAGCCACAGTCTTCAAGAAGAAACCGAAGATCTCTCCTGTTGGATCGGCCAGTGATCTCAATCAGATGAAGATGGGCAAGATTGACCCGAGGCGTAATTCGGTCATGTTCACTAGAGCAGAATGACAGAAATGTCTGTTTGCCTTAGCGGATAAACATCTTTATACCACTGCTTGTCTAGAGCATGTGTTGTCGATCATCCATCGGTGTAAAGAGAATGCAGCGGATGATATCAAGTACTTCAACGATATGATTCAATGGTACATCCGATCCAGACAGAAGATACTCGCCCTTATCTCTCGTCTGTTTCAGACTGTAAAGAAGAAGGCTCCTGCTGCTGCTGGCCCAAGTAAGAAGTGAAGATCTCGCTCCAATTGACGCAAAGGGGGAGACTGTTGGGTTGGAGATTCGTTTAAGGATTGCGTCATTGGGCTCGGTTAATAGTCCAATAATTTTGTACTCCGGTTTGGGCCTGTCCAACCGTGAGCTGTTAGGTTGACTATATAAGAATATGCTTGCATGCATATTAGGTTAACGATCTAGAGAATACGATTGATAGAAGAAGATAGAATTACAAAGTTCTTTCTTTATTGTTCCTGTATACCTTCTAACCCTCTACAGTTGATGTTCTTTATCGAGCTCTTCTGAGGGTTGTTTTATAATCATTCGACAGGTTTGATTCATTCTTGAGTTGTTTATTGTTTTCGTGTTCTTGCTGTTTAATCTTTATTTTACCTGTTTAAGATCTAATCGATCTTCAAGATTAAGTTTTAATCTCATCAATTTTTTAATAGTTTTCAAAAATACTTAAGGAGGATGCGATGTGTACGATCAGCTGGAGCTACTAAGTAGACCCCAAAATATCATACTGTTATTTGATATTGTGATATGTTAGAACAACATACTACTGATAGGCTAGGGATCTTCAGGAATTGCTTGATAGAATTTCCTGATTATGTAACAACCGGATTTTTTTTTAGATCTAACAAGGTTTAAATCTTATCCATGTACTAGTGAATTCACAACGTAACTTGATGCAATAGAACTATGATTGTCATGAAGCACATTTATATAAGATATAATAACTTAAGAATAAAAATAAGCGTCAAAAATAAAATAATAGATAGACCCAATTCCTATGAAAAAAATTCTAGTGATCGGGACAAGGATTCCGGAGATATAAAGGACGCCGAAATCTGAGTCATAACGAAGAAGTTATGACCTGCCGAAGTTCGCGACAAAACTGACACGACACTGAGAATCATAAAAAGTGAGTTTACGATAGATTAATTTTTAGACTTAGTGATCTAAATGAAAGTTGTAGAGTACGTCTCCACCTACGCGTGGATATAAAGAACGTCAATAACAGAGCTTGTATGCAAAAGTTATGACCTTCCGAAGATACAGTTCTCTGAGAGCATGACAAGTGTGAGAAACCCTAATATGACTGGACTCACGACGTGAACATGAACTCTCACGACACGAGGAGTCAAAACGCCACTTTTCAAGCTTAGATTACAGATGGCAAGTCTACGTTTAAGGCTCACGACGTGAGGAGTCAAACAAACACTAATCGATGCTAGAAAACACTTGGGGAGGCTACGAGATGACTCATAGAAGCTCACAACGTGAGCATGTGAGGCTCACGACATGATAGAGCCAAAATCAGCCTATAAATAGCGATCAAAGCTCATTCAATCGTGACACATTTTCCTTTCATTCTCTCTCGTTTTCGAAGGTCGTTTCCGCTTCCCGAGCCTGACAACAATGAACCACTGACCGTTTCTAGTTAGATTCTAACCGCAATCACGCTCTAGGTGCGTTCATACCCCCACATTTTTCCAAGCTTTTCTATGTTTTAGGGGGGGGGGGGGAATACAAGTAAAACACAAGAAATCTTGTGTTTAAAGATCCTTAGCCCCCTTCTAGCCTCCTCCCATCAGCCTTCATCTCTCAAAAAATCATTGCTTGCAAACCCTAGAGCCATTTTGTGATTTTAGCCTTAAAAGTGTGAGTTTTTGGTGCTTGTGAAGGAAGAAGGTGGTGGAAGACAACATTGAGAGTCCAAGGCAAAGAAGATCCAAGAGTTCACCTTCCTAGAGCATCTCAAGGAGGTATAAAGTCTTCATCTTGATGAGTTTATAAGTAGATCTATGGATATTTCCCTTTCTTTCTTTAGATCTTGTTGCATTGGGTTGTTGGACTTCATAAAGCTTGCAACTTTATGAGTGTCAAGGCCATTTGGCATTTGGCTCTTTGGATCTAGTCTAGAATTGAGTTTGAGGGTGATGCATGAAATCTTGGCCTTTTTGCCCTATTTTGACTTAATAAGAGTTCAAGACATGCATGTCTGAAAAGCACCGACTTTTATGGTGTTAGAGACTCTTTTGTGGATTTGGCCAAGTAACCCCATGGATTGGACGATTATTGGTGAAGCCATGCAGTGCTTTAGACTTTAAAAGTTGAGATTTATGCATTTAGAGGGTTCTATTGGATAAAGTTGGAAACTTTATCCATATAGACCCTATTTTGGATCAGATCTGAATTGGAGACCTTTTGGAATCATATGAGGTGCCTAAATGCAGTAAGCTGCTGAAAACCCCGTAACAACAACGTTTCAAGGTCACTATGACGTGGCGGCGGGGCGATTCGTGACTATTTTGTCGTATCTAGAATCACGACGTGGTACAAGGGTACCACGACATGGTAGCCAAGCTAAGTTGACTTTTCTTGACCTTTTGCCCTTTTTGCTAAGTTTAACCTTAATGGTACTTTGTATATTTTGGGAATTTGATGGAAATTGGTCACTTAGTGGTTGTAGGCTTTAAGTAGAGAGTTGAGATTCGGAGTTAGAACTTGTCCGATCTGTGCAACTTGTGAGGTGAGTGTTCCTCATTACACTTGTTGGGTCGAAGGCACAAAGGTCGGCCCCTTTTGGATTGATTATCCTGATTGTTGCATGATTGAGTATTATAGTGAACTGTTAATTCTGTATCCTAATAGATAGCATAATTCTATGCTTATTGATCTGTAAGATCTATCTATCTGTCGGTTGATTAATTATATGTTTATGAGTTATGTATATGTCGACATATGTGTTGGGGTTGGGTTGAGGCAGTCCTGCTTTGTGCGAAGGCCAACAGACCCAGGGTGGTCTGGATAGACTGAAGGCCTGTGAGGCGAACCGGTCAGGCCAAAGGCCCAAAGAATGGTCCAGATAGGCTGAAGGCCCGGTGCGGTGGTCCAGACATGCTGAAGGTTCTATATGCATGTTGTTGTTGTGATATTTATGATTATGTGTTGTGGTGGTATTTTGGGGGAACTCACTAACCTTTGGGCTTACAATTTTGGATTATGTTTCAGGTACTTTTGAGGATCGCGGGAAGGCAATGGCGTGATAGTTCACCTCCTCATATTTTATTTCACATTTTGGGACTTCTCTAATGATTGAACCTATTTTGAAAACAATTTGTAACAATTATGGTTTTTTTTATCATATTTAAAAGTTTAAAATTTTATTGAATTTTATGAATGTTACAAGAAGGTTCAGAGGACACCTGACCTTCTGGTCAGCTGGGCAAGAGCAAGTGAAGAAACATCCCTCGATTTTAGACAGCCACCTCATGGCTATGATCGGATCCTGAACTCTACCAAATGTCGGTGTAACGCCTCATTTCTGGTATGTGATTTAAATATAGTATTTTCCTTCCTTAAGAGGAACTCGACGAGTCAGTAGCCCGACTCGTTGAGTAGAGACAGGATTTTCACGTGTTTTTAGTTGGCGACTCGACGAGTCCATATTCCGGACTCGGTGAGTCCGCTTGTCTGGATGAAACCCTAAATCCCAAGGTTTGTACCTTATTTAAACGTCATTATAGCCTCCCACCCCAGCCTCCAGCACCTTTAGAGCATTTCTCTGTAAAAACCTAGTACCCATTGTTGAGCTTGAGTGTTTTGTGATAGCTTGGGAGTTGTAGAAGAGAAGGAATGAAAGAAGATCAATAGAAAAGAAAGGAGATCCAAGAACTAGCTTCCATCTGCTTTATATTCTGGTAATTAAGTTATTACCTTGTTTATTCCTCCATTAAACCCTCTTTTATGCTTTTTTATGTCTCTTTTGGAGCTTTATATGATTTAAACTCAAGATTTGAGCTCTCCTTAGGATGGAGACCATAGATCTGGATGTTATTGAGATCTAAGAACTCTATGTAGTTACCTTTATGCAAATATAGCCTTGTTCCAAACCCTAAGTGCTTAGTGTTGGATGATTTTGGTGTTTTAGCCCCATTCTCGTGTGCATGCACGTAAAGTTGGAAACTTTACGTGCAAAACCAGCCCTAGAAGCCCAGATCTATGAATTTGATGCACTGAAGTTGACTAGAATCGACTATATAGTAATGACATGCAGGAGACTCGACGAGTCCATATTTCGGACTCGGCGGGTCCAAGGCAATCTTCTTGTCTCAAGAACAGACTCGACGAGTTGTTCACACAAATCGGCGAGTCACAGATTGGACGTGTTCATATGATGAAGGAGAACTCGACGAGTTGTTCATACAACTCGGCGAGTCGGATGAAGTTAGATTGGATGTTAGTATGGAAGAAGAACTCGTCGAGTTGTTGCCAAACTCGACGAGTTGAAGTGAGTAAAGGATTAGAAAAGGTGTTAGGGACTCAGCAAGTTCGGTCAACTAAAAGTTGACTTTGACCAGGAAGTTGACTTTGACCAGGGGTAAAATAGTCATTTTACCCTGAGAACAGTTATCATTATCTGATTTAGTGTTTATGGGATTGTAGCTGGGGAGTTCCGGAGCAGCAATCAGCCAGTTTTAGATTTAGCATCTCAGCAGGCAGCGTTACGAAGTGAGTTTTCCTTCCAGTAGGAACGGGTCTATGGCCACAATGCCAACCCGTTTAGTTAGCAGTAGTACCGGACTTCGGTCCGATGCAGTAGTTCAGTGTGCTTGATGTCTTTGTGATTCAAGCATGTCTTTGTGTTACGTGTTCCGGACTTCGGTCCGATGCAGTATGCAGTTTATGTGTTATGTTAGTAGATATGATTATGTTATGCTATGTTCAGTCAGTTTCCGGACTTCGGTCCGATGCAGTTTCCGGACTTTGGTCTGATGCAATTTTCAGACTTCGGTCCGATGCAGAGGGTAAGGCCCTGGTTAGTTCCGAACTTCGGTCCGATGCAGTTTCCGGACTTCGGTCCGATGCAGAGGGCAAGGCCCTGGTTAGTTTTCGGACTTCGGTCCGATGTAGTTTCCAGATTTCGATCTGATGCAATTTCCAGACTTCGGTCTGATGTAATGGGCAAGGCCCAGTACGTGCTTTATATGTTATTGTATGGTATGTGGTAGTTTGGGGAAGCTCAATAAGCTTTATGCTTACAGTTTCAGTTTTGGTTTCAGGTATTTCTGCTAGCAAAGGGAAGAGCTCGGGATGATGGTATGGCACACACCACAGTTATAGTTTTATCCTGGGAGTTTTGTTCGGATATTTTGATATGATATTGACTTCAGTTTTGATTTGATACATTTACTATGGCATTTTGGGACATACGATTCATGGTTTTATTATATAACATTTGATGTTGTGGTTTTTAGTAATATTAAAACAAAAAATTTTGGGGTGTATTTTTGGGATGTTACAAGTTGGTATCAAAGCCTTGGTTTGAGGGATTCGGACACACTTTCGGGTATGACTGGACTCAAACTAAGGAAATGGTAAAAGGTTTTCAAATGAAAAGTGTTTTCGAAAGAATTTTTGAAAAAAAGAAACTTAAAAAGAAAAGAGCTTTGAGAAAGGGAAAATGGTGTGGTGCATGCGATCAGTCGAGCTCAAGTAAGTACTCCCAAATTACCCATACAAGTTTATGTAATAATTATCAGTTTCAGTTTCAGTAGGACAACATGCTAGAATAGGACTAAGGATCTAGGAGGATGCCTTATGTGTAACGACCCAAAAATACGACCCAAAAAAATTTCATTTTTAATATAACCAAAAATCATAAATCTAAGTATCATATCATAAAACCACACACTATGTATCTCAAACCATAGTAAAATATTGTGAGGAAAACTGTATCACAACTGAATCAAAACATATCAAGAAACTGAATCAACTCCCAGGATAAAAACTGAAGCTGTGGTGTGTGCGATGCCATCATCCTGAGCTCTTCCCTTTGCTTGCGGAAGTACCTGAAACCAAAACTGAAACTGTAAGCACGAAGCTTAGTGAGCTCCCCCAAACTACCACATACCATACAATACATATAAAGCACATACTGGGCCTTGCCCACTACATCGGACCGAAGTCCGGAACTAGCTGCATCGGACCGAAGTCCGGAACTGACTGCATCGGACCGAAGTCTGGAACTAACTGCATCGGACCGAGTCCGGAACTGACTGCATCGGACCGAAGTCCGGAACTAACTGCATCGGACCGAAGTCCGGAACTACTGATCATAGCATGGCATAACACATATCAATTAACATAAACACATATACTGCATACTGCATCGGACCGTAGTCCGGAACATATAACACACAATGTGCTTGAATCACGTAGACATCAAGCATACTGCACTACTGCTTCGGACTGAAGTCCGGAACTGCTACTAACTGAACGGGCCGGCATTGTGGCCGTAGACCCGTTCCTACTGGAAGGAAACTCACCTCGTGAACTGGCTGCTGTGTGTATGGCTCTGGAAGCTAACTGCTGCTGCTCCGGTATCTCCTCGGCTACAAGTCCATAAACACACTCAATCAATGCTAATCACTGCATTGGGGTAAAATGACTCTTTTACCCTTGGTCAAAGCCAACTCTCCTGGTCAAAGTCAACCTACAGTTGACCTGACTCGCCGATTTGGGCCGCCAACTCGCCAAGTCCCTATTCTCATTTCTCAACCCTACTCGCTGCTACTCGTCGAGTATGGCATCAACTCGATGAGTTTCCTTTCGAATCTAAAACTCAGGCAATCTGCATTCGACTCGCCGAGTCGTATGAACAACTCGACGAGTTGTTCTTCGAGCTAAGAAGATTGCCTTGGACTCGCCGAGTTGTATGAACAACTCGCCGAGTCCCTCCATTACTGAGTCTGACCTCAAACTCGCTGAGTCCACTCTATCACTCACTGGTCCCACTCGACATCACTCAAAAAGGGAAAATCGGGGACTCGCGACTCGACTCGCCGAGTCATTCTTCCGACTCGCCGAGTCGCTTGCATGCAGCAACTCTAAACTCGATTCTGCTTGAATCCATTGTATAAAACTTATAGATCTGGGGTCCCTTAACTCGATTAGCACGTAAAGATTCTATCTTTACGTGCCCATATGCATCCATGAAGCTAAAATGGCTCAAAAAGCATAATAAAGGCTAGATCTAGGGTTTACATGCAAAGTATCTTCAAAAAGGCAATAGATCCGGGCTCTACAACTCCTAAATGAACAGATCTAAGGATATCTCGTCCTATTAGGGCATCCATACAATCATAAGGCTTGAGAAAAGCATCAAACTAGTTCTTGAAGAGCTCTAATGGAGGTTTAAAGCATAAAATGGAAGGAAATCCAAGGAATACCTTAATGAACTCTGGTTTACCCTTAGATCTTTGCTCTACACCTCCTCTCCTTGCTCCTTTCTTCTTCTTCTTCTTCTTCAAGCCTTCAAAATTTCACATAAGAACACTTAAATCACTCAAGGATGGATTAGGGTTTTCTCACAGCTCTCTGAGGGTGAAGGAGGCGAGATTGGGGCTATAAGGTGGTTTAAATAGTGAGCAACCCGGGGATTTAGGGTTTCTTCCAGGCAGGCAGACTCGCCGAGTCCCGAATATGGACTCGCCGAGTCGCCGACTAACACGTGCATCAAATCCCGTCCCTACTCGGCGAGTCAGGTCATGAACTCGCCGAGTCCCTCTTGCAAACTTCTAATTAAATACTATGAAATCTTCATACCGGAGACGGGTCGTTACAATTCTCCCCCACTTGTCTCAGACTTCGCCCTCGATGTCTGCTACGGCTGAATCTGCAAATAACTCCGGGTAGTTGTCCCTCATCTCTTCCTCAGCCTCCCACGTCCACTCAGACCCTTTCTGGTGCTGCCACTGCACCTTCACTAACTGAATCTCCTTGTTCCTCAGGGTCTTTGTCTTCCGGTCCAGAACCGCGACCGGCCTCTCAATATAATTCAGGCTGCTATCAACCAGAATGTCCTCTAGGGGAACAACTGCTGACTCATCCACCAAACACTTCCTCAACTGAGACACATGGAAAGTGTTGTGGATCTGACTAAGTTCCTCAGGAAGATCCAACCGATAAGCAACCCGACCCACCTGGGCCAAAACCCTGAAAGGACCAATAAACCTGGGACCCAACTTGCCCCTCTTCCGGAACCTGATGACACCCTTCCAAGGTGAGACCTTCAGAAGGACCATATCGCCCACCCGGAACTCCAAGTCTGAACGCCTCCTATCGGCGTAACTCTTCTGCCGACTTTGCGCAGTCTGCAGTCTACTACGGACCTGCTGGATCAACTCGGTCATCTTGAGCACCACCTCTGTGCTCCCGATGACTCGCTGACCGACCTCGCCCCAACAAATCGGGGTCCTACACTTCCTCCCATAGAGCATCTCAAAGGGAGGTCGATCAATGCTCGCATGATAACTGTTGTTATACGAAAATTCCGCTAACGGAAGATACGTATCCCAACTGCCACCGAAATCCAAAACACATGCCCTGAGCATGTCCTCGAGAGTGTGAATCGTCCTCTCGCTTTGCCCATCCGTCTGAGGGTGGAAAGCGGTACTGAAATGGAGACGAGTACCCATCTCGTCGTGGAACCGCTTCCAAAATCGGGAGGTAAAACGGACATCTCGATCTGACACCATCGATATCGGCACTCCATGACGTGCCACGATCTCATGCACATAGATATCGGCTAACTTCTCCGACGATATACTCTCCTGGATCGGGATAAAATGAGCACTCTTCGACAACTGATCCACTACTACCCATATCGAATCTACTCCTCGTGCGGTCCTGGGAAGCTTGGTGATAAAATCCATGGTGATGTCCTCCCATTTCCACACGGGAATGTCTAATGGCTGCATCTTGCCGTGAGGCCTCTGGTGCTCCGCCTTGACCTTCCTGCAGGTCAGGCATCTCTCAACATACCAAGCGACGTCCCGCTTCATGCAGGGCCACCAATAATCGGGTCGAAGATCTCTATACATCTTCGTCGCCCCTGGGTGGATAGAAAATCGAGACTTATGAGCCTCGTCCATCAACACCTGCCGTACCCCACCCAAGTACGGTACCCATACTCTCCCGTGAAGCGTCAGCAACCCCCGACTGTCATAATCAAACGAGGCTACTCGGCCCACTATTCTCTCACACTTTTGCCTCTCCTCCGTGAGGCCCTCAACCTGAGCCTCCTTGATCCGCTCCAACAATGGAGTGATCACTGTCATCCTCAGGCACGAATCTCTGATAGGGGCTGCCGACACTTTGCGTCTTAGGGCGTCGGCCACCACGTTGGCCTTCCCTGGATGGTAAAGGATCTCACAGTCGTAATCCTTCAGCACATCCAACCATCTCCTCTGCCTCATGTTCAGACTCGGCTGATCCATAAGATACCTCAAACTCTTGTGATTCGTGTAGATAGTATAACGGACCCCATAAAGATAATGTCTCCAAATCTTGAGGGCAAACACAACCGCCCCCAGCTCTAAATCATGGGTAGGATAATTAGCCTCGTGAGGCTTCAACTGTATCGAGGCGTAGGCTATCACATGGCCTCGCTGCATCAGCACTGCTCCCATACCTGTGATCGAGGCATCACAGTAGACTACGAAGTCCTCTACTCCCTCTGGCAAGGTAAGGATCGGAGCCTCGCACAATCTCTGTCTGAGGGTCTCGAACGCTGCCTGCTGCTCAGGCCCCCAACGAAATACCACCGACTTCTTGGTCAGTCGGGTGAGCGGCACTGCTATCTTGGAGAAATCCTGAATAAATCTCCGATAATACCCTGCCAACCCTAGGAAGCTCCGAATCTCGGATGGAGACTTCGGGACCTCCCACTGCATCACGGCCTCTATCTTGGCTGGGTCTACCAAAATACCCTTCTGGTTGACGAGGTGACCAAGGAACTGCACCTCGCGCAACCAGAACTCACACTTGGAGAACTTTGCGAAAAGTCTCTCCCTCCTCAAAACTTCCAGCACCTCCCGCAGGTGCTCCTCGTGCTACTCCTGCGTCTTGGAATACACCAAGATATCATCTATGAATACTATCACTGACCGATCCAGCATCGGCCTGCACACGCGATTCATGAGATCCATGAATGCGGCTGGAGCATTGGTGAGCCCAAATGGCATCACCACAAACTCATAATGACCATACCTGGTCCTGAAAGCAGTCTTCTGCACATCCTCATCTCTAACCCGCATCTGATGATAACCGGAGCGTAGATCAATCTTGGAGAACCAAGACGCTCCCTGAAGCTGGTCAAACAAATCATCTATCCTCGGAAGTGGGTAATGGTTCTTCACCGTTACCTTATTCAACTCCCGATAATCTATACACATATGATGCGACCCATCCTTCTTTCTCACAAACAGTATCGGCGCTCCCCAGGGCGAACTACTCGGCCGAATGAAACCCTTGTCTAGCAGCTCTTGCAGCTGCGTAGACAACTCCTGCATCTCAGGGGGAGCTAGGCGATACGGTGCCTTGGCTATCGGAGCCACACCAGGAATCAGGTCGATCCTGAACTCAACCTGCCTCTCAGGAGGTATTCCCGATAAATCCTCGGGAAATACATCCAGGTAGTCTCGCACTACCGGAACATCATCTACTGCTACCTTACCCTTCTCCCGGGCATCTACTACATAAGCTATATATCCAGCGCAACCCTGCTGGAAATAACGTTTCGCTCTTGCGGCAGAACAAAAGGTCGGTCCGCGCTGTGGCCTCTCACCCTGAATCACTAACTCTCCCCCACTGGGAGTGCGAACCCTCACTAACTGTTGCTCACAATCAATCACCGCCCCATTGGGGCTCAGCCAATCCATGCCTACTATAACCTTATTCCCTCGCAGGGGAATAGGAACCAGGTCCACCGAAAACTGCTCGTCAAACAACGGAAGCGATCACCCTCTGTATACTCTGGCGAGCCTCACGGTCCTTTCATCTGCTATCTCGACCTCTAGTGGACAATCCAGCTCCCCTGGAGCTCTACTAAATCTCTTGCTAAGCGCAAGTGATACGAATGATCGGGTAGCCCTCGAATCGAATAATACCATAGCAGAAATGTCGTTCACAGAGAACGACCCTATACAAAACATATAATCATAAGCAACAACAATCAGTAAAAATAGAGATGAAGGGAAGATACATACCCGTCACCACATCAGGAGTCGCTCGCGCCTCCTCTGCTGTCATCTGAAACGCCCTACTCTTCGTCACTGGCGCCTCAGCTCGGCCCTGCCGGCCATCGGTAATCCT
Organism: Lactuca serriola; assembly: GCF_051521515.1. Lineage (NCBI taxonomy): Eukaryota > Viridiplantae > Streptophyta > Magnoliopsida > Asterales > Asteraceae > Lactuca > Lactuca serriola. Next base: position 4,046,966 of record NC_136408.1, read on the forward strand.
CAAGGTAGCAGGGGCAGGTGCAGCCACCTTCCCTGCTGCGGCTAAACTCGGACACTGGGACTTTTTATGTCCCCTCTGATTGCACTGAAAGCAAATCAGATCTGATGCTGCAACGGCAGTAGCAGGGGCCGTACAATCCCTGCTCAAATGCCCAATCCGACCGCACTTGTAGCAGTCGGAACTCCCTGCCTTGCTCGCCCCCTCGTGCAATCTCCCACACTTGCCACATCGACCGTGGCTCTGCTGACTCCTGGATCTGTGATCTGAAACCTTGGGCTTTTTGCCCGAACTACCTGTACCCGAAACCGCCTCCGGTTTCCTCTTCTTCTCCATCTCGAGATCAATCTCCCTCTCCCGAGCCCTAGCAATCATGTCATCCAACATTTTACAGCTGGACCGGCTCACAAACTGGCGGATATCGCTCCGCAACATCTCATGATAACGGGCCTTCTTCATCTCCTCATCGGCTGCATACTGAGGAACGAGAAGAGCCCTCTCCCTGAACTTGGCGGTGATCTCCGCCACTGTCTCTGTAGTCTGGGTGAGGTCCTGAAATTCTCTAGCTAACGGCTGCACCTCAATAACCGGTGCAAACTCCGCCCTGAACCTGGTAGAGAAGTCATCCCAGGTCATGGCATCCAAAGCTGCATCATCTCCAATGGTATGTCCGACCTCCTCCCACCAATCCCGTGCCCTGTCCTTCAGAAGACATGACGCCAATCTAACCTTGTCCCCCTCGGGACACCTGCTAGTGTGGAACGCATTGGCCACATCCGCCAACCATCTAGTACCCGCTATGGGGTCCCACGCCCCATGATAGTCCGGAGCTCCACATGCCATGAACTCCCTGAACGTAAGCGTACGCGACCCCATCATGGCTGCCACCTCGGCACGGAAGGTGCCCAATCTCTCATCCATCAGCTCTAGGATACCCTCCTTGATCAAACCGAAGATCACAGGAGTCTGCTCTACAATGATACGAGTAATCTCCGAAGAGAGAAACTCTCTGGTCTGCTCATCCATGCGCTCGTCCCCCGAGCCTGAACCTGATCCCTCCCCGGCACCTCCACTGCCGGCTGCTGGTCTCGAACGCAAAACCACCATTCTGAAACACATCACAACGACATCAGAAAACTGAAATATCTCGAGGGATCATTGATGCTACAACTAGCTTCCTGGTCTTGTCTCGGCCTTCCTTGATTCGAGTACGGATCCTCTGCTTTCAGTAGTACGGGCCCATACTACCTTCCACATCTATCCGTACTTTCCTCAAGAACTGCCTTGACTCCACCAAGTCACTTCTACTACTACTGATCTCTACTACTCTCATCCTAGGCTTGCCTTAGGGAAACCTCAGACTCAACTCAAACCAGTCCTCAGCTGCTGAAGGCCTCCTCGCGATGCCAACTAGCCATCACCTGGATACCATCACATGTGACGAGGCTCAGATAATCCTTCGAGTAAAAGACTCGTCCCTACAACGGTTGGACTCAAACGAGAGCTGCGAAATAGGGTCAAATCCAGCACTCTGAGATTATTCAACCCTGATCACATGTAATGTGACGTATTCACCTAATGGCTAACTCCCATCACTCAGAATCCCACAAAGCACAAAGCAAGCAGCATTCGGATAAAAGAAACATACTCAGGCAAAACTATTCTCATAACAAGAAAATGTACTAGCATATAATGCTAAGCTCATACTATCAGGCATAACCTAAACAGGCTATCCTACTGCTGTCTACTCAATACTAGCATGCAATACTCATAAAGCTGATACACATATAGCAGGCACATAAGGCATCCTCCTAGATCCTTAGTCCTATACTAGCATGCTGTTCTACTGAAACTGAAACTGGAACTGAACAATTAACTTGTATGGGTAATTTGGGGGCTACTTACTTGAGCTCGTCTGATCGCATGCACCACACCCTTATCTCGTTTAAAAATTTCTTTCTTTCTAAGTGCATTCAAAATTCTTTAGAAAACATTTTCCTTTTAGAAAAAATCTTTTTATTTTCCCCTTAGTTTGAGTTCAGATACACCCGGAAGTGTATCCGAATCCCTCAAACCAAGGCTCTGATACCAACTTGTAACGATCCAAAAATACGACCCAAAAAAATTTCATTTTTAATATAACCAAAAATCATAAATCTGAGTATCATATCATAAAACCACACACTATGTATCTCAAACCATAGTAAAATACTGTGAGGAAAACTGTATCACAACTGACTCAAAACATATCAAGAAACTAAATCAACTCCCAGGATAAAAACTGAAGCTGTGGTGTGTGCGATGCCATCATCCCGAGCTCTTCCCTTTGCTTGCGGAAGTATCTGAAACCAAAACTGAAACTGTAAGCACAAAGCTTAGTGAGCTCCCCCAAACTACCACATACCATACAATACATATAAAGCACATACTGGGCCTTGCCCACTGCATCGGACCGAAGTCTGGAACTAGCTGCATCGGACCGAAGTCCGGAACTGACTGCATCGGACCGAAGTCCGGAACTAACTGCATCGGACCGAGTCCGGAACTGACTGCATCGGACCGAAGTCCAGAACTGACTGCATCGGACCGAAGTCCGGAACTACTGATCATAGCATGGCATAACACATATCAATTAACATAAACACATATACTGCATATTGCATCGGACCGTAGTCCGGAACATATAACACACAACGTGCTTGAATCACGTAGACATCAAGCATACTGCACTACTGCTTCGGACTGAAGTCCGGAACTGCTACTAACTGAACGGGTCGGCATTGTGGCCGTAGACCCGTTCCTATTGGAAGGAAACTCACCTCGTGAACTGGCTGCTGTGTGTATGGCTCTAGAAGCTAACTGCTGCTGCTCCGGTATCTCCCCGGCTACAAGTCCATAAACACACTCAATCAATGCTAATCACTGCACTGGGGTAAAATGACTCTTTTACCCTTGGTCAAAGCCAACTCTCCTGGTCAAAGTCAACCTACAGTTCACCTGACTTGCCGAGTTGGGCCGCCAACTCGCCGAGTCCCTATTCTCATTTCTCAACCCTACTCGCTGCTACTCGTCGAGTATGGCATCAACTCGACGAGTTTCCTTTCGAATCTAAAACTCAGGCAATCTGCATTCGACTCGCCGAGTCGTATGAACAACTCGACGAGTTGTTCTTCGAGCTAAGAAGATTGCCTTGGACTCGCCGAGTTGTATGAACAACTCGCCGAGTCCCTCTATTACTGAGTCTGACCTCAAACTCGCTGAGTCCACTCTATCACTCACTGGTCCCACTCGGCATCACTCAAAAAGGGAAAATCGGGGACTCGCGACTCGACTCGCCGAGTCATTCTTCCGACTCGCCGAGTCGCTTGCATGCAGCAACTCTAAACTCGATTCTGCTTGAATCCATTGTATAAAACTTATAGGTATGGGGTCCCTTAACTCGATTAGCACGTAAAGATTCTATCTTTACGTGCCCATATGCATCCATGAAGCTAAAATGGCTCAAAAAGCATAATAAAGGCTAGATCTAGGGTTTACATGCAAAGTATCTTCAAAAAGGCAATAGATCCGGGCTCTACAACTCCTAAATGAACAGATCTAAGGATATCTCATCCTATTAGGGCATCCATGCAATCATAAGGCTTGAGAAAAGCATCAAACTAGTTCTTGAAGAGCTCTAATGGAGGTTTAAAGCATAAAACGGAAGGAAATCCAAGGAATACCTTAATGAACTCTGGTTTGCCCTTAGATCTTTACTCTACACCTCCTCTCCTTGCTCCTTTCTTCTTCTTCTTCTTCTTCAAGCCTTCAAAATTTCACACAAGAACACTTAAATCGCTCAAGGATGGATTAGGGTTTTCTCACAGCTCTCTGAGGGTGAAGGAGGTGAGATTGGGGCTATAAGGTGGTTTAAATAGTGAGCAACCCGGGGATTTAGGGTTTCTTCCAGGCAGGCAGACTCGCCGAGTCCCGAATATGGACTCGCCGAGTCGCCGACTAACACGTGCATCAAATCCCGTCCCTACTCGGCGAGCCAGGCCATGAACTCGCCGAGTCCCTCTTGCAAACTTCTAATTAAATACTATGAAATCTTCATACCGGAGACGGGTCGTTACATTATGTGTCTGTTATATGTGTTTCAGCTTTATGAGAATTGCATGCTAGTATTGAGTAGACAACAGTAGGATAGCCTGTTTAGGTTATGCCTGATAGTATAAGCTTAGCATTGTATGCTAGTACATTTTCTCGTTATAAGGATAGATTTGATTGAGTAGTTTCCTGTGTCTGAATGTTGCTTGCTTTGTGCTTTGTAGAACTTTGAGTGATGGGAGTTAGCCATTTGGTGAATACGTCACGTCACATGTGATCAGGGTTAAATAATCTCAAAGTGCTGGATTTGGCCTTATTGCGCTGCTCTCATCTGAGTCTAACCATTGTAGGGACGAGTCTTTTACTCGAAGGATTATCTGAGCCTCGTCACATGTGATGGTATTTAGGTGAGGGCTAATTGGCATTACAAGGAGGCCTTTAGCAGCTGAGGATTGGTTTTGGTGGAGTCAGAGATTTTCCCTAGGGCAAGCCTAGGATGACAGTAGCAGAGATCACGAGTAGTAGAAAGGACTTGGTAGAGTCAAGGCAGTTCTTGAAGAAAGTACGGATAGATGTGGAAAGTAGTATGGGCCCATACTACTGAAAGCAGAGGATCCGTACTCAATTCAAGAGGGGCCAATACAAAGCCAGGGAACTTGTAGTGTGTATGTGTAATCCCTTAGTACTGAAGTGTATTTTGATAGTTATAGTGCTATACTTGACAGTTATTGCGATATGTTTTCAGCAAGGTGACGTTGCACGAGATACCAGTTGGCAGTTCGGGTGCTGGGGAGGGATCTGGCTCAGGCTCTAGAGCTGGACAGCTTGATGATCAGATAAGAGATATCATTTCCACAGAAATTATGCGCAACATCATTGATCATACTCCTGTGATATTCGGTTCGGTTAGGGAGGCCATCGTGGAGCTTTTGGACAGTCGTCTTGAGGCCTTTAAGGCTGAGATAGTTTCAGGGTAGTTTGGGGCTTGTCTAGAGCCCGAATCTTATGGATCCCAGGGATCCATCAGGGAGGGGGATCCCATTTTTAGCTCTTTTCATTAGGGGTCGGGAGTGAATGGGGCACCCTGTCCGCAGGAGAGTTCTCTGCATGATTGGGTTGCTGCGGAGGTTTCACGAGTCATTCGCGAGGAGCTACCCGACATCGTGGAGAGGGTCACTGTTAGGTTGACCGAGAAGCTCCAAGATCAGACAGCGGTTGTTCAAACGATTGATGGGGTAGCGCAGGAACGAGAGATTGACCGGGAGTCAGAAAGGAAGAGGAAACTGGATGAGGTTCAGTGGCCCACAGGTTCGGGTAAAAGAACCAAAGGACCGAGTTCGAGATCGAGAGACTTCTAGGGCCCCAGCCGATGCGGTAAGTGTGGCAGGACGCACGGGGGTGCGTGTAGGAGTAGTAGAGGTGGTGATCCTGGCTGTTTCAAGTGCGGCCGGACTAGTCATTTTAGCAGAGATTGTACTGCTACCGTCGCCCAAGGACTTGACCCAATATGTTTCCATTGCAGTTGGAGGGGCCACAAGAAAGCCCACTGTCCGATTTTGTGTTCAGCAGGGAAGGTGACAGCTCCTGCCCCTGTGACTTCGAGAACCGCCAGCAGGCGTCAGGGTCGGGCAAGAGTGCCAACGGCTCGGAGCAGAGCATTCCGGTTGATTTCAGCAAGGATTCGAGCAGCACGGGATGTTGGAGGTACGTATCTTTTACCTTCCTGTCAATTATTATTTATGATGTTGTTGTTATGTTACTGCACCGATTTAGTAGGTACATATATTGGAATATTATATTACATACTTGCGAGTGAGTCATATGCCATCTGCATATCTTGGATTTGGAATGATAGCTGGAGGTCGTCCCCTGTAGAGCAGTTTACTACGGATGCAGTAACTGTAGCAAGTATGAGTAAGACTCGGTAGTATCTCACTACCTTCGGGAAGGTGTCGTTCGGGTATAGATCAGTTATATTCCAGCACGAGGAGCACTTGAGGGAGGTGCTAGAGACTTTGAGAAGGGAGAGACTTTTTGCAAGGTACTCCAAATGTGAGTTCTGGTTGTGCGAGGTGCAATTTCTCGGGTACCTTGTCAATCAGAAGGGTATTCTAGTCGTTTTGGCTAAGTTAGAGGCCGTGATGCAGTTGGAGTTTCCGAGGTCTCCAATTGAGATTCGGAGCTTCCTGGGTCTAGCAGGTTATCACCGAAGAGGTATTTAGATTCTTGGAAGTGGTGTGATCGTTTGGATTGGTTAGTAGTGACACACTAGTAGTGCCAAACATGGTTTTCAGCAGATTGGGCATAGAATGGTAAGAAGGATTGAGGATCCTTCCAGCATTGTGTGATGTAAGACGTTAGTTGAATCAAAATGGGGGAGAATCATCCATGGATTCAGAAGTAGGAGCAGTTTTGAAACTTGGATAAGTTTCACATCCTTATCAGAGAGGAAGACAGCCTAGGCAACTGTGTCATTTGAGGTTAGTGTAAGATGGAAGTTTGGAAAAAACTTGCCAGTAAGGAGGTCGCATTCCCGTAATGTTTGCCAGCAAGCCTTAGGGAATCAGGTTGGGGATTCCAATTAGGACCTGGGTTCAGTCTTGAATGATAGGTCGTATGTATACTCGTCGTCGGATGTGTTCAGATCAGTAACCAACAAATGAGATAGTGTTAGAGTGTTGTAAGTCTGCGGGTGTAGCCGTAGCATTCGCTAGCAGCTAGATAGTGTTAGAGTGTTGTAAGTCTGTGGGTGTAGCCGTAGCATTCACTAGCAGTCAGATAGTGTTAGAGTGTTGTAAGTCTGTGGGTGTAGCTGTAGCATTCACTAGCAGTCAGATAGTGTTAAAGTGTTGTAAGTCTGCGGGTGTAGTCGTAGCATTCACTAGCAGCCAGATAGTGTCAGAGTGTTGTAAGTCTGCGGGTGTAGCCGTAGCATTCACTAGCAGTTAGGTAGTGCTAGAGTGTCGTGAGAATGTGGGCGTATCTGTAGAATACACTTGGCTGGTAGACAGCATGAGCGCGTTGTTAGGACGCGAAAGAAACATTATCCCCCCAGTTCAGGCATAGCAATAAGGATGTGGAAATCCACGAAGTGGATTTTGAAATTATCTAGATGGATTAGACCTAGTTGAGCCAGTGATAAATGCCACTGCAGTTTTGAGATCGAGGAAGCAATGGATTGCTTCACGTTATTGATCATGTAGCAATCATGTTTAGCCGCGAGTTGGTAACATCTGGATTCGACGCTCGGACCCGATCAGTTGGATCAGGAGGTTGTTAGAGCCTCAGTGACATGATAACTAGTGGAACCTAGTTCCACGGAAGGTTTTTGTTCAGAGGTCGTGTAAGGCGACTAAAATAGGGAGTCCATTGGCTCCGCAGTAGGGTTGGAACCCGATATTACAGATGGCTGAAGAATGAATTGAGACCAGGAGGGTCTTGAGAGATGTTGGAAAAGTAGCCATGTAGTAGCATGTTGTTTCAGGTAGTTCAGTGTTTACGCAGTTCAGTGTTTCAGGCAGTCAGTGTTCAGGCAGTTCAGTGCTCAAGCAGTTCAGTGTTTCCATACAGATCAATGTTTCAGACAGTGTTGGGTCTCCAGCGGTAATGGTATTTTGGATTTTCATGGATAGCTTGAGGAGTGGCAAGTCACTCATAGCACGATTATCTGAGTTATGGCCAAGTATAAGTGGATCGCAGGGATAAGTGGATCTGTGAATTCTGTTGTTCTAGTGGGAATCTGGAGTAGTTAGCATGTAAGGAATGGTAAGGAATGATTTTGAGGATGAAATCTAATTTAAATGGCTACAGTAATGGATAACGTGAAAGGTATGTTCTTCATAGTGGCAGGGGAGATGGTTAGTTATAGGGAGTTGCCTTGGGGAAGCCAGAAAACACACAAGGAAAAGAGGGTGAGCCCCTAGAATGTTCATCATAAGTACTTGGGGAGTACAAGATGGATGGTCAGTTGGGTAAGATGTGTTCTCAGGATTGTTGAGCATTAGAGTGCACTCAAGGTGATTAGCTACAAGAACTAATTTTATTCTGAGTGACCGGGCGGAAGGTCCATGGAAGTGGTCGGCCGGAGTTATACTCATCAGGCAAGGGTGATGCGAGCGGATTTCAGGACAGTAGGCCGTAGCGGACTTCGAGGACGAAGTCTAGTTTAAGTGGGGGAGGGTTGTAACACCTAGAATCAGGATGACCAAGAAAGGAAAGAAAAGCCCTAAGTCAAAGGAGTCAACTCGTCGAGTCCAAGGAGGAACTTGACGAGTCGGAGCGTGACCCGTGTCGCGGATTAAGTGACTGAGTCGGCGAGTCGGGGAGACTGACTCGACAAGTCTGGTATGGGTTTTGAGCATTCTAACACTCCTAAGTGTACATGCAACCCTAAATACCTTGGATATATGTTTTCTTTATTATACATACAAATATGAATATCCAAGGTATTATCCTAACTAGCATACCAATATATTGATACATAGTAATGTAACAAGTTAGAATACATACCTCTTTGTTGTAATCTTGTCTTCATGAAGCTTGAGTGCCTAGTGCCCCAAGTGTGACACCTCAAATGGTTCACACAACACCATGAACACTTGTAATAACCTTGAGAATAAGGATACTTTGGTTCTCTCATCGACCTTGCCCTTTTGTGTACACACACTAGTGCCAATTTCACCAACCAAGGACATCTTTATATAATGTGGAGATTAGGGTTAAACCCTAATACCCATGACCTTTCATTTCATATGATCCATGGGTTAAACACTCCATGGACTATCCATGAAAGCTTAGCCCAACCTACATGAACTTGGCCCATCACACATATATATCTAAGAGTCCATATTTAATTAGTTCCTTTTTGATCACTTAATTATAAATTTATTCTTGATCAATACTAATTAAATAATATGATTATATATTAATATATTAGAACTTATAATATATTAATATAAATCACTAGTATCCTTTTTCCTCATCTTGTCTATCCAATTGTCCCGATGCCATGCAACCCAAATAGACCATGCCGGGTCGGGTCAAGTCTTACCAATTATAGTTATGGACTCGGACATTAATCCAACAGGGAAACCCTAATTTTGGGACTTGGCATCTTATTTAAGCATCTCATTCTCATTTCTAGGGTTTCATTTGCAACCTCCATTGTCCAGAGACGAAACCCTAGCCACCCAACTTCATTCTTGAGCTTATGTGAGAAGATTAAGGTCCCTTTTGAGTGCATCTTGAAGGTTGAAGGAGAAAGGAACAAGGGAAGGAGTATAGATCCAGAGTTTGGGTGTCATCTTAGATCATTTGAAGGTATGAAGCTCATACCTTAGCTATTAATCATTTAGATCCTCTTCTTTGCTAGTATCTTGTCACTTTTGGGACCATTTCCAAGGCCAACCTGAGTATTGAGCCTTTGAGGACGAATAGAGATTAGATTTGAGCATTTCTGAGCTCTATAAGCTCTGAGTGAAAAGCTTTACTCAGCTATGGCTTCCTTTCAAGACTTAGACCTCCATTGTAGTTTAGAATAGGATGTTCTAGCCTCATAACACCTTGCATGCACATAAAGTTAGCAACTTTACGTGCAATGCTAGCATAAGGAGTCCAGATCTATGAGTTGGAAGTGTTGGAATAGACTGAAATCGACAGAATAGAGTTGTTACAAGGAGGACTCAGCGAGTCGGGTTGCAAAACCCAAACCCTTCTGTTTATGAGTCGGATCAGTGAGTGGGGTTAGAGAAGGACTCAGCCAGTCTATGCCCGTAAGGGACATGAAGATCATGGTACTCGACGAGTTCAAGGAGGAACTCAGTGAGTCCAAGGCAATCTCCTTAGCCGATGAAGATGGACTCGGCGAGTTGTAGAACAACTTGGCGAGTCGATTGAAGATAGTCCCGAAGTGTGAGATAAAGGAGAACTCATCGAGTTCTCGCTAGACTCGACGAGTGGAGTCGGGGTTGTTTAGGATTTGAGGAGCATGGACTCGGCGAGTTGGTAGAACAACTTGGCGAGTCGAGTCAACTGGAAGGTTGACTTTGACCAGGACCTTGACCAGAGTTGACTTAGTTGACCTCTGGAGGACAGTTTAGGCTAAGTTCTATTATTTGGTGTTGGTAGCTCGGTGATCTAGGAGAGCAGCGCTTTAGAGAATAGTTGATTAGCAGCCACAGGATTATCAACAGAGTTCAGCAGTTCAGGTGAGTTTTCCTTCCAGTAGGAACGGGTCTACGGCCACAATGTCGCCCCGTTTAGATAGCAGTAGTTCCGGAATTTGGTCCGATGCAGTAGTTCAGTATGCTTGATGTCTTTGTGATTCAGGCATGTTTATGTGTCAGTTAGTCCAGAACTCGGTCCGATGCAGTATGCAGTATATGTGCTTATGTTATATGCTATGATCATGTTATGCTATGTTCAGTTAGTCCGGACTTCGGTCTGATGCAGGGGGAAAGGCCCCAGTTAGTCCGGACTTCGGTCCGATGCAGGGGGTGTTGGGTTTTGAGCAATCTAACACTTCCTAAGTGTGCATGCAACCCTAATAAACCTTGGATCTATGTTTGTCTAAATACATGCAAAATAATAATTTTTCCAAAGTTCATAACCTATCTAACATGGCATGGGGTACTTTTAAACATAAAAGAATTAGATGAGATTACATACCTTTTGATGATGAGTTTGATTCCTAGGGAGTTTGAGGGCCAAGCACCAATAGTGTGAATGCCTCAAATGGAATCACAAATCACCACAAACTCTTGGAAAACTTTGAGAGAGTGTATACACACTATAATTTCGCCACACACAAAACCTCACACAACTAGTGCCACTAGTGGCTATTTCATGCAACATAAGCATGCTTATATAGTGTACATGATTAGGGTGAAACCCTAATAACCCATGACCTTTCCTTTTCCAAGGATCCATGGGTTAAAAGCTCCATGGATCATCCATGGACTTCCATACAAGCCTAACCCATTAACAAATGAGTGTTAGCCCACACCATATAAAACCAATAGCCCACAATCTAATTAGTCTTCCTTTTAATCTCTAAATTAATTCATAATTAATTTAAGACTAAGACTAATTAAATAACATGACTTCATATTAATATATTATAACTTATAATATATTAATAAACATATGTGTATAACTCTCATAAAATTATCCATAAATAGTTTGGATGAAATGCAACCCAAATGGACCATGCCGGGTCGGGTCAAGTATATACCAAATAAGTTATGGACTTAGACACCTTATCCAACAGAATCCCACTTGGATAAGTCTAATAACTATATTTGCGTATGTTACTTTAGGAACCAACCAGCAATCGTAGCTCTCGAAAACTCTGTTGAACAACGTCGTACTTATTGTCCAGCAATTTGTTTCCCGATTTTCGATTTGTTTGACAAAGAACTTAATCGAACACATCAATTTAGTTCTGACCGGCCGATACATAGGTCACAACAAAATCATCGAGGGGCCCAGATATCGCTTCTATTTCTAGAAGGAACAGATAAACTTCGACTCATATGCTTGTTCTACTACTTGTTGAATTGTACACAAAGGCACGTTTTATAACATCAACTTACTGATGCGTTTACGTGCAATCAATGCACAACCAACTCATAAGTAACAACTCATATCTCTAGGTTTGAAGATTTATATGATATTACCGTCTCACGATCACTCGAGATAAATTCCATGAAGTGATACAAGTGAGCGTGGGTTTATTCCAATACTCATAACTTATGAGCACTGATGAATGTTGTAGCAACCATTGCTATGACTAAACCCATTTAGCCATCTACAAACTCGATTCATGACAGTCTTGATTCATACCTACTTCCAACATATGAACGACTGTGGAGTGTTTAAATAACTTAGTCATTCGGAAAGAATAACCTAGCTATTCTGGAAGTCAAAACATGCAAAGTGAAACACAATAATAATCGAATCCAATATGGTCTCAGAACCCTTTTGAATATAAATAGAACCACCTTTTATTTATCACCATATTGATTACACATTATTCATTGTATAATGTTTCAAACAATCAACTTAAGACTTGAATAAAAACAACAGTCGTCCCATGCTCCTAGCATGTACACTTTGTTTTTCTAAACAATAGTTATGCCATACTCCAAGTATGCACACTATGTTTGTCTATGATCCTTACATTGTGATGTAGATCAATTGAACATGATTCCAATGATACTCATTTCACAATCCCAAATCCTTATTGTAAATGTGAGAATCCCCGATTCCTATCATTTACCAAAAAATCTGTTAGATTTTAAACTTTTATGCAATGTTCCTCTTGTAATGATTATGCACAAAGTCACCAAAACCTTGTCACCAGTCATTACAGAGTATTCCAAAGAAGGTCAACCTCTATGGAACGGAAGTCTCATATTCAAAGTACATTGCTTTGAACATCCTTCTTGCATTAAGGTTTTCTAATCTTACATAGATTGAATAACTTCCACCTATGGAGACATTTCCATAGTCCCATTTTGACTATCACTTCCGAACAAGAGTTACTCCCTTTCAGAATATGTCAATATGGTCCTTTCCTACAACTTACATCGTACTTCCAACTTTCCCTGAGCAACCAATCTTTGGCGAACCTCAGATTTGTCCTCGACAATTGCTTAATCACTTCAGTCATATCCAGTTCTAGACTTTTCCCTTCTCAATGCCTTAAGCATTTGGAAAATTTAGAAAAGATGAATATTATAGCACATGCAATCGATCCTATATCCGAAGCATATGGGACACGATTCATGATGTTTGACATAAAGACATGATACTAGACAAGTCTTTAGCTACAATATTTTTTATTTGCCATGCTTTCAAAATTTAACTATGAAGAGGGATGTCGTAATCATAATGAAAGTTTGAAAACGCAATATATATAGAATTTATTCAAGTCGAACCATTCCAACATAAAATCCATACATATATATATTCTTGACTAAAGATGATTAAAATCTCAATCTAAGCTTTAGAATTGAAATGAAGTATAATTTCCTCTCCCTTAATTATAGCAAAAAAACTTTTAAACCCCTGCAACTTCACGAATTGAAACTTTGTTTTCTATAATTAACATTTCTAACTTGCAACACTAAACGTAATAATCATGCTCCCACTAACATGATGATTATCAGCATAACACTTATGCTCCCACTAGCTCTGATATATTTCCAGAAATCTGTTGGACTTCTGAAATTTAGATTCATACACCCTTTCTTAGATAGCTCACATGTGTGTCTAAACAATTTTCAGAACTATGAAAAGGGATATCGTAATCATAGTCTCAATTGCTTAGGCATTTGCCATTTCTCATAAGTCCATGTTAGTGTGCCGTTTAACCACACGCGCTCCACTAACGACTTTTGAAAATGCAAATAACACAATTGATATCTACGTAAAATCTACTTAGTGAAAGCGTTTCCTTACCATCATTTTCATGAATCGGAGAGAAACCTTATGACACTTAGATTTTATAATGTATGAGTTCCTATCCATGTGAATTTGTCAAAACCATAATCACAAGATAAGGTTAGTGACAAATTCAGCCTTACATGGATTAAACTTGTTCAGTCTTAGTTTCTTGTCACCTTGGTAGCACAAGGCCCACCAATGCTTCCAAGTTGAACTCTGATAACTCACATGCAAATTCAACTTATTTGAAGTAGGTACATAAATAAGAATTATGTCAACACGATAGATTGCAAACCTTAAGTCGTGTGCTAGTGATAAATTACAGGTTTTACTCTTGATTAAATCTTGAAACTCTTTCAGGATCTTTAAGGCTCCCACTGTCCCCTTGACATATAAGTTTCCCCAGTCAAGAACCATTCCTTGACAAAACAAATATTCAAGGGACAGTGTGGATTCTTATCAAGACTAACACTTCACACAATTGGTCTTAGTTGGTCTTTGTCTCATCCAAGACATCACAACTTACCAATCTCAAATGTACAAGAGTAGAAAACATTTTACTCTTACATTTGACTAGTGTTAATAAATCTTCCTTTAGGTCACTCAAAGTTACAATCCTGGAGTATGATTCCAAGAATTGTTTTGGAACGAAGTATGACTCATCTTCTTGATTTTAACCAATCCAACAATTCATGACCTCTCTTCTTAGCCATAACAATGCACTAAGACGTCCTTAGAGTATGAATTTGTGATATGGTTTCATAATCATTAAGATGATCATGAAATACGATACTAAAGTACTCTCCCATCCTTTCAAATTTGAGAAACTTTTATCTTTCTGCCTAATTTGATTCTTCTCATTTGTTTTGTCATACATTGTAACCTTTCCAATGTTACAAAATTATACTTAACCTCATAAGTATAATCATATTTACTAATCTTTAGTAAATCATGACAAATCAATCTTTGTGGTGGACCTTGACCAGCGCACACCCAATGTACTTAATTCCTTAGTCCTTCAACTGACTCACATATACATGTGATCAAAGAATTAGTCTTAATTTTCAAAGATGAAAATTCTCATTCATCATACAATACAACTTGTATGATTCCAAGTTTCTGTCCAATTGAAACTTGGGTGATGAAAAACTTTCTTCATTTGGTAAATTCAAACACTACCACAAATGAAGGAATCAAATCCACTTTCCAATATTGCTATTACTGGAAACATATAAGCAACAATTTTCCACAGATGCCATTGTAAGGATATTTTTAAAATAAATAAAATTAAAACCCATTTTTTTTATTTTAAAACTTTGCGGAAAAACTTATCCTTACAATCCACCTGAAAACCTTGTTGTTATCTATTCATAAGCAATATATTATAACTCTTAAGCAACAGCTCAAAATTCTGATTACCGAACCATGCGATCGAAACCCACCTTCGCAATCAGAATCAACATATACTTACTTTAAGCTTCCTATCTTTTCTTTGATTCTTAAAAACATCAACATGTGACCCATTCACATTATGTAATAAGAATCTCCAAATAGGAACTTAATAGAGTTAGACAGTAGACTTTACCCGAAGTACAGTCAAACCTCTTGACTTGATCAACCTTATGACCTTTCAGGTGAATAGGGCAGCTTCGCAACCAATGCCCCTTCCTTTGGCAACAAAACACATGGACCCTTTGGTAATGGCACATGAGACTATCTCAGACTTAGCCTTTCTCTTTACCATTTGGTCAACCGAGTTGACTATGGCCGATCCCTTTCCATTGGGAAGAGAAATGCTTTTCTAGATATGTGACATCCCCATTTTCACGGCCAGAAAAGACCGATTTGCTTATGCTTTGTTATATAAATCAGAGTGATCGTTTAAAGAAAACGGTTGCGGAATTTGTTCCCAAAATAAAATATGATAACCATTTATCAAAACATTTCTCAAAGAGAATGTATTTCCATTAAATAATAAAACCTCGGGATGTCATGTTCCGATACAGACCAAAAGCATAAACAATATAAAATAGACCTTACAATAGTTATTCAACTACTGATCTATAATCCAAAACCTCTCGTCAAGCCCACCAACTTATACTCTTGTGTCATTACCTGTAATGCAAAGAAAACTGAGTGGGTCAGGCTTGGGAGCCTGGTGAGCATATAGGGTTTTCAACCCACAATAATACAATTATTATATTCAACCATCAAACAATCAACTCAATTACTCATCCCTATTATGTTTCTTAGGATTTTACCCTAGGAATTCAACTACTCGTCATTCCTTCATTCCTAAGGATTGACCTAAGGAATTTACACAAACTTCCATTGCAACATAAGGCGCATCTGCCAACATTATCCTTTAAGCGCCTCTGCCAGGATTACGTCATACACTATGAGGCGCGACTGTCAGGTTTATGACATTCTCTTTTAGGCACATCTGCCGACATTACCTTATAAGCGCATCTGCCAAGATTATCCTATAAGCGCATCTGCTATTATTATGACAATCTCTATTTGGCGCATCTGCCGACATTATCCTATAAGCGCATCTGCCAGGATTATGACATTCGCTACTTGGTGCATCTACCGATATTATTCTCCAGCACATCTGCTAGCTTTATGACATTCTTTAATTGGTGCGTCTACCAATATCATTCTTAATTATCTTTCATACCTCATCACTTTATCACATACCAACTATCTCATCTACCCATGTTCTACCCAACATATTTGTAGATATAGAATACACATACAGTTTATCTCTTTTAAAACTATATAAAACATTCATTCCATACTCATCTCAAATAAACAACAATATATAAACACATAGCACGTATTTTATACCAAATACTTCATATTTATGTGTTAGAAGAAAATAACCACACACTCACTTGATCAGAAGATGATCGGACAGCACTACGGCTTATAGAAGTAGTAATCCACAGCAGATCTGGAAGATCTTCACAAAAATCGAACTTCTTGCGGGCAGAGCTTCGACTCGGGAACCGCACTTCTCGGGATCTTTGGGATCTCGGGGCTTGCCTCGGGGCTAGAGTATGATACCGGGGCTTCGGGGTGGAAATCGGGAGTAAAAATGCAGAGCTTCGGCACAAAGATGAGAAGAAATGAGCAAATAAACCCTGAACCCTCGCATCCTATTTATAGTGAAAATATCTTATGTACTCGCCGAGTAGGGGACACCTACTCGCCGAGTTGGTCCATACTCGCCGAGTAGGGGACACCTACTCGCCGAGTTGGTCCATGTGGCGGCTTTCTGGTGGTGCCACGTGTCAAACTCTGGGTGGTGCCACGTCACCCCTATCGCGTATTAGCCTTCGAACTTAGAAAAATCATAACTCTCGCATACGAGCTCCGTTTTTGACGTTCTTTATATCCACGCGTAGGTAAAATCAAGATCTACAACTTTTGTTTAGACTCCGTCGGCTAAATCTTGACCAATCTCAAATTTAACAGTAGGAGGCGTTTAGACTGTTAAATGACCGCGAAGAATTCGTAACTCCTTCATACGAACTCCGTTTTCGTCCATATTTTTACCGTTGAGTTCCTATTAATGAGACCTTCAACTCTCATTTAGGTCGCGTAAGCCAAAAACCGCTCGAACTAAAATTCGAGTTTCGGGTCGTGCACTGCTAAGCCGAATCTTAGAAAAATCATAACTTCCTCATACGAAGTCAGATTTGGGTGTTCTTTTTATTGACGCTCTTATCTTAACATATTCTACAAATTTTGTTTAGATTGATAAGGCTAAATCTCGCTCTATCGTAAATTCACTATTTACGCTTCCCGGTGCCGTGCCGGTTTTGCCGTAAAACTTCGACAGGTCATAACTTCTTTGTTATAACTCGGATTTTGGCGTTCTTTATATGCACGGAAACCTTGTAACATATACTACAACTTAGTTAGGATTATTCATCCTAAATAATCTTCTATCAAAAAGTCATTTTTGACGCTTATCGTCTCTAAATTGACTAGCCCTGATCTACGGGCGTTACAAGATATCCAATGCTACCATTGTCAATGTCCATTTAAGACTTGGGAAGTTGTTCTTTTAATCAAATTTGCTTTACTAGTGTTCCAAATCATTGCTGATTCCACAACACCAAGCAAATAGATAACATCATTAAGGGTCATGTCATAGTCTGTCTCATAGTAGTCCCAAAGAGACTCACTATGTTACTAAGAAAGTGATTGAACATCCAATTTTCACGAGACTTTGACACCCAACTCTCCCGAAATCATCAACGAAATAGGATTCGCATACTGACTCCATAAGTTATCACTCCATTCTAAGTAATAACATTGATGGGTCGTGCTCTATTGACCTCTCATCGCACGATGCGACGCTTAGACTCGGTCTTTAATAAAGTTAAATTCCAGAATGGAATATACCTTCCTTCATATTCTAATGTGATATAATCACATTTCAGCATGTATCACTTCTACCTGCAAACTTCTTTTAACAACGAGAGCGACACTATCAATCGCATTAACTTCAACCTTCTGACTTAAGTCAGATGTTACATCTAACTTGGTCCTCTAGACCACGTAACATAATCCTCGTAGTCGAAATCAAATTTAAACATGACCACTAGGGTCGGAACAAGAACCATCTTACTAGTCATTACCGAAACAATGGTAATGACATACCAGAATAAAATTGAATCAATCACTAGCTTCTTAGTAACCTTGTGACTTTCCCTGATCCAAGTGCGAGTCCTGTGCTTCCGGTAGTATATGCATATACTACCTTTCACACCTACTCATACTCGTCCCAAGTATTGTCTCGTAGTCGACCAAGTCACCATACAAGAAAATCAGACAATCATTCAACACATCAGTTAACAGAACTAGGGTTTATATTAATTCCTTGAAACGATTACACAAAAGTTCAAGTTCACCCTATACTATGCCTCTAATAGGCTACACCACATATTACTTTTCATACCGCCACTTTATAACTTGATCTTTAGATATAAGATCCTTATTCCTGATTCCTTGCATTGCCATCTGCTTCATCAAGGATCATTTGAAATGCTCTTGCCTTTAGCTTTGGCGGCGCCTCTAGCCTTGCTGCTTGATTTTTCCTTGGGCAGTCTTGCTTGAAGTGCCCCTCTTCGTTACATTCGTAACACACCTTTTTGTTGAAAATACATTCATCGGCGTAATGCCCATGCTTTCCACACTTGAAACATGTTACTTCCACGCCACATTTTCCTGAGTGCTTCTTCTTGCACTTATCGCACCACCGTGCCTCATCTCTCCCTCCTCCTCCAGACTTCGAGGATTTTCCTTTCTCATTAGAACCTGAAGTTCCTTCTAACTTTCTCTTCTCGCCAACTTCAACCTTACTGTCAGTCCTCCCCTTGATCATATTCTCAACAGACTTGGCAGCCCAAATAGCTGCCTCTAAGGTAGGTGCCTGACGCACTGGCACCGCATACTCCCAAGGGAGTCCCTTTGCGTACCGGTCGACTTTTGTCAGTTCGTCTGGGACGATGCGTAAAGCAAACTCCATCTTGTCTGTGAAGGCATTAGTGTATTCATCCACTGACATGCTGCCTTTCTTCAATATCAGAAACTTATTCTCCAACTCCAATAGATTTTGAGCAGAGCAGAACTTGCGCTTGAATTGCACCAAGAACTCTGCCCAGGTCAGTTGCAGTGGCTCATTAGGACTTAGGATCTTCCCCAAAGTGTTCCACCAACGAACAGCCCCACCCCTGAACTGACGTACTGCATAGATAGTTTGAAACTTGCCTCTGCAGCCACAAGTCATGAAGGCTAACTCCATTTCGGAAATCCAATCCATAACTCCAATCGGATCCTCCTTTCCATTGAAGGTCGATGGTTTGCAAGTTAGAAAGTCCTTGTACTTGCATCCCATTCCATCATTCCTTCCACCATGGTTGTCTTGCCTAACTATCGGTGGGTTGGCTTGACCAACAGACCCACTGAAGTTTCCACCTTCCGAGTGCCCTTCATTTAATTCAGGCTCCTCCACACGAATTGACAGTTCTTCACGATTCTGTTGAAGCAACCGTCTAGTTTCATCCATCTGACGATCCAACATCGTCTGAATCATCATTTGCACACCAGCCATGGTTATTGGCTCAGGTGCTGCTGCTACGACAGGTACTTGTTCAATCACTGGTGGTTGATTCCTGTTTTCATCAGCATTTCCAACTCCACTTCTTGTTCTCACCATTTTTGATCTATACACCGAATAAGGTGAAATTAGATCCTCATTCACGATAGATATTCAAATCATCCTTATCACTCCGAAACGTTTACATGCTAGTTCTAACATCGTAGACGTACGCTTAGAATCCTACACACATAAGGTTTCCAGATCCGGTCGGCAACAGACCATAGATCCAAACAAATAATAGCATCAATATAGCTATCACACAAAACATTTTGCACATAAGAGCATTTTAGGCATCATTCCTAAAATAACTAGTGCTTGTGTCAATTTAAGGTGTACTACCTAACATATTTTAGACACACTCCTCACAACCATTACTTAGCACTCTAAGTTTAAGTCTAGAAATCCTACAAATTCCTAGTTCGCTTAAACTAATGCTCTGATACCAACTGTGACATCCCCATTTTCACGGCCAGAAAAGACCGATTTGCTTATGCTTTGTTTTATAAATCAGAGTGATCGTTTAAAGAAAACGGTTGCGGAATTTGTTCCCAAAATAAAATATGATAACCATTTATCAAAACATTTCTCAAAGAGAATGTATTTCCATTAAATAATAAAACCTCGGGATGTCATGTTCCGATACAGACCAAAAGCATAAACAATATAAAATAGACCTTACAATAGTTATTCAACTACTGATCTATAATCCAAAACCTCTCGTCAAGCCCACCAACTTATACTCTTGTGTCATTACCTGTAATGCAAAGAAAACTGAGTGGGTCAGGCTTGGGAGCCTGGTGAGCATATAGGGTTTTCAACCCACAATAATACAATTATTATATTCAACCATCAAACAATCAACTCAATTACTCATCCCTATTATGTTTCTTAGGATTTTACCCTAGGAATTCAACTACTCGTCATTCCTTCATTCCTAAGGATTGACCTAAGGAATTTACACAAACTTCCATTGCAACATAAGGCGCATCTGCCAACATTATCCTTTAAGCGCCTCTACCAGGATTACGTCATACACTATGAGGCGCGACTGCCAGGTTTATGACATTCTCTTTTAGGCACATCTGCCGACATTACCTTATAAGCGCATCTGCCAAGATTATCCTATAAGCGCATCTGCTATTATTATGACAATCTCTATTTGGCGCATCTGCCGACATTATCCTATAAGCGCATCTGCCAGGATTATGACATTCGCTACTTGGTGCATCTACCGATATTATTCTCCAGCACATCTGCTAGCTTTATGACATTCTTTAATTGGTGCGTCTACCAATATCATTCTTAATTATCTTTCATACCTCATCACTTTATCACATACCAACTATCTCATCTACCCATGTTCTACCCAACATATTTGTAGATATAGAATACACATACAGTTTATCTCTTTTAAAACTATATAAAACATTCATTCCATACTCATCTCAAATAAACAACAATATATAAACACATAGCACGTATTTTATACCAAATACTTCATATTTATGTGTTAGAAGAAAATAACCACACACTCACTTGATCAGAAGATGATCGGACAGCACTACGGCTTATAGAAGTAGTAATCCACAGCAGATCTGGAAGATCTTCACAAAAATCGAACTTCTTGCGGGCAGAGCTTCGACTCGGGAACCGCACTTCTCGGGATCTTTGGGATCTCGGGGCTTGCCTCGGGGCTAGAGTATGATACCGGGGCTTCGGGGTGGAAATCGGGAGTAAAAATGCAGAGCTTCGGCACAAAGATGAGAAGAAATGAGCAAATAAACCCTGAACCCTCGCATCCTATTTATAGTGAAAATATCTTATGTACTCGCCGAGTAGGGGACACCTACTCGCCGAGTTGGTCCATACTCGCCGAGTAGGGGACACCTACTCGCCGAGTTGGTCCATGTGGCGGCTTTCTGGTGGTGCCACGTGTCAAACTCTGGGTGGTGCCACGTCACCCCTATCGCGTATTAGCCTTCGAACTTAGAAAAATCATAACTCTCGCATACGAGCTCCGTTTTTGACGTTCTTTATATCCACGCGTAGGTAAAATCAAGATCTACAACTTTTGTTTAGACTCCGTCGGCTAAATCTTGACCAATCTCAAATTTAACAGTAGGAGGCGTTTAGACTGTTAAATGACCGCGAAGAATTCGTAACTCCTTCATACGAACTCCGTTTTCGTCCATATTTTTACCGTTGAGTTCCTATTAATGAGACCTTCAACTCTCATTTAGGTCGCGTAAGCCAAAAACCGCTCGAACTAAAATTCGAGTTTCGGGTCGTGCACTGCTAAGCCGAATCTTAGAAAAATCATAACTTCCTCATACGAAGTCAGATTTGGGTGTTCTTTTTATTGACGCTCTTATCTTAACATATTCTACAAATTTTGTTTAGATTGATAAGGCTAAATCTCGCTCTATCGTAAATTCACTATTTACGCTTCCCGGTGCCGTGCCGGTTTTGCCGTAAAACTTCGACAGGTCATAACTTCTTTGTTATAACTCGGATTTTGGCGTTCTTTATATGCACGGAAACCTTGTAACATATACTACAACTTAGTTAGGATTATTCATCCTAAATAATCTTCTATCAAAAAGTCATTTTTGACGCTTATCGTCTCTAAATTGACTAGCCCTGATCTACGGGCGTTACAAGATATCCAATGCTACCATTGTCAATGTCCATTTAAGACTTGGGAAGTTGTTCTTTTAATCAAATTTGCTTTACTAGTGTTCCAAATCATTGCTGATTCCACAACACCAAGCAAATAGATAACATCATTAAGGGTCATGTCATAGTCTGTCTCATAGTAGTCCCAAAGAGACTCACTATGTTACTAAGAAAGTGATTGAACATCCAATTTTCACGAGACTTTGACACCCAACTCTCCCGGCTTGTCAATATGTGACTTTATCTCCAAGATGTGAGCACACATAGACTATGCTTGCCAATATGGATTGAGTGACTTTAAACTTTTCAAGAACTTGTGGGTGAGGGAGAATAATTGGAGGAAGTGGACGAAGTGAAGCATGATGTTGAGGGACACCATCTTCAAGAGATTTGGGAAGATCATAGTTGTCTAAACCAGACATCTATAATGGGAGAAAATCAAGTTAGTTGATTCAAAGTCCTTAATATAACACCCAATATGAAATATTAAGGCTAGGACCCAACACAATATTTTATAATTTGGAAGAGGGATGCCGTAATCCAAGCTATAAAATATTTGAAGGTAGGCGAATGACGATTCACCAATTTCCACCATGAAAAACGAAATAATTTATTAGGTTTTTAATTGGATTTGAAATTCCTAGATCTTTTGAGATTCATTGAACTTTTCAATGGCATGTTTCAATCTCGAGTGTGCCCTCTCAAATTTTGTGACTGGGATGCCGAGGATCACAAAACAAGGTGTGAATAACCATACCAATTCACTTGGTACCCTTAATATTATCACCTAATCAATGTGCCGGTTAACCACACACGCTCCATTGATCTATGACAAACATTAAGTCACCCTTCGTGATCCTTACTAGTCCAAGTTAGTGTGTCGGTTAACCACACACGCTCCACCAACGACTTGGCAAGGTACAAAGTGTGAATTCCATGGGCTAGCACCAAATTCACATTTTTCCTAAAGTAACTAAGATTGGGAATTAAATAAAACATATTTAGTTACTTTATAATATTAATTACACTTTTAATGAGAATTTAAAGTCATTGTCCTACCCGTTCGGCTAACGACCCTCCACCGATCAAGCAAGCGGTGGGTGAGAGTGGACACCCATTAAGTCGCCATTTTATAGACAACAACCTTATACCCACCTTATAGACCGGCTTCGTGAATGAGGTCTACTAACGGTAAAACGACTTGTTCTTATACATACATATATATATATATATATATATATATATATATATATATATATATATATATAATTAACCATTAATGTTATAAATAGTATAAGTGTTGAATTTTAACTTTTAAAATTCTAAGTGTTGGAATTAAAGTTTATTAAAGTGTGTGAAACTTTTCCAAATTCCAAAACTTGAGGGCAAGTTTTGAACAATTCATAAACTTTTGGATATTCATAACTTATGAGTTTTAATTAAGTGTTTTAAAGCTTTTAATGAAGAGTCTCTTGGAAATCCATAACTTGAGGACAAGTTATGAAGTCCATAAAAGCATTTATGGGAAAAACTCTTCAAGAAAATGTAACCTACAACTTCTTAAAAAAAACATTTAAAAGAAAAACTCTTGGAATTCCATAACTTGAGGACAAATTAAGAATTCCATTAAAACACATTAAGATCAAGAATTAACTAACAAACAATTTGCAAATAATTCCTATGATCTAACAAAACTCATATGAACATGAACATCCACATCAACAATTTCAAGACTTTTCATTTCATAACTTATGAATTAAAGGTTCATAAAAATGAAGACTCTTCACTTTCATGTAACTTATGTGTTTAAATGTGTGTTAAAGAACAGTGACCTTTGGATATCCATAACTTGAGGACAAATTATGGACTCCATTAAAACACATAAATGATCAAGAATTAATTCCAAACAATTCAGCAAATAATTCCTATCATCTTCTAAATTCATAAGAACATGAACATGATCATCAAAATTTCAAGAATTATATGAACACATAAAATCATGGAATTTTGATATATGCTATTGTAAATGGATTAAAACAACCATTACACCAACTAAAACAAGTTTTAAAACACCAAAACAGTTTAGGGTAATGTTTCTAGTCCATTTCCAGCAGCAAAAGTCGAAATTCTGCATTCCGATCATTCTACCTTTTTTTTTTATTTATTTTATTTATTTTTTATTTTTTTTATTTTTACTATTTTTCATCAAGTATCAAACAAGCAAGCCTAGGCTCTGATACCACTGTTGGGTTTTGAGCAATCTAACACTTCCTAAGTGTGCATGCAACCCTAATAAACCTTGGATCTATGTTTGTCTAAATACATGCAAAATAATAATTTTTCCAAGGTTCATAACCTATCTAACATGGCATGGGGTACTTTTAAACATAAAAGAATTAGATGAGACTACATACCTTTTGATGATGAGTTTGATTCCTAGGGAGTTTGAGGGCCAAGCACCAATAGTGTGAATGCCTCAAATGGAATCACAAATCACCACAAACTCTTGGAAAACTTTGAGAGAGTGTATACACACTATAATTTCGCCACACACAAAACCTCACACAACTAGTGCCACTAGTGGCTATTTCATGCAACATAAGCATGCTTATATAGTGTACATGATTAGGGTGAAACCCTAATAACCCATGACCTTTCCTTTTCCAAGGATCCATGGGTTAAAAGCTCCATGGATCATCCATGGACTTCCATACAAGCCTAACCCATTAACAAATGAGTGTTAGCCCACACCATATAAAACCAATAGCCCACAATCTAATTAGTCTTCCTTTTAATCTCTAAATTAATTCATAATTAATTTAAGACTAAGACTAATTAAATAACATGACTTCATATTAATATATTATAACTTATAATATATTAATAAACATATGTGTATAACTCTCATAAAATTATCCATAAATAGTTTGGATGAAATGCAACCCAAATGGACCATGCCGGGTCGGGTCAAGTATATACCAAATAAGTTATGGACTTAGACACCTTATCCAATAGGGGGCAAGGCCCCAGTTAGTCTAGACTTCGGTCCGATGCAGGGGGCAAGGCCCTAGTTAGTCTGAATTTCGGTCCGATGCAGGGGCAAGGCCCCAGTTAGTCCGGATTTTGGTCTGATGCAGGGGGCAAGGCCCCAGTTAATCCGGACTTCGGTCCGATGCAGTGGGCAAGGCCAAGTATGTGCTTTATATGTTATTATATGGTATGTGGTAGTTTGGGGGAGCTTACTAAGCTTCGTGGTTATAGTTTTCAGTTTTGGTTTCAGGTACTTCTGGTAGCAGAGGGAAGAGCTAGGGATGATCGCATGGCGCACACCATAGTTAGTCAGCCTGGGATGTTTTACTCTGATGATAAGAATATGTTTTGAATTAACACTCTAATTTTATGTTATAATTTATGTTATGGATCGACAAATCGTGGTTTAAGTAATGTTTTTTAAACAAAATTTTTAGTCATGATTTTTGGGTTGTTACAAGTTGGTATCAAAGCCTTTGTTTGAGGGATTCAGGCACACTTCCGGGTGTGTCTAAACTCAAACTAAGGAAGTGGTCTAAAGCTTTCAAGAGAAAAACCATGTTTACAAAAGGATATTGAGAAAAGAAAACAATTTTAGAAAAAGTATAAAGAAAAGAGTTTTAGAAAAAGCGAAAAGAATTTTGAAAAGAGAAAAGGGTGTGGTGCATGCAATTAGTCGAGTTCAAGTAAGTACTCCCAAATTACCCATACAAGTTTATGTTATGATTAGCAATTTCAGTTTCAATAGAACAACATCCTAGAATAGGACTAAGGATCTAGGAGGATGCCTTATGTGCCTGCTATATGTGTTTCAACTTTATGAGAATTGCATGCTAGTATTGAGTAGACAGTAGTAGGATAGTCTGTTTAGGTTATGCCTGATAGTCTGAGCTTAGCATTGTATGCTAGTACAGTTTCTTGTTATGAGAATAGATTTGCTTGAGTAGTTTCCTATGTCCGAATGTTGCTTACTTTGTGCTTTTTAGAACTTTGAGTGATGGGAGTTAGCCATCAGGTGAATACGTCACGTCACATGTGATCAGGGTTGAATAATCTCAGAGTGCTGGATTTGGCCCTATTGCGCAGCTCTTATCTGAGTCTAACCATTATAGGGACGAAACCCTGGTTAGTTCCGGACTTCGGTCCGATGCAGTTTCCGGACTTCGGTCCAATGCAGAGGGCAAGGCCCTGGTTAGTTTTTGGACTTCAGTCCGATGCAGTTTCTGGACTTCGGTCCGATGTAGTGGCCAAGGCCCAGTATGTGCTTTATATGTTATTGTATGGTATGTGGTAGTTTGGGGAAGCTCAATAAGCTTTGTGCTTACAGTTTCACTTTTGGTTTCAGGTACTTTTGCTAGCAAGGGGAAGAGCTCGGGATGATGGCATGGCACACACCACAGTTACAGTTTTATCTTGGGAGTTTTGCTCATATATTTTGATATGATATTGACTTCATTTTTGATTTGATACATTTACTATGGCATTTTGGGACATACGATTCATGGATTTATTATATAACATTTGATATTGTGGTTTTTAGTAATATTGAAAGCAAAATTTTTGGGGTGTATTTTTGGGATATTACAGTCGGGGGCTTCGTATTGTCAAAGTCCCGATACTGGAAGGCTCTCTCAGCACCAATCTCGGCAGCAACAATGATTGCGGTGGTTGCAACAGCAACACCCTCAGAAAGTGTAGTGTATTGCTCGTCAAAGTACTCCACCATAGTGGTCTTAAGAGACCTAAACATCTCTAGTAACTATGCCCGAAAGAGGGAAACAACCTCCTCCTGCATGATCTCCATAACCCGTTCCTCAGTCAAAGCAGGCATATCCTGGCCACCAGCTCCCGACCTGGATCCGGATCATGCCTCAAATCGTCTCATCATCACCATTAATGAAAATAAACCAGGGAGATATCAGATAAAACACATATCATACCATGGGAATCAACTCCCAATAAAGCCCTAGGGGTTGTAACTTCCCTACTACACGTACAGGTCATGTGCTTCCACTAGTACGGGCCCATACTACCTTCCACACCTACTCGTATTTTTCTCAGGGGATCATCACAACGACCCTAACCATACATACTAACATGCACATACACTCTATCCTCACTTCCTAGAGGAAGGCTAAACATTACGCGACGGGTCGACAAACTCCAAACAAATCATCCATGAAACTTACACCGACCCTACAACACTCGTGTAAGCTAATCATACATAATATTGGATCCTATAGACAGTCAAATTCTTGATTCTACCTTAATACCTTCATCAAACAAGAACACGAAATAAAACCAAACCAAACATTCTCAGACTATAAAATCTTAGTTATGTACAACTATGATGCATAACACTAAGAAACTATAGTTATGATCTCAATTCCATATAAAGAAGAACCATAGGCTATCAGGCATCATATCATCAGACAATTCTATCATGTAATTCCTGAAGATCCATAGCCTATCACTAGCATACTTTTCTAACATATCACAATATCAAATAACATTGTGGTAATTTGGGGTCTACTTACTGGCTTTGACTGATTGTACACATCACATCCTCTTTGATTATTTTGAAAACAATTTGAAAATTATTTTTAAAATCTTTTTCCTTAGTTTGAGACTAGATTCACACGAGTGTTCCTCCAATTCACTCAAACCAAGGCTCTGATACCAACTTGTAACATCATAAAAATCACAATAAATTTAAACGTTAAAAATCAACCTAAGTTCATAAAATATTTACAAATCATTGTTTTCAAAACATTTTCTAACATCAGAGTCTCCCAAAATCATAAGCCATAAACAAGACGATATGTATGGTCACGCCTTCGCCTTCCCACGGTCATCCGAAATACCTGAAACATAACCTAAAATTGTAAGCCAATGCTTAGTGAGTTCCCCCAAAGTACCAACACATAAACATATAGCATATACAATAACAACATGTCGCGTCCAATCAACCATTGGGTTGGAATACCACAGGCCCAATCAACCATCGGGTTGGAATGCCAATATACTTTAGGTCCAGTCAACCATCGGGTTGGAATACCCCATACCCAATCAACCATCGGGTTGGAATGCCAATATATTATGGGTCCAATCATCCTTGGGATGGAATACCCTTGGGTCCAATCAACCATCGGGTTGGAATACCCCCAGCTTATTGGTTCACGCACAAAGCAGTAAAGCCTCAGCCACCAACCAAATATGTGCACATATAACAGATAAACATATAATCAGTCTAAAGACAGTCAGGCAGATATACAAATCACTAAGCATAGCGTCATCCTATCTACAATGATATAGATCATGATAACATACTATCACATAACAAGATATCTAATCCAATGGGTCGACCTTGGCGTCTTTGACCCGCAAATACAGTGAGGAAAACTCACCTCACAAACTGGACAAAATTTGATGAGGTCTTGACTCCGAATCTCAGCACTAATCGATACCTATTCCAACCAAATGACCAATCTCAATCAAAATCCCAAAATAACCTTAAGGGGTCAAACTTGGTCAAAGTCAAAGTCAAACTAGTCAAATCAACTGAGTCAACCCAGCCGAGTCAACTCAGAGTGAGTATGCGGGGCATACAGTGTACTCCTTATGTACATTAGGCGTACTCGTATGTTGACCACTATCGGGGCGGTTAACCTCGTACGTTGGGAGTACTCCAAGTATGCGGGGCGTACTACCAGAAGTCCCAAAAACTCAATAAGTGCTTAGTGGCTTAAGCACTTATGTGTATTTTTCAGATCCATGGCTAAAATACCCTCAAGAGTCATAAAGTTTCCAACTTTATGACTTTTCATGTCCATTAAGTTCTTAACTCATCTTCTGAATCCATTAAGACCTTCTAAATGATGCATGGAGCAAAACCAACCACTTGGAATCCATTTTTATGACTCAAGACCTTTCCAAGGGTCTGAAAGGACAAGTTAATGGGTCAAGAACATGCTATGTTCATGAATCATCGTTTTGGGACCAAAAAGTGACTTAAGAGAGCAAAAACCTAGATCTATAAGATGGAGTGGAAAAAATGCAAGCTTTATACCTTCATGATATTGCAAACCAAGAAGAAATCTCGGATCCAAAGTGTTCTCAACTCCAACATCTTCTCACCGCCTTCTTCTTTCTTCAAAACCACTCCAAAACTCTCTTAAAGGCTCAAGTTTTGCTCTCTCTTGCTCTAGGGCTGCTTGCGGGTCAAAATCATTGAAGGAGGCTAGATAAGAAGAGGATATGAGTCCATAAGGCTGCTTAAATATGAGCCAAAGACCTAAAATTAGGGTTTGCATGAAATCCACGTACGCCCTGCGTACAAAGTGTACGCCCAGCATACTAAGGTGCGCCTTAGTACGTTTAGCGTACACATACGTACGCACGACGTACTCATACCATCCCAACTTTTGCCAAAATGTCACTTTGGGCCCCTTTTCACTCTTTCTTACTTCAGGGACCAAAAATGCAACATAATATAATTATAGAGTCCAAAATTAGAAGTACCTTAACATCAGGATGTTACACCAGTCCGATGACTGATTGGGCCAAGGGTATTCCAGTCTGATGACTGAGTGGACCCATTGTATATCGGCAATCCAAGCTGGGGTATTCCATCCCGATGATGATTGGACCCGAAGGTTGAATGGGCCTGGGGCATTCCAACCTAATGGTTGATTGGACCCGACACGATTGATTGTACATGTTATGTGTTTGTGTGGTGGTATTTTCCGGGAACTCACTAAGCTTCATGCTTACAGTTTTAGTTTTATTGTTTCAGGTACTTCAGATGATTGTGAAAAGGCGAAGGCGTGACCGTACACATCCTTGGTTTTCTGACTGATTGGATCTTGGGAGACTCTAATTTTAAATAATGTTTTGGAAACGATGGTTTTGTAAACATTTCTTTAGTAAATGGGATGTTTTGAAAAGTTTAAATTTGTTGTGACTTTTGGGATGTTACATACGCCTCATGCACAATTATTTTGATGAGCACACGGTTTTTCAAGGCTATTTTTTTCAACGACGGTTCCGTATGCACAAACAGTTGTTTTAGCGTATAGTCAATGACATCACACAAGTGTGTCCATATTTCCAACAACGTGCATATGCTAGAGGTACAATATGTTTTACTCCCTTACAAAAATTCACAACCGCATTTTGTCAGCTAACATGTGTCACTCCCTTGATGCACTAGATGAGAATCTTAGGATGTATGCACATATTGCACGAGAAAGCCTTTATAAAATTTACAAGTGTGTCATGAGATTGTATGGTCCACGATATTTGTGTAAACCTACTTATAGTGGCGTCCAACAATTATATGGTTATCATGCAAATATGCATGGATTCCCTGGAATGTTAGGATTCATAGATTGCCTCCATTGGGAATGGCACAACTGCCTGAATGCATATCAAGGGTCAATACACCCAAGGTGATCATGGTTGAGGAGAATAAAATGACTGATGTGATGTATACTTGTATCATATTACATAATGTAATTTTTGAAGATGAAGGAAATGCAATATGTGAGTATAACAGAGACAAGATTGTCTTGTCGATACAAGTATGTAAGGTTGGAAACGAATAGTACTTGACAAGAAGAGAAATAATTCGCAATGTCGAGATCCATCATGATCTTTACAGAGACTTGAAGAAAATATATTTAGACGGTTGACCACATCGATCTTAACACATAACCGATCGATGCTTAAGAATTCCAATTTTCGGATGAAGGCGTTATTTAGATTATAGTAGCTTTGATGTCTTAATTTTTTTTTATATGTTTAAGTATTTATGTTTGTACCTTTTTGTTTTTTTACGTTTTGAAGTTTGTAAGGTTGTAAGACTTTAAGTTATTTATTATTATTATTATTATTATAGCAATTAAATTTATTTTAAAAAATATTAAATTTTAGTTTATAATAAATTTGTCAACCCACCATTTATCAAGATATTGAAGAGGTATGTCAAATATGGCGTGACACTTACGGCCTTAGAAAATGAATACGGCAAAAGTGGAATCACCACTCCCTCTACCCTTACTTGACTATGTTTAAGTTTTGCTAGGCACTCATGTCCCAAAATACCATCGCCTCGAGAAACAAATAATATTAATTTAATATATGAAAGGGTTTTTGACATTAAAGTCTTCAAGTTTGACAAATTTTATTGGTTTTATTCATGTAACCATTTGTTGTTCGTTAATATCCAAAATTTGCTATATTTATTTTTTTCATTTTTGCCTTTGTTACAAACATTTTATGTTTTTACTTTATGTTTTTCAAATTTGCAAAATAATCCTTAAGTTTACAAAAAAAAGTTATATTTTTAACCTGCGTATGTTTTTAAAATTTGACAGTAAAATCCGTAAGTTTGTTAAATTTTGTTGGTTTTGTCTCTGGAAACTTGCTATTACATGTAACACGGGCATAAGTGAAAAAAACTTTAATAAATTTTAGACATTAACAAACAAAAAATGTCATAGAGACAAATTCCACAAAATTTGCAAAATACTATTACTATTACTATTACGATTACAACCATAAAAGCGTGTTTTACTGTTTTGACATTCTTTTTTTTTTGTACGAAAAGAAAAACAGAAAACACAATATTTTTCTATATAATATTTCTCATATGTTGGGGTTTTTAATCTGGTTATATTTATATATACAACAAAGACAACTTTGATGATGCAGTTATGTAAGCCAATAGCCATTGACTCTATTGGCTCTACATTTTAAATAGGTTGACCAAATATAACTTGTATGTTGATATTGCGGTTTTGATCCAATTACTATGTTGCTATTATTGGAATGTTTTTAAACCATTATCACAAGTATGTTGCTATTATTGCAAACAAAGTACAAGTACTATTGCCTCTGGTACGCCTCAATATGGTTACAGTAATGTATGTTGTGTTTATATATTATTATGATTAACAAAAAGGTATGTTACTATTGTGATAAAAGAAATATATCCTATATTAAGTCATTTGACACATGATTGATTTCACCTAACCAAACCTTCATGTATACCCTTCACAAAGGGTTTAGTGGTTGATGTGGCAACAACCACTAAACACGAACATCATCCCGATGTTTAGTGGTGGGTAATGGTCATGGTGAATTGTTGTGCATACTACGGATCACCACCTTCAATTAAATTATTTTGCTCTCTAACTTTTTTTACCACCCTCCATAATATATATATATATATATATATATATATATATATATATATATATATATATATATATATATAATTTGAAAATTAAAAAAATAAGAGGGATATAGTAGTGGGTATCTCATAGGTTTAGTGGATGGATGGGGTGATGAGGTGGCATCCACCACTATGGTGGTTAGTGGTGAGTATAACGGATGACCTCATGTATTTTTTATTCCTGTGTTGTTTTATTTGAGCTGTTTCATTGTAAGTTTTTGACATCAATAAGTTAAAATGGTGATATGCTATAATGATGGTATTCTTTTCTACATAATCTATTAAACCTTCCTTTATGTTCATATTAATTTAAAGACTAAATTACATAAATGGTCCCTACTTTTTGGCATAATAGGCATGTTTGATCCGACTTTTTTTTTCTTACACTGCATGACGCTGAAGTTTTTGATTATGGTTAATCCGAAGAAGCTTATTACATAACAAAAATCATCTCATTATCCAAGGTGTACATTGTCTATGTGAAACGTATTGTCCCTCACTTTTTGTGAAAGATCTAAAAACATTTGTTATGTGATGTCATAAGGGTGTTGGGGAGTGCTTTTTAAAATGACTTAATAACTTATTGACTTTTCAAAAAGTCAATAAGCTAAAAAGACTAACTCTTTAGGCAAAAATAATGACTTTTTCAAAAAGTCGGGAATACTTGATTTTTCCAAAAAGCCAATAAGGAGGTTCAAAAGCACTCCCTAACACCCTTTCTGGATCGTCTTTTGGTCTGGAAAAAACTTTTTGATAAAGGTATCGACGTGCATTTTATTTTGTATCTTGTTTGTAGAAATGAAACAAAATATGTCATTCACTTTTTGGTGAAATGTGAGGTTGCTACTGGATCTTGGAATGTTATATTTAGATAGATGAAAATAGATAACATGCTGGCTGATTCTATTACTGATATTATTATGTTGCTAGATGCTTTGGTGGTACATAGGATAAAAGGTTGATGATAGAATGGATTGTTATACACAAAGTGTAATCAAGGTTCAAAACACCAAAAACAATTTAAGAGGGACTCGTTTGTTAATTAATGATAAGTACGATGATGTGATTAAAAAATTAAAAGTATTGAGGACTTACTATGTAATTAATATATGGTGGATAATTATCATATATTAATTAATAATTAATAGATATTTAATTATTATTTCAAATTGAATCTACTTTAATAAATGAAGTTTTTTTTGCCATATGTTACACTTTTATTCAATTTGTCAAATATCATTTTGTGGTTATTTTGAATTAATTTTTTTTCCATGTCATTTTATGAATTTTTCTATTTTATTAGATTCCCTATAATATTTCAATGTAATAATTACAATAAATATAGTAAATGAAGTTATGTTTTAATTTTAAAATTCTCAAATTAAAGCTTCTTAGTTTTTTTTTGTTTATTTATTTAAATTATTTGTTTAAATCTAAAAGATAAAAATATTTCAATAATAATAATTCATTATTTTTCTTATTGTCTTATAAATTAAAGTTCTTAAATATTTTGACTTTTATATTTAATTTCTTTTTTAAATTAACTCATATACTACATGGTCTCGGAACTAGTTTAACTAATAAATATAAATTAAATCAAGAGATAATGACAAACCTTCGACTATCTCCTCAATTGTATAGTCTTCAGGCCTTACAAACCTTCTTTTTCGTCTGTGGGATTTAGTGGGTAAGTATAGTTGTTGTGACCGGAAATGTAAGTTTTTTTATAATTCATGATTTGAATCGTAACTCGAGTCATGATATATATAAACAACCACTAGACTCTAAGACCAGTATTTAAAAGAAAATGTGCTACCTAAATACTTTGAGCTTCAATGGACAACAAAACACATCTTAGTTGCTCGAGCTCATGTTTTACTTCTTTCATTGTAGGCCTCGTCTTCCCTTCAAGATCAAGGCAGTTAATTGCTATCTTAGTAAAGCGTTTCACCACCTCCGCATACACATCTCCTTTTAGTTGATCATCAAGAACTTGAACCAATAAATCACATTCCAGTAGCGAAGTGAAGTATGCAGCTGCACCTCTATAGACTGTTAGTGGTATCTCTAAAGAATGAATCTTTGTTCCCGTAAGCAACTCTAACAGAACAACTCCAAAACTATAAACATCACTTTTTTGGGTTAGTTTGCATGTACGAAAATACTCAGGATCCATATACCCGATTGTTCCTTTAACAAATGTTGATAGGTGGGTTTCACCAAGAGGAACAAATGTTGAAATCCCGAAATCAGAAACTTTTGCAGTGAACTCATCATTCAATAGTATATTTGATGGCTTGACATCTCTATGGATAATTTGTGTGGTTGAGTGCATATATGCAAGAGCTTCAGCAGTTTCTGCAGCTACCTTGAGCCGTTTTTCAAATGTCAATATGGGATGTCTATGTATGTGGTGGCATAAGGTCTTATTGGTTATATATTCATACACAAGCAAGGGAACATGTGTCTCTAGGCAACAACCAAGGAGTTTTACGATGTTGGGATGATTAATTTGTGATAGAATGATCACCTCATTTACAAACTGCTTGATTTGGCCTTGGTCAATTACTTTAGATTTCTTGATGGCTACCACTGTCTTATTTGCTAAAATTCCTTTGTAAACAGTACCATAACCCCCTTGGCCTATGATGTTGGTTTCATTGAAGTTGTCTGTTGCTTTCTTTAGCTCTTCTTCAGTGAAAATTTTTGCTTTGTTGACAGGATCTTTACATGTAAATAATGTTTTCTGTAACATGATGCCACCGTTTTGCTTGAAGAAGTCCTTTCTACCCTTTAGTCTTATCCTCCGTTTGGCTCCACAGTAGACAAAATTCATTACCACTACTGCACCTGCAACACCTTCAATGATACCTGCATCAAAGCTTTCAACATGAGCCCTTTGTTAGCCATCAAATGGAGATGGGTAATGCAAACCCTCCCCCTTAAATCCATAATATTTTCAATTATTGGACAGTTGTGTTTTGGGACTTTAAAGCCATAATTATCTGGTCAAAGATAACGATGTTTGTATCATTAACTACCTTCAATGACTGATCTAGGTTTTGATTGTGGCTCAACAGGTGTGCACTCTCCACCTTTTTTTGCGTTACCTTGGTGATCATTTGGACAAATACAATTATAACCCCCACGTGTGTTCTTACAATATCCTTGCAAGCAGTCATTGAGCTCTGAAGATTCACATTCATTGACATCTAACAAAAAATGTGAGATAAAACAGTACTTGTCATGCATGATACCATATATGATATTCCATATGTATTGTTTAATTTGTGTAGACAAACATATTTAAATAATATAAAAATAGGGTAGAAACTAGAAAGTATACCTTGACATCCGTTTTGGATGTAAGGGTTTCCGGTGTATCCATCAGAGCATTTGCAACGATATCCATTAACACCAGTTTCCCCTTCATAGCATACACTGTTTTCTTGGCACATGTAGGTTACTTTATCCTTTTGAGCTTCTTCACACTTTGTATCCCCCACAGACCAGTCAAGCGCTACAGGGAAAGACATGTTGTTTCTCATATTGCGTAGCTCACTGGTGTTAAAGTAATACTTGTCTTTTTCCACAATGAAAGCATAACCACATCTAC
This sequence comes from Lactuca serriola, assembly GCF_051521515.1. Taxonomy (NCBI): domain Eukaryota; kingdom Viridiplantae; phylum Streptophyta; class Magnoliopsida; order Asterales; family Asteraceae; genus Lactuca; species Lactuca serriola. The sequence goes on from NC_136408.1 coordinate 4,083,233, forward strand.
TAAGATCTCCTACCATTGATGTCTTGTTTTCTGGGAGACCGATATCAATTTCGGCATATGTCATGCCTTGCGGAATACTAGCTTGGCAACATCCATGGCCAAGGCATGACCCATTTCTAACAGAACCGTGAAAGTAATTACAATCCAATAGACACTTCATAGCAACAGACGGGTTGTGAAGCCCAATATTGGCTTCAAGGTCACAGCCAATTCCCGTGAACCAGTTTTGTGTGCTTGAGAAGGGGAACCTGGTTGTATTAATTCTTGTCGTTGAGCCAGAAGCTAACTTCCCCCACTCATTGTAGCATCTATATGCAATTGGTAGATTAATTCTAATAAGGTTGCCATCTATTTTTATCTCTACAACTTCTAGAGGACGAGACAAGAATCCAAACATCACCGTAAATATGCTAGAAATGTTCAAGTGTGGAATTCCAGTTGTGGAATTGCAGTGTATGTAGTAAGACTCATCTAGGTAGCAGCCTTCTTCAATTCCAAAAGGGTAAGGTATGGACACATTTCCACATTTGTCAGAACATGTGGGCTTGCATTGCGTAGCATTCATGGACCCCATCAGCAAAATCGGCAGCATCAGTAGTAGTTGAGACAATTTCATGACTTTTTTTAGGTGTGATTAACGTGAAATTTTGGTGACGAATTCAAAATATATATGTAGGCAGACTTGTAAATATATATTAGGTACAAAGTGCCTGGATTACATTGTCATTTGTCACCTTTGGTTCTTAGAAAGGAATGTTTCCCTACTTTTTCTACTTTTGTATCTAGCTAGCCTTTCTCTCATCGTTATTTTCTGTGATTGGTTTGGGCAAATCGTTATTTACAATGGATCTATGCGTGAATAAAACATACATAAACCCCATTTTCCAAAATAAAAGCTCAACTAAATGACAGCTAGACCTAGAACTGCTTTGTATAGTTTTAGGTTTTCCTAGAAGTATCTTGTGGTTTCATCTGTGTTACCCTAGGATATGATGCAGGGGAGTCCAATAAAAGAAGATAACTATGAGGACCTTTACGGCAGAATCTTTTAAGTTCGGTAAATTACAAGAAAGAATGGTTAAACTGGAAATTAATTAGTATTAGTGCTTGCTTAATTTGTGTTTAATTTTAAGACCATGCCATCCTATAAATCAGATATGTTTTTTTACAGCAATAAAATAATTTCATTCAACAAAAATTACAACGGGGAAGACATGATCAGATCACATATATGTTTCTACACAAGTTTGACCATGTAATATTCTTATAACATTTAGATAAATCTGACTTGGGGCCAACATATTTGATACTCAAATCTAGTAAATGGTGATGCATCTTTTTGGACATAAAAAGTACAAAACTTCATGGATTATTTACAATGTGTATTCCTATATAATAGCCTTCATCAGTATAAGGCGGCATTAGCGGTTTTGTTGACGTGGGCATGCAAAAACACCGTGGCAACACGGCTACACCGTCCCTTGCAAGCCGTTAAGGGGTTGTCCGTGGTCACGACAACGACTGACAACTGGTAAAATTTCGAACGCTGACTCGCTTTTGACTGTTTTCAAACGGTTACTTTGAATAAAATAAAATAAAATAATATTTTTTTTACCTATAAATACATATACAACACCTAATTTTTAATCATCACTCTATTATTTCTCTATTTCATAAAATCTTTCAACAATAAAAAAAAACGGATGTGTTTGATATGTTCTACCCGTTCAACGATGATAACGACAACGATGATATCTTTGGGACTATGATGTACCAGTATTCTGCGGACGTGTTAGTACAATCAGATCCAACTCCACTACTAATACGACGTGCGACGTTAAATAGAGATCGCGAAAAAAGGCATAGACATTTGGTTAACGATTATCTTGCGGATAATTGTACCTACCAACCACACATTTTCAAAAGAAGGTTTCGTTTGCGAAAAAATGTGTTTGAACGAAAAGCCAACGTTTTGGAAAGCAGATATCGTTTCTTTTAAGTTTTGTAAATTATAATGTAGTTTTTAGATAAAATAAATACAATTTTTACCAATTAAATATATGTTTAGGCATAAAATTTTCCAAATGAGATATGATGTTATAACATATTTAGATAAAATAAATACATTTTTGTAAATTATAATGAATTTTTTTATAATTACTTAAAAAACAAAAAAAAATGATGGCATGGAAAATAGAAAGTGTTATAACATGTTGTAACATGTCTATTTCTTTCGATTGGTGTTATAACAACATGGTGACATGGCATGTGAAGTGACAGTTTTTTTGTGTCTTAATATGTTATAACATGTTGCCTATACCAACCAGTCTAGTCACATCCGGTGGTTGTGTAAAACTGGAAGAAGATAAGATCTAGTCCAGCCTAAAGGCTTTCAGCTTCGATTGATGACAAAACACATCTTAGTTTCTCAAGCTCTTGTTTTACTTCTTTCATCGTAGGCCTTGTTTTTCCTTCAAGGTCGAGACAGTTAATTGCAATCTTAGCCACACATTTCACCACCTCAGCATACTCTTCCCTCTGTAATTGATCATCAAGAACTTGAACCAAAACATCGCGTTCTATTAGTGATGCAAGATATGCTGCAGCACCCTTATAAAACCTTAGGGATATCTCTAGAGAATGAATCTTTGTTCTGGTAAGTAGCTCGATTAGAACAACTCCAAAACTATAAACATCACTCTTTTCAGTTAATTTGCATGTACGAAAGTACTCAGGGTCCATATACCCTATTGTTCCTTTTACAATTGTTGATAGATGGGTTTCACCAAGAGGGACAAATCTTGAAATCCCGAAGTCAGAAACTTTGGCTGTGAACTCATCATTCAATAGTATATTTGATGGCTTGACATCTCTATGGATAATTTGGGTGGTTGAGTGCATATAGGCAAGAGCTTCGGCAGTTTCTGCAGCTATCTTTAGCCGTTTTCCAAATGTCAGCATAGCATGCGTATGTATGTGGTAGCCTAAGGTGCTATTAGTTATGTATTCATACACAAGCAAGGGAACAGGTGTCTCTAGGCAACATCCAAGGAGTTTTACAATGTTTTGATGATTGATTTGTGATAGGATGATCACCTCATTTACAAACTGCTTGATTTGGCTTTGGTCAATTACTTTAGACTTCTTGATCGCAATCAATGTCTTGTCGGCTAAGATTCCTTTGAAAACAGTTCCATAACCCCCTTGGCCAATGACATTGGCCTCATTGAAGTTCTTTGTTGCTTTCTTTAGCTCCACTTCTGTGAAAATTTTTGCTTGGTTGACAGGATCTTTACATGTAAATAATGTTTTCTGTAACATGATACCACCATTTTGCTTGAAGAAGTCCTTTCTAACCTTTACTAGTTTCCTCTGCTTGAGTCCCCAGTACGCAAAAATCATTGCTACAGCTGCGCCTCCAACACCTTCACTGATACCTGCGTCATCAGAGCTTTAAATTAGCATCAGTCCATGCTAACCATCTATTAGATCTAGCTGCAGTTGAACCCATAATAATTTGGTCAAAAAAGAAATTACTTTTTGTATCATATATTACCTTCAATAACCGACCTATTTTCTGATTTTTGTTGGATAGACGTGCACTTTCCACCTAGTCTGGCATTACCTAGGTGACCCTTTGGGCAAACACAAGTATAACTCCCGTTTGTGTTCTCACAATGTCCAGCCATGCAATCATTGAGTTTTGCAGATTCACACTCATTGATATCTAAAAGAAAATATAAAATGAAACGATTGTGATGGACCTGATGATACCCATGTACTCAAAATCTCGTTGAATTTGTAATATAAATGTAGTGTACAAATTAAGAACCTTTACATCCGTTGGCCATGTATGGATTTCCCTCATATCCATCAGAGCATTTGCAGCGATATCCACTCAGACCACCTTCCCTGTGATCATAGCATACACTATTTTCTTGGCACATGTAATTTACGTTGTTCTTTCTAGCTTCTTCACAATTTGTTACCCCAACAGACCAGTCAAGCACCACTGGGAAAGACAAGTTGTGTCTCATATTGCGGAGATCAATTTTGTCAAAGTAATACTTATCTTTCTCCACAATGAAAGCATAACCACACTTAAAATAACCCAATTGATGGCCTCTTGAGGTAATTGCAAAATATGAGGAAATTGTCATGCCTTGTGGAATGGTGGCTCTGCAACATCCATGGCCTAAGCATGTCCCATTTTGAAAATATAGAAAATTGGGACACTTTGTTGGGCAATTCATGTTTATAACCGGCTTTGCAAGCTCAAGATGAGCTCGAATGCCACAGCCTACTCCGGTGAACCAGTTGAGTGTGCTTGAGAAGGGAAACCTGAGCGTTTGAACTAATACAACATCCCCGGAAACTATCTTCCCACTGCTGTTGAAGCAAGTATGCGCAATTGGGAGACTAACTCTAAGCTGGCCCTCCATTTTTACCTCTAAAACTCGTAGATTAATAGGTACTCCATAAGGAAACACCAAGCTGGAACTCCCGTGTAACCGGGGAATTTGTGTTGTCGGGTTACATTCTATGTAGTAGGACTGGTCCATATAGCAGCCCTCTTCTGTTCCAAAAGGATAAGGTATGGTAACATTTCCACATGTTCTTTGGCAAATAGGCTTATCAGGTGTAGCAATCACAAGTCCCATCAGCAAAATTTGCAGAATAAGTGCTACATTAGAAAACTCCATGTGTTTTAGCGGTGATTAAGATGAAGATTTGGAGATGAATCACAAATACGTATGCATGAAGGTGCTAATATATTGGGTACACGTACGATGCCTAGTGAAGCAGATGGTCAGTTTGTCACCTATGGTTCCTAGGCTAGGGGAGAATATTTTTCCTACTTTTTTGTTTGTATCCTTTGTCATTCTATGTTTGGTTCCGGCGACCGTCTCCTTTTGAAGATTAAGAATAAAACATATATAAATAACGGCATAACCCCTCATTTCCAAAACAAATGCTCCACTAAGTCCCTTCTTGCATCATATATATGGTTCTTTCTGTACATTAATTCCTAGGATATGATGCATGTGAAGCGGAAAGAACATAGTTTTGACCACCTTTTTGGCAGAATCTTTTAGGTTCAGTAAATTACAAGAAGAACTTGTTAAAGTGAAAATATTATATTAGGTTTGTGCTCTGGAATATCTTATGAAAATTTGATTTTTTTTTTTCCTTTTTGAGAAATTAAATATCCTCCTATTATCTTCTTATATATATATGAAAAAATAACAAATGTTTTAAAATATTATTATTTTTATCAAAATTAACAATTTTTAACATTTCATATGGGTTGAAGATAAATAGGAAGAAAAAATAGGAGGATATTTAATTTTTTTTATGCCTCGTTTAGCTCTACCGGCAAACTAAAAGGTTCTCGATCTGAGTCTAGTTTCCAAACAAAGAAGAGTAAGGTGCCATTTGTCTTTTCAAAGCAAAAAAGTCTGAAGTCTGCAGACCACCGCTGCAACTCTCTGTAACTGAAGAGGGGGACCAAACGGCTGCAACATGTAATAAAAAGTTTGTTTGTTTTTTTAACATCTTCAGACTGCTGCAATAAGTTAAAGTAAGGTGTGAAAATGTTTGAAGCAGATGGTCAAGATCCACTTACATGCAGAGGACTTCCGAGTCATGCATGAACTCCAAACTATAGATCTACCTTTCCCAAGCCTATTCCCCACGTAAAGTTGCAAACTTTACGTGTAGAGAGGGAGATCTAGGCAAAATGCACTAATAACTAGGGTTTAAGACCAAGAGGCTCCAAATTCCACCCAATGGCTGATACTTTACGGGATTCTAAACGAAAACAAGCATGGATCTGAGGTAGCAACCTCAGATCAGGACCTCAAGCTCAAGATTGATCTTAAACATGGCTTAAAAGCCCCAAAACTCATAACCAAGGAAAATCTGGAGGAGAGAAACGACTTAATACCTTCAAATGCTCTGAAATGCTCCCCAAACTTCGGATCCAAGACCACTCCTTGATGCTTCAAAGATTCCCACTCCTTCTTCTTCCTTAAAACCACTCAAAAATGGCTAAAAGCTTGAATGAACACAATGGAGGCTTAGGGTGCGGCGTTCTGGGTGTGAGAGACAGTAAAGGAGCCCTAGGAAGAAGATTGAGACGTTTAAATAGGCTCCAAGCCCCGGATTTAGGGTTTTCCTCGCACAGACTAGACTCGCCGAGTCCACTTGGCCGACTCGCCGAGTTGGTCACTACTCCTCGACCCGGATCCCGCTCCGACTCGCCGAGTCCTTCCTTAGACTCGCCGAGTCCCTCTTAAATTTAGGGTTTCCTTTACTTTCTTGGCTTTCAAAATCTTGGGTGTTACAATTCTCCCCCACTTAAACTGAACTTCGTCCTCGAAGTTTACCATGGCCCACCGCCTGCGATCTGCCTCCAATACCCAACACCAGCCGCCTACCTGCGTTGGTCTTCCACCTGGTCATTCTGACTAACATCAACCTCGCGGGTAAACCTCGGGTCAAACCTGACCCTGAACAACTTAGAAACAGAACTTACTCAACCGATAATCCTTCTGGTACTCACCGAGTACTGCACTGAACCCGCAGAGGTTCTCCACTACTTTCCTTGCGCAATTTCCTTGCCTTCCCAAGGCAAAGCCTCATAACCAACTTTTCCTTTGACACTGTGAAGGTTCTATCCTTCACTACCTCCATCACCCCCCCCCCCCCCCCCGCTATTCCCAGAACGGGTCATCACCGTCAGTACTCACTGACACTCCTTTCTGCCAACACTTGGTGTCGAGCACCCCTCGACTCAACTAACTGAATTCCACCATACGCTGCATACTCGCACTGCCACCGACTGACAATTCTGCTATTCCTCGTCTGACTCCCTGATAAACTGGGACCGCCCTGGTCCCTACCAACCTATCAATGACTGGATTACCGGCTCCCACCGGTAGCTAGTCCCAACACCATCACTGGTCGCTCTCAGCGACTTCCAAGGAAACCTCGACCACCTATAATTGTTCAATCAATCCTGCCATCCAGGCACTACAAACCTGGGATCCCCGATCCCCTAACTTGACACTAAGGTCCCTACCAGGTCCCACCTGCGCTGCTAAAACTCACGGGCCTCGTCCACGGATCCCACCCGCCTCTAACCTTCTAGTCTCACTAGTCTAGTCGCTCTCGCTCGGGCCTCGCCCACGGGTCTCACCCAACCATACTACTGAGCAACCCTGCTCCTAGGTCTCACCTACACTGCTAATCTCATACGGGCCTCGCCCACGGGTTTCACCCAACTATATCTTGGAGCGGCCTCTCCCAAGGTCTCACCTCTCTAGAGCTATACAGGCAACTCCCTATCATTCTCATCCACTTACCCAATCTTGATCCCTACCTGATCACTAGGAGATAAGGGCCTCGCCCCAACTCCACTAACGGAGCTACTAAGGAATGCTACGGCTTACCCATAGGCTTACATCACCATCCACTGCTGACCCCTAGTGAATGCTACAGCTGCCCTGTAGTCTTACAACACTTCCACTACTGACTGCTAATACGAAGGCACCCACGTGCCATCAGCTGCTCAAGATCCCTATTCCGACTCCCGCGAGTCCTTCTGGCAATCCACAACCTGAATTCTCACCCATAACTAACCATTACCATCTCACGCACTAGCCGATGTGGAGTTTCTCAAACTCCCAACCCTGAAATCCTCAATCCATCAAACGCTGAACTACTTCTCTTCCCTCTCGGAGGTCACGTACTCATTCTGGGTCTGCGTGCTCCTCTTTGGGCACACCCGGAGGATTCTCCCCCACTTCGATCCTGTTTACCCCTTGCTGCTCATTACTCAAAGAGATCCCGATCTTTGCTACCATTCCATAACCCATCTACTGAGGAACCCAAGCCCGCCATAGCTAGGGATTTAGCCAATCCATCACAATCACTGCACCACTCTAAACTAGCGAAACGTACCAAATCCCTCCCAAGCATGCTACAGTTACTGCATCCTTCGAAACCTTCTTCAATAGAGCACATCCCCTAACTACCATACAAATATCCAAGGTATGCAGATGGCATATAACTCGATCACAATCAACCAATCAAAATAAAATACTTTTACCGCTAATGATGCAGAACCATAACAATGAAATCATGCACAAACAAAAGAACTGAAAATGGGAAATTGCATACCTGCAACGTTCGGCGTTGCTCGCGTCTCCAAGGTCGTCATCTGAAAAGCTCTGCTCCCTGCCGCAGGTGCCTCTACCCGGCCCTGACGGCCATCTGTGATCCTCAAAGTTGCAGGGGTGGGTGCCATCACCCGTCCTGCTGAAGACAAACTGGGGCACTGGGCCTTCTTGTGGCCCCGTTGGTTGCAATGAAAACATATCATGTCTGATCCCTGCGCGACGGTAACAGTACAATCCCTGCTGAAATGACTAGTCCGACCGTACTTGAAGCAGCCAGACTCACCACCGCTACCACTCCTGCACGCACCCCCGTGGGCCCTGCCACACTTTCCGCACCAACTGCGGTCCTGATGATCCCTCGATCTCGAATCCGATCCCTTGGGCCTTTTGCCCGAACCCGTAGCTACCCGAACCTCATCCAGCTTCCTCTTCCGGATCTGCTCCAAATCAATTTCCCTCTCTCTAGCCCGAGAAATCATATCTTCCAGCGTCTTACAGCTGGACCTGCTCACGAACTCCCTGATGTCATCCCTCAACATCTCATGGTACCGAGCCTTCTTCATCTCCTCATCCGCTACATACTGCGGTACAAGAAGAGCCCTCTCCCTGAACTTGGCGGTGATCTCCGCCAAAGTCTCAGTAGTCTGCGTCAAATCCTGAAACTCTCTTGCCAGCTGTTGCACCTCAATAATCGGCGAAAACTCCGCCCTGAACCTGGCCGAGAAATCGCTCCAAATCATCGCGTCCAACGCGGCATCATCCCCCAAAGCATGACCAATCTCCTCCCACCAATCCCTCGCTCTGTCCTTCAGAAGACAGGAGGCGAGTCTAACCTTGTCCCCCTCGGGACACTTGCTCGTACGAAAAGCGTTGGCAACATCAGCCAACCATCTGCTGCTAGCAATGGGGTCCCTAGCCCCATGATAGTCTGGTGCCCCGCAGGCTCTGAACTCTCGAAACGTCAAGGTACGCGCTCCCATCAATGTCATCATCTCAGTACGGAAGGCTCCCAGCCTCTCATCCAAGATCTCCAGAATGCCCTCCTTGACCGTGCCAAAGATCACAGGAGTCTGAGCTAAAATACTACGCGTAACCTCAGCTGATATCAACTCTCTCATCCGCTCCTCGAGATGCTCGGTCCCTGAACCCGAGCCTGATCCCTCTCTGGCGCCTGATCCGCCCGCTGGTCTCTCTCGCAATGTCACCATGCTGAAAATATACCACAACCACTATCAGAATACTCATCACTGATGCGAGATCAAACATGCCCTACCAGGTTCCCGGTCTTGTCTCTACCCTTCCCGAATCGAGTACGGATCCTCTGCTTTCAGTAGTACGGGCCCATACTACCTTCCACATCTATCCGTACTTTCCTCAGGAATTGCTTTGACTCCACCAGGTCCCTTATCCACTAATACTGCTCCCAACACTATCTCATCCTAGGCTTACCCTAGGGAAACATCCGACTCAACTCAACCAGTCCTCAGCTGCTGAAGTTCATCGTATTCGACGAGTTCAAGGAAGAACTCGGCGAGTCTAAGGCAATCTCCTTAGTTATGAAGATGGACTTGACAAGTTTTTCATACAACTCGGCGAGTCACAGACTAGACACATTCATATGTAGATGATCAACTCGACGAGTTCAAGGATGAACTCGGCGTGTCGGTTGAAGATGGTCCCGATTGTATGATTGAAGGAGAACTCATCGCGTTATTGCTAAACTCGACGAGTTGGGTCAAGGGTTGTATTGGGTTGTAGGGGTATGGACTCGACGAGTTGGCAGACCAACTCGGCGAGTCAGGTCAACTGGATGTTGACTTTGACTGTTGACTTTGACCAAGTTTGACCAGGTTTGAATTTTGGAATATTATGGTCTAAATGTTGTTTGGGTATTGATAGTTTGGGAAGTCGAAGGGTCAGCAGTTCAGAAGTGCCAGTTAGCAGTCAGAAGTGTTCAGCGAATCTTCAGCAGTGCGAGGTGAATCTCCTCACTATGTGCATGGGTCTACGGCCACAATATCAGCCCATTATGATTATGTTCATGTTTATGTTTATGTATAGAATGAAGACCCGAAGGTTAGCCCTATGCACTTATTGATATATGTTCCGGGTTACGACCTGATGTCGGGCGAGGCCTGAGGAATGTTAGGATGCTAGAGGTCTTTGTGATTCTTTCATGTGTCAGTATGATAGGATCCGAACCGAGGGTCCGATGTCGGGGTAAGCCCAAAGTACGTTAGATAATAGTATGTTTTCGGGTCGGGGTTCCGATGCAGGGGTATTCCTAAGGAAGATTCTTATGTAGTGCGTTAGATTATACTTGTGTCTCTGTGATACTAGTATGTGTCTGGTAGGGAGGTGAGTGTGGGCGAGGTCCCGTATCTCATCACTAGCTGAGTATGGATGGGGTTCCATGTTGGATAAGGTGTCTAAGTCCATAACTATTTCTGGTATGTACTTGACCCGACCTGGCATGGTCCATTTGGGTTGCATGGCACCATGCAATTGGATAGACTAAATGAGAGAAATAACACTTGTGGTTATTAATATATTATAAGTTCTAATATATTAATAATATTATTTAATTAGTTTGATCAAGAATTAATTTTAGAATTAATTAAGTGATCAAAAGATAACTAATTAAATATATGGGTTGATTATGTAAATCATCCATAACTTATATAGTGGGCTAAGAGGCTCCATGGATAATCAAGTTGGGTTAAACCCATTGGATGCTCCATGGAGGCTCCATGGGAGTTACAAACCCATGGGTCATGGAAATGAAGAGTCATGACACATTAGGGTTTACATGGTGTAACCCTAGATGTGTCAACACTATATAAAGCTCGTGTGTTCTCCCAAAATCGGTTAGAGACAAGAAACAAGAGGGCTAGAGCCGATTTTTAGAGTGTTACACTTTCTCTCCAAGTTTACTCCATAGCATTTGGTGTTGTGTGAAGCATTTGAGGCATCACACTTGGGGTGCTAGGTTCACAAGGTTTCAAGGAACATTTACAACAACAAGGTATGTAGTTATATCTATTATTTAAGTTAAAATTGTTCCCCATGTATGCTAGATAGGATCATAGCCTTGGAAATCAACTTTGCATGATAATTAGACAAACATAGATCCAAGGTTATTAGGGTTGCATGTACACTTAGGAAGTATTAGAATGCTCAAAACCCATCATTCCATGTCTCGATATTAGTAGTGTAGGGGCGAGGCCCATGATAGGAAGGATGTGAGTGTGGGCGGGGGCCCGTATCTCACTATTAGTAGGAGTATGGACGGGGTTCCACTACTTCAGTAGCAGACCAGGGGCGGGGCCCGAGTTAGGCGAGGCCTTAGATCATGGTACAGTTAGAGTATGTTTATGTATATTCTAGTATGCCATTCGATTGTATGTATGCATGTAGTGGGAGAGCCCCGGAGACAGTCGGGGCCTAAGGGAGACGAATCTGTATACCGAGCGGAGATCGATGCCAGGTGGGACGTGATGCCAGGCGGGGCCTGATGAAGGACGGGGTCTGATGGCGGGCGAGGCCCAATGCAGCGGGCGGGGGCCCAGTATGTGGTTATGAGCTCAGAATTATGTATGGCATGTTTGGATCAGTAGATATGTATGTTATGTGGTAGGTTGGGGAACTCACTAAGTTTCGTGCTTACGGTTTTCAATTTTGGTTTCAGGTGTTTCCGATAGCAGAATGAAGAGCTCGGGATGATCGCATGGCACACACCAAAAAGTTTAGCCTCGGATGTTTGCTCTGATGAAATGAATAAGTGTTTTGAGAAAAATACTCTGATTTGTCATATAATCCTTTTTAGTATGTTTGAAACGATATAATGCTATGGTTAGTAATATTTTTAAAGAAATTTTTGGTCATGATTTTTGGGATTTTACAATGACGTTAAATGTTGATGTGCATTGTTTGACTGAAAGGACAAGTTCAACATTATTTCATAGATATGGCATGTTTGGTAACACCCCAAAATTTCCAATTTAAAAACATCAAAGATACTAAGTATACAATTAAAGCACAAAGTGTGGGAAGCTTTTGAAAAGTAATGGAATGAAGACAAGATAGGAATGATTTTGAGAGTGCATAATTTACTTGCACAATGCAAAAGTTGTGCAAGTAACTAAAGAAGACCAAAAGTAGAGTAAATAAAAGACATATTGGATGTTATATATGCTAGTTGAGAGTGTTGGTAACTAAGGTTGAGCATCAAAACATGTAATCCAATTTCTAGAACCATGATCGCCTCATGGTTCTGGAATCGAAACCGCAGTTCCATTTCCGATTCCTAAAGTTTTGTGTATTTCACTCGATCACAAGTCGGAGATGTTCACTATGATGGGGGTACTTATTTTTTCCCTTCTAGAGATAATGAAATGCATAGGGGCCATCCTTTTGTTGTAACATGCTCCTTAGATTTACATATTTACAAATTCACAGGGCCATACCATACTTAGGTAACTAACAAAGAAAAAAGTTGATTGATAAATATGACAAGGAGATGGAGATGACATAAAAGTCTATGAGTAAGTATGTAAAGACTTGGCTTACATGTTCAGCTCAAGCAAGAAGAAGTTATAAAGTTAACCCTACTGAATGGTGGTTTGGGAAGTGGAGGTATAAAGGTTAGAAGATAACATTGTACAAAGGGTATGCGAACATAAGACACTGTTGTCCTTTTTTGTCCTTTTTCTTCTCATCAGAAGTAGTTGTAACTTATCAATTTAATTTTCCTCAGATTAAACATAGAAATGAATGTTAGTATGCTCTTCAGACCTTACTTCTTGATAATTGATCTACATTCTCAGCGGATGAAGATCGTTCAAAAGAGTTATATCTCTAATATGTTGCATTTAAGGGGCTATATGTTGAGTAATGTCTCATACATGTTAATTAATATGTCAACAAAGGCCTTGTTTGTTTGCCTCTTAATTGGAAAATTAAGAGGCGGTCTCTTAATTTTTAAGATCTAGACCGTTTGGTAGCTTTTGAAGTTATACCGCTTAATTTGTTAGATGCCTCTTAATTTTTCAGATGTAGGGATGTGTGTGAATTAAAGAAAAGAACACGTGTTCCTCTTTTTCCCTAATACTTCATCGTTTTCTTCTTCTCTTTCTTTCACAAACTTCGACACCTCCTTCTTACTGTATCTCCGATTGCACCATGACAACCCTTTGATATCCCTTCCGCCACCAGTTGACCGTTGCCTCTTCCTGCGTCGCCATCGTTGTCGATCGAGGCCTGTCGGAAATCCCCAAAGGCGGGCGACAGTGCCGATCTCATCTACGATTGCTCGATTACTACCGGATGATTTGTTTTCTCCAGCTCTTGTTTTATCTTCCTCACTTGGCTATAAATAGCAACCAAACTTGACACACTGTCCTCCGCCTCCTATGTATGATTTTCCGTTCCTCATTTTTGTTTGAATATCTTATTCTAGAGTATATAATCCAATGTTCCATTCAATCAATTTTGGAAATACACAGTCAATGTATTAAGAAACCTAATTTAGATGTTTTCTAGTCATAAATGCAGGTATATGTTTTTAAATACACAGTTAGGCTTATGTTTCTAGTCATAAATGTCGTTTATGCTTGTGGGTATAAGAGTTCACTCATTGAAGCTCTTAAGCACACCAACTGTTTGTGAAAATTCTAGTATTTTCAAGGAAAACCACCACTTTAGCTGATGAGGAAGACACGGATAGATATAGACGATGTTTGGTAATCCAACCTATCACATAAAAGATAAAAATCTAATTTAACTTGATGGTTATAACACAATATGATTATTGTAATCACTTTAGATCGTATATTATGTAATCATAACATTGGTTGCAGTTTGATGGGTATTAATGTTTCTGAATTGAACATAAAAAATATTGAACGACGTGCTGCAAAAATAAAAATAAGGGTATAATGATCTTTTCCTTGTTATTATCAAGTGGGGCTAGGTTATTCTAGATTGCATGAAGCATCGAGACTTTGGATGGCCAAAAGAAAGAAGTTGGTTGATGGTTTAAAGGTTGGGTGCAAGAAAATTTTTAAGGTGTATTGTGATCTTCTTTTGCAATTTTACATAAAAAGGTTTTTTTTCAAGAAAGCGCCTGGAGTAACTATTAATTTTTTTTTTCAAGAAACTGTTTGTATTTGTCGTGATGTGTAACTTAATCAAGTTGTATACATGTAATGTGATCCATATTGTAACACTCTGTTTGAAATTAAGTAAATAAATAATAAAATCTAAAGCCCCGAAATGTAATTTTTATTATTATTTTATAGCCAAATCAATAATATTTAGCAGGGTGTTGGTTTCGGGGAGCCAAATGATATAATCTTTAACGTTGGGGGTTAAAAGTGTAAGTTGTGGATTTAATTTGAAAAGGATTTCAGAAGTCAGGGTGTGCTTGGTAATTATTAGGACTTAAATTGAAAGGACTTTGGAGTAATTGGGGTTAAATGGTAAATTCTGGGACTTGAATTGTGATGAATCTTAGATGTTGGGGGCTATTTTGTAAATTGTAGCCTTGATTTGAGATGGATCTTATGGGGAGGGACCAAATGCGTGAAATGTGTATAAGTTTATATAGGGTACGGGATTTGAACCCTGTGGTCTTCCCTCCCGTCTTAAGATCGTTATTTCCTAACCCTAACCCTAATTCTTCACTAGCCACCATCGTTTGGGAGTCCTCCAGCCGCCGCCTACAAACCGAGTCCGAGCACCACCAGGTCCGCTGCTACCTATCGCCGAGCGCCGCCATCCATAACCCTGCTGTCGGACGTTGCGGGCAACCAGAAGAGTGTGACAGCCCGAAACTTTTATCTTGTACACTTAGCCAATTCTATCAATGATAAACTCGTTTCAGCTATCTTTTAGCATTGTTTTGAGCCTGTTTGGATGATCTAAAGCCTTGTACAAACCAAAGTTTGAATTAGGGATGGGTTGGTTTAAGATTTAGGGTTGCAAATAGGTCAAACATTCCATCAAAAGGAGTGTGTGGCCACACACGAGTGTGTGGCCGCACACTCGAGTGTATGGCTGCACACATGAGTGTGTGGCCGCATACCCAAGTGTATGGCTGCACACATGAGTGTGTGGCCGCACACCCGAGTGTATGGCCGCACACATGAGTGCGTGATCGCACACCCGAGTGTATGGCCGCACACATGAGTGTATGGCCGCACACACGAGTGTGTGGCCGTACACCCATCCTCCAGCCACACACTCATCCCTATTTATATAGGGTGACACCTTCACTCATTCCTTTCATTTGGTTGTACTCTACTTTCTCTCTCTACTTTCCCCCTCGAAGAACTTCATCCAAGAACACTCTAAGGGCCTCAAAAACGTGAAGAATTACATCATTTAACTTGTTATACACCTAAAACACCTAAATCTAAGCCTGAAACTCTTCATGTTCTTTGTGTTCTTCATCACTTGAAGGTGTACGGCCGCACACCTTCATAAGGTGGCCGTACACACCTCAAAAACCCTCCAAAGTGAGAGTTTTGGCCCTCTATCTCTTAGTTGGACTTGGTTTGAGCCTTGAAACACTTGAAAATCGACATTTGGAGCATAAACGAAGAGTGTACGGCCGCACACACACCCTGGCCGCACACACTCTCTGTCCGGCCGCACACTCCTATGTGCAACCGCACACACAGCCTGGCCACACACACCTTAAAAGTGGCCATACACTCACCTAACACAATCCTTTAAGGTCCTAACAGTTAGTGCAAGTAGTCTTAAGTTCCTAGAGTGGTTCTTCATCACATTTAGTGGTGAAATACCTTCATTTGACTCCTTTATGTATCACTGCATGTTAATTAGGATCAAATCGCGTTCAAGGCTTCACTTGAACACCCAACTTTTCGTGTCGATCCTTCATTCAAATCACCTAAGGCAAGTTCATACCCCTACGTTTTTCCGAGTTTTTCATGTTTTCGGGGGGGGGGGGGGTACAAGCAAAAGTACAAGGAAACTTATGCTCAAATATATTATTTTGTTTAAGATAATTATATTTTCAGTATGCTTTTAAACACGGAAAACATTTTTACCAACCGATTAAGAAATCAACACGTAGAAACAATTTTCAAAACTAGAACAATGAACTTGTGAATTATGTAGTAAAATGTATTATTTTATAAAGGATTCATGCAAATCATAAACAGGATTTTCTGTATTATTACTTGTAAATTTGTTAGGCTAAGTTTGAGACACGTTCTTGGTAACACTCCCACTGAATCAGAGTGTAGGACTAGCACTTGTGACCAGAGTCTCTTGTAGGGAGAGCGTGACTATTGTGTATAGATCTATACGGGACTGACAATCCCGCACCTCACTGCTAGCTACAGTCGGACCGACAGGTCTGCGGGTGACAAAGTCATTAAGGATACATGCCATTGCGGGCTATATCCAGTCAGTTATGGTCATGAAACTCAAAACTTAAGTAGCAGAGATTTACTTTTGTAATAATGAATCAAGTGAACCAACCTCAAAGTAATAACCGATTAATTACTGGAGGGTATTAATATAATATCTTCAGGACATAGTTCATCACGGTTTTCTTTTATTTAGTTTTTAAGACTAATATACTTCTCTGGGTGTAACCAGGGTTTTTAAAAGAAAACTGCTTCTATGTACACGAGTATGGTAAATACTTGCAAACCTCAATTTAAAACGGATAATCAACCTTCAACCTTCAGGGAAAGTATAGGATTTTCCCGGGATAAACTGACTATTCAAAACGGATTGTTTTACAACCAACTGATATTCATATTCATTCCATGACTCATTGGATTGTACATATTTTGTACGAACCTGGAAGTCATGGAAGGAATTAGTTTTCAAACACGCTTTTCATAAGAAAATATAAGATTTTCTTGAGGAACACTTTTCAAAAGGATTCAAGAAACATTTTTCCACCAAAAACTAAACGCTTATGAACTCACCAGCTTTATGCTGATATTCTTCAAAACTGCTTGTATTCTCAGGGAATTAGTAGACAGGTACTTCCAGGAGTTCGGAGAAGTCGGAGCATTAGAGTCGCGTCTTTACTATTTTACTTTTGATATGAACAAAATTATGTATTAAACAATGTAAACCTTTTTTCATATATGTATTCAATGTCTGGTTGTGTTTACTATGTTTGCTATGATATGTATTGTTGTGATACTACACATGACGTCAGCCACTCCCGAACGTTTCCGTCGTTCCGGTTTGGGGGTGTGACAAAGAGCACCGATACCGAAGTTATGGAGCTGTGAACAACGAGTCGTAGGTCGTAAGCAGCCAGGAAGTTTCTGGTAGGCCTAACTGCCACCTCTCTCTCCTCCCCGTCGTTCCTCTCGGTGTTGGACGTCGTGAACATCATTGCTGTTAATGGAGGCTATTGCGTTGCTGTGGTCGTCAACTCCGACGATGTCAGCCGTTTAGGAGGTGGTTGGGTGAAGGTACGTTCGATTATCTATGTGATATCGGCGTTTGTGTGATTGTATGAGCCATATTTGGCCTGGAAACCAAGGAAGACCCGCCACAACCACTGTGAGGTGGTGGCTGCCATCTCTTTTGTCGCCACCAGCCACTGTGGGGGGGGTAGCTGTGTGCATGATTTGGTGTGTGTGTGTGTGAGCATAAGTCATGAGGTTAATGTTGTATGGATTTTCTTGTCCAGGAAAACGAAGAAAACCCATCACCACCACCTGTTGCCGCCGTTCCGCCAATGCTAGCCACCATCTCGGGTGGCTGTGGGCTTTTGGGTGCGTTTGGATCGACGTTTGGAGTGCTTTTGGTGTTGCTTTGGTCCAAGATCATAACCACCACCACCGTGAGGCGGTGACTGCCGCCGTGAACCACCGCCAACCACCACTGCCCGAGGTGGTAATCGGTGGTACTCGACTTGATTAGACTTTAATTAATGTAAACACTTAACTATTGGATTAATTGGTTTTGTGATTGGTTGGAAAACCCTAATTTTGGTAATATTTATTTTGGATTTGTCGGGACCCTTGTTGGACTATTAGTTTTGGAATTTTGAACTATGCCCGACTAAGTTTGGTCTAGTGAAGTAATGGTCTTAATGGATTAATTCCACATGGGGGTTCCAGTGGTACCCGGTATAAGAGCTTGGAGGGTTTCCATGACATCACATATGTTTGTATACATGGCTTATGTGATATGTGTAACTTATAGAGCTAATATGGATTATGTGATTATGTGGATTGAGTGGGGTATGCTCTGGGAAACTCACTAAGCTTCATGCTTACAGTTTTGTTTATGGTTTCAGGTATCATCGGTTTGGAAAGGAAGGGTCCGACTTGATCGTAACGCACACACCCGTGTTTTCCGCATTATATGATTTTGGGATGAACTCTGATAAATGTTTTTAATTAGCAATGTTTTAGAATACTTGGATTTAAAGATATCTGTGTTTTGACTATAATAAAAATGAAATTTTTACCCTTGATTTTTGGGTCGTTACACATATAAACATACATTTTAGTTTGTTTTAATAGCCTATTGTAAACTTGTTTTTGTAAGTGTGAATACATGAAATAGCAATGCACTTTTATATATTTCTTTATTATAGTATCATACTTTCACCTCTTCCTATTAGAGCATAATATTTTGTATGGTGTTTATATTTTTTTATAATTATTTAATGAGTTTGGTTCGGTTATATTATAAATAGAAACATTAAATTCAACGAAAAACAAGATAGAATGGTAAAATGGACATTTTTATAATTCGGCACAACAATTTAGAGGTTTTAACCAAACAGTATGTTAAAAAATCAAACCCTTTTAGAAATTCAGACCTTTTAAAAATTTCAGATTTTAAAAAGTTCAGATCCTATCAAATACTCCCTAAGTAATCAGTTACTATAAGATGTGATTTTAACGAAAGGATATTATAAATTCAGACATTTTAAAATTTTCAGATTTTACAAAGTTTAATACTCCCTAAGTAATCAGTTACTATAAGATGTGATTTTAACGAAAGGATATTATACATACAAAAACCTTCCGATTAAGTAATAGACTAATAGTATTAATTAATTGGTGATATTAACTTATTTTATGGGGTGTTTGACTTAGCTTTTTAGAAGTCAAAAGTCATTTTAAGAAAAAGATAGAAAGCATGTTTGGCAATGCATTTTAAAATAGTATTTTTGGATTTGGATACAAGTAAAAATGAACTTTTTGGAAAAGTTGGATACAAGTAAAAAGGAACTTTTTTGAAAAGTTAGAAAAAACTTAATTTTTGTGACTTTTCCAAAAATGATTTTTGCCCTCTAAAAGCTAAGCCAAACACCTCTAAATAACTATATTTAGATGGTATTCACTATTTGATACAAAGCGAGAAAAAAAAAAAAAGGAAAGTAAAAGGTAAAATAAAATATAGGACTATATACGTGTATCGTTAAAGAGGAACCCTAGCGAAGCAGCCCTTTGTTCCAACGCCGCATAATCAAGAGCGGGAGAGAAGATGAAGGTTTGAAACACTACACAAATCTAATTATTAGATTTCTTCAATTTACAATCTTTCATGCGATTCTCACTGATTTCATCTGCGTTTTTATAGTTTAATATTGCCAATCCCACCACCGGGTGCCAGAAGAAACTCGAGATTGATGATGATCAAAAACTGTAAGTTTAATACGTTTTTCATTAGTATTAGTGATTTCGATTTTTCAACTTTTTGGGATTTTGTTCAAGTTCAGCAGAAATCTAGGGTTTATATTTGCAATGTATATTATTTTTTAATGATTCTGTTGATATGGATAGTTTTTCGATGCTAATTTTACCCTAAATCTCCTGATTGAATCGTGCCGAATGCCTTTTGCTTTGTCTATCCCTGTCTCGGTTCTTGTGGTATCGGATTGTTGAACTGATTAATATTGTTCTTCACTTGCTATTATCCATTGATTTTTTTTTTCGAATTAGCTTTTCTAAACTTCTATCTTCTTTTCTTTTTTCAAGCCGTGCATTCTACGACAAGAGGATCTCACAGGAAGTCAACGGAGATGCCCTTGGGGAGGTACATTGTTTGCCATTTTCTCCGTTGATAATATTCCATCAGATTCTCTTACAGTTCATATCTTCATGTCCAAAAGCTTCTTTTCAATGTTCATAGGAATTCAAAGGCTATGTTTTCAAAATCATGGGAGGATGCGACAAACAAGGATTTCCAATGAAACAAGGAGTGTTAACTCCTGGCAGAGTTCGCCTTCTTCTTGTGAGAGGAACACCCTGCTTTCGTGGGTATGGAAGGAGGAATGGAGAAAGGAGAAGAAAGTCTGTACGTGGTTGTATAGTGAGCCAAGATCTTTCTGTTTTGAATCTGGTTATTGTCAAGAAGGGTGACAATGATCTTCCTGGATTGACCGATGTTGAAAAACCTAGAATGAGAGGTCCAAAAAGGGCATCAAAAATCCGTAAACTTTTCAATCTTTCAAAAGAAGATGATGTTAGGAAGTATGTCAATACATACAGAAGAACATTCACAAACAAATCTGGTAAGTGACTAAGTTCTTCCTTCTGTTACTTTTTTCCTTCGGATGAAAAGAAAAAGTAAAGGGGTGATGTTTGACATGTTATGAGTGCAGGAAAGGAGGTTAGTAAAGCACCAAAGATACAGAGATTGGTGACTCCATTGACATTGCAAAGGAAACGAGCAAGAATTGCAGACAAAAAGAAGAGAATTGCAAAAGCAAAATCTGAGGCAGCTGAATACCAGAAACTTCTTGCTTCCAGATTGAAGGAGCAGAGAGAGAAGCGTAGTGAGAGCTTAGCAAAGAAGAGATCCAGACTTTCTGCTGCATCTAAGCCTTCTGTTGCAGCATAGGTTAAGGTTTGTGATTTTGATAACATCATTTCTTATGAAGCAGTTTTGATTGACAAGTTTATTTGTTTTTTTTTTTGAGTTGGTTGAATCTATATTATTTTTGGAATTGGATTTTACATCACATCTGTTCATTTCATCTTATTTGATGTTTTCCATGTGGTTCCATATCCGATTAAACAATAATTATTCAGATCTTGTTTCATATCAGTAATTTGAAGCCAAAAGAATCACTATCTTCACTTTCCAATTCAAAGGACATCTAGCCTAGCTGTATTAGGTGGTGCCCTCCTTCCTTGAAGTTAAGGGTTCAAGTCCCGTCGTGGACATAAATGGATTTAGGTGTTAGTTTACGAGTATTTATATATATACCATTATAGGTGTGAGACAGTGTATTACATGGGTTGATTTAAAAAAAAAAAAGATTAAACATTAAAATGTAAACAGAAAACATTTTTTAATATACAACTTTAAAATAAGAAAAGAAAAACATATTTATTGCAATTTAATATCATATATATGATATTTAATATTTTATATATATATATATATATATATATATATATATATATATAAGTTTATGATTTTAATTTTAAAAATTAAAAAAACCAAAAATTGACAAATGAATAAATATTTATTTAAAAAATACCACAAAATGACAAGTGTCAAAATTCATATGAGCTTGATATGTGGCAAAAAAAAATCTTTATTTATTAAAAAGGATGTAAGGCTTACAAATTCTTAAATTCTCTATGATGTTCATTTTATGAATTCTAAATATTTCAATGCCTAAATTAACTTAAATTCTTTTTGTAAGATGTTGTACCTCATGCTTACTCATCTTTAGTTGTATCGTCAACAAGTTAACTCATCTTTAAAAATCAACTAATAAGAATCATTTTCTAATATCTAATCCGTATTTGTATTTATACAAGTACAATAGGTATTTAGAAAGTAATCGAAATACGATGACTAAATAATAATAATAATAATAATACAGCCATGGTGGTCCTTCCTTCGGGTCCCATCCATATTGCAGAAGGCACAAGTTATGAGAAGATATAATGATATTTTGGATCATGCGACTGAATTAACACTTGGATAACAACAATGCCCGAATTTCCCTGCCAGCGTAAAACCAAAAAAACAAAGTTGATTTCTAGTTCGCCATCCCATGTGCCAAAAAAAGAAAAAATCCTCAAATCAAATTACACGAATAAATAGTGTACTCTCGCACAACTTTTAATTTATGAAAAATATATTGAGAATTAGTAATATTTTAAGGATCGTGTTACAAGTTTATAATCAAATAAAATAAATGTTGCTCTTTGGTAACCAATTACATGGTTTTAAAATACATTCTATACCGTATTAATCAACAATTCAACACATGACATATATCTTTTAGGCGGAATTTACTGAAAGTTTGAAAACCCATTTGATGTATAACCACTAAAGTAGCTTATAAAATACTTAAAAAAAAAAAATTCAATTAACTTATTAATGAACTCATTGGACTTTTTTACACAATATCAGTTAATTATATATTTAAATGTTTCTTTATGTTATTTTTTATATATATTCCATCTAGATTATTAGTTAAACGATATGATTTTATTAGCTACCTAATCAACTACAATCTAGTCTATCTGACAAAAACTAGTTTTTCCATTAAAAGCTAGATTTTGAACTGGTTTGCCAAAGTCTTCAATCTTATACATTTGAAAAAGAATAATGATAATGTACTCTTATAAGCAACCTAATATGATCGATTTATAAAAGAACACAACAAACATAAATTAAGTTCAAGCTTAATTAATCGACCGAGCAGTGATTCTCCGCTTTCGCAGGCGCTCAGCTATGATGAAGGCTAGCTCAAGTGCTTGAGATGCATTGAGCCTCGGGTCACAATGAGTGTGGTAACGTGACGATAGATCATCAAATGTCACGGTTCTTGATCCACCGATGCACTCGGTCACATTTTGCCCCGTCATTTCAAGATGAACCCCTCCTGGAAAGCTTCCTTCTTGTTCATGCACGTCAAAGAATGCTCTCACTTCCGCCTATCGCAACAACTTATTATTAGACTCTACGTGGTATATAATAATATTTCAAATCACATTAGAGAAAACTAATGATATGTGACATGTTTCGAGATATTTTGTTCAGATAGTTTTTAAAAAAATGTATTTAATTTCCACAACAAAAGTTATGGGAGTAGTTCCAAAATATCGGTCCCCCCTTGCGAAAACAAATGGTTGATAATTGAAACTTTATAAATAATTATAAGTACGGTCCAAAATAACTAAATCTTGGAGAATCGACCGGTCCCTCTCCATAAATCATACACGGCCGACCAAAATATAAGCAACCGCTCGTGGGTTGTACGAATGGGATGTTCTTTTAATGATCATAAATGATGATGTGCAACACAAGTCCTCCTATATATCACAAAGACACAAAATTGCAATCTTTTTCTCGTCAATATCAATCACTGTCCAATGCATGTCAGATGCAGTCCAACCTATTATGTCATGTCATGTCGTGTCTTGCTTGACGAATGGGTCTTAAAAAGGCTACCCCAGTGTACCAACAACTACGAAAGCCTCCCAAGGTCCAACACACAAGTAAAACACGCAAAAAAGACTTGTTTTTGGTTCCTATTGATTTGTTAGTCCTTTTCACAATGACTCGACTACTTCTACCAATAATTCATGCAATTTATGATCAAAACATTATAATGATTTAACTTTTTGTGGATATCTCGATGTTTCAAGTTCTGATACAGAAAGTTAAAAAGAGTGTGAGTTACCCTAATAGCGTCAAAGGGTCGAGTCTTTAAGCCACTTGGAGCCTTAATGGTGTTGCCATGCATAGGATCGGTAACCCAAGTGACAATTTGACCAGCTCTTCGAACTGCTCTAATAAGATGAGGAAGCTTCACTCTCATGTTTTCAGCTCCCATTCTCGTTATGATTGTAATCCTCCCCGGTTTGTTCTCCGGATTCAAAATGTCAATGAGCTTCACCAACTCATTTGGATCCATTTTGTCACTCACCTTTCAAAATAAGAAAACTTTTGTCAGTATTATTCCAACAACCCCAGAGCTGGACCACACTATGATTCATGTGATATGTAAATCAGGTACCTTAATTCCAAGAGGATTTGCGATTCCTCTAAGAAACTCGACATGTGCACCATCTAATTGACGGGTTCGCTCACCAGCCCAAAGGAAATGAGCAGAACAATCATAGTATAACCCGGAAGTTGAATCTTTTCGTGTAAGAGATTGTTCATAAGGCAAATGCAAACACTCGTGTGATGTCCAGAAATCAGTAGTTGTCATGATTGGATGATCGATTGTTAGACCAGCAGCTGCCATGAACCCTAATGCCTCGTCCACTTGGTTAGCTAGTTCACGGTACCTAATGATGTCAAAAAAATAAGTTCTATCATACCCTTTCGTCATATTCATTCTCCTAAACTATGAATCATGGTGGAAAAGTGGAATCTTGATTCTTGAGGGACCTTTAAGTAACATACCTATCACCCTGTTCGCTGTTCTCTGTGAAATCAAGATTCCATTGGTTTACCCTTTGCATAGCAGCATACCCTCCGGTGGCAAATGCCCTTAAAAGATTAAGAGTGGCGGCAGATTGAGAGTATGCTCTGATTAATCTTTGAGGGTCGGGTGTTCTTGATTTTAGATCGAATGCATCACCGTTTACATTATCGCCTCTGTAACTTGGTAGCTTCACACCATCTTTCTCTTCAAAAGGGTCTGATCGAGGCTTAGCAAATTGACCAGCCATTCTTCCTACCTGTTTAATCAAAAACCCAAAATCAGAGATAAGTCATAGACTCCATTGTAGTCCAATCTATAAACCGAGTGACACTGGTCACTTTGACGTTAAAGAAAAAGACGATAGCTTTATTTTTGGCTGCGATTGTAAGTATTAAATTAAAGAAGCCACAATCAAACTTGGAATTTGACAGAGACATCATTGTTTTCATTCCTTATCATTTCACTTCCATCAATTTCAAATATGTTGTCATGAATTCAGATTTCATATTCTTTGTAAAACTCTAGACTATGGAATCATAATCAAACTACAAATTGGGTAAACTTTGAATGATACAAAAATGGTAAGGATGAAGAAAGAATTGACCTTGATAACAGGCATTTGACCACCGAACATCAACACGACACCCATTTGAAGAATTACTCTGAAAGTATCACGAATATAATTCGCATTGAACTCCTTGAAACTCTCAGCACAATCGCCGCCCTGTAACAGAAACGCATTGCCCATTGCAGCCTCACCGAGTCGTTCCTCGAGGCTCCGTGCTTCTCCGGCGAATACGATTGGAGGGAACGCCTCGAGGGTTTCAAGGACTGATTCGAGGTCGCTTTGATCTGCGTATTCCGGAAGTTGAAGAGCCTTTTTCGATTTCCAGCTGTCTATGGTCCATTTTGGGCTGGTTGTTGAGAGTTTAGGGGTAGCGGTGGAGACGGTGGCTGATGTGGCGGATGAAGCTGGTTTTGAAGATGAAGGATTAGGGGAATGGACGGCGGAGATGGGTCGGATGGATATGTTGGTGGTGGTGGGCGGAAGAGATTGGATTGGGAAAGATTTAGTCGGGAGGAGTGAGCTGGAATTGCAAAGAGACATTTTTTCTGGGTGGTGGATGGGTGGTAGGGAGGTGCCTGAAGAAGTGAGAAGCGTGTTGGGAGTATTGTAACTTATTATACGGAGGGGAGCAAATTTTGGTACGCAAAATTTGGAGGGAAGGTCCAAGAAGAGGTGGTTAGGCCTTAGGGTTAGGGAGAAGGGCATATTGGTAAATCACTATCTAGTTCGTCATGAAACTCAACTTTTGATTATATAGAAATTCTAGATTAATTGGAATTGAAAATTTCGTGGAAATGGGAATCCAATTTAATATTTTGATTGACAAACATTTGAGATGAATGTGATTTCAATAATGTAAAATGATAGAATTGCAATTTTTGTTTTTATACTTAATTTTAAGCAAGGGCTTGACAAAGAAGAAGTTAGACGCCTACAGTTCATGTATCATAATTGAACTTGCTTGACGTCAATATCGATCAACACATTTAGTTTATCATATTGTAATCAATTTCATAAATACTTTCATAATTCCATTTATAATTAGAATTTTCACATTCTTTAGTCAACTATCCAAAAATGTTGTCATACTATTATGCATAATGTCATACCATCTGACACATAATTGCTTGGAATGTCAATTTAGTGTTCTTGATCCAAAACCCACATGTTAAATCAAAATCGATCTTTTCTATACCGAAATTGGAAGTTGAAAGATACTACAAGTATAAGAATTGCTTAATTTTTTGCCTTGAGTCCAAAAATCTTAAATATGACTTTTATTTATACCTGCAACTAGTTTATAACCCGTGAAACCACGGCTACAAAATTAATTAAACTTTAATAATTAGAACACAAAATTATTAATAAGTTATAATCGTTAATTTAAATAAATATGTGAAATTATATCACCTTATAATTTCTATTAATTTTATTTTAATTTTTATTGCATTGTTATTAATTTATTGTAATTAAAATGAAAATTTAAAATTTGAAATAGAGAATTAATAGATTGACAAGTGGCATGTATTAATTAAGAGTTTTAATAGGGTGACACATGGCAAAAAAAGAATAAAATGTGTATTAATTAGGAGATCTAATATGATGACACATGTCAAAAGGATATTAAAACTATTCTTTTATTAGAATAGGGATATGGATAAGATTAACAAAATGTTTTTGGAAAGTTGCACTTATCTATCTAGAAGTTGCAACTGTGTTCCTTAATTTTCGGAAATCATTAGTGAATAAACACCCCTTTCGATGGCAGTCAGCTTGGCTCCAAAAATAGATTGGCTGTGACTTTGCTATGGAGACAGCTTGGTTGCGGAAGCAATCTCTAGGTATCAACAAATAACGTTGCCGAAACATCCTATTAACCTTAGTAAATTTCTTATTTTCTTTAATAATCTACGCTTTGGAACATGTTTTTCCACTACATTTCGACTCCAAATTTCGTAGACCTTTTGGGGCGATGTCCCCTTGGACTCTGATCAACGACACCTCTGCAAAGGGGGCTACCCCCAACCCAACCTTTTGTCATGTCCAATATCAAACTCATCTTATATACAAGTGTGTATGTTAGAGCTCATATATTGTATTAGATCATAGTTTTAACCCACATTAACACTCATGTTTATTTAAGTTACTTCAAATAATCGGTAAAACTTAAATCTCCAACAAATTGTAGGGGTAAATACAAACTAAACATTGAAAAAAAAAACAATAATAATAATAATAATAATAATAATAATAATACAACTATCGCCTTGCCGACTCATTGGATAAGCCTTGGGCACCCCATAGGGGATGTCTCAAATTCATATCTAGGGGGTTTTAGTCAAATGTTGGCCAAAATTGGGTAAAACAACATTGCTTATGAATGCAAGGCAATATATCTTTATTAGGCGAATGTCCGTGCGTTGCGTAGGATATAAAAAAATATTTTATATTAAAAATAACTAAATCATTGTTATTAACAATTAAATAATAATTTCATAAAAAATATAAAAAATGATTTTTAGTATTGGTATTATGTTGAACTATATTATAAGGAAGTTGAAGTTGTTTTGCATATACAAATTTATATGATTAAAATAGAAAAAAATAATTTTTAAAAATAAATAAATCGTTATTGTTATCTATTAAATAATAATTTCATATTAAATTAAAACGTTTATATTAAATATTATCATTATGTAGAAAATACGATAATAGAGACATCTTTTTATCTATCTTAAATTTTATCATTCTGTATAACATATGATAATAGAGACAACTTTTTATCTTAAATTGAAGGGTCCGGTTAATGGTTTGGTCTAGGCTTTCATTTGTAATAGGTTCTTTTGAGTCAATATGCAGGTTTTGGTAGCTTTTGAGTAGTTTACGGCCAGCTATGAGTTTATGACCGTAAGTCTGTTTACGGCCGTAAACCCAAGGCCGGCCCAGGTCCATTATATATAGAGGTGTGCTAGGTCATTTAGTGGTTGTTGTTGCCACAGAGTCTCGGCTGCTATTCCACAAGTTGTACCGGACGTTTTTGCTAATAGAAGCGTGTGCAAGCTTGTTTAGATTCTTGTTTCTACTTTGTTCTTTATTATTATCGATTGTGTATATTGTTTGATCACTGGTAAGATCTGTTTCAGGACCTTACAATTGGTATTAGAGCAAGACCGGTGTCAAAGCGGAATACAATCGAGTTTTGAACATATTCGTCACTGTTTACAATTGAAGTTGGTTTCTGCTGCGAAAGGGTTTCAAGATTAACTCAAAAATCGCATTTTTCTTGAACTTCTGGGAGATTACGGCCAGAGCTTACGGCCGTAAACACAGATTACGGCTGCAAACTCCTGTCTGTTCTTGAACCGTAAGCTTGGTTCTTAGGCCGTGAATAAGGATTCTTCAACAACCAGAAACTTGGACTCTTAGACCGTAAACTTAAACCGCAAACTCTTTACGACCGTAAACTCCCGACCGTGAACAGAGTTTACGGCCGTAAACTCTCCTTTGACCGTGAACTATTGTTTGACTGGAAACTCAAATTCTTTTTAATTAATAACTTAATTTCTACTTAAACTAACTTTAAATGGATTCACAAAGTCAAACACACCACCACGAGCTGGATTTTGTAATGGGCCCAACCACTCGAATTCCAAGACTGTTGTCCGTTGAAGGCTTCCTTGAATGGAAGTACAGGATTGAGAAGTATATCAAAATGAAGGACTTCAAAATTTGAAGAAGCATCGTAAAAGATCCTGTCAGAATAACCACCATTGTTTCAGGGCAAGTGGTTGACAAGAAAAATGAGAATTACACTGATGAAGACTTTGAGAAGGTTGAAGAGCAAGAAAAGGCTTTGGCCACTCTAACCATGGCCCTATCTCCGGATATAGCTCAAGTTTTTAGGGAGTATACTTCAGCAAAGGCTTTGTAGGAAGCCCTAATTGAAGTATATGAAGGGAATGAAGAAGAGAAGGAGAGTCGCCAGGACATGTTGCGTCAAAGGTTCAACATGTTCAATTACATTCCTGGTGAGACCCTAGAGGCGTAGCTTCAACGATTCACAACTCTCACCACTGAGATGACTGTAGCCGGGATTTTTTACACCAAGTCTGAAATAAAAAAGAAGCTACTGAATGCTCTCCCAAAGTCATGGGACATGAATGTAGCCGTTATCAAGAAAACTAAGGATCTAAGTCGGCTCTCTCTTGCTGAAGTGATGGCAGTCATCAAGGCCTGTGATATTGATGACAAACAACGGGAGATAAATCATGTGAATTCATATTTAGCTGCAAACCTTGGGATCTCTTATAATAATGCTCTTTCATCTCTCACCTTTTCTTTTGCAGGTCAACCCTTTGTTGCTCAGCAAGCTCAGATTCAGTCTCTTTCTTCTCCATCAGCTACTTCACTTCCTGCTACATCAGCCATGCCATTCTCTCAGAACCAATCATTTGTGGCTACTCAAGCTGCTTCTCCCTCTAATGTGGCTTCCTCATCAAATGGAAAGGAGGGTGATGAAAATCTTGCTCTTGTTCTAGGGCTTGTTAACTGCTACAATGCACTAGTAGCTGGAGATCTTCCGCCCCAATTATCATTTGTTGATCTCGATCAAATTCACCCTGAAGACGTAGAAGAAATGGATATCAGATGGCAAATTGCCATGGCAGTTTTCAGGGTGAAACATTCTGCAAAGAAGACCTGCAAGAAAAACTAGGGGATGAGTGCTGACAAAAAGGTAGGGTTCAGCAAGGGAAAGCTGCGTTGTTTCAACTGCCACGAGCTAGGGCATTTTGCTCGTGAGTGCCCGCAGCCGGATAAAAGATTGAATAATGACCGGGGAATGGTTGCAATAGGGAACAATCGAAGCGGTGCTCAGGTCAACAGTGAGAAGACCATGGTTGCTTAGTCATTTGACTGGGAGAATCAGATGCAGGCCCTGAACATATCAAGACCTGAAAATGCTCATTTGGCTCAGGTTGGTGATGATGCTCCCGTTGAGATTGTGGCAGCTGAAGATAAAATGATGGAATTGCAGTTTGCGCTGATGGTCTCGTCTTCTCCTGAACCAAAGAAAAACGAGGTAAGTCTAACCTCATGCTCTCAAGCTTGTATTGATTATGTTAAAATTCTCCATGAGGAAATTGAAACACTACGTAGAGAAGTAGAGGACCTTAGGTTTGAGGGTTACCAACTTCAAAAAGGACAAAAACCTCTTAAGGCCCAGTTAGAATCTAAAATAAAGGACTTTAGGAGACTTCAAGAAGACTATAGTAATAAATGTGAAAATTATGACTACATAAAGAGACAGAACGCTGAGTTAGTGGCTGAAATTGAAACATTAAAGGGCAAATTTGAAACTGCTGATTTTGATTTTCGAAAATTTGATGTATCAAGTGAGTTAGTTGCCAATATGATAGACCATTGCATGCAATTTAAGCATAATCAGTCAAAGGATCTAGTGTATAATCAAGTGCCTCCTCCTTTCAATCATTCATACCAATTTCAACCTTTGTCCAAGGAAGAGATTGCCAATGAACCATCCATGGTTTATGGCAAGCCATCTGGTTTTGTTTCGGTAGGATTTATTAATGTTGAAAGTGCTAACATTTCTACTTCTCCTGCAGATCAATCCTTAAATCAGTCAAAGCACGAAGTTGAAGGATCTGTTTCTGAAAATAAAATTGAGTCCGAACCTAAAGTTTTAGTTTTAAATAAAGACTTTAATTTTGCTGATGTTGCAAGTGACAATATTTTTTGTGATGTTTCTACACCTTCTGATACTATTTTGAATGGTTTTAAAGTGTTTGATGATGTGGTTGGCAATTCTAATGTTTGTGATGATAATAATGAAAAACCACCAGTTTCATAAGTTTCTCCATTTGATGCACCCTCACTTGTTTCACAACCTAATTCTTGTTCATGTTCATGTGAGATAAGCAAGGGCGTTGGTATGGAAAACAAATCTGAAAAATGCAGTACAAGTTTTAACAATAACAAACATATTTGTTTCAATTGTGGTATTGGTGTTCACATAGCTAGGAATTGTCCTAATCGAATGTTTGTACATTTTGAGCCACCAAGAGGAGAGAACGAATTCAGAGGAAGGTCTTTAAATATAAAGTCCTCTAGAAATCGTTCTCGGAATGATGATTGGAAGGACGATCGGAGTAGAAAACGGGTTGTTTTTCAAAAGCATAAAAAGGTCATTCATAACAAAGTCCCAAGCAATTTGCCAAAACCAAACATGGCCAAGCCAAGGTCGGTTTTGTCAAGAAGCAGAAATGAGTCTTCAACCAATTCTGGTAGAAAACCAAGTGATCCAAGCAAACTGATAAAAATCCTATTTCAAAACCACCCGGGACTGTTAGAAAACCTAATTATCAATGGTTGCCCAAATTAGCCTCCAATCCATCATCTGTGTCCTCTGAAAAGTTATTAAATAATGATAGATATGAAAAAGCATCGAGACAAACCAGGAAAATAATGACATGGGTTCCCAAATCTAAATAAACCCGCACATTTTGCAGGGACAATTGCGGGGGAATGTCGTCAGACCTTGGTTCGTCGACAGTGGCTGCTCCCGGCATATGACAAAAGATATCGCCCAACTGAATAACATTCAATCTTTTAACGGGGGACATATTTCCTTTGCGGGTGGAGAAGGTGGTAAGATCACTCAAAGAGGAACCGTCACAAATGGGGTGTTAAGTTTCGAGAATGTCAACTTTGCTCCCGAATTGAAGCATAGTTTGTTGAGTGTGTCTCAGATATGCGGCAAAGGCTATTCTACACATTTCACTAATAAGGAATGCATGATTCTCAAGCCAGGATTTGTCATCCCAGAAGAGTGGATTCTTGTAAAATCTAAAAGGGATGAGAATGCTTACATCATTGACATGAATAACAATCTTCCAGAACAAGTTACGTGCCTCTTTTCAAGGATCTCATAACAAAATGCAATGTTATGGCACCAAAGACTCGGTCATGCTAACGCCAAGAACTTGAATCATCTTACAAAGAATGAGATGGTCCGTGGTTTACCTGTCAAAGACTTTATAACTTTTGAAAAGTGTGTGTCATGTGCCCAATGTAAGCATCACAGAAAACCACACCTGTCAAAACAGGTTAACTCAATCAGTCAGGTGTTTCAATTGCTACATATGGATCTGTTTGGACCTGTCAACGTTCTCAGTATTAACAGAAATTCATATTGTCTGGTTGTGATTGATGATTTCTCTCGTTTTACGTGGGTTTTCTTTCTATCCAACAAAGCTGGAGTTGCTGATCTAATTAAGAAATTCATTATGTTGATTGAGAACCAGACTAACAACCGGGTGAAGGCGCTTCGTAATTACAACGGAACAAAGTTCAAGAATTATGTTTTCGATCATTTTTGCGCAGAGAAGGGTATTATGCGTCAATACAGCACCGCTCACACCCCTCAACAAAATGGTGTTGCTGAGAGGAGAAACAGAACTTTAAAAGACGTTGCAAGGACGATGTTGTGTGACTCCAAACTACCAGTTTTCTTTTGAGCCGAGGCGATAAACATTGCTTGCTATGTTCAGAATCGCGTGTTGATCAACAAAGCTCAGATTAACACCCCGTATGAGATTATATATGGTCACAAGCCTTCAGTCAGTCATTTCTGTGTATTTGGCTGCCCTTGCACCCTTATTCGCCTAGAGACCAACCCGAAGTTTAATGCCAAAGCTGATGATTGTTACTTCGTAGGGTATGTTGCTCGCACCGCTTATAGGGTCTACAACAAGAAGACAAAGCAGGTTGTGGAATCTTATGACGTGCGTTGGTTGGAAGAAAATGAGACGGACGCTCGAGTGGGTCCGGATTGGTTGTTTGATTACACATTGCTTTTCAAATCCATAAATGGCGTTTTCAGGTAGCTCATCTAGATCTGTCTCTGGTTCGAAGAATGTTTCTGAAGACGAAGATGAAGAAGTTGTCTACAGACCCCCAACGGTATCCTCTTCACAGCCTGAGGGGGAGTCCTCTGCTTCGCCTGAGGGGGAGTCATATGTACATCCTAATAGTCCAAAATCTCCAGCTTAGAATGATACTCCTGATGCTAAAACTACACCACTCACTCCTATAGAAAGAGAGTTCATGTCTAAAGATGATTCTGTTGTTACTTCAACCTTTATGGAACTACTCTTTCCTGAAAACATTTCAAATGAGTTTGTAGCAGAGCCATCTGGTGTGGCTCAATCAACAAATGAAGGAGGTGTCAATATTCACAATCTTCCTGTCTCGCTTAATGATATCAGCCAAGAGATACCCTCAAGGATTCAACGCGATCATCCGATCGAAAACATCATTGGTCAGCTGGGCGACGACGTTAAAACCAGAAGTCAGAGTGGAGATGTCAATACCTGTCTTTACTCTTGCTTTATCTCTTAAATAGAGCCCAAGAATGTTAAAATGGCTCTGAATGAGCCCAGTTGGGTAGATGCAATGCATGAAGAATTACATCAATTTGAAAAACTCAGGGTTTGGAAGTTGGTTGAGTTGCCAAAGGGCAAAAAGTCACTTGACACACAATGGGTCTATCGAAACTAGCAGGATGATTCAAGAGTTATAGTGAGAAATAAAGCTAGATTGGTGGTTCGCGGGTTTCAACAAGTCGAGGGTCTTGATTACATCGAATTTTATGCTCCAGTAGCTCGCTTGGAGGCTATTCGTATCTTCCTTGCATATGCCTCTTACATGAACTTCACCGTTTACCAAATGGACATCAAGACTGCCTTCTTGTATGGCAAGGTGAAGGAAGAAATCTACGTTGATTAGCCCCCTGGGTTCATTGACTCGAAGTTTCCTAATCATGTCTACAAGTTGGACAAGGCATTGTATGGGTTACATCAAGCTCCTCGAGCATGGTATGCGACTCTAACAAAGAACTTGCTCGAGCATGGATACTCTCGTGGCACTATCTATCAAACTTTGTTTTATCAAGCATGTCGGTAATGATCAGATTCTTGTTCAAATCTATGCTGACGACATTATTTTTAGGTCGACCAATCCGCAGCTTTGCAAGGAATTCGAAGGTGTTATGAAAAAGAGGTTCGAGATGAGTTCGTTGGGGGGGGGGGGGAATGACCATGTTTTTGGGGCTTCAGGTCAAACAAAGTTCAACCGGAATCCTACTACATCAAGCCAAGTATGTGGAGGATATTCTTGAGAAGTTCGGGTTTCATGACGCTAAATCCGCATCGACGCCAATGGCTGAAAGACCTCTTCTAACTCCATATGCTGATGGTGATTCTGTAGATCAGACTCTCTACAGATCGATGATCGGATCATTGACGTATCTTATTGCAAGTCGTCCAGACATCATGTTTGCAGTTTGTCAATGCGCACGTTATCAGATTAATCCTAAACTTTCACATCTTAGTGTTGTCAAAAGAATTTTTTGGTATATCAAAGGTAGCCCAAAATTGGGTCTTTAGTATCCAAAAAATTCTGAATTTGATTTATATGCTTTTGCTGACAGTAATTATGGAGGCTGTGAGCTTGACAAGAAATCTACTTCAGGAGGGTGTCAATATCTTGATGACAGGCTAGTGCCATGGCAGTGCAAGAAGCAACACACTGTCTCAACCTCAACAGCGGAGGCGGAATACGTTGTTGCATCTGCCTGTTGTTCTCAAGTTATCTAGATCCAACATCAGCTGTTGGACTACGGTTTGAATTACGTAGAAACCCCCATTTACTGTGATAATGAGGCCGCAATTCAAATTGCCAAAAATCCTGTCCAACATTCTAAAACCAAGCACATCGATATTAAAATTCATTTCATCAGAGATTGTTATGAACGTTCATTAATCCGGCTGGAACAGGTTCCCACTGCTAATAATGTGGCGGATCTGTTCACTAAGCCTTTTAATAAAGCTCGCTTCGATGTGCTTATGGGATTTATGAAAATGATTCGTTTTGAGGATTATTTTTTTTTCTGTTTTATTTTTTTTAGTTTTCTTAATTCCTCTTAATTTTTTAAATTTATTTTTGTTTTTGTGGGTAGGTTAGTTTAAATTTGCGCATCTTATTTCCTTTTGTTTTCATTCACACCCATGCACAAATTTAGGGGGAGAAATAATCAAAAAAATCCAAAAACAATTAAAAAAAATCCAAAAATCCAAAAACAATAAAAAAATCAAAAAATTAGAAATATTGCTGACAGTTTTGTCTGTAGGTGTTGTGATGGGAAATGATATTAGCAAGTGATAACGGGCAATCTGAATCTGCGTAACGTACCTAACTTGAATTGTGTACGCTCTGTGCTCGATGCGCTGGTAGGCACGAAAGATTTTAAATGGACTTGACTAGGGAGAGTTGAACTTAAGGAATTCAAGGACTTGACAAACATTGATCTAGTTAGATCCGTGTAGCCTGACATTATGACGCTCGGATAGGTTGAGCAGGGAGATATACATGAGAATCTACCGCTCACATTAAAAGAACCCGTATCTAGAACTGTGGATTAACTATTCCTTGATGTGCGGATTATGTCCTTAATTCCGGTTTTGATGGGATGACTGAGGAATTCCGATAAACTAGGTCTGTAGAAGGTTATTTTCTTGCTTTCTGTCTGTTAGTCATATGTTGCCTCCTCTGCGTGATCGAGAGATCCGACCTGGACTATAACATATACAATCCTATCTCTCTGCATCTTCTCTCTATGCAATTCTTTCTATCTGTTAGTCATATACTGTCTCCTCTGCGTGACTCATAATCCGACCTGGTACATAGTATATGTAACATTCTCTTCTCAATCCCTCTAAAACTTCAGTTAGTCATATGTTTCATCCTCTGCGTGATTGGAAGAGATCCGACATGGATGTATAGCATATGCATTCTAAATCTATTTTCTCTCTTAATAATTGTCTGCTCACCCGGTGTAAGGAGTATTCTGGAATTCCTTGATGGCTAGAGCATATCAGGAAGCGGGAAACACGTTCTAGTACAATTAAAATTTGAACACATACAGATTGTGTGTAGATCTCGCTGCTTAATTTTGGTGGACAACAATATCCCTGGTTGTAGTCAG
Organism: Lactuca serriola; assembly: GCF_051521515.1. Classification (NCBI taxonomy): domain Eukaryota; kingdom Viridiplantae; phylum Streptophyta; class Magnoliopsida; order Asterales; family Asteraceae; genus Lactuca; species Lactuca serriola. The sequence continues at coordinate 4,119,472 of NC_136408.1, forward strand.
TTAAATGGTCACAAGGAAATTTATTTAAGAATAAGGGCTAAAAATGTCATGTCATTGGTAAATTGTCCAAAATTTTGTCACAAATGTTTCGTGCTTAAGTGGACCACAATATTGGCGATCGATCAGACGAAGACGTGAAAATTATGGTACCGACAAGTGGAATAGGGCTGTCCAACAACTTTGATCCCAGTGTCACAAATTTATTCTTAGTAATTAAATTTTTGTTTGATTTTATTTTTATTTTTATTTTTCATGTTTCATTTTTAATTTTATTTTTGTTGATTGTTAAAATTTAACTGTTAATTTTTAATTTTTAAAATTTTGCAAATTAATTTTATTTTATTTTATTTTTAATTTTAGTTTTAATTTTAATCCTCAAAAGGTTTTGTTTAAAAAAAAATTGAAAATCTTGGACTTTGCCTTACACTGTGTGGCTAGCAGGTAAAGGGATCTTGGGTATTTAAGGAGTTTACAGCCGGAATCATCCTCATTTCTCTATTTCCGGCCGCAAACTCTCCTCCTCTCTTTCTCTCTCTCTCTCTCTCTCTCTCTCTCTCTCTCTCTCTCTCTCTCTCTCTCTCTCTTTCTTCGAATTTTTTTTCTTGTTTTTTTGTGAAACCGCTCTGATAACTTCGAAGGTATCAAGTTTTCGACCATGGATATGTGTTTATTTAAGAGATTAAATGAGTTTTGAGCCTAAAATTGACGAAAAAGGGTTTGTCGGAATTTATGGCCCAAGCTTACGGCCGTGAAGAGCTTACGACCGTAAACTTAGTTTGTGGCCACAGGCTTACGGTCACGAGTTTACGGGTGTAAACCCCCGTTGACCGTAAACTCCCCTTTGACTTGAAATTTAATTTTAAAAATTAATAATTCACTCTTGGGCTCGAAATTAAATTATTTAAAATATTATTTGCTCAAAATTTTCTCTTGTCTTACTTGGTGTGTTTTAGTGCAGATAAAATGGCAGCATTAAAATTTGCACATATGCACAACCTGGAGATGGTTCTCGTTGGTCCTCCGGTGGCTCATGGGGACTTCAAATCAATGATTCATGGATTACGAGAATGTTGTCTGGCCTCTGCCATCACTATGAACATTATTGTCTATCAGAAAATCATACGGGAATTCTAGCAGACTGCCAAAATGACAAGAGACGATGATGGAGCTGTGATTGTGGATGCAATCGTTCAAGGATGCAAAATTGTGATTGATGAGCCTTTTCTGAGAGAGACATTGCTGATCAACGACCTTCCGAGCTTTCCCACGGAGATTGGTATTGAAGATGCTCAGAAGATATTAAAGAAGATGGGGTACGAAGGTGATTCTCCACCTACAATGAAGAAGCTTCTGCCGCCCTATTGGAGATTTCTAGCCCACGTGTTTGTGAGCTACATCTCCGACAGAAGGTCCAGTGCAGATGAAATATCCTTGAGAAACACTGGCGCTATTGTTTCTCTTACTGCGGGTATCGGCTTCAACTTTTCTAGGTTTATCCTGGACGAGTTTGTGGTCAATATTAATGCCACCACTCGGGATACCTTCCTAATGTACCCTCAGTTCGTTCAACTCTCCATCAATAAACAATTTCATGGCTTGGTAAAGGAGGGAGACACACTCGATATGAAGTCCTTGGGCCCTCACACCATTGGGCTCATTAAACAAAATCGCAAGGGGAAGGTGATTTTTCAAGGGTTGTATCCATTGGTTAAGTTTGGACGATTTGCTGAGCCGAATGAAGTAACCGAGTCACGCAGATCTTCAGATAAGATATCATCGGAGCCCACTTCGTCAGAAAAGGTGATCTCTGAAGGAAATGTGATCACCGTGTCAGATCAAGAAGGAGAAGAGACTGTTGCACCTGCTGTTTCAGTAGCCGAGGAGCATGACCTATAAACAGTCCAAGTTGAAGGAGATTACAATGAAGGGTCTTCCAAGAATACTGCTGAGCCTAATCAATATGAAGACTTTGATCTCACAGGAGGAATTGATATTGTTATTGCTACATAGCAATCAAAGGTAATTCTCTAAACCCTAATTTCAGTTTATAATATATTAGATCTAAGATTGTAATTCTTGGATACATTGCATGTACAATAGAGAAACCTAGATCCAAGCATTAGGGTTTGCATGAGCACATAGGATGTTCTTATGGCCAAAAACCCATCAGTGGTATCAGAGACTTGATTGGTTTCTGTTGTATGTGATGCTATGTTGAATTATTAACTGAAAATCGAATTCTGGCCTTCTGTTTAAACTGACTCGGCGAGTCACTACATGGACTCGGCGAGTTCCAATGTGTGACTCGGCGAGTCGGAGCGTCAGACAGAGGAAATTTCGGATTTACTTGCTGTTTTGCTTAAGGATAATTACCATATTCGTTTTAAACTAATAAAATATGATTTTTTATTGTTTCTAAAAGATTATCCTTACCAAAACACAAGATAATTACCAATTGATTAGATAATAACTTCCTTATATGATTAAAGATTGATTATTTGTATTAATTAGGTAATTTATCTTGCAAGAAATTGAATAGGTCAAATATAGATAATGACAAAATTAATTGTTTAATTTCTATTATTTGTTATTTGATCCTTGTGTTGTGAAAAAGTTTCATTTGTGCCCATGTAAGTTTATGGTTTAAATTTGAACTTAAAGGTTTTGTTTTGAAATTTAAATAGTTGAAACCCTAATGTTTTGAAATGTTTCAAAACTTGCCCTCAAGTTTTGGAATTTAAAAGTTGATTAAAAGTTTAATTTAGAAATATTAAATTCTAAAACCCTAGTATTGTTTTGAAAAGTTCAAATCACACCCTTATGGTTTTATTAATTAATTAAGGTGTATAATTAAAAGAGATTTAATAAATCCATAAAGTTTTGGTTTGCATTTAATTAAATTAAAAGTATAATTTATTAAGTTAGACCACCTAGTATTTTAAAAGTGTAAAATACACCCTATACTATATATAACATTAAAAGTCTACTATTATATATGTATGAGTAAAAGTCAGTCTTACCGTTAGTAGGCCTCATTCACGAAGCTGGTCTATAATGGGTGTTTAAGGAAATTGCCTATAAAATGGCGATTGAATGGGTATCCACTCTTACCCACCACACTCTTGACTAGTGGGGGTCATTAGCCGAACGGGTAGGATAGGACAGAAACCTTCCATTATAAGTATAATGAAGTACAAAAGTAACTAAATGTTTTACAAATTCCCAATCTTAGTTACTTTAGGTGAAAGTGAATTGATGCAATTCCATGAAATTACACTTTGTACCCCTGAAAAGATGTTAGTGGAGCGTGTGTGGTTAACCGGCACACTAAATGGTTCTAAGCAAAGGTGGCAAAAGGTGACTCAATGTTTGTCATAGTTCGTGGAGCGTGTGTGGTTAACCGGCACATTGAATACGTGATTGTAACATGTGGGGGAACCATGTAAGTTTGCATGGTTATTCACACCCTGTTTTGTGATCCTCGGCATCCCAGTCACAAATCGAGGGGCATATCGAGATTTAAACATGCCATTGAAAAGTTCAATGAATTTCAAAGGATCTAGGAGTCTTCAAAGCATTTAAAACTTAATTTGTTTTTCATTTTTCATGGTGGAAAATTAGTGAATCGTCATTCACTTACCTTCAAATGTTCTTCAATTTGGGTTACGTCATCCCTCACCCAAGTTGTGGAATACTGTGTTGGGTCCTAGCCTTAGTATCTCATTTGGGTGATTTATTAAGGACTCAATCAATCAACTAACTTGAATTTATTTTTCTCCCATTTTGTAGATGTCAAAGTACGATAACTATAGTCTTCCTAAATCCCGTGGAACAAGCTTTCTACGTGAAGATGATATTCCACGATTCGATCGAGGAACAAAAGATCATGCTTCACTTCCTCCACCTCCTCCAATTATTCTCCCTAACCCACAAGTTCGAAGGCTTGAAAATTTCAAGCTCACTCAAGCCCTTTTGGCAAGTAAACATGAAGAAGGACAGTTGGTGTGTGCACACATCCTAGAGATGAAGTCACACATTGATAGGTTAAGAATGTTGGGATCCGTTGTCTGTGAGGAGCTGGCTGTTGACTGGGTTCTTCGGTCGCTTCCTAACTCATATAGTGAGTTCGTAAGAGAGTACTGTATGGTGAACCACAACGTGACCCTTATAGATCTCACCTACATGCTTATTGCTGCTGAATCAGCAATGGTTTGGCGCACTGGAAAAGCAAAGTTGATTGGTGAATCTGCCTTCCAAACCTCTATTGATATAGGAAATGGAAACGAAAGGCATGCCATGATCGAAAAGGTTGATCATAAGAGAAAGGCAAAGTCTAAAGTAGTTCCACGTGCTTTTCCAAAAGAGTCAATTTGCTATTATTGCGAAGAGAAGGGGCATTGGAGACGAAGCTGTCCTATTTACCTAAGAGATCTAAGAGATGGGAGAGTCAAAACGTATGGCTCTGCTTTAGGTAAAATCCATTAACTAACTCTTTTAAGTTCCTATTCTAGATTCTTAATACATAATGTGATAAGATTACAATTGATGTTTTGTATGATCGAAGAAAAGAGAGGAAGCTTAAGGGAAGAAGTGAGCGAAATCTAATCGTGAAGAAATGGATTTTGATCGCATTACTTGAAGATTAGATTCTTGAGATACTACTTGGAGCTAGAATAAGATTACTAAGAAATATGTATTAGCATAGTTTTTCAATGAATTGCATTGTAAGGAAAAATTGATGTTTGAATGCAATAATGGATTTGATTCTTAATTATATTATCTGTGGAAATGTCGAGAATTTACCAAATAGGGAGAGTTTCTCATCGCCCAAGTTTCAAATTGGACAGAAACTTGGAATCATGCGATTTGGTTGCATGATGAATGAGAAATTTCATATTTGGAAATTGGACTAATTTGTTGACAAAGTGTCAACTGAAGGACTAGGAGATCGAGTACACAAAGTTGTGTGTTAATCAAGTCCACCACAAGAGTGACAAAGATATTCGTCATTATTTCCTAAAGGTTTAGTAAATATGATTATACTTATAAGATTAAGTATAATTCTGAATTGATTGAAAGAGTTTAAGTCATGGCAGAACGAATAAGAAGAATCGAGTAGGCAGAAAGATAAAAGTTTCTCCATTCTAAGAACAAGGGAGAGTACCTTTTATTATGTTTTATGATAGGTCTTAATGATTAAGAACCATATCTCAATTGATCCTCTAAGTGAGTCTTAGTACAATTGTATATCTGAGAAGAGGAATCAAGAATTAAATAAATGGTTAAATCAAAAGGTAAATCATACTTCGTTCCAAAACAAGTCTTAGAGTTAAGATTGTGACAATTGAGTGACAAGTATTAGGAAGGTTTATAACATTCATCAAATGTGGAAAGTTGTGATGTCTTGGATAAGACAAAGACCAACTAGGACCAATTTTATGAAGTGTTTTGTCTTGAAAAAAGCTTCACTAACTCTTGAATATTTGTTTGTCAAAAAATGTTTATTGACAAGAGAATCTTATATGTCAAGGACTCAATGGGAGTCTTAATGGTCTTGAAAGGTTTCAAGAACAAATAAAAAAAAATAAACCTTATCAATCATCACTAGCACACGACTTGAGGTTTATGACCTATCGTGTTGACACTATCTTGTTTCTGTGCCGTTCCAATCGAGTTAATTATGCATGTGAGTTCTATGAGTTCTCATTCAGTAGATAAGAATATTTGTCCATCAGTAATCGAAATGACATTAGTAGGAATATAAGCCAAAACATCTCCCGATTGGGTTTCCACTATTGGTAATGCGGTCATACTTCCTTCACCTAAAAGAGAACTTAATTTAGCATCTCTTTTGAACGCATAAAAGGCAATCACCTTCATCAATGGAAAGTACATTGATAGGAAAGGGTGAGCTGCTTCACTACTTGGAAGACATGGTGGGCACTCGTGTTGCCATAAGGCAAGAAATCAAGATTAAGAAGGTTCGGTCCATATGAGTTTGGATTTGTCGCAAACATTGGTTTTGACAAATTCGCATGGATAGGAACACATACACCATTAAAATCTAAGTGTCATAAGATTCCCTCCTTCATGAAAATGACTGTGAGGAAATGCTTTCACTAAGAGAGATTTTAAGAAGATAGTGATTGTGAAAATTGTATTCTCAAATCCGACTATGGTTACGGTATCCCTTTCCATGATTCGAATTATGAGATTTGGCAATTAGTCTGAATTGTTTAGACACACATATGAACTATCTAAGGCAAAGGTGTATAATTTTGAGAAGCTTAGATAAAGGATTATCAAAGCATTAGAAATATGAACTTAAGAAATTCAATAGGAATTGTTTTATGAAGTTAAGCTGTTTCTAAATACATCTCAAAGCTAGTGGGAGCATAAGAGTTATGCTTATGTGATAATAATCATCATAGTGGGAGCATCAATGTTGTGCTTGTATGATTATTATGGCAAGTATTGCAATTTAGCAATATTAATTATAGAAAACAAGAGTTACACTTTGCAAAGTTGTAATGGTTGAATAGTTGTTTTGCTATAATTAAGGGAGAGAATATTATGCTTCATTTTAAATCTAAAGGCTTAGGTTGTGGAATGTTAATAAATTTAGTCAAGGATACATAGTGCGTTCTCAACTTTCGATTATGATTATGGCATCCCTCTTCATAGTTCGAATTGTGAGAACGTGACACATAAAATATTATGGCAGAAGATTGATAAAATATCAGATCTTCATGTAAGACATTATGCATCGTGTCCTATACGCTTTGGGTAAATGATCGATTGAAAATGCTATAATATTTGACCATTCTAAAATTTTCCAAATGTCTAGCGCATTTAGAGGGAAAAAGGACAAGAATTGGTTTGGACTAAGATAATTAAACAACTATCAAAGGACGATCCAAAACTCGCTGAGGATTGGTCGCTTGTAAGTAGTTGGAAGTATGATATTGGATGGACCATATCGACATTATTATGAATACATAAGATTCTATTAAGAACGAGTTGTCATATGGCAAATATGGAAATGTTTCCATATTGGGAGTTGGATATTGAAAGTCTATGTCTAGATTAGAAAATTTTATGCAAAAGGATGTTCAAAAGAATATACTTTGAGTGAGAGACATCATGTCTATGGAATTGTACTGTAACAATCTCAAATAGAGAACTTTGTAATTTCATTGACAATAGTCATTGTGATTTTTGTGCTATGACATTACGAAAGCATCATTGCATAAAATGTTAGAATCTAGCATATTCTATAAGTAGCAAGAATTTGATATTCTTACACTTATGATAGGGATTGGGAGTTGTGAAATGAGTGTGATTGGAAATGTGTTCATTTGACCTATTTCACAAAGTAAGGACCGTAGGTAAACACTGTGTGCATGCTAAGAGCATGGGACAAGTATAGTTATAATTCAAGTAAGAAGTTGATTACCCGAAACAACAAATAATGAGTAATCGATATGGTGATAAATAAAAGGTGTTTTATTTATACTCAAAGGTTTGAGGCCATATGGGATTAGTATTATTCTTGTGTTTCACTTTGCATGTTTTGACTTCCTGAATAATTTAATTGGTTCAGAATAGTCAAATTATTCGAACGGACCACAGTCGTTCGTATGTTGGAAGTAGGTACGAATGAAGACTGTCGTGAATTGGTGTGTGGATTGTCTAAAGTGTATTAGACATAAGCAAATGTTTGCTGCAACGTTCATGAGTGCTTATGAATATGATTTGAGCATTGGATTAAATCCACGCTCACTTGGATCACTTCGTGGATTTTATCACGAGTGATTGGTGAGAAGATAACATCTTATATTCTTGAAACCGAGATGTGTGAGTTGTATCTTGCGAATCGGTTTCACATTGATAATATGTAAACGCACCAGTAACTTGGTGTTATAAAACATATTGTTGTGTGTGATTCGGTAAGTGAGTGCAAGCAATCATTGAATCAAAGTTTATATGTTCCTTCTATCCAAAGTAGGATAAAAGCGATATCTTTGGGCCCCTCGATGATTTAGTGATGGCACCTAAGTGCTTGGCCAAGTCGGGACTAAATTGATGGTTCAATTGTAGTCTGTTGTCAGTCATCATAAATCAGAAGTCGGGAAATAGTATAGAGAGAATGATTAAGTTCATGTCTCATATCTATACGATATCTAGAATGGAGGAATATATGATCCCTTATCTAAAGGACACGCGTATTTGATATGATCAGAGTTGACAGCGGCTTTGGAAAGTTACGATTGCATATCAGGATTTGAAGTCATACGCATAATAGTTATTAGACTTATCCAAGTGGGAGACTGTTGGATTAGTGTCTAAGTCCATAACTATTTTGGTATGTACTTGACCCGATGGTGCATGATCCTTTTGGGCTGCCTTCACCAAAGCAACTTGATAGGATGAATTATGGAAAGAGAAGATTAATTATGATTTATTAATATATTATGAGAATAATATATTAAAGGAGAAATCATATTATTTAATTAATCTTAGTCAAGAATTAATTGATAATTAGTTTTGTGGCTAAAAGAGATTAATTAAACTTAAGGGACGGGAACTGTAATTATAAGATAATTACATTTGGGCTATGGATCACCTTGGAATAATAGGTTGGACGAATTCTATGGGGAAACCCATTAGAAATCGTCCAAGGGTTATTCTAAAAGGGTCCATGGGCTGCTTAGGGCTTAAGCAGTCAAATTAGGGTTTCCTAGTTGAAAACCCTAATAGCCTACATGTATATATAGTACCCTTAAGCCCAAAAAACGTGGCTAAGAGTTCCTCTAGGGTTTCTAGACGTTTTTGGGCAGCCTCCTCTCTCCTTGTTCTTCATCCTCTTGCTCTTGGTGTTTGTGAGTCATTAGAGGATTGACAATTGTGACTCTAAGCTTTATAAAGTCATTACAAGGAGGAATTGAGATTGTTATTGCTACATAACAATCAAAGGTAACTCTATAAACCCTAATTTCATTTTATAATATATTAGATCTAAGATTGTAAGTCTTGGATACATTGCATGTACAATAGAGAAACCTAGATCCAAGCATTAGGGTTTGCATGAGCACATAGGATGTTCTTATGGCCAAAAACCCATCAAGATCTCAATGAGGCCTCTGTGCGTTTGGCCTTGCATCTTGCTCAAGAGCAAACCGTTGCACCTTCTTCTAAGGGTAAAGGAATTGCTTTTAGAGAAGGTCAGTCAAGAGAAGATGATTCTTTGATTGATGAACTTCAGAAGAGAGTGAATGTGCTGGATCAGAAAAACATTGAGCTTAGCATTCGAGTTGAAGATCTTTTGAGTGAGAATACAAATTTGAAAATTCAAGTTTCTGATCTCCAAGAATATAGGGCAATAAAGACCAAGCAAATCTCTGAGCTCCAAGATCATTTCAATCTTCTAACCTCCAGCTATTTTGATCTCAAGAAGAAGCTTGAAGAAGACTTCGGTGATAAGTATAAGACATTTGCAGATGAGTATAGAATCGATCTTCATTCTCACACTCATCCTATTTTCGTGCCAACTGCTCAGACTTCACGGGTCGTGAACCGTTTTGAAGAAGAGCCTGCTCATGCTCCACATGCTGCAGAGATTATTCGAGACAGACAAGCTGAAGCCGTCGAGAAGGGAAAGCTCTTATTTAAGAGGAGTTCCGACAAGAACGCACCAGGAAATCAATCCACAATCACTGTTACGGATCTTGAAGCCGTAAGGTTTAGAGACACGTATGGTGATCGGTCAGGAATCATATCTTGGGGTTTTCATGATCCCCTAAATATGTGGATTGTACGAAGGAAGAGCGGCAATACGGAGCTTTATAAAGACTGTCATGATTTTAATTCTTGGACCAGGGTGGATCTTTCAGAGTTGTCTCAATCTCCCTTTTCAAACCCAACAGATAATCAACAAGCAACTAATTTCAAACACTTTCTGGAAGATCAAGTGAAGAAGGGTTTTCCATATATGAAGACTGCTGAATCTGTAATAAAGCAGTATCCTGATGTTATTGATCCCAAAACTGATAATCCACTCCAAGTGGTGATGTGGCCTGCTACAAATCAGGTCAAACAATTTCCCGTGCTTCGAAGTTACCCGAATGTGTAACATCCCAAAATTCAAGACTAAAAATTTCTTATAATAAAACATTACTTTAAGCAAATTCATCATTTCAAAACATAAACAGAGTATTAGTTTCCAAAATACATGTTCGTTATCAGAGTAAACATTCCCAGGCTGTCTAAACTATGGTGTGTGCCATGCGATCACCCCGAGCTCCTCCCTCTGCTACCGGAAGTACCTGAAACCAAAACTAAAAACCGTAAGCACGAAGCTTAGTGAGTTCCCCACCCTACCACATACCATGCATAACCACATACTGCACATACTGGGCCACGCCCGCTATCCTGGGCCTCGCCCGCTACAACGGCCCCGCCGCTCCAGGCCCCGCCTGGCTTCGAGCCCCGCTCGGATACAAATCTGTTTCACTTAGGCCTCGCCTGTCACAGGGCCCCGCCCACTAACATATAATAGCACATAAACATATCACATCACATCACATAAGCTAAACACATACTAACAGATCTTGTTCTAAGGCGTCGCCTATCTCTAGGCCCCGCCCGCGTCCTGCTACTGATGAGTCATGGAACCCCGTCCATACTCCTACTGATAGTGAGGTACGGGCCCAGCCCACCCACACTCCTTCCCTAACTTGGGCCTCGCCCCTGAACTGCTGCTACTGAGATGTGGAACACCATCCACACTCTGCTATTGGTGAGATACGGGACCTCGCCCACACTCACCTCCTTACCAGGCACATACAAGAATCACACATACAACAAGTATAAACTATCACATAAACCATTCATTGGGCACCCGCCCTCTATCATTGGACCTCGTCCCGAATATCATACTAGCATACTGTGCCTAGGGCTAACCCCCGGGTCTTCTACTCATAACTACATGGGCCGACATTGTGGCCGTAGACCCATTCATACAAGGGAAACTCACATGCACTGGCTGAACTTGCTGATGATCCCACTAGCCACTGCCCGACAACTCTCTGAACTCCGGCTCCACCCGCTCCCCGAGCTACCAATAACAATGCAACACTGAGTCTAACTGGCCCCCGAAAGACTACCAAGTCAACTCTGGTCAAAGCCAACCTTCCAGGTCAACCCTACTCGTCGAGTCACCCTACTGACCCGCCGAGTTCATAAGTTCAGAGTCCTTCCACTCGCGAATCTACTCGCCGAGTCAGTCCATGACTCGCCGAGTCTACCGATTTCCGAGTCCTGACCTGTCCAACTCATCGAGTCTCTAATCGACTCACTGATTCGAGTCTAAACTCGAAGGGTTTGGGGTTTCGCGACCTAACTCGCCGAGTCCAAGACAATCTTCATCCAACTCGCCGAGTTGTTCTTCCAACTCGCCGAGTTCATGCCCAACTTCATCCGACTCGACGAGCTGTTCATCCCACCCGTCGAGTTCCTCCCCATCTTCATGCTACTCGCCGAGTCCACTCAAAGGACTCGCCGAGTCCATCCGGTCCTTCATACATGCAGAGGACTTTTGAGTCATGCAGGGACTCAAATCTGTAGATCTACCCTTCCCAAGCCTAATCCTCACGTAAAGTTGCAAACTTTACGTGTAGAGAAGGAGATCTAGGCAAAATACACCATAAACTAGGGTTTAAGGCAAGAAAGCTCCATAATCGACTCAAGGGCTGATGCTTTACGGGATTCTAAACCAAAACAAGCATGGATCTGAGGTCGCAACCTCGGATCTGGACTTCAAGGTCGACATTGATCTTAAACATGGCTTAAAAGCCCCAAAACTCATAACCAAAGAAAATCTAAAGGAGAGAAACGACTTAATACCTTCAATATCTCAGAAGGGTTCCCCAATCTTCGGATCCAAGGCCACTCCTTGATGCTTCAATGATTCCCACTTCTTCTCCTTCCTTTAAATCACTCAAAATGGCTAAAAGCTTGAATGAGCGCAATGGAGGCTTAGGGTTCGCTTTCTGAATGAGGGAGGCTCTAAGGAACCCTAATGGAGAGAATAAGGAGCTTAAACAGCGCCCAAAGTCCCGGATTTAGGGTTTTCCTCGCACAGACCAAACTTGTCGAGTCCACTTGGCCGACTCGCCGAGTTGGTCACTTACACCTCGACCCGGATCCCGCTCGAACTCGCCGAGTTCCTCCTTGGACTCGCCGAGTCTCCCCTTAAAATTAGGGTTTTCTTTCCTTTCTTGGCCTTCAAAACTTTGGGTGTTACAACTCTCCCCCACTTAAACTAAACTTTGTGCTCGAAGTTTGCCATGGCCCACCGCCTGCGATCTGCCTCCAATACCCCACCAATTATTTCAACACCAGCTGCCTACCTTCGCTGGTCTTCCACCCGGTCATTCTGACTAGCATCACTCCTTGTGGATAATCATTTCGGATCAACTCTGACCCTGATCATTCTGGAAACATAACTTACTCAGCCGACAACCTTCTGGTACTCTCCGAGTACTGCAACCCATAGGGATTCACCCCTTCCTTCCTCACGCGATTCCCTTGCCTTCCCAAGGCGATGCCCCAAAACAACTATCTCCCCTGCCACTGTGAAGATCCTATCTTCACCAATCCATTACACCCGCTAAATCCAGTACGGGTCATTACCGTCAGTAACCACTGACACTCCTCTCTGCCAAAACTTGGTGCCGAGCACCCCTCGATTCAACTAACTGAATTCCACCATACATTGCTTACCCGCAGTACTACTGACTGAAAATTCTGCTATCCCTTGTCTGCCTTCCGGATGAACTGAGACCACCCTGGTCCCTACCAACCTATCAATGTCTGGATTACCGGCTCCCACCGGTAGCTAGTCCCAACACCACCACTAGTCGCTCCCAGCGACTTCCGAAGAAACTTCGACCACCTATAACTGCTCAATCTATTCTGCCACTCAGGCACTACAATCCTGGGATCCCCGATCCCCTAACTTGACACTAAGGTCCCTACCAGGTCCCACCTGCACTGCTAAAACTCACGGGCCTCGCCTACGGGTCCCACCCGCCTCTACCCTTTTAGTCCCACTAGTCTAATCGCTCTCGCTCGGGCCTCGCCCACGGGTCTCACCCAACCATACTACTGAGTAACCCTGCTCTCAGGTCTCATCTACACTGCTAATATCATACGGGCCTAGCCCACGGGTCTCACCCAACTATATCCTGGAGTGGCCTCTCCCAAGGTCTCACCTTTCTAGGGCTATACAGGCAAACTCCCTATCATTCTCATCCACTACCCATTCCTGATCCCTATCTGATCACTAGGAGATAAGGGCCTCGCCCCAACTCCGCGAACGAAGCTACTAAAGAATGCTAGGGCTTACCCGTAGTCTTACATCACCATCCATTGCTGACTGCTAGTGAATGCTACGGCTGCCCCGTAGTCTTACAACACTTCCACCACTGACTGCTAATACGAAGGGACCCACGTGCCATTAGCTCTCAAGATCCTCATTCTGACTCCCTCGAGTCCTACGGGCGATCCACAACCTGAATTCCCAACCACGTACTAACCATTACCATCACACGCACTAGCTGATGGGGAGTTTCTCAAACTCCCAACCCTGAAATCCTCAATCCATCAAATGCTGAACTACTTCCTTTCCTTCTCGGAGGTCGCACACTCATTCTGGATCTGCGTGCTCCTACCTTTGCACACTCGGAGGATTCTCCCCCACTTCGATCCTGCTTACCCCTTGTTGCTCAATACTCAAAAGAATTCCTTGCTACCATTCCATAATCAATTTGCTGAGGGACCCAAGCTTACCATAGCTAGGGATCTAACCAATCCATTTCTAACATTATACAACTCCGATCTAGCGAGACATACCAAGTCCCTCCCAAGCATGCTATAGTTACTGCATCCTATGCAACCCTCTCCAATAGGGCACATCCCCTCACTACTATTCGGATATCCAAGGTATGCAGATGGCATATAACTCGATCACAATCAACCGCTCAAAAATAAAATACTCATACCGATAATGATGCAGAACCATAACAATATAACCATACACAAATAAAAGAACTGAAAACAGAAATCGCATACCTGCAACGTCCAGTGCTAATCGCGCCTCTAAGGTAGTCATCTGAAGAGCTCTACCTCCTACCGCATGCGCCTCTGCACGGCCCTGACGGCCATCTGTGATCCTCAAAGTTGCAGGGGCAGGTGCCATCACCCGTCCTGCTGAAAACAAACTGGGGCACTGGGCCTTCTTGTGGCCCCGCTGGTTGCAGTGAAAACATAACAGGTCTGATCCCTGTGAGGTGGTAACAGTACAATCCCTGCAGAAATGACCAGTCCGACCGCACTTGAAACAGCCAGACTCACCGCCGCTACCACTCCTGCACGCACCCTCGTGCGCCCTGCTACACTTCCCGCATCGGCTGCGGTCCTGATAATCCCTCGATCTCGAATCCGATCCTCTGGGCCTTTTGCCCGAACTCGCGGCCACCTGAACCTCATCCGGCTTCCTCTTCCAGATCTGCTCCAAATCAATTTCCCTCTCCCTGGCCCAAGAAATCATATCTTCCAACGTCTTACAGCTGGATCTGCTCACGAACTCCCTGATGTCATCCCTCAACATCTCATGGTATCGGGCCTTCTTCATCTCCTCATCCGCGACATACTGCGGTACAAGAAGAGCCCTCTCCCTGAACTTGGCGGTGATCTCCGCCACAGTCTCAGTGGTCTGCGTCAAATCCTGAAACTCCCGTGCCAACTGCTGCACCTCAATAATCGGCGAAAACTCCGTCCTGAACCTGGCCGAGAAATCGCTCCAAGTCATCGCGTCCAACGCGGCATCATCCCCCAAAGCATGACCAATCTCCTCCCACCAATCCCTCGCTCTGTCCTTCATAAGACAGGAAGCGATTCTGACATTGTCCCCCTCAGGATACCGGCTCGTACGGAATGTGTTGGCAACATCAGCCAACCATCTGCTGCTAGCGATGGGGTCCCTAGCCCCATGATAATCTGGTGCCCCGCAAGCCCTGAACTCCCGAAATGTCAAGGTACACGCTCCCATCAAAGCCATCATCTCAGTACGGAAGGCTCCCAGCCTCTCATCCAAAATCTCCATTATACCCTCCTTGACCGTGCCAAAGATCACAGGAGTCTGATTCAAAATACTGCGCGTAACCTCGGCGGATATCAACTCCTTCATTCGCTCCTCGAGCTACTTGGCCCCTGAACCCGAGCCTGATCCCTCTCCGGCGCTTGATCCGCCCGCTGGTCTCTCTCGTAATGTCACCATACTGAAAATATAATACATCCACTATCAGAAAACTCATCACTGCTGCGAGACCAAACACACTCCCTACTAGGTTCTCGGTCTTGTCTTGGCCTTTCCCGAATCGAGTATGGATCCTCTGCTTTCAGTAGTATGGGCCCATACTACCTTCCACATCTATCCGTACTTTCCTCAGGAATTGCTTTGACTCCACCAGGTCCCTTATCCACTACTACTGCTCCCAGAATTATCTCATCCTAGGCTTACCCTAGGGAAACCTCTAACTCAACTCAACCAGTCCTCAGCTGCTGAAGGTCTCCTTGTGATGCCAATTAGCCACCACCTGGATACCATCACATGTGTCGAGGCTCAGATAATCCTTCAAGTAAAAGGCTCGTCCCTACAACGGTTGGACTCAAACAAGAGATGCGCAATAGGGCCAAATCCAGCACTCTGAGATTATTCAACCCTGATCACATGTGACGTGACGTATCCACCTAATGGCTAACTCCCATCACTCAAAATCCCACAATGCACAAAGCAAGCAACATTCGGACAAGGGTAAAATCTAACCACAACATACTCAAGCAATCGTATCCAAATAGCAAGAATATTAACTAGCATGCAACACAAACTCATAAACTCAGGCATAACCTAAACATGTTATCCTACTACTATCTAATCAACACTATCATGCAGCTCAAAACACATATAATAGGCACATAAGGCATCATTCCTAGATCCTTAGTCCTAATCTAGCATGCTGTTCTATCAACTGATAATCATAACATAAACTTGTATGGGTATTTTGGGGTACTTACTTGAGCTCGGTTGATTGCATGAACCACACCCTTTTTCTCTTTTCAAAGTTCTTTCCTTACTGAATTATTTTTGCTTTTCTAAAACTGTTTTCTTTCCCAAAACACTCTTTTACAAAACTGTCTTTTCATTTTGAAAACTTCTATACCAATCCCTCAGTTTGAGTTCAAACACGCTCGAGAGCATGTCCGAATCCCTCAAACCAAGGCTTTGATACCAACTTGTAACATCCCAAAATTCAAGACTAAAAATTTCTTTTAATAAAACATTACTTTAAGCAAATTCATCATTTCAAAACATAAACAGAGTATTAGTTTCCAAAATACATGTTCGTTATCAGAGTAAACATTCCCAGGCTGTCTAAACTATGGGGTGTGCCATGCGATCACCCCGAGCTCCTCCCTCTGCTACCGGAAGTACCTGAAACCAAAACTAAAAACCGTAAGCACGAAGCTTAGTGAGTTCCCCACCCTACCACATACCATGCATAACCACATACTGCACATACTGGGCCACGCCCGCTATCCTGGGCCTCGCCCGCTACAACGGCCCCGCCGCTCCAGGCCCCGCCTGGCTTCGAGCCCCGCTCGGATACAAATCTGTTTCACTTAGGCCTCGCCTGTCACAGGGCCCCGCCCACTAACATATAATAGCACATAAACATATCACATCACATCACATAAGCTAAACACATACTAACAGATCTTGTTCTAAGGCGTCGCCTATCTCTAGGCCCCGCCCGCGTCCTGCTACTGATGAGTCATGGAACCCCGTCCATACTCCTACTGATAGTGAGGTACGGGCCCAGCCCACCCACACTCCTTCCCTAACTTGGGCCTCGCCCCTGAACTGCTGCTACTGAGATGTGGAACACCATCCACACTCTGCTATTGGTGAGATACGGGACCTCGCCCACACTCACCTCCTTACCAGGCACATACAAGAATCACACATACAACAAGTATAAACTATCACATAAACCATTCATTGGGCACCCGCCCTCTATCATTGGACCTCGTCCCGAATATCATACTAGCATACTGTGCCTAGGGCTAACCCCCGGGTCTTCTACTCATAACTACATGGGCCGACATTGTGGCCGTAGACCCATTCATACAAGGGAAACTCACATGCACTGGCTGAACTTGCTGATGATCCCACTAGCCACTGCCCGACAACTCTCTGAACTCCGGCTCCACCCGCTCCCCGAGCTACCAATAACAATGCAACACTGAGTCTAACTGGCCCCCGAAAGACTACCAAGTCAACTCTGGTCAAAGCCAACCTTCCAGGTCAACCCTACTCGTCGAGTCACCCTACTGACCCGCCGAGTTCATAAGTTCAGAGTCCTTCCACTCGCGAATCTACTCGCCGAGTCAGTCCATGACTCGCCGAGTCTACCGATTTCCGAGTCCTGACCTGTCCAACTCATCGAGTCTCTAATCGACTCACTGATTCGAGTCTAAACTCGAAGGGTTTGGGGTTTCGCGACCTAACTCGCCGAGTCCAAGACAATCTTCATCCAACTCGCCGAGTTGTTCTTCCAACTCGCCGAGTTCATGCCCAACTTCATCCGACTCGACGAGCTGTTCATCCCACCCGTCGAGTTCCTCCCCATCTTCATGCTACTCGCCGAGTCCACTCAAAGGACTCGCCGAGTCCATCCGGTCCTTCATACATGCAGAGGACTTTTGAGTCATGCAGGGACTCAAATCTGTAGATCTACCCTTCCCAAGCCTAATCCTCACGTAAAGTTGCAAACTTTACGTGTAGAGAAGGAGATCTAGGCAAAATACACCATAAACTAGGGTTTAAGGCAAGAAAGCTCCATAATCGACTCAAGGGCTGATGCTTTACGGGATTCTAAACCAAAACAAGCATGGATCTGAGGTCGCAACCTCGGATCTGGACTTCAAGGTCGACATTGATCTTAAACATGGCTTAAAAGCCCCAAAACTCATAACCAAAGAAAATCTAAAGGAGAGAAACGACTTAATACCTTCAATATCTCAGAAGGGTTCCCCAATCTTCGGATCCAAGGCCACTCCTTGATGCTTCAATGATTCCCACTTCTTCTCCTTCCTTTAAATCACTCAAAATGGCTAAAAGCTTGAATGAGCGCAATGGAGGCTTAGGGTTCGCTTTCTGAATGAGGGAGGCTCTAAGGAACCCTAATGGAGAGAATAAGGAGCTTAAACAGCGCCCAAAGTCCCGGATTTAGGGTTTTCCTCGCACAGACCAAACTTGTCGAGTCCACTTGGCTGACTCGCCGAGTTGGTCACTTACACCTCGACCCGGATCCCGCTCGAACTCGCCGAGTTCCTCCTTGGACTCGCCGAGTCTCCCCTTAAAATTAGGGTTTTCTTTCCTTTCTTGGCTTTCAAAACTTTGGGTGTTACATGATGGATCCTTGAGCTCTATGCTCTATTGGGTATTTGATGAAACCACAGCGTCTGTTGTCATCAAACTAAAGCAGGGATGCATTCGTTTGTATGATAGAAGGGATTTGTTCCAGTTTAGAAGATGGGACATTCATCATCTAAGTCTTCATCAGATCAGAGTTGCTGAGGAGATATTTGAGTTAGCCGCGAAATAATACACCTTTATGGTTGCTGCGATTATAAACAAGCGAATGTGGAATGGAGCTATGGGGCTAAATGATGTGATGATTGTGAACAAAGATTAACTCCAATCTAGCACCAAACCAAGGGGGAGATTGAAGGGTCCAGTTAATGGTTTGGTCTAGGCTTTCATTTGTAATAGGTTCTTTTGAGTCAATATGCAGGTTTTGGTAGCTTTTGTGTAGTTTACGGCCGTAATCCTGTTTACGGCTGTAAACCCAAGGCCGGCCCAGGTCTATTATATATAGAGGTGTGCTAGGTCATTTAGTGGTTGTTGTAGCCACAGAGTCTCGGCTTCTATTCCACAAGTTGTACCAGACGTTTTTGCTAATAGAAGCGTGTGCAAGCTTGTTTAGATTCTTGTTTCTACTTTGTTCTTTATTATTATCGATTGTGTTTATTGTTTGATCACTGGTAGGATCCGTTTCAGGACCTTACATAAATAGTAAAAAAATGTTTTGTATCATAAATATTACCACAATTATGTAGCACATATGATAATAGTGACGTCTTTTATAAGGTTAAACTTTAAATTGTATTACATACAGGTTTGTAAAACTTGGCTAACACAACCAAATACTTGGCATGTTGCTTAAACTCGACCTCCAATGGAAACGAGTTGGCCTAACTCATCCAGAAGACACTCGTATTCTTATTAAACTCGATCCAAATCTAAAAGATACGGTCCAAAATCATTTTCGAAATTCTGAAATTTAATTGGTCACTTGTCGGCAAAGACAAACTCACCTGAGAATACACTCAACGTCCTACAAAGTTAGATGCAAGGAAGATCTCATGACTTAGTCTCTTTAAAATATTTCACAGTCTTTCCTATTTATAGAGGATAATACATTCTCTTGTTTACTCTCACGATCAATGTGGGATGAAGACATTTTAATTAAACTCATTTCTTTATTTGCCAATAATTTCATTTTGTTAAATAAAATATTAAATAATAAAAATAAAACGTTATCCAAAAAATTTATTGTTCAATAGTTCAATTTTTTAGTAATCTCGTAAGTTGCTATAAAAAATTAAGTTTTTATTGAATAACTTTTTGTTAAATCCTAAAATCATAAATTTAGTTAGGTACTTAATATAGAAAGTTTGTTTATATGTATTTTCATGATTCATAATGTCATTATAAAATGAATTCATTTATAAAATATAATCGAGTATATATTTCGTGCTTTTGAATCAAAGTGATTTTTCAAACAATTATAATTTTATGTTTAGGTAGATTTTTTTTATATTTATATAACATTATATAACTTATAATATTATTATAAACAATTTGAATAATCATGTGAGTTTCAAATGTAAGTGGTGAAAGGAAAATGCTTCATTTATTGGTTCAAATTGATCAAACTCTGACCGATTCAGCTTAATATACCAAACTAAATAACGTTTTTTCTATTGAAACCCGGTTTGTATATATTTCGTGCTTTTGAATCAAATTTATTTTTCAAACAATTATAATTTTATGTTTAGGTGACTTATTTATAATATTATTAGAAACAATTTGAAAAATCATGGGAGTTTCAAATGTATATGCTGAAAGGAAAATGTTTCCTTTATCGGTCCAAATTGATCAAACTTATACCAAACTACATAACGGTTTTTCAACTGAAACTTTGTTTGAACCTAAAAAAATCTTGTTCAAAACCATTTTCGGGATTCTAAAACTTAAATGGACAGTTGCCAATAAAGACAATCTCACTAAAGAATACCCTCAACATCCTAAAAAGGTAGGCATAAGGAAGTTCTCATGGTTTGGTCCCTTTGAAACATTTCACAACCTTTCCTATTTATAGAAGAGGAAATGTTCTCTTGTTTACTCTCACCATCGATGTGGGATGAAGATATTGTAATAAAACATGCTTTCTTGTTAATAAAACATTATTCAACTTATATAGTAAAACACCCTTTTTCTTGTTTACCATTTCTTTATTGTTCAATAGTTCCATTTTTCTATAATCTCATATGTTGCTATCCAAAAAAGTAAGCTTTTATTGAATAACTTTTTGTTCAATTCTAAAATCATAAATTCAGTTAGGTACTTAATATAGAAAGTTTGTTTATATGTATTTTCAAGATTCAAAAGTTCGTTATAAAAAGAATTCATTTATAAAATATAATTTGCGTATATATTTCGTGCTTAGGTAGATGTTTTTTTATATTTATATAACATTATGTAACTTTTTTAAAATATCATTGGAAACAATTTGAAAAATCATGAGAGTTTCAAATGTATGTAGTGAAAAGAAAATGCTTCTTTTATTGTCCAAATACATCAAACTCGAATCGATTCAACTAAATATACCAAACTACATATTTTTTTTTTCTAGTGAAACCCGGTTTGTATATATTTCGTGCTTTTGAATCAAAGTGATTTTTCAAACAGTTATAATTTTAAGTTTAGGTAGATGCTTTTTTATATTTATATAAAATTATATAACTTATTTATAATATTATTAGAAATAATTTGAAAAATCATGGGAGTTTCAAATGTTTGTTGTGAAAGGAAAATGATTCATTTATCGGTCCAAATTGATCCAGCACCGGTTCAACTCAATATACCCAACTACATAATTTTTTTCTATCTGAAGCACGGTTTAAACCTGAAAAAAATTCCATTTTTGGAATTCTAAAAGTTAACTGGACACTTGCTAATATAGACAATCTCACCAAATAATACCTTCAAAATCCCACAAAGGTAGACATGAGGAAGTTCTCATGGTTTGGTCCTTTTGAAACATTTCACAACCTTTCCTATTTATAGAAGAGGAAACATTCTCTTGTTTACTTTCACCATCGATGTGGGATGAAGACATTGTAATAAAACACAATTTCTTGTTTATAGAACATTATTTAACTTATTTATAATATTATTATAAAAAAATTGAAAAGTAATGAAAGTTTCAAATGAATGTGGTGAAAGGAAGTTAAAAAATGGGGTTTCAAATGCATGAGATTCAAAAAGAAATACTAGCTTTATAATTATGTATGATGTATGATATCTTCACCGTAATTGTGAACCACCATTAAGGTAATCCTTACTAAAAACGAGTATATCCTTTAATAAAAAAGTTAATTGATAAAAACCAAATTGGAACATTAACGGTCGATGCGGTTTAGAATTTTGCATGAATACTGAGCTTATACGGTTTGGTGTGGTTTTCACCTTTTCACCTAAACGATCAGCCTCTATAAATCATATCGCATCGTGACGAAGAACAAAACCGTAACCCATTTGACTTTTAGACTTTATTTTGATACGAGGTTGAGGCCATACACCATACTTTAGTCATGAAAACTAATTATTTTAGACATGGATTTTTTTATCTTCTCAGAATTTGAAATAAAATTGATTTTAAAATTTAGTAGAAATAAATGGTATTTAGAATTAGATAAGTTTTAGTTTGTCAATTCAACAAAAAAACATGATTTTTAAACATAACCAACCCATAACATCGTACCACTTTATATTTCATATTTCAGGTGTAAAAACGAAACCGCGCCGTTAAAACCGAACCGTTTGAGGGAAAAAAAACACTCCTAACGGTTTTATCATTTCAAAAACCGAAGCAATTTGTTTACGGTTTGGTTTAGGTCTAAAATGACATTGTGCACGTCCCTAATAAATTGATTTTGCTGTTTATATGAAACTACAATAATTTTATTTGATTTATCATAACAAATATACAAACACCAATAATTTTACGGACCAAAATGTCCCCACTGTTTTATCTGAATAGACAAACACCAAATAACAAAAAAGAATAATATCATTAAAAGATTCTGAGATTTGAATCACATCTGATCATGTGACTTCTAAACTAGGTGGTGCTACTTTAGATTTTGAGAATCATCAAGTGCAATTTCAAATGTTGTTTTGTCACAAAAATTAAACACGGACTTGCTTTGGGTTTAACTTAATTTTCGCTAACCTTAAGAGGTAAAATGAAAACATATATATATATATATATATATATATATATATATATATATATATATATATATATATATATATATATATATATATATATATATATATATATATATATATATATATATATATATATATATATATATGGTTAGGTTATTTTGTTTTCACTATCTATTGTGTGAATGTATGATTGATTCTGGACCAATCATTTTAATTATTTTAAAAAAGTAATTAATACATATTACATGTTGTAGATATAATGGGTATTAATTACATCTTCAACATTTAATATGCATTAATTATTTTCTTAAAATAACTAAAATGATTGGTCCAGAATCAATCATACACGCACACAATAGATAGTGAAAACATTTGAACCTAACTCTCTCTCTCTCTCTCTCTCTCTCTCTATATATATATATATATATATATATATATATATATATATATATATATATATATATATATACTAGTTTATAACTTGTGGGAACCACAGTTACAAAATTAATTAAAATTTCATTGTAAAAATTCAAAATTGTTAATCAATTATTTTAAATAAATTATTAATTAAGAGATATGTTTATTAGTTATGTAAAATTATATTCGTTGATTCAAATAAATATATGAAATTAATTTTTAATTTATATCGGATAACTTTTATTTGTGAATTAATGTAAACAATAATATAAAATTTAAAATGGAAAACTGAAAATAAATAGATTGACAAATAACATCACATTAATTAAGAGGTCTAATAAATTTGAAATGAAAAATTAATTGATTGACAAGTGGCATCATATTAATTAGGATGTCTAATATGGTGACACATGACAAAACAACTACTCTTTTATATATATATATATATATATATATATATATATATATATATATATATATAGTTAGGTTCATGTGAGACGACCTAATTTTGTGAGACCGTGAAACGTAATCCTAGCCACTCATTTAGTAGATAAAACAAAAACATTTTTAAAATGCAAAATAATTGAAAATTTTCGAAATTTTTTTTCCAATATTATTTTCGAAATATATATTTTCCAAAAAACAAATACCAAAAAAATATAAAAAATACAAAAAAAATACATTTTTTACATATTTTAATAGAATATTTAGAATATTTTATATATTTGGCAAATCTAATAGAATATTCTAAAAATTCTAAAAATCATATTAGAAATGTATAGTGAAATATTCTATATATATATATATATATATATATATATATATATATATATATATATATATATATATATATATATATATTTGGTCAAAGGCTGAATTTTAAGAGGTATAAGCCCATATGCTATATGTACAATGAGTTTATGCATAAAAAATCTTGAATCTGGTTTTTGGTCAACATTTGAAAAAGTCAAGATAATAATCCATGGATTGTTTACGTTTGAATTAATATTCCTCACTTTCAGCCACTTGAATCGGTCAACCCTTACTTTCAGCCACTTGAACAGTTCAAACACGAGCTATATTAACATATTTCCGTCTCACTTATTTAAAACCCAAAAATTCTAAACTTTCTTGGTCGAAGACGAACACATCTTCACCACCATTGCCTATCTGTTGCAGTTTTCTAACTCTTATGTCGTTCTCTCTTCTTCGATATCTTCTTCTTCTAATGATTTTGTTTAATTTTTGTTTTTCCGGAAGGTTTTGGAGATGGAGGCTCTTAAAGTAACGCCAATCGGATACCATATCGCAAGCTATCACCTATAATACTCCACTCCAGCCTTCACCCATACATCCTTTCCAACCAGCACACCTCCCCGATGCAATAGCCGTTACACCATCCTCAACACTTTATGTCATAGCGACTTCTCTGCCCTCATCTTGATCTGCCCACTATGACCATCATTTTCCACCACCAAGACTAACCCTCAAATCGACGGTCTCTCTAATTCTGCATCTAATGTCTCTGGACAAGAACATGGCTAAAGAAACTGGAAATGAAGCAAATCTAGGGTTTTTTTATTTCTGATTTTCGAACGGATCTCAAACTGAACGGTTAGTTTTTTGCAAGGTGGTAATACCAGAACTCCTAGAATGCCTAATCTCTATTTGACCCGAATCAAATTTTCTTTTTTCTAATTTTTGCAGGTTGTTTGACATCCATATTTCAATTACCTTTAGATTAACTCAGGTGAATGTTTTTCGTTTCAATTTTTTCTTCTTTTAAAGTTTTTCAGATATGCATGTACGTATTTCGGTAAAATAATCAAGTACATTGCTTTTCTATAATCTCAAGAGCCGATTTATGACATTTCAGGTAACTAACAGTATCCATGTCACCTTATGTTGAAACAGACTAACAACAACAACAACAACTAAGTAACAGTAAGTCCACAGCAACAATGCAACTTGCATCATCTAAGATGATTTTTGGCATCCAGGTAATAACATCAACAACTATTTTTTCCACTTTAGTAAATAACATTCTACTTTCAACTTTCAATATGAGCTAGCATCCTTATTGTCATATTTTCTCATTTTAAAGTTTTTAGAATTGGTTTTCTTTATTTGGCCATATTTTTTTTTGTCTATGAAGGTATTGTGTTCCTGAGATTCATGGACATAGAAGAGGTTATGTTTATGGAAATCATATACCTGGTTACTCTTAGATATTTTTTTTAGCATATCGGGGTATTTTTGTCATAAAAATAATGGATTAAAATGAGGTCATATACACCTGCTACTCAAGACCATAAAAAAAGGTTATGAGTCCAAAATATTTGTTGTAGTGACTAGGAAATGTTGGCCAAGACTATCGTAAAGGATCATGTTATATCAATCGGCTAATGATCTCCTGTTCATTTTAAGGTAAGAGAGGTGAAGAGAATCTCATTCCTGCATCAGGTTTAATTTTCTTTATTCTAAATGTTTAAACTTCTATCAATTTCAAAATAGAGATTATTTGTAGTAAATGTCGATGTTATACCTTTTTGTAGTAAAAAAGGTTGAAACATACAAGGTTATTTGATTGTGAACCTAAAAATGAAGACCATGAGTTAACCCGTAAGTATCTTTTCATGTTGTTTCCTTTTGATTTCTATTTTCATTTTATTTTATTTTTTTTTCTCAAATTAGAAATCAGTGGTTGTATTTCTAATGATTTTTTAATATGTTTTATCATTTTTTTTTGAGAGATCATAAGCACCGGTCTTTCCTGGATGAATGCGAGTAAAGCTTTAATTTGTGTTTTATTTAGATTATTATATTTTTCTTTTAACTTTTACGTTAAAAACCATTGATCATACTATGTTTTTTATTCTATATTTCATCACGAATATATAGATATAGTTATTTATATATGTATATATTGTAAATATGAATATAATATATAGGTTGATCATATGGGTAATGGGTTATCATAATGTTGATGATAAAAATTATTCACTCTAATTGGTATTATGATTTTTATTTAAGCTTATTGGCATGATAATAAGTTTTAAGCATCTATTTCATCTAAACATTTACCAATGACCATTTCACCTCTTGTAAATTTTTAATCGGTTACTTTTATTAAAACTTATGTTAGAAATAGAAGAAAAGGGGTGGTGAAGATTTGCAAAGTTTAATTGACAAAAGAGTAAAGATATATTCCTGAGTTTTCTGTAAAATTAATGAACTTTGATGAGGTTTAAGCCATATTAGTTATTAACAAGGTTCTAAAAAGCTCGTCATGGCGCGCCACGACTCCAAGGCTTGCACCTGCCGCTAAGCTTTGCCAAAATACCGCCTTAACTCATATATGTGTATAAAAATAAATAATATTTGAAAATACATATAAAAATATTAATTATATAGAAATTTGTCGCCTTAATTCACGTCTTACAAACGCCGTGACTTGCCAAGGCTCGGAAAAGCTTGAGGCTTGACATTGCCGCCAGGTCACGCCTTACGTTATTTAGAACCTTGGTTATTAACAATCAATGGCATAGATGATGAGGTTTTTATGTTGTTGTATCATGTACTCAATTTCTTAACTATCACCGTGTTCATTTTATTGCTTAGTTCTAATAGAGTGTTTGAGTAATGGTCTAAATCTTTCATTTGTATGTTTCATGCTTGATAATTTTTTCTTAGTATGAGTAATGAACATGGTCGAACTTTCAGCAGATGAGTAATGGAATTGGTGAAATGGGGACCAAACAACGGTCGTCTATTAACTTCACAAAGGGAATATTTTGTACCGTAAATTCAGACCATCATAATATTCATAATTAACGAGATACTTATTAACCATGAAACATACAAATGAAAGATTTAGACAAGATTAACCCCACCCCCCAAATCATATTAAGCATGAAATGCATTAATTAATTTTGTCAGTCGATCGCCTCGAACAATTAGGAATCTCCCTCTATGCGCTGATTAGTCTTTTGACCTTAGTTGACAACCTAGATCTATTAATGGTTTTCCCTAAGTGTCGATTTATTAGTTACATGTCTCTTGTAACAAAAGAAAACAATATAAATCATAATTATACTGAAAACATTAATACTTCTGTTTTTAATAAAAAAACAGAAAATAAAAAGGATGTTTCTGAATGACAAATAAAACACCAAATGGAAACCATTCGTTGAAAATTAATTTTTGTTCCTTAAAATATAACATATTTCCAAATGAAAATAATTGCCGAATAAACCTATTCGTTGCCTATTTGTTGTGGAGAAAAACCAAAATAAATCATAATTATACCGAAAAAATGAAGATTTAATCGGGTTTGTAGATTGTTTGCCGAAAATAATTCATTGTTTGTTGGAATACATTGTGCCTTATTTTAAACATCGAAACAAACAAATCATTGCTCGCCATACTAATCGGCTCTTTAAATTAATTTCTAAAATAACTATTTGCACCCGTCGCTTGGCGCGGGTAGACAGCTAGTATATATATATATATATATATATATATATATATATATATATATATATATATATATATATATATATATATATAGGTTCAGGTTCATTTGAGACCATTCTAATTTTGTGAGACCGTGAGACCAAATCTAAAAATAATTTTAAAATGCAAAATAAATGGAAAAATCCAAAAATTCTTTTTTTAAATGTTATTTTCGGAACTTGAATTAACTAAAAAAAATATTAAAAAAATATAAAAAAAATAAAAATAAATAAAAAAAAATCCGTTTTTTTTTTGAAAAATACGTGAAATATTCTAAATAGAATATTTCACTGACATATTATAAAAAATAATTTTAAAATGCAAAATAAATGAAAAAATCTAAAAATTCTTTTTTTAAATATTATTTTCGGAACTTGAATTAACTAAAAAAAATAAAAAAAAATTAAAAAAAATAAAAAAAAAATTCTATTTTTTTTGAAAAATACGTGAAATATTCTAAATAGAATATTACACTGTACATATTCTAAAAATAATTTTAAAATGCAAAATAAATGGAAAAATCAAAAAATTCTTTTTTTAAATATTATTTTCGGAACATGAATTAACTAAAAAAATAAAATAAAAATAAAAAAAAATAAACAAATGCGTCTCACGGTCTCACAAAATATAAGTGGTCTCAAATGAACCTAACCCTATATATATATATATATATATATATATATATATATATATATATATATATATATATATATATATATATATATATATATATATATATATATATATATATATATATATAATCATTTTTGTTATCTCGTTCGGGACTTCAAAATGTTTATATTTGAAAACCACAAGACTCTGTTGCAAACGTTATTTGAGCCAATGGGGCGTTGGGCGTGTGCTCATTTGAGGCATGGATTACAACTTAGAGCTTTTTACTTTATAAATCGAAACAGACTTTTTTTTGTCATAAATACATATTAAGAAATTTATTTTTGTCAAAAAATGTTTAAGCCCGAAATGTAATTTCATATGACAATAAAATAGTTATAAAAAGAAACAAAAAATAGTTATAAACAAATAAAGGGACATTGAAATGGAATGTTTCTAACTTGATCAAATTGATAAACGGAGAAAATATTTGTTATTATTTTATTTCCTCTTGTGAATATCCATTCAAATAACATACATCCAAATTTACACGTGAAAATCATATTTTTCTAATAAAGAAAAGCATATTTTCCAAAATATTTTGGAACACTGATCGTTAAAAAGAATGTATTAACAAAATCCACCATTTTATCAAATTTCAAGAATGGAATATGTAATTTAACATAATATATTTATGTAAATTAGATTTGGTATTTGACACATGTCAATCTCTTATGAGTTTTGACACTTGTCATTTGAAATAATATTATCCACTTGTCAATTTTTGATTTGTTTCAATTTTTAAAATCAAAGTCATATATTTATATATATAAAGTATTAAATATCATATATATGATATGATATTAAATTGAAATAAATACGTTTTTTTTATTTTAAAGTTGTACATTAAAAAATATTTTCCGTTCACACTTTAATTTAATGTTTAATCTTTTTTTTAAATCAACTCGTGTATTACACGGGTCTCACACCTAGTTATATACTCTATGAAATATTTTTTTTAATTAATCAAGAGTACAACGCATATTTGAAACCATCTTCAGCCGGTAATATCATTTTTGTAGTAAAAATGTTGTAAAAGGTGGTGCTAATTATGACTCATTACATCATTTTTTACAACAAAAATACTCTAAAGTATAGTCTACTTTTATAGCCTATACATGTCTTTTAAATACTTATTATATTTATTAGCTTGTTGAAAAATGGGCTTGCATTTTTTTATGATAATAATAACTTAATAAATTATATTATTACATATAACCAAATAATAAATTATTCTTATATAATTAATTCAGATCAAGTTAACAACGCAAGACATAATATTGGGCTAGAGCACATTGATGCTAAAAATAATACAAAAAATAGGATTTGATGTTGGGTTAATGATCTTTTTTTTTAATAACAAGGGATAGTGGTTAGAATTAAGTAAAATTCGCAAACCTCCGATCAAAACTTAAGACTTTCGCTAAATAGACAAAGTCTCTACCAAGTGTGCTAGTTAATATGATTGACAATATATTTTATGGTATTTGATGTTATCATTTACAATGTTAAATTTTATATTAAATTTAGTATTGGTTGAAAATGTGTATTCTAAGATTAGTTTAGTACTTTAGTACAAATACCATATATAGGTTTAAATACATAATTATACAATCATGTTTCACTTTTATCGGTGTATATTATATATAAAACAAATCATACAGCCACGTTTAAATATATTTCGACTGTATACATTATTAATTTATTATAACCACCAACCTCTTAGATAATGATGGCATGGATCGTTTTATATCGTTTTACCATGTCCAATAAATATATTTTCAATTCAAAACAACATTCAACTTTATGAGTTAAACTGATAAAAACAAACAATATAATTATGAAAATATACATTTTAACAGTGTATCATATATATTCCATTACGTACTTAAATTCAGAAGCAGTGTACGACTTAATAAGTACAAATATACCATTTTCCAGCTTTATCAAAATAGAAAGATGAGACATCTTTAGCTTAAATTAACAAAGCTAGAGCATGCTACAACTCGTCATGCACAATGTACAAACGAATACGACATCAGCTCTTTTGTTTGGGTCCACTTGATTTCAGAATATTGTACAACTGAGAAACACAGTACAATTATTTGTTTTGCACGGGTCATTTTAGCTTTTGGGAATATGATTTGCATATAATAAGACTAGGACCATTTCAAACTGAAATGTACAATCTTTGCTTCACAAAATACAACTCAGTCTAACTTTATCGACATTTAGTTACCCTACCTCTACAATTAGTAATTACCCACTTTACAACTTGTAATGCATGCAGTACAAATCAATATAGCGTTATCAAATATTGTTGGAAATGGAATGGGTCTCTTTGATCCCAAAAAGCCAAAACAATGTACAACAATAAAAGCACGATGTGATAAAAGTACCATAACAATATATAACTTTTACTGCATAAGATACAAGTCAATACATAATGTTCAAGATTCAATCATTTTTGCCCTAGGAAAAGTAATTCCCACTTACAAAGATAAACAAAACTTCAAACATCATTCATAATAATCGACATACAAGAAAAGTTTTTTAAGTACTTAGAAACAAGCGGTTTCTAGCAAGTAATGTAATGTTATATCTTTCTAAACTTATTTTTTTTAGCAGAGACTTGACAGATAAAAGTCTAAATAGACATTTAGACTTTTTATCAGTATTGTCAAGTGTCTACTAAAAATATTCTTTTATAAATAAGTTGAGACGAATATAACATTACTCTTTCGGAAACCCCTCAAACCCAACCATTACTATAGTTCTCATTAAACCCTTCATAAAACCTAAGTTCTAACCTCCCTCCAACCCTATCTTCATCATCATCATCATCAATATCATCATCATCATCCCATAGCCCATCATCCAAACTCGCATAATCATAAAACGAATCGGTATCCGAATAATCCGAGCAACTATGACCTTCAAACTGATCCACAACATGTGGGCCCAACACCTTAACCATTACAGCCCTCTTATCCAGCCAATCTTGATCAAGTTTCACATCCCAACACCCTCTAACATCCAAGAACTCAAGCTCCTTACACTTCTCAATGATCTCCACAATGTTCTTGGTGTCAACACAGTTATATGCCATTTCAAGGTGCTTCAGTTTGGACATGGTGGCGGCAATTGCCACCGCCTCCTCCGCCTGCGGCCGCCGCTCTTGGATGTCAATCGGATGCATGTTTCGCCGGAATCCCACCAGAGACTTGCAGGATTTTCCGATAGCAGACAGTGCACGTGCACTAATCTTGCGACAGTAGCTTAAGTCCATGAAGGTTACAGCCAATAGCTTTGTAGATATTTGTTCCACAATCGTATCACTGATGTTACATCTTGGGATTTGGAGTGTTTGTAGCGATCGACAACTGGGGTGCCCAAGACAAAGAAAAATCAGCAATTGAGAGTTGTTAGCGTTATTATGATTATCGTAGCTACTATTGTACTTGAAAAAAGCTTTAATCACAATAATGGTCCCTAGACTATATATAAATACAATAATAGCTTAGAATGATAAAGAACACGGATAAGGAAGCCAAAGGTTTAACAGAATATTGTACTCGCGAGAAATCAGTGTACTTTACACGCCTAAACATGAAAAAGAGAGAAAAACGACAAGAATAGTCCCTAGACTTGTATAAATACAATAATAGCTATAATGATGCTAATCGATGAGGTGTATTTGGCAAATTCTGACTTTTATAGAAAGTAATATATGAAATTAAAGGTAAGATACTACTACCCTTGATGTCGGTTTTGTTACAGCTAGTATCAAACTTATTACGAGTATTTGAGTAGATATAGGCTACATAAATACTAAATAAGTTAATCGCAATAAATACAAAAATCAATTTTAAATCTCACGTTCAAACACATGTAAATTTTAAAGTATGAAGAGAGAGAGAGAGAGAGAGGGTTTATGTGGCTTACTGATCTGCGAGAAATGAGAAAGTGAGATCATTGAGGATGCCGGAGACAGTGATCTCCCGGAGGGCGCCACCACTTCTGGTAACAAGGAGTCGGAGCATATGGTCAATGTGATCAGGGTTTGACCGATAGCTCCAGTCAAGAATGTTGATGTTTTGCCAACAGTAAGGACCCAACACTGCTTGATTCCATGATTTGCAGACTCTTGGAACGATTGTGAGAGTTTCTTGAAGAGAAAGGTTGCTGAAGATCAAACCAAGTGCATCGGGCAACAGATCTGCCCAGTTCCTATAATTCACCCCTGCTTCCATTTCTTACGTCCCCTGAAGAAAGAAAAAAGATCGATTGATTCAATGGAAGGGTTCCCACTTCCCAAAGTCAAATTTAATAAGTTCAAAATACTAAATTCTCACTCAAGATATTAGCTTTTTAGCTGATTTTCTTTCTGTTACGTCACTATTTAATGAGTTTAAACTGGGATTTTGATGGTTTAGTTTATAAACAAAGGAAATCTGAAAATTTTCAAATTCAAGATTATTTCATTTGACCTTCGCAGTCAAAGGTGGTTAAGACAGGAAGCGTTCTTGAACTTTCCAGTTTGTGGAGAAAGAAGATGGGATTTTTGAAAACAAGTTAATCCAGAAAGATGTGTACAAGAAATTCACAAGCATTTTTGAGTTGATAAGTCAAAAAGGTCAAATCTTGACGTGTGTTTTCAAAGAGCTCAGATCGAAGAGTAGTTGGTGGCCAAAAGTCAAGTGACTAATCAAAGCTAGACGAAGACTAGGGCTTTGACAACATGAGGTTTATATAAATTTTCTTGATTTGTTTAATAAAATACCCAATTAAAGAATAGAAATTTGACAAGAGTCGAGTGACTACCAGAAAATGGATTATTTAGACATAAATCAGAATAAAAAACCCCAACTTTAAGAACGAAAGATGGATTCACACATGAGATCTTGAAAAAGAACCAACCTTTTTACCAAATCAAGCACAAAAAGTGAGTTTTGATGCTAACAACCCTCCTTATTTGATGAAATTCAACTCAAGAATCATGAATCAAGGAAAAGCAAGTGAAGTGAAAAGACATTTCCATCCCCAGTCACACCCATCTCAAATCTCAAATACCCACAAATTTCCTTCAATCAAAACCACAAAAATCAAAACTAAATGAACCCCCCATTTCAAAATCCAATGCCATCTTCAAATCAAATTTTCAAAAGAAGGTGAAAAAAAAAGAATATAGAGATACCCAGTTGAGATTTGTACGCAATGTTCTCACTTCCCATTAAATGAAGCAACAAAACCAGATTTCGATCATAATCAAGAACCGAAAAAGCATAAAAAAAAACTACAAGATATGTTACCTTAACAAATAGAATGTGTCTGGTTTCTTTGGTTCAAAGGTCTATATAACGGATCAAACACCAAATAATCTGCCAGATTCCATGGCGTTTTCTTGCACGGAACAGAGAGAGAGAGAGAGAGAGAGAGAGAGAGAGAGAGAGAGTTACAAGAAAACCAGAGATGGAAATGCAATAAAAGCAGGAGAAACAAAGAAGTGAAAGAAATAACAAAGTCACAAAAAGTAAAAAGGCTGTATATTTGTATTTGTATTTGTGGCTTGTGAGGATAGAAGAAGTTTACTACTTGCTATTGTATTTTAGTGAGTGAATGCTCCTAAAGAAAATTGTTCTTCTCAGAGAGGAGTAGGTGGTGGTTTTATTGAGCTTTTACTATTTCCAGATCAACAATCTTGAAACCTAGAGTAATGTACAAGCACCAATGCATGTTGCACAAGTTATGATATAAACAGTTTCCTGTTTTTAGGAATCTGGGTTGTTGAGAAAGGAATTACCTAAATGAGATAGTAGGGTGGAGTGTCAAACAAAGTCATCAAATGCTTGTTTCAAGGCGAGAGGGAGGTTAGCTTTTGTGTGTGTCAATTTAATTATTGTGAAACTTTTGACAATTTTCAAACAAAAGTTATGTTTTGACTATTTATAGTCAAATCTAGCATTTATGTTCATTTTGGTTTTACAAACTTCACACCAATGCTTATCTTCTTTGGTATTCTAACAAATCTGGACAACAAATTTCCATTCACCGAAATTGTCATATGAAAATATATTATCTTTTTCATTTTGAGCATGAAATTAATAAGAGTTTATACTTTATACAATTAACTGATTATAGGATGGTTATGTACAAATTTTGTGAACTTCAAATGTTAAGGTGATTTTTGACATGACCGTGTTTTCGATTTAGTTGAACTAATATGAACGTCTATCAAATAAAATATAACAATTTCTTATTTGGTTGTGCATTAAAACTTTAATAATAAAATTTCTTATGAGAATATCCAAGTTAAAGTTATGTAACTGATTTTTATTAATATTACAAATAATTGATCCAAACGAGCTAGGTTTGTTATTAAAAAAAGGACAGCTTCTCAATTCTTCAACATTTTGGCGAACCACTACTATGTGTCACCTCATTTTTGACATATTTTTTACATAATTCTTCAGCATCTTAGAATATATGGGTGGTTTCAACAATAATTCTATTATATTTGGGTAAACAAATTAATTTATATAAAAACTAAAATAATTACTGTATTAACTTGAACTGAAAATTACAAATTAAACATTAGAAAATAAAATATATAAATTAATATTACAAAACATAAAATATATAAAAATAAAACCTATATATATTATACTTTTGTGAAGTCCATTATTTGACATTTAACGTGCATTTGTTTTCATCTAAGTCACATCTTTTATTTGGAATTTCATATCACTAGATATTTCATATTTTTTTTTTTTTTGCAATGTTCAAGTATTGATCCAAAGTATTTTTTAAGTTGCCGAGCTCATTTGTTAGTTGATCTATATCACTTGAACTACTAACGACCCTTAGCCCCTTCATTTTGTTTGGTTTCTTCCCATTGCACGGTTAGGTCTTGGAACCTCAATAGGGTCATTTTCTATTGAGGTCTAACCCGACATGCATATTCGATGATTGGCTATGGATGGTTTCATATGTTTTGGTTCATCTAAAACCATTAGTATATCCGTAGTATTTACTTCACCCTATTTTTTAGACTCCTTCACAATATTCCAAAACTCCAAAAAAATTGAAATGCTCCATTTATCAGGCCGATAAACTTCTAGAGTTTTATTCAATATTGTTGCATCATTTTCACCACTTTGTCACTCTGTGTTTTATGTTCATAAATATGACATTAAACTTCATGACAACTTTGTTGGTGTTCTTACACTTCGAGTAAATTTGATATTTTTGTTGGAAAAAAGTGGCCAAGGTCATTAACTATTGCTAATATTTATAATAATAGTAAGGTTATTTTGCGTTGGCCTCAATACCCAAATTGAGATGAATAAATAAAAGATAAAACTTTTTATTAATTATTATGGTTTAATAATTAATTAGAGACTAATTGGAAAATATTTTGGGAATTAATTAACAGTTTAATTAATTAAAAGGTTGAATATTCATTATTCAATAGTTGATTAATCAGGAATGTTCCAGAACCGATAAGGGATCTAGGGTTGGACGAAAACTCCTTATCCCATAATAATTGCTCTTAGAAATTTCCATTCTGAAATCATGGAAGGTGGAGATTTCTAAACTCAAAATCATATCGTTAGGTGATGATGGCTATTTTTTCAAGACCAAATTGTACCTGTTCAACTTTCAAATATTTAAAGGTTGTGATTTCTGTTCAAGTCCTGCTATAAATTCAAACTTGATTACGCTTATTTCTTTACTTGCAATCTTTGGAGGTCCTTTAATCCTTTAGGTAAGATTTCCATATATCCTTCTCCAAACTATAATTCAGTTCTATCTTTGTTGTCTGCTTGTTAGTGTTTATGTGTGTGTGTGTATATGTATGTGTGTATACACACTGTAACGTCTACAGATTTGGGTTAGTCAATTAAATAGAATAAGCTATATAACCGACTTTTTATAGAATATTATTTATGACAAATAAACTAAACCAACGTTATAGTATATGTGACAAGGGTTCTTTACATAAAAAGAACGTTGAAATCT
Source organism: Lactuca serriola (assembly GCF_051521515.1). Lineage (NCBI taxonomy): Eukaryota > Viridiplantae > Streptophyta > Magnoliopsida > Asterales > Asteraceae > Lactuca > Lactuca serriola. The sequence goes on from NC_136408.1 coordinate 4,155,803, forward strand.
GACTTTGCATGAAGAAGTTATGCTTCTTCGAAGATTCACAGTTAAACCGACACGGTTCTACATATCGTAGAAAGTGAATTTTCGATAGATTACTTTTTAGCCTAAGTGATCTAAATGAATGTCATTGTAATCGTTAAATCGAGAGGGCGTGCATACATGGAATGTCCAAATCTGAATTCGTAAAAGGAAGTTATGATTTTTCGAAGTTTCAGGGCAACAATATACGAATAAAAAACCGAAGTAGAGATCGGTTGATTGTTATGAAAAACAATATAAAAGAGATTTGAAGATCTCCTCCATATGGTTTCATCAATATAAAGATAGTCGAGAACGAATATCATATGAGAATGTTATGAATTTTTAACGGACTTTAACAGCCTAATTCTGTTAAAAATATAGCTTTAAAAATAAATTCAAAATTAGCCAATAGACTCTAAATGAAAGTTGTAGATATCGACGAGAGCTTTACGGGGATATAGAGAACGTCGAAAACGAAGCTAGTGTGAAGAAGTTACGACATTTTGAAAATAAGAAAATTCGTGCGTGCAAAGTGCGCTACGCATACTGATGACGTGGCACCACAAGAGGGCGCCACGTGGCATAGTCAGGAGGGAGCGACTTCCCCGAGAGAATCGTCGACATGGCCCCACAATAACGCGACACGTGACTCCATAAGAGTGTGACACGTGTCTCCTTCTAGAAGGGGATAAGGTGGGCGAACGACAAAGCAACACCTAGTAGAAGCCCAATGGAGCCACCCATGACCTAGTGTGTGGTGTGTATACCTAGAGTGTGTGGCGTGCAAGGGTTTTTGGGTATAAATAGTCGGCTTCGTATATGCTTTCACCTCCACACCCTACGCACTTTCTCTCTCGAGCGATCTTACCTTTTAAGCCATTTTTCTCTCGTTTCTGACCTATGGCAAAGCCCTCCGGCACCCCAGAGTACTCAACTGAGTAATAGCCTTCGAGTAGGAGATCCCGAGTCAATATTCTGCCCGCTTAGATTCCATTTTTCATCAAAAACCTCTATAAGTTAAGCTACACTCAGTTCATGTTAAGTGTAATTTTTAATTATACTCATAGTCATTATTATGAATCTAAAATTAAGGTTTATCAATAATTCAAAATCGTTATACTAATTTATCTACTTATGAGAAAGGTGTCTTGAATGGTCACATTGGCTTGGTTGTTGGATTTCAGAATAGCTATTATGCCGAAATGATCATGCCTCCCAACTGTCATGTCTAGCTGATCCTTGTTTGATAGATCTTGATGTAGACATTGGGATTAGTGAGGATCTAGACTCTTATTATTCTCAAGGATTATTAGACTAAAATTTTGTATTAATATTACTTAAGTCACATCAAGGAATATCTAAGGTGTTACGCGAAACGCTGCTTGGATCACCACCAGTCACCCACCTAAGTCAAGTGACTGCATAGTGTCTTTCATGAACATGATTTAATATAAGTATTAATTAAGATATTAAATATTTGATGGAAGTCCTATGTGAATTATGTGCTTATTTTTCAGATTATATATATATATATATATATATATATATATATATATATAATGTGTGTATGCTATGTGTGTCTGTGTGAACCAGATATGGTTCTATTGTATGTTAGGATATATGGATAGTATTATATAATGATATTAAGAGTAGAATCATTGAGAAGATAAATGACTAATAATACCTAATACTCTTATGTAATAATATACATTAAGATAGGTTAGTGTCACCCAAGAATAGAGTTGGTATTAAAAGTTGGTTGCATGCATTGTAATATAGTCTAGGGATAAAATTTGACTTTTGGAAGATACCTAGCTCAATTAAGTTTGATATTAGGTAGTCTCATTAGGAGAATGTGCATAATCTAGGAATGGAGAGTTAACTTCTGTTCCATGACACTATCAGGTGTCGATATACGGTAGCTCCGTACGGGATAACTAGAAACGGTGGGTTCCGATTAGGCAACTGTTAGCGGTATGTATGGTCACCCTACAGAGTAGGTGACACCATTTGATCATTCTCGACGATCTTGTCAATTACATTGCTAATGTGAGCTCATTGCTCACAGACGTAGATGAATTGGAAAACCATATTCATCAAATACTCTGAAGGCCCATAAGCCTTTAAGACTTACACTGGCAAAGGAATCCCCTAGCTGTGTAGTCAGTTTTTTAACTGTAACACCGGGAATTTCAAAATAATTTTTCGCAAAATATAAAAACGTTTTTCATTTAATTTTCATAAAACATCAAGTATAAAACTCCAATTCGCATCATACAAAATCCCAAGATCACATATAAAGATCTCATGCGTGTGTACAGATCAAGCCGACGCCTTCCCACGGTCATCACTAGTACCTGAAACAACAACACTAACACTGTAAGCACAAAGCTTAGTGAGTTCCCCAAAATACCACACATAACACATATTAGCCACTCGAGGCTATAACTCTGTGGGTCCGTAGACCCTACTATGTGAACCCACTGGTTCTAACTCTGGGAACCTTCCGGTTCCAACTCTATAAGCATGCACAACATAAATCACATAGACATCATGCAGTACAACACATAACATACATATAACATACACATACTCTGTCACATAACCCTGATTACCTACTCAAGGTAAAGTATAGTGAGAAGACTCACCTCGTATATCTCGATAACTCGCGAATCCTGGAAATCACTCGTGCTCGATCCTCCGAGCTATAATCCTCCTATAACATCATATATCTCTAATTAACACTTTTACCACTAAGGTTGACTACCCCTATCAAGTCAACACTGGTCAACTCTGGTCAACGGTCAACTTTGACCGGACTCGGCGAGTGCACTAGAGAGACTCGGCGAGTCTAAACGTTTTCACCAACTCTCTAGGATTCTCTTTTGACACGTCGAGTACTCCCCTGACTCGACGAGTTCCACCTGGCATGAATTGCGGGGCAACCACGACTCAACTCGCCGAGTCTCAAGAACAACTCGGCGAGTTCCAGCTCGACTCAGTCCACCTGTCAACCCTCTCTAACTCTCCCTGACTCACTGAGTCAACCCATAACTCGGCAGGACCACTCACCGAGTGGTTAAGGAAAATCTTCATGCTACTCGCCGAGTCTGTTCTTCAGACTCGGCGAGTCCATGCCATGCATCAACTCAATCTCGCTTCTGAGGTCAGATCCGCTCTATCCACTCATAGATCTGGCCCTCCTAAGCTCATTCATCACGTAAAGTCACAGTCTTGGCTACCATGCAACGCTTACAAGCTCCTTTTGAAGAAATGGCCTCTAAAATGGCAACCTAAGTCTCCAAACCAAAAGGAAGGACATACAACATGACATTAAGGACTCTCTGGACCTACTAAGGTCCAGATCTAAGCACCATATCCCCATGGGACCTCTCACACTTCAAATACAAAGCAAATAAGGCATGAAGAAACCCTAGATTTGACCATATCAACAAAAACACGAGAATAAGTTCTGAATGATACCTCAAGAAGCTTCCTCTGACGAAATGGAAGTAGATCCAAGCTCCCCAACTCTTCTAGCTTGACTTTCCCCTTCCTTTCTTGCAAACACACACAAAATTGATGAATAATGGCCTCTTATCTTACTCACAAGAACCCTCAGCTGATTTGGTGCTCTCAAGGTCAAGGTAGCCGCAATGAAGGGCCATAAGGTCCTTTAAATAGGGCTTAGGACTGGGAAATTAGGGTTTCATTAAACAGCGCGGACTCGCCGAGTCCAGGCGCTAACCCGCGTCCAGAACCACGATCCTACTCGGCGAGTTTGAGCTCCAACTTGCCGAGTCCCCTCACAAAACACCAAAAATATATGCATAAAAGATACCTGGAAATTTGGGTTGTTACATTAACGGTTCATCAAGCGAGATAATTTATCCCTTATAATCTTGGACTAGGATATGTGAGCATCAGTAGGAATAGATATGTAGTAATGTAAGCCAATATGTAATTAGTATGGTAACAGTTGGTTTTGCGGGTTTGATAATTAAAGAATATTATCATATCAATATCGTGGGATTGAAATCCCTATGTATCTCACCAGGTTTCCCCAACATGATCCACTCAATTTATATGCATCATAGGTATCAAGACATAAACTAATGGAACTTTATTAAGACACCGAGTGATTAAGAGACAACCCACAATAGTCTTCAGGACCATCAGGCCTTTACACTATAACTTATGTATTTGTATTGATTATAACATCCTTAGGGTTTTAACATTTTGGAAACAAAACATTTGTAATCAAAATGATCTTTTGTACCAGGATTTTCTGCAAATATAATTAAATGATTTTAAAATCGTAAAGAAAAGTTTTAATTGGTTCTAAAAATTAGAGCATGTCACGGTTGGTATTAGAGCATTAGTTTAAGCGAACTAGAAATTTGTATGATTTCTATACTTAAACTTAGGAGTTAAGCAATGATGGTGATGTGTGTGTCTAGGATAGTTTAGGTTGTATAACTGAATAGAGACAAACACTAAGATATTTTAGGGTATAGGTATTAAAGTATATTAAGTGCAAAATAAGATTTAATATATATCATAACATAGGTTAAATACCTGATTTATTATAACATGCACTAGCTTACTTTAGGATAAGATGCCTAATTTGCTTTTATGTGCCAAATGAATTGTAGTTTAGCATGCCTTAGATTGCCATCTAGGTTGCTGTTATTAGATTTAAGGTCTGTTATCGTCCTAGTATTAGGAAATTTTATGTGTTCAGGTTTCTAAACGTTTAACTGCGGTATTAGAACTAACACATAACTTTTCGGAGTAATAAGGAGGATTTCTCGTCTAAATCTTCCCTATATATATTCTCGTCTCGGTACATTGAATTTCTGCTTGGGTATATAGAACGTCATGACCATCACAACGAGCGGTAGATTTGTTGCAAACGACGGAGGTCCAACACTTCACAACGTCGAAACGAGAGTTGCTCAAATCCCGATGAATGAAGCCTGTACCATGACGTAAGAAGAAGTCAAACAACGAGTCTGGGAGAAACCAGAGAGGGAAATGGTGCAACCAGTGAAAGAAGAGGCATTTTGGTGACTGTGATTTGTTTAACACCATTGATGAAGATACCTCCAATCCGCGTATAAATATTCAATAGAACAATGTTTGGTTCAATCCAAATATCTACGCTTATCCTGAAGGTCTTCAAATGTTAGTTCATTTTTTGAACGATTTTGTTCTTCATCATACTTTATCTTCCTCGTTTGCAATACCGATGCAATGACTTTCATTGGCATGTTCCATGGTTGTGTACAACAAGAGTCATGAGGTAATCACGTTCAAATGGAAACAAAGAGGAAGAAGAATTTGTTTAAGAAGAAGTTTACTCAAATTCTAAAATTGGAAGTCGACGGACCATTTAAAGTTCCTTCTTTTGATCAGTTACTTGCTATGTTGAATGAGATGGGGTATTCTCCTTAAATTACACTAATCGGTGATATTACGAAGTCGAAATTACCATCTCTATGGAGTTTCTTTTGGGGTGATAATTCGTTGTTTGACTAGAAGGAATTCTAGATTGCATAAGGCAAAGCTTTAGTTGTATTCAATTTTAGGAGGCTTATACTACAATATCAAGGTTGATTATGATTCACTTCTTTGGGATGAGTTAACAACACACACCGATCATTCTAAGAAGAGGAAGGAGATAACAAGTGCATGATTTTGGAGTTTAATTTTAAATGAAGTGTATCAACAAGCCGGTATACTAATTTCACTAGATGCCAAAGTAGCTGAGTTTTTTCATATTCAATTTCCTAAGTTGTTGGTTGATAATCCAAAAGATTTTCCTTCTATTGGACGGATTCCAGAAGCAATGTTGAATTTAGTTCTTGTGTCGAACCATGTATTGATTCAATATAGGGAGATGATGGTTGAATTTTCTCGTGTTCCTACTCCAAAGAAATCCAAGGCAAGTTTGAATGAAGTGGTTATAAAAGAACCAACAAGTGAGGAGCAACTGCATAGGAAAATGAAAGCAACTGGAGTCTTAAAAACGTTTTCCAACAAAAATTTAGCAACAAATCCATTACCTTGAAGATTTAGGAAGATGATAGTTGAACATGATAATGTTGTTCACGAGGCTATAGAAGAAAATGAGGAGACAGATATCGAGTATATGGCTCAAGGTCCATCTCTACAGTATATAAGGGTAACATATGTTGATGATGTTGACCACATCATGAATGAGGTATTTCCATTAATTCCTACTCACGTTTCACCACCAAGGATTTCCACTATCAAATCTCCTACAGAGGAGACAAACAATTTGGATATCCATGTGAACACATCTAACGTGGACACAAATATCTTGAATGTTGAAACACCTTCGACATCAGCTCCAGTGTCAACTATTATTACTCCACCAGAGGTTGTTACTATTAAATCCAATACAGAGGAGATTAGGAATCTCAACATCTCTAAGCACACATCTAATGTGGTCTCATATGTCAATATTGGTGAGACTATTACCATTGATCCTTAGACATTACTTCCGCCACCAACTTCACCAGTTTTCACATCCATTGTTCAAACCTCTACTGTTCCAACTCATTCAAAAACTTTTGATGAGATTCTTTGTCAACCAATCGCAACCTTGTTCTCATCCCAATCCACTGATCCTTCACATGATCATGGGTTTAACAATTCTCAACAATTAGATGATGATGGAGAAGGATTTGATTTGGAGCTCTTATTTTCGATCTTGATGAGGATGATATCGCAGATGAAGCGATAATATTCGAGAAGCAATACAAGATCTTCAAGTACAAGATGAATATGATATTATAGTTTCTAAATGATTCTTCTGCAAACACTTCTTCATTTGTCAGCAAAGAAGAAGTGGCTTCCTTATTGTTGTCTCAATAGTCGAAGCTAAAAGGCATTGTAAAAGAAGTTGTGGTTGATATTCAGGTCCGACTATATGATAATTGGAGATCTTTCAATTTTGAAGTCTCTGAAGAGAAATATGTTGCAAGGGAGCAACATGAGTTAATTAAGCAGCGCTTATCGAACTTCAAGGAGTTGATTGAACTGAAAGTTCAAAGCGCTCAAGATCTTATTACATTAGAAGTAAAAAAGATTGATGAAATATTCTTTCGTGTACAAAAGAATGTTGATTGTTTGCTATCAGCTATCAGAACATTAGCAGAAGAAAGTTGAGCTAGAGAAAAATGATGGTTCTAATGTTGTTGTGTTCAAAGGGTTTGAGACTTCCCTTAATACCTTTCAGGAATAAATCTCGAAGTTTGCAGCTAATTCGACATCTTCGATGTCTAATGCACAACTTTCCAAGGTTGTATCTTCGATAGAAGCTTCTTTCAAATCTCAGCTTGCACCTATTTTGGATTTGGTGTTGCGACTTCCCACAAATGCTCCACGTGCTTCGCATGTGTCATAAGTGGGAGATAAGGGTGTGTCGTCGAACGTGAGAGGAGAAGATAAAGGGAAAGTTGTTGGGGAAGGTATTTTCTCATTCAAATCCAATTGTTAGGATGCAAACCCAATCCCACATCGGTAAAAGGATAAACTATATGCTAACATATAAGGCAATAGGTAATTCCTTCTACGGTTCTACCATCAATTGGTTTTAGAAAATGGAGCCTCATTATTCTTCTATGTTGAGCATGGTTGGGTTAGTCGCGATCCTAACAAGTTGTATCAGAGCGACGGTCGTAGCCTAAATGATGTGGTCGGTGCAGGTGGCGTAATCCCTAGTAATTTCCAATCCAACAAAGTCGATCCTGAAGCCTTGTATCAAATGTCTACCTGATGGCCCCAAGTCAGGTGAGCATGTCCCCAAAGTATCAGTGGTATGAAAAAGGATTTGATTTGATGAACAGTCATTGAAGGGGAGGCCAAAAGGGGAACTTGGGTTTGAGAGGATGATTGTTGGGCTATTCGCGATCCTAACACCAATCCGTATTCCAAGAAAACATGTTCAGACAATGGCAACAACCATAACCTCAAGTGCAGCTGTAAATCCAAATATCGAAGTTGATGTGAGTAAGATACAGTCGAAGAAGGGCTTAACCATCAATGAAGGTATTTCTTCGATAGTCAATCCAATAAGCACAACAAGCAAAGACAAAGGCAAAGGTGTTGATTTTCGAGATAGTTTAAACATTTGTAAACTTATGCTCAAACTAAGGGGGTATGTTAGTTTATATATTTTTTTATATATTTATGTAGTGTAGGGACCATATTGTAACTTTATTACATATAAATATACTACAATACACCGTTCATATTATAGGAGACTTTTCAACAATTAACACTTCCAACCAAATTGAATATGAAATTTGATTCCAATTTTATTTCGTGTTAACCATGACCGGTCTCGATGAATTAAATATCCTCAAACGCCCAAAACAAACCACAAAAAATTCTTATCGTTATTATAAGTTTTTATTTTTAAATAAGTATAATAAAACAATTAGGTCATGTATGTTGCCTACCCTCTCTCCGTCAACGTCATGGTGTCAACCAAAGAGACTATGGATCTAACTCCTAACATATTCCAATTATTTGACACATTTCAAATCCTTCGTAAACATATTCTATCGAACCAAACACGGCCTAAATTTTGCAATTTGAAAAATAAAAATATGGGTTTTTGGACACCTATTCGGCTATTGGAACTTGGTATTTGGTTAGTGCCGCTGGGCCAATTTTCGTAAAGGTTATTTCGTTAAACTATTTGCTACCGTCCACAATCCACATGCCTTCAATTTTGTTCGGCGTTTTTCATGTTTATCTATTTTGAAGTTTGAACTATAATTTTTGTAATACTATACTATTATTTATTTAATTTAAATTAATCTAATCACCATTCATTTTTTTTAAGTTTAAAGAAACATTATTGATTTAAACCTTTAACTAATGAGAAAGTTGATGGAAATACATCATATGCGAAAAACTGAAAGTTTTGTAGGATATTATTGGTTAATGATTTTCTGTAATTGAACAAGAAATAATTATGAACTTGAAAAAATATTCAGAGATGCTATTCTTCTTAATTGATGCATTTACACTATTGTTTGTTCTTGATATTATGATAAATGGCAATTAAATGCATTTACATTGTTTTAGTTTTTTTTAAATGGTAAATCTAAACCAATTCCGTCTGAAACTTAAACACTCGATCTCAAAAATTAATTATACAGCTGAGTTAGAAACGTTTTGGTTATAAACTATATACGTTAAACAAAATTTTTGTTTTTCTTAGTTGACTAGTGGGCTTGGGTTGGTGTAAAGTGGGCTTCGGGCCCAAGACGTCATTCTTAGATCTTCTTCACTTAATAAAAAATATCACAAGTTCAGGCCCAAGACGTCTTTCTTAGAGCTTCTTCACTTAATAAAAAATATCAAAAAGTTCAAATCCAAAGGTTGAAATTACTTTATATAGTCAACGGGTTGGTTATTTGGTTCGTTTAGAAAGCTAGGAAGGAAGTCATTTTTCCGGAGGAAATATAAACTTTGAACAATTTGGCGGATGAAATGTTACTATAATCTTTGTCATGGGCAATCACCTATTCTTGTATGTAATATGTGGTGTCTTTTAACTTTGGATTGTAACTTTGTAACTCTCTTTATATATCTTCCACCGTTCTAAAAGAAAAAACTATTAAAATTAACAAATTAGAGCCGTCATTCTTAACATTTTTATATTTTAAACACAAACAACATAATCTTAAATTATTTGTTTATTAAATCATATTGTTTTTATTTTTATTTATTACAATATTGTACTATGTAAAATTTCACCAACTATGATAATTTCATTTGAATACATATAAGTGAATATATTTTTTCAAATATAATATTTTAATAAGATTATTGAAATTATAATTTTGATAACCGAAAACTTATAATGTAAACGACAATTATTAGTTTTCAAAAAGATCAAATAGTGTGTAAACAATATTCCTTCTGTTTCAAAATTATTGTCCACAGACAAAACATTAATTTTCATTAACTTTATCCAGTAATATGATAATTTTACCGTTTTTTGTATTTAATTCCATCATTAAATATTTTGGTTGGTTAAGTAGTAATTATGAACATTTCGGTAAAAATGATATTTATTTTAAGAAATAGACAATTATTTTGGGAAAACTCAAAAAGGAATATGGACTATAAATAAATATCACTCGTATATTTTTATGTATTTCTTTTCTCTTATTACAAGGAAATAAATAAATAAATAAAAACACCCCAAAATAATAAGGATAGATGTTAAGGACAAACGTTTTAGTTTAAAATTGATAATATAAAGATTTTGTTTTGGGGGGTATAAAATGTCAATATGGGAAACTTGAGGGTAGAAAGTGAAATTTATGGAGTTATTAGGCTTGGATCAGATCTAAGAGAACGAGGGGAGGTTTCCTTTCTAGGTTTATATTAATCCATGTATTTAAGCTCTAGAAAAAATCTCTAAAGTTCACCAGAGTTAGGAAAGAAAAAGAAAAAAAGAGAAACCTGGAAGGGGAAGCGCTGCTCACCGAAAAAGAGGAGAGAGAAGGAAGAGAAAAAGAGTCTAGTGTTATGTAAGTACATTCCTAATGTCAATCTCCTCCTTTCTTTTTGTTTTTTCTTTTTGTCTTTTAACCCATCACCACCACTGACCACTAGTGGTGGGAGGCGTCACCTTCCGCTACCACATGCCTCTAGTTGAGGGTGGTTGTAGGTGGTGGTTGGTTCTTGGTTGTTGAATCCATGTTATTTGTCCTCCATTTGAGGTTTTATAGGTTAAAGTCCATTATAGAAATGTACTTTTGTTTTGGTGGTGCTGACCACCATCACACCACTATCGAACCACCAACAGGTGATGGTACTGTGGAGGATCTGAAACGACCCAAAAATACGACCCAAAAATTTCTTTTTCAACATAACCAAAACCATAATTTGAGTGTCATATCATGAAACCATACATAATGCATCTCAAAATAATAAACCACAGTTCGGAAAACTGTATCATATCCATGACATATAAAAATCAGGAACTAAATCAACTCCCAGGATGAAAGCTGAAGTTGTGGTGTGTGCAATGCCATCAACCCAAGCTCCCCCTTCTGCTAGCGGAAGTACCTGAAACCAAAACTGAAACTGTAAGCACGAAGCTTAGTGAGCTCCCCCAAATTACCACATACCATACAATAATATATATATATATATATATATATATATATATATATATATATATATATATATATATATATATCAAGCACATACTGGGGCCTTGCCCCCCTCCATCGGACCGAAGTCCGAAGCTGACTGACCGGGACCTTGTCCCCTACATCGGACCGCAATCCGAAGCTCACATTAGACCGAGTCCGAAGCTGACTGGGACCTTGTCCCCTACATCAAACCTGAGTCCGAAGCTGACATCGAACCGGAGTCCGAAGCTGACCGGGACCTTGTCCTCTACATCGAACCTGAGTCCGAAGCTGACATCGGACCGAAGTCCGAAGCTAACTGATCATAACATAACGTATCACTTAGCATGAACACACATAATCCTGTTTGAGCCACGAAGGCTTCAAACATGCTAACTACTGCGTCGGATAAAGATCTGGATACTACTGCTAGCTAAACGGGCCGGCATTGTGGCCTTAGACCCGCTACTACTGAAAAGGAACTCACCTCGTGAATAGGCTGCTGAGTGAATAGCTCTGAGGGCTAACTGCTGCTGCTCCGGTATCTCCCCGGCTACAAGTCCATAAACATACTAAATCAAATACTAAACACTGCACTGGGTAAAATGACTCTTTTACCCCCCAGATCAAAGTCAACTCTCAGACAAAGTCAACTCTCGGTCAAAGTCAACCCATAGTTGACCTGACTCGCCGAGTTGGGCCGCCAACTCGCCGAGTCCCTATCCTCACTCCTCGACTCAACTCGCTGCTACTCGTCGAGTATGGCATCGACTCGACGAGTACTCTCCCGATCCAAGAACTCAGACAATCTTCATCCGACTCGCCGAGTCATATGAACAACTCGACGAGTTGTTCTTGAGCTTAAGAAGATTGCCTTGGACTCGCCGAGTTGTATGAACAACTCGCCGAGTCCCTCCATCACTGAGTCTACTCTCAACTCGCTGAGTCCACTCTCTAACTCACTGGATCCACTCGACACTGCTAAAAATGAAGGAATCGGGAACTCGCGACCCAACTCGCCGAGTCGTTCTTCCCGACTCGCCGAGTTGCCGCCATGCAACTGATTTTTACTCGATTTTATTTGAATCCAACACATACAATTGGTAGATCTGAGTCCAATAAGCTGATTTACCACGTAAAGTTTCCAACTTTACGTGTACAACCTCATGAATAAGGGAAATAAGGCTAAAAGATGCACAAAATGGGTAGATCTATGGTTAATGTGCAAAGTAACTCCAAAAAGGCAGTAGATCTGGGCTCTACAACACCCAATCATTCAGATCTAAGGGTATCTCGACTTATTAAGGCATTCATGCAAACATAAGGCTTGGAACAAGCATCAACTAGATCCTAGGAGGGCTCTAATGGAGATTTAAAGCATATAACAAGAGGGGAAATCCGAAAATACCTCAAATAACTCAGATTTGCCCTTGGATCTTTGCACTACACCTCTTCTCCTTCCTCCTTGCTTCTTCTCCTTCTTCAAACCTTCACAAAATGGCACAAAACACTTAGCTCACACAAGGGTGGATTAGGGTTCTTTCTCACAGTGTTCTCAGGGTGAGGGAGGCGAGAATGGCGCTATAAGGTGACTTAAATAGTGGGCAACCCGGGGATTTAGGGTTTCACCCAGACGGATGGACTCGCCGAGTCAGGGATATGGACTCGCCGAGTCCCCGGCTCACAAGTGCTCGAAGTCGCGACCCTACTCGGCGAGTCAGGCTATGAACTCGCCGAGTCCCTCTTGCAAAACTACAAAATAAATACCAAGGAATTACCATACCGGACACGGGTCGTTACAGGATCTATTTTCCAACCTAGACACATGGATAAGTGTTGAAATGTAATCTTGACTTAGGGTTAGTTTGGTAATTTTAATAGGTAGTTAATTCTGGAAGAGTTAGTTATAGTTATGTAACTGTCAAATAAAGGGTTGCGATGGTGATTGATCAACAAAGAGTTGTGATGGTTCAGAAAGTCACAACAGTTCCGAAGGGTTGTGTTGGTTTAGTGTCTCAACTGATTTCTGATGTGTATATATGTGTGAATGTAATATGTAAATGTTGTTCTTGAGTTTTATAATAAAATATTACTTTTGTGTTCAAGAACCCATCTTCTTCTTCTTCTTTATAAGTATGAAGGGGCAAAAATCATTTTTGTATCTTTATTGTTTTGTGGTTGTTTCTCCAACAAAGTGGTATCAGAGCGTCCCAGGTTCTTGGGTCCTTGTGGCTTGTAGCAACCAAGGTTCAAGATTTGAAGGTGTTGCATGTCACACCCCCGAACCAGACGGCGGAAACGTCCGAGGGCTATTGTGACTTAATTGAATACCATCACAATGATTATACATGAATCATAACATCATTCATCACCATGCATTGAAATATTACAACTGATATTGTTTACATTCGGTACATTGTTTTAAACATTACAAATCCATAACATAAACCGTTCGATAATAAATTTAAGCAAAACACCATGACATCACTTGGTACTTATTCTTCGGTTTACCTGTTGCCTGAGAATACAAGTATTTTGGAAAAACGTCAACATATGAAATGTTGGTGAGTTCATAAGTAATGTTGTGAAAAATGATTTCTGTGAAGTTTGAAAAACCCAGAAAATCCAATATTTTCTGAAAATATTGTTTATAAAAAAAGTGTGAAGATCCGTAAGTATGCTTGTCAATTTTTGTAAACATGTATAAATCTTGAACTTTGTATACATCACATAAGTAAAAGTGTTGAACTCCCCGGGAAAACCCGATGTTTTCCCAATACATAAAATTACTTGTCTTATTTATTGTTATACCGATACGACGATTGTTTTTGATTACCCAGGTGACATTGGATTAATTATGGGTTGTGAGTTGTTATAATCACGCATTAATGAAAATGACTAGTTTATAACTACCAATTACAAACGATCCTTTAGGCGTCGTCCGTACTACTCACTTAATCCAACCACCCTGACTACTCATAGCCCCACAACCTAGGAGAAAGGAGGGTACGAAGCCCCCTTTATTTCCATAAGTTGTTCAAGGCTATCGGGAATGCGAAAGACACTTGGCCCGACTCGCATTTAACTTCTCGACTTTGCTAGCAGTACCAATGGACCCTTGGGGCCCAACGGCACAATAGTGCTATTGAAAGTCCTTTTACATGGAATTAGGTCATAGAAGCCCAATAACATGTAAGCGTGTTCCCTTCGGGCCTAAAGATCATGTTATTGGGCTAGCAAGGCCCAACAAGCACGATTTGAAACTTCCAAGCCCAAAGATTGAATATTGACTCCTCGTAGATTTCGCGTGTTTATTGAAGTACTATTGTTTATTGATTTTTTTTGATTTGTTATTCATTCGAGACCGAATCAATTCGTTTGGTAACAATATTGGTGTTGAAAGTGTATTTGTTATTACGTTTCGCCGATAGTCGTGGATCTCGTATTTTGTCTTAAGGGGTTTATTTGTTTAAAAGTAAGATTTTACCTTTTCACGACCCTTCTTGCATAAAATTTGCACTTTTAATTCTTTATATAAAAGAATTTCCATTTTAGTCCTTAAACCATTTTTCTTGACACTTTAGTACCATAACTTATTGAAAAGACATTTTCAGCCCAAATTTACTTTGTAAACAGCTTAAGTCCTTCAAAAATGAAGTTTTCTCGGTTGGAACCCCCATTTTCGCAACTTTTACGGTTTTGGCCCAAAATGGAAAAGTTTTGCATTTTTGATCCCTTTTGAATTTGAAAAACATTTTTGACCTTTGAAATGGTTTTAATACACTTGAAATCCCCTGTTTTACAGAAATTTACATTTCCAGCCCCTCAAATTTAAAAATTTCGCAAATTGGAGCTTATTGGGCCGAAAAGCGCATTTTAGCCCATTAGGTTCAAAATTTACATTTTAAGCCCCTCAAAAATGTTGATATTCAGAAAAATTGTATTAGAAACTGTTCGGACCCTTTTCAACCTCCAGAAATTATAATTTGTCATTTTGGGCCCTTAGTTTTGTATTTTTGACAATTTAAGCCCAAAAATGGGTTTTATGTCCAAATATGTTCATCCTAACCAAATGAACTATTTTTCTTGACTTGATTAGTGTAAAATGGTGTAAGTTATGTTTATTTCATCCCTCATGTTATAGATCTCGGTTTTTAGGTACTTTTTGGCTAACATATTCATCACAACACATGATATTACACACAAACATGCATCAAATCACACAAAGCATACATTTACTCATAGATCTACACATTTGCTTGTATTCACCCCTATAAAAACTCATAAAAACCGCAATAAAGGGGGTATGAAGCTCACCTTGGGTGTGGTTTCTGTTTTTGGAAGGAAAAATGAGAAAAATTCGGCCCTAACAACCTTTCTTGGAAGATCTCGAACTTGGATGCTTCTAAGGTGCTAAATCATAAGTTGAATGAATTAAAAGATGATTCTTGAATGGAATGAAATAGCTAGCTTATGGAACTAAGCAACATCTTATCTTAGATGATGATTTTTTTTGAAGAATCCCTTGAACACCTCTTGGATCTCGAAAATGTGGAGAGGGAATGAGAGAGTTTCTTGAGAGAATTATGAGTGAAATGTGTGTGTGTGCTTGGATTCGGCCGAGAGCAAGAGAGAGAGGAGATAATAGTGATTATGAAGTGAGTTGCATGAAAACATGGGATAGCATGGATGTTTGAAGTGTAATAACCTAGATATCTTCCATACAAAGATGAGGTGTCATGCAAGAAGTCAACTTCTTCTTCTCCTTTTGTGCTTGGGCCGAGAATTAGAGAGGAAAAAGAAAAGAATTTGGGCCTTGTATGCCTAAGCCTTTTTCATGGTTATGTTAAGTGATGTTTGCTCCAAATAATTATAAGTGTGATTCTTATGACCCATTAGGGCTAAATTAGGTTAATTATGGCCCAATATGGTTCATTTAATTAATTTATTTCATTCTAGGCTCAATATGGCCCAAAATATTGAAATAAATGGAAGTGGGTCGAATTAGAGCCCATTTAAGAGTTCTAAGCCCAAGATGGTCAAATTGGAAGCTTATTGGTCCATTGGGCCCAATAAGGAAGTCCTAGTCCAAAATGGACTTAAACAAGAACTTCTAGGGTTTCCAATTGCTTATTGACTACTTGAAATGCTTGTATGAGGTGTTTGATTGAAATTCTGTTGTCATAGAGTATGCATCATAAATGCTCTCATGTCTTTGATTCATAATTTGGCTTAAGTGTTGTAGTTACAAGGCACAAAAATTTGTAGTTGTGACATTGCAGAAAACACAGAAACAGACTAGAGAGGGAAAAGTACAAGAAGATGAACATGAAGGAGGATTGCTTATGGGATCGTAAACTCCTCCTGCGTTGCATGATACTATTGGGTTTGATTGAAGTTATTGTGAAAAAATGGTTGAATCTCCTTTTTTTAAAGAGACAAAAAGGAATGGTTGGTTGGTGAAATCAACAAGAAAGATTGATGAATGTTTGATTAGATGATGTGTGGAAGAAAGGGGACTTCAATAAGATGAAGTCTAAACCCCTATAACACAAACCTAGATGAAAAGATTCCAGGGAATGTGAAGACAATTTACATATGTGGTGTACAAGGATGATGTTTGATGTATGACTCAAGATGGTTGCTTCTAAAAATCTAGTGAAGGTTTGGAAGATGATCCTTTGTGTTAGTATATGGTGGAAAGAATTTCAAGGCATGATAAAGATATAAACAAAGAGATAAAAGAATGGGCATAAAGTTGTCATGACACATAAAGTATGGTCTCTATGATGTATCCTATGGTTAATGCATAGGGGTAAGATTTTTTTTTTTTAAAAAGGGCATGTCCATTGATTTTAATCAAATTTGGAAAGAAATGGGTTAGCATAAGTTCTATCTAAAATATAAAATGAGAAAGTCAAAAGAAAGGTTGCTAACATTTTAATTCAAGGGAAGGGCTACATCACTGTCAAGGGTAGTTTGGTCACAACTCTTAAAAATGGGTTAACATTTATGATCCGTCTTTCACTTTTTATTTTAAAAGAGATGAATGAAGGTGCGTTGGTGTCCTGTAAGTCTAGATTACGGGGGAATGTTGAAATGTAATCTAGACTTTGGGTTAGTTTGGGAATTTTAATAGGTAGTTAATTTTGGAAGTGTTAGTTATAGCTATGTAACTATCAAATAAAGGGTTGCGATGGTGATCGATCAACAAAGAGTTTTGATGATTCAGAAAGTCACAATAGTTCCGAAGGGTTGTGTTGGTTCAGTGTCTCACCGATTTCTGATGTGTATATATGTGTGAATGTAATATGTAAATGTTGTTCTTGAGTTTTATAATAAAATATTACTTTTGTGTTCAAGAACCCATCTTCTTATTCGTTATATATATATATATATATATATATATATATATATATATATATATATATATATATATATATATATATATATATATGAAGGTGCATAAATCATTCATCTTTATTGTTTTCTGGGTTGTTTTTCCAACAATAAGTGCTTATAGGGTTAGGATGCTAACTTAACCCTAATATATTAGGTGTTATTTTATGCAAACAATCTTTAACTTTAATCCTTTGTTAAGCCATGTTCTTAAACCTTTAAGGTTTGGAAGACCATACATCTTAATGACCCCAGAGCTATCCATTAATCTAGGAGTATATCATAAATTTTTCCTAAGACCTGACTTTTACTCTTTTTAAAGTAAAAGTTACCACCTGTAACACTCGTCTTCCAATTCCCACAATATAATTTTTTTTATCTTTAAATAATAATAATAATAATAATAATAATAATAATAATAATAAACTCAATTTATTTTAAATAAATAAGCTTTACAAGTCTAGGGATATTGTGTAACTTCCAAATCAATTTTGTCTAGGAAAACCGAGTTTGGGTTAGAGTTGCCAGCTCGCAAAACTTGAAGGACCAAAGGTGTCAAGATATGAAACTTTTGCTGCCTTCTTCCCTCAAAATAGAAAATAGCGACGACAGAGTTCTTTCTTCCATTTATGAACATGCAAACTCTTGCATTTCGAAAGGCCTTTGACCCCTACCTTCTTGTACTCGATATTCCTTCGTTATAGTGTTATCACCATCATTCTTTCAGCTTCTAATCGACAGAAAAATGAGAGGGAAGCTTACTACCGTCAACTAGGGTTTTCAAAAAAAAGATGAAGAAAGGACGATGGAGCCTGATTCCGACCACCTCCAAGCCAGGTAAGGCTACCATTCCCTCCTTAGTATCACCCGACCCTTCCCCGCCACTGTAGAGGCTGAAGCTGCCTCCCACAGCCTTCAAATAGTCGGAAAACAAGATTTTGTAGGATTCTCTATAATAGACTGCTTAAAAACCCTCAAATCAGAGAGCTACACTTTGTGAATGCTTCTGGTCCATAAAATCACTACAAGAATACTCAGTTATGTCGACGACGTCTATCCGGACGACAAATGTCGTCGCTACAGGTCGCCCTATCCCGACGACATGTCGTCGCGATATCTTTTGGAAGCTTTGACCAATTTCCTTTGAACGCGATATCTGTGCCGACGAAAAGTCATCGCCAAAAGTCTGGCGGGAATGTCAAAAATAATCGCGGTAATCTGAAAATCTATACCGACGACATGTCGTCGGTATAGGTATCGAAAAATCTATTTTCCATTTATTTTTATTCGATGTGCCAGAAAAACAAAACGACGTAGTTTTGGGGAAGGCTATCCCGACGACAAGTCGTCGGCACAGTATTTTTAATTTTTATATGTTTTTTTATTTCAGCAAAAATCGCAACGTCGTCGTTTTTGTGGACCCTATACCGACGACTTGTCGTCGACATAGGGGTTTACCCTAAATAAGATACGCAGGCAAACTGTCTTTCTTTTGCACTCGACGAAAATTCCATCCCAACGCAAATCACCGGCGATTAACCCTATCAAAGGTTGTTTCTGATGGGTTTTATGCAAAAGAACAATCCTATGTGCTCATACAAACCCTAATGCTTGGATCTAGGTTTCTCTATTGTACATGCTTTGAATCCAAGACTAATAAACTTAGATCTAACATATTATAAACTGAATTAGGGTTTATAGAATTAACTTTGATTGTTATATAGCAATAACAATCAATTCCTTGCTTGGATTGGCTTCAAAAGCTTAGTGCCTCAAGTGCTGCACCTCTAATGGAGTCACAAACACCTTATGCAACTTGGATGAAGAGGAGAAGAAGAGAGGCTGCCCAAAAACGACTAGAAACCCTAGAGAATCAGTTGTCCACGTTTTTGGAGCCTAAGGGGTCCTTTATATACTTGTATGGGCTGCTAGGGTTTCAGTCAAAACCCTAATGGACAGCTTAAACTCTAAGCAGCCCATGGAACCTTCTGGATAAGGCCATGGACGAAAATATGATGGGCTTCCATCATAATTTCGTTCACCCCTTGTTCCTTTAGCATTCCTTAGCCCAATAACTCAATTATCCAATAATTGCAGTCTAGTCCCCTAAATTTAATTAATCTCTTTTAGCCACAAAATTAATTATCAATTAATTCTTGACTAATATTAATTAAACAATATGATTTCTCCTTTAATATATTATTCTCATAATATATCAATAAATCATATTTAAACCTCTCTCTCCTTAATTTATCCTACATATTGCTATGGTGAAGGCAACTCAAAAGGACCATGCTCATAATCGGGTCAAGTACATACCAAAATAGTTATGGACTTAGACACTAATCCAACAGTCTCCCACTTGGATAAGTCTAATAACTATTTTCCGTATGACTTAAGAACCTGATCAGCAATCGTAGCTTTCAAAAGCCGCTGTCAACTCTGATCTTATCAGATAGCGTGTCCTCTAGATAAGGGATCATATATTCCTCCATTCTCAAGATATCGTATAGACATAAGACATGAATTTCAATCATTCTCTCTATACTGTTTCCCGACTTCCGATTTATGAAGACTGATAACAGACTACAATTGAACACATCAACTTAGTCCCGGCTTGGCCAAGCGCTTAGGTGTCATCACTAAATCATCGAGAGGCCCACAAATATCGCTTTTATCCCACTTTCGATAAAAGGAACGGATAAACTTCGACTCAAATGTTCGCTTGCATTTATTGATCAAATCACACACAACAATAAGTTTTATAACACCAAGTTACTGGTGCGTTTACTTATTATCAATGTGCAAGCGACCAACAAATAACAACTCACATGTCTCGGTTTCAAGAATATACAATATTATCGTCTCACTAATCACTCGTGATAAATCAATGAAGTGATCCAAGTGAGCGTGGGTTTAATCCAATACTCTAATCATATCAAAGCACTCATGAACTCTGCAGCAAACTTGTGCCATGTCTAAACACTTCAGACAATCTACAGACCGATTCATGACAGTCTTTATTCACACCTACTCCCAACGTATGACCGACTGTGGATGTTTGAATAACCTAGTTATTCTGGAAGTCAAAACATGCAAACTGAAACATAACAATAATGCTTAATCCTATATGGCCCCAAACTTGTGAGAGTGTGTAAATAAAACACTTCTATTTATCCACCATATTGATTACTCATTACTTATCATTTAATGTTTCGGATAATCAACTCATTACTTGAATTACAACAACAATTGTCCCATGCTCTAAGCATGCACACCTAGTTTCCTATGGTCCATGCTTTGTGAAATAGATCAACTGAAAACTTTTTCGATGATGCTCATTTTACAATTCCTTAATCCTAACTGTTAGTGTAAGAACACAAGGTTCTTGCCACTACTAGAATATGCTAGATTCTAACATTTTATGCAACGATCCTTTCGCAAAATCATAGCACAAAAGTCACCAAGACTTGGCCAATGAAATTACAAAGTACTCTATCGGAAATTGTTAAAAGAAAATTCTATAGACATGAAGTCTCACATTCAAAGTACATTCCTTTGAACATCCTTCTTGCATAAAAGTTTCTAATCTAGACATAGATTCTCAATATCCAACTCCCAATATGGAAATATTTCCACATTTGCCATATGACAACTCATTCTTAATAGAATCTTATCTATTCATAATAATGTCGATATAGTCCATCCAATACCATACTTCCAACTACTCACAAGCGACCAATCCTCAGCGAACTTTGGATCGTTATTTGATAGTTGTTTAATTATTTTAGTCAAAACTGATTCTAATCCTTTTTCCCTCTTTGCGCTAGACATTTGAAAAAAATTTAGAATGGTCAAGTATTATAGCATTTGCAATCGATCCTATACCCGAAGCGTATGGGACACGATGCATAATATCTTACATAAAGATATGATACTTTATCAATCTTCTGCCATAATATTTTATGTGTCACATTCTCACAATTCGAACTATGAAGAGGGATGCCGTAATCATAGTCGAAATTTGAGAACACACTATGTATCCTTTGACTAAATTTATTAAAATTTCTCAATCTAAGCTTTAGATTTTGAAACGAAGTATAATATTCTCTCCCTTAATTATAGCAAAACAACTTTTCAACCCATGCAACTTTGCAAATTGAATCTTGTTTTCTATAATTAATATTTGCTAACTTGCAATACTTGCCATAATAATCATACAAGCATAACATTTATGCTCCCACTATCATGATGATTATTATATAAACATACCACTTATGCTCCCACTAGCTTTGACATGTATTCAGAAAACAAATGAACTTCCAGAAAACAATGCCTATTGAATTTCTGAAATTCATATTTCTAATACCAGACGCTTCGATAAGCCTTTATCTAAGCTTCTTAAACTTATACACCTTTTCCTTAGATAGCTCATATGTGTGTTTGAACAATTTAGAACTTATGTTACTATGTTCCAAATGTTCAAACTAATTGCCAAATCTCACAATTCGAACTATGGAAAGGGATGCCGTAACCATAATCGAATTTGAGAATACAATTTTCACAATTGATATCTTCTTAAGATCTCTTTTAGTGAAAGCATTTCCTCACGGTCATTTTCATGAAGGAGGGAATCTTATGACACTTAGATTTTACGGTGTATGAGTTCCTATCCATGTGAATTTGCTAAAACCAAGGTTTGCGACAAATCCAAACTCATATGGACTGAACTTTCTTAATCTTGATTCCTTGCCTTATGGTAACACGAGTGCCCACCATGTCTTCCAAGTAGTTTAGTAACTTGTTCTTACATATCAATGTACTTTCCATCGACTAAGGCTCTAGTATGCATTCAAATGAGAACTCATAGAACTCACACACACAATTAACTCAATTGGAATGGCATAGAAACAAAATAATGTCAGCACGATAGGTTGTAAACCTCAAGTCGTGTGCTAGTGATGATCTATAAGGTTTATTCTTGATTTGCTCTTGAAACCTTTCAAGACCATTAAGACTCCCACTGACTCCTTGATATATAAGATTCTCTTGTCAAGAAACATTTCTTGACAAAGCAAATATTCAAGAGTTAGTGTAGTTCTTATCAAGACAAAACACTTCACATAATTGGTCCTAGTTGGTCTTTGTCTTATCCAAGACAGCACAACTTACCAATTTCAAATGTGCAAGAATAAAAAAACTTTTCCAAGTTCCACATTTGATGAGTGTTATAAACCTACTTAATACTTTTCACTCAATGTCACAATCTTGACTCTAAGACTTGATATTGGAACGAAGTATGATTGACTTATTGATTTAACCATTTCTACAATACTCGATTCCTCTTCTTAGACATGCAATTGCACTAAGACTCGCTTAGAGGATCTATTGAGACATGGTTCTTAATCTTTAAGACATATCATAAAACACAATAAAAGGTACTCTCCCTTCTTCTTAGAAAAAAGAAACTTTTATCTTTCTGCCTACTTGATTCTTCTTTATTCGTTCTACTATTCATTGAAACTCTTTCAATCAACTCAGAATTACACTTAATCTTATAAGTATAATCATATTTACTAAACTTTAGTAAATCATGACGAATATCTTTGTCACTCTTGTAGCGGACTTGATCAACGCACAACCTTGTGTACTTGATCTCCTTGTCCTTCAATTGACACTTTGCCAAAGAATTAGTCTAAGTTTCCCAAATGTGAAAGTTTTTTTTCATTCATCATACAATACACATTGCATGATTCCAAGTTTCTGTCCAATTGAAACTTGGGCGATGAGAAACTCTCCCTATTTGGTAAACTTTTGACATTTCCACAAATAACATAATTAAGAATCAAATCCATTTTGCTAATAATAGAAGTACACAAACATCAATTTTTCATATATTTCATTGCAAGGATAAACAAATAAGATAAAAAAAAACAAAATTTATTTTATTCATAAAAACAGCGGAAAACATGTCCTTACAATGCAAAATTCAAATGAAAAACTATGTAATCATATACTCCCAACAAATCTATCATAACTTCCTAAGCTCAAAATCTAATCTTCGAATTCATGAGATCGAAATCCATTTCTTCGTGATCAGACTCATCTTGCTCTTCCATCAAGCTTCCTCTCTTTTCTCTAATCCAGCAAAACATGCAAATGTAATCTTATCACATTATGAATAAAGAATAGGAATTTAAATGGAGTTAGATAGTGGATTTCATACCTGAAGTAGATCCATACTTATCGACTCTCCTATCTCTTAGATCCTTCAGGTTCTTCGGGCAGCTTCGTATCCATTGCCCCTTCCCTTGGCAGCAGGAACATGTGGTGTCCATGGAAGCATGGTTGGTTGAGTTATCAGACAAATATGCTCCATTACTTCGCCAAATCATTTCTGATTCAGCAGCAATAAGCATGTAAGTCAAGTCAATGAGGGTTGCGTCAACTTTCATCATATAATACTCTCTTACGAACTTATCATATGATTCAGGGAGTGACTGAAGAATCCAGTCCACAACCAACTTATTTGAGATAGACGCACCCAACATAATCAACCTATCAATGTGTGATTTCATCCCTAGGATGTGAGCACACACGGGTTTGCCATCTTGATGTTCCATTTCCAATAGGGATTCGATGATCTTGAACCTTTCAAATCTTCGATCATTAGGGTTAGGGAGGACAACGGGAGGAAGAGGAGGAAGTGAAATCAAGCTAGTCCACAGTGATCCTTCACTTTGAATCAAGCTTTCACTTTCATTAGGAACACTTTTTCCTTGGGATTCGGGAATACCACGGTTAGAGTCAAACATCTACAAAAGGGGAGAATATTTAAGTTAAGTTGATCGAATCCTTAATAAAACACCCAAATGAGTTATTAAGGCTAGGATCCAACACAATATTCTACAACCTAGAAAAGGGATGTCGTAATCTAGTTGCAAAATATTTGAAGGTAGGTAAATGACGATTTACCAATTTCCACCATGAAAAACGAAAAGGAAGATTAAGTTTTAAATGAATTGAAACTCCTAGATCTTTTTTAGATTCATTGAACTTTTCAATGGCATGTTTAATCTCGATTATGCCCTACTATTTGTGACTGGGATGCCGAGGATCACAAACAAGGTGTGAATAACCATATGAATCACGTGGTGCACCCAATGCTACAATCACCTAATCAATGTGCCGGTTAGCCACACACGCTCCATTGATCTATGACAAACATCGAGTCACCCTTCGCTACCAATGTCATCCCCAAATTAGTGTGCTGGTTAACCACACACGCTCCACTAACGTTTGACAGGGGTACGAAGTGTAATTCTATGGATTAACATACAATTTCACATTTTTCTTAAAGTAACTATGATTTGGGAATTTGAAAAAGCATTTAGTTACTTTGTACTTCATTATACTTATAATGGAAGGTTTCTGTCCTATCCTACCCGTTCGGCTAACGACCCTCCACTAGTCAAGAGTGTGGTGGGTAAGAGTGGATACCCATTCAATCGCCATTTTATAGGCAATTTCCTTAAACACCCCTTATAGACCAGCTTCGTGAATGAGGCCTACTAACGGTAAGACTGACTGTTTACTCATACATATATAATACTAGACTTTTAATGTTATATATAGTATAGGGTGTATTTTACACTTTTAAAATACTAGGTGGTTTAACTTAGTAAATTATACTTTTAATTTAATTAAATGTAAACCAAAACTTTATGGGTTTATTAAATCACTTTTAATTATGCACTTTAATTTATTAATAAAACCATAAGGGTGTGATTTGAACTTTTCAAATTACTAGGGTTTTAGAATTTAACATTTCAAAATTAAACTTTTAGTCAAATTTTAAATTCCAAAACTTGAGGGCAAGTTTTGAAACATTTCAAAACATTAGGGATCAAATAACAAATAACATAAATTAAACAATTAATTTCATAATTATCTATATTTGACCTAATCTTATTTTAGTCACTAGATAATTACCAAATAATTTGAAATAATCCATATTTATCATATAAACAACCAATATTTAAAAGATTTGAAATTATCTATTGTTTTGGCAAGGATAATCATTAATTTAAGATAAAAATCGGATTTTAACTTCAAAAAACAAATTAAGCATCAAATCCAAGTCAAAATAGCAGCTAAATCCCGAAATACCCTCTGCCTGACGCACTGACTCGCCGAGTCAGATCTGGACTCGCCGAGTCCAGATACTGACTCGCCGAGTCTAGATACTGACTCGCCGAGTTGAGTCGGGCAGAAGCCAAAAACTCGATTTTAAGCAAACAAAATAGTTAAGCATCACATACAACTGAAACCAATCAAGGCTCGGATACCACTGATGGGTTTTATGCAAAAGAACAATCCTATGTGCTCATACAAACCCTAATGCTTGGATCTAGGTTTCTCTATTGTACATGCTTTGAATCCAAGACTAATAAACTTAGATCTAACATATTATAAACTGAATTAGGGTTTATAGAATTAACTTTGATTGTTATATAGCAATAACAATCAATTCCTTGCTTGGATTGGCTTCAAAAGCTTAGTGCCTCAAGTGCTGCACCTCTAATGGAGTCACAAACACCTTATGCAACTTGGATGAAGAGGAGAAGAAGAGAGGCTGCCCAAAAACGACTAGAAACCCTAGAGAATCAGTTGTCCACGTTTTTGGAGCCTAAGGGGTCCTTTATATACTTGTATGGGCTGCTAGGGTTTCAGTCAAAACCCTAATGGACAGCTTAAACTCTAAGCAGCCCATGGAACCTTCTGGATAAGGCCATGGACGAAAATATGATGGGATTCCATCATAATTTCGTTCACCCCTTGTTCCTTTAGCATTCCTTAGCCCAATAACTCAATTATCCAATAATTGCAGTCTAGTCCCCTAAATTTAATTAATCTCTTTTAGCCACAAAATTAATTATCAATTAATTCTTGACTAATATTAATTAAACAATTTGATTTCTCATTTAATATATTATTCTCATAATATATCAATAAATCATATTTAAACCTCTCTCTCCTTAATTCATCCTACATATTGCTTTGGTGAAGGCAACCCAAAAGGACCATGCTCATAATCGGGTCAAGTACATACCAAAATAGTTATGGACTTAGACACTAATCCAACAGTTTCTACCCCTATTTTGCTTTTTATTGTTGTTTGGTAATGATTTTTACCACAGATTTGGTATTTTTTTGGTGTGTAAGGTAGTTAACCGGTGGTGAAGCACCACCACCCGTTTTCCTGCCTCAACCTTCCCACCGGCAAGTTGTTCGCCGACGACCTCGTTCTAGCCACCACCGGAGTTGTTCACTGGTCCGTTTTCAACCTTGTTCATTTTTTTTTCTGATTTTGTATTGTCGCTTGTGGCCACCACCAGCCACCAACCGAGGATTAGCAGCTTCTTTGACTAGCCAGAATTCGTTGATCACACAAGAACAAAACACAGGTTAGTTTTTTTTTTTTTTTTTTTTTCTAATTCTTATTGAAATTGAAATATTATATATATATATATATATATATATATATATATATATATATATATATAGAATTGTGTTGAAATTGAAATTGATCTTCCTTTGATTATATAATTGTGTTGTTTGTTTGGTATATATATATATATATATATATATATATATATATATATATATATATATATCCCGACGACATGTCGTCGCCATAGGTGTAGCTATCCCGACGACATGTCGTCGCCATAGGTGTAGCTATCGCGACGACATCTATACCGACGACCCTATTGACCTATGCCGACACGGCTATGCCGACGACTCTATAGCGACAACATGTCGTCGGCATACCCTATAGCGACGACATGTCGTCGGGATAGAGTCTGAATTCGTCGTCGCCATAGGGTGTTAATGTTGTAGTGAATTTGATGTTTAGCTAAGTTTTTGCTGTTAAATCATAACCTCTCTCTCTCTCTCTCTCTCTCTCTATATATATATATATATATATATATATATATATATATATATATATATATATATATATATAATGTTTAAAACGAGATGTAAACGCCGGTTTAGGGTTGTGTGTAAACTTAAGAATATGTTTGGAATCATTCATACCCTAATGCATGTATAGAAAAAGTGTATAAAAATGTGTGCAATGGCGTAGCTAGTAGGGGGACTAGCCAGTGCTTGACCACCCCCAACATTTTCAATTCATCAATTCATGTAATATAAATACTGGTAGCTCATTAATTATATTTGATTGGGGACTAGCCGGTGTTTGACCATCCCTAATATTTTCAATTCATTAATTCATGTAATGTAAATACTAGTAGCTCATTAATTATATTTGATTGCTTGCGAGTTAACATTAACCACAACCACCCATTTTAAAATTTTACTTTAAATATCAAATAATATACCTTCTCTTCATATAATACTTGTATGGTCACATTTTGTGGATTCTCTCTTTTCAAAATGAAAAATCCATTTGTTAAAATAGATTATAACATAACAAAAAAAGATGTATAATACCGATTTTTTAAAGTGTTCTTCATTCAAAAAAGTCTCACTAAAGATGATCTAAATTTGAAATTCAAATTCTAAAATCAGAATCACATTTTATTCTATCAAAGATTTAAGATACTTTGGTCTGAGAAGAACGCACAACTGATTTTTAAGACGCTAAAAACCACAAAATGCTAAAAAAAGAAAAATTCTAGAATAAAAAACCCTAACCACTCAACGACATCTCTGCATCTATTCTAGTCAAGGTCAACTAGTAACACCGATAAGTAAGCCTCCTTTATCCTAAAATTCTGGCTCTGCCTCTGAATGTGTGGGTTAATGCTTATTAAATATGATAAGACAAGACATGTGTACAACATGATATTACAATAATGTTTCTGAAATAAAAGTATGAATAAAGTATAAAATGCGTATTATCAGAAAATGTCATGCGATCTAAATGGAATTACTATTATGGAATGTAGGTGTTCTTAGAGGGAGAAGTTCATCTAGCTCGTGCCAGTAGTTAATGGGGTATGGGCTACACCCACACCTAAAGTAGGCCGGTATAGACCAAGAGCCAATAGTAAAGCCCAATACAGAGTATACAGGTCGACCACCGCTTTACCGAGCCAACCACCAATATTATAATTACATATCTTCGACACAAGATTATATAAAACAACACCCCAGGAAACACGAAAAAGAAATTTTATTTTATTAAAGGGTTCTACCCTTGTAACCTTTGGATTAACACATGATACATGCAAGAAAACCATAAACCAGACCGAGCCTCACCTATATAAAGGTAAGTTCTTCTTACAAAAAAAGGGCCATAGGCAAGAAGGAAATTTTTATAAAATACAACACAAAGTAATGTCTAATTTAGGCATCAGAGTGCACTACCGAGCTCCAACCCTCGATATAGCTTTCTAACATAGTATTTGTTGATATCGTGCAGCGTGACTTCCTTGGTGTTCATTAGATGCAGTCCCACGAGGATAACTATCAAGACACACGGAAGCCTATGTAATGTAACATTCCGATTTTTAAGTATTTACCTTTTAGCCCCTTGGAATGAGTTTTGCTTGCAAATTGGTCCCTGAGTACGCTGGGCGTAAGGCCCATAAAAGGAAAAAGTCGTCGTTTTGGAGTACGTAGGGCGTACTCCTAGTGTACCCTGGCATAATTCGTCAGGACGTAAACCCTAATCCAAGGTTTTTGGACCCTATTTATTCTTCATTAACTCTCAAACCTAGTTCCTTTCATCACCCTCTATCCTCTCAAAACGTTTTTGCAAACCCTAATCTACCTTGTGAGCATTTTTGAGCTCGAGTGTGTGTGTGTGTGTGTTTTATGCCTTTGAATAAGAAGAAGGAAGGAAGTAGAGACCATCTTGGAGGAGTAAAGCACATCAGATCCAGAATCACACCATCAGTTGGTATCTCATGGAGGTATAAAGTTTTGAACTTGGTGAAGTTATACTTAGATCTTGTTTTGGGCTTGATTTTATGTTCTTTTGGTCCCTTAAGCTTGGTATTATGAGTAGGGGTTACTCTAAACCATTTGATTTGTCCTTTAGTCAAAAAAATGTAATATTGGACACTAGTTTCTTCTCATGCATGGTCTTAATAGATTAAGAGGTTAGGATCTTCGGTGTTGGGCACTTAATGGCCATGTAAGACCATAAAGTTGGAAACTTTATGGTCAAAGACATCATTTTGGACTTGGATTAGGAAAACAAACTTAAGGGCTTAAGGATTAAGCTCTTAATGACTTGGGTTGGAAGCCAGCTGCGTACACTGGGCGTTCAAGGCGTACGCTGTGCGTACATGGTCAAAAGGTATGTGCTTGGTCAACCAACATGTATGATGGGCGTACAGCTGAGTACGTCGGGCATACTCGGTTGGGTTGACTCGGTTGACTGTTTGGGAATTTTGATTTTTACCTGATTTTGACCTGGGGGTACTTTGGGTATTTTTATTGTGATAGAATTGGTAATTTGGATGGATAGGTGATGGTTAGAGTTGAGATTCGGAGTCGGGACCTCAATATACTTTCGGTTGACCGAGTGGACTCGTTTTATATTAGCATTCCAGTCTGTTGACTGATTGAGCCACTGGTAATCCAGACCGATGGCTGTGGACGCGAGGGTATTCCAATACGATGACTGGTTGGACCAAACATTCTTGTTTGTATATGATATGTGTATTGTGTGCTGGTAATTTGGAGGAACTCACTAAGCTTTGTGCTTACAATTTTAGTTTACGGTTTCATGTACTTCAGAGGACCATGGCAAGACGAAGGCGTGACCGTATACATCCTGATTTTTGTGTTGTTGATATTGAGAGACTCTGATTTTAAATAATGTTTTGGAAACAATGTTTTGTAAACACTTTTATTAGTAAATGGGTTGTTTTGGAAAAGTTTAAATTGGTTGTGAATTTTGTGACGTAACAAGTAGCCACATTGGTGCCATCTATATTGTAAAATGCAGAGTAAAAAACCAATTTCGCACCCATAATTTGACTTATGTTTCAGCCCAATCCACTTGATTCCAACATTCACACCAATATTTGTTACAACATTGCTTACTGAGTAAGGAATAACTTCCTCATCACAATCTCTTGCCTTGACAACAACCTAACCGAGTGGCCATAGTTGGTTCCTGGCGTGCATCTCCCGCACTTATCATGAATGCCCTTCCTTTACATAGCATGTTCTTGACCCATTAAGCTTCCCTTTCAGACCCTTGGAAGGGTCTTGAGTCATAAAAATGGATTCCAAGTGGTTGGTTTTACTCCATGGATCATTTAGAAGGTCTTATTAGATTAAGAAGTTGATTTAAGCTCTTAATGGACATGCAAAGTCATAAAGTTGGAAAGTTTATGTCTCTAGAGGGTATTTTATCCATGGATGTGAAAAATGGACGTGAGTGCTTAAGCCATTAAGCACTTATTGGGTTTTGAAGCTTCTGGGAGTATGCCCTGCGTACTTGGAATACTCCTTGCGTACGAGGTTAACCACCCCGATGGTGGTCAACATGCGAGTACGCCATGCGTACTCACTCTGAGTTGAATCGGTCGGATTGACTCAGTTGATTTGACCAGTTTGACTTTGACCAAGTTTGAACTTAAGGGTGTTTTGGGATTTTGATTGAGATTGGTCATTTGGGTGGAATAGGTGTCGATTAGAGCTGAGATTCAGAGTCGAGACCTCATCAACTTTTTTCCAGTTTGTGATGTGAGCCTTCCTCACTGTACTTACGGGTTGAAGGCACCAAGGCCGTCCCAGTGGATTAGATATCCTATTATGTGATAGTATGTTATCGAGTTGTAGTAATCTGTTAGATTCGTATCTTGGTATATAGGATGATGCTATGCTTAGTGATCTGTAGATTTGTCTGACTGTTTATGGACTGATTATATGTTATCTGTTATACGTGCACATATATTTGGTTGGTGGTTGAGGCTTTACTGCTTTGTGCGTGAGCCAACAGGCCGTGGGCATTCCAACTCGATGGTTGATTAGGCCCGAGGGTATTCCATCCCGAGGGTGACAGGGTCTGTTGTATATTGGCATTCCAACCCGATGGTTGATTAGGCCTAGGGTATTTCAACCTGATGGTTGATTGGACCCATAGTATATTGGCATTCCAACCCGATGGTTGATTAGGCGTGGGGTATTCGAACCTGATGGTTGATTGGATCCAACATGTTGTTATTGTATATGTTATCTGTTATTGTGTTGGTACTTTGGGGGGGACTCGCTAAGCGTTGACTTACAATTTTGGGTTATGTTACAGGTACTTTGGATGACCGCGAGAAGGCGAAGGCATGACCGTACACATCCTCTTGTTTATGACTTATGATTTTAGGAGAATCTGATGTTTGAAAATCTTTTGAAAACTATGATTGTAAACAATTTATGAATTTGGTTTGGTTTTAAAAGTTTAATTTTCTTGTGATTTTTATGGGTGTTACATCTACCCTTGCAACCTATAGATTAACACAAAATAAATGCAAGAAAGCCTTAAACCAGACCAAGCCTTACCCATATAAAGGTAAGTCCTTACAAAAAAGGGGTAGTATGCAAGAAGACAATTTTTATAAAATACAACACAAAACAATATCTAATTTAGGCATCAGAGAGTAATATTGGGGTCCAACCCTCGGTATAGCTTTCCAACCTAGTATTTGTTGATCTTGTGCAGCCTGATTTCCCTGGTGTTCATTAGACGCGATCCCACGAGGATAACTATCAAGACACACATAAGCCTACGTAGCAGCAATTGTATTGTTCAGACGACTCGTTGTTAGTTGGTGTGTGTTATCAGTTTCTTCATGGAGACTGTTGTTGACATTCTACTTGTTGGATTCAGGTGAGTTTTACTTTGTATTACACTATAGATCTTCTATATGTTAGAATGTTGGTATGGTGATTTGTTAGACATGTAGATTTGTTAATAATTGTCTATGATTGTTTGTTGGTTATTAGGAAATTAAGAAGAGTATTGACATCAAGGTACTAGCATTTGTAATTTTACTTCTTTATAAATATGGATTTTTTAAATAAAAACTGTTGTGACATTGTTGTTTTAAAAAGCTACGCCCTACATGTTTATTCCGTAATTTTTTTTATCATAACCCCTTTTGTACTTCATGAAATACACTCACTTGCATAACAACAAACTTTTACCTGATTTATTTAATTGAGATTAATTACAAGAAAATTGAATCTATTTTGAAATTGGTTGATTTGATTCGACATAGGTACATGAAAAGTAATGGAAGCACTATGATATATTGGCAAGACATGGGGTTTATATACTACCAATTTTTCTTAAAATGTAAGTGGGGTTTTATAAATCTAAAGGCTTTCATCTCTCATTAACTCATCATATCATGACTTTGTGTGTTAAATCGTTCTTTTTATATTCAGTCAAATAGAAACAAATGTCTTATATTGACGTTGGTTTGGTTTTGTATATTAAAGGGTACTCGCCACATGGTTTATCGTGGTACAAAATGGCTTAAGAGTAATATACATGATCATCCAATTTTGAGATCAGTTGCAAAATATATAACGGAAAACTCTTGCAACATTTATCTTTTTTTTTTTTTTTTTTTTGCTTTATCTAGTGTAATCAAAATCATTCTATAAATTAAATTTCTTAGATATGAAGTTTGTTTTGATGCACGTGAGCCTTTTGAGAGGTGATATTTTGATGAATACTCCTTATCGTAAAGCAGTTGAGTAACTATGAGATGGTTGAGTTTGACATTTGAAAAATACCTGAATATTAATAAATTAAACTGAAAATGTAGGTTTAAACACTATTGCAATTTAAACAATATCATAATATAAGAAGACGTTTGTAGTGTCAGGTGCAATAGTAGATTGTTTAGCCGATTGTCTAGCTTCCTGCATAAATGGTGCACCGACAATCTTAGAATGTTATAGTTTTTTATCCCTGATTTTATTGGATTTTATGTATTGTTTCTTGTATGTTTTAATAAAATGGGCGTAATGAAATCTAACCCGTGCGGAGCACAAAGCTTTTTTAATAGTATATGTTACCTTTGCTATCTTTGAAATGTTTAAAATGTTTATATATATATATATATATATATATATATATATATATATATATATATATATATATATATATATATATATATATATATAGTTAGGTTCAAATGTTTTCACTATCTATTGTGTGCCCGTATGATTGATTCTGGACCAATCATTTTAGTTATTTTAAAAAAGTAATTAATGCATATTAAATGCTGAAGATGTAATTAATACCTATTATATCTTCAACATGTAATATGCATTAATTACTTTCTTAAAATAACTAAAATGATTGATCCAGAATCAGTCATACATGCACACAATAGATAGTGAAAACAAAATAACCTAACCCTATATATATATATATATATATATATATATATATATATATATATATATATATATATATATATATATATATATATATATATATATATAGATGTAAGTTATAAAAAGATACTACATTACATAAAGAAATTATTTTATTTTTCTTACATTTGACCTTTTTAGTAGTTAGATCAAAATTAAGTAACTAAATCAATGCCAAAAAGTAAAGTGAGTAAATTGCTTACCATTGAATTATATTTATTTTATTTATGACATTTACGATACATTAAATTATGCAGGTACCTTGTCATCTTCAGCTCCTATCATCATATTATACTTAAATTTGCTTAACATCAAATGTTGTTAGAGCATCTCTAAGCTTGACATTAGACCTTATTTAGGGCAACGAATGGTATAAGGTTACATGTCATATAAATTTATCATTTAATTCTTATAATACATTAAACTTTATAAAATTTATAAAATTAAATTGATGTATTATTAAAAAAAAATTTTAAAAAAAACTTTATTTCTTGTTATTTTTTCTTGGAAATAAAACTTTCTTAACGATATTTGAGATGAGTTTCCGTGCACCACGTAACCTCCATAACCAAAGGGTTTATAGGCAAACGGTATCTGGTGTTTTCCCCTTACTTGAGGTTGGGAGTTCAAGTTTTGTTAGAAATATAGTTGGATTTATGAGTAATTTAGAATTATATTAGATTTGTCGTTCTAAAATAAATAAACTAACCTCCATAAAAAACATTAAGCTATGTTTTATTCGTGTGTGTATATGTGTGTGTGTGTATATATATATATATATATATATATATATATATATATATATATATATATATATATTTGAGACCATGTTAATTTTATAAGACTGTGAGACGCAATTTAAAAACAAATGCAAAATGCAAAATAAAAAGAAAAAATCGAAAATTCTTTTTTTTTAATTATTATTTTCGTCATTTCATTTACCTAACTAATAAAAATTACTGTTTTTTTTTTGAAAATATGTAATAGAATATTACACTGTAAATATTCTAATGTGATTTTTAAAATGTTAAAATATTCTAGTATTCTACTAGATTTGTCAGATATGTAAAATATTTTAATATTCTACTAAGATCTATTCTAATAAATGAAGGATATTTTGCATATGTCACACTGTCATTCAAATTGTCAAATGTCTATGATTATTTTGAATTAAATTCTTTTCCACATGTCATTTTATGGGTTTTTCTATTTTAATAAATTTCATATAATATTTTAATGTAATAATTACAATAAATATAGTAATAAATTAATATCAATTTCATTAATGTACTTATCTTCTTATTTTAAAATTCCCAAATTAAAGCTTATTAGTTTATTTTGTTTATTTATTTAAACTTAAAAGATAAAAAAAAATAAAATTTAGTAATTCATTATTTTTCTTATTTTTTTATAAAATCCAAAGTTCTTAGTTATTTAGATATTTATATTCTATTTTTTTAATTAACCCATGTAATACATGGTCTTACACCTAGTATTATAATATTCTACTAGAATATTTCATAGATATTTCAAAAAACGGTAATTTTTTATTTTATTTTTTTGGATAAAAAAATGATGAAAATAAAATTAATAAAAAAAATTCGAAAATTTTCAATTATTTTGTATTTTAAAAATGTTTTTTTTTCTCTACAAAATGAGTGACTACGATTGCGTCTCTCCGTCTCACGAAATATATGGTGATCTCACATTAACCTAACTCTCTCTTTCTCTTTCTTTCTCTTTCTCTCTCTCTCTCTCTCTCTCTCTATATATATATATATATATATATATATATATATATATATATATATATTCTAATAAAAGAATAGTTTTAACCTCATTTTGACATGTGTCATCCTATTAGGTATCCTAATTAATGTACTTTTATTATTTTTTTACCATGTGTCAACCTATTATGCCTCATAATTAATGAATGCCGTTTGTCAACCTATTAATTCTCCATTCCAAGTTTTAAATTATAAATTTCCACTCTAATTATATTAAATTAATAACATTAAAATAAAATTAATACAAATTATAAGGTGATATAATTTTACGTATTTATTTAAATTAACGATTATAATTTTATATAACTAAAAAAATGTCTCTAAACTAATTTTTTAAAATAATTGATTAATAATTTTAGTTCTCACTATGAAAGTTTAATTAATTTTGTAACCATGGTTTCTATGGAGTATAAACTAGTATATATATATATATATATATATATATATATATATATATATATATATATATATATATATCAATTTGTTTAAAGTTTAAAAGTAATCTCCTTAATCTTTGGTTTAAACCACTGAGTTTGTTATTCCACAAACAAGATTTTATAAAAATAATTTTCTTTATTGTTCGTAACAAACTATGTTGACTAAGTCTATTATTTTCAATTTGTTTTAAACTTAAAAACAAACTATGCTGATATGTGTTTTGTTGGCTGCATATTTGATACTCATTCTTTCTGAATTAATTAAATGTGTTATGTATTAAGTCAAAAAAACGCTAATATTTTCTTCAAATTTGAAGACAACAGCAGTCAGAAAACAGCCGATGACATTGTTACCATCTACAAATACTATGATTATACTTATGGATTCATCCATCATTGCAATCTTACTGATTTGGAGGTACTAATTTTGATTTCTACTACCAAACTTTCTTATAATTCATCAACATTTAGGATCTTTACCCTAATTAAATCAAAATTTTGTTTGGAATCATATTGATTAGTTCTATTTTGCAGCATGATACAATTATATTTCAACTATTTTTTAAAAGTATATACACATTATATCATCTTACTTAGAAAATTTGCAATAGGATCCCAATATTTGACTTTACCGGTTAGACTTTGGCCAAAAAGTTATTTCTTCATCCCTTAATCTTTGGCTTAAGCCACTGATTTTGTTATTCCACAAAGAAGATTTTATAACAATAATTTTTTTAATTGTTCGTAACAAACTATATTGACCAAGTCTATTATTGTGAATTTGTTTTAAGTTTAAATAACAAACTATGTTGACCAGTCTATTATTGTTAATTTGATTTAAGTTTAAAGGTAATTTCCTTATGCCAAAGGTATAATTGTTAACACGAGCACATACTCTACAAATTTTAATTTCTTTCATTAATCTTATATTCTTATTTATGCAGATTATCATTCCAATTATACCGTCAATCATAAACATTTTCCAATATAATTATATGTATATTTATTATGTTTAAATACATAGAATCCATACATTTTTTATTAAGTCGTTTAATAAGGAAATATTATCTTTAAATATTTTCAAATTCATATACCCTTATCAATTTCAAATCCGGTCATTTAATTTTATATTATTAATTATGGATGTAAATCATATATTTTTTATAACTATTTTAACTTAATATAATATCAGGACTCATGTTTTCCAATTATACCATTTTCCATATTTTGTTATGTCTTATAAAATCATTGTTTATCATTCTGTATATCCTTACTAACCCTATATAATATTACGTATCATACAAATCACGAAAAAAAATATTTCTTCAACCTCTCAATCACGAAAAAAAAATTGTTTCTTCAACCTCTCTTTACACTCGCTGCTGCATACTTCCATCATCCATAACATGTTTCATTATCCTCTGCAATGTTTGTTTTTGTTGTTATATTATGAATCATGTATGGAATGGTGTTTTGAATATGTTTATCATGTATGCAAACTGCTTTATTTTTTCATTTCTTCTGTGTTAAAATATTTAATAATTCTAACTCTTATTAATTCACATTTTGTCATCAAACTTCCTTCGTCGAATGCTATTTGATTTCCGTCTTTATTGAATTGAAAACTGTTTTTTTTTGGTGAAGGTGTGGTTTACACTTTTTCCTTCATTAAAACAACAATCATGACAGCACCAATCGTTGTCAAGGTGCATAAAACCAACATGCTGGAATATATCGATATATTTGGCAATAATGTTTACAAATAATATGGACCATTTATGTTACAATCTCCTACATGAACATGTATTCAATATATTATGCCACATGAATCATAATATAATTTCACTTTCAATGTTGTCCCAAATACTGTGATTTACCCATAACCATCAGCGACAAGGATTTTATCATTAATAAAAATTATATTTCAACTATTTTTAAAAAGTAAATACACATTATATCATCCTACTTTGCAAATCTGCAATAAGATGCCAATATTTGACTTTACCGTTTATACTTTGGCCAAAAAGTTACTTCTTTATGCCTTAATCTTTGGCTTAAGCCACTGAATTTGTTATTCAAGAAACAAGATTTTATAACAACAATTTTTTAGTATTGTTCGCAACAAACTATGTTGACCAAGTCTATTATTGTCAATTTGTTTTAAGTTCAAATATCAAACTATGTTGCCAAGTCTATTATTTTCAATTTGTTTTAAGTTTAAAAGCAATCTCCTTAATCTTTAGCTTAAGCCACTAAGTTTGTTATTCCAAAAACAAGATTTTATAACAATAATTTTTTTATTGTTCATAACAAACTATTTTGCCCAAGTCTATTATTGTCAATTTGTTTCAAGTTTAAATAACAAACTATGTTTACCTAGTCTATTATTGTCAATTTGTTTTAAGTTTAAAGTTAATTTCCTTATGAATAAGGGTATAATTGTCAACACGAGCACATACTATACAAATTTTAATTTCTTTCATGAATATTATATTCTTATTTATGCAGATTATTATTCCAATTATACCGTCAATCATAAACACTTTCCAAAATAATTATATGTATGATTAAATAGTTTAATAAGTAAATATTATCTTTAAATCTTTTCAAAATCATGTACCCTTATCAATTTAGAAACAATCATTTAATTTAATCTTATTAAAAAGCATTTAATTCATCAATTTTTTATATATATTTTTATTTAATATAAAATCACGACACATGTTTTCCAATTATCTCTATGATTGTTAACCAACTTTAATTCCTTATTTTCTTCACCAATATTCTTTAATTCCATTCTTTGTATAATCATGAAGACTGTTATAGATGCTTCAACACGTCTATTTGCTAGAGGTGTTGGCAAAACTGTTATTTCCATATGTTCAACAAATGGAATTGCTTACTTTTGATTTATTACCATACCACATTAGACAAACCTCACAATTGCAGATGCGTTCATTAAAATTAATTAGATATAAGTTTTTTTAGACAGTTATACTAACTATTTTAAATTAATATATACTTTTATTTTAATATTTAATCTATGTTATGTATGTTAGGACATTTAATATAATTATGCCATAAGAACATAATATAATCTTAAGATCCATTTATAGGTTAAAATCTGTGTAATACACATGTTGATAACATAAATGAGCAAAAATAACAACGTACTTTGAAAGTATGTTGCTATAAATAACAGAAATTGTTCATGTTACTATTTTTTTGTTAATAATTTTTTTATAGTTTTTAGAACTCAATAAAATTATATATTTTGGGACATAAACCTAAAATAACAATCAAAATTATATAGGTTTTGTTCATAACCCTAAAATAAAAAAGTATACTTTGAAATTAAAAAAAAAAAACAAATAATATTTAAATAATAAATTCCAAAGACGTTTGTATGTATTTTATGCTTTCCTTCGCGTTTAACGCGGGTTATAATCTAATATATATATATATATATATATATATATATATATATATATATATATATATATATAGGGAGAGAGAGAGAGAGAGAGAGAGAGAGAGAGAAATGATCATTTGAGAACACAAACTTTCCCAAGAACCCGAGAACTAAAATTGGAACGTTAGATCATAATTTTTAATGGCTTAGATCAAAGATGACACATTTGTAATTATCAACAATTTAAATGGTAACTCTGACTTTTTTAAACAAATAATGAGGGTATTTACGGTATAAAAAGTTAAGATGCATATTAATTACTAATTAATCAAAAAATATATATAAACACAGATTTCTATTTCTTCCCACGTCAATGTTCTATCTTTCTCTCTAACAACTTGATCCAGATCTAGATTTTCAATCGCCGGATCTCACATCTTGCAATCGTCGGAGTGGAATCGATCCTCAAAGTAGAAGAAAACAATATAACCAATACTCCGACCAATAGTGACAGATGCAAGCCGCCATTAATCTCTTTCTGTTGTCACCATTAAATTTCAACTCGTAATCAAATTGAAGACTGCAAAATTACCTTGTTCATCTTCCATAAGACTATAGATCTCCGAATGCATATATCGTTCATCGGTGGATCCTCGATAGGCTAAGTATTCACCTCCTACAGAACCAGATCACGATTGAAGATTC
Organism: Lactuca serriola; assembly: GCF_051521515.1. Lineage (NCBI taxonomy): Eukaryota > Viridiplantae > Streptophyta > Magnoliopsida > Asterales > Asteraceae > Lactuca > Lactuca serriola. The sequence goes on from NC_136408.1 coordinate 4,196,190, forward strand.
CATGAGACTATCATTCAAACGATCGATATATTAGGCATAACTGAGATTAATTCATATTTGAGAAAGGTCAATAGAGTGGATAGATCGGCAAATCCTAGTGTTCAATCTCCATCTCGACTCAGGGTTTCATCCGATTGTGAGAGGTATCGTAAACCTTTGATTTATCTTTTTTTAGTCAATGATAATCCTACCTGGTTGGAAATTTTAGAGAAAATGATCAGTGCTCTTATGATGGTTTGTTTGTATTTCATCATCAATTGTTTTTTTTTCATTCAGTATGATTCATTTCATTCATGTAATACATTTGTTTGACTGAATTTACGTAAGACTTTTTTTAATGTACATATTATTACAAATCAATTAAATCAATGTTTATAACTTATGATATCCGGTATGTATTAATTGTATCATTTCACACTTGTTTATTATCCGAAAATCCATTTGTGTGTGTTGTGCAAATTAAGGCATCTTGAAAAATTCATGCTTCTAAATGTAGTTAATGTTGTACTTTATGTGATTTAAAGCATCCTGAAAAATCCTCATTTTCAAAACATAGTTAATGGATTTCCCTATTCAGGTACTCCTTTTTTATATTAGTTAATAAAGTATTACCCACAACAAACAGGGAGTTGAAACTTGAAAGTGAAGTTAACATTATCATTTTTTATTCTATTTGCAGAGTGCAATATGCTCCTGAATATGAATAGCTCAAAATAACAAGTGTTATTATATGATGTGTTTGCAAGGGCAATGGCGAAAGATTCACCTGTAATGAGTGTATTACCACAAGTTGGAATGAATTTGAGCATGAACATTGCAAATCATGAACCTAAAAACTAGATACAGCAAATCATGTCTGTAGAGTAAGTTTTTCCCTAATTTCAATATAAATTCACAAAATTACTTAGTTTCAATCATGCGATTCATATGAATTACATGTAATTTACATGTAATCACATATGAATTACATGTGATTCACATGTAAATCGCATGTAATTCATATATGAATTACATGTGATTCACATGTAAATCGCATGTAATTCACATATGAATCACATGTGATTCACATGTAATTCACATATGCATCACATGTAATTCATATGTGAATCGTCTGTGATTCATATGTTAATCACATGTAAATCACATATGTATTTTTCTAAGTGTTTTTACATCAATAATTTTTTTTAAACTTTCTTGTAGATTTGGATGAAATTGTGATGAATATTGAAGAGGCAAAGATGATAAATTGAAGAAAATATGGAAATATTGACACGAAGACATGAACACGCTTTGGGATTTTATAGCATTTCTTTGTTTTTTATATTTTATTTTGTATCGAATAAAATACTTATTCTATTGTAGATGAGGACTATAAACATTACCTTGCGATGAATTTGCATCAAAAAAATCTTTAAGACCTAAACAAAAATGAGTTTTTTTTTATGATTTACTTATGAATATTATAGTATAAAAAATATGAATATATGCACCTAATTTTTTTTAAATGCAGTTTTTTTTTTTTTTTTTTGAAAAAAAATATAACTTTCTTTAAAAAAAACTTGCAGTTTACTTTAAAAAAATTGTGGTTTTGTTGACAAAAAACTGCAGTTTTTTTTTTTAAAAAAAATTATATTTAAAAAGAAATCAATTTTTTTTTTCATGTTTTCTATAAAAAAAATTAAAAAATCTGCATTAAAAAAACGAAAAATACTATTTTTTTTTAAAATCTGAAAATTTGATTTATGATGTAAATTTTTATACATTTATATTAATATGTTAAATAACACAAAAAAATTAAATATTAAATGAGATTGGTAATATAACGATCTTGTCCTTAATAAATTACTTTTGATCCTACGCTCCATTTTTAGTTCTCGGGTTCTCGAAAACTATGAGTTCTCAACCGATCTCAAACATATATATATATATATATATATATATATATATATATATATATATATATATATATATATATATATATATCGTTGCTATAATTAAAATTTTGTAACTTACAACACAAATATAACAAGTATATTTATAATTCATGTAAATTTTAATTTTAATAAACAATAAACAATTAGAATTTTTAAAATTGACAAGTCATCCTCGAAGATCACACAAGCGTTTTGCACGTCAAAGTGTCAGGGTCCCACATAGCCGGCAACAAGTACCTACGCCCCTTAACACCCTGCGCATTATAGCTAACCTTCGTCTTCTTGTCCACCAAGACCTTTCCCGGGTAGCCAGGAAACGCACCCGACCCGAATATTCCGGTGCATGCAGTAACTGCTTCCAACGGAGCTGTGGCCGGACCTTGAAAATACCCGCCGTCAAACGGGTTTGTCACCGTTCCCGCCATAACCGTCGCGATGTTAATCACCATGCCGTCGACGCCGATGTCACCATTTGGCGCCACCAACGGCGGCATTTTCGGACCAAATGTCGGTTGAACAAAGGGCCAGGCGCATTGGTCCGGACACTGTGTCACCGAGTTACCAACCCACGCGTACGCAAAGTTATGGCCCTTGTTCACCCGAGTTGACCCGTGAGTCCCACATCGGTTCATGCAAAACCCAGCGACACCGACGTCGGCTGCCGTCAACACCAAGCTGATTTGATTAAAACCTTTATTTTTTGAAGCCAAATAAATGAGATGAGAATCTTTAAGTGATTTCCCAAGCGAGCATTTTTCGTCCACTGTCTGTTTCCCTAGCTGGATACTCCGCAACCCACCTTTGTATTTCGCTGTGGTTTGCCACCATGCCGCGGCGGAGGGAGGAGTTGGGAGTTGGGAGTTGAGTGATTCTAGAAAATCAATGATTATGGTTTTCTGGGTGGCAGAAACTTTGCCGTACCAAAGGAGGTTAACGGTGATGTTGCCATGAAGAACTGATCCTTTGTGGTATTTGAGGACAGTGGCTGGTGTTTGTACAAGGGCTAGTTTCCGTGGGATTGTGGCGGAGCATGGGTGGAATAAGGCTGAGATGATGAGGACAGAAGAAGCAAAGAACGTGAGAGTGGAAATGGAGGAGGAATACATGGTGTTGTATTGTTAAGATGGAGATCTCGATCAAAAGAAATGCATATCGAAGGGGCTATTTATGTCGTTAGGGTTTAAAGAAAAAGAGTGGGATGCATGTTAAGGTCTTAAGGAGGTAGAAACCGCGTTAGTTTGACTTGTTTGGAATATGTACACATCAACGACAAGCATGCATATTGTATATAGTTCTTTTAATATATATATATATATATATATATATATATATATATATATATATATATATATATATATATAATTTAAAGCTTTGGTGGTTATAGTTACACAGGGTAACTGTTTAAGCTTCTTATCACGTACTTGTAGTTATGGAAGTAAAGTCCTATTAAGAACATCAACAATTTTTCACCTAATCGAGTACAACTGTGTTAATTTATCAGCTTTTAATTTATCGGTTGGTTATTGTATGACAAGCTCTTATTACCAGACCCACCCCGCCACCGCATTATATATGTTTGTGCTGTATTTGAAATAGGCGGAGCACCTAAGGAGGACTTTAAGGCAATCTTACAAACATAAACTACACAAACACATAACTATCGACAAGAACCGAAAAAAATCACACCCTTAAAGATGGAAAAATAAAGACTTGTGCAAGAATATTTAGGGTGTGTTTGGTTGACAGGTTAGGAATGGAATTGGACTAAAAAATGATTCCAATTCACTAGAACTCATGTGTTTTGTTGGGCTTAGAGGGGAAATGAATTCTTAAATGAAATGAATTTTCCATTATATGGAGAAAAGTAGATTCCTTTCAAAGTTAGATGGAAACATTCATTTCATAAGTAAAACAACATGTTAAAAAAATATCTTATTTACTTATCAGAAAATAAACACTCACCACTAGTGCTACCGACCACCAACTGCCACTGCCACCACCACCACTACTACCAACAACCACCGCCACAACCATTACCTCCAATGCCACTACCTTCACCGTCACCGCCACTATTGTTGCCGCAATCACTATCATCACCACCAACACCACTATCACTACCGCCACCACCAGTCCTGGTAGCCAATTCCCAATCGAATGAGGGTGCAATATCAATCTTCTTTGTGAGAAGTAAGCTCAAGTTGGTGATATAACGCGCCCGGATAGCATCGTTCAGCGTTTGCGGAAATTGTAAAAAACGATGATCGGTCACATCCTCGGGTGGGTTGGTTCTTTGCGTCCTTCGAGCCATAATCTGCACAAACGAACACAAAACCAAACACGATTTCACAGAATTAACAACCTTTTAAACCAAAAAAAATGGAACTGGATAGGGACAGTACGCTGGGCGTACATCCAGCGTACGCTGGGCGTACGTCCAGGTTCACGAGTCTGTGTCCTGGTTCGCTTGTTTGTGCTAAAATCATAAACCATATCACAATTTCTCAAATTAACCAACTGTAAGCAATAAACATAACATGGCATATATATGGGGTATATCGAGCATAAGGTTTGCGTGGTCCAACACAGTAAAAACGGGACCTCCCAAAAATATGAATCAATCCCTGTAATCTCTTTGTCTATTAGAAAACACTTAACAGGGAACATGCATAGCAATCAAAGTCAACAGGGATACGCATGGCGTCCGTCCCTGAGGTCAAATCGATGGGTGTGGGACGGGATTAAGACGAAATTAGGTCCTAGGGTTTAAGTTATTAACCGAAATCGGTCCATTCAAGCCCTAATCAACACATACATTTGCGAAATCGGCCCTAATTCAAGAACCCCATAAACCCTAGATTTCGAACAAAGGCTAAATGCAACTTATCCCATCGATTGAAACACAAATACATGATATTGAGTAACCGAAAAGCTTACTTGTGTGTTGAATTTGACAAGAAAAGAAGCAAAATCGTAGATCTTGGAATGAAATCGTCGTCACAGTTCGTGTGCGAGAGAAGAGTTGTGAAAAAGAATAAAGAAGAAGTCAAAGGGTCAAAAGATATACCTGGTCGCCGTGTTACGCGGGGCGTAACTCAAGGTTACGCGGGGCATAACTCTATCCCCTTGAAAATTCATACGCGGTCAGATGTTGAATTACGCTTGGCGTAACATAACTTACACGGGGCGTAAGTTTAAATGAAAATTTTCTTTCTTTCTTTAATTTAACTTCCTTTTCTTTTAATTATTTAATTAAGGGACTTAAAACTTAATTATTTTTTCTTTTTTAATTTCTTAAGCTAATGATGACTTCACGATGAGTCATAAAAAAAACTGAGATGTCATAATCACTTATCTTTGTCAAGATCAAACAACAATGGTTGATCAAAAACCTTTGCATGCAAGAATTGGTTTGCGAAAACACCCACTTTCGGGACCCGTTAGAATATTTCATTTGTTTTCCTTTCACCTTTAACTAAAAGTGGAACAAGAAGTGACCTAACTAGTCAAGAACAACAAGAGCTCGGTCTTCCACTTAACCACCACAATACGCCTTGCTATACTACGCCTCATGGATTGAGTTGGACAAATCAACAAAGTAGTAGGCTAAGCAGGTCAAGAATTCCCTAATCGCTTTCATTCTCGAAACTCATGCAAAAAGTAACGTCAAGCAATGTGTACAATCCCAAATTCCTGCAAAATAAAAACAAGAACCTTCCCGACAAGTGAAATGATATCATCGAAAATCAAACTAAAAATAAAAACTAACTAAAAACGAATAATCAAATAAACTAAATTAATGACAAACCGTTCCTCGGCAACGGCGCCAAAAACTTGATATGCACAAAAGTACCCACTAATTTTAATATTTATAACCTAACAAACTTAGACTATCTATGCACTTATAGGCAGTGTACATAGTCAGATTACAGTATAGCTTAGGTAAGTCGGGCGTCGATCACAGGGAACGGTGGATTAATTTAATATATTTGATTATAGGTTACTAGTCACACGAAAATAATAAAGAAAATGGTTTAATAAATCTCAAACTAACAATTAACAACTCTCGATAAACTAACAGGAAAGCACATCTCTTCAGGTACTTTGGTTTAGATAAATTACACCTTAAAAACATAGACAATTGCATACACAAATTCATTTATTCATGTTCACCGATTCCTAAAATGATTAGATTCGCGTTCACTATAACTAATCCTTTAGCAAACAAGTCAATTCAAACAGTGATCAGTTGATTAAACTAACATGCTTCCTAGTGTTCAGTTCGTATCAAGCAAGACTTGTAAATATAGTTAATCAAATTACTAATTCAATTTAACCTCTTGTTGATGGTCATCAACCAAGGCTCACACATTAACTTACTTATTCTCAAGTTAATCCTAGTTTCACATTCGTTATTCCTAGACTTATAATCTCGATGGTCATCAAAATCATAAGAGACAAGCAATCAAGCAGGTGTTCACACAACTCAATTCACTTAACAATTAACAGCAAATAATCATCATTAATACGTAAGGATATTTTAACAAGCTTGGCAAGATAAATTAAACACAAACAAACAATTTAATATAGGAATTAGTCTAATAATCAAAGCTTCATTCAATCATAAACACAAAATAAAAGGTTTTTACACCCAAATCAGAAACTGAATATAGAAAAGTACCACAATGGAATGCTAAACATGGTCGCGTTAACAACCCATATGATTACCGACATGTATCCGCTCTCCAACCCTTCCGATCTCTGCTTCCGTTAGCTTAACGACCTTCCGGCCGCCTTCTAAACCCTCAAAACGGCTTAACAGAAGTTAAATATCGACTAAACTAAGTTGGAAGTCGAATCCCCTCTTCTGGTTAGCTGAAAAATCGACTTTTATAATCTTTGTAGCCGACCTAAGTACGCTGGGCGTACTTAGGATTACGCGGTGCGTACATAGGATTACTACGCGATTGAAGTTATCTGAGGCCACCCAGTACGCGGCGCGTACCCTTTAATTACGCGGGGCGTACGTTGAATTGGTCGTTACACGGCGCGTAACGGTTATGGACGCGGGGCGTAATCCTCTAATTCAGCAATTTAATTCCTTTAAGCTTCGAAGTCCGGTTTTCGCTTCAGTCTTTTCTTTTGTGCTTTATTGACAACGAATAGTTGCAAAACATAATTCAAAGTATTATGAGTACTTTTTAGTTCTAAAATAGAATAAATAAGGCCAAAATATTAAGATAAAGTGCATAAAAATATTGCAATAAATATTAGACTAAATATTAGTGATAATAATACTAGGTTTCGTAAAAGGAAAAGACAGTTGCTAGAAGCGAAGCGCTGCCCAAATTTCAAGTCATCACTTTAACATGTGAGTGCATAGTTACTTTCATCTTACACATATATATGAATTATTTAATATTAATACATGCTATATGTGCTTACTATCTGTGTTCCTGATATCTATGCTAGATGAACGATTTATATATGTTTTGCTTGATTTGAACTGTATATATATTTTTTTATTGAGTAAAGATGGGTAGAGGAAATATGATATGGATGATGAGAGATGAAAGATGATACAGATGTTAAGAGGTGAAGGATGATGAGAAGCCTTGACTTTAAATCTGATCCAGTCATCTAGCAAAATACAGATGACAACCACGAATTATTCTAGACAGTCCAGAGGAACGCTAGTGGGCTCGCAGCCTGTAGGTGTTTTTGAACTATGTGTTCACCAGATGTACTCTATAAACCCTAGCAGCTATGGACTTAGTGCCTTACAAATGAACATTGGCATCTATAGACTTAGTGCCTTACAAATGAACATTGGCAGCTATGCCTAATAGATAGCATCGGCAACTATGGACTTAGTGCATGTTGAATAAACCCTGACAACAATGAACTTCGTGCCTATTCCTTAGGACAATCCATAGGAATGAATAAATGAAGAATATATTATTCTTAAGGAAGATCCTTAAGAATAAAGAAGATAATAAGGAAGGGAAATTGGGTAAATTGTATGATGATTAAACATAATAATTATATTATTATGAATACCCTATGTACTCACCAGGTTTCCCAACCTAGCCCACTCAGTTTATAGTATCACATGTAGCAGTATGAATGATACATTCTGCTGAGAGATGTACTCACCAGGTTTCCCAACTTGACCCACTCAGTTTATAGAATCACAGGTAGCAATATGAATGATACATTCTGCTGAGAGGTTCAAGGAGTATTAAGACACTAGTTAATTACTGAAAGGCTTGTAATATTTTGTTATGCTTATGTTTCTGTATTGACGATGACATCCCAATGTTTTAAAATAAATAAAATACATTTCTTCATAAATGTTTTGATAATAGTATCATGTTTTCTGGAAACGATTTTTGCAATATTATTCTTTAAAAAGGATACTCTGATTTTAAGATAAGCATAAATAAAAATATTAAAATGACCATGAATTTGGGGATGTCACAACCACTTTCGCCGCCACCACCACCACAGTAACATCCCAAAAATACTAAGTGAAATTTTTTATTTTTAAATCAACCAAAACCACCATTCATTCATTTCCATCAAAGTATGACAATGTGGAAAAATAGTTATCAAAGTACAATCCCGAAATCATAAAATGCTAAACACTGGTGGATGTGATGCGATCATGTCGGGATCTTCCCCTTCGAACCAGAAGTACCTGAAAAACATTTAAACATGAACCATAAGTACAAAGCTTAGCGAGTTCCCCATAATAGCACATATCATACATATAATGGGCCTAGCACAACATTCATCGGGACCCGCCCGACACAGATCTGTTAATAAGATAATGGGCCCCGCCAAATCATATAATGGGCCCCGCCCAACATACATACAATACATGTAAGAGTCACACAGACAGCTAGCATCCTATAACATAAACCAATGCGTCGGCCGTGGTGCCTTTGACCCGCTAATATTGTGAGGAGACTCACCTCAAACTAAAGATATATGAATCACACACGCACTACTGCTACAAAGGCTCCTCACACTGAACATATCTAAAACCAACCCTAATTAATTATTTGGGTAATAACATATAATTAAGGTCCAAAACATAATCTCTCTTGCTAAGGGTAAAAGATCATTCTACCCTCTCCTAGCTAAACCCACCTAATCATGGCCCAAGGCCCAAAAATAGCTCAAATGCACTTCTGGGAGTACGCCATATGTACTCCTCCATTATGCCCAATGTATTGGGCTCAACAGAAAAAGGTTCGGGGCTAAACTTGTTACGCCCTGCATACACAAAGGTTACGCCCCATGTAATCCTTTGTTGCCCAAAACCACTTTTTACGCTCTTAATACCTAAAGACTAAATGTCAAACTCACAGATCTACATCTTGGGAAGGTCTTAATTGTTAAAGTCGTCAACTTTAAGCTTTTCCATGGGTTAATAGAGCCCAAGACCAAGCCCTAAGTCCATACTACTCTTTAATAATCTAAACTCTTGCATGAGTGGGAAATAGCAACAAATACTTCATTTTTATGACAAAAGATCTCCAAAAACAACATAAAGTGACAAACTTGAGCTTTGGAGTTGCTTTTACTCACAAGAATCAAACCATGGGACCAAAAGTTATGCAAAACTAAACCCTAGCCTACATCTAAACCATAGAACCATAAAGGTAAGAGCTTTATACCTCCAAAAGCTTGCAAAGATGATGAAGGCCCTGAATTTTTAAGCTCTAGCCACAACAATCCTCAAGGAAAAGCTTCTACTCCTTCACTATGCACCAAGAACACACAAAAGAGGCTAAAACAAGCTAATCAATGACTAGGGTTTTGAGACACTGGTTAGGGAGGATGGAGTTTGAATATAGGGAGGCCTCAAGGGACTAAAGGTCCTTTAATAGGGGTCTAACCCTAAAATTTAGGGTTTGGAGTCTGCATGAGTACACCCTACGTACTCCTTATGTTTTTCCTGTGTACTCAACGAAACCCGTGTCTAACTTACACGACCTGCACCAAGCGTATGCATAAGGTTTGCCATGCGTATGGACTATTTTTTGCAAAGAATTTGTTATTTAAGCTGGAAATGAAAATACCTAGAAACGGATGTTATAACTCTCTCCCACTTGAATCAGACTTCGTTCTCGAAGTCCGCCTCCACAAATAATTCTGGATAATGCTCCCTCATCTCCTCCTCAAGCACCCAAGTCCACTCTAAGCCTTTCCAGTGCTACCATTAAACCTTCACTAAATCCGCTTCATTGTTTCGCAAAGTCTTCGTCTTCTTATCGAGGATCGCAACTGGTCTCTCTATGTAGTTCAGACGCTCGTCCACTTGAATATCCTCCAATGGCACCACTACAGAGTCATCAATCAAACAATTCCACAGCTGAGAGACGTGAAAAGTGCTATGATCCGACTGAGATCCTCGGGTAGCTCCAAACGGTACTGCCGACACAGGAAATAACCCTAAAAGGAGCAATATATTTGGGACCCATCTTGCCCTGCTTCCTAAACCGGATGACACATTTCCAAGGTGATGCCTTCAGGAGTACCATGTCCCCGACCTAAAACACTAAATTCGATCAGAGCCTATCAAGATAAATCTTTTGTCGGCTTTACGCAGTCTGCAATCTTTCGCATACTTGCAGGATCAAATTGGTAGTCCGGAGCACCACCTCCTTGCTACCCATACCTCACTGACTGACTTTGCCCCAGCAAATCGGGGTCCGACACTTCCTCTTGTAGAGCATCCCAAAATGAGGTCGATCAATATTGGCATGGTAATTGTTGTTGTAAAAAAACTCAGTCAATGGGAGATACGTATCCCAGCTACCGCCAAAATCCAACACATATTCCCGAAGCATATTCTCCAAGGTCTAAATAGTCCGCTCACTCTACTTATCAGTTTGCGGATGAAAGGTCATGCTGAAGTGTAGTTGAGTACCCACCTCCTCCTGAAATCTCTTCCAGAATCTGGAAGTGACATGAACATCCCATCCAAAACCCCCAAGTTTGGGACCCGATGACGTGCCAAAACCTCCCGAATATAAACATATTTCGACTTCTCTGTAGAGATGCTCTCCTGAATAGGAATGAAATGCACATTCTTGTTAAACCAATCCACAATTTCCCAAATATAATCCACCCCTCGCACAGTCTGTGGTAGCTTCGTGATGAAATCCATCGTGATCTTTTCCCATTTCTAGACGAATCACGGCTCCATCTTGTCGTGAGGTCATTGATGCACGACCTTGACTTTCCTTCAAGTCAAGCACCTCTCTACATACCAAGCCACATCCCACTTCATGAAGGGCCACTAATAATCGGGTCGGAGGTCATTGCATATCTTCGGTGCACCTAAATGAATAGAAATTATTGACTTGTGTGCCTCATCCATCAGAATCTGATGAGTAACTCCCAAATATTGAACCCAAATTATTCGATGTAAATTCAAGAATCCCCGACTATCATAATCAAAAGAGGACACCTGAACCACTATGCGCTCACTCTTCTAGTGCTCCTCTTTTATAACCTCAACCCGCGCCTCGCGAATCTACTCCGAGAGTCGGGTAATCACTGTCATCCTCAAACTTACATTCCTGATAGGGGTACCATTCGCCTTGTGGCTAAGAGCATTCACCACCAAGTTAGCCTTCCCAAGGTGATAAAGGATCTCACAATCATAATCTTTCACATCGAGCCACCTACTACGTTGCCTCATGTTCAGATTTAGCTGGTCCATCAAATACGTCGAACTCTTGTGGTCCGTGTAAATGATACAATGAACCCCATACAAGCAAGTTTGTAAAAATCGTTAGACAGTAGCTCGACGTTCGACTAGTGTTAAGGGATTAATCAATCTTGGTGGGGATTAATCGGGGATTAGTCGGAGACCATAGATTACTAATAAAATATTAAAATTAATCAAAGATTAATATATTTTAAGAAAAATAAGTACTTCAAAATTAGAAAACAAGAGAATTTGTAAATTGAAAATTTGAAAAATTAAAATATGAACATTTTGGTATAATATTTGAAATTTGAAATTTTGAAAATTTTGGAGTAAAAACAAAAATTAAATTTTTTGATTTTTTTTTACTTTTTTTGACTTTTATTTATTTATTTTTTTTTTTGACATTTTTGACCTTTGTTGACTTTTTTTGACCGATTAATCTCACCGAGACTGATTAATCCCGCCAAACCCGATTAATCCATAATTTCTGTCAAACACACTAATCCTAGTCGGTTTGGGAATGCTAAACGATTAGTCCACGATTAATCCCGATTTCTGCAACCATGCACACAAGTAATGACGCCAAATATTCAGAGCAAAAACCACTGCCCCTAACTCCAAATCATGGGTGGGATAAATTCGCCTCAGGAGGCTTCAACTGCCTCGAAGCATAAGCCATCACACGACCCCTCTGCATCAACACCGCACCCAATCTTGAAATCGACGCATTGCAATACACCACGAAATCATCCATACCCTCTGGTAAAGTGAAAATCGGAACCTCACATAAATTCTGCCTCAAGGTCTCAAATATTGCCTGCTGCTTAGGCCCCTAATAGAAAGTAACCGACTTCTTCGTCAATCTGGTCAGCGGAACTAGGATCATGGAGAAATTCTCAATAAACCTCCGATAATACCTGGCTAAACCAAGGAAAATCCGAATCTTATATGGAGATTTCAGAACCTCCCACTGAATCATGACCTCAATCTTAGCCGGATTAACCACGATACCATTCTGATTGATAAGGTTCCCTAAGAACTTCACCTCGCGCAACTCGAACTCACACTTGGAGAATTTGGCATAAAGCCACTCCCTCCTCAGAGTCTCCATAACCTCTCGCAGAGGATCCTCATGCTATTCCTTGGTCTTATAATAGAACAAGATATCATCAATGAAAACAATCAATGGCCGATCCAACATTGGACTACAAACCCTGTTCATGAGATCTATGAACGTTGTTGGTGCATTGGTGAGCCTAAAAGGCATCACCACAAACTCATAATGACCATAACAAGTCCTGCAATCCGTTTTCTAAACATCCCTATCTGATGGTAGACTGAACGCATATCAATCTTCGAGAACCAAGACACACCCTACAAATATTTGAACAAACATAAATCCTAGGGATCGAATAACGGTTCTTCACCGTTAACTTGTTCAGCTCCCGCTATTCGATGCACATCTTGTGGGAGCCATCTTTCTTCTTCACAAATAGTATCGGTGCTCCCCAAGGTGAACTAGTCGACCTGATAAACCCCTTGTCTAACAGCTCCTGCAGGTGTATAAACAAATCATGTATCTCCATAGGTGCTAACCGATAAGGTGTCTTGGTTATCGGAGCCACACCTAGAACCAGATCAATATGGAGCTCAACCAGCCTCTCCGGAGGCACTCCACGCAAGTCCTCGGGGAACACTTTAGGGTAATATCGAACGATGGTCACATCATCAACCGTCTTCTTCCTCTCCTCTGTAGTATCCAATACATAAGCCATAAAACTAGAACAACACTACTATAGATATCTCTTAGCTCTCGCGGCCGAACAAAGAGTTGGTCCATCCAGAGCACCCTCACCAATGATGACTAGTTCTCCCACACTTGGGGTTCAAACCCGAACTAACTGGTTCTCACAATCAGTCATTTCCCCATTAAGGCTAAACCAATCCATCCTTATGATAAACTTTCTCTCACGTAAAGGAATAGGAACCAAATCAATTGAATACCGCTCGCTAAATAACTCCAAAACATAACCCCGGTGAACCCTTGATACTCACATTGGATGATCGTCAGCAATCTCTACCTCTAACGGATAATCAAGCTCCCTAGGAGCATCACCGAATCTCTTGCTGAGCGCAATGGATACAAACGATTCGGTGGCACCTGAATCAAAAGGACTAAAGTTGGAACATCGTTCACTAGGAATGTCCCTATATAACATCATAAATATAATAAGCATAAACATCAAAGAAACAAATGAAATAAGGAGAAAATACACACTAGTAACCAGTGGTGCTGGACAAGCTTCATCCGCTGTCTGCAAGAAATTTCGGCTCCTCACAACTCGCGCATCCACCATGCCCCGACGGTTGTCAATGATCCTCAATGTCGTTGGAGAGGGTGCTGCAACTGCCCCTCCTACTAAGCTCGAAGAATTGGCCCTTTTGTGACCCCTCTGGTTGTAATGAATGCAAATCATATCAGATACCGGGGTAGTGGTGGAAGTAGTGCAATCCTTGTTGTAGTGACCTGTCTTTCCGCACCTAAAGCAACTAAAACCACCCACCCTATAAACCCCATCATGCGTCTTGCTGCACTTGCCACAACGGCTAGCCGACTACGATCCTGATGGACCCTCGATCAAGAATCAAAATCCTTGGGCTTCTTATCTGATCCCTTTAATACATTAGCCTAAACCGACTTCCTCTTCCTTACTGTCCCTAGATTAATTTCTTGCTCGCGAGCCCAAGCTATCATGTCCTCCAATGTCCTGCAGCTGGACATGCTCATAAAATCTCGTATCTCATACTTCATCATATCATGCTACATGACCTTCTGCATCTCCTCGTTTGTCACATATTGCGGAACCAATAAGCCCTCTCTCGAAACATGGCGGTGATCTCCGCCACAAACTCAATAGTTTGACGGAGGTCCTGAAACTCTCTTTCCAACTACTGTACCTAAATCACTGGTGGAAAATCAGCTCTAGTTCTTGTCACAAAATCCTCCTATGTCATCGACTTAACAACCTCGCCTCCCAAGGAATGACCCACCTCCTTTCACCAATCATGGGCTCTATCTTTCAGAAGATATGATGCTAGTCTGACCTTCACCTCCTCAGGGCAGAAGCTAGTTCGAAAGCATTCATGATGTCCTCCAACCATCGCCTGCTAACAATGGGTTACTTCTTCTCGATGAACTTTGGATCCCAACATATACGAAACTATAGGAAAGTAAGAGAGCGTGCACCCACCACAACCACTATCTAAGTATGGAATGCACCCAGATGTTCATCTAGCAACGTCATAATGCCCTCTTTGATCATACCAAATATCATTGGAGTCTACTCCATAATACCACAAGTGATCTACAAAGAAATGAACTCTTGCATCTGATCATCCGAGGGTCCGGCTCCAGAGCCCGAACCCGATCCCTCACCATGACCTGAACCACCTCGAGTGACCACCATACTGAAAATAAACAATGCATGCCATCACAAACACTCAAAGAATCCCACACCTTACGAGTTCATTAGTATCCTCGTGAATTCCCTTGACTCAAGTACAAATTATGTGCTTTCAGTAGTACGGGCCCAATACTACCTTCCACACCTGTTTGTACTTTCCTCAAGAGCCGTCCTGATTCCCCCAAGTGACTTCCTTACTACTAATCATTTGGCTTTCCTACTAAACAACACATCGGGCAAGCTAATCTGTGACAACCCGAAATTTCCATTCTAATCAAACCATATCAAGCCAATAGAAGTAGAGCAGTTGCAGTGAAAATTCAGACTTATGGGATAAGTTTGGCAGTTTCAAGGTTTTACACCTAAGGAGTTATTAGGAGAGTGGATGCACTAGGATTTTGTGCAACACTGTAATTCCATTACTCTAGGTCATTAGAATCCATTCCGAGAATAGAAATATTTTCTGCCAAAAATCTCAGGACTATAAATAGAATTCTGAACCAAATTGGTTCATTGGTTGAATTCCAATTAGAGAAAAGCCAATTTCTCTCTCACGGATCTTCGGGTTTTTATCCTAGATTGTGAGTCTACTTCCCTAAATGTGTTTTAATACCTGTTATATGCTTAATAACATTATTTACATGTCCAAAACACAAGATCCGGGAGTTTACCGCCCAAGAACATTCTTGGGGAGTAAACTCCAAAATCAAGCCTAAAGGCCATCTAGTCCCATTTCCGTGTTAGGTATCTAGTTAGGGACTTTATGTAGGATCATTAGAGGCTTGAAATCAAACAAGAACTTATAGTGTTAGGAGTTTACGGCCAAGGAACATCTCTTGGGCCGTAAACTCCAAGTGAAGGCACAAATGAGTGCCTAATGTTTCCTTAGCCTTAAAACAAAAACATAGAAGCCTTAAATTCATGATCTAGGCCAACAAAACCATTAGAAATCACTTCTAGAAGGGAGTTTACGGCCAAGAAGCTCCTTAGGCCGTAAACTCCAAGTTTAAGTGCCAAAATCCCTTCAAACACTTCCTAAGGCTTGGACTATATTTTAGGCAAATACCTTAATGTGTTTAGGACCTAGAAAACTCATGAAAAGCACAAGTGTTGAAGAGTTTACGGCCAAGAGTATTTATTGGGCCGTAAACTCCTTTAAAGGGGTCAAAGGACACCCTAAACACTTCCTTAGGCCAAGAGACAATTAGGACATGTACCTAGATGAGTTTTGGACTAACTAAAACATTTAGAACCCCATGTGTGAGGGAGTTTACGGCCCAAAAGGTTCCAAGGCCGTAAACTCCATAAAATGGTACCATTTAGTGCCATAAACCTTCCTTAAGCCAAGTATTAAAGCCTAGAATTGTTCCTAGTTGTTATAGAGACTTGAAAGAACCATATGAACCCTCCCAAGGGAGTTTACGGCCGTAAACTCCAAGGGAAAAGGGTCTTTGGGCTGTAAACTCCCCATAGGAGTAAATATGGTACCTTAAACACTTGTTAAGCCTAGAAACAATTCCCCTCTAGAGTTGTAGAAATTCTATGCACCATTTCATGACTTGGTTGAGAGTTTACGGCCAGGAGCTTACTCCCCTGGGCCGTAAACTCCAATGAATATGGTCTTTTGACCTTAAACTCCCATTAGGGGCATTGCATTCCCTTGTTGCAACCCATTAGCCTCCTAGCACTTGACCAAAAGTGTTGTCCTCGCGCTTAAATGTTTATACTTGTATAGTTAATGATTAAATCTCTAATTATTTATATACATATGTCTTCATATGTAATTAGGATCATTGTGTGTGTCTAAGTCTTCACTTGACACCAAGCACTTGTCTGATCCTTCCGTATGATAACAACCCGTTCAATTCCAGTCACTTACTGCGGGTGAGTTCATACCCCTTAACTAATGTTTTAAACTATTTTAAATGTTTTATGGGGGGGGGGGGGATACAAGTAGAATCATGCTACTTATTATGTCAATCACATGTGATTAGTAAGTAGGATTATATTACTTATTACATCAATCACATGTGATTAATATACAGCATTCAAAAGATTTGGCTACTCATTAGCCGTTTTACCAAACAGTTTCCTTCAAATGATTTTTATAAACGTTTTATATGTTTCAAACTTATTTACAACTGTGTTTTCAAACAAATGTTCCTTGTACTTATATTGTTTTATCAAACTTATGTCTTCAAATTGTTTTATAGGTTGACATCAAGTCGATCTTTCCTTAAACTAATATTTATGTTTCAAATGTTTTACCAAACTTATTTATGCTTTTGTATTATAAATTGCATGCCTCTATATGTATAGTTATATAAGAAATGTTTAAAAGACTTAGGAAGGCTATCCACCCTATTTCCTTTTCACGCCTTGAGATGTGGTCTGGTGGGATATCGGATACTCGTCCGAAGGTCGTTTAAATATTAGTTATATATCATGTGTACATAGAAAGTCATAAAGGGTCCTTCCAGTTCATCCTATGCCCTTGGGTAGCAAGGGTATACATCCACGTCCATACGTACCACTTAGATTACTAGTAAGCTACCATATGGGTAGTTCAGGAAGATACTAGAACCATTACTAGAACGCGATATCATACAATGAGTCAGTTCATTCATGAGTCAATACTTTCTAGAACATTACTGTACATTACATATACAACTATACTAGGACGAGAACATATACATCTATGCTAGGACGAGAACATATACAACTATACTAGACGTTTACATTACTATACTTGCTAGATAGAGAGAACACACATCACAGCTAGCACACATAGAACATTACAATTCATTACATTACTATACTTGCTAGATAGAGAGAACACACATTACAGCTAGCACACATAGAACCTTACAGTACTCTACTATAATATTTACATGATCACACTTATAGGAGTACTTTTGCATAGATATATCAGGAGGAGTCCTATTACATTTTATATGTATCGACTCTGTTATCAAATCCTCATTCTTACCTTTACCTTGTGATACAATCACTTATTCGACGAGATAGAATGGATTTATTATCCTAGTACCAAAGGATACGATTGTGGGATTGACCATTCCTAGAATCTCTGTTAGCTACAGAGGTGAAAGCACATCCACGGATGTCAAACGGTTGGTACCATTACAGGTACACTTTAAGGGATTAACTATTCCTATACCCAGCTGTTAGCAACAGAGGTAAGAGTACGTCTACGGATGTCTTAAAGTTAACAATGATAGTTACCCTAGTACCATAGGGTAATATTCAGGTTAGTTATATTATTACCTTTATTTTGTGACTCATTCACATAACCAATGAGGTGAATTATATTTAGGTATCCTAGTACCAAAGGATAAAATTTTCTTATAATGATAGTTATACTTTGGAAAATACTTACTCTTACAAGAGACACACACACACACAGAACAGTTAGGTCTTGGTAGAAGACACCTTCATATACTAGAAGGAATCATAGGGATTCTAGGGTTTTTCAAACACTTACAATTCATATACACTTTCAAATTCTTACAATACATAGACTTACAAATTCTTACAATACATAGACTTACAAATTCTTACAATACATAGACTTACAAATTCTTACATACAAATTAAGACACTAAATACTTATGATCTCACCAGCTTCAAAGCATATACTCGCTTTCAAAATTACTTGTATCCTCAGGTCATCATAGACAGGTACTGATGCAAGGAGAAAGGAAGATGGAGCTTGTTCAAGACTTATCTTCCATTTTGATTTATGCTTTAGTGTTTATCAAAATTTGACGGAATACAATTGTATAATAATTATTTTATTAATGCAATTGATGATGTTGTTGCTTGTTTACTACTTTACATTGTTGATGATATTATACATGACGTCCTCCGCCCGAGAACGTTTCTGCCGTTCTTGGTTTTGGGGTGTGACAGATTTGTATCAGAGCATTGTTTATAGTGAATTAAGTATATCAACCCATAAAAGATATACTAACTATAAATACATAAGGGATTAAAAATACTCTGACCAAGAGTTTATACTTTAAATAATAAAATATTTAAGTAGGTATACGTGTTGCATTCATACTAAAATCAGTGTCACTAGGACAGTACAAAAGAATTACGATTGTTGGGCAACACAAGTGGGCTTAGAGACATATGGTCAAAACTGGGAAGATATAGCCTGATCGCCTATATTATCCGAGGGTTGACTAGCATATGCCTAAGTTTAACTGTGTGGTTGCAACAATGCTAAAATCTTACCAACCCTACCACAATGAGAACAATAGAACATAACATTAAAATTTAAATACTATAGGAGTATTTGGTGTTACTATAAGTACTTTATACTTGAGAATTAAAACGGGATCTTCATTACTAAGTTGATAGTTGCTAAGTGGATACACTAAGGCTATATGTAATTAGGATGTTATAGACTTAGAATCTGTGATAATTTTGCCTTACCCCTATTCTGTGTGAATTTGGAATTAAGGTCACTTATTCGAAGGTCTATCCTGTTTAGATTACACATAGCTGGTATGCACTTCACAAATAGCGATATAACTAATGAAGGTTTTTCTAAATAATTATCTAGATAGTTCGTCTAATAATTATCATCTTACCCTAAATTCTCGCATAGAAATCATAACTGGACTCCATCCCCTTGACAACCAGTATCTTCCGAATGAAGTCATAGCTGGTTGGTTTGGAGAAGAACCAGTGAATGATCATCCTATCCCCTTGGATGATCACCATAATGAAGACCTTTCGTATGATGCTAACTCCGAACCAGAGGTTGAGAACCTACCCCAAGCAGCTCATTTCCAATTCCTAACCCTCGTTCGGTTTTTCATGACCCGACCCTGAGTGAGTGGAATGCTTGGAAATATGGAGCCAAGGACAAGATCAGCCTATGCCATTTAATGGTGACCGAAGCTTTTACGACTTGAGCAAAGGGGGCTCAGCAGATAGAGTCTTGCCAATCTTGGTCCGCAGAGTGACCCGAAATGAGATTCAAGGCAGGACAGCCCTACATCAGATTACAGAAGTAGTCGCCTATACTAGAATGCATACCCTCCACACCATTCGTCTAGAAGATGCTCACGAGAGATCAGAGAGAAACCATGAAACCCTACTGCAAGCACTGGCTGAATCACGAGCCGAAGTCATAGAGCTCTGAGTACGCCAGAGGGTGTACGAAAGACACCTACTTGACATGGAACGTCAATTGGCTGAACTGAGAGTTCACCAGAGGGATGACCGTCGCCAGTAGTAGACGTTTTACTTTATTTCCTTATTAATAGTGATCGTGTTTTCTGTCTATGCCCGATGTGGCATTTTCTATGAAATTATCTTGTACCGTAAGTACTTTAGTTAGATCTTTATGCTGTCAGGAACTATCTTTTGTGGATATGATGTAAGACCGTTACAAGGTCATTTTCTAGAATCTTTACGTCGTGAATATCCAAGATATTGGCAGCTGGCTAACTTTTGTGTTATTCTTCATTCAAGTACTTTTATCATCTTTTCATTAGAGTCTATCTGAAACATGCTTTAGTCAAGTCATTGGACTATAGTGATTTATCTCCGGAGACATTTCCAAGTCTCTTTCAGTGGTTGGATCTTGTTATTCACCAACCCCGATACCCCAGCTCGAATGTCAAATGTCTTGAGACCAGTCTACAAACTTACTTCTACTCATTACTAGGACTGCATCATAGGGATGTAGGTCAAACCTTCGTAATCATACCTCCAATCTGTACTAGGACTGCATCATAGGGATGTAGGTCAAACTCACGAGAACATACTTCTATTCTTTTCTTAAACCGTCAAATTGAGTATAGGTTCAACCATGCTCGCTCACAAATTCATTTTCTTTCCGTGAAATAGAATCATGTCGCCAAAGAAAGACGAGCAACCCATCAACCAAGCACCAACCCTCCATATAGATGCAGCTACCTTTCAAGCTGCAGTCTCGGCTGCCGTGTCAGCTATTCTGACCCACCTTCACGCTAACGATGCGAATGTTAACGGAGCTGTTAACAACAATGCCACTCTAGGTGACAATCCAGTACCTCGACAAGCAACAAACTACCACGATACCCCGAGTTCCAGGACCAAGAGTAACAAACGGAAGTTTTGGGATAGAAAGAAGGACAAATCACGAAGAGGAACGAACAAGAAACAACCACCGGTAACGACCTTCACAGCTACTACATCTGCACCTCCTACTACCATTCCTTCTGGTGTCCCAATTGTCCCTACACCAGCCAGGCAATATGCCGGAAACCTACCAAAATGCTATAAGTGTAGCTTTCATCATCTGGGTAGTTGACGTCCGTTACACTGTTTTAGGTGCAACAGGAATGGACATACTACCAGCTGCTGCAGGATTCCGATTCAACACATCACATCAACCACCAATGTCCAAACCTCTCAGAGATGCCATCTATGTGGCGTCATGGGACACTTCAAGAGGGACTGTCCAGCAGAGAAGGACAACAACAAACCTGACGGAGTTTGATCGCAGAGTGGAAAGAGACGGTTAAGGACCCTAATATAGTATAGGTTCCCTCCAAATCGTCAGTTTTGTATGATCAAAAACATGTTTAAAACTAGTGCAACTAGAGTCTTACCTTTTGCGAGATCCTATCTGTGTAGGGATTCTCGTGCTGCGTATACTTGTCTTTGGTAGTATACCTTATTCGCAGCAATAGTCTGGTAGTAAATCTAAAGTACTGAAACTCTGTTCATGGTTGCACGGTTGTTTTTGTCTGTAAACGTTTTATGTTCAAATTTAATGTCTTTAAGTTTCTGTATGATTCCGACATTATCATACGACTCGATTAAATTTGATCCTCACAAAACAGCTTCATACGTACGTCTCCTTATCAGTAAACGTCATTTTAGCGAAACTGTCACATCAGAACACCGAAGTACTCATTCCAGGAGTACCTCTTAGTTAGTTTCTTTCCGAAGGAATCCCCGAAGTACTCATTCCAGGAGTACCTCTTAGTTATTTTCTTTCCGAAGGAATCCACGAAGTACTCATTCCAGGAGTACCTCTTAGTTATTTTCTTTCCGAAGGAATCCCCGAAGTACCACTCGTGCAGTACGTCAAGTTCAATCCAGGAATTCATGCGGATGATTTATCACTAAGGAATGTATACATAAGAGTGTTGTATAATTAAGGTTCTACAGGTTTAGAATTAATGATTTCGCCTTAACTCTTTTCCTCATTGAGATGTGAGGGTAAGGAAGAATCAGTTATTCGATTACCTTTTCAATCTTAATTATATACGACTCGTATACACGAGATTGTGATTGTGAAACCATGTATGAATTCTATTATGAACTTCAGGACGGAGAACTGCTTAAGCCTACGAGTAATCACATCGTCATGTGAACAAACTTAGAACCCAGTACGACTCCCGTAAACAGATCGCCCTATAGTTTAACACCCACGGAGATGCAAGAACAGTCCGGACAACTTAGCAAACTACACAGAATTAGAATTAGAAGACTAGGTTTCTCACCCTAGAGAACCCCGATCATATTCTTCCAGAGATCGACGGATTGCATCGTATGTACCTCGGATATCGAGGACTCTGTCAAGATTTTTCATTAGAAATCATTATCTCTGCCTCGCATAGATGAAATGGTTGAGCACACGCAACGAAAGAAACTACTTCCAGGATTAGACCTGAGATCCGAATATCACCAGTTCGAGTGTTAGGGAAGGATGTCCGGAAGACTATCTCCTGAACTCGATGTGGACACTTCGAGTCCGTAGTGATACCCTTCGGATAGGACCAATACGCCCATGGTTTTCATGAGCTAAATGAATAGGGTTACGTCTTTCTTACTGGGATCGATTCGTCATTTCTCCATGTAATGACTTACTTATCTACCCTCGTAGTAAGAAGAAAACCCATGGGAACATTACCTCCAGAGGAACTTCTTGTGAAGTTCTCTAGGCACAAGTTTTGAAATTGAGGAGTCAAATTTCTATAACACACCGTTAGTAATGTGAGAAATTTTGAGCACTTCTTCAATTTGCCGGAACCGTTGAGCATTTATCGACACCAGAGATGCCGACAGTTTTTCACCAAATCCTAGGTCTTACCAACCTGCTGCCTTAGTTCATTCAGAACTCCTCGCAAGCTACAGAAACTCGTACGACTTTGACCCAGCAAGGGGTGGCCTTTGACTGGGAAGTTACGCAAGAAAAAGGAACCTTTGAGATTCCAAGTGAGTGACCAAGTCCTTTAGGATAACTCACTCTGGGAATGGCTTAATACGCTTTGTAAAGTGTGGAAAGCTAAATCCAAGTTAGACAGGACCTCCGAGATTCTTATCAGAATCGGTCCTGTGCCTCGCACAAACTAGACCTACTCCGCGAACTCAGTAACGTACATACTACCCTTCGCATCTCGATCGTGAAACCATACCTTTCCATTAGGACTCTTGCAAGTCCACTCGTCGAGATCCTCGCCTTCGTATTAGAACCGTAGTGACCCTCGACCGAGAGGTCAAGCGGACAAAGCAACGCCGTCGCCAGTTAGTGAAGGTTTGTTGGAATACCAACCGAGAGCCCGATTTCACTTAAGTGCGCTAGAACCAATCGATTAGGAAGTTTCCTCCTCACGTCTCGATCATTCGTGCATACTTCCTTGCCTAAATTCTAATTTCGGGACGAAATTCCCTTTAACAGGGGGATGATGTGACAACCCGAAATTTCCATTCTAATCAAACCATATCAAGCCAATAGAAGTAGAGCAGTTGCAGTGAAAATTCAGACTTATGGGATAAGTTTGGCAGTTTCAAGGTTTTACACCTAAGGAGTTATTAGGAGAGTGGATGCACTAGGATTTTGTGCAACACTGTAATTCCATTACTCTAGGTCATTAGAATCCATTCCGAGAATAGAAATATTTTCTGCCAAAAATCTCAGGACTATAAATAGAATTCTGAACCAAAATGGTTCATTGGTTGAATTCCAATTAGAGAAAATCCAATTTCTCTCTCACGGATCTTCGGTTTTTTATCCTAGATTGTGATTCTACTTCCCTAAATGTGTTTTAGTACCTATTATATGCTTAATAACATTATTTACATGTCCAAAACACAAGATCCGGGAGTTTACCGCCCAAGAACGTTCTTGGGGAGTAAACTCCAAAATCAAGCCTAAAGGCCATCTAGTCCCATTTCCATGTTAGGTATCTAGTTAGGGACTTTATGTAGGATCATTAGAGGCTTGAAATCAAACAAGAACTTGTAGTGTTAGGAGTTTACGTCCAAGGAACACCTCTTGGGCCGTAAACTCCAAGTGAAGGCACAAATGAGTGCCTAATGTTTCCTTAGCCTTAAAACAAAAACATAGAAGCCTTAAACTCATGATCTAGGCCAACAAAACCATTAGAAATCACTTCTAGAAGGGAGTTTACGGCCAAGAAGCTCCTTAGGCCGTAAACTCCAAGTTTAAGTGCCAAAATCCCTTCAAACACTTCCTAAGGCTTGGACTATATTTTAAGCAAATACCTTAATGTGTTTAGGACCTAGAAAACTCATGAAAAGCACAAGTGTTGAAGAGTTTACGGCCAAGAGTATTTATTGGGCCGTAAACTCCTTTAAAGGGGTCAAAGGATACCCTAAACACTTCCTTAGGCCAAGAGACAATTAGGACATGTACCTAGATGAGTTTTGGACTAACTAAAACATTTAGAACCCCATGTGTGAGGGAGTTTACGGCCCAAAAGGTTCCAAGGCCGTAAACTCCATAAAATGGTACCATTTAGTGCCATAAACCTTCCTTAAGCCAAGTATTAAAGCCTAGAATTGTTCCTAGTTGTTATAGAGACTTGAAAGAACCATATGAACCCTCCCAAGGGAGTTTACGGCCATAAACTCCAAGGGAAAAGGGTCTTTGGGCTGTAAACTCCCCATAGGAGTAAATATGGTACCTTAAACACTTGTTAAGCCTAGAAACAATTCCCCTCTAGAGTTGTAGAAATTCTATGCACCATTTCATGACTTGGTTGAGAGTTTACGGCCAGGAGCTTACTCCCCTGGGCCGTAAACTCCAATGAATATGGTCTTTTGACCTTAAACTCCCATTAGGGGCATTGCATTCCCTTGTTGCAACCCATTAGCCTCCTAGCACTTGACCAAAAGTGTTGTCCTCGCGCTTAAATGTTTATACTTGTATAGTTAATGATTAAATCTCTAATTATTTATATACATATGTCTTCATATGTAATTAGGATCATTGTGTGTGTCTAAGTCTTCACTTGACACCAAGCACTTGTCTGATCCTTCCGTATGATAACAACCCGTTCAATTCCAGTCACTTACTGCGGGTGAGTTCATACCCCTTAACTAATGTTTTAAACTATTTTAAATGTTTTATGGGGGGGGGATACAAGTAGAATCATGCTACTTATTATGTCAATCACATGTGATTAGTAAGTAGGATTATATTACTTATTACATCAATCACATGTGATTAATATACAGCATTCAAAAGATTTGGCTACTCATTAGCCGTTTTACCAAACAGTTTCCTTCAAATGATTTTTATAAACGTTTTATATGTTTCAAACTTATTTACAACTGTGTTTTCAAACAAATGTTCCTTGTACTTATATTGTTTTATCAAACTTATGTCTTCAAATTGTTTTATAGGTTGACATCAAGTCGATCTTTCCTTAAACTAATATTTATGTTTCAAATGTTTTACCAAACTTATTTATGCTTTTGTATTATAAATTGCATGCCTCTATATGTATAGTTATATAAGAAATGTTTAAAAGACTTAGGAAGGCTATCCACCCTATTTCCTTTTCACGCCTTGAGATGTGGTCTGGTGGGATATCGGATACTCGTCCGAAGGTCGTTTAAATATTAGTTATATATCATGTGTACATAGAAAGTCATAAAGGGTCCTTCCAGTTCATCCTATGCCCTTGGGTAGCAAGGGTATACATCCACGTCCATACGTACCACTTAGATTACTAGTAAGCTACCATATGGGTAGTTCAGGAAGATACTAGAACCATTACTAGAACGCGATATCATACAATGAGTCAGTTCATTCATGAGTCAATACTTTCTAGAACATTACTGTACATTACATATACAACTATACTAGGACGAGAACATATACATCTATGCTAGGACGAGAACATATACAACTATACTAGACGTTTACATTACTATACTTGCTAGATAGAGAGAACACACATCACAGCTAGCACACATAGAACATTACAATTCATTACATTACTATACTTGCTAGATAGAGAGAACACACATTACAGCTAGCACACATAGAACCTTACAGTACTCTACTATAATATTTACATGATCACACTTATAGGAGTACTTTTGCATAGATATATCAGGAGGAGTCCTATTACATTTTATATGTATCGACTCTGTTATCAAATCCTCATTCTTACTTTTACCTTGTGATACAATCACTTATTCGACGAGATAGAATGGATTTATTATCCTAGTACCAAAGGATACGATTGTGGGATTGACCATTCCTAGAATCTCTGTTAGCTACAGAGGTGAAAGCACATCCACGGATGTCAAACGGTTGGTACCATTACAGGTACACTTTAAGGGATTAACTATTCCTATACCCAGCTGTTAGCAACAGAGGTAAGAGTACGTCTACGGATGTCTTAAAGTTATAAATGATAGTTACCCTAGTACCAAAGGGTAATATTCAGGTTAGTTATATTATTACCTTTATTTTGTGACTCATTCACATAACCAATGAGGTGAATTATATTTAGGTATCCTAGTACCAAAGGATAAAATTTTCTTATAATGATAGTTATACTTTGGAAAATACTTCCTCTTACAAGAGACACACACACACACAGAACAGTAAGGTCTTGGTAGAAGACACCTTCATATACTAGAAGGAATCATAGGGATTCTAGGGTTTTTCAAACACTTACAATTCATATACACTTTCAAATTCTTACAATACATAGACTTACAAATTCTTACAATACATAGACTTAAAAATTCTTACATACAAATTAAGACACTAAATACTTATGATCTCACCAGCTTCAAAGCTGATACTCGCTTTCAAAATTACTTGTATCGTCAGGTCATCATAGACAGGTACTGATGCAAGGAGAAAGGAAGATGGAGCTTGTTCAAGACTTATCTTCCATTTTGATTTATGCTTTAGTGTTTATCAAAATTTGACAGAATACAATTGTATAATAATTATTTTATTAATGCAATGGATGATGTTGTTGCTTGTTTACTACTTTACATTGTTGATGATATTAAACATGACGTCCTCCGCCCCAGAACGTTTCCGCCGTTCTTGGTTTTGGGGTGTGACATAATCATACTCCCTATATTCTCCTAGGATTCCTTTAACACCACTCTCCGCCATCAGCTACAGAAGAAACTCCCACTAATACGAACTAACTACCTTACGAATATGATTACATGCAACATAAACTAAATAATTCTTCAACTGCAAGGTCTTTCAGTACAACGGATGAAATCAAAAAAGAGTTGTGCAATAGAGTTAAACCTAACCTTCTAAAATTATCTAATTTCTATAACATGTAACCTAACGTATTCACTTAATAGTTAATTGATACTAGTGATGGTTCCTATAAGCATAAAGCAAGAAACATTCAACCATCAAGTTCTAACTAGTGCACCGTCTAATAAGGCCACTCTATTTGTAACATCCCAATGTTAAGGTGATTCTAAATTTACCCCTTTAGTTTATTATATGAAATTTTGGTCCCTAAGTCCAAGAGAATGTGACTAGAAGGCCTAGTGGCATTCTTGTAATTTTGGGAAGAAGAAGTACGCCAAACAAACATGTGTGTATGCGGAGTGTACTAGGGCGCGCCCTAGTACACTGGGCGTACACTTATGTCCGCGGTGCAAACTAAATGAAGTTGGAAACCCTAATTTTTAGGGTTTGGGTGGTATTTAAGCATCTTTAAGGCATCTTTTCTCTTCACCTAATCAGCCTCTACCCTCACTTCGTGATTTGAAACCGTAGAAGCATCTTGTGAGGCCATTTCAAGCATTAAAGAGTGTGTTTGTGAGATTAGAAGAGGAAGCAATAAGATCAAGATCAACTTGGAGGAAGAGGCTCCTTAGATCTGGGATTCATCTTTCATTTGCAAGCCTTTCAATGTATAAAGCTTTCACCTTTGTCTCTTAATCTTGTAGATATAGTAATGGGGGTTTTATTTCATCTTTTGGTCCCAAAGTCTCATCGTGATCATGGCAAGTTATGGACATTTTGAGTTGTCCGTTCAGACCCTAGGAAGGGTCCTTAGCCATAAAAATGCACTCTCTTTGGCTACTTTTGCCCCATGCATCTTGTAGGAGGTTTCAATGGATTAAAACCTTGTGTTAAGCTCTTATTAGACGTGTAAAGTCATACAGTTGGAAACTTTATGACTCTAGTGTGTTTTGTTCATGGATCTGAACTATGGGCTTAAGTGCTTAAGCCATTAAGCACTAAATTAAGTTTGGAGGCTGCGAGGGTACGCCCCACGTAAATGGGAGTACGCCCTGTGTACTCGGACAACCACCCTAATGGTGGTCTTCTACGAGGCTTTGCGTACTCTAAGCGTACCTCTAGAGTATGCCCCACTTACTCGCATGGGTCAGCCTTGTTGAGTTGACTCGGTTGAGTTGACTCAGCTGGGTTGACTCGGTTGACTTAGTGGGTTTGACCTGTTGACTTTGACCATGATTAAGCTTGCAGGTATTTTGGGATTTTAAGGGAATCAGTCATTTGGTGGAAATAGGTATCGTTTAGAGAGCTGAGATTCAGATTCGGGCCTCATTAGTTACGTTCAGTTTGCAAGGTGATTTTTCCTCACTGTACTTGCGGGTCGTAGGCACCAATTTCGACCCATTGGATTGACATCATCTTATGCATGCTATTGTACTGTAGTAATATGTTAGATCGGTATCCTGGTAAATAGGATGATGTTATGCTTAGTGATATGTAGATTTGTTTGACTGGTTGTAGACTGTTATATGGTTATCTATTATATATGCACATGTTTGGTTGGTGGTTGAGGCTTCACTACTTTGTGCGTAAGCCAACAGGTCAGGGCATACCAACTCGATGGTTGAATGGGACCGAGGGTATTCCATCCCGAGGATACTGGACCCATAGTATGTTGGCATTCCAACCCGATGGTTGAGGGGCTGGGGCATTCCAACCTGATGGTTGATTGGTACTTTGGGGGAAATCACTAAGCTTTCGGCTTACAGTTTTGGGTTATGTTTCAGGTACCTCAGATGATCGCAGGAAGGCGAAGGCGTGATCGTGCACCTCCTCGTGTTTTGATTTATGATTTTGGGAAAAACTCTTATATTAAACATGTTTTGAAAACTAAATTGTAAACAATGATGATTTGTGGATTGGTTTTAAAAGATTAAATTTTTCATGAATTTTGTGGATATTACACTATCATATCATCTGAAATCCATACTCGCATGTTGTTCTAAAGGCTCATACAACAGACATATAAATGTATCTCTCCTAGCATCCTATCATGCGATTCTGAGTAGATCCTTAGCCCTAATATAGCATGATATACACATATTGACATACTGGAACAAATAAACATGTATGGGTATTTTGGGAACTACTTACTTGAGCTCGGCCGATTACCCGTATGACACCCCATATTTTTACAAAAACCCTATAGAAAATCATTTTTTTTCTTACCAATTCCTCAGTTTGAGTTCAGACACACCTGAGATTGTGCCTGAATCCCTCAAACAAAGGATATTATACCAACTTGTAACATCCCAAAAATACTAAGTAAAATTCTTTATTCTTAAATCAACCAAAACCATCATTCATTCGTTTCAAACCATTAAAGTATGAAAATGCGGAAAAATAGTTATCAGAGTACAATCCCGAAATCATAAAATGTTGAACACTTGTAGGTGCGATGCGATCATGTCAGACTCTTCCCCTTTGATCCAGAAGTACCTGAAAATCATTTAGACATAAACCATAAGCAAAAAGCTTAGTGAGTTCCACAAAATATCACATATCATACATACAACGGGCCCAGCCTGGTACAGATCTGTTAATAACATATAATGGTCCCCGCCCTACATACATATAATACTTGCAAGAGTCACACAGACAGCTAGCATCCTATAACATAAACCAATGGGTCAGCCTTGGTGCCTTCGACCATCTAATATTGTGAGGAGACTCACCTCAAACTGAAGATATCTGAATCATACACACACTGTTGCTACAAAGGCTCCTCATAATGAACATATCCAAAACCAACCCTAGTTAATAATTAGGGAAATAACGTATAATCAAGGTCCAAAACATAATCTCTCTTACTAAGGGTAAAAGACCATTCTACCCTCTCCAAGCTAGACCCTACTAAGCATGGCCCAAGGCTCAAAAATGACCCAAACGCACTTCTAGGAGTACGCCATGTGTACTCCTCCATTATGCCTTACATAATGGCTCAACAGAAAAGGGTTAGGGGATAAACCCATTACGCCTTGCGTAATCCTATGTTGCCCAAAACCACTTTTTAATCTCTTAATACCAAAAGACTAAACATCAAACTCACATATCTACATCTTGGGAAGGTCTTAACTTATAAAGTCATCAAGTTTAAGATTTTTCATGGCTTAATAGAGCCAAGATTAAACCCTAAGTCCATAATACTCTTTAATAACCTTAAACTCTTGCTTGAGTGGGAAATAGCAACAAAGACTTCATTTTTTGACACAAGATCCTAAAAAACAGCATAAAGTGACAAACTTGAGCTCTGGAATAGCTTTTACTCACAAGAACCAAACCATGGGACCAAAAGTTATGCAAAACTAAACCCTAGCCTAGATCTAAACCATAAAACCATAAAGGTAAGAGCTTTATACCTCCAGAAGCTTGTAAAGGTGATGAAGGTCCTGGAATTTCAAGGTTTAGCCACAACAATCCTCAAGGGAAAGCTTTTATTCTTTTACTATGCACCAAGAACGCATAAAAGAGGCTCACACAAGCTACTCAAGGATTAGGGTTTCAAGACACTGGTTGGGGAGGATGGAGGCTAAATATGTGGAGGCCTCAAGGGACTTAAGGTCCTTAAATAGAGGCTCAACCCTAAAATTTAGGGTTTGGAGTTTGCATGAGTACGTCGTGCGTACTCCTCACGTACGCCCAACGTACTTGACGAAACCTGTGTCCAACTTACACGATATATGCCCAAAGTATGCATCAGGTACGCCATGCGTACGAACTAATTTTGCAAAGAATTTGTTATTTAAGCTAGAAATGAAAATACCTAGAAAAGGATGTTACAACCACCACTACCATAACCCAACACCACCACCACTGCCACGACCGCCACCACAACAACCTCTTACTATTTTTATAATTTATATAATGTATCTTTACATATAAGTTAGAAAATAAAGTAACATTAAACAAAATAGATAAAAATATTATTTATGTCATTTTATATGGATTTCAATTTCATTTCCTACAAACCAAACAAAATCTGGAATTAATTTCAATTTCATTTCTTAACAACCAAACAAAATTTGATATTGGATTCAAATTCCTTACACATTCATATTCCAATTCCAATTTCAATTATTTCAGAAACTGTAACGCCCCGAATCTCAGGTGATAATTTTATGGCTTTAATTTTCATAATTTCAAGGTCTACTCGACGAGTTGGATGCCCCGACTCGTCGAGTAGAAGCGGATTGGGCCACGTGTTTAAGTGACCTACTCGCCGAGTAGGAGCTGGAGGATGAAACCCTAATTTCCAGGGTTTTGCACCTTATTTAAAGGATCATTTTCCTCCTTTAGCCCTTTACAGCCTCTTGAAAGTCCATCAAACCCTAATTCGTGTGTGAGCTCCATTCGTGTGTGTTTTAAGCTTTGGAAGGTGGATCTTAGTAAGAAGAGCTTGGAGAGCAAGTGACTAGAAGCAAGGAACGTGTGGGGATCTGAAATCTACCTCAGTTTGCATCTTTTGGAAGGTATCAAGTCGTTACCTTGACCTTCTTTCCTTTTAGATCTCATTTTGTTGAAGATTAGGGCTTTTTCTAGCATGTTAGGTAGCCTATCTTGAGTATGAGCTAGGATCTGAAGTTGCAACTTCAAATCTAAGCTCACTTTGGTCTTTAAGTCCATAAAGTTTCACTTTTAGCAAGAATGAACCCTTCCTTATGAGTTAAACCCCATTTCAATCTTGGATTTGGTGTTCTAAGTCTTTGGAGCCTTGCATGTACGTAAATTTTGAAACTTTACATGATAAACATGCCTTGGGAAATTGGATCTGCAATATGGAGCCTTAGAATGGCTCACAAAGCATCTGAATGAAGACAGGTCTGAAGGGACTCGGCGAGTTGCATGGTCAACTCGGCGAGTCTGATGAAGATTGTCGTGGACTCGGCGAGTCAGTAGGGTGACTCGGCGAGTCAGTTGGGGGTTTCCCGACTTTTTGCATGCATGAACTCGGCGAGTTGCAGGGAAAATCGACGAGTCAATTGGGGATTTCACGACTATTCGAGTTCTGGAAGGACTCGACGAGTCCGTGAACTGCACTCAACGAGTCGGGTCAACATGGACTGTTGACTTTGACTTTGACAAGGTTTGAATAGTTGACTTTTGGGTCATTTTGGGAAAATTGGAAACTTATGAATATGGTTCTATGGTGAATATAGGTGGTGGAGTTTGTGGCAGTGATCCGAGAGTTTGAGCTAATTATTTCGAGTCAACAGTTAAGAGGTAAGTTACCTCACTATACTAAGGGGTCTAAGGCACCAAGGTCGGCCCATTGGATATGATATCCTTGCAGTTTGTAGTATGAT
The DNA here is from genome assembly GCF_051521515.1 of Lactuca serriola. Lineage (NCBI taxonomy): Eukaryota > Viridiplantae > Streptophyta > Magnoliopsida > Asterales > Asteraceae > Lactuca > Lactuca serriola. Next base: position 4,229,198 of record NC_136408.1, read on the forward strand.
GAGTATGAGTTAGTGTTGCATGTTTGTTGCTATGCCAGTTAGGTAGATCTGTAGGACTACCTGTAGTATTATGTGATTATTTGTATGTGCGTTAGTTGTGTTATATGTCGACATATTATGTGGGATGGTTTAAGGTGATGTTGCTCCGTGCGGCAACCCACAAACTCGGGAGCATTCAAGATACGAGGTGAGGGAGACTCGTACTGTGGGCTCGATGGCAATCCAGATGTGAGTTGTGGGCCCGGAAGGCAATCCAGACTCATACTGTGGGCCCATGGGTAATCCAATCTGTAAAGTTGTGGACCAGTACATGCTGTTATTTATATAAGTGTTATGTGCAGTGTATCGGTATTTTGGGGGAAATTCACTAAGCTTTCGGACTTACAGTTTTCAGTTTATTATTTCAGGTACATCAGGGGATCACAGCAAGGCAAAGGCGTGATTGTACAACTCGTCATGTTTTGTTTATGTTTCTGGGAAAACTCTGATATTATACATTTTTAAAACAAGTTTGTAATGATTTAATGGTCTTGAAATGTTTTTAAAAGTTCAAATTTGGCAAGATTTTATAGGTGTTACATTTCAGAAACATTCTGCAAACCAAACAACACCTTAACTTTTATACACAACCATACCAAATGTTAGATATGATCGATAAGAATTGAGTTACATTGAAACTATATTTTCTTCGCATGGGACTCATAATATCCTAACATTCAAAAGGTCTATATCTTTTTGTTATTTGTACACATTTAATAATTTATGTTATTTATAAATATAATGCCCATTAAAAATGTTTTTTTATACATATAACTATTAAACTTTTTTTTTACATATATCATTAGACCTTAAGGTCATATGTTTACAAAACAAACATAAGTAAATCTGTAGTAATTTTTTTTAATAATTGTATATCTATTTAAAAAACTTCAATGACTATATATATATATATATATATATATATATATATATATATATATATATATATATATATATATATATATCAGTGTTGTAAAAATCGGCCTAGGCGGCCGATTAATCGGCACCTAGGCGCTAGACGAACTGCAACTGACCATGTTTATGTGTAATCGCTCAAGGTAATCGGGGTTGGTCAAAGACGGTCAAACTCGGAGCTAATCGGATATAATCGGAGCTAGGCGGTTTATTTGGTCAACTTCGGTCAACGGATTTTCAAAAAAGATCAGGGGCAAAATTGTAAAAACTGAAAACTTTTTGCTAGGGTTCATTCTCACCTTCGCTCATTCCCACTTTGCTCGTTCCAACTTCACTCGTTCCCATCCCTGTGAACAAGTTTTCTATGGTTTCTCTCTCGACTCAAAGCTGAAATCGGAGAAGTGGAAGATCGCCCTCGCCATCGCCTCTTACAGCCGGAATCTGTGAACTTCGCCACCGCCTAACTAATGTCTAGCGTTTTCTGCAACCTTGATATATATATATATATATATATATATATATATATATATATATATATATATATATATGATAAAGTTTATAATCCTTGTAAATTGTTAACCTTTTATAACATCCTTACGTGTTATTTGGTTCATAGAATGTTTATGAAAGAATTTCAATTGAAATTGGAAAAGGAATCTGTCAGGAATATGAATCCATTTACATATTTTGTTTTGTTGACAGAAATTGAATTAAAATTAATTCTAGATTTTGTTTGATTCGTGGGAAATAAAATTTGAATCTATGTAAAATGATAGAATTATTTTTTTCTGTTTATTTTGCTTAATTTTATTTATTTTCTAACTTATATGTAAGGATACTTTATGTAATTTATATAAATAGTAAAATCTCAACAGTGATGATAGTGGTGGTTGCAGTAGTTGTAGTGATGGTAGTTGTGGGGACGGGTGATGGTAGTGGTGGTAGCGGTGATGATAGTGGTGATGGTGGCGGTGATGGAAGTGGTGGTGGTGGCGGCGGCATCGGCGGCGGTTGCGGGTGCTGGTAGCGGTGGTGGCGACGACGATAATGTGGTGGTGGTTTTCTGATAAGTAAATGAGTATTTTTGTAATCTTCTATTTTTTTATAAAAATGAATGTTTCTATCAAACTTTGAAAAGAATCATCTTTTCACCATATTAAAATTTATTTCATTTAGAAATCTTTTTTCCCTCTCCAACCAAACCCATGAATTAGAAGAAATTGAAATCTTTTTATCTCAAATTTCATTTATTTTCTGCCAGTCAAAAGCGCCCTTATTGTATTTGTAACTAGGTTTAAAGTTTTTATATTATTTCAAAGTTTGATAATCATTTTGACTATCTATATTTTCAATTATCTTTTTTGCTGCCTTTAAAGTACAAACCTTAAATATTTTCTATAGGTTAGCAAGTACAAACCTTAAATATTTTCTATAGGTTAGCATGTTTAGCCCGTCTCTCTCTCTCTCTCTCTCTATCTATCTATCTATCTATATATATATATATATATATATATATATATATATATATGAAGAAAATGAAGAGTATACTTGCCCCTCTTTAGTCAATTTTGGTCCACTTATTTTCTCTATTGACCATTTTGGTATTGTTTTCCCTTTTCTCCCCCTGGACTTTTTATATTTGTGAATTTTATCATTTTTAATCATCTGATAAAAGTATGGTCAATATCTCTGGTCAAGTTCAACTATTCAAGGAACACGACTCATCAGGATGCAAGCTACGTGTTCCTCTTCTATGCATCCTCATCTTTTCACCGCCTCCCCCGTCCAATTACCTTACAACACTTCAAATCCAACTTTATTCTTTACCTATTTTCTATTCGACGTATTCTTGATTCAACAAAAACCACCTCATCTCTTTCTTATTCTCACCGCTCCGTCTGATGGAGGGCTTTTCTCGGATTCGTTCGTAGTTTTCGCTCCATCTCCATCTTCAATTTCCGTCGCCGACAGCAAATCAGACCCTCTTCATTGTCAATCCCGTTCTCAATCTTTCAACTTCTACCCAGATGAACGATTAAAGACAAAAAAGGTGTATATGTTTGTATCCAACCTAGGGATTCAGCAACAGGGGGAAACACACATACAACCCATTGTGTGTGTGTGCGTGATCGTGACCCAGGAAAAGAGGCACGAGTAAATTGGTAGCCAACAAGGAAAGACTTCACTGCAGTTCGCATGTATTCTTCTTCTAGGGTTTATGTCATGTTCACTGTTGTGCCGGTCCTTGAAGATGGGGAGTAAACTTCGTTTGCCAAGTAAACGCTTGGTCTATGTGGATTTGTTCATGCCCTCCCTGTTCCACCTGCTTCCCACCGCTTCCTCTCGAACCACCGTTTTCTATTCCTATGGAATCAACTTCCTTCATCTATCGATTCTGCTAAGCAACAATACACACCTGTGCTTTTGTTGGTGATGGTGCGACGTCGTTGGCTACTGTTGTAACTGAAGTTAATGACTGGGAGATTTGAGGTGTGATGTGCGAACGGTGTCGTTTCGCCGCCCGTTTCCCTATTTCAGTTTCCACCTCGCTCTCCTGAACCTCTCTGTAGAGCACCACTGATTTAACATGCCAAAATCAGAGACGTCGATCCTTCTTCAAATAGCAGACGATACTTTCTTTACAACTTCCTTTACCGGTGCAACTACAGTTATGCTTCGCGTGGTGATGTAGCTAGGTTCGATCTGATGTAGCAGGATGCTGATCAATTTCTTGATGTAAGCCCTAATTTCTTTTCAATTTCGGGTTTTAGAAAACATAATCTTTGCTATGGACTGATGATTGGTGATATATTAATATATAGACTTCCTTTTCTTTTTTGTGATTGTCTAAAACTCTCATGTTTGGCTTTTATTTGGTGTAGATGAAAGGAACATAAACAGATAGAGGTGTGGGATCATCAATGTCAAGGGAAAGGTTACTCCATCAAGAATAAATATTTTATTCTTTCATTTTCTATATTTTCACTCGCTTTTTTACCATCCCTGATTGTATTTTTATTTTGAAATTCAATTTTTTTTGTTTGACTCCCATATTTCTAGGGCTTTGTCAAATGGAACAAATTAACAAACATAAGAGTTGTTACACCAATGTGAAGCGAAAGGTTACTCCATTAGGAATAAAAATTTTATTCTTTCATTTTCTATATTTTCACTCGCTTTTTTACCATCCCTGATTGTATTTTTATTTTGAATTTCAATTTCTTTTTTTTGACACCTATATTTCTAGGGCTTTGTCAAATGGAACATATTAACAAACAGAAGAGTTGTTATCAACCTCGATTTTACAAAACCTCTCAATACCATGAATACAAGTAACCATTGTACATGAGTTTTCACTACCCTAAGCTTTGTGTATATACAAGTTCCATTATACTGGATTCTATTTAAAGCACCAATTGTAATTCAAAAAAGAAATGTTATGTATGACTGTAAGTGTCTGACTGCAGATCAGGTGTTCACCGATGAATAGTTAGCGTAACAATGGGGTTTCAGAATGGTGTATCTGATCATACCCACTACAAAATCATAACACATGCAAACTCAACATTTTACCATTAAATATTTAAATCAATACTCAAAATCATACATTTATGAGTTTTTTTCTTTTCTACCAGACAGGTGTTCTTGCAATGCCAAAAAAATGGAATTGGAATCAGGGGTTTAAAGGTATGCTTTTGAAAACATATTACCTTCTACCTTCTAATTTATACTAATCGAATAGGACTGTTCATAGTGGTATTGTTATATTTTTGGGGAATTTTAAGAAAAAAAAAACCCACATGTACTTTCATAATCTTATCGATTTTGCCATTTACTGTTTTATTTAGTCATTAAACCATTATACTTTCTTTTACTGTCTAAAAATTGACCTGTTTTGATATTATAAAAATTATAAAAAAAACAACTTATTTTTACCATTATACTTTTTTCATCGTCTAAAAACTTTATTTACTAATTAAGCCGCTAAACTAATATTTTTTTATTGATTTAGTCATTAATCTCTTAGTTTTTGACGATTTTGCCACAAAACTATTATGATGAAAATCTAAAAAAAAATAGTTCAGTGGCTAAATTACATGATTCAAACTTTTATTTTGTCATAAAATGGTTGGTTGACCATTTTCTCTTTCATAACAGTTGGTCTATTTGCCCCCTGTCCATCCTGCTAACTGTTAAAAAAATTTAATGACATTCTATTTTTTGTTTATTCATATTATATATTATGAAGCAAAAAATTGGAAGTATGGTGCAGGTTAAATGGAAGGCTTGCAATATGGGATCTCAAACTACAAGCTTACCAGCATTCTTTAGTTTAATTTATAAACTTTAACTTTTATTCAATATAATAATAGATTTGATTTTTGAATAATCAAACCGACAAAATATAATGGAGTCTTGATAAAAATGTATATGTAGGCACAATTTGCGCAACATCAGTTACTACATCAATGGCTTGCACAAGTGCTAAGAGAGCTGCATTTAAGCCTGACGTTAGACATGTAATTTATATTGAAGCATTTAAAAAATTTATATTTATCTTTGTGGTTATTTTTATATGTGTTTGTTTCCCACTATAGGATGCATGCACAAGGTTTAACGTTGTAGGTAAACTTTTAGTTTGGTTTAAGCCTATTCGCATATATTCATATATTGAATGGCAGGTATGCTTCTGAACATAGAATTTGTTATTCCATAAAAGATTTAAGAATGTAGGCTGAAAATATATTTTGCTGATAGAAAGGTGGATGAATTGGAGAAAGCTATTTCTAAGGCAGCTAGAGACCCCGCTAAATATTGAATCGATCAACCCGAACTTGAAAGAAGCTTTAAATGGACAAGACTGCTACGGCTCAAGTAATTTTTTTTAATATAAACATTAAAAATTCAGACAATTGGTTTTATTCAGGAGGTGTTAAGAAATCAGTGATGGGAACAGACGTGAATGGCAGTAGCTCTTCCACATTTAGTGGGATGCGCAAGAACTAATGAGTTTGCCAAGTGCACATCAGCAAGACTGATGTTAAGTGGATTTTTTTTTTTTTTTTGCATATCTTAGAAAAAAAACTGAAATAGAATAATGTATTTTCATTTTAATGTTTGGCTTTATATAATTTGGATCCTTTTTCTTGCAAAGGGCAATATCCTTTCTTTTTATTATTTTAAGCATCAAAATTGTAAAATGACAGATTGCAGAGAATAGCAACATACTTAACTGTGTCTACCAATTAAGACAATCTATTATACATGTACACAAAAACAATACCTTCCAACCCCCGCAACGCGGGGGTTAGCATCTAGTTAGAATTAAGGTTTTGATTGGGGGCTTTAACCAAAAAATTGTGTTTTTAAAAAATATTTAACAAATAGTGGTGGTTTGGAAGTAAAATTATGAGGATAACTGGAAATTAACGTTTAGAGGTTTCTAATTTTCAAAAATGAATTTAAAAAATATCTACTATTTAAAATTATTATAAGAAAAACTAAATATCCATCTATCCATATTTTTAATCGTTAAAATTGTGACAAGTGTCCTAAATATCATTGAAAAAAAAAACCTGACATTTATCATAATATTAAATTGGTTAAAATGTAAATATGAATAAAAAGCATGAGGTTATTTGAATTCTCTTACTATAAATTCAAGCAGCGCTCTAAACATGTTGCTTTATTGAAATAAGATTGTTATTTATTATTTTCGCTGGGAATCTTGTAGAAGTTGGAATGCAATTGAAGCTTTAACATAGTGTATCATGAGTTCATGACCTTTTTTATATCTTTTATAGAACACATTTAAGTCTTTTATAATGATCCCACTTAAGGTCGTATACTATAGGTAAAACTAGAAATAGATACATATGAACTTCTCACATCGGTGATCATTTACTTATGGACTTATAATCAATTGTAAAGTTATAGAAAATCTTGTATCTTGATAAAACTTTTGCAATTGGTCTAGTCAGGAAGATTAATGACAATGAGAAGAGGCAATAGATTATAGACTGGTGTAATAAAAAAAAAAGGGATTTCTGCTCAAAGGTTAATGGGTTGCTAATGATATATGGAGAATATGGAGATATTCTAGAGTAAGCATTAGACACCAGACACATACCTAATTTGGATTCTACAAAATTTCGCATGCGGCATAAGGTTATAAGGACATTTAGGAAGATCAAATTATTTAAGTTAATGATTGCCTATGTAAACTATCATTTAAAAAAATAAGGAGCTATCTTGAATACGTTAGTCTAGCAAAAAAAAAAGTACATGTCTGGATTGTTTTAGATCTTGTGGTTGTATGAGTAGAAAAACTTGCGGTGTGTTTGGCGAAACTATTTGAAAGTTGTTAGCTAAAACCTGAAGCTATAGTTTTTACGTTCAAACAATTATCTTAAGGTCTTATTGGCCAAATGTAAACGAATCTTTGAGAACTTTTAGAAGGAAAAGAAAAGAATATTAATTCAATTAAAATAGGAAAGTGCTAGATGAAATGAATTAGGAAAGAGTATGAAATTTGACTCGTATGATTGACATTGAGTGGTTCAAAAATAGAGTATTGTGGTGGTGTTTGGTGGATTGTGGGGTAAAGGTAACGCGGCGCAAAAATCATAAGAGGAGTCAGGTAATGGATTGGGGAATATGATCAGCCCAACATTTCAGGGCCGACGGGAAAAGGAAGGGAATAAAGTACGCCTCTACTCGTCAGTGATTAGTGCCTACCGACCGACCCACTTCTTCAAACAATCCATTTAAAATAATTTAATTCAATATCCATAAACCTAAATATTCGTATACAATTTCTTACGTAGATTAAAATGTTTTCAAAAACAAGAAAAATGCCAATAGATAGAGGTTAACTTTATAGGGTTGACAAATAAAAAAGGAAATCAGAAATCAAAAAAGTTAATGTTGATTTTTTTAAAATGATATTCTCGCTTAGAGCATACTTCGCAGACGACGTCACATATATATCCCTTAAGGAGCCTCTACCCTTTACAGGTGATGGTTATATACAAAATAGTTTTGATTTTACTGGTCTCTCCTCTCGTTGGTTTGGGGAGCGGGGGTTTCACAGCTACGCATTCCGTTTTGAAAGCCGCTGCGTGTAAAGTGGTAAAACACGGAAATGCATGTAGAGAAAATCAACATGTGTTTGTTCCTTTTGCATTCGATACATTTGGTTTTCTCGCACCAGAAGCGGTGGAGCTCCTTAATAGAGTCCAATGGGTCATGCATTCTAATGTTATATTTCCTAGATCCACAAATGTTGTTTTCAAAAGAATTTGTTTTGTCATCCAGAAAAGGCTAGCGGTGCAGTTTGTTGCCCGTTTGCCTTCAGTTGATATGTATTGAACTATAATAGTTGTGTATTCTATTTAAAAAGAACATACATTTCTCTCTAAAAAAAAAATCGATCGTAAGATCAAAACTATAAACAACCAAAAAAATATGATGTAAAAATATAATACATGTAAGGATGTAAATGATTATAAGAAAACCTATATCTATGCGGCATTTAAGAAAAATAAAATAATCATGTCCTTAGATAGTGTAATGGAACGACGAACTATTAAAGCAACGACTCTTATACGACTACCAATCAATTTTTCTTTTTCTATAAATAGTTGTATTTAAGTTTATGAAACTTTTTATTAAAATCTTATATTTAATATAACGTTCCACAGTTGTTTTCATATTCTCACAATTATCATCATTTTCATATATATATATATATATATATATATATATATATATATATATATATATATATATATATATATATATATATATATACACGCTAATAAATAATAATGATTTTGCCACATGTCTTTCTCTCATTCAATTTGTCACATGTCATTTTCTCATAATTTAGAGATATATTTATTTTCCACTTGTCATTTATTTCATTTTCCATTTCTAATATATTATTAATTAGTTTCCATAAATTAAACCTACCATAATGATATTAATTTCAAATTTTAAATTTTAAATTTCAATTTCAATTTCAAATAAATTTACAGTTTAAACCTTTGTGTTTAACATTTTGTTATAATTAACCTGTTTAGTATACGGGTCTGATAATTAAACAATAATTTTAATTTATTTACTTTTTGCATGTTTTTTTCTCATAATTTTTATTTATTTCAAATTTCAAATTCAAATAAACTATTTATTTATTTTTTACATGTTTTTTTTCTCATAATTTTTATTTATTTCAAATTTCAAATTCAAATAAACTTCTCATTTAATCGTTTTTATTTAACATTTTGTTTTAATCAACCTGTATAATATATGGGTTTCACAACTAGTATAAATATACACACGACTACCAATCAATTTTTCTTTTTCCATAAATAGTTGTATTTAAGTTTATGAAAGTTTTTATTAAAATCTTGAATTTTATTATATAACGTTCCACAATTGTTTTCATATTCTCACAATTATCATCATTTTCATATATATATATATATATATATATATATATATATATATATATATATAATCAAATGAGAGCACCTAAAATGTTGAAATTAAAGGCGTAAAAATTTATCATTTCTCTACAAATGAATACATGGAATCGCAAATGAATATACTTTGTTCTCGCGTTCTCAATCTTTTTGGTGTTCTCATTTGATCCTACTCCTATACATACACACACACACACACACATATATATATATATATATATATATATATATATATATATATATATTTCTTTAATAAAAGAAGCTTTTTTTGCAACTTGTCACACTCTGATTCATTTTGCCACATGTCATATTGTGGTTATTTTGAATTAATTTTTATTTCATATGTAATTTTTGTGGTTTTCCTATTTTATTAAATTTCATATGGTACTTAAAACTTAATAATAAATGCATATCAATTTCATTAATTGACTTTCCTTATAATTTCAAAATTTTAAAATAAAATCTCATTAATTTGCTTTGATTATTTTATTTAAATGATTTGTTTAAATTTAAAAGAGAAAAAAAAACACTTTAATTTTAGTAATTCAATATTTTTCTCATTTTTCATATAAATTCAAATTTCTCAAATGTTTATATATATTTAATTGTTTTAAATACACTCATGTAATACATAGGGCTCACACCTAGTATATATATATATATATATATATATATATATATATATATATATATATATATATTGTTGTGTTATTGTGTTCTAGCTATCTATTGTGTACATATAAGATTGATTGTGGACCAATAATTTTAGCTATTTTAAAAAAGTAATTAATGCATATTACATGTTCAAGATATAATGAGTACAAATTAATTATCCAACATTTAATATACATTAATTATTTTCTTAAAATAACTAAAATGATTGGTCCATAATCAATCATATATGTACATAATAAATAGTAGAAACATTTGAACCTAATTCTCCCTCAGGTTAGGTTATTGTGTTCTAGCTATCTGGTATGTGTATATAGTATTGATTGTGGACCAATCATTTTAGTTATTTTAATAAAGTAATTAATGCATATTACATGTTGAAGATATAATGAATATTAATTAATTATCCAACATTTAATATGTATTAATTACTTTTTTAAAATAACTAAAATAATTAGTTCATAATCAATTATATATGCACATAATAGATAGTAGAAACATTTGAACCTAACTTTATATATATATATATATATATATATATATATATATATATATTGTGTATATGTAAGATTGATTGTGGACCAATAATTTTAGCTATTTTAAAAAAGTAATTAATGCATATTACATGTTGAAGATATAATGAGTACTAATTAATTATCTAATATTTAATATGCATTAATTATTTTTCTTAAAATAACTAAAATGATTGGTCCAGAATCAATCATATATGCACATAATAGATAGTAGAAACATTTGAGCCTAACTCTCTCTTGGGTTAGGTTATTGTGTACTAGGTATCTATTATGTGTATGTAGTATTGATTGTAGACCAACCATTTTAGTTATTTTAATAAAGTAATTAATGTATATTACATGTTGAAGATATAACGAGTATTAATTAATTATCCAACATTTAATATGTATTAATTAATTTTTTAAAATAACTAAAATAATTAGTTCATAATCAATTATATATGCACATAATAGATAGTAGAAACATTTGAATCTAACTTTCTATATATATATATATATATATATATATATATATGTATATATATATATATATATATATATATATATTTCCAAAAAAGCTGTAACTTTTAGTTTATTTACATACATAAAATTTTAATTTCTTTTACAAAACTAATGAAATTTTACAATCAAAAGTTTATATCTATTTTGTATAAGCTAAAGTACGATATATAAGTCGTATAAATAAGGATAATCAGATACACAACAGCTATATATATATATATATATATATATATATATATATATATATATATATATATATATATATATATATATATATTGTATTAATGAGTGACATTGATATAGAAAAAGAATACAAGCTAAGTCTCATAATTTAAAAAATAAAACGTTAGCGTGTTATATGGGGAGGTTCGTAGGAGACAGCTAATTGGGTGGTCACACAAAATAAGAATGGGGTTGGTACTTGTCAGCCACTTTCTGGCCTAAACGACAAACTAAACGAGCCCCACTTGTTCTCCTCATCCCTCACTTGCTTCCTTTTCGTATTTTATTTATTTTTTTAGGGGAAAATACAAAATTTGGCCATAATTCTTAATTACTTATTAAAAATTTTAATAACAAAAAAACCACTTAGTCAAAAATAGCTTATAAAAGAGTAGTCAACTATAGGTTGACTACTGTTTCGCCAAATCGTCTACTGTTTTATGTTTTGTTTAAAAAAAATCATTTTTAGGATACAAAACCGTAGGTTTTTTAAAACCTACGGTTTCCTCTCGAAACCTATGGTTTCCCTTTTTTTTAGTTAAAACCCCCAAAGCAGTAAATTCAAAAAAAAAAAAAAAAAAAAAACGTATTTTTCACCTAAAACCGTAGGTTTTAAAAAACCAACGGTTTTGTATCCTAAAAAAGAATTTTTTTTATACAAAACACGAAACAGTGACGATTTGGCGAAACAATAGACGAATATCGAAACCTACGGTTTCGTGGGCTATATTTGGACATTTACTAATTTTTGGCTATAAATTGATAATGACTTCCTTAATTTGGCTAAATTAGTAATTGCCCCTATTTTTTATAAATGATAAATTATAGTAATATTTAGTATTCACAAATGGCTAAACATTATCGTGGTATGGGTATATAGGAAAATAATCATAGTTTTGCAGGCTTAGATGGTTGTTAGAAGTAGAACTTTAGATGGGTTAATGATTAAAGATGTGTTCCGTGGCGGATTCAGATCAAAGTAAAGGAGTATTTTCGACAAGTAAAGGGGTATCACGACAAAAAGAATCGCATAATACGCAATAAGAAAAAAAATTCCGGAAAAAATTACACTTCTGAATTTTTTAAAGTACCCCTGGATATATACTAAATCCGACAGTTGATGTGTTAATGATTTGTAAAGATTGTTAATTGTATGTAAATATACTATGCCGTATATTAGTTTACAAACCTTATTTCTATGAACATAATATTGACTAAACTAATATACTGAAAATGTCTCGAAATTTTTTAAAAAGAACACGCGGAAGACCCTTGGTGAAAATATCCGCGATTTGATATTCAGAAGGTACATGAAGAACATGAACTTCACCACGCACGGCTTTTTCCCGTACAAAATGAATATCCATATCAATATGCTTTATACGACGATGTTACAACGAATTACCTAATAAATATTTTGCACTCACATTATCACAATAAACAATTATAGCGCTCTTAATCGAACAATGCAATTCCAACAACAAGTTTCATTATCAATACGATATGTATACGATGTTTGCCACGCCCCAATACTTGGTTTTGACACTCGATCAAGAAAGAGTAGGTTGTCTCTTAAATGACCATGGAATCAAATTATCACCCAAAGCAATAGCTAGACGTAGAATGCCGTGTATCAGGGCAACACCCAAATCCGCATCAATATAAGAAATCAACGATGAAATGGAATACACACAGATGTGGATGCCATGATTAAGTGTACCTTGAATATACCTGTAACGTCCCACAATACGACCCAAAATTTTTTGTTTAATCATTACTAAAATCATTAGATCAATACCATAAAATAAAACCCATACGTCAATGTATCCAAAACCATAACAAAGTATCACAAGAAAATTGTATCAAATCATGTCAATAAAAAGCTAGTCAACTCCTAGGACAAAAACTGAAGTTGTGGTGTGTGTGATGCCATCATCCCAAGCTCTTCCCTTTATTTGCGGAAGTACCTGAAACCAAAACTGAAACTGTAAGCACGAAGCTTAGTGAGCTCCCTCAAACTACCACATACCATACAATAACATATAAACACATATTGGGCCTTGCCCACTGCATCGAACCGAAGTCCGGAACTAACTGGGACCTTGTCCCCTGCATCGGACCGAAGTCCAGAACTAACTACATCGGACCGAAATCCGGAACTGTCTGGGACCTTGTCCCCTGCATCGGACCAAAGTTCGGAAACTGACTGAGCATAACATGGCATAGCATAGACATATCAACTAGCATAAGCACATATACTACATACTGCATCGGACCGAAGTCCGGAACACACAATACAAAACATACTTGAATCACAAGACATCAAGCAATCTAACTACTGCATCGGACCGAGGTCCGGAACTACTGCTAACTAAACATGCCGGCATTGTGGCCGTAGACCCGTTCCTACTGGAAGGAAGACTCACCTCGTAATCTAACTGTTGAATGAACTGCTCTGGAATCTGTCTGTTGCGGCTCCGGTTTCACCCCGGCTACAATTTCCATAAGTACACTCAATCAAATATTGATAACTATACTGAGGGTAAAATGACTGTAAAATGACTATTTTACCCCTGGTCAAAGTCAACATACAGTTGTCCTGACTCCTCGAGTTGGCCCACCAACTAGTCGAGTCCCTACTCTCATTTCTCAATTATGCTCGCTACTACTCGTCGAGTTTGGCATATACTCGACAAGTTCCTCTTTGATACAAACACTTAGTCAATCTGCATCCGACTCGCCGAGTTGTATGAGCAACTCGTCGAGTTCTCCTTCATCATATGAACACTCCAACTGGGACTCGCCGAGTTATATGAACAACTCGCCGAGTCTGTTCTTGAGATCTAAAGATTGCCTTGGACTCGCCGAGTCAGGGCATTGACTCGCCGAGTCCCTCCATGAATGAGTCCGGTCTCCAACTCACTGAGTCCACCTAAAACTCACCGGTTCCACCCGGCATAAAACATAGAAGGGGGGAACTCGAGGACTCGCGACCCGACTCGCCGAGTCTGAAGAACGACTCGCCGAGTCGGTTGCATGCAACTTCTATACAATCGATTCTGCTCAAAACCGTTGCATACAATTTATAGATCTGAGTTTCTAAGGCTTGTTTACCACGTAAAGTTTCCAACTTTACGTGTACATATGCATGAAAAGGGATTTAAAGGCTCAAAAGACACTTAAAAGAGTAAATCTAGAGTTTTCATATAAAACGGCTCCATAAAGGTGGTAGATCTGGGCTTTTTAAGCTCAAACCCAGCTAGTTCCACTGGCTATTCAACTCAATACGATTTCTCCACAACAATCAAGCTAGGGAGTGGATAAAAATGGCCTAAATGGGATTTCTAATGGAAGATCATCATAGAAACAGAAGAGATTCGGATTATACCTCAACAAACTCTGGATTGGACTCCAGATCTTTGCTTCTCACCTTCCCTTATAGTCCTTCCTTCTTTCTTTTCTCCAAACTTCAAAAGATACACAATATATGCTCAAAATGCCCAAATAATGGCTAGGGTTTGCTAAATGACGTTATGAGGGTGAAGGATGCGAGTTTGGGGATCATAACATGGTTTAAATAGGATGCAAAACCCGTGGATCTAGGGTTTCTTCCAGACTGGCGGACTCGCCGAGTTGCCAACTTAAACGTGCTCAGTATCTCGACTCTACTCGGCGAGTTGGGCCTACCACTCGCCGAGTCCCATCTAAAAATGAAAAAATACTTAGATTAAAATACATACCAAGAACCAGGTGTTACAATACCCCAAGAATGCGCTTGAGGGCTTGCATTTGATCCATTCTCAGATCATGAATATGTAAACATGCTTGTTGAACTAAGTAAGAGATATAAGGACGAGTAAATGTAAGATACTGAAGTGTCCTGACAAGGCTCCTATATAGAGTAGGATCCTCAAAATGAGTACCCGAAGTAGCACTAGCCTTCTACTTTGTATCGGCTGGTGTAGCGGAAGGCTTGCAGGAAGACATTCCGACCCACTCAATTATTTGCTTGGCATACTTGCATTGTGAAAGGAACATAGCACCTTTATGTCTAGAAATGGCTATGCCAAGAAAGTAATTCAAAGGCCCAAGATCTTTCATAACTAATTTCGAGCTAAGAAACTCCATGATAGAAAGACGTAAAGCATTAGCTGGAGCAGTGAGAATAATGTCATCAACATATAACAATATATAATCCATGTAAGATCCCTTTCGATTAACAAATAAAGAGTTTTCACACTTTCTATTAGTGAACCCAAGAGAAATGACATAATCTGCAAATCGCTTATACCATGCACGAGGTGCCTGCTTAAGTCCATATAAGGACTAACACAAAAGACAAACATGATCCGACTTATTCCGATCTCGGTAACCCAAAGATTGATGCATGTACACTGTTTTATGTAACTCACCATGAAAAAATGCATTTTTTACATCCAAATGATGAATATTCCATGCATTGTGAAAAAGAAAGAACCATACGAATCACAGTTGGTTTGATGACCGAGCTAAACGTTTCGCCACAATCTATACCAACCTGTTGTGTTTTCCCATCACCTACAAGAAGGGCTTTATACCTCTCAAACATACCATTAGATTTTTCTTTATGATTAAAAATCCACATGGAACGAATAACATTAACATTCGGTGGGTCAGAGTATGAGACTTCAATTCTAGAAACCAGTCAAAGACTTTCGATCTTTTAGCTACCGTATAAGTCCATAAAAATTTGAATAATCATCGAAGAAAAAAACGTAACATTTATGCCCCCATTAAACTCAAAGTTTGAGAAGTCCAAAGATCACTATGAATAATGTCAAACGACATAGTAGTATTAGAATTAGACACAATGTGACATCCCTATTTTCACGGCCAGAAAAGACTGATTTGTTTATGTTTATTGAAAAAATCAAAGTATCATTTTTGAAGAATGAGGTTATGGAATTTGTCCCAAAAATATGATAAATGTATTATCAAAGCATTTCCGAAAAATGTATTTTATTTATATTAAATCATTGAGATGTCATCGTCAATACAGAAACATAAGCATAACGAATATTACAAGCCTTACAATAATTAAACTAGTTTCCTAATACTCCTTGAATCTCTCAGCATAATGTATCGTTCATAAAGCCACCTGTGATACAATAAACCGAGTGGGTTAGGTTGAGAAACATGGTGAGTACATAAGGATTTCAATCCCAAAATTTGATAATAATGTATATCGCAAACATTCAAATCCAACTATTATCATTAACACACATATATCATATCTCTAAAACAATTTATCCCATCCTGTCGATTCCCACGTATAGATCCTATACAACGACCTTACAAGATCTAGCCTAAAGAATCAATATGACAACAAACTGACAACGCTGCTTCGGAAATTCCTTGGCAACGAGGATCAATAAATACATCAAATGAGGGGAATGGAATAAGTTTCACCATGAACCTTCGTTCGTAAAAAAGAAGACAATAAAGTCAGGGGTGGTTATCTAGATAACTGTGCCTAGCAGTGGTCTGACATCGTGAGGTATTTTACCCCCAGACTCACCCTATCCGTCAAATATATATAACAAATATTTCCAGATAATAAGCATATAACTCACATATAAACTTTCAACATATATTTAATACTTGAATTAAAATCATGTTCATGAAAGAGACTATGCAATCACTTGATAAAGTTATGACTCGAAATTCGGACAACGCTCACTTCTAGCAATTGTCTTTTCTGTCGATGTAACCTAGTATTATTATCATTAAGTTTTAGTCTAATATTTATTGCGACTAATTATTAGTCTAGATTTATCATTAATTCAAAGTCTACTTTCACAATCTATCAAGTACGGAACAACCAGGTAGGATCATATCGGAGGTAGGGTCCGTTTGGTATACGAAGTATATTGTTTGGAAAGCCCACTTTAAACACCTCACTAAATCACAGCCTAGACATCATCCCCGTAAGTAGATCAATCTGTATAACGACTTGGAATCACTGATAAATCTTGTTTATAGGTTCATAATAATGATAATTAACTTAAACAAAAGTTATACTTAAATCATGGTAAGCATAACTCACTTACAAGGGAGTTTAGTGAGGAACCGGGCTCTGCGTGGGCAGAACTTCTGAGCCGAAAGCTCTTCTTCTTGGGGCCTTCTAGCGCTCCGGGACTCGCTACTTACACCTAGGAGGTTCGAGGGGAAAAGCCTTGAGGGTTTGGGGTGTTTGGGAGAGAAATGAGTGAAGAGATCTGAGAAAAAGAGTGAAAAACGACTTCTATTTATAGGTTGCCAGCACCGAGTACGCTGAGCGTAATGGGTTTTTAGGGGTTACGTTGAGCGTACTCAAAATTAAGTTGGGCGTAATGTGCCACGTTTCACAATCTCGTGCAAAGTCGTGGCTTAGATCGTGTCACGTGTCACTCGCTGGTTACTCCAAAAACTAATTATCTTCTAAAATCCGTAACTTTTGCATACGAGCTCCGTTTTTGACGTTCTTCATAGTCACGCGTAGTTAGCGATGTGATCTACAACTTTTGTTTAGACTCCATCGACTAATTTTGACTTTATTTTTAAATTTATATTTTAACAACCTTATACAGTTAAAGTCCGTTAAAAATTCATAACTTTGTCATTCGACATCCATTTTCGGTTGTCTTTATATCGTTGAGCTCCTATTAACGAGATCCTTAATTCTCGTCTAGGTTGTGTCGGATAAAATCCGATCGATCTAAAAATTTGATTTCCAGGCTGTATACCGCTATGCAAAATTTTAGAAAAATCATAACTTCTTCAAACGAAGTCTGATTTGGACGTTCTCTATATGCACGCACTCGGTTTAACGTATACTATGAATTTCGCTTATATTGCTAAGGATTTTGTCAAAAATTCACTTTTTACGATACTCAGTGTCGTACCAGTTTAATCGCAAAACTTCGACAGTTCATAACTTTTTGTTATAAGTCGGATTTCAGCGTTCTTTATATGTACGGAATCCTTGTGACATATACTATAACTTGGTTAAGATTATTTACTCTAAATAATCTTCTATAAAAAGTAATTTTTTATGTTTATTGTCTCTAAATTGACTAGCCTGAATTTGCGGGTGTTACACTTATGTCCCGGAATCATCAACAAAATAGGGCTTGTATAATGACTTCGTATGTTTCCTTTCCATCCTAGGTGGTAATCGTAACTCTTATGTCCAAATGAGTATCTAACTCTAGAACTCCTTGACTGTTGGCGGTGCGTAATCTTGCACCCGCTCTTTATCCTATGTGTGACTTTCAATCATAATCTTCGACTTAAAAAATCGATCCTTATTGGAGACTCTTGCTATTTCTTAACAAACTTAACTTAAGATAAGTTCTTTACTTCAATTACCGTAACAGATCGATGAGTCATGTTCTAATGATCTCTCGTCGTATGATGCAATGCTTAGACTCAGGTCTTTTAGAGCCAAATTCCATAATGGAAGATACCTTCCTTCATGTTCTATTGTGATATAATCACATTCTAGCATGTAGTACTTCTAGCTTCAAGCTTCTTACTTTAACAGCGATTGTGATACTTCTATTGATCGCTTCGATTATCTTTTACTTCTTCTTCTGGCTTAAGTCGGATGCTACATCGAGCTTGGTTCTCTAAACCACGTAACATACATATCTTATTCGGAATCAATTTGATATGACCACTTTTTTAGGAATATCAATCATCCTCTTGGTCATTACTGAAACGATGGTAAAGAAATACACGAATAAAATGGAATCAATTACTAGCACCTTGGTAACCTTGTGACTTTCCCTGATCCAAGTGTGAATCTTGTTCTTCCGGTAGTATAGACCTATACTACCTTTCACACCTACTCATACTTTTCCCTAGGGGTCTAAACGAGCCGAGCCAAGCCCGATCCTAACCAATCTCGAGCTCGGCTTGTTTAATTTGAAGAAGCTCGAGCTCGAGCTCGAGCTCGATTCGAGCCTTAAAATGAAGCTCGAGCTCGGCTCGTGAACAATTTAGTGAGCTCGCGAGCCTAAACGAGCTTAAACGAGCCTATATATATATATATATATATATATATATATACACACACACACACACACATATATATATATATATATAGGCTCGTTTAGGCTCATTTAGGCTCGCGAGCCCACTAGCTGAAGCTCGGCTCGAGCTCGTTTAATAAACGAGCCTCATATTTGGGCTCGAGCTCGGCTCGGGCTCGTTTAATTCAATCTCGAGTCGAGCTTTTAACGAGTCGATCCCGAGTAGCTCGCGAGTAGCTCGGCTCACTTACACCCCTACTTTTCCCAAGTATTGCCTCTTAGTTCAGCAAGTCACCATACAAGAATTTCACATAGTCATTTAACACATCGGATAACATAACTAGGGTTTATATAATTTCTTGAAACGATTACATAGGTATTCAAGTTCACCCTACACTATGCCTCTCATATTAAGCTACACCACATGATACTTTCTATATGGTTACTTTATAGATCCTTACTCCTAATCCCTTGCATCGTCACCTGCTTCATCAAGGATCATATGGAATGCTCTTGCCTTTGGCTTCGACGCATTCGGTCTTTATACTTCATTTTCCTTTGGACAATCTTTTGATATATGCCCCTTGTCTGCACATATGTAGCATACCTTATCATTAAATGTACAATCCTTGGAATAGTGACCGATCCTCCCACATTTATAGCAAGTTACTTCTACGTCGCATCTCCTATAATGCTTCTTCTTGCACTTCTCACACCACTAGGCTCCACCACTACCCCATAATTTTGGTTATCCAAGTTGGACTTTGAGAATCTACATTTCTTATCGGATCTTGAGGATCCCTCAAGCTTCCTCTTTTCTCCTTATCTTTTTCTAGACCCTTTTCTCTTATCTGGGTCTCTACATTCTTAGTTGCCCAGATTACGACTTTCAAGGTGGTTGCTTGTTTGACCATTAGACCGAAGTCTACTAGTAATCCATTGGAAAATTTGTTGACCTTGGAGAGTTTATTTGGAACTAAATAAGGAACAAGCTTCATTTTCTCCGTAAAACTTGTAGCACACTCGGTGACGCTCATTCTTCCCTTCTTTAGATTCTGAAACTCGTTGTTTATCTCCAATAGATCCTGCTCGGAGTAGTACTGTATTTTTAGTTGCACCAAAAGACTTCCCAAGACATCTTCCTAGCTTCTTCCTTAGGCATGGTATCAGCTAATAGCTTCCACCAGCTTAATACCCCAGTCTTCAACAGTGTAACTGCAAGAACGGTCTTTTGTTTGTTGCTACAGTCGCAACTTTCAAACATCATCTCCATCTCGGAGATCCAATCCATGACTTCCACCGGTGTTGGGCTTCCAGAAAGACTTGGTGGCTTGGATGTCCTGAAATCCTTGTACTTACATCCACATCCATCATTTCCTCCATTGAGTTGGTTTCTTCTAACCATACCTGGCTCACCTTGACTCACTGTTTGACTATAGTTTCCTTCCTCTGACTGTTCTATATTCAGTTCAGGTTGTACAATGGGTACAATAGGTTCATCCCTATTAAGAAACATTTGCCTCATCTCCTCCCTTTTTTCGGCCATCAAAGCCTGAATCATTGCTTGAACTCCTATCATCGTTATTGGCCCGGGTGTAGCTGCTACATCTGGTGCACGATCAATCACTCGTGGTTTAGATTTTTGGTGTCCATTAGCATTTCGTAATCCGCTGTGAGTTCTCACAGTTTCGATCTATACACTCTAGCAGATGTTTAGTGTACAGGGACGAGAATTAAGATAGGGAAATCTTTATTTACGACAGACGTATAAATCTTTTTATCACTCCAAAAAGTTATATGCCAGTTCTAATACCGTAATTAAACATTTAGAAATCTGAACACATAAAATTTACAGGTCCGGTCGGCAATAGAACATCGATCTGATAGCATCATAAAGCATATAAGGCATATTATAACATAAATCATTTAGCACATAAAATCAATTTAGGCATCTCCCTTAAATAAGCTAGTGCTTGTGTCTATTCTGGCATACATGCTAAATATAGAAGACACTCATCTCACATTCATCACTTAGGATTCTAAGTTTAAGTCTAGAAATAAATCCTTACTCCTAGTTCGCTTAAACTAATGCTTTGATATCAGCTATGACATCCCTATTTTCACGGCAAAAAAAAACACCGATTTGTTTATGCTAATTTAAAAATCATAGTATCCTTTTTGAAGAATGAGGTTGCGGATTTTTTTTCCAAAAATATGATAAATGTATTATCAAAGAATTTCCGAAGAATGTATTTTATTTATATCATCGTTAATACATAAACATAAGCATTATGAAATATTACAAGCCTTACAGTAATTAAACTAGTGGCCTAATACTCCTTGAATCTCTCAGCATAATGTATCTTTCATAAAGCCACATGTGATACAATAAACTAAGTGGGTCAGGTTGGGAAACCTGGTGAGTACAAAGGGATTTCAATCCCACTATTTGATAATAATGTATATCTCAAACCTTCAAATCCAACTATTATCATTAACACAGATATAACATATCGCTAAAACAATTTATCCCATCTTGTTGATTCCCATGTATATATCCTATACAACGATCTTACAAGATCTAGCCTAAAGAATCAATATGACAACAAACTTACAACACTGCTTTGGAAATTCTCTGGCAATGAGGATCAATAAATACATCAAATGAGGGTAATGGAATAAGTTTCACCACGAACCTCCGTTTGTAAAAAAGAAGACACTTAAGTTAGGGGTGGTTATCTAGATAGTTGTGCATAGCAGTGGTCTGACATCGTGAAGTATTTTACCCCCAGACTCACCCTATCCGACAATACAACATCAGACATACTTGCTAGTGGTCTATTACTGACACACTCTATTAGGTAGTCTATGAAGTTCCCTTAATTACTTCGTGAAAGGAAACGCTGACACATGAAGCTCATCCGATCACTTCATAAATGAAACGATGACTCCAAAGCTCTTCAAAATAAAAAGTGTGGGGAAATACTAATAAAGTACTCATGTACGTTCCCGTACCCCGACACACAATAGTGTCAAAAAAGACTTTGTACATGATAGTACGTCTGACACATTATAGTACCCTCGTATAAGTAAGACTCATACCCTAGAACATAATAATATCCCGACACAAGCAGCACCTACGACACAGAGCTTTGAAAAAGGACTTAGTACATAGAAAGTACTTTTGTACGTAGGACATACTCCATCGATCATCAATCTCCTCGAACAGAGTTTCTACTCTCTATTCCGATCATACACGTACCCTTAATAAGATACTACCCAAAATCCAAACTTAATTGAACTAAGCATCTCTGTTAAGTCTTATTTCTTCACTAAGCAAGCCTACCATGCTTATAATCAACTTTCAATACTAACTCTGTTTCGGCAACACTATCCTAATTTTGTGTAATATTTTATACAGAGTATTAAGTACTACATTTATCTTCTCATTTATAATACTTATATTATTATTATCGTGTAAATACATCTCAACACATATAGAACCATGTCTGGTTCGCATAACGTATATCATCAAATATATATACAACACATATTTCTAGATAATAAGCATGTAACTCACATATAAACTTTTAACATATATTTAATACTTGTATTAAAATCATGTTCATGAAAGGGACTATGCACTCACTTGATAAAGTGATGACTCGAAATTTGGACAACGCTAGCTTCTAGCAATTGTCTTTTTCGTCGACGTAACCTAGTATTATTATCACTAAGTTTTAGTATAATATTTATTGCGACTAATTATTACTCTAGAATTATCATTAACTCAAAGTCTACTTTCATGATCTATCAAGTAAGGAACAACCTGGTAGGATCACATCGGAGGTAGGGTCTGTTTGGTATACAAAGTATACTGTTTGGAAAGCCCACTTTAAACACCTCACTAAATCACAGCCTATACATCATCCCCGTAAGTAAATCAATCAATATAACGACTTGGAATCACTGATAAATATTGTTTATAGGCTGATAATAACAATAATGGACTTAAAAATAAGTTATACTTAAAGTATGGTAAGCATAACTAATTTACAATAGAGTTTAGCGGGGAACCGGGCTCTGCACGAGCAGAACTTCTGAGCCGAAAGCTCTTCTTCTCGAGACATTCTGGCATTTCGGGACTCACTACTAACACTTAGGAGTTGTTGGGGGGAAATCCTTGAGGGTTTGTGGATGTTTGGGAGAGAAATGGGTGAAAAGATGTGAGAAAAAGAGTGAAAACGCTTTCTATTTATAGGCTGCCAGCACCAAGTATGCTGAGCGTACTCGAGAATTACGTTGAGCGCAATGGGTTTTTAAGGGTTACACTGAGTGTACTCAAAATTACGTTGGGCGTAATGTGCTACGTGTCTCGGTCTCGTGTAAAGCCGTGGAGAAGAAGCAGTAGCTCAGATCGTGACACATGTCACTCACTGGTTACTTCAAAATTTAATTATCTTCTAAAATCCATAACTTTTGCATACAAGCTCCACTTTTTGACGATTTTTATATCCAAGCGTAGGTAGCGATGTGATCTATAAGTTTAGTTTAGACTCCGTCGGCTAATTTTGATTTTATTTTTAAATTTATATTTTAATAGCCTTAGACAGTTAAAGTCCATTAAAAATTCATAGCTTTGTCATCTGACGTCCTTTTTCGGCTGTCTTTATATCGTTGAACTTCTATTAATGAGATCTTCAATTCTCATTTAGGTTGTGTCGGCTAAAAATCAATCGATCTAAAATTTGATTTTCGGGTTGTATAATGTTATGCAAAATATTTGAAAAATCATAAATTCCTCAAACGAAGTCAGATTTGGATGTTCTCGATATGCATGCTCTTTGTTTAACATATTTTATGACTTTCATTTAGATTGCTAAGGCTTAAAAGTATTTTGTCAAAAATTCACTTTTTACGATACGCGGTGTCGTGCCGATTTAATCGCAAAACTTCAATAGGTCATAACTTCTTCGTTATATGTTGGATTTTAGCGCTCTTTATATGTACAGAATCCTTGTGACATATACTATAACTTGGTTAAGATTATTTACTCTAAATATTCTTCTATCAAAAAATCATTTTAATACTTATTATCTCTAAATTGGCTTGCCCGGATTTGCAGGCGTTACACACAACAAACGGTAACTTGACATGTTTCCTAAGAACACAAAGGCAACAAATGCTAGAAGATGAATAACGATTACAATCAATGATTTTATTGTACCTAAGAGTGTCCAAAACTGGAGAACCCGGATGACCTAAACAGTCATGCCATAGAGAAGGAGAGATGGTTGTATATATGGAAGGTAGAGCTTGATTACTTTTAGAAGTAGTAAGAGGGTAAAGGTCACCATGACTGTCACATATCGTTATTTGTCTCCTTGTTTGAAAATCCCTCACAGAAAACCCAAATGGATCAATTTCAATTGTTAAAAAATTGTTAGAAGTAAATTTCCGAACTGAAATAGGATTTTTATTAATTTCAGGATCATGTAGAACTTTTTTCAAGGATAAAGGAAGATTAGGATCAGGTAATGAAGTGTGATCGTAACCACAAATTGGAATAGTATGATCATTTCCTACAATAATTCCATTATGATGATTACTCAAATTAAAATAAGATGAGAAGTTACCATTAGAAGACGTCATGTGGGATATTGCGCCGGTGTCCATGTACCACGTTGGATCGGGTGGATTGATAGACATAATGTGCATAGCTACTACAATATATGTTGGAGCATATGCTATGGAATCCTCATTTTGTGAAGCTACAATAGCTTGATGGTGTTGTGGACAAGGTCCAAGAACACCAGCCTGCTACTATTTGGTACGTACTGGACCACGAGCCCACCCTTGTGTTGGATATGGGCAAGGTGGAAAACCCATTGAGGAAACCAACCCCAAGGACTATATCCCTAATGGTGCTGTGAATTCCAAAGTGTCATCCCATGTTGCTACTATTGTGTACTTCCACGACTTCCACCACTACTGCCTTGACCCATACCGGAACCACAACCTCCATCGTTGCTTGATTTTCGGCCAGTTTTCCAATTTCCAGATTGCTTCCCCCTGTAATGCATGTGATCCAAGTTGGACTTGGGAACAAAGGAATCCTCTGATTGCAAGGATGTGACCATGGAAGATTCTGACCATGTAGCAACCCCCTTAGTGAAACTCTCTTCCTCAAGAGTTAACGTATAACGAGTCTGCTAGAAGAGAGGCAAATGATCACTTTGTCTGATTAAAGTATCGTCACCTCTATAAGCTCTGGGGAGACCCGAAACCATTTGGATGACAAGGTGACTTTCTGATACAGGAGCACCAACATTCTTTAGCTGATCGACAAGAGACTTGAGGCGTTGGCAGTAAGCCGAAACATTAGGAAAATTCTCCATTATGGTATTGGAGAACTCGACTTCAAGGGTAACCACACTGGAAATCTTGTTGACTTGGAATATGTTTCGTAACCTATTCCAAGCTTCCATGGTTGTAGCATCTGGTTCAATAATGGTGTGGAAGAGATCATTAGAGATAGTAGCATGAATCCACGAGAGAATTGTTGCATCAACAGTGGATCATAATTCTTTTTCTTCTGCAGTAGTTGTGACCTTAATAGTTGGAGGAGGAATAATATGATGAAGGACCTTATGAGATCATGCAGTAATCAAGAATGATGGATATATGGTTGCGGATGTTGGACACCGCAAGATCCAGATGAAAGGAGGTTTTGTTATTAGACATGACGAAAAGAAAAAGAAGAAGGAGAATGGTAGGGAACTTACAGAAGAGAAGATATGGAGATGGAGCGTGAGATAACCCTAAACTTCTGATACCATAATAAAATATTTTCATCAAGATTACCAATCTCATTTCAGTTAATATATACAAAATATAGAGGCATAAATGTGTTTAATACAAAGGAGTCAAACCTTATTTCTAGGAACAAAATATTGACTATACTAATATACAACATATTATATTTATAGATAATTAACAAAGATAATATATTTTGTTAAGGGTATATATTTAACTATTTGAATATATATATATATATATATATATATATATATATATATATATATATATATATATAGTTGATTTATCATTGAACCTTTCTATCGTATTTATAAATAATGAAAAAAAACATTATTATAACCGTTTATTGTAGATTTAGCCAGTTTCTAAGAACCATAGCAACCATGATCATCTTTTCAAATAAACTTTTACATAGACGAAGATGATAAACAGATAACAAGTTGCGCCGCAACTTCTTTTCAAATAGCAAAACATTACTCTGCATAACTCATAAGACTCTATTAAGGAGCTCCACAACATCTGTCGCAAAAAAACAAAAAGTATCAAATGAGAATGGTATAAATATGTGTTAATTTTCCATGTACATTTTCTCATGTTCTGTCACTTTTCATGAGACAAATTTTAAAGCAGTATGCCTTACAGTTAAAGCTCCACTCCCCAAACCACAAGAGTTTTAAGCTATATAGGATATATATATATATATATGATATCTTTATAATTTATAGTTATGATATTTGTTAAAAAAAAGTACAAAAAAAATCCAAAAATGACATATAAATGATCATTATTATGTTTTTTAATAAAAAAAATATATTTTTATTTTTAGTTTTTTAAATAAAAGAATATAATTTTTTTTAAACAAATTTAGTATATATATATATATATATATATATATATATATATATATATATATATATATATATATATATATATATATATATATATATATAAGAAAATCTCCAAAAAAATCATTAAACTTTAATCCTATTAACCAAAAAGTTATTCATGAATTTCTTTTGTTTATAATTTAAACTTTAAAACCGATACTAAACAATTATAACGAAAAAGTTATTCATGAATTTCTTTTGTTTATAATTTAAACTTTAAAATCGATATTAGACAATTAAAAGGGTTATTTTGTAATTATTTATTGATTTCAATGGTTAAATCAAATAATAAAATAAAAATGATTTTTTTTTTATGAATAGAACCAAAGTAAATAGACTTTTTTACGAATTTCCCATAATTAAATGTGCTCGAAACAATATGTGTCGACACGACATAAATTTCAAAACTTTAAAACCAGGCTTCACCCGGGCTTTTTTGGGCCAGGCCAGGCTTCAATCCGTAGACAGTGTTGAATTCAACACATCAGTTTTTAAGTCCAACACAGATCAGTTTTGCACGATAGAATTTAAAAGAGAGAACCTTCAATTGTTAATTAACCATATGATCTCAATTCATGCATTAGTAACTTCAATTAAAATTCGAGTGAAAAACAAATTTACTATAATTCAGTATCCATTAATAATAATAATAATAATAAAATAAATAAATGAATTTATGATTTTACAATAGTTCTATTTTTTTTTTCTCTCGACTAGTCGCTATGCTCTAATATGACTTTGAGTTTTAATCAAACCAATGTGGAACAAGTTGAGGATGATGGGTCGTATAAGGATGGAAGCAGGTACTTTCTGCCGTTTGTACCATGTGCATTATAACTTGCACCTGTTGTCGAGTCCACCAACAAATCCCCTGCGTACCCAGGATAAGCTCCTTTAGCATACACACCAGGACATGCGGATGCAGCTTCTAAGGGTGCGCTTGCATCCCCCTGATAATACCCGTTTCCAAATGGGTTGGTGGCTGTAGCCGCCAACAAACCGGCCAAATTAATGACCATTCCGTCGAGACCGACATCGTTGTTGGGTGCCACCAGCGGTGCAGCCTGTGGTCCGTAGATCGGCTGGTGGAATGGCCACGCGCATTGACCCGCACACTGAGTCTCCGAGTTACCAACCCAGATGTACGCAAATTTGTTATTCTTTCCTTTCCCATTCGGAATCTTCGAAGATGATGACGAGGATCCGTGGGTCCCGCATCTGCTGGAGCAAAACCCATCAACTGCCACGTCGGATGCCGTTAACACGACGTTAACAGCGTTCCTTGACTCCCCTTTGGAAGCTAACTGAACCAGATGCTCGTCCGTCAACGACTTTCCAAGAGAATAAGCCGGGTCGGATATTTGTTTACCGAGTCGGAGTGTAAGTGAACGTTGCTTCTTTGATTTCATCTGATATTTCTCGGTGGTCTTCCACCACGTGGCGACGGATGGTTCGATCTGAGATTTTGGAGAAACTCCGGATCCGGAGGAGAGTGAGGTGATGAAATCGGAGACAATGGCTTTCTGCGACGGTTTGAAGTTGCCATACCAGATGAAATTGACGGAGATATCTCCGGTGAGAAGAGCACCGTTGTGGTATTGCAAAAGGTTAGACGCGTCGCTGACTAACTCAGTGAGTCGTCTCCCAGCAAAGGAGACGTGGAAGATGGAGACTACAAAGAGAAGCTGAACCAGACGACGAGCAGTCGCCATTTTTATGAAGGTTTTAGAGAAAGGAGGGAGGATTGGAAAGATGGGAAAGGTAAAGTGAGGAAGTGAGTAGTGAGTATTGAGATGATGGTGAAAATGGGATATTTATAGTGCAAACAAAAAAATTATATTTAAATTTTAGGTTTTTTTTAGAACAAAAATAATAAAGAAAAGCATTTTGCTTAGCAGGCAAGAAGAACCTACAGCTGTAACATGTTCCCAGTCCCACACGGGTTTGTAGTTATTAATGGATGCAAAATTCAAATATTCACGCTCTTTTCAATTAATATTTATGGATATATAGATAATAAGATACATGCAACTATTTTAACCTATTATTCAATAAATACGTAAACTAAAATTAAATACTATTTACAGAACAAATTCATAATTGAAGAAGTTTATAATCGGAGATGGGTTTTAACAATACTTTTTTTTTTATTAAATAAAAAACTTAGTATAGATATGATATTATAAAGGTATAAATAAAAACCATAAATAGGTTAACCGATCATTTTAGACGTGCATTCATAAAACGAATTTGCAGTTTGCAAAAGCAATATTAAGAAATATAATCATTATGAGTAAAACATTTGGTCAAATTATTACATACATCATACAATTTTGATAAAATTTATGACTATCCCCTTTAAAATACAATGTGCATAAATAAGAGTAAACTAGAGATAAATGTATCTTTTCTATTCCATTTGCTCTACTCCGTAGTTAGTTTACCCACAATTGTCATATTATCTAATATCTATGGATTTATAAGAAGAAAGATTTTGGATTCACTTTATTTTATATTATCAACTAATTATTGTATGTATTAGGTTTTCATTGGTGAACTATTAAAAGAATTTTAATAATATCATTCCATCTATGGGTTAAAATGAACATTTTAGGTTACGGTTTTTTTGTTTCAGTGTTGAGTTTCTATAACGACTTATATTATATATTTAAAACAAAAGATAATCAAATACGATAAGAAAAAAATGCGTTTAAGTTATGAACTGAAGGAGAAAGTTGCAGCCTATTTGAAGAATTGGGAAAAAACAAAAGACGAAAATGTGTGTGGATGATATTTTGAATTTTTGATAGTGATATGAATAATTGAATTTGAATATGGGCATTGTGGATAAATTTGAAATTTGGGAGGAAGAGTAATTCTAACACTTCCCAGCTGGCGCCCAGTGTATGCTTTGTGAATGTTGGAAATTGGGTCGGGTGCACAGCTGTAACCTGTAAGAGGATCCGAGGCGCTGACTCACGCACACTTCTCGTGACATCCAGGTGCGCAGTTAATGGCTTTTTTTCTTTAAAAATTAAAAATTGAAAATTTAACGGCATTATCCAATATTCATCAGGTAATACAGGGTAGAAACAGAAATTTTTATTAAGGATAACACAAATTTTTTTCTCCAATAAAATATAAACCACAAAAATTTCACATATTACGGGATCCTTTACAACCTACATTTTGAGAAGACCAGTGCGGCATAAAATTAGTATTTTCATTTATCCTATAACATTATAGCTAGCTTCCTAAGACGAACATCACTATTGTAGGTTTACTTATGATCTTAATGAAAAATTACAGTATTTAGATTAATTAAACATGAACCGTTCCCCTTGAACATCCAACAATGAATCTAACAAGATAATGTAACCCGAATAGAAACAAATAGATGATATAAATTTTGATAGGGAAAAACTTATAAAATTGGGTTAGGTCGATCGCAGCAGTAGTACTTGGTAAGATATAGTGCATTCGTACCTCTAGACACAAACACAAACTCAATAGATCGCATGTATCATAATAGAGACAATTCAATTTTTATTTGAAGTTAAATTTAAAAAAAAAAAAAAAAAAATTCTTTTCATCCATCGTTAACCTTTCAACTTGTTTTTTTTAATGGTAAATATACCATTATGACCGGTTATAGAGGGTTTTTTCCGGTTTCCGACGTCTTTTCCGGCCAAGTATGATTTTTCTGGTTATCTTCTCCGGCCAAAATAGATTTTCCGGCGAGATGAGTTATTAATACATTTTTCTGATTTCTTATTTCTCTCTTCCTCTCTCTTTCTTAATGGTGCTCTTGAGTCTTCTGTGAAGTTCTAAGATCCAGAATATGAACACAAACAAATTTTAAGCTTCACATTTCAAAGCTTCATTTCATATTTTGAACAAGAACAAAAAAAAAAATCCTAAATGATTTTAGAAATCAAGCTTCTTTTGAAGCTTCATTTTGTTTTTTCATATTTTTATTTGATTTTAAAGAACAATAATCCACCTGCAATCAATTTCCTTTGGAGAACCCATCGATTTAGGGTTTGTAATGAACGAAACCATCGATTTTGATCCGATTTTGGGATTTTTCAGGAAAAGGAACCGATTGATTTAGGGCTTTTTTGGGTTATACACACGATGAACACAAGAATTGGGTTTGTTTTCATATTCGAGTTTGTTTTTTATTTGTTCATATTCCGGTTATGATTCAAGTTATGGGTTTTTTTTTTTTCTTATGTAGCTTCGATTTCGATCAAGTGTGTATATGCGTTTTGATTTATTGAATTTCAAAAAGCTTGAACTTCAAAACCATTAAAACCCTTTTTCATAACTCGAAAATCTTTTGAAACCTTGAAAATATGATATGGGTTTTGATTTATTGGTTTCACAATGAACAAATGATTTTAGAAATGGAGTTCTCAAGTTTCTTCTTCCTTAAAAACGAACTTCGTTGGAAAATTAATTTTTGGCCTGAGAAGGTAGCCGGAAAACTCATGTTCGCCGGAGAAGACGACGGGAACCGACAAAAACCCACTATACCTGGTCATGGTATGTTTAAAAAAAAGGTTTAAGGGTTAACAATGCATGAAAAAGATTAAGTGACCAAATATGTACAAAGGGTATAGTTGGTTACCCTTTCAAGTTTCAAGTCATTATCCCTTTATTTATTCGGAGTAGACAACAATCAAGAAAATACTTATAGTTTGTAAGGTTCTTCTAAAATACCAAACCAATACTTTTCTTTTATACTTAACATGCAAAATTCAAAGACTACATTTGAAGCTAGAGGCATGACATTAAAGAGAGAAATACATGATTGATTTCATAAAAAGCTATTTCTTTTCCATGCATATATTATACCCTATGTTTTATCCATCAAATTAGGAGTAAAAGACCAAGCAGTTAGTGCAAATTGAAACCAAAGTGACTTGTAGCAAACTGGAATAGAAAAAAAAAATATAAAATTTATAATTGTCGAACATCTGTTTACTTAAAACAGAAGTGAAATAACTTTTGCAAACCAGAAATCTAATGTAAATATATAATCAATGGACAAAAGTTCAAGAAATCAAGTTTTAAATTATGTGAAATTTTAGACACATAAACGTTAACCGAGTAGAAGATTATTAAGCAAATATGGATATAAATATGATGAATGGAACGCGTGCATGATAGATAACAGATTGCTTCACTAATAGTGAAGGTTAAAACTCAT
This sequence comes from Lactuca serriola, assembly GCF_051521515.1. Taxonomy (NCBI): domain Eukaryota; kingdom Viridiplantae; phylum Streptophyta; class Magnoliopsida; order Asterales; family Asteraceae; genus Lactuca; species Lactuca serriola. The sequence goes on from NC_136408.1 coordinate 4,261,541, forward strand.
ATAAATATGGATGCAAAAATGTCCTATTCTAAACCCTAATCACTATCAGTGTAGGTCGAAGTGAGAAATATAAAAACCTAGAACTACGGAATCAAATCGGGGTTACCTTCTAGCTTTGATTTGAAATTGGAGAAACTAGGTTGGCACTCGATTCAAAATCGGAGAAATCATGTTTAACTTCGTCTTCGTCTCTTAAATATTGATGGCATCTTCGTTTGAAGCTCGGGGGCACCTCCAGAAGTATAGACCAGAGCATTCAGACACAACTAAAACATATCCGTACGTAAACCTTTGGGGGAACCTCCCTTTTCTCTTCTTCTTCCATTCGCCCTTGGGAGTAGCACCTTGATAATGTTACGACGTAAATTTTCAAACAATTTTTTTCATTTTAAAATCATATAAATTTCATAACGCGTTTCACAAAATCTCATTTGTTTAGTTTACAAAACATATCTCCATAATTGTTTGATTAATAATCCAGGATCCTCAAAACATAACTCCTTCTCTGGTGTGTACAATCGAGCCGGTGCCTTCCCGCGATCCTGAGAAAATCTGAAACACATAACACGGTAAGCACGAAGCTTAGTGAGGTCCCCAAAATACCACACATATCTCATTAGTCTCTCATAGCTATACTTAAATAAGACCCTCTGGTCATACGTAAATCACCACTCTAGGTTAGTATAGTAAGAAGACTCACCTCGGCTGAAGAACAACCCCTAAAACGCTGCTGCTGCGCACCGGCCTCTAACTTTGAGCCAAAACCCACAATTAACCCAATTAGGAACTAAGTCCAGACTCTCACTCATTAGGTCTAAGGGTTGACCACTAACCAACCCATCAATAACCTAAAACCCATTGGGCACATCAAGGCCCAATAATGAATGGGCTCTCCCGAGGCCCAAATCTCAAGTCCAAGCGACAAGCCCAACTCAAGGGCCCAAAGCATAATTATAATATTTTTCTACTCATAGTCTCTAATTCACAAGCCCAAAGATTCAGGCTCAACCCTCAAGGCCCATAATAAGATCCAGCCCAAAAGCTCACAGTGAAGTTACGCAGGACGTACCTCTTTTGGTACGCTCAGCGCACTCAAGCATGCATGAAACTGATTGGGGACACCAACCAAGTACACAGGGCGTACTGGAACTTACGTTGGGCGTACGCCCAGTTTTGCTTTAGTCCTTTCTCTTGGTCTTAACCGATAAGACATTAACTCATTTCTCAGATCTGGACTCCCTATCATCTCTTACTCCATAAAGTCAGTGACTTTAAGCATTTGCATGGCTGATTTGGTCACAAACACTCATAACACTCATCCTCTTTTCTCATAAAGCTCGTATCTCATTCATGACATGATTCTAACACCCAAGATTGGATTTTTATGACATTATTTCGCTAAATACACTCAAAGGGTGTTGATCATGGTCTCTGGAGCTCAATATCTCATCAAGTCTCCATCTTTTTGGGGACAAAACCCTAAAATACTCTATAAAGATGCATTGCGTGAGAGAGTGAGAAAGCTTGAAGCTTTATACCTCAATATGAAGCTTCCCACATATATATGCTCAGATCCAAGGGCCTGGACTCTCACTCCTTCTTCTCTAAAGCTTCTTCTTCACTTCAAGAACACAAGAATTCACTCACAAGCTCTTAAATGCACTCACAAGCTATAAGAATGAAGATTTATGGTTAGGAGGGTTTGTTGTCTGAGAATGGAGGCCAGGAATGAGGCCATCTCATTCTTTATATAGGGACACTCCTCAATTAGGGTTTTTTCCTTCTATGCCTAGTACGCCCAACATACTAGGTGGCTCTTCTTAAAAGTCACGCGCACGAGTACGCTAAGCGTACACACACGTACGCCCAGCGTACTCCGCTGCCACCATTTTCAATTAAAGGGATTATCTTGCCCAATCTTCAAACTGTCATCGCCACCTCGATATAACCTCGATTCCCACGAACCTCAAACCCACAGATAGGTGACGAGATGCCCTGAGCTCCTAGGAACTCATCGCAACCCCAAGACCTCCTCATGCCTGGTTTGCAGCCTACGTACCCTAATGACATGTGATCCGAAACAGGATGTTACATATAATATAGGAGTAGCACCTCTACAAAATCTTTCTTTTTCATTACTCGGATGATTTTTAAGGGGTAACACGGGCTATGTACCTCTGGCTACTAGCTAGGTCCATCACTGATGTAATATGTAACTAGTAAAAGTCATTTATTTGATAACTTCTTTGTAATTTGTATATTGAATGACTTTCAAATGTCAACAATTTATATATAAAACGGTGACCATTATACCATATCAAATGGACCATAAAGGTATCACAATAAAGTTTTGATTCAAACAATTATATACGGAGGAGGCGGACGGAAATAAGGTTTGAGAAGATATATTGCTTGGTGCAACACCACAAAACTCATACATTTAAATAAGGAAATTAATAAAAACGAAAATTATATAAAAGAAATTATGTAAAGGGGAAAAACGTAACTTTAAAATATAGTAAGAGATCATACAACTTATAATATACCAACAATATAATTTTAAAATTATAAACAATCACAACTGTTAGATAAAATTTTCTTGAGAGTAAAAAATGTACTTGTGAAAATCTATCATGATCAAGGTAAAATCTTATTTCGAAAGAGATTTTTATTTTGCATCATGCAATCTTCTATTTCGAAAATTTTAAATTCCAAAGTAATTTTTGTCCAAAAAATCGCTTTTAACATGTTCTTTTTAATAAAAAAATCAAAACTAGAAAATAAGTTCAGAAATAATCAATTTTTGAACTCGATAATTATTTTTTACATTGTAAAAAATAGAATTATATGGTTGTTTACATTTATAATATGTGACAATTTTGATGATTATCCTAATAAACTTCCAAGACTTCCTAGGATTCAACGCCCCACATGTGCCGAAAGATCTCTGTTGATGCTGATAAATCATCTCACGAATGCGAGTCGTAAATAATCAAAATAAAATAGATGTTTAAATAGATGACTTTACCCTAAGGTCTTCATGAAAGAAGAACATGCAATAAGGCTGAATCAAACACTCTAATGCTATCTAGTCTTAATTGTGTACCACTCTAATGTATCCATCAAATAATTTACTAGCATCATCACAAATCCTAAAGCATTTCTCGTTTACCACATACAGGCATACACGACATCTATCCTAAATAGACATTCTAGCATGCAACTATGAGCAGATCCTTAGCCTAACACTAGTATATAACTTATATCATATCATGCTAAAACATAACATTCATGTATGGGTATTTTGGAAATTACTTACTTGAGCTCGGCTCATTGCATGAATCACACCCCCTTTGGTTTTAGAAAACCTTTTTAAAAAAACATTTTCTTGTGAAAATATTTTATTAATTCTACAGTTTGAGTCCAAACACACCTTGTGCTAGCATGAATCCCTCAAATTAAGGCTCTAATATCAACACCTAAGATTTTTTTTAAAAAAAAATTAAGCAATAAAACCATGCCATAAACATCCCAAGTCAAGCAATCCAAAACACGAGTATATTGTTTTCATAAAATATCAGAATAAATCCCAAAAATCTCGTAGTGCGGAAATCATTGGTGGATGGAATGCAATTAATCTGTCTCATTTACCTTGCCGTCGGAAGTACTTGAAACATTTAAAACTTAAACCGTAAGCAAAAATATTAGTGAGTTCCCCCAAATACCACATACCATACATAACCATAAACATGCAATACAACCTATTTCAGCCAACAAGCCTATTTCATCCTAAATGATATGTTATGGGTGATAACGTCTATTTTATACATATATTTATGATGTTTTCTTATTATTTATACTATGTTTTTATGTTATTTAGAACTAAAAGATACTTAATATGCTTTGAAATATTCATTAAAGTTAAAATGGGAGCTGGAATGCAAAATGAAGATAATGCAGCTGAAAAGATGCAAAAAAGATATTGATGGTAGATTGATACCTCTTAAGCGTTCCGGGTATATTGGATGACTCATAAGTCCGGTTGACAGGATTCAAAATGTTATGAAAACTAGACGAAATTTCCTACGACTTATGTGAGAGGGCCATTTTGCTAGTTCAACATTTATCATATCCAAAATCGGCCTTGAAGATTAAGCATAAAAGTTGGACGAAAATTCTCTCCAAGTTACTTATTCCCCAAGCACCAGTTACCTTATTTTTATTTGGTTAATCCCTAAGCCACCATTAGTTTCCTTATTCCAATCCAACTCTAATATTCCATATTAATTCCATCTCCATTCAACTATAAATACCCCATATCATTCCACCATTTTCATAATCTATGATATTCCACTTCGACTTGTGCGACAAGAAAACTTAAGAATTACCGTTTTGAGGGTCTAGAAGGCGGCCAGAAGGCCGTTAAGCTGATATGGAGCGAAGATCTGAAGGATTGGAGCGCAGATTCATGTTGGTAATCATGTAGTTTGTTAACGTGAACATGTTTAGCATCCATTATGATTCTATATGCAATTACTTTCTAATTTGGGTGTTAAAACCCTTTGCTTTGTGTTTATGATTAGATGAAACCTTGATTTATGGATTAATTGCTATTTGGATTGTTTTATTCGTGTTTAATTTATCTTTTTGAGCTTGTTAAAAGATTCTTATGTGTTAATGATAGTTATTTTCTGTTAATAATCAAGTTTATTGAGTTGTATGAACATTTTCTTAATTGCTTGAATCATATAGTTTTGTGAAAACAAGATTGTATGCCTAGTATTAGTGAACATGAACCTAGGGTTAACTAGAAAATAAGTAAGTTAATGTGTGAGCATGTATGATGACCAATCACACATTAGTTAATTAAATTAACAAATTTGAATAACTATTATTACAAGTTTTACTTTATACGAACTGAACACTAGGAAACCAGTTAGTTTAATCAACTGATCACTGTTTGAATTGACTTGTTTACTAAAGGATTAGTAATAGTGAACATGAACCTAATCATTTTAGAAATCAGTGAACATGAATAAATAAATCTATGTGTGCAATTACCTATGATTTTAAGATGTAATTTGTCTAAACCAAAGTACTTAAAGAGATTTGACTTCGGTCGGTTTATCGAGATTTATTGTTTAATCAATTGTTTGATATGTAATTCCATAAAACCTTTATTTACTACTTTTGTGTGTTTTGTGAAACCTATAATCAAATATTCTAAATTAATTCACAACCGTTCCCCTTGTGTTTGACACCCTTGCTTATCAAAGCTATACTATACTCAATCAGGTTCACTGTCTGTAAGGTGTGGCTTAGATGCGATAAACTAGGAATTATAAATAAAAAACTAGTGCATTAAATATTCAAATCAATGGGCTACATTATAGTCTTACAATCACCCATGCACAACCTATTTCATCCTAAGTGAATGCTACAACCTAGATGTAGTCTTACAACACCCCTGAAGTTTCCATGGCCTTCCCCATTGACTTTCTTGCAAACATAATATCAAGAGTTACAAAGAAAACAAGCGCATATAACACATAGTGTCCTACATAGTATATTGAGAAAACTCACCTTAACAAAGAGCTGAAGCCCACTACTCGAAATCCTTAAAGAATCAGCTACACAAACCTCCTAAACCAATCACAAACCAAACCTCAAGCAACCATTCAAAACCTCTCCAAGTTTGACTAAAAGTCAAAGTGGTCAAAAGTCAATGGTCAAGGTCAAAGTTAACTCAGCAGCTCACCACGTTGTGGTGAACTATTGGCTACGTCATGGCTATCCCACGAAAAAATAGTCGCAACGAGCTCCGCCACCACATCGTGGAAAGCATACCACCACGTTGTGGTTTTTGTCTAGAATCAGCTTGATGGATTAAGCCCCATACTTATACCTTCCAGAAAACAACCTTATACTCAAATGCATCATAAAAATCCTTGCTTTGAGGACATGCATGTCGAATTCATGTCTTTTCTTCAACTTAGGTCAAAATGAGAGAGATGGGGTTAAAAGCCCATGCATGAGCTCAAAACTACATAACTCTTCAAATCTAGAGCATCTAACTTTCTTGGGACTTCAAGGATCAATAAAGTTGCCAACTTTATTGGATCCATCCACTTAACCAATATAGACTTTATGAAATGTGCATAAAACCTAGATCTAGAAGACTGCATCAAAAATATAAGAGCTTGCGGACTTACAAAAGTACAGAAGATACACCAAGGGATGAAGATGAGCTTGCTAGATGAATCCCTGCACTAGAACACTTTCTTCTTTCTTCAAAACCACAAGAACACAACAAACGACTTAAAAATGGAGGATAAATGATTAAAATTTGTTTCACGACACCTGGAGGTGATGGATGCTGATGGTGGATGAAACCCAAGTCACCACTTCCTTTAAATAGGACATAAGGCCCGGAATCTAGGGTTTTGAGCTTGTGACGTCACCATGTCGTGGCTAATACATGACCACATCATGGTCACTTAAAATGACCGCGACTCCAAAAGGCTTTGCCACATCAGTTGATCCTCCTTACCAAATCGTGGCCACCAAAATTTCACAAGATCAAAGCATAAAACTCATACTTGAAAACCGGGTGTTACAATTTGGGACTGAAAAACGGGACAATTCCGGTGTTTTTCCAAAGAGAGAGAAGTAAGGATAGGGTTGAATGATGTATATTTCTAATATATGTTCTATTTTATTTCGTTTTAGTTATATGTTTGGTCCTGTAATTTAGAAAACAAATAAATAACAAAAATGCAACGTATAATGAAATTTTACATAGACTTAAGGTATGTTTTATCAAAGAAGTTATCACTTATCCGAAAGGATGAACAATGAAAGTTTTTGAAACCATAAGTGTGTAACTATCAATTTTGCAAAAAAATTACTTAAGTTGCGAATCTAACCAAATCACTTAAACTGTAATTATACCAAATCACGTAGCCTGTATTTATATGTTTTACTCTTATTATTATTAGATAAATAAATAGGCCCCACATACCACAAACTACCCACCCACCAACCACACCCCCACCCTTGAACTTGTTTGTGACACCCTTGTTAGTTCTCAGTCACCCTATTCGTTTATGGTGAACTACAACCTTCGCCATAATCTAGAAAAAATCAACACATGCTCCTCATCCGCCTCATCTTTGGCAAGCCACCATCAGTGTCATTTACACCATCTTTATTGTTTGGAACTCATTTTTTTTTTGGAACCGGCGGAATTTATTAAAAGCAAGACCTAAAGGAAAAAGACCGGGCACAAAAGAAAAAACAAAAACAAAACTTACAAAATGTCTAAAGGGGAACAAACCCAACAATCCTATCTATAATTTCCAAAATTACCCCTATATTTCAGCCAACTAAAAACCATAGAAATCACATTATCCGCCAACTTTGAAGAGTTCACTTGGATTTTGTTAAACCAAACATCGTTCCTTGCTTTCCACATACACCATAGAAACCCATAGCAGATAGCAATAAATATTTTCCTCTTTTTTGGACAGTTCCCCATGAGGCAACAAAATTAACAAAATCTGAAATCGAAAGGAACCTTTGAATAGAAACGTCACACCAATTGAAAATCCAGCTTAGAGAATCAAAAGCAATCGGACAGTCCAAGAGAATATGATCCGCAATGTCCACACCACTAGAACACATTTGACAGGAAATAGAAGACATGTTGATACCTCTCCTGGAAAGAGCTACTGCAATAGGAATACGCCCCATACAAGCCCTCCAAACAAAGCTAATGCACTTGATAGGAACTAAGTGAAGCCAAACCGTTGGGTTATTTATCGGGGTAGTCAATTTACTGTCAATGAGGGCCCTAAGATCGCAAACACGGAAAAAAACCATCATCAGTTAACCTTGATCTCCAAGTGTCGGGCCCATTGGATCTAACAACCATCATTGTAACATCCAAAATAGATTTCAATTCCAGCAGCTCTTGATAATTGTTGGGTTTCCGCTTCCAAGCCCACGAGAAAACGCCATTCACCCATCTGTCACCTAAAAGACAACTTTTCCTCTTGTCTAACGCATATAAAGAAGGGAATTTCACTGCCAAAGTCCCGTTCTTTAGCCAATCATCTAGCAAAAACAAAATTTTCTTCCCGTCCCCTACCTGAAATTCAAAAATATCTGAAACATCAATATCAATATTGCCAAGTGTCGAGAAGACATTGACAATACTACTCCAAGTGTGGGAGAGATTTTTTAGCCCAAGAGTGAATATGTTTCCTTTCATATCTATGAATACTACCAATCACTCTTAAATGTTCAAACCCAAATATTGTTACAAATTTACCTAACCAATGCTTACATTATCATTGGATAACTTGATCTCTCACTCATTTTTATGTAAATAACAGAAATGACATCTAAAGTTCATAAAATAACAAAATAGTGTAAAAGACAAAATAAAGTTATAATGGTCATTTACAGAAAATTAATGGAGAGGTGTTAAGAGTACAATCTGATATAATTTATTCATTTATATGTAGTTGACGATGACAATGCAATACGATCAAATTACCGTGTGTTTAAAGGAGTATTCGCAAAGCCTGAAACTGGTGTTGAAGCAGTAAAATCAATGATGTATTTTTGGTTAAAATACAAGGGTAAACAAGTATTGTGCACTTGGGAAGAATGGTCAACATATCCGTTTGGGTGATGTCTTTAATTTTCGTTTGTCGTTCTGTTGTATTTACTTTAGTTTGAATGATGTTTCCGTCTGTTGGTTTGTTCCTTAGCTAGTTTCTTGCTAGTCGTTGGTTCTTTTTATAAAAGTTGCCGTTTCCAAAAAAAATCAAATTACCTCATTGAAATATATTTTAACGATGTAATGAAAATAAAAAAAAAATTATGCAACACTATAAAAATTTAATTACATATAAATATTACGGGTTATTAGTGGTATTGACATTTTTTTTGAAAATTCAACAAACAAATATATAATATTTACAAATATCTTTTTCATTTTATTAAAGTGTTAAAGTGCATGCCATTTATATTCAACTTGCCCCACAAATTATTTAAAACATCTTTTACGTACCATAAAAATTCAATTATTTTTCTATCCATGTCAGACCCACAATTATTTGAAACATCTTTTACGTTACCATAACATTATATTAATTTCTTATCCATATCGGTATTAGTAAGTGCGACGCGGTATACTGCTAGGTGCTAGCTATTACTAACTCAACATCAGCCAAATAAATTTAATATAATAATGATTTAAAAAGATAGATTATTTTGCGTTATATTTTTATTTACAACAGTTACTATGCATAAAAAATAATAACAAAACATTATTTTATGATTAAAAAGTAATATGTATTTAATCGAAACTTTATCATTTATATATAGAATTAAAAAACAGCGTGAATATTTTTTTATTTTGCGTTCATAATAAAGAAAACCCCGTGTGGGAACAAGAAAACAAGTTACACAGTTACAGCTGTAGGTTCTTCTTGCCTGCTAAGCAAAATACTTTATTTTTTTCACAAAACAATTTAAAAATAAGTTAATTTGTTTGTATAAATGTACCCATTTTCAGTACCCACTCAACACACACTTCATCTTTCTCTATTTTCCAATCCTCCCTCCTTTCTCTAAAACCTTCATAAAAATGGCGACTGCTCGTCGTCTGGTTCAGCTTCTCTTTGTAGTCTCCATCTTCCACGTCTCCTTTGCTGGGAGACGACTCACTGAGTTAGTCAGCGACGCGTCTAACCTTTTGCAATACCACAACGGTGCTCTTCTCACCGGAGATATCTCCGTCAATTTCATCTGGTATGGCAACTTCAAACCGTCGCAGAAAGCCATTGTCTCCGATTTCATCACCTCACTCTCCTCCGGATCCGGAGTTTCTCCAAAATCTCAGATCGAACCATCCGTCGCCACGTGGTGGAAGACCACCGAGAAATATCAGATGAAATCAAAGAAGCAACGTTCACTTACACTCCGACTCGGTAAACAAATATCCGACCCGGCTTATTCTCTTGGAAAGTCGTTGACGGACGAGCATCTGGTTCAGTTAGCTTCCAAAGGGGAGTCAAGGAACGCTGTTAACGTCGTGTTAACGGCATCCGACGTGGCAGTTGATGGGTTTTGCTCCAGCAGATGCGGGACCCACGGATCCTCGTCATCATCTTCGAAGATTCCGAATGGGAAAGGAAAGAATAACAAATTTGCGTACATCTGGGTTGGTAACTCGGAGACTCAGTGTGCGGGTCAATGCGCGTGGCCATTCCACCAGCCGATCTACGGACCACAGGCTGCACCGCTGGTGGCACCCAACAACGATGTCGGTCTCGACGGAATGGTCATTAATTTGGCCGGTTTGTTGGCGGCTACAGCCACCAACCCATTTGGAAACGGGTATTATCAGGGGGATGCAAGCGCACCCTTAGAAGCTGCATCCGCATGTCCTGGTGTGTATGCTAAAGGAGCTTATCCTGGGTACGCAGGGGATTTGTTGGTGGACTCGACAACAGGTGCAAGTTATAATGCACATGGTACAAACGGCAGAAAGTACCTGCTTCCATCCTTATACGACCCATCATCCTCAACTTGTTCCACATTGGTTTGATTAAAACTCAAAGTCATATTAGAGCATAGCGACTAGTCGAGAGAAAAAAAAAAATAGAACTATTGTAAAATCATAAATTCATTTATTTATTTTATTATTATTATTATTATTAATGGATACTGAATTATAGTAAATTTGTTTTTCACTCGAATTTTAATTGAAGTTACTAATGCATGAATTGAGATCATATGGTATAAATTACTGTAACAACAGAATGTCTCTCTTTTAATTTATATAGTGCAAAACTGCAAATGCATCTCTTTTGCACTTAAAAGTTAAAACAGACGACTTGAATTCAACGTTCTCTACTGGACGAAGCCCGGTCCGGCTCAAAAGAGTGCTGGTAAAGCCTGATTGATGTTTTATCCCTTTCTAATCTTAAAACTTCTGGTTAAAGCCTGGTTTAAGGTTCGAACAATATAATAGGCCTAGACAAGCCCACGGGCAAGACGCATTCGGCAAAAACAAGATTTTGACAAAGCCCGGTCCAGTCTAGACTTTTTGTATCGGTAAGATGCGAGCCATATCATTTGTCAAAAGAATCTTATATATAATTTCTGTTTACTTTGTTACTAAGTTTGGAGCCTAATTCATATGTGTGCTGAATAGCATGCATAATGTGGCTTTATTTGTGAATAACAACTTCTGATAATTTGTATTTCGACATGTCGTTTGATTGGGAGAGGTTATTCATTGGGCTACATTTACGAGTTGTATTTTGGCCATATGTTGTAATCTTTTGATGGTCGTTTTTGTGATGTCTTCCAATTTATTGTTTGTTCATATGTCGTCCAATTTATTGTGTTTTTAAATTGCATTGTAATTGGTTGGGCTGCTAAAGTGAATGCTTATTAATTTAGTAGTATGTTAGTTGATATTTGTTATACATATAAATGAGAGGCATATGGTGTATTTAGACATTGTTGGAATTGTAATAGTGCTTGAGATGAGTTCACAATATCATTTGATTAGTTACGTCAATTGATGTCGATGGAAGTTCAAGAGACGGGTTATTCGTTTATGGAAACAACATTTTTATTTGAAGTCGTTTGACCCGAACAATATTGATAAGGTTTTAATAGACAACAAGGTAACAACATGTCATACCTAAGTTTTCTTGCTTATTTGTATTGGTATAGTTTTTATTCTTCATTTGTTTGTGTGATAATTTGAAGATATTCATATCTATGACACCGTTAAAAAGTATATAGTAATTAAGAAGTTTGAGGGATTATTGAAGGAGGAGAATGCGTTTGTTTCTTCGGTGTTAACCTTGCCCATATGAAAATGGTAGATTACAAGCATGGTTGTTAAAATCGCGATTCTGATTGTAGGATCATACGATCCTACGATCTTAGGTATGAAAAACAAGTCGGATCGTAAACGGATCGTATTTGAGGTAGGATCGCAGGTAGGTTCGTAAGATCTAGGTTGGATCAGCATCCGATCGGATCCTACATTCCCTAGATTTTTTCTTTCAACTGATTTTTTTTTTTTACCATTTTATGTCTTTTACCTTTACTAATTTACCATTTATCATTTAGTGTTGTAACTTATAACTAATATTTTGAAGTTTTATAATTTTTTAACGAAAAATTGAATGTTTGTTTTAAAATTATAAATTAAAATTATGTTTTATTTTGTGGGTCGTAGGATTCCGATCCTGATCTTGCAAACCAAAAAACGATCCTATATAGGATCCCGATCTTGACAACCTTGATTACAAATTTGAAATAATTTTTTTAAAAACACATTTATTAAGGTCATGCCATCTAACTTCTTCTTTGGTTTGAGTTTTTTTTGAATCAAATAATATCGATATGAACTTATCCTTATTGTTGGAAACTTATCATTCAACGCTTCCCTATAAATTATAAATTAAAATTATGTTTTATTTTGTGGGATTTTAAGATTCCGATCTCGATCTTGCAAACCCAAAAACAATCATATGTAGAATCCTGATCTTAACAATTTTGATTAAGTTTTGAAATAATTTTTTCAAAAACACATTTATTAAGGTCATGTCATGTGACTTCTCTAGCTTGAGTTCTTTTAAACCAAATGGAAACTTATCATTCAACGCCACCCCACAAAACATGACATGTAGACTCAAAACCTCCCCACAAAACATGACATGTAGACTCAAAACGAAAGAAGCAAACCTAATCAATAGAATCTACATTTTTCTTAATTTTCCCTTTAATGATTTTCCTGTTCTTTAGGTGTTGGTGATGGATATTTAGATTCTTGATATAGATTTTGAGGGTCTTGGTTTTAGGGTGGTCGGTGATGAAATTTCATTTGCATTTCGTTCCCATCCAACTCTACCTGATTCTATCTTTTTATTTTATTTTATTTTACTTTTTTTTTTCTCTCTTTATCAATATTAAAAACTTTTAGCTGTGAAGATGCATTTCAAGTCAATGTTTGTTTTGCATATTTATTTTAAGATTTAAGGATAAAAAATAAGCCGGAATACATCCTATAAAAATAAGTTTGGTCAAAATCTCCTTCCAAAATAGATTTGTTTGTGTTAAATAATATTTTTCTAAATAGCAGAAAGCCCAAATGTGGGTTTTGAAGGACTAGATTTGTAGATTATATGATTATTATGATTATAACTTCAAATGATAGAGATGTTAAGTAAGTATAGGTGTTTAGTAGTTGAAGGTTGAGTTTTGGGTTATTCAATTAACGATGATAAGGGAAAAAATGGGTGAGCAAAAACCGCACCAAAATTAAAATTAACCGTAAAAACTAAAACCGATAAACCGCAACCTCAATAAAACTGATGGTGAGGTTTTTTATGTTTTAAAAACCGCAAATTTGCAGTGCGGTGCGGTTATAAGTTTTCAAAAACCACAAAAAAAACCGCACTACACCACATATATTACATACATTTTTTTTTATTAATTATTAATATATTAAATATTAAAAATAAGACAAGTTTTAAGGATGAAAAAAGAATAAAATTCTAGAAGACAAAAGTGTTGGTTTTTTGTTATGTTTAACTTAGGAAAATGGTGAAATTTGACAATTTTAAGATATTTATTGTAAATTTATTAGTTGTTTGTGATTTAAGTTAATTGTCTTATACTTTATGTTTTTTAAAGATATTAGTTTTTGTGATTTAAGTTAATTATCTTATATTTTACTGATTTTTTATTATTACAAGTAATATGTTCAAACTTTTAAAATTGTGTGAACACTAAACTGCGGTTAAAAACCACACAAAATAACCTCACAAAATCCATCCAGTTAATAACTAAAACACAAAAAAAAAAAAAACGCAACGCAAAAATAACCGCCAAACCGCACCGTAAAAATAAACGCACCAAATGGTTTTGAAAATGGATTAACCGCATTTGCGGTTAATATTGAAGTTTTGACCGATAACTGCACCGAACTACACCGCGCTCACCCCAATGAAAAATTAACCGAACTGAAACCGAATGAAGTTATCCTTATTCAATTAACCAAATTGAATTATCTGAAAATTAAGATTTATTGTAATAAAATATAAAATATCATCTCATTAAAATGGATTTTATTAAAGAGTTATTTTGTGGTGTTGATCATATCTTATATAAAATTGTTATGTTGCTTTTTAGATATCTTTTATACAAATTGGGGCTAACCCATGTGGCTAACAATGTGTCTAACTAAGAGTTTCTAACCAGAAGGTCTTGAGTTCAATCCATTGTAAATACTAACATGACCGTTCAAAAAAAAAGATATCTTTTATACCAACATGCCTATGTCTTATGGAGAACAAAGTCGGCGTTCGGGTTGAGAATGGGTTGAGGCGGTACTGGCGGTACCCTCAGGTTGTGAAGCCTTGATTGGCGGTTTCAGCAGGATGAAGCCTTTAATCGATTGCAGCGGGTTTGTGAATCCGTCCCTCTCTTCTCTTCTTACTTTGAATTGAAGCATGAATCATCTGTTGAATCGAAGCATTAATCATCTTGGAGGAAAAACCTAGGACTCAAATTTTGTCATGCCCTAGATTTTTTTAGGTTATGCATTTGGGCTAAATCTATTGGGTTCAAATATTTTGTTTTGGTATACTAAAATCTTACCGTACATAAAAAAAAATAATAGACATAAATGAAAAAAATGAAAACACAAAAACATGTTGTGGGCCTCTTTATTCTATTATTATTTTTTTACAAGTTTTAAAAATAAAAATGAATACACAATTCCTTTATTTGTTTTAAATTAGCAAAACTTTATTTTTAAAGTAAAAAGTGTTGTGTTTTATTTTATTTTATATTTTTTAATTTAATTAAATAAAAAAATAATGATATGGTAAGTGGTTTGAGTGAATTAAAAAAATAAGATTTCTATATGTCGTAGATTTGGAAAGATGGAAGAGAGAAGAGAGAAAAAACTGGGTTGAATGGGAATGATTCCATCCTCCCTTAGATGTCTTCTCTCCGTAAGGTTGATGGCTTCAGGTTCTATCCGGAACATAAATGGAATTCATGAGTAGTTTAGGAGTGTATTAAAATATGTTGTCATTATAAAAAAATATATTCTTTTTATATATTTTTTTAATGTTATTATTGACCCAAACATCAATCCCTTTCGCAACCAAAAACCGTTTTCTATATCATGCCTCTAGTTATAATGACATGAACAAAAAATGTCTTTGACCATAAGGAACAAAGCCGACTCCCTCCCTTCACATCATCTTCCTTCCATTTCCGGTCATATGGACCTACAACAAAATCTAATATTTCCATGTGTGGAAACAAATCAAAACCAAACTTAAAATCCATAATCAAAAGAACATACTAGAAATTCAAATAATAACATAACCAACATCAAAACCAATCCGACGATAAACATATACAAATGGAAATTCGAAACCAATCATTATCACATATAAACCCCTAAAATTGGAAGATCTTAATAGATCTTTTATGTTCAAGTTCTTCCAATTACAGACAACCCCTTTTAAAATTGAACTCAAACCATCATCAAATTTGATTTTTTGTAATCATCAAGACCTAAAGGAAATCTAAACATTAAAATGATTTATTGTAAGCATGAAAGGACTCAAACCCAATTATGAAATTGAACTCATTTCTAATATAGTTGGCCCTTTACTCTCAAATCGAATATGAAACACATATAAATAAAGAAATAAACACTATGTAACCTTAGGAACACATTTTGATAGTTGAGTTGTTGAAAAATGGTTTCATGTGCATAAGGGAGGAGGGAGTCGTTCCTATTGAACCCACCGAACCCACTGCCACATCAGCTTTTCTCTTTGATTTTTTTTCATCTTTTCGAACCCACAACACACGGAAATCCTATCTTTCTCAACCCACTCAACCCACTCAATTAAAAAACAATATACAAAATAATCAAAGTAAAATCTTAATTAGCAATAGAGTTACCGCCGGTACCACTCCCTCTTCGACGGGTTGTTTAATTGGTTTCACGAACCCACTTCATCCTCTCTCTTTACTTTCTCTCTCTCATTTTCTCTTGTACCATATGTTTTAAGACTTGTACCTTAGTTATTTAGTATATTTTTTTTAATTGAGTGGGTTGAAAAAGATAGGATTTCCATGTGTTATGGGTTCGGAAAGATGAAGAAAAATCAAAGAGAAAAGCTGATATGACAGTGGGTTTCAGTGGGTTCGGTGGGTTCAATGGGAACGACTCTCTCCTCCCTAAGAGTGAAAGTATTTGTTATGTGGCTGGGTGGTTTTGACGGTACGAGGGATTGAGGATTACACTGAGGTGCAAATCGATACCCGTATTATCGAAACGAACACTCTAAGTACATGTTTGACAACATATATAATTCCCTACCTACAAATTCCATGATTTCATCAAGCACATTGTGATTTATTACCCTAAAAATTGGTCTCTACATCTATTTTATGTAATGATAAACAAATAAATAATTTATAAAGTTGGTGATGAACCAGGAAAAAGTCGTATCTTGGACAAGCATTGCCAACTGGATTATGAGGCCTTTATCATTTTAATTGTTGTTGATAACTTGTATGATGTTCCAAATATATTGATATGGATAGGAAAATATATTGCTTAAATACGATATCAAAGATCATATATTATTATAAATATATGAATATGTCATCAAATTACTTAACATACTCAAAATGGTTAGATAGCGACTATCTTCGACTTATTCTTGGCTCAGTATATTACGAGAACAAACAGAATTGAAATGAAATTCATTCATTACCAGATTGAAACTACAAAAATGAAGATTATATACAGATCTCTAAAAAGAAAAACCAAATAACTAACAATTAGTTAAATTACTAAACTACCCCTGTCGGTTAGAACTGCTGTCGGTTAGAACTGTAATAAGCGCCCCTCAAGATGGAGATTCAAGAATAGATGTTCTTTAATCCCATCTTGAACATAAAAGGTATCAGCTTTGTAGCTGGCAACGGTTTAGTGAACATGTCGGCTAATTGATCGGAAGATCTAATTGGCATCAATTTGATTGTTTGGTCAACAACCTTATCTCTTACAAAGTGACAGTCAACCTCAATATGTTTGGTACGTTCATGAAATGTTGGATTGTTAGCAATCTGTATTGCTGCAGCATTATCACAAAAAAGAAGCACGGAATCAACATGATCAACATTGAAATCTTTTAGTTATTGTTTCAACCATATAAGCTCGGAAGTAGCAACTGCCATAGCTCTATATTCTGCCTCTGCAGATGAACGAGAGACTGTTGACTGTTTCTTTGACTTCCATGAAACAAGAGAATCTCCCAAGAATACACAAAACCCAGTGATTGAACGCCTTGAATCTGGACATTTAGCCCAATCTGAATCGCAGAAACCTTTAAGATGAATAGAAGATGATGAAGAGAAGAATATTCCTTGACCAGGAGATCCTTTAAGATACTTGATTAGATGTGTTGTAGCATTGAAATGTTGAACTTTGGGTGTGGACATGTATTGAGACAATTGTTGGACAGCAAAGGTTATATCTGGTCTTGTAATATTGAGATACAATAAACGACCAACGAGCCTCCTATATTGAGAAGGATCTTTGTAATCATCTCCATTTGCACATAAGTTGACCCTGGGTTCCATGGGAGTAGACTTAGGTTTAGCGCCTAACAAACCAACATCTTCAATAAGTTGCAATGTATAATTGCGTTGTGAGACGAAAATGCCCTCAGTGGATTTGGCAATTTCCAATCCCAGAAAATAACCCAAATTGCCTAAATCTTTCAATTTAAACTCATTACTTAGCAATTGCTTCAAATCCGTAATTCCTTTTTCATTTGAACCAGTGATGATTATATCATCAACGTATACTAAGAGAGCAACATAAGAATCACCAGATCCTTTATAAAACAAGGAGTAATCAGATTTTGATTGAACAAAACCTGATTTAAGCATGAATTGTGAAAACCTTTCAAACCACTGTCTTGATGCCTGTTTAAGACCATAAATGGACTTATTCAATTTACAAACAAGTCTTGAAGAGCTTTTAGAATATTGTGAAACATCAAGACCAGGTGGGATGTCTATGAATACTTCTTCATGCAATGCTCCATTCAAAAAAGCATTGTTGACATCTAATTGCACCAAATTCCATTTCTTTATAGCTGCAATGGCAAGTAATATCTTAACAGTAACTAATTTGGCCACCGGTGAATATGTCTCAAAATAGTCTATTCCTTCCTTCTGGTTAAAACCCTTTGCCATAAGTCGGGCTTTATACCTTTCAATCTTCCCATCACTGCCATGTTTAATCTTGTAAACCCATCTGCATCCCACTGAATTCTTTTCATTTGGTAAAGGAACTACATCCCATGTATTGTTGGCCTTCATAGCATTCAATTCAGATTCCATAGCATTACACCACTCAGGATATTGGGATGCTTGATTATAATGTTTGGGCTCAAAATTGGCTGAAATAGACATGACAAAAGCTCTATGTCTATGAGAAAGCTTATCATAAGATAAGACATTATGTATTGGATAATGAGTAGGTGAAGTAGAATTATTATCCAAATCAACTGAATGAGAAATTTGATTACAGTGAAAATCGCTCAAATAAGAAGGAGGATGAGACACACGAGTGGTTCTTCTTAAGGTATTAAGTTGTTCAATCTCAGGAATCATTGAATTAGAAGATGGAATAGAAGGTTGAATGGAATGTGACTCGTAAACTGAATCATTATCATTGAAAATACGAGGCAAAACAGTATCTTGAAACGAATCAGATTGAGTAGAAATGTTGTTTGAGGACAAAAAAGGGAAAATTTGTTCATGAAAAACAACATCTCTAGAATAGAAAATCTGATTAGTATGAAAATCAAGAAGCTTGTAGGCTTTCATACTTGGGGGGTATCCAATAAAAACACATATTCTAGCTCTTGGATCAAATTTCAAACGATTACTGGTAAGAGTAGAGGCATAAGCCAAACATCCAAAGGAACGAAGATGTAAATAATCAGGAAAAGTACCAAATAAACGTTGATATGGACTGACATTTTTGAGAACTTCAGAAGGTGTTCTATTTATCAAATATGCTGCAGTCAAAACACATTCTCCCCAAAATTGAATATGAATTTGAGACTGAAACAATAAAGAACGAGCAACATTTAGTAAATGTTGATGTTTTCTTTCAACAACTGAGTTTTGTTGAGGTTTCCCAACACAAGATTTCTGATGTTCAATTCCCTTTTCAGCAAAAAAATCGTTGAAATCTAGTTCTCTAGCATTATCGGATCTAAAAACTTTAATTTTCTTACCAAATTGAGTAAGAATAAAAGTATAGAACCTGGAAAATATCTCCTTGATATCATATTTCTGTTTCAACAAATATATCCATGTATACCGACTATGATCATCAACCAAAGTAGCAAAGTACTTGTATCCATTATGAGTTGAAACAATGTATGGACCCCAAATATCACAGTGAATCATATCAAACAATTCATCTCGAATATGATTGAAAGATTGAAAAGGAAGTTGTTTCTGTTTAGCTAATGGACAAACATGACAATGTGAATTGTTTGTATTCAAAGATACATCAATATTAAGCAAATCCTTAATAGGAAATATCCTTTTATTTGAGGGATGTCCAAGCCTCTTATGCCAAACATCTAAAGAAACAACATTGACCCTTAAGCTATTTTGATGTGATTTGTTGCTTGTAGAACCATTTCCCATCACATATAATCCTGCATCAATCTCAGCCCTGCCAATCATCTTCATGAGCTTGATATCCTGAATCAAAGCATGATTACATGTGAAACAAACAATGAATCTTTGTGTTTTTGTTAAAGCACTGATTGATATAAGATTCATATCAAATGCAGGAACATATAAAACATTCTTGAGTATGAGAACAGGATCCAATCTAATATCCCCAATCAACTGAACTGGTAAAGTAATCTTGTTAGGAAGAGTAACAGTATATCTGTGAACCTTACAAATATTGTGAAAGAGTGATATATCATGACAAACATGTTGAGATGCCCCTGAATCTAAAATCCATCATGAAGATTTTGAACCATGTTTGATAGAAATAGAATAACATTTACCTGACGAAGTCTCTTCATTTGGATTAACAGAAATCATATGAGAGGAAAGAGCAGATAAGACTTGTTGACACTGTTCTTGAGAAAATCCTCTGAACATATTGCTAAGACTATCATTGATATCACTTTTCCCATTGACATTTTCATTTATAATAGCAGCAACATGAAAGTTTGTCTTTGATTTAGGTTTATATCCAGGAGGATAACCATGAAGTTTGTAACACTTATCAATGGTATGTACCTGTAACTTGCAATGAGAACAGAAAGGCCTTTCTCTATTACCATTTCTGTTGTTATTAGCAAATTTACGCTGTTGATTTTGATTAGCCTTGGCAAGAAAAGCAACAGTTTGTTGAGAATCATTAGAAATAGGTTTCTGTTTTTCTTCTTGAGCAAGCAATGAAAAAACACGATTAACAGAAGGTAAAGGATCCATGAGAAGAATTTGACCTCTGATTTGAGAAAATTACTCATTTAATCCCATCAAAAAATTCATTATGTGCTCAGTTTGGAAGTACTTCTCTATTTCTTGAACTCCATTACAGGTACATTTGTTGCAGGTGCAATGAGGACGAAAATTGATAAGTTCTTCAGATAATGACTTCAATTTTGTGAAATAAACTCCAATAGAGTCTTGATTTTGGGATAGATTGACAAGTTCTCTCCGAATTTGAAAGATGCGTGGACCACTGCTTTGTTGAAATCGATCTTGCAAATCCTTCCAGATGTCAATGGCGGTCTCTGTGAACATCACACTGGTAGAAATCTCCTTTGAAACAGAATTCAATATCCATGAAATAACAAGTTGTTATTTCTCATCCAGACGCTGTAATTTGGATCTGAAGATATAGGTTTCGGAAGAGAACCATCGATGAATCCAATTTTATTTTTCACAGATAAAGCGATTTGCATCGCTTGACTCCATGAATTGTAGTTGTCTCCGATCAAAACTTGAGTAACAAGAACAAAACCCGAACTATGGGAATGATGTAAGTAATATGGATGTGTTCTGTCATCAATCGGGGCAATAGAATGCGTAGAAGAACTTGAATCGGTGACAGTCGGCATCACAAATTCAAAAAAAAAATTAGAAATCGATCTGAGAAACAATCAATTAATATGAACAATTGAACGGAAAAGAAGCACAATCAGTGAAGACGACACAAGATGAACGAATGACTGATTCGAAGAAGGAAATCGATTAAGAAATCAAAAAAAAGACCAGAATCTAATCGAAGTTGATCAGTTGAATGGAAGCATGAATTCTTCGCTCTCATACCATATTACGAGAACAAACAGAATTGAAATGAAATTCATTCATTACCAGATTGAAACTACAAAAATGAAGATTATATACAGACCTCTAAAAAGAAAAACCAAATAACTAACGATTAGTTAAATTACTAAACTACCCCTATCGGTTAGAACTGCTGTCGGTTAGAACTGTAAATCCTTAATATGGTTACAATCCCAAATGGATCAATACAATGTTATGTTATGGTTAGAAAGGCTGAAAGGGTATTCATAAAGAAAATTTATAGAAGAATAAGATATAACTTTTTTACCCATTTAGGATTCTATTAATTAAGTGGTATACTTTGCTAACTAAAAACTAATTAACCTACTATAAAAGATGATTATTATATTATTTTTGAACACGTTTATCATTACACATTGAAAATGTTATAAGACACTCATGATAACTTTTATCATTATCTGGAAACGGATATTATGAGGGGATACAAGTGCATTATTTTAACTTTTTTATTAACACGTTTAACATTTTTCTTATTGCAAGATGTTACTCTAACATTTTATCTTTACCTAATGTTGATACCCTACTACAAAAAGAGAATCACGGCGGCTAAAATCGTTGGTAATCCGTCGTTAATATTTTTTGCCAACGGAATTGTAACAAAACAAAATCCGTTAGTATATTATTGTCGTAACGAATTTCCAACAACTATAGCAACGGATTTTTCCGTCGGTAATTAGTAACAGATCACTGGCAATATTTTTGCAACGGATTACCGACATAATAACTTACTAACAAGTTACTGGCGAAATCTATAATAACTTACTAACGAGTTACCGACGGAATCTCGAAATAACTCACCAACGGATTACTGATAGATTTTTGTGACGATTAGCGACGGATTTTAACATTATAAAAAAATTATAAATGAATTAAAATATTAAAAAT
Source organism: Lactuca serriola (assembly GCF_051521515.1). NCBI lineage: Eukaryota > Viridiplantae > Streptophyta > Magnoliopsida > Asterales > Asteraceae > Lactuca > Lactuca serriola. The sequence continues at coordinate 4,283,930 of NC_136408.1, forward strand.
AATTACATATTTCAACACAAAAAAATCTTAAACATAAATCAAATTTATATTTTAAAACTAACAATATATAAACCAAGGTTGTCAAGATTTGCATTCTATATAGGATTGTTTTTGAGTTTGCAAGATCGAAATCTTAAGAAAGGGATCGAGATCATAAGATCCCACAAAATAAAACATAATTTTAATTTATAATTTTAAAACATGAAAATATTTCTAACATTCAATTTTTTGTTCAAAAGTTATAAAAACTTCAAAATATTAGTTATAAGTCACAACACACAATGATAAATGGTCAATCGGTAAAAGGTAAAAGACATAAAGTGATAAAAAAAATTCATTTGCATAATAATAATAATAATAATAATAATAATAATAATAATAATAAATAAATAAATAAAAATCAAGGGAAGGTAGGATCGGACCGGATCCGTACCTACGATCTTACGATCCTACTTGCGATCCTACTCCAAATACGATTCATTTACGATTCGAATCGTTTTCATATCTAGAAACGATCAGGATCGCAATTTTAACAACCATGATATAAACATGAAAAAAAATCGATTTTCAACATACACTAAATCCATATTCGACAGTTAATGAATAATACTAAAAAATAATAGCAATCTACTTTTTAATAAGACATCAAAAGTTTCATTTATAATTCTCATGGCCTCAACAACCAATGAAGAATATTCTTCTTGATTATCTCGTGGATTCCATTGAGAGATAAAGTTCCATTATGTACTAACTTTTTACAGATTTGCCTTTCCATTTCCCAAGCTTGCCATTGTTTTCTTAATATAATTTTCAAACATTAGTTATTTAGACAACATTTATTCAATAAAAAAACAAGACTTTTCTTTTGCACATGATCGTGAAGCTATAATCTCTCCAACTCCTAATAGAACCTACATCATAAAAACAAGAATGAATGAATGATGATAAATTATTCTAAGAACTTAATAAGTCATTAGTCAAGAAATAAAAAGTACAATGTGTTAATTGTTAAATGGGTAATAATAATTATTGAAGAAGAGATTCAAGTACAACCCACATTATTTAACAAACATGTTACCCAAATATTACAAATATGAAAATCAAGAACCCTATCATTTTATATAAAGATCACAACCATGAAATTTTAGTTGAATAATTAGAGTTTAATTAGGGTTTTGGACTTACCATAAATAATGCAATCCACGTTTATCAACTGTTCTAGAACATATGTATTTACAGTGGGAAACACCTGCATAACCACCACCACAAATAAACTCCTCAACAATTTGGAAATATCTTTTTACAAATTTATACATAAAAATAAACAAGATGAATTCACCTGATCCAATACATTGCTTCCTTCACTTGACATGTAGAAAACTCGCTTTGTTCTTGAAAGTAAAATGGAAGAAATTACTTGTATGAAAGATTCAAGCAATTAAAAAAAGGTAAATTTAATTAGAGAATCCCAAAAAGAAAATGTATATGTAACATCTTAAAAATTTCAACAAATTTAAAAATTTCAAAACAATCAATTTACTAACAACAATGTTCACAAAACCATTGTTTCCAAAACACGATTTAAATAAGATTCTCCCAAGATCCAGTCAGTTGTAAAACGAAGGATGTGTACGGTCACACCTTCGCCTTGCCACAACCTTCTGAAGCACCTGAAGCAATAAACTGAAACTGTAAGCACAAAGCTTAGTGAGTTCCCCCAAATTACCACCACATACACTTAACAGGCAAATCACATGCACGAATACTTATGCTTGGCCCAATCAGCCTCGGACTGGAATACCATACATGTCTATGATAGGCCCAGTTATCCTCAGGATGGAATACCCTTGTATCATAAGCATGTTTGGTCCAATCAACCATCAGATTAGAATACCACACATGTCGGGTCCAATCAACCATCGAGTTGGAATACCACTGACCTATTGATTGACGCACAAAGCAATCCAGTCTCACCATATACCATAACAATCATGCCGGGTCCAATCAATCACCAGGTTGGATTACCCCAGACACAATCAATCATAGGGTCCAGTCAAGCAAGGGCTTCTATAACAAAAATTTCCAGAAAGAATGTGTGTGAAGTCTGACCTTATGATCAGTGAAGTCTAAGCTTGAATTCCAAATGTTAAAATCTTTTGAAATTTAACTTGTTCTAGTAAGAAATAGCAACCTTCGTCAATGTTTTAACAAAAAAAAAAGAGTATTCTAGTTTAGAGAAGTAGATGTTGAGAAGAAAAATAACAGCTAGGGTTGTTAAAGAAAAATCAATAAAGGCCAGTGTGGAAGTATTCAACATGGGCATTACTTGTTGTTTTTTTATATATAATTAATATTATATTATGTTTTTTTCTTTAATTTAACTTTCTTTTATAGAGAGGATTCCCCACTTGTATACGAGAGTAATATAAGAAAAAGTGAGATTTTGAGATTATATTATTATTAGTCAGTCAAATTCGCAAAATTATGTTACCAAGCAACTTGATTTCCTAAAATACCCTTACTTGTTTATATTATGAGATAAGATACTTTTGAGATATTAGAGCTGCATGCTAGATGGTAGGCTAGGTATTTCATGAATTTAGAGATAAAGTTACCTGATTCATGATGCCTTAGCCTAGGAGTATGTTATTGATTGACATTATCTGCTATTTGCTCTCTGTGTGTATGCTGAGTAGGGGTACATGGCAGGAAATCTTTAAAAGATAGATTTGAGTTGATGAGTAATCTAGGAGGGTACCTAGATGTTCATTTTGAGAACTCTGTTGAGAGAGTACTTAGATATCTGTGAGGGATAGAGTACTTGAGAATTAGGATCCTAGGAGGAGGACTTGGGACAACTATAGATTAGTGTGGAAGGTAGTATTGGGCCCATACTATTGAAAGCACCAGATCTGTACGCGACCCAAGTAAGAACCTTAGGATACTAAAAAGCATGTAGGGCTGGGTAATTGTGTGTGCGCTTTAGCCAGTCCTTGATTATTTGTGTTGTGTTTCAGAGAGACTATGGTGAGTACTAGTGACGATGAGATACGTAGGATCATTGCTGAGGAGGTGGCCGCAGTTCTCAGGGAGGCCATTCCAGAGATTTTTGGGTCTATTAAAACCACGTTGATTGAGACTTTTGACGAGCGTTATGCTGCTGTCACGGAGGCTACCGCTGTCGCAACTGCTGCAACCCTTGCAGTTGCGAGGCCACAGGGGGTGATTCGTTATTGTTCCGAGAGTTCAACAACATGAAGCCATCAGAGTTCGACGGGACCCAGGACCTGATTTCTTCTATGAGATGGATTTCTGATATCGAGGGATGTTTTTATACTTGTTCATGCCCTGAAAACCTGAGGGTTCGATTTGCGCTGAACCAACTTCGCTTAGGAGCGAAGGACTGGTGGAAGTTTTTGATGACTGATTATTCTCCTGTAGACCATGCATTAGTGACTTGGGAGAGGTTCACCTAATTATTCTGAGATGAGTACGTTCCCCAGGTGGAGAGGGAACGATTGGCCTAAGAGTTTCTATCTCTCAAGTAGAAGATGAAAACAGTGACAAAGATTACGAGGATGTTTCATGAGAGGGCGTTCTTCTGCCCTAAGTACGTGTCTACGAAGCAGGAACGTGTAAGTCGGTACTTGAGCATTTTAAGGCGATATATTCAGGAGTTCGTGGCGAACTCATCATATCAGACATTTTCTGAGCTACAGACCAATGACAGGAGGAGGGAGATTGAGACGGAGATTCAGACTAGAGAGGAGGGAGAGTCTTAGGGGAGAGACAGGAGACCAGTACAGTCGCAACCGACGACCAAGCGGGATAAGCCCGCTGATACTAGAGCAGGAGGCCAGAAGGGCCACACTTGTGGCAAGTGCGGAAAGAGTCATGAGGGATCTTGCCGATCAGGGATTTGCTACAAATTCGGTAAGGAGGGGCATATAACGAAGGATTGTCCCAAGGGATTTTTGGTTTGCTTTCATTGCAACCAGACTGGCCACCGAAAGGCTGAGTGTCCTCAGCTCACTCAAGGACCAACCCATGCTTTTGCTCCTACTACTTTGTGCGTTACGGATTGCCGACTGGGGAAGGCCGAGGCTCTGAGAGCTCGTGGGCGAGCCTTCCAACTAATTGTAGAGGACCTTCCAACTAATTGTAGAGGAGGTCCGTGCATCACATGACGTTGTTGCTAGTATGTACCTCCTTATTCATGATATTATTATTATCTGTTTATGCTTATATTGTGTTTTATATAGGTACTTTTCTTGTGAATTTTGTGTCTACCTTGGTGTTATTTGACTCAAATACGATTCGATCCTCCGTGTCTTTATCCTTTAGGCGTCGCATTAGTGTTAGACGAGAGGCTTTGAGTCGACCACTGAGGGTTTCTATAGCTGGAGAGCATGCGGATTTTGCCACTGATGTATTATGGGGATGTGTTTTGGAGATTTTCGGTGTTGGGTTTCTGATAGATCTGGTGCCGATAGCGATGGGAGATGTCTGTGTCATAGTGGGCATGGATTGGTTGAGCCGGTTTGGAGTCGTGATTGACTGCGAGCATCAGATGGTGACAATACGAGACCCTAGTGGGGGAGTACTCACTGTCTATGGTGAGGGAACTAGACCGAGATCAGCTTTCTGCTCTGCCGCCAGGGCAAGACAGAGTCTGCAGTAGGGATGCATGGGCTTTTTAGCGTATGTAGTGGATATGCGAGTTGTCACTAAGAGGCAGATTTCTGTTTTTGATGTTTTAGTAGTATGTGATTTCCCGGATGTTTTCCCCGAGGAATTGTCGGGTGTGCCTCCTGAGAGGCAGGTGGAGTTTTGGATCGATATGATTCTAGGGGCGGCGCCTATTTCCAAGGCACCGTATCGCCATGCGCCGCTCGAGATGCAGGAGTTATCCTCGCAACTCCAGGAGCTGTTGGGGAAGGGTCTCATTAGATCGAGTAGCTTGTCGTGGGGAGCGCCGATCCTTTTTGTCAAGAAAAAAGATAGTTCACACTGGATGTGCATCTACCGGGAGTTGAACAAGTTGACGGTCAAGAACCGTTACCCACTACCGATGATCGATGATTTGTTTGATTAGTTACAGGGAGCATCTTGGTTTTCCAAGATTGATTTGAGATCCGGATATCATCAGATGAGGGTCTGCGAGGAGGGTACCCAGAAGACGGCCTTTCGGACTCGTTATGGGCATTATATGCATCGACAACATTCACGGACCTTATGAACCGGGTGTGTAGACCCATGTTGGATCAGTCGGTGATCGTGTTCATCAAAGATATTTTGGTGTACTCTAGGTCTAGGGAACAACATGATGAGCATCTTCGGGAGATTCTTGGGGTGTTGAGGATGGAGAGGCTTTATGCCAAATTATCCAAGTGTGATTTCTAGTTACGAGAAGTCTAGTTTTTGGGACACCTCGTTAACCAGAATAGGATTTTGGTCGACCCGGCCAAGATTAAGGCAGTTATGCAGTGGGAGGTGCCGAGGTCCCCATCCGAGATCAGGAGTTTTCTGGGCCTGGCAGGCTACTATCGTAGGTTTATCAGAGATTTCTCCAAGATTATTGTTCCTCTCATCACATTGACCAGGAAGGGTGTTATTTTTGCTTGGGGGCCTGAGCAGCAAGCATCATTTGAGACTCTTCGCCAGAGATTGTGTGAAGCTTCAGTGCTATCCCTTCCGGAGGGAGTAGAGGACTTTGTAGTCCACTATGATGCATCCATATCAGGAATGGGTGTCGTTTTGATGCAAAGAGGGAACATGATAGCATATGCATCGAGGCAGCTGAAGCCTCACGAGACGAGATATTCCATCCATGATTTGGAGTTGGGGGCGGTGGTATTCGCCGTCAAGATTTGGCGCCACTATCTTTATGGTGTCTGAATTTACCATATACACGGATCATAAGAGCCTAAGATACCTTATGGATCTGCCTAACCTGAATATGATTTGGCGCCACTATCTTTATGGTGTATGAATTTACCATATACATGGACCATAAGAGCCTGAGATACCTTATGGATCAGCCTAACCTGAATATGAGACAGAGGAGGTGGTCGGATGTACTGAAAGACTATGACTGTGAGATTTTGTATCATTCTGGCAAAGTTAATATGGTAGTTGATGCCCTGAGTCATAGAGTAGTGAGTGCTATGATTAGAGACGTGTGTATGAGGATGAAGGTGATAACTCCAGTCTTGGATACCATCCGAGAGGCCCTAGCGGTGGCCATGAGACCAAAAAACCGCAAGAGAGAGAGAGAGAGAGCGGGTGATCGGGCGGATTTCTAAGTTTGAGACAGATAGTCGGGGGCTTACGACTTTTCATGGGCGAGTATGGGTGCCATATACGGGTGGAGCCCGACGGATTTTGATGGAGGAGGCCCATAGGTCAAGATTCTCGATCCATCCTGGGGCCACTAAGATGTATTTAGACATGAAAAATGATTATTGGTGGCCCTGCATGAAGAGAAATGTGGCATGGGTAGTCGAGAGATGTTTGACCTGTAGTCAGGTCAAGATAGAGCACCAACGCCTCCATGACCAATTGCAGCCTTTGGAGATTCCCCTATGGAAGTGGGAGCAGATTTCTACGGATTTTATCACCAAATTACCGAGGACTATGAGGGGTGTCGATGCGATCTGGGTGATTATAGATCGGTTAACGAAGAGTGCTCACTTCGTGGCTATAAATGAGAGCTCTTCTGCAAAGACATTGGTTGAGGTCTACGTTTGAGAGGTGGTGACACGGCATAGGTTGCCAACATCGATAGTGCCAGATTGTGATGTGCATTTTACATCCAAGTTCTGGAAGAAATTTCATGAGGAACTAGGTACCCGACTATATTTCAGCACCACATGCCACCCGTAGACAGACGGGCAGAGCGAGCAGACGATTCAGACACTCGAGGACATGCTACGCACATGTTTTATGGTCTTCGGTGGGAGTTGGGATTCCTACCTGCCCTTGGCTGAGTTGTCATACAAAAACAACCAACACTCCAGTATTGGGATGCCTCCCTTTGAGCTTTTTTACGGGAGGAGGTTCCAGACTCCCATCTATTGGGGGGAGGTCGGGTAGAGAGTGATGGGGAGCACTGAGATAGTACTCAAGATGACAAAGCAAATCTAGTACGCTAGATAGCGGTTGTTAACGGCCCAGAGTCATGAGAAGAGTTAAGTAGATCGGAGACGTTCCGAGCTTGAGTTCCAGGTAGAAAATTTTGTCCTCCTGAAGGTATCCCCATGGAAAGGCGTGATCCGATTCAGGAAGCAGGACAAGCTGGACCCTAGATACATTGGTCCTTTCAGAGTGATTGCTCGAGTAGGTAAGGTAGCTTATCAGTTAGATATTCCTGAGGAGTTGAGCCAGATTCATGACACCTTCCATGTATCCCAACTGAGGAAGTGTGTAGCCGACGAGACGGCAGTGGTCTGTTTAGAGGATATTCAGGTCGATGATCGCCTGAACTACATTAGGAGACCGGTGGCGATATTGGACAAGAAGGTGAAGATCTTGAGAAATAAGGAGGTGCCCTTGGTTAAAGTTCAGTGGCAGCACCGGAGGGAATCTGAGTGGACTTGGGAGCCGGAGTCTGAGATGCGCGAGCAGTACCCAGAGCTGTTTCCAAAAAATGACTTCGAGGGAGAAGTCAGATTCTAATGGGGGAGAATTGTAATATCCCGACTCCCGGGTATAAATTTAAATTGTTTTATATTCGTATTGATAGGGCAACTTGACGAGTTGGAGGCCCCAACTCGTAGAGTAGGGACTGGCCGCGTGAACTTTAGAACAAATTCGGCGAGTTGGAGGACTCAACTCGACAAGTTGGAGCTGAGTGTGAAAACCCTAAATTTTATGGTTTGCCCCCTATTTAAAGGACCTTAAGTCCTCTACCCATCCTCCCTTATCACCTAATCACCCAGAGACAAATCCTAATTGAGCTACCTTCCATTTTGAGAGTGTGTAAGGCTAAGAATTGCTTGGAGAAACTCGAAGATTTAAGAGCTTGGAACGAGAAGGAGTCCATAGATCTGACATCTATTCAGTTGTAGCAACCATTTGAAGGTAAAAAGTCACTACCTTGATCACTTGTTTGTTAGATCTCTCCATTAGAGAGTTTATGGCCATTTCTAGCTTCTCCTTGAGTCATTCTTGGTTTTGAGCATGCTTTGAAGCTAAGAATTCAGATCTAGACACTACTAGGCCCCTTAGGCCTAAGGATTCAAGCTTTATCAAGATTTGGCCAACTTCCTGTTGGATTAGTGTCTAAGTCCATAACTATAATTGGTATATACTTGACCCGACCCGACATGGTCCATTTGGGTTGCATGACGTCAGAACATTTGGATAGACCTTTTGTGAGAAGAGGATATTTGTGACATATTAATATATTATAAGTTCTAATATATTAATATGAAATCATATTATTTAATTAGTATTGATCAAGAATTAATTTGGAATTAACTTTGTGATCAAAAGAGACTAATTAAATATATGGGGATTGATTGTGTAAATCATTCATTCTTATATATGTGGGCTTATGATCCATGATTCCTTATGTTGGGCTATATCCACGGGGTGACCTATGGATACTCCATGGAGGTTAAAACCCATGGAGCATAAGGAATGGGTAAAGACATGGGTTACTTGGTGTAACCCTAATGTGCACACTATATAAAGACCCCATTAGTTGGTGAAATTGGCATTAGTGTATACACAAGAGGGCAAGCCGATTTATAAGAGTCAAGTATCTTTTCTCATGGTTATTCCAAATGTTGATGATGTTGTGTGAACCATTTGAGGTGTCACACTTGGGGCACTAGGCTCTTAAGCTCCATGGAATCAAGCTACAACAAAGAGGTATGTATTCTATCTAGTTTTGTTATCCTAGTACATATGATTGTATGCTAGTTAGGGTAATACCTTGGAAAATTGATATTTGCATGTATAATAGAGAAAACATAGATCCAAAGTATTTAGGGTTGCATGTACACCTTAAGAGTGTTAGAATGCTCAAAACCCAACACTTCCATGCCTTAAACCCCTTGTTTAGCCTTGTTTTGGCAAGTGAGCCCCTAGATGCCATTCATAGACGTAAAGCTTGCAACTTTACATGGTATTTCAACCCTAAAAGATTAGATGTATAGTTTGGAGCCTTAGGTTCGCTTAAAAGCATCTGAATGATAAAAGGGCTGAAGGAACTCGATGAGTTGGTTATCCAACTCGTCGAGTTGGTTAGGGTTTTACCCGATATTCTGGACACTGTGTGTAACGCCCGGGTTTCAGGGCTAAGCATTTTTGTCAATGTAATAGTCTAGGTCAACTCTTGTAACTCTTTTTGAAGTAATAAAGATGAAATATTTGAGTATTATGTGAATTATGTGTGTTTATGTGTTTATTATTTAATTATAAATGTATAATTAATAAAAAATAAAAATGAACGTCAAAATTAAAGTGTAAGATAATCCCGATATCTCTACATAAAGTTGTAGAATATGTCTCAAGGTTTCCGTGCATATAAGGAACGCCGAAATCCGAGTTATAACGAAGAAGTTATGACCTGTCGAAGTTTCGCGACAGAACCGACACGATACCGGGAAGCGTAAATAGTAAATTTACGATAGAGCGAGATTTAGCCTTAGCGCTCTAAACGAAAGTCGTAGAATATGTTAAACTAAGAACATCAATAAAAAGAACGCCCAAATCTGACTTCGTATGAGGAAGTTATCATTTTTCTAAGATTTAGCATAGTAGTGCACAGCCCGAAATCTGAATTTTAGATCGGTCGATTTTTAGCCGACGGGATCTAAATGAAAGTTGTAGTACTCGTAAATACCAACGCGTGGATATAAAGAACGTCGATAATAGAGCTCGTATGCGAAAGATATGGACGAAGCTAAGTCCCTACTTTTCGAGCGCGGCGAATTCGATACAGTTTTGTAAATCCGAGATAGAATAAGAATTAGCCAACGAGGTCTAAATGAGAGTTGAAGATCTCATTAATAGGAACTCAACGGTAAAAAGATAGACAAAAACGGAACTCGTATGTGAAAGTTATGGACGAAGCTTAGTCTTTACTTTTCGAGCGCGACGAATTCGATACAGTTTTGTAAATCCGAGATAGAATGAGAATTAGCTAACGAGGTCTAAATGAAAGTTGAAGATCTCATTAATAGGAACTCAACGGTAAAAAGACAGATAAAAACGGAGCTCGTATGCAAAAGTTACGGACGAAGCTTAGAGACTACTTAAAACTCCTATAAATACAAGGGTGAACTCCTCATATTTTCTTCACACCATAAGCCTCTCTTTCTCTCTCTAACTTCTCTCTAGCCTCCTTAAACCCCTCCCAAGTCTAGGGAACCTCCCTATCATGAGAAGAAAGCCCCGGAGCGCCCGACGGCTCCGAGAAGAAAAGCTTTCGGCTCGGAAACGCTGCTCCAGTGAAGCCCGGTTTTTAATAAAAACCCATTGTAAGTGAGTTACGCCTATACTATATTTAATATAGCTTTTATTTAATTATAGTAACATTATTAGGACCTTAAAATATTTGGGCTATTATTATGAGTTATATTGAGTGTTATTTAACGCTTATATAATAGTAATAATAGCTAGACTATTAATTAGTCGCGATTAACGTTAAAACTAAACTCTAGTGGTATTAATACAAGGTTTTGGTCAAGGAAAAATTGTTTTAAGAAGTAACAAAGAGCTGTCCGAGTGCCGAGTCACCACCTTACCAGGTGAGTGCATAGTTACTTTCAACTTACACATAGATATGAAGTATTTATATATTTCGTGTTGTGAGTGCATAGTTACTTTCAGCTTACATATAGATATGAAGTATTTATATATATTACGTGTTGTGAGTGCATAGTTACTTTCAGCTTACACATAGATATGAAGTATTTTATATAAATTACGTGCTATGTGTGCATATTACCTGAATACTTGCTATCTATGCTAGATGAACATTTTTATACATGTTTTCAAAGATTTAAACTGTATATTTATTTTATATCTACGAAAATGTTGGGGTAAAACATGGGTAGATGTATTAGTTGCTGTGTGATAAAATGAAATAATGAGAGGCCTCGTTATAGATGTTATTGATGATCTAGTCATCTAGCGGAGTATAGATGACGACCACGGACTATTCTAGACAGTCCAGTGGAACACTAGCAGGATCGCAACCTATAGGTGTTTATTCGAACTGTGTGTTTATTTGAACTGTGTGCTCACCAGATGTACTCCATCCCCCACATGGTTGCCTTAAGGGCATTTATTGTTGAGGAATCCCTTTAGCAGTAGTGTCCGTCCCGATGATAATCCTTAGGATAGGTCCCTTATGATAGATGCTTAGGGACGTAATATGAGGATAACAGGAACGGGTAATCGGGTTTGTTTAATTTAATGAAGTTAATAAACTTATTTATTGTGGGTTGAAAACCCTATGTGCTCACCAGGCTCCCAAGCCTGACCCACTCAGTTTTATGTATTACAGGTAGTGGCGCTTGAGCATAGATATGATGTTGGACGAGGGATTACAGATATAGGCCTGTAGATATGAAATAATGTAGTAAGGCTTATATTGTACTGTTTATGCTTTTGATCTGTACGAACATGACATCCCAAGTCTTTTAATGAAATACATTTCTACGGAAATGCTTTTGATAAATCTTTATCATATTTTGTTTTGGGACAAATTCCGCAACACTTTCATTTAAAATGTTACTCTGATTTTTAAACAAAGGATAAACAAACCGGTCTTTTCTGGCCGTGATTTTGGAGATGTCACACTATGCAAGTGTAGCACCGCAAATTTTTAAACCAAATTTTTCATTTTAAAACACACAAAACTTATATATTATATTTCATAAAACCATAAGTGTCACAATGTCAACATGAATTCCCAACAAAAGTTAAATCCTAAATCATCTCCCGACTCAGAACTCAGCACATACTCAAGCAAATAACAGATAACACTGTTCAAAACATCTCCTAGGCTAAGACATTATAAATCAGGCAACTCTAGCCCTATAATATGGAATACCTAGCCTACCCTATAGCTTGCAATCTTAACAAAATATCTCATAATTATCTTACAACACAAATGTAAGGGTATTTTGGGAAATCAACGTTCGGGCTCTGGCTGATTGTACACACCGCTTCCATTTGTTTTCTCTTAAAACTCTTTCTCGTGTTGGAAAAATCTCTTTTCTTTTGAAAATTCTTCTCAAATCCTCAGTTTGAGTCCAAACACACCTGGAGGTGCATCCGAATCCCTCAAACCAAGGCTCTGATACCAACTTGTAACACCGTAAATTTTTAAACCAAAATTTTCATTTTAAAACACAAAAAAATTATATATTATATTTTAGAAAACCATAAGTGTCTCAATGTTAACATAAATTCCCAACAAAAGTCAAATCCCAGAATCCTCAACATAATCATGAACAAGTGTGTACAATCATGCCGACGCCTTCCCGTGATCCTGAGAAGTACCTGAAACACATAACACATAACATGGTAAGCACAAAGCTTAGTGAGTTCCCCAAAATACCACACACAACTCATTAGCCACTCTAGGCCATAACTCAGTAAGACCCTCCGGTCGATTTGTCTCAGTGGGACCCTCCAGTCCCAACTCAGTAACTCATAACAACAATATTCAACATAAATCACAAAGACATGATGCATAATATTACAATACACAGATAAACACATAAGACAGCTCAATCACATAAGGATATCACTCTTGGTAAGTATAGTGAGAAGACTCACTCGTAAACTAGCAAGTAACAGTCACGTACTCGGAAATCCTAAACTAGACTCTGCCTAACATATTAGATAAACATCTCTAATCAATACCCCACTCTTACTCAAATACACCAAAAGTTTCTCTTACTCTCTCTCTAACTCTTGGAATGGATAAAAGACTATTTTACCGCTCCATGGTCTCCATTACTTATGTTGGCCAAACCCTAAAGTCAACATAAGTCAACTCGAGTCAACAGTCCCAGATTGACCTGACTCGCTGAGTGCACTCATGTGACTTGTCGAGTCCAGTAGTTACACAAAGGTCTTTGTGAGGGTCCAACTCGTCGAGTTAACCCCTAACTCGCCGAGTAACAGTGTAGACAGCTCATCGGGACAAACCATAACTGACTCGTCGAGTTGGCTCCTCGACTCGGCGAGTCCATTCAGACTCTTTTCCCATTTAGACGATTTAAGGCAAAAAACCTTCCCAAACTCTAGATCCACACTCTCAAGGCTCATTTGTCATGTAAAGTCATAGACTTTACGTCCATGCATGGCACTTTGGGCTTGAAATTCCAAGAACATGCTTTAAAAAGTGGTTTTCACTCAAGAATTCCTTTAAGGCTGAATGAAGCAGGGACCTTTGGATGCTAGGGACCTCACAAGGTCCAGATTTGAAGTCCAAACCTCCATATGAACTCAATACCTTCAAAGTCCCAATAATAGATAGAAAAGAAGTCCTAGTCTCCAAAAATATGAGATCTACCCAAGAAAATGAGAAAGGTACAAACTTTATACCTTTAACAGGAGCTCTTGGATGAATAACAACAAATCTAACAACCTCCTCTTGCTCCTTGCTTGAAATCCTTCTAATCTCTTCCAAAGATACACCAAAATACTCAATATTAACTCATACACTCTCTCTCTATAAGCTCAAAGGGAGATTAGGGTTTCTATCAGGGAAGTATAGCTACAAATGAGGTTATAAGTGCCTTTAAATAGGCCCCAAACCCGGGGATCTAAGGTTTCTCATCCCAACGTCTACTCGGCGAGTCGGCTCTCGGACTCGTCGAGTAGGTCATTAATCCTACGTGGCACATCGCAACTCTACTCGACGAGTTGGAGCACCGACTCGTCGAGTAGCTCCATAGTCCTCAAAATAATTAAATAAATAAATAAACAAAATACTTGGAAGTCCGGATGTTACAGCAAACTCGACGAGTTGACTCGAACTTTCCCGGTTTTCGAAGAACAGAAGGAACTCGACGAGTCGCATAAATGCACTCGACGAGTTAAGTCAACATGGACTGTTGACTACCGTTGACTTTTAGGGTTTGTTCAAGTTGTGGACTTTGGAGACCATGAGGCGGTAAAATGGTCTTTTACCCTTCTGAGATTTAGAAGAGGAATTAGCCTAACATCTTTGGGGGTTGTTAATATCAGTTATTAATTAGAGATGATTGCGATATATGATAGGCGAAGCCTAGACCGCCAGTCCGAGTGCGATGCATACTTTGCTTTACTTACGAGGTGAGTTTTTCACTATACTTACCTGAGTAGTAATCACTGTGCGACCAGAGGGTCTTATCTGCGTTATTGACTGGAGGGTCTAATGTGCTTATATTGATATAGGTGATATTATGCATTCTGTCTTTGTGATTTATGTTGTATATTATTCTGTGCATTTATTGAGATAGGACCAGAAGGTCCAAACCAAGTCGTGAGACCGGAGGGTCTTCACTGAGATACATGACTAGAGGGTCCAACCCGAGCCGTGAGACCAGAGGGTCTTCACTGAGACACATGACCGGAGGGTCCTTATTGAGATATAGCCATGAGAGGTTATTTATTTGTGTGTGGTATTTTAGGGAACTCACTAAGCTTCGTGCTTACAGTGTTGTGTGAAACAGATAATAGTTTACAAATAACAAATGTCAAGGAGTACATCCTTAGGTAGACATCTAAAATTCTCTTAGTTTTGAAGTAGGCATTGTTAATCAGACATGGCTAGTAGTAAAAAAGAGAGTGATATGGGAAAGGCTCATTGGGTGCTATGTCATTTTTGTAAATTTGTTTCCAAGACACAAGCATTACCTACAATCTAAAAATAGCACTTGTTATTATTATATTTTTTTTGTAATATGCATGTTTTACAACTTATTTGAGCCTACTAGTATTGGAGCTGTTTTGTTGTTGGTGTAGAAAGCAGCAACTTTTCCCACCAATCTTTTACTGTTGTTCATCCTGACTCAGTAGATGGTATGCATTGTTTAGTGTTGGTAGAGGATCAGTACTCAGAATTTGTGTCCTTAGGGCACCATATTCTTCATTGAGTCCCATTAAAAAGTCATACAAGCGCTCCTTTTCCCTTAATCTTGCAATCTCTTTTGTGATTTTACACTTGCAACCTTGGCAGGTGCATGCTGGTAATGGGTTAATTGATTGTACTTCATCCCAAATTCCTCTCGGCTTTGTGTAATACCCTGATACCGTCATATTTTCTTGGCGGATTGTGGTTATCGTCCTTCTTAGTTCATATGCTCTTGGAGCATTCTCCCTTTCAAATCTTTCTTCAAGGTCTAGCCAAATATCACGAGCAGTAGCATCGTATTTTACACTGCTCTTAATCTCCTTTTCCATAGCACTAACAAGCCAACCTCTTACCATGCCATTACATCTTTTCCAGTTCATCAAATCTGCAGATCCTTCTTCTGGAATGGGAAGGGAATTGTCAATGAATCCAACTTTGTTCTTGGCAAACAAGGCATTCATCATCTCATTCTTCGAATCACTGTAGTTACCATCATGGAGAAGATTCTCTCCAACGAAGTTTAATCCAGGGTGATCAGCAGAAGTGAGAAGATAAGGTGATGATACATTGATTGTCTTCCCTGTGGGTGGTGGTGGTGTCGATCCTTCACCAACAGCCATCGTTCAAACAAAGCTAGGTTTGAGTTCCCAGACTTTGCTCTGATACCATAATAAATTTAGAGAAGTAAAAACGTGGTTTTTATTATTCAACAATCGATTTACATAGGAGATTATATAGGATCTGAACACTAAACCGAAATCCTAGAATCCAGCAAACATTTAAACATGATAACTATAAGATAAATAAAGATAACTATAGGATAAATAAAGATAATAACTATCCTTAATCTTAATAGACATAAAACATATGCAAAACATAGAAAGATGAAATTCATAAAACTTGAGTTACGATGATATAAACTACTAGTAATCATTCAAATCTCAACATTCAATTCCAACGAAAACAAAACAACTCATACAGACTAATCGTATTAAGGTATAAAACACGCACCTTTGTTGTAAGCTATGCAAAGAGAATTAATCGGTACTCAAAGAATTTTAGAAGTCGTAGTGTTGACCCCTTCAGCTCCGTCGAGGGCGGCGACAACAAGAGAGTTAGATCCCGGAGGCGATGCTTCATGTGTTGGCCTTCGTTCACAATTCTTGGGAGCGTCTTCTTGATTTAGGTTAAGTGTCGATATGCAGTACCACAACCCTCGCTTAAGTGAAATACCCCTTAGTTGATTTTACCCTTAGAATTAAAAAAGAAAATCTTAATTTTACCAACCGATTACCGAAATAATTTCGAATTTGTTGATTTCTGTCGGTAAACCGTTGGCAATAAAAACCAATTTTATTTTATTGCCAAACCGTCGCAAAATTGTCGCTAATATCCTAATAATTTGTCTGTCGGAAATCAGTCGCATTTTCCGATAAATTTTTTCCGTCGCTATTTTTCTGTTTTTTAGTAGAGATATTAACCCAATTTTTAGGGTGTTTTTGGTAGTGATATTAACCCAATTTTTAGCAAAATAACAAAACACTCCTGCTACAAAATAACACCATTTAATGAGTTTGCATTTAAATTTTGTATGAACATCATTTAATATTCTATTAATTACTGCCAGTGAATAAATACACACACACGTACATTGACAACACTGTATTTAATTACCACGTAGCAGAGTTCGCCTTCTATTGCGAAAAAGGTCCAATCATATTTTGCAACGATGTTTAATTACGTATTCAAATTTCATTTCGCTTCCACGTGCATGGTCGGGTCTTCAACTCGTATTATTTTAAATATTATCCACTGTTGTATTAGTTTGGCCTTATAGTCTTGTATACGGAAATACTATAGTTCAATCATTTGTATTATAGTTTTGTATACGGAAAGACTATGCATGGTTCAATTTTATCACGTTATTGTTTTGTAGGGAAAATGAATTATAAGCCCAACGAAGTTTCCAAAGCGTTCAAAAACCCCAATTATCTTTTGTCTGTTCAAGAAAACTCAACGAACTTAAGATTTTGTCTAAAAAGCCCAACTAACTTACACTTCTCATTTATGGTCAACCAGCTAATGAAAGTCAACGAATGACATGGCTTATGACGTGTAATTAAATATCAGAAAATGACTTGTAAGACCAACGAAGTTTCAAAAGTGTTCACAAAACCCCAATCATGTTTTGTTGGTTGAAAAAAACCCAACGAACTTATGTTTTTGTTCAATTCTCATTAGAGACAACCAGATTAATTTGGTATACAACTAGTTGGAAAATGACATGACATTATATTTAATGACATGGAATAAAGAGATTAAAATTGCCCTTTATATATCGATTTAGCCCTAAACTTTTTTTTCTGGATGATCCTCCGTTCTAAATGTCCAAATCCAAGAAGAGTGTCCACATCTACAAGGGTTTTCATCATCAAATATCTTCTTTGTGGATATTGAGTTGGACATCAACGATTGAGAGTAAGAATAAGAAGTAGCTATTACAAGAGTTCGAACACAGACAACGTTTGTTTTTCTCTTCTCGAAACCCTAAATCGATATATAAAGCGTAATTCTAATCTATTTATTTCATGTTATTAAATATAATGTCATGTCATTTGCCAACTAGTTGTATACATAATGAATCTGGTTGCCTCTAATGAGAATTGAACAAAAGCGTAAGTTCGTTGGGTTTTTTTCAACAAACAAAACATGATTGGAGTTTTTTGAACGGATTTGAAACTTCGTGGTCTTACAAATCATTTTACGATATTTAATTACACGTCATAAGCCATGTCATTCGTTGACTTTTATTAGCCGGTTGACCCTAAATGAGAAGTGAACAAAGTGCAAGTTAGTTGGGTTTTTTTAGACAAAATGTTAGTTTGTTGGGTTTTATTGAACAGACAAAACATAATTGGATTTTTTGAACGGTTTGAAAACTTCGTTGGGTTTATAAGTCATTTTCCCTTATTTTGTATATGCCTCAATAATTAGTACTATTCGTGTCACATATAGTTGTGTTAAGGGAGTTGTATGGTAGAGCTATTTAGACTTTAGAGGGCAAATCTTGTTTGACTTTGGACACTTTATCAGCTGTATCCTTATGGTCGAGATGATGGGATACTACTTTGACCAAAGTTGAATAATTTAACTATATTTTATTGAACCGCTAAACTGTTCCTTTTTCGGTGATGCAAATCGATTTTGTGTTTTCATGTCTTAGTTTAATGTTAATTTGCGTCCTATAAAACCCCTACACATAGAAGGCACCTAAGACACAAATTGTCCAGACAAGAAACATTTCAAACATACAATCATGGGATCCATTGTTAAACCTCATGCAGTGTGCATACCCTTTCCAGCACAAGGCCACATTAATCCCATGCTAAAACTAGCCAAGATCCTCCATTCCAAAGGCTTCCATATCACCTTTGTCAACACCGAATTCAACCACCAACGCCTCCTCAAGTCACAGGGCTTAGCCACCCTCAGCCACCTCCCTTCCTTCAAATTTGAGACCATTCCTGATGGCCTTCCGCCACCGGAAAACCTAGATGCCACCCAGGACATCCCCTCTTTATGCAAGTCCACCTCTGAAACGTCTCTTGATCCTTTCAAGAAGCTTCTCTTTAAACTCAATAATACCAGCACCACACCTCCAGTGAGCTGTATAGTTTCTGATGGTGTAATGAGCTTCACACTTGATGCAGCTGATGAATTGGGAATACCAGAAGTTTTGTTTTGGACAACTAGTGCTTGCGGCTTTTTGGCCTATGTACACTATAGCACTCTCAGAGAAAAGGGATTCATTCCACTAAAAGGTTATGCATCATATGAATTTACCTCCTTAATACCACTTTCACAAATTCTTTCTATTTGCTAGTACCTTTAGGAAGTTTACTTTTGTTTTTTAAAATTTCTTTTATAAACATGCAGATTCTGCCGACTTAACAAATGGGTACTTGGATACAGTCGTTGAGTGCATACCTAGCATGAAAGGCACACGATTGAAAGACATGCCAACTTTCCTTAGAACTATAGATCCAGACGATATCATGGTCAACTTTGTTATACGAGAAACCACAAGAGCCAAACGAGCTTCGGCGATCATACTCAACACTTTCGAGGACCTAGAGCACGACGTGTTAAAGGAGCTCTCTTCGATCTATCCTCGTGTGTACTCAATCGGGCCTTTACATACCCTCGAAAACAATTTAAAGAACAAGGATTTGGAGTTATTGGGTTCAAGTCTCTGGAAAGAAGAGGCCGAATGTCTGGAATGGCTGGACTCCAAAGAATCTAATTCGGTTGTTTACGTGAATTTTGGAAGCATAGCCGTGATGACACCCCAGCAACTAGTTGAGTTTTCATGGGGACTTGCCAACAGTAATCAGACTTTTTTGTGGGTTATCCGACCAGACCTTGTCTCCGGAGACTCCCCCATGCTGCCACCGGAGTTCCTAGCTGCGACGAGTGGCAGGGGGTTGTTGGCAAGTTGGTGTCCTCAGGAAAAAGTTCTAAATCACCCATCAATTGGAGGATTTCTGACACATAGTGGGTGGAACTCCACCTTGGAGAGTATATCGAGTGGAGTTCCGATGATTTGTTGGCCATTCTTTGCTGAACAACAGACAAATTGTTGGTATAGCTGTAATCAATGGGGCATTGGGATGGAGATAGACAGTGCTGTCGACAGAAGACAGGTTGAAAAGCTTGTGAATATTTTAATGGATGAAGAAAAAGGTAAACATATGAAAAAAATGGCTGGAGTTTGGAAGGAAAAAGTTGAATCCATGTCATCTTGGTTGAACATAGACAACTTGATCAAGGAAGTACTACTTCGATCTTAGGGTTCGGTTGCTTGGAACATGGAATTAATTTATGCGTTTCAAAGTTGTACAACGCAGCATTGACGTCTTCACATTCACGACGATTGTATTATGTTACTTGATTAATTGCTTTTTATTCATATTACTATCATCCGATATAGTTTCTCCCATATTAATAATTATTTTGTTGTTATTTTATTATTATTTTTTTAAAACCGATAACACATATCATTTAATGGTACTTTTAAATCATTTTTTTTTTCATTATAAAACTTGAACCATCAACCATTTAAAGAAACCATTTAGAGAAAAAGATACATTTTCACTTTTTATTTTATTTACCTAACTAAAGAAATCGTGTAATATGGGGTGGCCGTATCACATTGCCTCTCCCTATTGGGGGGCGGGGGGTTATCTCCTTTCACACCCATTGACGACCACATCATCATCATGCAACTAAGAATGGTGTATACTTTAAAAAATAGACCCACTAATAGCATTGCACTTGCAACTTTTTATATGAGAACATTATACTTTAAAAAATAGACCCAATTATAGCAATGAATATTGTACAATGTACAATGCTTTGTATTTGAATGTCATTGTTAAAATAACTAAATTTTCCAATGTACAATGTCATAAAGCAAGGAAACGAAAAAAGAATGCCATATAAAACAAACCAATGATACTATATCGTTGTTTTTACATTTAACCCCAAAAAGATATGTTTACAATTTTTATGGGACGGAATGCTGTTTCATGTACATTATTACTCCATAATGAAGCATTTATCCATTTTGTTATGGAATAGGTTTATACATAATTTTTGATTGTTTAGGTGGGAACTATATAGAATATAGGTTGTGGTTACTAGTTAAATGGTAGATTAGATTGGGATCCGATCTCTATCCAAACAAGTTTTAAAAGCATTTGTTGCAAACCATGAGGCTTCAAGAAGCTAAGTTGAGATAACTATCAAAAGAGGTACAGGAGGATTAGTGGGTGTGGTCCCTAGATTGGGTCTGGTAATTTTCTAGTCGGTTCGACTAGGTTCAAAATAGATGAGCTTTATCTAGAAGGTTCTGATTCGAGTCTACTTGGAACTCGAGGTGTCCTATACAGATTAATGGTATTCCTACGCTTAGCAACCATGATAGTTAAGGAATCGAGGTTTCATCCATGTTGTTCTCTATTTGTATCGAAGATATTCAATCATTTGCTCACTTTGTTCATGGCCTATGATATTTCTCTTCATCTAAGGTCCAAATTGCAATCTGGTGAGGTCAAAACCCCAAGCATCCGACATTCAAACCCTTTTGATCGAGTTCAAATGAAGTCGAAAGACGAATAAGGCTTTCGATGTGGTAGTTGGTACACCTTGTGGGTGATTTTGAGCTTAATGTACGGACTACCACATCGAAAGCCTTATTCTCCTTTTGACTTTTGACTTCTCCAAATCACTTAGCACTTTATATGTTCCTATTAGAAATTCTTAATCTTGTTTTGGACTATTTTTTTCTAGGAAACATTGTTCAGCCCATCTGTATGCAATGAGGGGCGTGATGTTGAATCCCCAATTGGTTATGTTGGTTTTAAGAAAAATGAAATGAAATAAGTGACGCTGCAACTTTGAGCTTAATGATGTATGTTTGTAGGTATACTTATAGAAAATGTATAAGGGTTTTATAAGTGTCTACAACTTGGGAGTCATAAATCCAATTTTTACATAGCCCGCAAAAATCCTTTTTGGACCCGCCAAACCCAAACAAAAACTTCATCTAAAGAGATCTGAATATCCTTTTTTTTTTTAATAATTATAAAACCATGACATTCGATAAATTGCTCTTTCATTTTTTCTGATCCCCCTAAAAAATTTCGAAATAAAAGGTAGGCTTTAAACAATATCACGCTCTTCAGCAAACAATGGCCCTTTATTCGATATCGTTTTTTCTCCACTGTCGATTATAATTTCTGTCGATAACTTCAATGCCAGCTGACACTGGTCCACGGTTGACTCTAATTTCTTGGAGGTGCATGGAATTTGAGATGATAACGCCTATGTTCGTCTTTGACCATGTAAGATTATACCTATAAAGGGTCAAAAACATCCTGAGGTTGCTTTCCAATTCTTCTGCCAAATATGTGGGTCACAGGTAACTGCAGGTATTCCATATTTGTAGTGATTAAATAATAAAGCATTTTCCTCCTTTTAACTTTCATTTTCATAATAAACTAAAATGATCTAGAGATTACTTATTTGGTAAATTAAATAACGGTAAATATCAATAATATTGTAATCATAGCAACAAAATAATTATTAATTTGGGAGATCAATAATGGATGATAGGAATACATGAAGTAAACAATTAACAGAATACAATCGTCCTGAATATGAAGACGTCAATGCTTGCGTTGTACAACTTTGAAACGCATAAATTAAGTTCCATGTCCCAAGCACTCGAACCCTAGGACCCTAGGATCGAAATAGCACTTCCTTAATCAAGTTGTCTATGTTCAACAAAGATGACATGGATTCAGCCTTTTCCTTCCAAACTTCAGCCATTTTCTTCATATCTTTACCTTTTTCTTCATCCATTAAAATATTCACAAGCTTTTCAACCTGTCTTCTGTCGACAGCACTATCTATCTCCATCCCAATGCCCCATTGATTACAACTATACCAACAATTTGTCTGTTGTTCAGCAAAGAACGGCCAACAAATCATCGGAACTCCACTCGATATACTCTCCAAGGTGGAGTTCCATCCACTATGTGTTAGAAATCCTCCAATTGATGGGTGATTTAGAACTTTTTCCTGAGGACACCAACTTGCCAACAACCCCCTGCCACTCGTCGCAGCTAGGAACTCCGGTGGCAGCATGGGGGAGTCTCCGGAGACAAGGTCTGGTCGGATAACCCACAAAAAAGTCTGATTACTGTTGGCAAGTCCCCATGAAAACTCAACTAGTTGCTGGGGTGTCATCACGGCTATGCTTCCAAAATTCACGTAAACAACCGAATTAGATTCTTTGGAGTCCAGCCATTCCAGACATTCGGCCTCTTCTTTCCAGAGACTTGAACCCAATAACTCCAAATCCTTGTTCTTTAAATTGTTTTCGAGGGTATGT
The DNA here is from genome assembly GCF_051521515.1 of Lactuca serriola. Lineage (NCBI taxonomy): Eukaryota > Viridiplantae > Streptophyta > Magnoliopsida > Asterales > Asteraceae > Lactuca > Lactuca serriola. Next base: position 4,306,975 of record NC_136408.1, read on the forward strand.
AAAGGCCCGATTGAGTACACACGAGGATAGATCGAAGAGAGCTCCTTTAACACGTCGTGCTCTAGGTCCTCGAAAGTGTTGAGTATGATCGCCGAAGCTCGTTTGGCTCTTGTGGTTTCTCGTATAACAAAGTTGACCATGATATCGTCTGGATCTATAGTTCTAAGGAAAGTTGGCATGTCTTTCAATCGTGTGCCTTTCATGCTAGGTATGCACTCAACGACTGTATCCAAGTACCCATTTGTTAAGTCGGCAGAATCTGCATGTTTATAAAAGAAATTTTAAAAAACAAAAGTAAACTTCCTAAAGGTACTAGCAAATAGAAAGAATTTGTGAAAGTGGTATTAAGGAGGTAAATTCATATGATGCATAACCTTTTAGTGGAATGAATCCCTTTTCTCTGAGAGTGCTATAGTGTACATAGGCCAAAAAGCCGCAAGCACTAGTTGTCCAAAACAAAACTTCTGGTATTCCCAATTCATCAGCTGCATCAAGTGTGAAGCTCATTACACCATCAGAAACTATACAGCTCACTGGAGGTGTGGTGCTGGTATTATTGAGTTTAAAGAGAAGCTTCTTGAAAGGATCAAGAGACGTTTCAGAGGTGGACTTGCATAAAGAGGGGATGTCCTGGGTGGCATCTAGGTTTTCCGGTGGCGGAAGGCCATCAGGAATGGTCTCAAATTTGAAGGAAGGGAGGTGGCTGAGGGTGGCTAAGCCCTGTGACTTGAGGAGGCGTTGGTGGTTGAATTCGGTGTTGACAAAGGTGATATGGAAGCCTTTGGAATGGAGGATCTTGGCTAGTTTTAGCATGGGATTAATGTGGCCTTGTGCTGGAAAGGGTATGCACACTGCATGAGGTTTAACAATGGATCCCATGATTGTATGTTTGAAATGTTTCTTGTCTGGACACTTTGTGTTTAAGGTGCCTTGTATGGGTTTTATAGGATGAAAAGACAAAATCGATTTGCATCACCGAAAACTGAACTTTATAGCATTAACTTATATAGTTTAAATTATTCCACTTTGGTCAAAGTCATATATCCCCATCGTCTCGACTATAATATAGCTGATAAAGTATCCAGACTCCAGAGTCAAACAAGATTTGCCATCTAAACTCTAAATAGCTCTACCATCGTTGCAACTTGCAATATATCATTGGACCTTTTTTCGCAATAGAAGGCAGAATGAGAAGGCGAACTCTGCTACGTGGTAAATACAGCATTGTCAATGTACCTGAGTGTGTATTTATTCACTGGCCAGTAATTAATAGAAGAGTAGTCAGCTCACTAATTTGGTTTTTTAGAGAATAAGTTTGTGACGGCCGTAAACTACATGGACAATTTATGTAATTTTTTCTAAATTTTATATTTGTGAGTATATGGTTTTGAGTCATTTTCAACTTTATAACATGTTATTTTCATATATCAATTTTCTAGTATATATATATATATATATATATATATATATATATATATATATATATATATATATATATATATATATATATATATATATATATATATCAACTTTATAACATGTTATTTTCATATATCAATTTTCTAGTATATATATATATATATATATATATATATATATATATATACACACACACACACATACACTAGATGTCGACCCGCATAAAGTGACGGTGATAATAGTTTTTTTGTTGAATAGTTTCATATGGTAAAATAATTATTAGATTTTATTATTAATTATTATGTAATAATTAATTAACCTTTCTTAATAAAATATTTATTTTATACCTTATATTTATATTCTTTGTTTATACTACTAATGTAAATTAATTAATATTTGTGTCTAATTTAAGAAATGTAAATAAATTTATATACATGAATTTAATATTTTAAAAGTTTCATTTTTTCGAAATTACATTTCTTAATTACTTTCTTTAATTCAAATATTCAAATTTTTGGCAAGTATTAATGATCCATTTATGCATAATTGAATTGTACACAAAGCTTTGTAACTTATATCTCTTAAAATTTAAGATATGACTAATATGCTTTATGTATATACTAGATGTGTGCCCGTGCAAAGCGGTGGCATTAAATAATTTTTTTGGCGAATAGTTTCTTATGGAGAAATAATTATGAAATTTTATTATTAGTTATTATATAATAAATAAATTTTCAGTTTTAAATAAAATATTTATGTTTATATCTAATATTTATATTGTGTATTTATATTATTGATACAGATTAATTAATGTTTGTGTCTAATTTAAGAAATGTAAATTAATTTATATACATGAATTTAATATTTTAAAATTTTTATTTTTCTCCAAATTCAATTTTTAATAAAATTTCTTAAATCAAGTTTTCAAACTTTTGGCAAGTATTAATGAATTACTTATGCACAAGTGATTTACAAAAAGTTTTGTAACTTATACATCTTAAAATTCAAGATATGACTAATATTCTTTATAATATAGTATAATATATATATATATATATATATATATATATATATATATATATATATATATATATATATATATATATATATATATATATACTAGCCTTTTACCCGCGTCAAACAATAGGTTCGAATAGTTTTTTAAAATTAATTTTTACAAACAATTAGTTCTTTTATTTATAATAAATTGAAATTGTAGTCAAATTGTTTTGAAATACTTAAGTTAAGTGGTTAATGGATCAACTTCATACATTTATTATTTTTAAAATACAATTTAATTAAAAATGGTTAAAAACATCTTTAATGGTAGCTTTTTTTGGAGCTTATTACTATTAACTTATTTATATTGACCACTTATTACCATTGAAGTGTAAAGCTTTTGTGTTTATTTTTATTGACCACTCAATATATATTGAGTGGTCAATATAGTTTAATCCTTTGTACAAATTACCCCTTTATCTTCTAACTATATTTTATCTTTAACTAGGTGAGTGACCCCGCGTTGCGGGGTCAAACGTGAGATTTTTTCGGGATTAGATATGCCAAAGTAAACCAATGCCTCATATCACCCATCATTTAAGAGGTAACATACAAAGTAAATTATCACTATGAAGATTTTAGTTGGTGTTGTTAGAATATGTTCAACATGGCCTCAAACCTCTGTGCTAATCTTCAACTCAACATGTGGTGCAGCCTTTCCAACACAAATACAACACAAATACTTTCTTCTTGTTCAATTGTTATTTGCTTTGTAGGGTCATTAAGTGTCATAAAAGTTAGAGACGAACAACCCTTAGTCATCCCTTGAAAACAAAAGGACGTAACTATCCTCCTCATACATACACTTCAATTTAAAAGAACTGAAAGTAAATATAAACCAACCATAAGTTGAGAAAAGCACAGCTCTAGAGAAAACATTTGTTGCTACTTTAATTAGCTTAGCTGAAAGGCTTCCACCACCATTCAAAATCTTCTTCACCATTAATAACTCTTTAGCCTTCCTGGAAATGGTCCATGTTTAAAAATATTGTATAAGTTGCGGTTTTAACAAAATTAACATATATGGTCCCTGTATAAAAAATGAAAAAGTTGTCAAAATGCCCAAATGAGAAAAATACATGGTTGAAATGACAAAAGAAGCAAAAAAGGTCAACATAAGCCTATAAAATTTACCATATCATTTAATGGTAAAATGGTCATTTAGTCTACTAACACTTCATTTTGGCAGGTGTTATTATGTATTCAGTCAGTTTACTTTACACATAGAGGACTTAATAGGAAGAAAAGAAAAATACATTAAGGGTAGTATTTTAAAATCACCAAATACCTGATTACCATGTGCTGAAATCAATTGCATTTTGATCATTTCTAACTTATAATATGAAGTCCCATTTCTAGAGCTCTCATCCTTCTGCAATTCTTCTTTTGAATTCTCTCTAACAAACGCAGGTCTCAAAAGGCCAGGCCGATCCATGTGGTTTATAGGAACCTCTGATACAAACTGAAGAAAAAAAAGTTGAAATATTATATGGAGTCACAACAACACTTTATAGTAAATAATGCTTACATCTGCCAGCTGTTGCAAAATCTATTGGATGGGACAAACACATGGTTTCCAATTTTTCCCGATCACCAAGGGACACATCAGAATTTTCATCACCATCATCCAGAACTGAAACCCAATCCCGCAAACATATAAGCATGATCAAGAAAATAAAAGAAGAGAAATAAAATCAATGAAGTTATCAGTTATCACCTTTCCATAGATGTCACTCTCATCATCTTCAAAATCACTATCTTCATCCTCAAAATCAGAATCGTCGTCTGATTGATCTATTGACTCCATCTCATTTACAATTTTTGTGGTGTCTACGCCTATTAAGTCTTGCTGCATTGACTTAGTTTGTTAATTGATTTTTTTTTAATTCGCACAAAAGTTCACTACAACAACAAATCATGTTTCTTAATCTTACCACAAGGTTATCCCCAGAAGCAACAGCTTGCAGAAAATCTTCAATAATTTCATGTTTCACGTGGTTTCCACATTTATGAAGAAATGTGAGCAATTTCTGTAAAATTAGAGAAGATCAAGTATGATGAGCATAAGAAGAAAAGTGAGCAATTTCTGATGGGGTAAGAAAGGAAAGGCCTTAAGTGAACCATTAAAGCCAGGACTCATCTCGAGGTAAGTATGTAAATGTGCATCTTATTCTCATGAAACTTCAAAATAGTCATCACACAATCAACCATTGAAAATCAGAAAAATTACCTCTACGGTTTAACAAACAACCTTAGCCTCTTCTCAAATTTGTCAGTTTTCTGTATCTGCGTGTGGTGGTTGTTGGCGACCAACATATGACAGGGACTGTGCAAGAGATGGAAAATTCGACGATTTGGTGGAGGTGTGTATGTGTAAACCCCTAATTGATACATCCATGAGTTTGAATAAAAATTTCAGAAAGTAAGGGAGAACGGATGATGGTAAACACAGTTGAAATCGTGATAACTGCTGATAGGTAACAAATTTATCAAGTTCTTTTGCACCGGCGACAAAGCCCCACAGCTATTTGCTCGCTACAGAAACCGCTAATCAATGATGCTGGGAAATCGATCTGGATTTGCTGCACATAAGCCCGATAAAGTGGTGGTCGAAGCGGATCTAGAGATGGTGGTGGTGGCGGCGACCGATGTGGTGCTTCTAGGGCTTGTGGGGGCCGACGAATCTGAAACCCACTTTCTAGGGTAGGAGTTGGTGGATGTAAGAAGAAGAAGAGATGGTCGTTAATGGAGATTTCTTGAGCGGAGGAAGGAGGTGGTATGAGGCAGTGGGTTTCTAGTGCTAGTAGAGTATAACAAGGAATAAACAGAGTTCGACACATAAACATCAAATACAGAAAGCGAAACCTGATTGGTCAATAAAAAGATGAAGCAAATCCAAAACGACACGTGTATACAAAGCGAAACCTGATTGGTCGATAAAAAGATGAAGCAAATCCAAAACGACACATGTATACAAAGGAATTTACAATCAAATCCAATCATATATATACAAAAACTTTAAATGAAATAAATCTTTGTGAAACTTTAAATAAAATAAATTCATGTGAAATATATCATGATAGAACTTCCAACAACTTTACCAAAACGTCTTCAAGATAAAATTCCCCACCATGGTCAGCATCGTCTATCTCCTAAGCTTAAAAATATTTTCCATGATGTACGGTAACAAAGAACCAACATCAACCATAAACAAAATACTTGAATGTAATTTACTTTTGGATGTCAGCTCACAAATGCAATCTACAACTAACATAGGATGAATATTACATGGCCTTGATAAGAAAAAAAGGACTACATTACTACTTGTTGCATTTAGTCTTTTTAAATTGAAAATAATTAAGTTGACATTCAATATTATTGTAGTTATTAATCTTTTTACTTATATAAAAATGCACTTTTATACCCACAATAACAATATACATTTTACCCCTAATAGCAATACACTAAAAATTGTGTAGAGTAAAACAGTTGTCATAAAAAAGAAAAGGGCTAACTACTGGAAATAGCAATGCACTATACTACATACCTATTTTAGTAATACACTTCACATTTCAATCCTTAAAAGATTCCCATTTGTTTACCCCTTTGCCTTTTAGGAGTACAACTTAACTGTTGCTACAATCAAATATTCAGGCACTCCACATAAATTACAATTAAATATGCTTATTATACAATCGTTTAAGGTAAATAAAAAAGAGAAGTTTACTCACCAATAATAGAGACCTGTAATGGAGGTCAAACCACTTTTTGTCCTCTTCCCTTCCCAGTGATAAAATCCAACCCATGCACCTTTACTTTGCCTCCTTATAGCATCAAGCAAGCCACAATAATTGTGTTTTATAAATATATGTAGATTTATAAGTAACAAAATCAGGACAATTATGTAAACCTTTAACATTTAAGAAAAATAAATACAAATTGTAATGCCCGCAGATTCGAGCGGGTCAATTTAGAGACAATAAACGTCAAAAATGACTTTTTGATAAAATATTATTTAGAATAAATAATCTTAACTAAGTTATAGTATATGTCACAAGGGTTCCGTACATATAAAGAACGCTGAAATCCGTACATATAAAGAACGGCTAAACCGACACGACACCACGTAACGTAAAAAGTGAATTTTTGATAAATTATTTTTTAGCCTTAGGAATCTAAACAAAAGTCATATTATATGTTAAACCGAGAACGTACATAAAAAGAACGTCCAAATCTGACTTCGCATGATGAAGTTATGATTTTTCTAAGATTTAACATAACAGTGCACAATCCATAATTCAAATTTTAGATCGATTTATTTTTAGCCGACACAACTTAAATGAGAATTGAATATCTCATTAATAGGAGCTCAACGATAAAAATACAGTCGAAAACGGAATCCGTATGTAGAAGTTATGAATTTTACATGGTCGTTAAATAATATAATTTTCTCATACCATTAAATTTAAAATCGATCGAGAGTTAGCCAATTGAGTCAAAAGGAGAGTTTTAGATCTTGTCAATACCTACGTTTGGATATAAAGAACGTAAAAAACGGAGCTTGAATGCGAAAGTTACAGAATTTAGAAGTCGGGATGGGCTGATGTGAAGTGGGTGACGTGGCGCGATCTGAGTCATTGCTTCCTCCCCATGCCTTGCCACTAGATGCTGACACCTAGAACCTAACTCAGCGAATTGGAGGCTCAGAACTCCACGAGTTGAGCCATTTTTCAACCTATAAATACAATACGAGGCTCATTCATTTTCCTCACACCTTAACCATTCTCTCTCTCTCTCTCTCTCTCTCTCTCTCTCTAAACCTCCCCCAACCTCTAGTACTTCCCAAGTGCTAAGAGACGAGTCCCAGAGTGCCAGAAGTCTCTGAGAAGAAGTGCTTTCGTCTCGAAAGTTCTACTCCCGCAGAGCCCGGTCGGTTCCTAGCCAAACCTTCCGGTAAGTGAGTTATGCGCACCCTACTTTAAGTATAGATCATGAGGAGTGTGTCTAATATATTTTAGATAGTACACCTGAATAGATACAAGCACTATCTTATTTAGGGGAGATGCCAAACTTGCTTTATGTGCTAAATGATTTGTGATGCTTTATGATGCCATTATTTGATCGGATCTATGGTCTGTTGCCGACCGGATCTAGAAATTTTATGTGTTCAGATTTCTAAACGTTTAGTTACGGTATTAGAACTGGCATGTAACTTTTCGGAGTGACAAGGAGATTTATACGTCTGATTCCCCTATCTAAATTCCCGTCACTGTACACCGAACGTCTGATTTGGTGTATAGATTGAAATGGTGAGAACTCACAGCGGATTAGGAAATGCTAATGGAAAGCAACAGCCACAAGTGATTGAGCGTGCACCAGAGGTAGCAGCTGCACCCGATCCAATCACGATGGCAGGAGTCCAAGCAATGATTCGGGCTATGATGGTCAAATAGAGGGAGGAGATTAAGCAAATGTTGCTTAATAGGGATGAACCTATTGTGCTTATTGTGCAGCCCAGACTGAATGAAGAACTATCAGAGAACGGAAATTACAGCCATACTGCGAGTCAAGTTGGACCCCAAGTGGTCAGGAGGAACGACTCCGACAGAAGGATTGACAGGGATGGGCATATGTATAAGAACTTCTTGGGTGCCAAACCACCAAGTCTTTATGGAAGCCCAAATCCAGTAGAAATTATCGACTGGATCTCCGAGATGGAAATGGTATTTGAAAGTTGCAACTGCAGCTATAAGTAAAAGACCCTCAAACATTAATTTATCAAAACACATGTCCCAAAACTGTTTATAACACAAATCCATGATCCTCAAAAAAACATATCCCCAACTCAAGTGTGTCTACAATCAAGCCGGTGCCCTCTCGTGATCCTAAGAGGTACCTGAAACACATAACACATAACACGGTAAGCACGAAGCTTAGTGAGTTCCCCAAAATACTATACACATCACATTAGCCACTAGAGGCTAACTCAATACGACCCTCCAGTCAATGTGTCTCAGTGGGGACCCTCCGTCCCACAACTTGGGTGGACCCTCCGGTCCTAACTTAATAAGCTCATAATAATAATACTCAACATAAATCACAAATACATAATGGAGGATATCAAATACTCAATATAACACATAAGACCCTCCGGTCACACATAAATACTACTCATGGTAAGTATAGTGAGAAGACTCACCTCATAATCAAGTAAGTAATAATCTCGTACACGAATCTCAAACTAGCCTCCGCCTAACACATAAGACAATAATTTCTAATCAACACTTAAGTCATGAATCGAAATAAACTAGGTTAATCTATTTCTAAACTCATGGAATGGGTAAAAGACCATTTTACCCCTCCACGGTCCCCACTCTCCCTGCCTTGACCAAACCCTAAAGTCAACACTCGAGTCAACTATCCATGTTGACCTGACTCGCCGAGTGCATCTATGTGACTCGCGAATCCCCCTTGTTCCTTCAGAACCTCGCGGAAACCCAACTCAACTCGTCAAGTTGACCCGTCAACTCGCTGAGCTACCCATGTCTAGACTTATCGGGGAAAACCCTAGTCGACTCGTCGAGTCAGCTCTTTGACTCGCCGAGTCCCTTAAATGAAAATCTCATTTAGACGTTTTAAGGCAGATCTATCACTCCAAACTCTAGATCTAGCCTCCCAAGGGTCAAATGACACGTAAAGCTTCGATCTTTACGTTCATTCATGGCGTGTTTGCTCCATAATGCCAAATAAAAGCTCTAACCAAGGTGTTTAAGCACCATAGCCCTTTATGGTTGGATAAAGCTGGGACCTTTGGACTCTACGGACCTCACAAGGTCCAGATCTGATGTCTCAATGCTTGGCAAGCACAAGTCATACCGAATCTCAAGGAAATATGGAAAAATCCCCAAAAGTTTCTCATTGGCAAGATCTAGACAAGATGATGAGCAAGGTGACGACTTTTACCTTCCAACAGAAGCTCCAAGTGAATGATTATTGGATCTCACAGCCTTTTCCTCGTTCCTTGCTTGAATCTCCCTTCTTCTTCTTCCAATGCTTCACCAAAACACTCAATATAAGCTCTAACACACTCTCTCTCTTAGCTTAAAGGCTGATTAGGGTTTCACTCAGGGGAATAGGGTAACTGGTGAGGAAAAAATGAGGACATAAGTTTCCTTAAATAGGCCCTAAACCCGAGGATTTAGGGTTTCACCTCACAACACCTACTTGGCGAGTCAGCTCTCTGACTCATCGAGTCGATCATTAAACCCATGTGGTCTAATCGGACTCTACTCGATGAGTTAGGCTCACAACTCGTCGAGCCACACATAAAGTCTCAATAATAAATAAATAAATAAATACCTGAGATTCTTGATGTTACATTAATGTTTAGATCTCTTTACAACTTGATTTGTTATGCTTTTGGTCCCTTTTTAGGTTGATGGATGAGTTTATTAGGAGTTCCTTGAGCATAAAGGTGCCAACTTTATGGGGTATTGGGTCTCATGCATGCATTAAGTCACCCATTAAGTCCTTTTTAAGCATAAGAGCTTCATTTAGACATGCATGAACATAAAGTTAGCAACTTTGCGTGATAATCCAACTCGAGGATATTAGATCTACGTTCTTGAGTAATGTCTCAAGGAATTAAGGGCTAAATATGAAGGATGGATGAACAGGAGGAGTACGTTGGGTGTACAAGCCAGTACGTACAATGTACATGCCCCAAAGCATGTACTCTTAGCGTACAATTGAGTACACCCCACATGCTTAATCTGTTGGGCTTCACATCTTGGGCTTTAAGTTTAGGCCATTCTATTGGGCTTAGATGCTTGGGGTCTTGTTGGGCCATCTGAATGCAAGTGTTTAGACTAGGAAAAATTGGTGGGCCTTGGGGTAAGGCCCATATAAGGGTTTGGGCCCAATTTGGAAAATTGGGCCATGTTTGGGCCTTTTGGATTATAGGTTTTGGCCTAAGTTTTGGTCCAAACTAGGTAAGGGGTAAATTGGTCATTTACCCTAATTTTAGTCTGATAGTTATGGATTGGAATCCAATTGTTAATTGGATGTTATTTGATACTGATAACTTGGGGATTTGTCGGACCAACAGCGAGGGAGTTATCAGTATGATTCAACAGTGTGAGGTGAGTCTTCTTCCGGTGCTCATGAGTCGAAGGCACCAATGCCGGCTCACTAAATTATATATGTAGGATGCTAGCTATCTTTGTGACTCTTGCATTTTTGTATGAGCCTGTGTGGTAGAATAGTTGTATCTGTGGTGACTAGTTGGGTCTAGTTGTTATAATTATGTTATGTTGTTTATATGTGACTGAGACTGCTAATAGTCTCAAGGGTTGCTGATAACCCATCGGGCGTGCTGTTAGCCCACTGGGACTGCTGGTAGTTCCCAGGGTTGCTGATAACCCACAATTGTTTATTTATGTTGTGTTGTGTGTGGTATTTTAGTGTAACGCCTCGAACCTTGCAGGTATATCTTGAAAGCCTTTCTTCCTTTAATAGTTGTCATTGTTGGTCCCTGGAGTTGGTGGTCTTGGGTCACGAGAAGTATAAGGACTAAAGTTGCAACTTTGGGACTAGAAGTAGTACGCTGAGCGTACATAAGGGTACGTTAAGCATACTAGGCGTACTTATGTCCAATGAAAACTCTAATATCCGGTGTTGAGGACTATATAAACACCCTTATGGCTCATTCCTTTGCTCATTCTCAGCCTCCATCCCTCAGAAAACGTCCCAAACCCTTGAGTGTGTGAAGAAGTGTGAGTTAGTGTGCATTTTGAACCGTGGAAGTGAAGACATTGCTCCAAGGAGTTAGAAGAGGAGAGCAAGGCTATAGATGTGAAGTTGTGTTGTGCCATTAAAGCTCTAGAATGTAAAAAGATTGAAACTTTGTGCTTTCTTGTTTATAGATCTAGATTTAACCTTATGGGGTCTTATTGTCCCAAGAGTCCCAAGAAGATGCATGTGATGTCTTAGACGAAATAAGTTGTCCTTTCAGACCTTAGGAGAGGTCTTAAGTGCTAAAAATCAGTTCCCAAAGGCTAGACTTGTCCCATGCATGAAGTAAGAAGGTCTTACTGGGTTAAGACCATGAGTTAAGGACTTTCTGGACGTCCAAAGTGATAAAGTCCTGAACTTTATGGTCCCAAGGCGTATTTGTTCTATGGATCTGGGATATGGGCTTAAGTGCTTAATCCATTAAGCACTTATTAGGATTTTAGTAAAACCCCGCGTACACCTGGCGTAAGTTCTGTACGCCCAGCGTACAAGGTCAACTATCCCGATGACAATCAGCGTAGAACGACATTACGCCCAGCGTAACCAGGGAGGTACGCCCCGCGTACGCTCTTTGATTGGGCTCTTGTCATATGGGCTTAGGGTTTGTAGGCTAAATAGATTTGGGCCTTGTTGGACTTTGCAATAGCATATTTTGGGCCAAGTTATGTTAGTGGATCATGGAGATAGGCCCAATAAGGAGGTTGGGCCCAATTTGGTAAATTGGGCTAATAAAGGACTTTAGTGTATGGACCTTCAAGATAAGGACTTGGTGTTGGGCCTTGGCCCAACAAAAAGGAATGGACTTTAGAATTATATGGACACTTAGTCAAGGGACTAATGTCGGGTAATAACCTAGTATTTATTATGTGTGTCAGCTAGGGATTTCCCGTGAGGCAGCGGTTAGAAGTTCAGCATTTCGGCACTACTAGTCAGGTGAGTTTTCCTCACTATACTCAAGGGTCTAAGGCACCAAGGCCGGCCCTTCGAATTGTTATTGGTTATGTTATTCTCGTATGATCTGTTAGATCGGTATGCTAGAGGGTAGAATGATAATATGTGATATGTGTTATGACCTGTTAGTTAGATATCCTAGAGGGTAGGATAATATTATATGTTATGTGGTATGATCCGGTAGATCAGAGCCCGGGATGATTGCAGAGCACACACCTCCTTGTTCCGCATTTTCTTAACTTACTCTGATATGATGTGATGATTGACACATTTGTTTTATCTAGATTCTTATGATGATGTTTCTGGAATACTGGTTTTATTAATTTAAAAAGAAATTTTTGGGTCTTATTTTTAGGATGTTACACCCTCAATGGTCAAACTTTGTCAAAGTCAACTGGTCAAATCCACTAAGTCAACCGAGTCAACCCGGCCGAGTCAACTCATCCGGGCTGACCCACTGCGAGTATGTAGGGCGTACTCCAGAGGTACGTTGAGCGTACTCCAACCCTCATAGTTGTCCACCATCGGGGTGGTGACCTCGTACGTAGGGTGTACTCTGAGTATGCAGGGCGTACCATTGCATCCTTCAAAACTCAACGAGTGCTTAACGGCTTAAAGCACTTATGTCGATATTTCAGATCTACGACTCAAATACACTCTAAATTCATAAAAGTTACCAACTTTATGACTTTACATGCCCATTAAGTGCTTAACTTAAGGTCTTAATTCATTAAGACCTTCTACAAGATGCATGGAGCAAAACTAACCATTAAGACTTCGTTTTTATGACTTAGGACCCCTCTTAGGGTCTGAAAGGACAACACAAATTGTCAAGAACATGCCATACTCAAGATAAGACATTTGGGACCAAAAAGTATCACTAAAACACCTATTTCTAGATCTGCAAGATTAAAAGATCAAGATGCAAGCTTTATACCTTTGAAGGGTTACAAATGAAGAGTGAATCCCAAATCTAAAGTGCTTCACTCTCCAAAGATGATCTTGGCTTCCTTCCTGCTTTTTCTAAGCACAAAAACACACACTTTAAGGCTTGAAATGGCTTCATAAGGCGGTTCTAGGGTTACAACAAGAATGAGAGGGTGGATGCTGAGAAGGTGGGGGAAATGAGGCCATAAGGATGCTTAAATACCACCAAAACCCTAAAAATTTAGGTTTCCACATTTAGGAAGTACGCCCAACATACAATAATTGTAACACCCTGTTCTAAAATATTCGTTTATGGAATTTCAGAGGCCAAGGCCAGGGGCGTTTTAGTCCTTTATTAAATTTGGTGTATTATTCGAGAAGTTTTCGGGCCGGGTTGTGTTGTTAGAAACGTAGGGTTTCTCGTCACCTTTCCGTGGATATAAAGTTCATCAGAATCGGATCTAGAATGAAGGAGTTATGACACTTTGAAGATTTGGAAAGAATGGCCCTTATAGAGAAAAGTTTGCATGGAAGACCATGCATGCATGTTGGGGTACGCGTGGGTACGCCCAGCGTAAGCTGGGTTACGCCCAACGTAATGGGGCAAGTTGGTCGTGGGTGTTCAAGGCGTACGCTCAGAGTCTCAAAACCCTAATTTTGGGTTAAGCACTATATAAAGGACATTATGGTTTCAACCCTAGCCCCCATATCAGCCTCCCCAACCTCAGAAGAAACCCTAGAACGTCCCTACCTTCATTTTATGAGATCTTGACCTTGGAGAACCCATTTTGGTGGATTAAAGCTTGGAACCAAAGAGAAGAAGGTTGGCAAGGACGAACCTTTGAAGCTAGAGCTTGTAGATCTGGGATAAGTGCTTCATTTCGGCCTCTGTAAGGTAAAAAGTCTTGAGCTTGATGATTAACCTCTTAGATCTCCTTAGTACAAGTTTATGGACCTTTTTGGTCCCAAGATTGACTTTATGACTTAAGTTTGTTTCTAAGACCAGGGTTGCCTCCCTTAGAGTCATATGAGTCCTATAAGCAGTAAAGTTCCGATCTTTATGGTCCCAATGAGCTCATGCATGAGATCTAGCCTTGGTTTTAGAAGTGTATGGTCACCTTTTTGAGTTTGAGTGTATTTGGTGGATTGCAAGTCTCCAAGTTAGTGACTTTATGGACTAAGACATCAGTAAGGACCTAGATCTGAGTTAGTAGCCTCTGGAGTGGGGTATTAAGCACTTAATGGAAAAGTGCCTTAATAGGATGGTTACGCCGAGCATAAGTAAAGGTACGCCCCGCGTACTCGCTAGAAGGCCAGTACACCCAACGTACTCAGTAGAGTTGGGTTTTGAGCATTTGGGCCTCGGTGTGGGCTGTGGTTTGGACTATAGGTCCTTGGGCCTTAGTGGGCCAGCTGAAGTCAGATTTTGGGCCAAGGGCAGTTGGGCTCAGGAAGGGCCATATGTGAAGTAGGCCCAATTTAGTATAATTGGGCCATTAGTGGGCCTTTAATGGGCCATTGATGGACTTAGAAGAATTAAAGGTTTTGGGCCTTGGTTATGACCCACACCATAGTAGGGGTAAAATAGTCATTTTACCCATCAAAAGATTCCCCTTTTGATTTAGTGTTTGACTTGTCATGATAGCCTGAGAACAACCGGGGATCTTTCACTCGAGTTTTCAGCAGTCAGCATTCCGAGGTGAGTTTCCTTCCAGTAGGAATGGGTCTAAGGCCACAATGCCGGCCCGTTTAGTTAGTAGTAGTTTCCGGACTTTGGTCCGATGCAATAGTTAGTATGTTTGATGCCTTCGTGGCTCAGACAGGATTTATGTGTTATGTGTTCTGAGCTACGGCCCGATGCAGTATGCAATATATGTGTTTATGCTAGTTGATATGTTTATGCTATGCTATGTTGAGTTAGTTCCGGACTTTGGTCCGATGCAGTTAGTCCGGACTTCGGTCCGATGCAGGGGACAAGGTCCCAGTCAGTTTCCGGACTTTGGTCTGATGCAGGGGGCAAGGCCCCAGTTAGTCCGGACTTCGGTCTGATGCAGGGGACAAGGTCCCAGTCAGTTTCCGGACTTCAGTCCGATGCAGGGGGCAAGGCCCCAGTTAGTCCGGACTTCGGTCTGATGTAGTGGGCAAGGCCCAGTATGTGCTTTATATGTTTGTATGGTATGTGGTAGTTTGGGGGAGCTCACTAAGCTTCGTGCTTACGGTTTCAGTTTTTGGTTTCAGGTACTCAGTTTCACAAGAGGAGCTCGGAGAGGTTGCAGTGCACACATCATAGTCAGTTAGCCTGGGATGTTTTACTCTGATAATAAGTTTACGTTTGAAAAAGTATACTATGGAATTATGTTATGACTTATGATACGGTTTTTATAAATATGGTTTTAGTAATGTTTTAAAAAAAAATTTAGTCGTGATTTTTGGGTCGTTTCAATAATGTACACCCTAGTACTAGGGCACGCCCTAGTACGCTCAGTGTACACCACGTACGCATGACGTACTTCGAAGCCATAATTTACCAAAATCCCATTATGACCCTTTTTGCATATAATTCTTGAACTTTGGGACCAATTGCAATATAAATAAATTAAAGGGTTGAAATTTGAAGTACCTTAACATCGGGATGTTACACGACATCCGTTTTCGACTGTCTTTATATTGTTGAACTCCTATCAATGAGATCTTCAACTCTCGTTTAAATTATTTCGGCTAAAAGTCAACCGATCTAAAATTCGATTTCTGAGCTGTATAATGCTACACTGAATCTTAGAAAAATCATAATTTCCTCTAATGAACTCAGATTTATACGTTCTCCATATGCACACTCTCGGTTTAATGACTACTACAAATTTCGTTTAGATTGCTAAGGCTAAAAATTAATCTATATTTGATTCACTATTTACGATATCTATAGTTGTATCGGGTCGAACGCGAAACTTCAACAAATCGTAACTCATTCGTTATAAGTTGGATTTAAGCGTTCATTATGTCTCCGGAATCCTTGTCACACATACTATAACTTGGTTAAGATTATTCATCCTAAATAATCTCCTATTTTAAAAGTTATTATCATGACGTATGATAACTTATTTGCCAAGCCTAAATTTACGGGTGTTACAATATCAGTAACAAATTCAGGTTTTTTTGTAAACTTCAAACAAACTCGCATGATTTATGAAGAAGACAACTTTAAGGTCTTCAACTCTTCATGTATGGTTTTTAAGCCTCCCAAGAACAGGTTGCATCTTTATCATTAAGTAGGCAGAAACAAAAGCTTTGGGGCAATTTAGTAAAAAATTTAAGGTATACTTGCATTTGTTCTTCATTCCATGCTTGGGGGCGATTTAGTCCAAAAGTTGAGGTCTAATTGCATTTGTTATTCATTCCCTTCTTGGGGGCAATTTAGTTAAAAGTTTGAGGTTTAATTGCATTAGTTATTTGTTCCATGTTATGCACTCCCCAGTGTTATGTCTTTAAGATGACGATGATGATGAAAGAAAGTTGTTTGGACAGAAAGAGTTGATAACATATTGAATTATATGGCTAAATAATTAAGAAGGATAAATGATGGAGAGTGATTATAAGCTTTTTTTTTTTTTTTTTTTTTTTTTTTTTTTTTTTTTTTTTTTTTTAAGAAGATAACTTGTAAACAACCAAGAATTGGAATCCAACATGTGTTCTAACATCACAAGAATTATAGATTAAACCACCAAATGAAACAAAAAAAGATTTTCATTGTGGGTAATTATAAAGTAATCAAGAAAGAATCAAGTAACAAATGATATTAAAACACACAATTATACAACAACAGATGTAGGTAACGATTGCCATCGAGAAAGAATAAAAAATTGATTAGAAAGTGATTTTTATTATATAGAGAACTTCAGTCCAGTTGAAATTAATACACTTAAGAGATGCATGTAAGGATAGGAGAGAAAGAAATCAAGAAATTGTTCAATTAATTGAAGAGATGTCGATACTTAAGCTAAAAAAAGAATGGTACCTTACGATGCTGAGTACTGACGATGACAATGAGATCATCGACTGCTTGAGAGTTCGAATGACACTTGATATAGAATCAATAATCAAGAATGAATTTTTGTGTGCAGTTAGTTGATTATGAAGATTATAGGAGACGATGGTAGATAACGAGATATGTGGAGATGCAAAATGAGACTCGTTCTAAGGGTTATTTTCGTCAGATTTTTTTGCGTGGCGACATGCTCTACTCACCAAATGGGGCCTAATAGACCGTGACAAGTTACTCTTTTCAAATTCATCTACTTGGGTTGTGGTGACTTGGTAAGGCATGAAGAAGATATGATGGATAACTTATTAACATATGTTCAAATCCCGATACTACTCGGCCCTTGTGGCCATGAAAGTTCGTCTGCAGCGATTTCAGTACATGATGCATATTCTCATGTACAAAATGACCCGAAACACACACACACACACAGACACGAAGTTTCTTTTCCAAAAAAATTCGGGAAAATGACTTAGGAGGGTAACTACCTTTTATCCATGTTCACATATTGGCAACTTTTTTTTTTTTTTTTTTTTTTTTTTTTTTGTACATAATAAAGCAACTAACTTGTTTTAACTGTTTAAATTGCACCAATATTACCGGCTAAAATAGGTAACTCAAATGGAAAATGACTTAGGAGGGTAACTACCTCTTATCCGTGTTCACATATTACCAAATTCTTATTTTTTGTACATAAGAAAGCAACTAACTTGTTTTAACTGTGTAACATCCCAAAAATAATGACCAAAAATTTCGTTTTTAATTTAATACTAAAACCATAATTGTCAAACATTTATTTAATACTCCGGCATCGGGCCCCGCCCAGCATCAGGCTCCGCCTAGCATCGAGTCCCGCTCGGTATACATATCTGTTTCTCTTAGGCAGGGGCTGTCTCCGGGCCCCGCCCGCTAAACACATATAATCATATAACACGCTAACACATAAAGAAACATACTCTACTGTATCTCTGTCCTAAGAAACATACTCTGCTAATAATGAGATACAGAACATCGTCCGTACTCAGCTAGTGATGAGATACGGGACCTCGCTCGCACTCACCTCTCTACCAGACATATACAAGTATCACATAGACAACAAGTATAATCTAACATGCAAACATTCCTCGGGCACCCGGCCGACATCAGACCTTGGTCTGGAATAACATACAAGCATACAATGCCTAAGGCTAACCCCCGGGTCTTCCTACTCATAGACTACATGGGCTGACATTGTGGCCTTAGACCCATTCACATAGTGAGGAGACTCACCTTGCACTGCTGAAGTCTTGGCTGGAACTAGCTAAGTACGGATATCTCATTATTAGCAGAGTATGTTTCTTAGGACATGGATACAGTAGAGTATGTTTCTTTATGTGTTAGCATGTTATATGATTGCATGTGTTTAGCGGGCGGGGCCCGATGCCGGAGTATGTTGATTTTCGAACCAATGGTAATTCAGTCATTTTCTCAAATTATGTTGAAGAGACAATCAATGTGTTTATTGACGATTTCACTCTGTATGAGAATTGTTTTCAAGAGTGTTTGGAAATTTTGACAAAATTTTAGAGGTGTATTAAGATAAATATCGTTTAAATTATGAAAAATGTCATTTTATGATGGAACAAAGTCTGAGTCAAAAATAGATGTCATTAAATATGTCTTATCCTAATAGTATCTGCGAGCTATGGTCCTTTTCTTGACCATACAAATTCATATAACAACTTTATCAACGATTTCTCAAAGATCACTCGATCGTAGATGCTTCAACATATATTGGGCATATGCATGGACTTGTTTAACTTAGGCCTCGGGCCCACCTGATTGTAGCTGGTCATTTTTTGGGCTTAAGGCCATGTTGGGGGTTCTTGTG
The DNA here is from genome assembly GCF_051521515.1 of Lactuca serriola. Lineage (NCBI taxonomy): Eukaryota > Viridiplantae > Streptophyta > Magnoliopsida > Asterales > Asteraceae > Lactuca > Lactuca serriola. The sequence continues at coordinate 4,326,030 of NC_136408.1, forward strand.
CCATGTTGGGCCTTAGAGGCCTTGTAGTTGGGCTTGGATGCCTTTTTGGGCTTTTTACGGATTTGGGCATTAGTCGGAGGGAGGCTTATTGAGGCATGGGTAAAGGAGCCCTTTTTTCCTTAAGTCAGGTATTAGGGTTTTGGACATGAGTTTGAGATCATCACTTTAGAAAAAGAAGATCAATCATAGGAGAATATGAAGTCATTCGTTCATTAAGTAACCCTAAATTGATTTTTAAAGGAGGAATATATCATGTATTGTTTTGTCGATAATTATTACGCCATGTCATAATAGTTAAGTCAAGTCATCATTTAACTTGTAAGGGCCAGTTACCGGTGGATAATATTTGAACAAAACATATAGTTTATTGGTGTTTTTGTACAAAAAGTTTACTTAGATGCTATTTTTTGAACATACCAAACTTGGATGGTGTTTTTTGAACAATTTTGAAACATAGTTACCCCTTTGAGTCATTTCCTCTTGTTTTTTTTCCTTTACTTATTTTTTACCGGTAATTGCCGGTTACACAAGGTCAAATTTGAACAACGAATGTACTTCGTTGTTTTTTGTACAAATGCTTTACTTGGATGGTGTCTTTTGTACACACCAAACTTGCATGGTATTTTTTAAACAATTTTGAAACATAGTTACCCATATAAGTCATTTTCCCATCTGATTATGTAAAACAAAAAAATCGTAAAACTACATATGCTTTTTTCTATATTATTTTAATGTTCTTATGTATTGTGCTTTAATATCAAAACCAAGTAACTAGAAAGAAGTGTTTTTTTTTTTCAACAGTCAAAAAAATATAACAGTTTAATCACTACAGTAAATAGTTACATGTTACGTTTGCTAAGTCTATAATATAGTGAATGCACAAATCTATTTTGCCTGTTCATAAACCATATAAATGGATCATAATTGTTTTGAATTTAATAGCAATGTTAAGTTGTATTCAAGGGCTCATTCGCAAGCTACTCAATTTCCAGTTCTTGTTTGTCTGCAAACTCACAGAACTTCTCATTAAACAAAACCTGTGGATCTTTATGAATTAGGACCCCATCTTCCCCATAAGCATCCTTCAAGAACACAACCCAATTCATCTCAGTTCCTGCCAAATAAAAGCTCCTTGGCTGCTTCAACAGCATTGCATAAGTATGCTTAGTAAGACTTAATTCCTCTTTAAACTCAACAATGTGGTGAATCGATGCTCTTTTCTCCAATGTCAAGCTCAAGAACTCATGAAGAACACCTACCCGATACTTCTCAGCCTCCAAAGTCCAAAGATCCAAGCTCGCCCCATCTGAATAAGGTGAAACGAGAGGAAGAGTATTTAACAGATTCAATTTCCGTTCATCATGTTCGTCTAAATTCAATGATTTTCCGTGTTTTATCTTGAATTGAAAAGCTTTCTTGGTTCGATCTTCATCAACCATGAACTGTTGTTCCAATGAGCTGATGGCGAGTTTTGGATCCCAGTTCACAAGCTCGAGAATTCTCTTTCCATCTTCTTCAACAATGGTGTTGAAATACTCTGGATATTTTCTCACACGATCTCTGAAATCTTCTGGGATCCCGAATAATGATCTACAGTGATAGATCTTGCTTAGAGGAATTCGTTTATTTGCAGACATCATTAGCAGCTTTCTAACAGTATTGATCCGATCATGTTCCATTTCATCCATAATCATCTTCTCTTCTTCCAGAAATGTCTCCATGAAATCTGTGAATCCGAACCAGATTTTGTCATTGGAGTGGCGGTAGGTTTGGAAAATGAGAGGGTGGCGCTGGAGGAATTTTAGAACTTTACGGCCGCGAGGAAACCCTAGCTCACGGTAGAGTTTTCCGGCATCATCTAGGCGGAGGACTTGTTGTGGTTGTTTCAAGAGGTAATCCTTGGTTTTGGTGACAAAGCGGAAGTGATTGTCTCGATTGAGGATCTTCTCGAAGTGAGGAACACGTTCGGATTCGTGCTGGACGTGTTTGGTTCTCGCGGATTCTTCCTTTTTGCGTTTTTTCTTCTGAGATTTGGGGGTTTTGGTGATAAGAAATGAAGTCGAGTAAGACCGTGTGATGAAGGTGGAGATAGAACATAGACTAGGGTTAAGGCTAGCGACGGCGGAGTTTTTCAGCGGCAGTTGCTTGTTTTTGGTGGCGGTGGAGAACAGACGCCAAAACGCCATTGAAAATGCTACTGATCGACGGGGTATTCACATTTGCCACATAACAAAAATCAACTACCTCCGTAAACATAAATAGGAACTCACTGGACACGAATATCAAGAGCATAAGTATAATCTTACCTTGTCAAAGACGAACATAGTCGTTATCACCTGATGAAACACTGATCACGAGACCAAACTACATCTCAAATTCCAGCTCCAAGAAATTAGAGTCAACAGTGCATGCTTTCATATTTCTATAAACTGAAAATCAGAAGGGTAAAATCAATTATATCATGATTTCATATTTCTATAACTTATCATCACAAATATCCTAAAAGCAAAAGGAAAACTTACCAAGACTAACACGAGCATAGCTCCTGAAGAACGAAATGCCAATGAGATTCACAAACAAGTTAGTTACTGCAGAAACGATCAAGAAATGCCTGCATTTGACAATTGTAAAACTGTAAATAACCATTTTCACCATTTACTCCCTGTAATAATGTGTAGCATCATTAGTATAACAAAAAACAATTGATTCAAATATCATACATATAAAAATATCAAGAACATGCTTCTTTTACAATGATTAAAAGTTCAATGTACTCATCTACAACCACTGTTTGTGGGATGGAGGAGTAAAAATCATCAACAACAAAACACACTCAAAACCCCCAAAAAATATTGTTATTTTCTAAGATTAGTACATAACCTAGAATAGATTACAATAAATCAACCTTACTATCAACAAAAACCACAATATCACATTATCAATATATCTAACCGCAAATCAGAAGCCTAAATCTATATTAAAAAAACATATAACAACTAGAAATCAGAAGTCTAGATTACCGGATATGAAGTATTGGATCCGAAATTAGGTCGTCGGTAGGAGGACGACGACCAACGGACTAAAGCAAGCGGCAGAGGGTGACGGCGAGACGCGAGAAGCACGATGGTTAACAGGGTCGTTCAACTGCTAGAGATAGGCACGATAGTCGAAGATCGCTAGGAGGGTGTGATGAAGACAAAGAAGCGAAGTGGCAAGCCAGAAGCATCAAGAACTGAATACAAAGAGCCTCTGAAGACTAAAGGAAAATGAAAGAAACAAACCTAAACATCATATTATATGTATATATATAGTTATATATTAAGAGGGTGTTTGGCTTAGCTTTTGTGGGGCAAAAGTCCTTTTTGTAAAAGGACTTTTTGGAAAAGGATTTTTGGAAAAGTTATTTTTTAAAATGTGTTTGGATTAGCTTTTGAAGAGAAAAGTCAAAAGTTAAAGTGTTTGGTTTAACTTTTATATGTAAAATGACAAAAAAAGACATGTTTACATATTTCATCAGCTTCATATTTCATCAATTTCATTAACTGTTAATTCATTTTTCAACAAGTTCACAAATATAATCCATTAACTGTTAATTCATTTTTCAAGGAAAATTTCATGACAGTCGCATATCGCATTCAAATCACATCTAATTACATAAAGAAACTAAATAATCAGAAGGTTCGATCAGAAAAGGGAAGACTTAAAAAGATGGTGCAAGAATTGAACACCGATTTCATATCAAGAAACCGAATTCTAAGAATCTTTTCATCAAACAGATGGTGCACCACCAAGAACAGTCATATATTCAAACACCAGTTTGATAACTAGAAATCAAATTCTGAGTCTTTTAATCAAAAAACTAGAAATCAAATTCTGAGTCTTCTAATCAAAAGATGATGCGCCACCAAGAACAGACATGCATCCAAAATTAAAAAGTCAGCAACAAAAAGAATCACAATAAAGATAATAAAAGCAAACCAATCAAACATTTCATCTCCCAATTCAGTAGCAGCAACGCTGAAGACTTCTCGATGACCAGGATGACTTCCACAGAAAACACAAATCAATTTCACAGCATATCAATTATTTCACAGCACATCATTTTCACAGCAAATCAATTACATAATATCAATTTCAGAAATCGGAAATCAAATGGAAATCGGAAATCGGAAATCAAATGTAACATCATAGATCGGAAATCAAATGGAAATCGGAAATAGACAGGAAGAGATTGCAAATCTGAGATCGGAAATCACATCTGAGATCGGAAATCAAATTGAAAAGAAACAAACCTGATCGCTCGCGGGGTTGCAGTTCGCGCGGTGTCGCCGGTCGCCGGTGTCTCCGGTGTTGCAGGTCGCCGGTGTTTGTTGCAGGTCAAGATGCGGTCGAGATGCGAGAGGAGTGCGTGAGCGGAGAGAACAAGAAGAAACTGTGATACGTGAATGAATGTGAATGACGTTAATTAGGGTAGGTAAGGGTATATTGGTAATTTCTAATTTTTAGCTGCTGAAAAGTTAGAAAAAATTAGGTATACGCGACTTCTCAAAAAGTCTCAAAATACTCTATGAAAAAAAGTCATTTTTATCTTACCAAACATCTTTTTGGACGTAAGATAAAGCAAAAGTCATTTTAAAAGTCAAGCCAAACACCCTCTAAATCTATATTTTTATTATATATGCAAACGGCCCCCCGCGAAAGTACGGGACAGAAATACCCACTCCCGGTCCCGATCCCGAAAATAAACGGGGGTTTAATCTTACCCCGCCCCCGCTCTCGCTCCCGAATTTTTTTAAAAATTAGTCCCGTACGGTATCGAAAATAAACGGGGTTCTACTACATAATACGTTTAGATGTGTAGAGTATATGTGTTGATGAACACTCTTAGTAAAAACTTAATAAAATATATGGAGTCACAAAGTCAAATTAAAAGGGTAAAATCTAAAAAAAAAATATAAGAGAAGTAAGCTGTTAAAAAATTACAAAATTAAAGGTTTTATTTATAGTATTAGAAAAAAAAAACAATACAATTGTTTTTCTCGATATAACAGGGACAAGGTTAAAGTAGTAAAAATGTCGTTCATCTACGTTACATATACTCGGCCCCCATCGACACAACACATTTTCCGATATGGCCGCCACGGTTGCCACCGCCGAGGCTGACGACACCGAGCGTCCTGCTATCCGTTTGGACTCGGTCCCAGTTGTTGATCTCCGCCTCCTCTCCCAGTCAGAACTCTACACTCTCTCCATATCGTCGGACTCCTCATTCGATCCCAACCGCTGCGACGAGGTCGTTATCCCCAAAATTAACCGCGCCGTTTTCAATGAATCCGCCGGTAGCCGTAAACAGACCTACTCTCGGCTCCGTCTTGCCTCGGCGGAGTCCTCCTCCACAACCACCAAGACCACCACCCTTCACCGACGCACACCTCACCTCCGGGCGTCACATGCGCACCCTTCTAACAACATTAATGACCCAGAGCAAGCGGAAAACTCTCAAATCATCCGTATGTTGAAACAACTCTGCAAGTCAGACCCGAATTTCCAGGATGTAGATCAGATGGAAGCCGAAAACAACAGCAATTCCGTTGTGCCTGAATTTTTGAGTACTGAAAACCTAGGGATAAAGAGAAAACGAGGGAGACCGCGAAAGCATGAGAATGTGGTATTTCTTCGTCCCCCAACCGCCAAGAGAATTCGGCATAATACGGTTAAGAAAGTCGTTGTATATGATAATGAGATGGATAGAGAAATCGTAAATGATAGTGGTGTACCAGTAAATATGGCTACACTTGCCGGACTAGATGATCCTTACGGGCCTGAGATTAGGAGGAGGACGATGGGAATGTCTACGGAGGATGACTTGTTAGGGTTTCTGAGAGGTATGAATGGACAGTGGGGGAGTAGGAGGAGGAAGAGGAGGGTTGTGGATGCAAGGGAATTCGGTGATGTTTTGCCAAAGGGCTGGAAGCTGAGTCTCTGCATCAAAAAGAAAGAAGGTCGTGTTTGGTTATTCTGTCGACGCTACTTAAGGTTTTGGTTTCTCCCTTGCTTTTAGGCTATATATGATACACTTGTTGATGATCTTGTGTATACTGAAAATTAATCAATGCTGTCAACTGTTCCATTAAGTAAATGCGAATGTAGATGTATCATTTCAAACAACTATATTGTAATTTCAGAAAGAAATCATTTGGTTGATGAACCAATAATGGGAGATAGAACTTACTGCATGCATTACATTTCACTTCTTCTAGTTGATTAGGTGATAAAAGCTGAGAAACAGGGGGTGGGGGGTTGCAACCATGGAATGATTTGGTTTAATTACTCACAATTGAGACTCCAGTGGCAACATTGCTAACATGTTCATCAAATTCTCTTAACTTGATAGATTGAGAACAACAGTCCTAATCCAGTTGAGTCATGCCATTAAGCTTTGAAAACCTGTTATGAAGTTTAGGTTAAGACATATAGAATGGAGACATGTTGCAGTAATCAAATTGGTTTCATTTTAGGGAGATCGTTCACAGAGCCTATTTTGTGGAGTGAGAGTTGGTGGGACATTTGGGGGAAAAGGGTATAGGATCTATGCACAGTTTTCTCGTTCTTTAGATTTTTGAGTTCTTGACAAGACAAATGTACTTAAAATTATCTTAACACACTTAAAATAACATTTACTAGATGTCTTGTTACCACCATCTATCACATGAACACAAAACTCAATTATTAGCTTGTTACATTTAGATCAACTGTGTGAATGTAATGTCTTCATTGTTCTCACATAATTTACTTACCTTGATTTCAGTCCTAGTGGTCGGCAGTTTGAGTCATGCAGAGAAATATCCGCATACTTGAACTCTGTTGTTAAACAAGAAAACTCGGAGAAACAAAATCATGTGAACATCAACACTTCTGATAACTTTGCTTTGGAAGGAGCTTCTGTGAATGTAAGTTGTTATTTACAAGTGTTCTAATTTCCCTTTTCAATTCCCCCCTTTTCCCTGATTGGTTTATGTTGTTTATGACAGGCTGTGGATCTTGTTATACAACAAGACATCAAAACAGATGACCTTGTTGACAATCCATCATCATCTTCATCACCACCAACACCACCAGCAGAAGCGCCACCTGTACCTACAAAATGTGAGGAGCAAGTCACCATTGATGAAATGGAGGTACAAGTAGAAGACTCTTTCAAGTGCCTAAAATGCTCATTGACTTTTGAGAGTGAAAATGATCTATTGGCCCACCAGGTGGAAGCTCATGACACCAAAAGATCTGAACTTGTTACACCAGTTAATGAGCATATTGAATGCAATGTGGAAAATGAAATAGAGAAAGTTGAACCATCACTTCCTCTAGCTACAGAATTGGATTGTGATCCTAATTTGATGACTGATGCTCCTAACAATAAGTCTCTAGCATCAGTTTCTTCTGGAGACAATGTTGTAATTGAGACTCATGATGCACATTCTTGTGACAATCTTGAAGCTGCTTCTCATGACCTTGTGTCTCCTAGCAAACAGGATGGAAATAGTAATGTAGATAGAGGTGTCTTTATTGAAGAATATAAGTCCGGTGAAAAAAGTACTACGAATGATGAAGTCTCTCAAACAGATCAAGATCCTGATGTTTCTGTTTCTCAATCTGAACTATTAGGTGATGAAACTGAAACTCCCCTGTCCATTAATGAAAACACCAGAAACACTGAAACTTTAGGTGAATCCCATGTTAATTCTGTTGACAATAAGCTGGATTCCAATCTTGATCAGGGTATAAATTTGGAAAGCTTTATGCTTTCTTCATTTCCAAATGAACAAGTGGGCAATCAAGATTCAGTTTCTGATCAGCCAATCAATCAAGATTCAGTTTCAATCAATCAAAATTCAGTTTCTGATCAAGCAATCAATCAAGATCCAGTTTCTGAAACTGGGGTTACATTTGTTGATTCCATTCCCGACCAATCAGATTCCATCCCTGAACAGATGGGTAGTAAAGATCATGTTGGTACAACTGCTAGTATTGAATTGCCCAATCCTGCAGTAAAAACAATTGAAGAAAACAGTTTTGGTGCAAAAATGGATATAGATATTGATATCAAGTCTGATGAGGTGGCGACTGAAAAGGAGAAATCTGTTGGTGAGTCATCATCTGTTTTTTTCCTTGGTCGTTTTGGGCTGGATAAAGATGGTGCAACTGTAGTCAAGAAGCTTTCTACCAAAACAAACCGTGATCCAGTTAAAGTTGTCACTAGTGAAACCCTAATATCTCCCCAAAAACAAGACTCTCCATCTGTTCATAATCTTGCTCCTGACACATTCAATAACGTAAATAAACTCTCATCTGGATTATCAAGTTCTGGACTTGATGGGCAATTTGATTTCAGGACCAATGATTTTGGCAACTTTGGTCCATCCCTGTCACCATGGCAGGAGGAAGAGTGTGAAAATAAAAATCTTGGAAATGATGTTTCTTTTCCTACTATGGAGGAACCCCAAATTCCTTCAAATAAACAAGAGGAACATAAATTAGATGACTTCCAAACTTTTAGGAATAACGAAGCAAAAGGTAATGAATCAGTTACATCTTTGGGCAGCAATCTTGAATTCTGCTCTCTTATTCCATCTGAAAACGATCAAGAATTTGGTTTTCAAGATTGTTTGTATGAAAGAGCCATGGAGGAATGTAAGCAGGAAGAGAGTTCTGAAAGGGGATTACTTGATCATTTCTCCATTGCTGACACATCAGATGATATTTTTGAGAATAAGATGTATTCTACATCGTTAGGTGGGCTGAAATTTGATGAAGACAGAGATATCAGCAGCAATGAGTTGAGTCTTGCTTTTGGGAACCCTCATGAGCTGTATCCAGATTCCCTTAGAGTGGAACAGAAGAAAGATCTTGTAGCTCCATCCAAGATGGATGAAACTTTTGGTGTCCATACTAATTTGAGTATGGTTAACAATAGCATGGTGGATGATCTGAAAGGGGGAAGAGGCTTATTTAACCTTGGTTGTAATGATAAAAGTAGTAGCTTTCAGAATCAGGGTAACACGGTTTACCCTGGTAGGGCATGGGAGGATCTGAAAAATTCAGGAAACAAATTTAGTAGTGGTTTTGGAAGCCAGAGTCATGCAGAAGTTGTACCTGGTGGTGGTATGTGGAAAAGTGGTGATGGAAATCAAAATCAAAATCAACAAATGAGAAGTGGTTTATCCAAGTCTTCCTCACATGCCCAGATACCATACCCTAGCTCTTTTCACTCCTTCAATATAATGTCTGAAAAGGTACAAATGAAAGTACATTGCAATATGTTAGGTTACTATAATGGGTCAAATGTGTAAAATTAAAAAACTTGGCTACAATTGAAACAGGCTAAATGGGTTGAACAAGTGGGCTAAATTGAATTAACAAAACAAAAAGTTAGGTTACTACTTTAGTAGTATAGCTAGAATAAATATATAAAAGTACATTGCTATATGTTGCCTTTCACCTTAAAAAGTAGACATAGTTTTGTAACAAGAAGTTGATGTTTAATTTGAATGACAGGCAGGAGATGGAGAGTTTAGAGTTGATGAAAGATACAAATACAATGAAGGTTTTGATGCGAGTGGGTTGAGAATGAGATCTAGTACTACTACTAGTAATAGTAATAGTAATAGTAATAGCAGACCTGAGCCTTTGGAATTCAGTTTCTTAACAGCAGCTAGATCACAACACAATCCACACACACATGCACATGCACTTGAAGGGAGGGATTCAAGGGGGGCGTATCCAATTCCATACAATGTGAATGTGAATGTGGAGATGCCAATGGAGCAACAGTTTGATTCCTCCTCATTTTGGCTTGGAAAGAACACCATGAATATGATGCCAAATACAAATACATCTGGAAGTGGAAGGAATCATCATCAGCAGATTACAAGTGTATGTGCATGGTGTAGAAATGAATTCCATCTCCAGCAGCTTCATTCTCATTCTGGAACACAAGATGGAATTGGTTCTTTATGCCCATCTTGCACTGCAAGCATGTCAGGACATGTCAACATGTTATAGAACTGTTTTTTTCACTTCCTCAACAACGTAAAGGTAACTTCTAGACATTTTGTGGAAATTATTGTTAGTATTGCACTTTGAAAATTTTACCCAATTACAACATTTCATTTTTGACGCATTATACTTGGAAAGTTTCTAACCAATCGCAGCATTACACTTTTGAGCTTTTTCTTATTAAGGCATTGTACTTTGAGAATTTTGCCCAGTTATAGCATTGCATGCTCAATTTCTTTTCTTGGTGAGACTATACTTAAAAAAGATATCAACCCAATACAAAAATCTCATTTGAACACAAACTTTATTGGTTAAATTAGAGGTGGCATTTCTTTGAACACAATTAGAGTCACTAATTATAGCATTTCTTATATTTAACCTTTACAGGTTAAATTAGAGGGATGTTTCTGCTTCAACTAATTATCAGCAGTTGATGGATTTTGCTCAATTCTGGTATATGCTTCTTGAAAGCTGGTTCTAATGTGTAGTTATTTCAAACATTCTTAGACTTTTATCAAATGGTTCTCTTTGCAAAGACACAAGTTAGTATTAGTATTAGTAAAATCTTCACATTTTCATCATCTTCTTCTATATTGTGAGGATAAATGAAGGTGGAATTGGGGTTTTATATATTTGATTTAAGGATAAATAGGACATCACGAAAAGAAAAGATGGGGAACCAATCAGTCTTTTTTTTTTTTTTTTTTCCCAAGATATGTTTTATTTAGAACTTTAGTGAGGTTAGTTTGGTTTTGATTGTAGGGTTCAAGTTCTTTATGTTGAAATTTGATTTTTAAATTGAAAATTAAAATTTAATTGAGTATTCAGTTTTTGCCACCAACTCACTGAACTTTCTGTTAGTTGTTCATTTAAAAAATTTGAAATTAGAACAAGTGGCAATAACAAAACCTTATACCAGTATAATTTATAAATGACATCAATTTAAAAAGTTGAATGGTTTTTTCTTTATGTTATCAAAACATTAACTACTTGAAAAAAAGGCCAAAAAATTGATGGGTGTTGATACAAACCTACCTGTTTATATTTATACTAAAAACTAAAAAAATATATCACAAAAGCCTAATCTGAAACAAGTAGAGTTATAAAGACCCAAGTCATGATCCGGACCTAAAAGTCTGGTCCAGTCAGCATGGACAAACGACCACCGGTGTTGGCGCCAAATTGCCAAATCGAAAAGCAAAAAAGAAAGACATGCCACAATTCCTACATTTTTAGCACACAGCAATACAAGATTGGTCAACGTGCTAAAATACAACCCTGGCTACAAAGATGATAATGAACATAAACACATACTTATAAATATACATATCACATATACGTATATATAACATATATACACGTAGATGCATGCAAGTTATATACTACATCACTACCAGTTACTATACAGCATAACCACAACACAGAACTAAAAGAAGCAAAGAAGCTTTATATTTCGGTTTCAAAAAATCTGAATTTCTGCCCACAGATGGTCCACCATTGGATCAGGTCAGATCGGAAAATGATGACCCACGATCATCCCATATAGCACCTACCATCTTCAAGCTTCCACCTTCTCGCATTCACAAACACAGATCACCTGCATTGAGTTAAAAAAAATCTTGAAAACAAATGGCTTTTGGGTATATATGATTTTGAACAAAAATCAGGTTGTTACAGATCATAACACTTACCCGGTTTGCGAAAGCCGCCTCCAGTTGTTGATTAATTGATGAGATTGCGTACGCCTCTGCAAATATGAGCTATCTTCACCAACAAAAGTCTCCGAAAAACTAGAAGTGGAAGGCGACCACACAGGCACAACACCTCCATCTCTTTCCCTCGAACTTGAACTCGAACTGTTGGAAGAATCCGCCGGCAAATCATCCGTAATTCTCAACGCCCTCGTGATATCAATCGGTGGCTGCATATTACCAGTTCTCACCATTTGACCCTCTCCATCTCCATCTCCACCTTGATTAATTGGAACTTCCGCCCTGCTATCTTCCCTAAAATTTCCAATTTCTGAAGACGATTCCTCTTCCCCTCCCCTAAACAACGACGTCGTCATACTCGGAACCATTTGGTCTTCGTAATGACGGATCGTGGTGGTCGTAGGGTTTGTTCTCAGCGTATTCTCGTCCATCTCCATCTCCATATCTTGAGGGAAAGCAATCGGAGCAGTTTCCGACGAGTCTCCAAGCCCTTCTTCTATCCCGTTCTCCAGAATCGCTCGAGAAGACGCTTCGTGCTGCCACATTTGAGTAAGCGCTTCTTGTAATCGGGCTTTTGCCTCATCCATTTTCACAATCGGGAGAGGGTAGTTGGATCCAAGCTCGATTCCGGCGGCTTGAAGCACGTATTCCGGTGCATCCCATGGGTGGTGAATCCATTCCGTCGGTAGTCTAGCAAGTTCCGGTAGCCATCTTCTTACGTATTCCCCATTCGGGTCAAATTTATAGCCCTCAAACTGCCAAAAAAAATAAATAGCCAATCGATTGAACATTATCTTGTTTTTCAGGGCTTAATATAATTTCATTATTTGTCACGAATCAATTGTCTCTAATATAAAATAACTGGAAGTAACACAAAAAATGAAAGTAGTATTCTATATATACAAATAAATGGAAGTAAATTGCTATAATATAATACCTGTGGATTATCGATACGATCAAATTCACGGCCATCGGGTAAAGTACCTGTAATATACTGCCAACCCAAAGCATCACTTTCAAGATCCGCATCCAAAAGTGTATCCCAAAAATACTTCATCCCCCATCTCCATGGTAACTGTAAAACCTTGACAAAAAAGCTCGCAACCACGACCCGTATCCTATCATGGAGCCAACCAGTGGCCCATAACTCTCTCATACCCGCATCAACTAATGGGTAACCTGTTCGACCCTGTCTCCACGCCTTAAAATACCCCTCGTCTATCACCCATGGAAAAAACTTCAAATGCCCCAAAAGAGGCCTTTCATGACTATACGGGTGATTAAAACTCATGTACCTTGAATATTCCCGAAGCCCAATAGATTTAAGGAATAGATTTACGCTTTCTTCACCTGTGGTGTTACCTTCGTTGGCCCAAAGGACTTGTTTGATTCGTAGTAAATGGAAGACTTTTCGTACAGAAAGTTCGCCAAAATGGAGGTGGGGAGATAGGAATGATGTGGTGGCACTATCGGCTTTTCTACGGTTTTTGGAGTATTCAAGAAGTGGCCCGTTGATAAAAGCCGCCAGGGCTTTATCCGCATTGCTCCAGCCCGGTGACCATGCCCGGGCTAGAAGTGCATTGCTTCCTTTCTCGGATTCGTCCTCAAATATTAATGTTTCTGAACAACACTTTGATAAATCACCTAATAAAAACAAGCAAGGAAATTTATAATAGTTCTCGAATAAATCGTTATTAGAAGGGTAAAATCGTCATTTACTAGCATTCAATATTTGAAAAAATGATGGCATCTTTTGGGGAATGGAAAGAAATATAAACAAAGGCAAATTTGTAAATAATCATGGCTCGTTGGGCAAGTATCATTTCTATGACTTTCTGTGTTAAGTCATTTTGTTGTTGTTAAGTCGTTTAAGTAGAGGTTGATACATGATTAGGCATATGAGAAAAGTGACCTGAGATTATCTTTTTTGGTGGGAGTTGTGGAGATTCAGGATCATAAGGCATGCTAAGACACCTGTCCCAAAATTGTGTAAATGTATTGAATGGACGACCTTCATCATCAAGAACTTCCCATGGTTCATATAATAAATCCGCATTAAATGAACGCACTGATATCCCATTACTTGTTAAAATCTCCTTCATTCTGTGATCCCTAACCAGAGACAACGGATCTAAAACACATAGAAACAAAATTATGTTAATTTCAGTTTTCGACATTTTATTTAATGGCTATATAATCAAATTCAATTTGATACTAGTCGCAAAAAAAATTAATTATTAGGTAAGTAAAAGATCTCTGATTTCGGTTGCAAACACTACCTAAGACTTCTTGAATCATAAGGATGATGCATCCAACATCTCACTATTCATACTTTATTTGAGGGAAAAACCTAACAATCCCAGAGAAGTTAGGACACATAATAATGTATACAAGATCTCAAAATTCATACTTTTTTTTGGAAAACCCTAATAATCCCAGACAGGTTCAGAGACACAATAATGTAAACAAGATCTCAAAATTCATACTCTTTTGGGTAAAAAAATCCAACAATTCCACTTAGGACATAAAATAATATACCCGAAATCTCAAAATCCTTTCTATTTTGGGAAAAAGATCTACCAATTCCAGATAAGTTAAGACAGAACAACACCAAAATTCTCACCAAAACTACCATAAAAAGTAACCAAAAAAACAAAAAAAATAAAATAAACTAACCATATAAATGATTGAAAAACAGCTGAGTAGCACTAGTCAATTTGATAATCTCAAGAAGAGAAGAAACGCTATCAGTAGATCTCTTGGTAACAAGAGAAGTACCAAGGTTTTTCAAAGACGAATCCAATAAAGCTAAACTCTGTTTTAGCCACCATCTCGACACCCTTCCAGGGTAATAATGACCTTCTTCTTCAGGTGCCCATATGTACACTGCTATCACGTTTCCTGCCCTAACACCTGCAGTCAAAGCAGGGTTGTCTTCTACCCTCAGATCTCTCCTAAACCACACTATACTACACCCACCCGACATCTCAAATCCTTCAAAACACCAAATCTTGAGAAACCCAGATCCTAATTTCGATCGTGAACAGTTAACTATAAAGTTCGGATCTTGTTTTCTTGATTCGGGTTTTCAAGTAGACATAACCATGGAATTTCTACTGTTCTAGGGCCTATAGGGTATTTGTTGAAGAATAATAGAGTTCACTAATTAATCTTATCTTCTCTTTATTCCTTATCGCTCATTTGATCTTCACTCATGTGATCAAGAATCATTGTAGGCCATGAACGAAAAGGGGAGCATCTTTTTCGTAATATAAATGAGGGGATTTGGAGAAATTAATAACTGCTAATCCTAATCAGAATCTTGGTTCCTTCGGTTTTCAATTGATTTAGAAACACACGAAGACACCAAGAAAGGGAGATGTAGGAGGTGTGTTAGTTTCAATGGGGTTTAGGAGAAGAGACGTAGTAATAGCCAATTTGCAGCCACAGGTTCGTGTTCTCTTTCCCTTCTTTCTTGGAATTTTGCTCTTTAGTTATAAAGAACTACAAAAATAGCCCTTAAACTATTTAAAACTTTGTAGGTTTCATTTTTTCATGCATATTTGTTTACCATTTGGTCCTCAAATCCTTACATTCAAATGGCTATTTGACTAAGGTTAGAAAAAGGTTCTTGTTTTAGAAACATTATTTTTTTTATACGAAAGAATTTCGGTCTATCTATATTTATGATTCAGCTGATCTTAACTACATGTGACAATTTATCAAATTTTAGGGACAAACATTTATTTAAAAGAGTAATTGTTATTAATTATGGATCGATTTTTTTTGTTCAACCTGATTTTCAATTTTCTTCCCCAGTACATTGATAACATTTATGTGATAGCAACCCTTCTTTTTGTTTTGACTTTAAATCTTAGAGAATATCATAAAAGTGTCATCAAACCAAAAGTTCAATTTATGCATTTATCGTGGTAACATTTGGCAGTGGATCCAAAATTAATTTTGGTGCCACTATAGATTCACATATAAATATAAATTAAATTATATAAAAATACTATACAGACTAAATTTGTCCAGAGTGTGCATGTATTGGTTCATGTCGTAAATTATTGCACTTTAGAACTATCAACAACACATAACTAAAAACATTCAAAAATATAAATTACACTAATACAATGAGTCTTAAATATTGAGCTATAAGAAGATAATCAACTAATCTAGCTAGTATGATAAGAGACTGAGTTTGATTCGGTTAGATTGTTTGATACCACAATTAAAATTGAAAGCCTTTGATTCCGTCATATAGCTTTTGATATACCTCTAATAGTTATTGTGTCTAATAAAAAGTTAGTCTGACTCAATTAGATCTGACTCGGTTAACATCGGTTAACAACTATAAAAAAAACTTTTATATTTCATTTGGGATAGCTGGCCCAATCATACAAGCATAGATGTGTCCACCGACAACATTCATTCTATTGCAATGTTGGTTCTCGATCTTCATGAACTCTTTTATTATAAACACTAAAAGTAAAATAATTTTACGAATGTCACAATGTACTAGTCGATGATTAGTCGAAGGGTGGTTTTGTAATTTACTGTTTTTTGCGTTTTTTGCTGACTTTTCTCTCCTTATCTTGTGCAACATAACGGATGAGACCCACCAAAATGTAGTGCATTCTCCATATCCTTTCTCTATCTTTGCCAGAGTGGAAAATTCTAATTTCATCAATTATTATCCTCCTTCCTGGCCAGGGTGGATACTTCATGAATCAATCTTACAAGGTTAAATATAACATTTATTTAAGTAAACTATTGAATTTACTGTTACGATAATTTATATCAAAGTGAAGTTTTAAATTCAAAGGAAAACGTTAAAATGACTAGCGAATTATTTTATTTGTTTGTTTATAGTCATTGAACTTATTTTTGTTCGGTTTTAGATAACGAACTTTTCAAAATCATGTATTTTTTGTCACTCAACCGTCTAACTTATTTGTGTCCATTTTTTTAGGTAATGAACTTTTCAAATCGTCTTTTTAGTCCCTTCACCCAACTATAGACCTTAACCTACTTATATGACTAAAATAAAACGACTTTAGAAATAGACAAAATAAGTTGATTGGCTAAGATTAATCGATTTTGAAAAGTAAATTGGACAAAATTAAGTTGAGTAAAAAATGGACAAAAAGAATAGTTATTTGGTCATTTTTAACGTTTTCCATATATTCAATATGATTCAATTTATAGTATGTTTGACAAATAGTTAGAAGCTGAAAGTTGTATTTTTATTTGTATAAAAATAATCAACCAATATAAATAGAATGCTTTTGAAAGATGTAAATGACATAAAATATAGGGATAATGACTTGAAAGGGTAACGAACTTTCGATTTTTTTCACATTTAGTCATTAAACTTTTTTTCATTATCTATTTGTCATTGACCTATTGAAACTGTTCACATTTTACCCTTATGACCGGCTGTTACCGGTCATAAGGGTAAAATGTGAACAGTTTCAATAGTTTAGTGGCAAATAGATAACGAAAAAAAGTTTAGTAACTAAATATGAACAAAATCGAAAGTTCGTTTCCCTCTAAAAAGTTCAATGACTAAATATAAACAAACTTCCTCTTGTATTATGTTTTAGCAAATTATTTATTTTTGTTAAATTGTAGCAACATTTGTTGATGAAGAAATCTATGAAATAAAAAAAAACAACAAAACCCTGAAAATATATTTAAAAAAAACAAAAAACCGAAACCGAAATAAAAAACCAATGGTTTGACATTTTCCAAAATAAAAAAATCAAAATTTTCAATCTGATTTTGGTTTTACAAAAAAAAATGAACCATTCTCACTGATGTGAATTATGACCATTGGTTTGGCATGCAGAATTTGTGACATCCCATGAATACGTAGTTACAACATCGTCTGAACTCGTAATTCATAGTAAGGGGTTAGAGTATCATCGCATGAATACGTAGTTACAACATCACATGAATACGTAGTTACAACATCGCATGAACACGTAGTTCATCACCTACAGGTTATGGGCCTGCTGGTGTTTCCACTGGGTTGTCTAGAATGGTCCGTGGTCGCCATCTATACTCTAGTAGATGACTACATCGCCACATTGCCGGTTAAGGTTATGGTATCTCCTTTCATCCTATATCACCTATTCATCACCATCTATTTACCTAATTATCATCACCTTTTTATCATCACCTATCTCATCATTTTATTTCATTACACACCAACTATTTCATCTACTCATGTTTTATCAGCAACATATTTGTATATATAAAATAAATATACCGTTTAAATCTTTTAAAACATGTATAAAATCGTTCATCCAGCATAGACAGCAAGTATTCAAATAATATGCACACATAGCACGTAATTTATATGAAATACTTTATATTTATGTGTAAGATGAAAGTAACTATATATACCATAAAGATCCCATAAATGCTTCCTAACTTCAAACCCCAAGGTTTACTCTACTAAAGTTTCATATTCTCGGCTCTCTGGACCTAGAAGGGTCCAGATTCCTAACTTCAAACCCCAAGGTTTACTCTACTAAAGCTTCATATTCTCGGCTCTCTGGACCTAGAAGGGTCCAGATTTATAACACAAACTTGCAAGAGGGGTTTGAGGCATTCAAAACCCCAAAGATGAAGTGATTCAAGCCCTAACCCCAAAATGGAATCTACACAATAGGGAAGGAAAGGAGTTCATTTTTGTACCTCAGAATGAAGCTCCTTGCTTGAATAACTCAGAATAATAACCTTCTTTGGTCCATCTTGCTGGAACTCTTCTCATTTCTTGCAAAATCACACCAAAAAGCTCAAGATAGCTCTTCCTCTCACTCTACACACTCAAGTTCGCTAGGGTTCTCACTTATGGGAAAGATAGTCGCAATTGAAGGCCATAAGTGCCTTTAAATATGGCTCGGGCCCAAAGATTTAGGGTTTCTGCCAACAACGCGGACTCGTCAAGTCGCCTCACCGACTCGTCGAGTCCATTTATTAATCTGAGTCATCAGTCGCGACCTTACTCGACGAGTTGAGGTGTCAACTCGTCGAGTCTCTCTTCTTAACTCAAAAGAAAAATACTTAAATTATGATACCTAGAAATCTGGATGTTACATTTTGTTTTTTTATTTTATAGATTTCTTCATCAACAAATGTTGCTACAATTAAACAAAAATAAATACTTTGCTAAAACATAATACAATAGGAAGTTTGTTCACATTTAGCTATTGAACTTTTTAGAGGAAAACGAACTTTCGATTTTGTTCACATTTAGTCACTAAACTTTTTTTCGTTATCTATTTGCCACTAAACTATTGAAACTGTTCAATGGCAAATAGATAACGAAAAAAAGTTTAGTGACTAAATGTGAACAAAGTCGAAAGTTCGTTACCATTTCAAGTCATTATCCCTAAAATATAAAAATTCCAAAAAGTTACTTGAAGCACTAAGAGATTTTGTTTAAAATAAACCTTTTAAGCTTGTACCCATGAACAAAACATTTTCTTTTATTCGAGTCCTTTTTTTTCTTTTTTTTAATTTTTTTTTTTTAAATTTTTTTTTAAATTTTTTATTATTATTATTTTTTTAATTTTTTAATTTTCATTTATTTATTTATTTATTTATATAAAAACCAAATACCAAAACTCTCAAATGCATGTTGTCGAACATATCATATATGTCATTTTATCATTATGCACAACCATAAATATACATAAAACTATAAAAGCAACATATATCTAGTTATTATTTATAATTAAAAATGTTTTCAAAATCAGTATCGAATGACATGTATTTTAGGTCTATAATCAAATATATAACTCAGATATCCAAACTTAGAAGTTATTTTTTATTTTTACTAACCGAGTCATTATGTTATTATAAATTTATAACATAGACTCATAAACGTTGATGTACAAGTGATTTATTCTTATCATTACATATTATCTTGTGGTATATCTTCTTTTCACTTAATGGACATGTTTTTACTTGATAAATAGTGATGATAATTTGATTAAAGTTGATATTAGCTGCTCCAAGATCTTGTAAATAAGTTGGGTTAATAGATTAATCTGTATTCAAGTACAAAGTGAGCCATCATCTTATATAACAAAATTGTGTCAAGTATTAATTGCTATGTTCTTCTCATTAAAGTTTTCATATCTTGGAAAATTGATGTAAACCACTCAAGTTTTGTTTTTTTCTCTTTTCATGAATAATTAATGGCAGTTTCCTTCTTGATTGTTCATGCATAACGACATATCTTGATCAATCACAATTCATCATTGAACATTAATTACTTCAATTTGACTTTTTTTTATATATCAAAATTGGCTAGAAATATAAAATATGAGTGGATGAGATTCATAGGCCATTTGGTTTAAAGTTGTTGATATATGTATCAATACCAAAAACCTTGTTTCCAACAATTTGTCTAAGACGTCCAAAATCTATTTTATCTCTGAAAATGAAAGTGACAAATATCACAAGAGCTTGCTTTGTCCTCTTTACGGTAGATGACTAAATCACAAAAATCGTCTATGTGGTTTATCACCTTTTATGGAGGAAGGTTACTTAATTGGCTATTAATTGAATCGAATCGGAACCAGAATAATTGAAAACTAATTAAGGAGTGAACAGGAACCGAAAACCAGACCAAATACTACTGACTGGTTAAAAAGCTCATCCCGATGAGAGATTGTTCGAGCTCAACAATGTTTTTAAGTCTTTAATAAGTGTCATCATAGAATGAGAATAAAGAAAACTCATCCAGTCAGATTGAGCGTCTTACTTACCAAAGTGAGATTTAATTAGAAATTAGGGACAAACAATACTTGATGGGGGTTATGTAGTTGATGATTTTTACAAGTGGCAAGAAGAGGATTAATGACATCATTAACAAGGCTAATAAATTTCTTCGCAAGAAACAGAATCAATCACATAAAGAAAATAATTTATCTTTAAAAACGTTAGAATTAAAATTTAAGAGACACTAGCTATTGAAAAACATACAATGAACTTCAAATTGGCAAAATGAATTCGAATAGGAAAGGAAGGTTGTCACGAAGAGATCTAGAAACGTTTTGCATTTGCCAAACTAGAGTAGAGAATCCTAACGATGATTTGAAGTGTTGAAAGCTCTTTAAGCATGCCATTAATCCTACTAACTTGCCCAATTTATGATTGGAACTACGAAACCCTAGAATTTGTTTGCAAGTGAAATAGGCATCAAATAATTTGCCCTTTCTCTAATATCTATACCGGTATCGGGTCAAGTTCGAGTACGCATGCATCAAATTATAATAATTCAAGGGAAATTGAGTAATCTGACCCTTATAAACGTGCTTATTAATAAAAATAACCACTTTAATTTAATTTTTTTAGAAATGACCATATTCTTCGGAATATCGTATTCCGGAGCATGCAATTTCATTCCGGACTTGGGATCCGGAATACGATATTCCAAAGTATTTATGATGTTGTTACAGAGTTTGTGTTGATTGGTGGGTATTTTGGTCCAGAATCTGACACCTCGTACGTTTCAGACTGATAAAGTGTATTCCGGACTACAATTCCGAATGGTCGTACATTTCGGAGTGATGTTTTAGAGAGCTAGGATAGGGTATTTGTATGTTTTTGTTCCATGTATGCAATATCTTTGCGTGTTTAATATATTTGTGTGTTTGATACTTTCCATATACGTTCCGAAATGAGTATGTATACAAGATTTTTTTGAGTGCCAGTTTCTAGTGGAGGAAAATGATAGCGTATCGACGAATACATGCAGTATATTGCTCTAGGCTACACATGCTTTAGTGTAGATACAAGCAATGATATCAACTTCGTTGGGTTAGTTATGTTGGTTCTTCCAAGTCTAGGTTACACACTAATCAAATTAATGACATTGATCAAATATAGTTATGTAGATTCTTAACGATAGTGATGTTAGATATTTATTAGTTTTGTTAGTATTATTCCTCCTAACATAGTACAATTTTTTGTTGTTAATAATGTTATGGAAAGTGATACTAATCGATTTCCCAAGGGAAATCGTTTTGGTGGAAATGAGTCTTCTGGTGCTGGAAGTAACCAAATTCGTAATTTATTACCTATGAAAATCAACCATGTTCCTTCTTACAATAACCCTATAGATGGGGGTGATTATAGGTCTAAAGGTAAGGTTGCTGTTCACGTTAACCCTACTGTTGATGTTTATGAATCTTTGAATGGTGAGGCAAATCTAAAGATGTTGCTTGATGATGGTAATATAATTCCACATGGAGAGCTAGTTGAAATTTTTTAGAGTTACACTGAATTTGATGGGGATGATCTTGAAGGTGGAGAGGAGGAAACAAATCCCTTACAACCCCGAAAATTACAAGAGGAAAAGTTTCCTTTTTATTTTTCCGATTATAAAGAAACACAAACCACACATTAGGGTATGCTTGAACATTTACCATTATCTGAATTAGCTCAACAAAAACATAAAAGGGGCCATAATACACAACTATATGTCATATGTGAAGTTATACCAACTCTTCAAAATCAAAGAAGCGCTTATGATTAATTTAGGATTCAGAAATGTTGGTGAAGGGTTCCAATATGAAGTGAAATAATTTACAAAATAAAGGTTTGAAGCTATTTGCTTTATGGATAATTGTGACTGGCGGATATGGGAAACAAAACAAAATACTACCGATACATTTCAAGTGGTTAAACTATTGGAGAAACACACTTTTTCAAACACACCGCTACGTCCCCATCACCTAACAAGCCAACAAAAAGGTATCGGGTCACTTCTTGGAGGGCATATTAGCTGATAGTACAGGTAATATGTTGTGGGGGGAAACATATACAATGAACTATAGATGGTCGTCTTTCTATACATATTTCATACTAGCAAGAATGGAATGCTAAAATGTATGCTCTAAATCTATTGAGAAGGACCTCTGAAGAAAGCTTTCAAAGACTACCTTTATCTTATTACAACTTGGTGAAGAAGAATCCAGGGAAGGTTACACATATAAACACAAGTGACCACAACAAATTTGAATGCTTTTTTTCGCGGCTATTGGTTGCACGGTAATATTTTTTATATTTTGACTTCTTTATATTTAATGTCCATACATATGTGTTCTCTTTAATTAGATTACTAATTACTTTTTAGGTTCAAGCATTTTAAACATGTTTGCATCCTATTATTATCATTGACGGAGCACACCTTATAGGGAAATACTTGGGCACCATATTCCTAGCAGTAGGCACAAATGGTAATAACTAAATCCTTCATATTGCATTTGATGTTGGGAAAACTGAAATTAGAGAGCTATGGATATGGTTTTTATCAAGTCTCAAAGAATGTATTACGGACATGCCGTCTTTGGCTATCATATTAGATAAAGCCAATTCAATTAAAATGACCATTCAAGTCGTGTTCCCGAATGCATATCATGGACTCTACTGTCGCCATTTGTTGATGAATATGAAAGCAAATATCGGAAATAAAGAAAAAATAGAGATTTTGTTTTGGGAACAAAAGCTTACTGATAGTCTGATTTCAAAGAAATCTTGGGTAGGCTACGTCGTGCACTAACCAATGATTGTTGTACATGGCTAAACAGATTCGATAGTGAGAGATGGGAAAGGTCGTGTTTCCCTGTGGTTTGGTACGATATTATGACATCAAACAGTTCTGAGTCCACCAATGCAATATTAAGACACACACGACAACTACCAATAACAATGTTGATTGATTTCTTTCAAGCAACTATGCAACAATGGTGGTGTCAGCGACGTAATGCTGGAGGTAATTTTCTTTCAAAATGCTGCATCATGTCGAATGACGTGAATGTAAATAAAAAACATCCCCTGGATAAGCTTCGCGCCCAGGCGGGCATAGTTTTAGGGACACTCACGTCTTTTTTTACAAGTCAAACTTCTATCTAAGTGTTTATATTGTAATACTTCCATGATAATTGTAGTGTAATTTACTGTTCATGACAACATATACGTAAATGTTTTTATAGTTGAAAGCAAAAAAGATGTTATTAAGTATGCTGAGAAGGTCATCGATACGAGGATCAACAAATTCTAAGATTTTGGGTATACCAAATCGATCAATACATATATGAGGTGACCTAGCAAATGAAAAACGGTATAATAAACTTGGAAAGTCACTGTTGCATATGTAGGAAATGGTAATTGTCGGGTATACCTTGTAATCATGTTATGGCGGTATTCAAGGAATTGAGATATCAACACTATAGTTCATGGGTGTCATCATACTTCACAATGGAAACATATTGATCAACATATATTGAGGCCGTGTTTCATGTTCCAGTTCCAGCTGAATATGAAGAACCAGATGAAGTCATGGTTGTATTGCCACCATTGATGGACAAACGACAAACCGAATGACCTAAAAACCATAACCGTATCCCATCCTAAGGTGAAGGTCTGATTCTGAAAAAATGTAGTTGTTGCCAAATGATCGGTCATACAAGCAGAAATTGTGATGCTCTGTTTCTCGCAGAGTCAACAAAAACTGAATCTTCAAGTAGGTCCAAGTTAAGTGCCAAAAGTAACGTTAAGTCTAAGAGTAAACCTCAAGTTACTACTAGTCAAAAAATTATCCAACAGTATGATATTGTTGATCTAAAACCCCCATAGCGATGTTTGTACTAAATCATAATATTCTACAAAATATTGTTTGGAAGTATAAACTTGTTTTTGCTACATCTTCATTGGAAATTGTTTTAAAACATAGACAAAGATACCCATAACTCAAACATTAGCATAAGGAAATTGTTTAAAAACATAGAAAAAGAAAACCATAAATCAAACATTAGTTTAATCTGCAACATCTATCCACTAGACATTCTTAATCCACCACAAAGCAGCAAGCTCCTGCATAGTAGGCTGCAACAATTCGTTGGGGGAACGTTGCATAAAAACAATATATAAAGGTTAATCTTAAGTTATTTATGTCATAGTAACTTATAAATTATAAGGTGGACTAAACTGTTGGATTAGGTGTCTAATCCAATAACTAAATTGATATATACTTAAACTATTAGCAAAGTCCTTTTGAGTTGCCCTCAAACCTAGTAATAGAATATGATGACTTTTAGAGAGAGAGAGACTGATTTAATAATTTATTAGATGATTAATAATTAGAAATAAATGATTTATTAATATGTTATGAGAACAATATATTGATCAAAAATAGTATTATTTAATTAAGAATTAATCAAAAAATTAATTAGAATTAATTTTAGGATTAATTGGATTAATTAAAAGTGCAGGGATTAAGTTGTAATTGTTCAATAGTTGAACAAAAGGGTTTCAGAACCTTCCTCAAGAGGTGGACGGTTTGGAGGGTAATTCTAGGGTTTCTAGAATATTCATTGAGGATAATTAGGAGATTAGATAATAACCTAATTTGAAATAATTGTATTATATTTAAATTAGGGTTTCTAGGGTTTCCTAGTGCAACTATAAATAGGGTCTTAAAACCTCTAATTTTCGACCACTCCTTTTTCTATGAGCATAGTTGAAAATTTGCCTCCCTTCTCCTCTCTCTTCAAGTTTTCTTAGTTGCTAGGGTTTGGGTATGAACCATCAGAGACACAAGATTTCTGGTTCTTGCTTCCAAGAGCAATTAAAGAAGGAATTCATTGATTATCTACAAGAATAATAAAAAAGGTGTGTATTCCCTAACTTGTTTATGATTTTCGAAAATAGTTAGGGTTTATAGAGTTCTTGTTGTTTAATAGAATGTTACTTCAATAGTGTTATGACTTAAATCTAATAGGTTGCATGTACCCTTAAGAGTATAAGAATCATTCCGCTTTATTATATGTAAAAACCATCAGTGATAGCAAAGTGTTTGGTTGTCTAACAATTATTAGTGCATTGTTTAAACTTGAACAAAACCTGACTTGGAGAATTGGCAGAATCGACATTATGTTGTGGTACTACGTCGTGATACTTTTCTGCCACGACGTAAGGATCTTCGGATCTGCATCTTTTCCCTGTTTTGCCATGACGTGGTAATCCAATGCCGCACTGTGGTGAACCCTCTGATCAACAAATATTGTTTTGCTTAATTCAAATTGATTAGTATAATTACTTTAGATAATTTTCTAATTGTATAAAACTGAATATTTATCTTGGTAATGAGATATCCTATACCTTGAATTTATGAATTATCCTTATGATTTAATTACATTTAATTATTTGATTAACTAAAATATTAATATTAAAATCATATTTGGTTTAAAGATTAGTTAATTAATTGCTTAATTTGGATAATTAATATTTGAGCCTTGTATTTTAAAAATGTTTTAAAATACACCTTATACTTACATTATTAAAAGTTTAATATATTATATGTATAAGAATAGTCAGTCAAATCGCTAGTACAACTCATTCACGAAGTCATACTATAAGGGGAGTTTAAGGAAGCGGCCTATAAAATGACCGTCATTGGATATCCACTCTTACCCATTGCTCTCTTGTATGGTGGATGGTCGTTAGCCGAATGGATTTGATAGGACATAGTCTCGTTAACAAGTATAATGATATAAAGTAACTAAACTATTTTAAAAAAATCTCACTCTTAGTTACTTTAGGAAAAATATGAAAGTATGATAATCCATAAAATTTCACATTATACTTTATATGTAGTTAGTGGAGTCTGTGTGGTTAACCAACACACTAATATTGACTATAAAAAATAATAATGAGCATCTAGAAAATTATCATTATTAATGGAGTGTGTGTGGTTAACTTTTGGATTAGATGTCTAAGTTCATAACTATAATTGTTATATACTTGAATTGATAGTAGCACAGTCATTTTGGGTTGCCCTCATAACTAGCAACTAGACGGGATGACTTTTGGAGAGAGGTTGAATTTATTATTTGATTAATAAATTGAAATAAATGATTTATTAATGTATTATGGAAATAATATATTAATTAGAAATCATATTATTTAATCAATAATTAATCAGAAATTAATTGGAATTAATTGAATTAATTAAAAGTGCAAGGGCTGTTTGACAATTTATTGATAGTTGAGGAAAGAGGCTCTAGAACCTCCGTAGAAAGGGTTGGAAGAAAACTTCTAGGAAGGCCCTAGAATTTTCATCCAAGGGCTCTTGGATGGGGATTCTTGGGATGCTTGGTCCTTAAGCTAAGGGATTAAGGTTTCCTTCTAAAACCCTAGCTTTGGCTCTAAGCTACCTCACCTATATAAAGGTCCTTACCCCTTCACATTTTCGGCCATCTAAAAAAACCATCAAGAAATAGCCAAAAATTCTCAAGCCTCCTCTCCTCTCTCCTCTCTCATTCTCTTTCTTGTTTGGGTGTGAACTATTAAAGACGTGACACTTGTAACGCTTGCTCTCAAGGTTTTAAGAAGACTAGGATTTCATTGTTATTGTTATATAACAATCAATGTATGTTTTCTTAACCTAATTTTATAGATTTTGAAAATATACTAGTGCAATTAGGGTTTTCCATTTGATGTTCAAAAGTTGTATGTTCAATTAGAGAAAACATAGATCCGAGAATTAGGGTTGCATGCACACATAGAAAATTGTTTGTTACGCTCAAAATCCATCATTAACCAACATAGTAATTGGAGATGATAAATGACACCGAGAGTACCAAGCATATTTGTATGGTTATTCACATCTTGCTTGTGATCTTCGGCATCTCAGTCACAAATAGAAGAACATAATCTGAGATTAAACATGTCAGTGATAAGATTCAATGAATCTCAAAAGATACATGTCACAACTGGCAAAATTAGGCTAAGATGTGAATTCATGTTGTTGGGTCTGAAAGGTGTTGCGTCTTGGGCTCGCTCTTTAGTCCATTTTGTCTCCGGATTGGGCCTGTCCATCCGTGAGTTATTTCTAGGGTTTAGTATTTATAGATGCTTGCATGCATCTTTGTACGTAAGATTTAGAAGTCAATTATTTTGAAAGATATTATCTTTATCATTTGTAGCCCTAATAGCCTCTACAGCGGAAGTTCTTTATCAAGCTCTGCTGAGGCTTGAATCTATTGAATCATTCGACATATTTTGATTCATTCTTGTGTTTGATATTACTGTTTATCATTTTTGTGATTAACCTGTTCAAAGATCTAAACGATCAAAGAGTTTCTTAACTCATCAATTGGTATCAGAGCAGGAGACTGTGTAATTGATACACATCTCTTCTGTGAAAGAAGTGATTAAGGTTTATTCCGCATTTACTGATATTTATTGAGCCGTCACTCCATAATTGACGTATCTCATTATTTATTCATCTTGCCCTAATATTACGTATTACAAAGTATGATCTTATAACATGTTATACGATCAAGCATGGACGATTCTCAATCTAATCCCATTAACATCTCAAACAGTATAGGATCTACAACCAAGATTCCAATTCTCTACACTCAAGATTATGAGGTTTGGACGCACCACTTTGAAGACTACGTCATTGGATCTGAAGATAATGGGTATCTGATATGGGAAGCTATTATAACTGGCCCATTTGCTCATTCAGGAACATCCAAAATCATTAAAACTCAAAAGGAGTATCATGATTTGTTGAAAGATGTGAAACATGTGGCTCAGGACGAAAAGGAGAAGTTTCAGTGCAACATTAAGGCATTGAGACTAATTCGATTCGCTCTTCAATCTGACACGTTTAGATTGGTGAGTTCTTGCAGTACAGCAAAGGAAATCTGGGATCGGTTGCGAGAGCTGTATTCCACAGATGAAGATTAGGAGCACTCAATTCAAACTTTACTTCTATCTGAGTTTGGAGAGTTTAAGCAGAATCCTGATGAGTCTGTTACGCAAACATTTGATCGCTTCAATCATCTTCTCAGCAAGATGATCAAACATGATATTGAAAGGAAGCTCATCGAACAAAAGGTTACTTTTCTGAATGGTCTAAGATCTGAATGGAGAGCTGTGGTGTCTACGGTTAAAGCACACGAGCAGTTCAAATCCTACTTGCTGGCGAAATTAGTGGGGATTCTGAAATCCCAGGAAAAGATAGTAATGCAAGAGAAAAGCGTGGCTTCAAATCTGGGGTCTCTGGCGCTTCTGTCCAAGGGTAAGAGTGTAGAAGAAGACGAAGACGATCTAAATCTTGGAGATCACGATCTAACAGCCGAAAACTATGCTATGATGGTGTCAAATCCTAGAAGGTTCATCAAGAAAAAGTTCCCTTCCAACAAAAATCGTAACTGTCAGGGAAGCTACTGTTCTGAAAAGGTGAAAGACGAACCGAAGGTTGAGGAATCGAAAAAGGAAGCGAAGGGTGAAGCTGACTCTGGTGTCAGTTGCTTGTACTGTGGTGAGAAGAATCACTACGCAAAAGATTGCGTGCTGAAGAAGATGGCAGAGAAAGGTGAAGTGAAAGATGAAGAAACAAGTCTTATGAAAAGACTGGAAGAGATAAAAAGGAACAAAGCTGCTACTAATCCCTCTATGAATGCTCTTATAGTGTGCAGGGTTCGGTAGATGATGATGAGTTCGGTGGCGTGCAGGTGTGGTCGACTGACTCAGAAGACGATGAAGTGAGAAAGCCTTCACATGGAAAGGATTATGTTGCAAAAGGTGGTGAAACTGATGGAAGATGTCTTATAGTGACCGATGTATCTCAGATGAAGGGATACAACACTGATGGTGGAAATGAAGAGGCCAAGGAGCGAGAGGACTTATGCTTTACAGCAAAACCTCTCAGTGTGCAGATCAGTGAACTTGATGAACTGATCAAGAAGGTACAATCTATTTTTGTTTCGTTTAAAATTCCACAAAAATCATATGAAAAGGAATTAAATAACTTGAATTCAAGAATTTCAAATCTAGATAGTTGTTTAACGCAAACACGGGTCACAAATTCTAATCTAACTGACCAAATAAGCAGGGTGTCATCCAAGAGTGAGGAGCGAAGGATGTGGATAGAGCAGAAAGAGTTGGAGCTGATTAAGTCTAGGCATGAAAACATTTATTTACAAAGAGACAATCTCAAATTGTTAAAACAAAGGAATGTTTTTTGTTTGATTGCCAAAAGGCTTTATGCTAACATTACTCAACTGCATCTAAATTGTGAAATAGGACAGAAGATACATCGCATGATTCTACCCTTCCTTGAGTTTAAGGAGGATGAAATTGATGCCGAAGCATACAACTGTGAAAGTGTTGTATCTTCCAATGATGTTAATCCTACTTACATGTATGGTTTGGACAAAATAGAATCTTTTATAAAGTCCAAAGACCATAAGGACATGCTTAAAAATCTCTTGGATGAAAATGATAAGTTGAAACTCAGGACCGAAACCATACAAAAATTCGACTCATTGAGTACCAATTTGAGTTCGGAAAAAAAATTGATGTTGAAAATGCATCTAAACTTAACGAGGACGATGATATGAGTGAAATTTCTGTAGATGACGTAGTTGATTGTTCCGAGTTCGTCAGAAGCGAACCCGAAAACCAAAAAAACTTGATTTCTGAAAATTCTGTGGAATTCGCTCGTTTGTACAAAACTAAGTCCCCTGTCCTTACAAAAAAGGCCGTCATGTTTTAGAAGGTAAGAACAACTCCCAATCAGCTATATAAGGTCACAGGAGTAACCGAACATCAGACAACCGAACTCACTGCCATAGTGGACGAAGATAATGCAGATGGCTGTGATGAGTTTTTCTGGTCAGCACCGATAGACAACGCAGACGAAACAGTTGGTCTGTCAGAGCGAACATCCTGGAAGGCCAAAGGTAGATATGTGCCCGAACCTCTGAATAAGCCTACTAACTTTGACGTACCAAGTACCGGTGGCACAAAAGAGATTCCAGTGGAAGAAGTTACCTCCATAAGCGAAACCTCATCCATGAAGAGCGAACCGGTTGCTAAGAACCTGAAACAAAAGGCAAATATTCATAAACAACCGAAATAGGTGAAAAATCAAAAGCAGTAGAGAAACTTGAGATACAAGAAAAATCTCTCAGAGCGAAAGCAGTTTTGGCGCTCCCAAAATCCTCACTACACTTACCATGACATAGATTCTAAGTCAAAGGAGAAGAAAACAAAAGTCAGGAGAACCAGAGAAAGACTTTCGGTCCACGTGAAGAACAGAACCGAAAGGATAGGTTCGGTCCCGAAAGCAACAGTAACCGAAAAGCTAGTTTCGGTCTGCCAAATAACAACAAGCAAATACCTGATTTCAGTCCATCAAGCTTTTACAATAAAAAACCCAGTTTCGGACCCAACCAACAACACCCAAAAATCCAACTTCGGTTCATCATCAAACAACTACCAAAGGTCCAGGTTCGGTCCACCAAATGACCGCAAACGAAAGGATCATTCCAAACCTCAAGTCAGGAAAGATTCTCATTCTAATTTCTTTTCCTCTAATTCTTCTTGTTCTCAATCTTCTTCTAAGCCCAATTCTGTTCCTACACAAAATTCAAGACCGTCAAGGGATTTGAAAGGAAAAAGGAAGATTTCCTCAGCTAAGGAAGACCGAAAGCAAGCTAAAGTCCAAACACCAGAATCTGAATCCAAAACGCCTGCAACTAATTCTAATAAAATCAAAGTATTTACTATTAAAAGAAAAGATGAAACAACCTTAATAAAACGAACATATCTCGTTGATGTTTCTCTTACCATTCCTATTTCTGTTAAAGGCTCACGTGGACCCAAGAAACTTTGGGTTCCTAAATCTGCTTAATTTTTGCTGGTTATCAGTGACGAGCAGTTTGACGAAGAATGGTACATTGACAGTGGCTGCTCACGTCACATGACAGGAAGGAAGGAAGAGCTAAGAGAGTTTCGATCACTTCAAAATGGTGGCAATGTCAAGTTCGGTAACAACTCCTATGGAACAATAAAGGGTTATGGGATGATAACCAATGGATACTTCACAATAAGGAAGGTGGCGTATGTAGAAGGATTGCAGCATAATCTCATCAGTGTATCTCAACTGGTGGGAGGTACCGGTCTTAAAGTTTCATTCGACGACGAAGGTTCAAAAATTATACATAAGAAATCCAACAAGGTCATTCTCAAATCAGATCGAAAAGGCGAAATGTTTCCTCTGAATCTCAGACCAATCAAAGGGAATCCAGCCATATGTCTTTTGTCCAAAGCTCATTCAGACGAAAGTTGGTTGTGCACCGAAGGCTTTCACATCTCAACTTCAAAGACATCAATAAGCTTGTCACCGGCGGTCATGTTCGGGGTCTTCCATTGCTCAAGTTTGATCGTGAACACTTGTGCGCTTCATGCGAAATAGGGAAACAGAGTCGTCAAAGTCACCCATCATTTATAAACACAAAAGTTGTTGAACCACTTGAGTTGCTTCACATCGACTTATGTGGTCCATCCTCAATCGAGAGCATTGGCGGTAAAAACTATATTCTTGTTATTGTTGATGACTTCTCACGTTTTACTTGGGTATTCTTTCTAAAGCACAAATCTGAAGCAACTCCCAAACTGAAAATCTTTATCAAGCAGGTCGAAGTGCAACTGAGGAAAGTCGTTCGAAACATTAGGAGTGACAATGGACTGGAATTCAAAAACAAAGAATTCGAAGACTTGTTGGCAGAAAAAGGGACCAGTCACAAAGAACTCGAAAGGCGAAACTGATCCCTGTGTGAGGTGGCCCGAACCGTGCTAAGTTTATCTTCTCTTCCCTTTTATTTCTAGACTGATGCTATTGCTGCAGCATGTTTTACGCATAATAGGTCTTATCTCAACAAGCGTTTCTCTCTCACTCCTTATGAGATCATCAACAACAGGAAGCCGAATGTCAAATTCTTCCATGTGTTCGGTTCAAGTTGCTTCATCTTCAACTCCAAAGAACATCGCAACAAGTTTGATGTTAAAGCTGACGAAGGAATCTTTCTGGGATATTCTCTTACTTCAAAGGCATACAGGGTTCTAAATAAACGTTCTATAAGAATTGAAGAAACATATTATGTGACGTTCGATGACAATTACGTCAAGAAACTAAAGACTACCGAAGAAACAATTGGAGAAATTTTCTCTCAAACAGGTCAAGTCACAGCCTCGATTGCCAATTTATTTGATCAATTCATAGACTTATTTGATGAACATGAGAAAGCCACTCTCTCGGAAGCCAAGGCAGCAGACAACAAAATCGATCATCTGAAGCAGATTGTCAAAGATGCAGCCAAACAAATGGGAGAAGAAGAACCTCATCACGACACTTCGGTTGAGGGGGAGAATCAATTCTCTTCAAAACAACAAGACTCACAAATTCAGGGGGAGAATCCAATCCCTGTAGCACCCGAAAGCCCGGCTACACCCGAAAGTACGGTAGCACCCGAAAGCCTAGCTACACCCGAAAGTCCTGTAGCTCCCGAAAGCCCAACTATACCCGAATGTTCAGTAGCACCCGAAGGTCTAAATAATTCATCATCTGTCGAGGGGGAGAATTCCGATATGTTCTATGATGATGATAGTCAATCAGAGTTGGAAGAAATGGTCAATGCTGAATTGGATCCATCCTATGATCCAAACTATCCTCCACTCACCAAATGGACCAGAGATCATCCTGTATCTCAGATAGTGGGTGATATATCTGAAAAGGTCCTAACTCGATCTCAAGTGAAGGCAAAGCAAACTTCCCTATTCTCCAAAATAGAGTTCCACATGTTTAATTCTTTCATGTCCAAAATTGAGCCGAAGACTATCAATATTGCACTTGATCATTCTGATTGGGTACAAGAAATGCAGGATGAACTCAATGAGTTCGAAAGAAATAAGGTTTGGCGTCTCATCCCAACACCGAAAGATGCCTCAGTCATTGGTCTCAAATGGGTATTCAGAAACAAAATGGATAAGGAGGGTAACGTGATTCGAAATAAAGCTCATCTTGTGGTAAAAGGATATTGTTAGGAAGAAGGAATTGATTACGAAGAAACATTTGCTCCGGTAGCTAGGCTGGAATCTATTCGAATATTTCTTGCCTATGCTGCACACAAGAACTTCGAGGTCTACCAAATGGATGTGAAGTGCGCTTTTCTAAATGGGGAACTTGAAGAAACGGTTTACGTGGAGCAACCTCCTGGTGTCGTGAATGAACAGCATCCAAATCATTGCTACATCCTAGACAAGGCAATTTATGGTCTGAAACAAGCACCTAGGGCATGGTATGAAACACTAACTAAGTTTTTAAAGATGTCTAAATTCAAACAAGGTTCGGTTGACCCAACCTTCTTTTGTAAAAAGGAAGGTAACCACCTTATGATTATTCAGATCTATGTCGATGATATCATCTTTGGCTCAACGAATCCTAGCTTAACAGCTGAATTCAGAAAGTTGATGGAGACAAAATTTGAAATGAGCTCAAAGGGTCCGATTAACTTTTTCCTTGGTTTAAACATTAGACAGGGACCCGAAGGGATCTTTATCAACCAGGAAGCATATACCAAGACTCTTCTTGCTAAATTCGGCATGATGGGAGATTCAAAGGTCAAAGTCCCTATGGCATTCGGCACCAAGCTCACACCATCCTTGGAAAAACCGGCAGTCGACATAACGCTATACCGCCAAATGATTGGTTCCCTGATGTACCTCACAGCCAGCAGGCCTGATATAATGTTTTCTGTGTGCTATTGTGCTAGGTTTCAAGCGAATCCTCGTGAACCACACATGCTTGCAGTGAAAAACATACTCCGTTATCTGAAGCGAACCACCTCTCTCGGTCTCTGGTATCCCTCAAACTCAGGTTTCTTTGTTCAAGCCTACTCAGATGTAGACCTTGGAGGATGTGGTTTAGATAGGAAAAGCACTACAGGAGGCTATCAATTCCTCGATGGGAAGCTGGTGAGTTGGCAATCTAAGAAACAAACATGTGTTTCTCTGTCTACAGCCGAAGCAGAATACATTGCAGCCGCTTCTTGCACATCTCAAGTAATTTGGATCCAAAGTCAACTCCGGGATTATGGACTCAATATGAAAAAGACCCCTCTATATTGTGACTCAGAAAGTGCAATTAGGATCTGTCATAATCCTGTGCAACACTCCAAAACCAAACACATTGCATTGAGGTATCACTTCATTAAAGATCACGTCGAAGACGGAAACGTAGAGATTCACTTTGTTCGAACTACTGATCAACTGGCTGACATCTTCACCAAAGCCCTTTCTGAAGCAAGTTTTAATAAAATTCTACAAGGACTAGGTATGATGGAATCGGAGTCAGTACCAAAAACTCATTCTCAAAACTAAAAGTTGGAAGCGAAATGAACCGAACGTTCCGTCTATTTCGGGTTCGGTTCACATGAATACCGAAATGAACCGAGTGCTTGGGTTCGCTCCTATTGCACTTGTCTTCGCTTATCACTAAAAGGTAGTTTCTTTGGTTGTAAACTTTTTTGTACACTTATTTCCTAATTATTTTTCTTTTTCAAACAATTTTTTTTGAAACCGAAATGAACCGAGCGTTCGGTCTATTTCGGGTTCGGTTCCAAATTTTTTTTTGTTTGCTTTATTTTTGTTTTTCTCTTTGAATAAAAAATTTCATAAAATCCAAAAAAAAAAAAAAAATTTACTTATGTTCGTTTTTACCATTTGTGAATGATCGATGGGGCAGGTATTGTTCTCACACTTTTTAATAGTTAAGTGTCCCTAGAAGCATGCTACTACATGTTGCCCAAAGCCTCAACTGATTTTGAATAAAGCCTTACTGACCTGGTATATACAAACCTTGTCTTCCCAATTAGGCTATATCATTTATTCTAATCATGAGCTACCTTACTCTCTTCTCATATGAGATAAGAGTTTTCTGCTTAGTCATTAATTTTATAGCAGAGGTACTTTGGTTTCTTTACACCATCTCAAATATTTTTCTCCATCCTATTCGCTTCATACATGTAACCCTTGAGACTCTCAGAAATTACCACTGAGGTTTATGGTTACACAATTTTTGTGTTTATGATCTTAGCTTCGTGCCACTACGTGCTAAGTGAAACCCACAATTCAATACCTACTATGAATTGACGGTGAACAATTAAATTTGCTCTAGTTTTCACTCATGAATTAACGAATTCACCCAAGTGGTTGTACCAAGAAATCTCTAATTTTCTTTTTGTGTGATTCTTATGAAATTGTTAAATACCATAACATTTCTTCCCTTAGAATCCATTTTTTTTTTAGATTTCACCCTAATATATTTTCAACATGTTACTTAAATATTCTCCACACCTACTTTTTTAACAGACCACATTGGTCTCACAAGTTCTTCAGTCGATTTCTGTCTTATATCAAGATCAGGAATTCTGAACTGAAGCGCAAGCCTCCCAAATTAGTCTTATTAAAAGATGCCTTTCAAAACTTCTTAATTAGTGTCTGATCGTAATTCAACGGGAAACCACACAAACACTTTAAGGTCTCTCTTGACTTTGAAGGAAGAGATTCGTGCTTGGGATCCACTGTTTCGTGTCTTTATTGACATCACATTTTCCCACATAAGTGTTGCTTTATTTCTTTTTCTTTGACACTCTATGCATGGAAATCTTTTTGATTTTCCATAAATCTGGTTTCGTTAATTATAAGCTATATTTTTTTAGCTATGGGATTTACTGTGGTACACGAGATGTGGTTCTTAATGTTGCACGTGCTTTTCTTTATCTATGAAGACAACTCATTCTAAAAGGATAAGCTGATGACTCAGCTGAAAGTCTAATCGCTTTAATATTTCAAACGACGCTTGATGGGAAGGCGTGTGAAGCGGAATCATTTTTGGTATTTCAAAAGGCGCTTGATGGGAAGGCGTGTGAAACAGAACCGTCTTTCTCTCTCCTGCGTAATCATCGGGGTTCTAAACTGTCACGCGTCACTCACCTAAGGAAACGCTTCATTTTTCTTTAAGAAGATTTGGGAATAGATTCTTCTCTCTCCTCTACCCACGGTATAAAGGGTAAATCCTACAGTCTTTTACCTCTTTACTGCACCAAATATTCAGAGAGCAAGAAACAATCAATTTCTCCTACTGTTCATCATCTTCCCAAAAACTTCTCTTCAATGGCGGACTCCTCTTCAGTTCATGCTACCTCCCACATTTTGCCCATCCGCCCTTAACAAAGCCTGATCATTGATCTCACTCCTCAAGTCTACGATGCTTTTATGTTCCCAATCGTGGAGTGCCTCAAGTACTCTCCACTGGTTCCAGCACTAACCAAGGTCGAACTCGTTCCAATGGAGTGTTTGTCACAAATCTTCTCAACAGCCCACTATGACAAGTCTTTCGATCGAATCTTCTTCGACATTCTTGATAACAAGTCCTCCATCTCCAAAAAACGATTTTGTTCGCTTTTAGGGTTTGAACCTGATGAGTCTAGGGTTAACCCTGAATCTATTCCCGTGGGTCAGTT
This sequence comes from Lactuca serriola, assembly GCF_051521515.1. NCBI lineage: Eukaryota > Viridiplantae > Streptophyta > Magnoliopsida > Asterales > Asteraceae > Lactuca > Lactuca serriola. Next base: position 4,363,204 of record NC_136408.1, read on the forward strand.
GTTCTCCATGTTTTACAACATGGGTTACACTGAGATTCTGACCACCGTTACAAAGTTCAAGAAATCATGCTTACCTCCTCAGTGGAATGGCTTCTTTACTGTGTTGTTCAAAGGGCTATCGGAATGGAGTGCAGGTTCAGATGGGGCGAGTCGATTGTTTATGACCATTCTCTATGGGTTGTACCACGACATCAATCTCGATTATGGATCGGTTCTATGGCAGCAGCTGATTCAGAGCCTTGCGTCCACTTCTCGCCATTCTAAAATCTCCTATGCTAGATTTTGGACGCTGGTCACAAAGTGGGCGATGGACAAGTATCATGTCCCTGTTGTTGCTGATTCTCCACTCTCCTTGATAGGCACTTTCCACACTACGAAGATCATAGTGTCTGATTCCTCCAAATTTCAGTTCGTTGGCTCAATCCCTAAGTCAATGTATGGGTGTGTTCCAAACGATAGTCGCATCATCAGAACTTACAAGGAGTTTCGTCGCTCAGGTCCCAGAGAGCTCATTCCTGAAATGATCCAATCCATTCATGACGCTGATAGGCCTACTCCCAAGGGAAAGAAACAAGACAAGGGAAAGGACAAGAAAGTTGTCAAAGGAGCGAATGGTCCTTCTCCAAAGAAGCGCAAACCTTCCAAGGCAGCTCAATGCCCTCCACCAAAGAAGAGGAAGACTCAACCCAGGCGTAAACTTATTCTTGCCTCCTCCACAGTGAATCTGAGGAAGAGAGTTCAGACTCAGAAGAGTCCCTTCGAGGTAATACTTCTCCACGTTCACCTTCCCCTGAGGTACCTATTTCCTCTAAACCTGTCTCTCCTCCCCCAATCTCCATCTCTATTTCCATTCCCCCCCATAACCTCCGCTACTCAAATACCACCCACATCTATCCCTGTCCCACCTCCTATTTTCACAGAAGCTACCACAACAACCACCGCTGGGGTTCGAACCAATGTATCTGATACGGGGGCTCCTACTTCAGCACCCGAACCTACCCCCACTACCGAACATACATCCACACCCGAACCCACTGCCAGAACCGAACCTCCAGCGTCGCCTTCATCTCCTGATCAAACAGCAGAAGATGAGGAACCTTTTTTTAGAGGAGAGGACATGACGTTTGACTCGTTCTACTACAGTCCGTATCAAGTGCAAAGTGATTATGACGATGATGCTCCAGTCACCAAGAAGCATCTCAAGGAACTACATGAGAGAATCGATAGTCTCATTGCTTCCTCCTCCTCTTCCTCTCGGTCCACTATCTCAGAGGCTGCTCTTTAGGGGCTTGTTGATACATTCACCAAGGATCAGGAAGCCTCCATCATCTCTGCCACTGTTGCTATTGACGCCTCTGCCAAGGCGTGTGCTGCTGCGACCGAAAAAGTCGAAAAACTATTTGTTGATGCTAATTCTCTTTTGCAGTATTTATAGGGATCCACAGACTCCAATGCAGAGAAGCTTGATTCTCTTGTCCACAAGCTGGCCACTTCAGTTGCCTCTAAACTGCAGTCCTTTGCCAGTCTTCGTCAGTCTCTCAATGATGACAACAAATTATTCCAGGCGACTATTGAGGAGCGTTTGACAAAGCTGCAAGAAGATCTCGCTTCAGAGAACTCAGTGATGGATGCTCTTGCTCGCAAGACTACTGCTCTTAAGGTCAAGAGTCTTCATCTTTTTCAATCAGAAAAGGAAGTTGCCTCTCTCCGATCTGAGCGTGAGGTTATTTCATCATGTGTTTCGGATGTCCACGCTTCCCTCTCCAACATCATCGAAGCACATGATCCTATCCTGAACTACTCTGTGAGGCGCACTCTAGCAGAGAAGCTTGCTCCTACCCTTGCCCTACTAAGCAAACTTGAAGGGCTTCTTGAGTTCGTGGCCCATCCGAAACAAGGGGGAGAAGATGTGTCTCAACCGCCTCCCACTTCCATAGAAACTAAAGCAACCGAACCTCCTCCAGCAGGTCAAGCCTCAGGTTCGGGTGTCAAAGACAAAGGAAAGAAGATTGCTGAAGACAGTGATGATGATGATAAAGAGACCATCGCTGATCTCTTGAAGAAACAAGGCCGGGAAAAAGATGCTGACATGAGCGCTCGCGTTGCCAGAGAGTTCGAGGTGAACGAACGAAAAATGAAGGAGGCTCATGATCTTCTTGAGAGTAGAAAAACTCTTTTTCCTCCGTGGACTCTCGAGAAGCTTTTAAAAGAAGCAATTGAAACTCCCAACATCTTGTGGCTCGAACCAGTGATTTCTTTGGATCGGATCAATTCCGTCGATTCTCAATTCAATATGCCACTGACCCGAAAGGCCTTCATCTTCCATGCTTTTGATAATATTGCTGATGTTCCTCATCCTCACCCAAAGGTTGATAGGGAACTTGTTGAATTCTATTTGAGGTCTGCTCAACCTCAGTATCAGACATGGAGTGCTCATAAGATCATCAACGTTCGGGTCCTCAAACTATTTCGTGAGGGCAACTTCACGAACGTTCGGTTCAAAGTGCTGAGGGGTTCTGCTAAAACTGAACATGCTATATCACTTGCTGATCTTCCCAACCTGAATCCACATGATTGGATTATTTTGCATAACATCCTCGTCACCAATGAAGCTGAGTATGGGCTAATCATCGATCACTTCAAAAGAATGCTTGTATGCTACATTATGGAGGTTGCCAAGATGGATCAGGAGATTGCAAGTATCTTCAAGAAGAAGCCTACTATCTCTCCTGTTGGCTCTGCTAGTGATTTGAACATGATGCAGATCGGAAGAATTGACCCGAAGCGGAATTCTATCATGTTCACAAGGAACGAAGGCCAAAAATGCATGTTCGCCTTGTCAGATAAGCACCTTTACACCACTACATGCTTGGAACATGTTCTGGGAATCATTCATCAATGCAAGCAGAATTCAGCAGATGACAAGAAGTATTTTGATGACGTGATCCAGTGGTACATTCGCTTTAGACAGACCATCCTTTCCCTCATTCCACGTCTATTTGATACCACAAACAAAGTTCCTGCAGCTGGTCCCAGCAAGCCGAAGTAGAAGTCTCGCTCCAATTGACGGAAAGGGGGAGATTGTTGGGTCTGAAAGGTGTTGCGTCTCGGGCTCGCTCTTTAGTCCATTTTGTCTCCGGATTGGGCCTGTCCATCCGTGAGTTATTTCTAGGGTTTAGTATTTATAGATGCTTGCATGCATCTTTGTACGTAAGATTTAGAAGTCGATTATTTTGAAAGATATTATCTTTATCATTTGTAACCCTAATAGCCTCTACGGCGGAAGTTCTTTATCGAGCTCTGCTGAGGCTTGAATCTATTGAATCATTCGACATATTTTGATTCATTCTTGTGTTTGATATTACTGTTTATCGTTTTTGTGATTAACCTGTTCAAAGATCTAAACGATCAAAGAGTTTCTTAACTCATCACATGTACAATGAAATCTTCTTGATTTCACAATTTGCTCAAAAGTCGGTTAGTATTCTAGTCAGAAAAATATTCACAGTACATTTATTTATATATAATAGTGTACGCCTAAAGTCCTGTAAGAGTTATAACTAGAGTCTCTTGGATGGGGAACGGGAATTTGTGTATAGATCTATACGGGGTTGACACCCCGCACCTTCGTTGTTCGCTACAGTTAGACCGGCCAGTCTAGGGTGACAAATGTCTTGAACAAAACCAACGCCCGAAGAACGTCATAACAGACACTCCGTCATATTAGTATTGTTATAATGACTCACTAGAATACGTCAGAAAGGTATTTATACAGATTTCACCTTCGGTTGAAAATCAACTATTTTTGACTATCTCAATGAGACTTTTCCACACAAGTGTTATGTTTTTACCAAAGCTACTATTTTACACATCAAAAAATGTAGGATTTTCTGGGGAAACGATTTGTACGATTTCAAAAATGATGAATTAAGACACACATGCAACTATACTCGATTTGAAACAAGAATTACAACTATTTGATAAGAAAATATTGGATTTTCTGGATTTCTAAACTATCAACAAAGTTTTTATATGAAAATGCTTATGAACTCACCAACATATTTTATGTTGACGCTTTTCAAACGACTTGTATTCTCATGAAATCAATAAGCAGGTTATGGATCGTGGACTCAAGATTGTTTTTGCTGTATTTTGGAAATTTGTTTACCGATGTTTCTTTTGTGTACACTTGAAAACATAAACATGATGTAAAACGACGTAAGCTTGTTATATTGATGTATGATGTTTGGATTTTTCTATGTTTCATATATATACAATTGTTATGATACTGCTCAATAATGTCACACGCCTCCGGACGTTTCCGACGTTCTGGTTCGGGGGTGTGACAGATTGGTATCAGAGCATTGTTTATAGTGAACTAGTATATCTAGCCATACATGATATACAACTATAAATATAATTGGACTAAAACACTCTGACTAAAAGAATAGATACTTGCTAGGATCGTATCATAACAAGAAGTAAAACAAAATAACTCAGGGGTTGAACACTACAGTCAAACCTGGACAGTTATGTAATCATATCTGGAATAAATATAGCATGATCAACTATATTTATCTGAGATATGACCAACATGTGTTCAGGAGTGGTAGTGGTGTTGCAACAAGTCTAGCGTTTCCCAACTTGGCATCCAAAAGTTTTGAGAACTAACCCAAAAATAAGTAAAATACTGTAGGAGTATTTTGACATTTTGTTTATTTTCTCGTACTCACTCATTCTTGCACATACGACATGGAAGGATTTCACCACCCTGGAGACCCCTACTTTCCCAATCATGGGAATGGAGGTTGGATTGAAGAAGACCCAGAAGAAGACCCCGAGGAACCCATGGAGGATCCCGAGGAACCGATAGAGTTCGAAGAAGAGGACATTGATGAAGATGACGAGGAAGAGGACGCAGAGTCTGAGGTTATCTACCCTCCCTACATGGAAAGGGTACCACCACATAGGATGGGTTACAATGGCCCTACACCTCCTTGGGCTGACAATATCGAGAGATGAGCCGACGCCAGGGGCAACAACCACTGTTTGGGATGAACCAAGGTTACTACGATCTTCGACATGGAGGACCAGCATATCGAACACTTCTTATTGTGGTCAGACGTATTAGGGACATCGGTGCCCAAACTCAAGTGACCGCCGACCGAGTAATGCAGATGCGGGCGGCTATGCAGATCACGGATACTCGCACGCGAGAGCTAGAGCGAGACTTATATCCGATGGAATGACTCGTGGAAGATCTTGCCACTACGCGAGCAGAGGTCAGAGAATACCAGGAGCGACACACCGCTTTGGAGGAGTGCATGCAAATCACCGAACATAGGTTAGATGAGCTCCATGGCGCGTCTACCTCATCGTCTGCACCACCAGAACCGACTCGTCGCGACTAGTATCTGTACACTAGCTATCGTATCGACTTTCTTCTATGCACTACCCTATGTATTTTCGTGTTAGTTTTATTTCGCTGTGTGTATTGTATGCCATTATAAGGCAAAAAAAAATCATGTACTCAAGAAATTATTATCAATGAAAAGCGGATATGTATTTTCTTATGTTGTGTTACCCATTGTGTGCTTTGTTGCTACTATTACATGTTGAATTTATACACACACTTGTGCATATGCACCCAAATCAATGATACTATTCTATAATCAAGAAATCGTGAGGCCAAATGCATTGGATACTCATTGTCCTTCTGATCCATGACAGAAAGATGCCGAGGAGACCAATCAGAAAGAACAACAACATAACGCCACCACCGCCGCCCCAGCCGGAAATGAACTCTGCAACTTTTCAAGCGGCAGTCTCAGCTGCAGTAACAACAACGTTAGCCCACATTCAAAACGAAAATAATGGTGGTAATGGTCAAGGGACGGCAAACTCCCACCAAGGGATAAATGAAGGACCTGCGAGGACTTGCACCTACAATGAATTTTCCAATGCAACACCCCACAATTTCAACGGGATCGGGGGAGTCATAGCCTTTAAGCGATGGATCGAGAAGATCGAATCAGTGTTCGAGATATGCGAATGTCCGGAAGGGAGTAAGGTTAAATTCGCTGCCTGCACCTTTATCGATCAAGCATTGTTATGGTGAAACGGTCATATCGAGGCCATGACACTTCCCGTTGCAAACGCCATGTCCTGTGAAGAACTCAAAGAAATGTTAATCGCAGAGTAATGTCCCCGAGGAGAGGTTCAAAAACTCAAGCCAGAATTTTGGAACCTTACGGTGCAGAATTCAGACATTGACGCGTACATTTTAAGGTTTAACGAGCTATCCCTCCTGTATCCTGGTATGATAACATCTGAAGGAAAGAAGGTCGAGCGATTCATCTGGGAGTTGACGCCCCCCATTCAGGGTAATGTAATTGCCTAAAAACCCGAGACCTATGACAGTGCAAAGTGTCTGGCCAAGAAACTTTATGATCACAGTGATAAGAAGAGTACCAAAACAACCGAGGTAGAGAACAAATAGGAAGGAGGAAGCAAGAAGAATGGGGGAAACAAGTGAAGAGGACGACAGAACACAGGGCCATCCAAGAAACCGCAGATAGTAGTAGTCCATTCCGCTACTGCTCCAGCAGCACTAGCCCCAATCGCCCCTGCCTCAACCACAACCGTGCCAGTAAAGACATGCGAATGATCCAATCCCAAGTGTGACAAGTGTAACTATCACCACTATGGGGCATGCAATGATTTCCAATGCACCAACTTCAATTGAAAGGGACACACCATCCGGTATTGCAAGATGCCCCCGCAACAAAACAAACAATCCAACGACAACAACGCCGAAGCCAGCCACACATGTTATGGATGTGGGGAAACCGACCATTTTAAATGCAACTGCCCCAAGAACAACAATCAAAATGCAGGAAGGGTCTTAACCATGGGGCAAGGAGAAGCGGTGCAAGATCCAACAGTGGTGACTGGTACGTTTCCCATCAACAACTCTTATGTGTGCATTTTATTTGATAGTGGTGCTGAACGTAGGTTCGTAAGCCATAAATTCAAACACTTACTCAATCAAAATCCTCACAAATTGATGAAAATTATACAGTCGAGATGGCCAACGGTAAAACCGAATCAACCAACGACATCTATGTAGGGTGCACACTAATGTTAAATAATCACTCCTTCCCAATCAGTTTGATGCCTGTTAATATTAGGAGCTTTGATGTGATTGTTGGCATGGATTGGTTAAGCCCCTACCGTGCTGAAATTATGTGTCACGAGAAGGTCGTTCTCCTTCACCTACTCAACAACGAAACCCTAATAGTTTATGGCGATAAACTTGGTTCAAACCTCCGACTCATTTCTTGCATCCAAGCAAAAAAGTGTCTGCGTAAAAAGAATCATGCCTTTCTTGCTCATGTTATGGATTAAACGAAGGAGGAGAAAAGCATCAACGATATTCCTGAAGTACGTGACTTTCCCGACGTATTTCCTGAGGATTTGCCTGGAATACCTCCCGAGCGCCAGGTCGAGTTCCGAATCGATCTTGTACCTGGAGCCACTCCTATCTCCAAATCACTCTACCGATTAGCTCCTACCGAGATGCAAGTGTTCTCTATCAATTGAGCGAGCTTCTCGACTAAGGGTTCATCAGGACGAGTTTCTCACCTTGGGGAGCTCCGGTTCTGTTTGTCAAGAAGAAATACGGGTCTTTTAGAATGTGCATAGATTACTAAGAATTAAACAAGCTCACCGTCAAGAATCGATACCCTCTTCCCCGAATTGATGATGTATTCGACCAACTCCAAGGAGCCAGTTACTTTTCCTAGATAGATCTGAGGTCTGGATACCACCAACTAAGAGTCCGAGAGGAGGATATCCCAAAGACTGCTTTCCGAACCCATTATGGACACTTCAAGTTTGTAGTCATGTGTTTCAGTCTCCAAACGCACCAGCAACCTTTTTGGATCTAATGAACAGAGTCTGCCGGCCATTCCGTGATAACTTCGTGATTGTTTTCATCGATGATATACTCGTTTACTCTAAGCGCAAGAAAGAGCACATCCAACATATACGACAGATTTTGGGAACGTTGAGGGAAAAAAAGCTTTATGTGAAATTCTCAAAATGCGCATTCTGGATTCGTAGAGTGGAATTCTTGGGTCACATAGTCAGTGAAGAGGGAATACATGTGGACCCTGCCAAGATCAAAGCTATAGAGGGTTGGACAACCCTAAGAACCCCAACCGAAATCCAACAATTTCTAGGCCTCGCCGGTTATTACCGAAGATTCATCCAAAATTTCTCAAAAGTTGACAAACCTCTCACCGCTCACACCCATAAGGGTGCGGCTTTCCTTTGGAATGATAAACAAGAAGCTGCCTTCCAAAATATGAAACAAGCCCTCTATAGTGCTCCGGTATTGTCCTTGCCAGAAGGAATGGAGGACTTCGTAGTATACTGTGATGCTTCTAACCAAGGGTTAGGGAGTGTGCTTATGCAACAAGGAAAGGTGATAGCGTACGCCTCAGGACAACTAAAGACCCACGAGGTAAACTACACCACCCATGACCTTGAACTGGGAGTTGTGATCTTCGCTTTAAAGATTTGGAGGCACTGCCTTTATGGTACTAAGTGCACCATCTTCACAGATCACAAGAGCCTCCAACATATCCTGAGTCAAAAGGAACTGAACATGAGGCAACGAAGATGGGTCAAACTGCTAAACAACTACGAGTGCAAAATCAAATACCACCCAGGCAAAGCAAATGTAGTAGCCAATGCCTTAAGTCGAAAAGAGTACTCGGGTCGCCGAGTACGCTGACGATGACCATCCATTCCCATCTATCCTCATGAATCAAAGAGGCCCAGCAAGAAGCCTTGAATCCGGAAAACGTCACCAATGAGGCATTGCGTGGAATGGAAAAGAATCTGATGGTCAAAGAAAACGGAGCCTATTACCTTATGGACTGAATTTGGACACTAAAGTTCGGTAGGTTTCAGGACATAATAATGAATGAGGATTATAAAACAAGGTACTCTATCCATCCTGGTTCCGACAAGATGTACCTGGATATCAAACAACATTATTGGTGGCCAAATATGAAGGCAGAGATTGCTACTTACGTTGGCAAGTGTCTCACTTGTACCAAGGTTAAAGTGGAGTAGTAGAAGCCCTCAGGTCTACTTCAGCAACCCGAAATACCCGAGTGGAAATGGGAGAGGATAACAATGGATTTTATAACAAAATTACCCAAGACGGTAGGCGGTCTAGATGCTATCTGGGTGATCGTTGACCGATTGCCAAAATCCGCCCATTTTTTGCCAATAAAGGAGACGTACAAGATGGAAAGGCTGACGCGAATATACCTGAAGGAGGTAGTAAGACTTCACGGAGTCCCCATATCTATTATCTCGGATAGGGATAGTAGATTCACTTCTCATTTTTGGTCGTCGCTCCAGAAGGCATTGGGAACTCAATTGGATATGAGCACTACTTACCACCCCCAGATAGATGGTCAAAGCGAGCAAACAATTCAGACTCTAGAGGACATGCTCCGAGCATGCGTAATAGATTTTGGCAAAGCCTGGGATACCCACTTGTATGGCTGGAAATGTAGATCGCCCCTCTGTTGGGCTGAGGTGGGTGACACCCAGATGGCAAGCGGGCAATTACCGGATAACACTCTCACAGGACCTGAGATCATCCGGGAAACAACCGAGAAAATTGTCTAGATCAGATCACGACTTCAAGCGTACCGAGATAGATAAAAAAGTTACGCAGACAAAAAACGAAAGCCGCTGGAATTCCAAGTGGGAGAGCGCATGTTACTAAAATTCTCTCCCTGGAAAGGGACGATCCGCTTCGGGAAGCGAGGAAAGTTAAACCCGCGCTACATTGGACCATTTGAGATTCTTGCCCGAATTGGTCCGGTGGCCTATAAGCTGCAACTACCCTCTGAGCTCAGCAGCGTGCATCTCGTATTTTATGTATCAAGTTTGAAAAAGTGCTTATCGGATGAAACCCTTGTAATCCCGCTAGAAGAGATCGATGTAAACGAGAATCTCTTATTTGTGGAAGAACCGCTTGAAATCATGGACAGAGAGGTGAAAAGTACTAATCAAAGTCGCATCCCAATTGTAGAAGTTCGTTGGAGTGATAAACGCGAACCTGAATTCACCTGGGAACGTGAAGATCAAATGATACAGAAGTACCCCCACTTATAAACCTTGAAGACTGCTTCAAAGCAAAATTTCAAGATGAAATTCTCTCAAGCGGGGGATGATGTGACAACCGGTAAGCTTATGGTCAAGTCAATGTCAAGTGATGGTCAATGAGTCAACTTGTTCAACTCAACTAGTATTATATGTTAGGGATTTCCTTATGTTTACTAATGTACAACTATAAATCCTAATGCAAAGTAACACTTGAAAGCTTCAAATGTTCAAAATTTAAAACCCTAATCTGATTTAGGGAAGTAACAGCTCTATAAAGTACTATTGAGTACCCTTAGGGGGTGTATAACACTCAAAATGGTATGTAACTAAGTCTAAAGTCCTTACTCTACGAAGAAAAACATTAATAAGGGCTATCATCAAAGTCTCTCTCAATCTCTCCCACTATGTATCTCTCTCTCCCAAATCTCTCCAAGTATGTGAAATCTCTCCCAAATCTCTCCATGTATATGAAATCTCTCCCAAATCACTCCAAGTATGTGAAATCTCTCCTAAATCCCTCCAAGTATGTGAAATCTCTCCCAAATCTCTCTAAGTATGTGAAATCTCTCCCAAATCTCTCTATGTACCTTCCCCAATCGAAAACAGCCCAAAACCGAAGGAGAAAACCCAAAAGGACCCTCTTGGTCTTGAACCTCTTGTCTGGAACCCTCTTGGTCATGAACCTCTCGTTCGGAACCCTCTTAGCCCGGACACCTCCTAAAGAACAAAGAGGAATGGCTTTGGAACTTTCCCTGCTTTGGATCTAGCGTGCTCCGGAAGGGTTAATGCTTGCTTCGGACCTCGCATGATCCGGAAGGGTTAACGAGTGCTTCGGATCTCCTCGCTTCTCCGGAACAACGCTACTTCGCACCTCAGACCGGACAGCTGGCTTCGCAAGCCAAAGGGATGCTTCAGACTTTGCGTTACTGACTCCGGAAAATGCTAATGACTTCGGAATCCGAGAAGAGCCCTCCGGACCTGAGCAAGCGGCTTCGGAATTACACTCTCTTGCTTTGGAATGTGATAAATGGCTACGAAAATTTCACATGGACTTCGGAATTCGCATTTTGACTTTGGATTTGCGCCATTTCCGGACCATTTCATCATTTTAAGGCATTTTGACGTTGGAAATCGCACCAAACTCATATTTTTCATATCTTAGACCCCTTAAACCCCTATTTTATGCCAAAATCAATTATTTTAAACATATTTATATAAAATAATACCCAAGATTTTAAAGAGATTTTTAGAGGATAAAGGGGTTTGACTTTATGATGTGATGCTAATTCCTCATTTCCCATGCAAATCCCAGATAAAAATACATTATCCATAAGAAAGTAAGCTTTACCCACCAGCTTTCCATGCAAATGTCAAGTCACCCTTATCCTTCCCTTTAGATACGTGAACTCCTTCCTCTCTAAGTCCCACTTCTCTCATCCACCTTCAGTAAACTCCCAAGAACACTCTCAACACCTTCAAGCTTCAAGTTCATCCATTCAAGGGAAATTCCTAGATTTCTTTGGTGAGTATTTTATCCTCTTTAAACAATTATTCTTCCCATTATTCTAAGATTTCACTATATTTACACACAAAAATTATTCTTAGAATCCTCTAAAGTTTTAAGAATCTTCGAAGTTTTGGAGCTTGGAAACTTCCTCATCACTCTCCAAATCACCCAGCAAAGATAACAAATGTGAACTTCATACGCCACCTTTTTCTAAATTATTATTGTTTTTTGGAGGAGAATACAAGTCAAATATTGTCTAAATACTTGGATAATTGCATGTATTTGTATGTTTAGTATGTGTGTTAAGATGTTATTATATTATAACAAATTTTTCATTAACGTGAGTTCACAGATTATATGAAAATCTTAGAAATGTTTACAAAACCACCACATAGAGAATGCTTTATGTACAAGAAGGGCCTCCCAAGGTTTTGAATATGTCCAATCATACCCCCTTATTTCATATCTCTATATCTAAAGATAAAAAGTTGTTGAAATACACATATAAGTTGACACAATTGCTAGGATCTTCAAAGTTTTGGACTTTATGCCCCATAAATGATTGTTTTTGCAAACTATCTGGGGGTATTTCATAAATATTTGATATTAATATTTGCGACAAGAAAATACACAAATAGAGTCTTTATGACAGAAAAATTTGTATGTCATAAAGCTGCTGTCATAATTTCACACAAGTCATAGTTTTTACGCAAAACATAACTTGACACTTTCCGACAAATTGAGTCACACATAGTGTTTTATAAAGAAAAAGGGTAGTTATGTTGGCTTTGATAATATCGAGTCATTTTGATAAATGTTTCACAACGGATTGATTCCAACAAACGAATCGAACGAAACAAAATATCTAGTTACGACTACAACTATTATTATTTATTAGTAAATAATGGTTTTCATGATTTGCTCAAAAGTCGGTTAGTATTCTAGTCAGACAAATCTTCACAGTAGATTTACTTAGATATAATAGTGTATGCCTAAGATCCTGTAAGAGTTATAACCAGAGTCTCCTGGAGGGGGAGCGGGAATTTGCGTATAGATCTATACGGGGTTGACACCCCGCACCTTCGTTGTTCGCTACAGCTAGACCGACCAGTCTAGGGTGACAACTATCTTGAACAAAACCGATGCCTGAAGAACGTCATAACAGGCACTTCTTCATATTAGTATGGTTATAACGACTCACTAGAATACATCAAAAACGTATTTATACAGATTTCACCTTCGGTTGAAAATCAACTATTTTTAACTATCTCAATGAGACTTTTCCACACAAGTGTTATGTTTTTACCAAAGATACTATTTTACACATCAAAAAATGTAGGATTTTCTGGGGAAACGATTTGTACGATTTCGAAAACGATGAATTAAGACATACATGCAACGATACTCGATTTGAATCAAGAATTACAACTATTTGATAAGAAAATATTGGATTTTCTGGATTTCTAAACTATCAACAAAGTTTTATACAAAAATGCTTATGAACTCAACAACATATTTTTTTTTGACGCTTTTCAAACGACTTGTATTCTCAGGAAATCAATAAGCAGGTTATGGATCGCGGACTCAAGATTATTTTTGCTGTATTTTGGAAATTTGTTTACTGATGTTTCTTTTGTGTACACTTGAAAACATAAACATGATGTAAAATAATGTAAGCTTGTTATATTGATGTATGATGTTTGGATTTTTCTATGTTTCAATTATATACAATTGTTATGATACTGCTCAATAACGTCACACGCCTCTGGATGTTTCCACCGTTCTGGTTCGGGGGCGTGACAATGGTTTCTCTAATTATACATGCAATATTATTTCCAAAGAGTTAAGCCTACAACTAACATACAATTGATATAAACAACATATAATTAAGTTATAGAGTTACCTCTTTATTGTAGCTTGTAGTTTTGGCCTTTAAGAACTTAGTGTCGTAAATGTTGCACCTCAAACGGTTCACAACACACCTAGGACAAAGGAGAACTTGAGAAAGAGGCTACTTGCACACAAAATCGGCTACCACTCTTCTTGGAATGCATGGGGCCGATTTTGGTGACTAATGGGTTCCTTTTATAGTGTGGCAAGGTATAGGGTTACATTCATGCAAACCCTAATGCCCATGCCCTTTCATATTACTTAGGCTCTGTGGGTTAAACCTCCATGGACTATCCATGGGCTACCATATTGGTTTAACCCATCCTAAATAACTATTGGCCCACACTATAAGAATCATTGATTTACCAAATCAATCCCCATATATTTAATCAGTCTCTTTTGATCACAAAATTAATTCCAAATTAATTCTTGATCAATACTAATTAAATAATATGATTTCATATTAATATATTAGAACTTATAATATATTAACAAATCATAAGTAACCTCTTACTCAAGTATCCATCCTATCAATTTGTCTTGATGATATGCAACCCGAATGGACCATGCTACTCTCAGGTCAAGTACATACCAATTATATTTATGAGATTAGACACCTAATCCAACAGTATCGCACTTAGATAAGTCTAATAACTATTATTGCAAGTACGACTCCAAAATCCCGACTAGCAATCGTAGCTCTTAAAAGTCGATGTCGAACTTTGACCTTGTCAATAACGCGTCCATTAGATAGGGGATCATATATTCCTCCATTCTAGATATCATATGGACATGATAGATAGATTATAATCATTCTCTCTGTCGATCTGTTGTTTCTCGATTTCCGATTTATGATAACTGACTAATTGAACAAATCAAACCATTCCAGGCTTGGCCAAGCACTTATGGGTGTCATCACTAAATTATAGAGGGGCCCACATAAATCGCTTTTATCCCTCTAAGGGTAAAAGGAATGGATAAACTTAGACTCAAATGCTCGCTTGTACTTACTCATCAAATCACACACAACAATATGTTTTATAACACCAAGTTACTGGTGCGTTTACATACGTCAATGTGAAACCGACTTGTAAACTACAACTCACATGTCTTGGTTTCAAGAATATAAGATATTATCATCTCACAATCACTCTTGATAAAATCCATGAAGTGATTCAGATGAGCGTGGGTTGAATCCAATACTCAAATCTTATTATAGGATTACTCATGAACACTGCAAGCAAACTTGTGCTATGTCTAAATGCCTTTAGACAAACTACAAACCCATTCATGACAGTTTTGCCTCAATACCTACTTCCAAAGTATGATCGAATGTGGATGGTTTGAATGACCTAGTTATTCGGGAAGTCAAAACATGCAAAGTCAAACACAAGAATAATACTAATCCTATATGGCCCCAAAACTTTTGAGTCTCATAATGATTACTCATTATTCATTGTATAATGTTTCGAATATTTAACTTAATACTTGAATTAAAACAATAGTTGTCCCATGCTCCAAACATGAACACTATTTTTATTTATGATCCTTACTTTGCGAAATAGTTCAATTGACAACATTTCAATGATGCTCATTTCACAATTCTAAATCCTTATCGTAAATGTAAGAATATCAAATTCTTGACATTTACTGTAATCTGTTAGATTCTAAACTTATATGCAATGACCCTCTTGTAATGGCTATGCACAAAAGTCATAGAGACTTGGCAACAGACATTACAAAGTATTCTAATGGAGAGCAATTCCATGGAGACGAAGTCTCAAATTCAAGGTACATTCCTTTGAACATCCTTCTTGCATTTAGTTTTCTAATCTTACATAGATTTAAGGAATGACTTCCACCTATGGAAACATTTCCATATTCCCATTTTCACTATCACTTCTAAACAGGATTTGTCTCTTTTAAGAACATGTCAATATGGTCCATCCGTTTTTATACTTCCAACTACAAGCGACCAATACTTGGCGAACCTTAGATTATCCTTAACAATTGTTTAACCAGTTTAGTCATATCCGGTTCTATTCATTTTTCCCTCTTAATGCCCTAGGCATTTGGAAAATTTAGAACGAATGAGTATTATAGCACATGTAATCGATCCTATATCCGAAGCATATGGGACACGATTCATGATGTCTCACATAAAGACATGATACTTGACCAATCTTTTTTCTATAATATTTCTATTGTCATGTTCTCACAATTCGAACTATGAAAAGGGATGCCATAATGATAATCGAATTTTGAGAATGCAATTAACACAATCTTGAAGTATGACTAAATTTGATTAAAATCTCACAATCTAAGATTTTAGATTTTAAATGAAGTATGAATTCCTCTCCCTTAATTATAGCAAAACAAAATTTTAAACTCTACAATTTTGCAAATTGAAACCTTTGTTTTCTATAATTAACATTGCTAACTTGCAACATTCACCTTAATTGATTATGTTCCCACTAGCATAGTAATTACATCCTTATTAGCATAACACTTATGCTCCCACTAGCTTTGACATGTATTTAGAAATCAACTAGACTTTTAGAAATCAATACTTCATTGACTTTCTTACCAAAGTTCAGATTTTAGATATGAGATGCTTTGATAAGACTTTATCTAGGCTTCTCAAACTCATACACCTATCCTTAGATAGCTCACATGTGTGTCTAAACAATTTTAGAACTTATAACAATAAGTCTCAAATGTTTAGACCCTTTGCCATTTCTCACAATTCGAACTATGAAGAGGGATGCCGTAATCATAATCGAATTTGAGAATGCAAATGTCACAAATTCTATCTCCTTAAAATCTACTTAGTGAAAGCGTTTCCTCACAATCATTTTAATGAAGCAGAGAACACTTAGATTTTATGGTGTATGTATTCCTATCCATGTAAATTTGTCAAACCATAATCATAAGACAAGGTTTGTGACAAATCGAAACTCATATGGACTGAACTTGGTTAATCTTAATTTCTTGCCACCTGTCAGAACAAGGGCCTACCATGTCTTCCAAGTTGTTAAGCAGCTCACCCATACTGATCAATGAAACTTTCATTGATCCAGGTGCGTTGCCTTATGCAAACAATTGAGAACTCATAGAACTCACATGCATAGTCAACTTTTAACTCGAATGAGCATAGAAATAAAAATATGTCAACATGATAGGTTACAAACTTCAAACCGTGTGCTAGTGATAAACAATAGGTTATTTCTTGATTAGTTCTTGAAACTTGTCAAGATCTTTAAGACTCCCGCTGACCTCTTAACATATATGATTCTCTATCAAGAAACATTCATTAACAAACAAATATTTAAGAGTTAGTGTGGATTTTTATCAAGAATAACACTTCATATAATTGGTCTTAGTTGGTCTTTGTTTTTACCAAGACATCACAACTTACCAATTTCAAATGTACAAGAGTAAGAAACATGTTACTCAACATTTGATGAGTGTTTTAAACCTTCTTAAGATTATGTCACTCAAGGCACAGTCATGGAGTATGACTCTAAGACTTGTTTTTGGAACGAAGTCTGACTCATCTTCTTGATTTAACCATTTGAACAATTCATGATTCCTCTTCTTATCCATACGAATGCACTAAGATGTCCTTAGAGGATCAATCGTGATATGGTTTTCCATCATCATTAAGATGATAATAAAACATGATACTAAAGTACTCTCCCATCTTTTTAGATTGGAGAAACTTTTATCTTTCTGCCTAATTTGATTCTTCTGATTCGTTCTGCCATACATTTAAACATTTCCAATGTTTCAAAATTATACTTAAACTTGTAAGCATAACAATATCTACTAACTTTTAGTAAATCATGACGAATAATCTTATCGATCTTTGTGGTGGACCTGACCAGTGCACAACCGAGTGTACCTCCCTTAGTCCTTCACTTGACTCACATGAATATGTGAACAAGGAATTAGTCTTAATTTCCCAAAGACGAAGGTTCTCATTCATCATACAAACAAGTTTCATGATTCCAAGTTTCTATCCAACTGAGACTTGGGTGATGAGAATCTTTACTTATTTGGTAAATTTTGACACTACCAAAAACGAAAGAATCAAATACATATTTCTTTTTAATAGAAACATACAAACATCAATTTTCATAAATACAAATATTATTCCAATTTCTGAGAGTATATCCGTGGGGAAGTTGGTGGATATTTATCTACGAGAGGTGGTCTAGACACGGGGTGCCAGTGTCGGTAGTCTCTGGCATGGATGTCCGGTTTACTTCTAAGTTCTGGAAGAAGTTCCATAAGGAACTGGGCACTCAGCTACATTTTAGCATGATGTACCACCCCCAGACCGACGGCCAGAGCGAGAGGACAATCCAGACATTGGAGGACATGCTTCGAGCATGCATGCTGGATTTTAGAGGGAGTTGGGACACGTACCTCCCACTCAACGAGTTTTCGTACAATAAAAGTTATCATGCCACTATCGACAGAGCTCCATTCGAGATGTTGTATGGTCGGAGATGTAGGACCCCGGTGTGTTGGGATGAGGTTGGGCACTGGGTCATGGGGAGCACTGTGGTAGTGCTCAAGACTAGCGGACTGATTCAGCAGGTGCGCGACCTGCTGCTGGTTGTGTAGAGCCGTCAGAAAAGTTATGCTGACCGATGGTGATCGGATCTTGAGTTCCAGGTGGGGGATTTTGTGTTGCTGAAGGTGTTGCTCTGGAAGGGAATTATCAGGTTTTGAAAGAGGGGCAAGCTGTGGCCTCGGTTCATAGGCCCGTTCAGGATCACGACCAGGGTAGGCAAGGTGACATATTGCTTGGATCTGCCGGAGGAGCTTAGTTAGATTCACAACACCTGCGGCGTGTCTCAGCTTTGGAAGTGTGTCACTAACAAGTCCGAAGTCATTTCATTGGGTGATATTCAGGTGGATGAGAGCCTGATCTATGTCGAGAGGCTGGTTTCTATCTTAGATAGAAAGACAATGGGCCTTCGGAACAAGGATATGAAGCTGGTGAAGGTGCAATGGCAGCACCGAAGAGGCTCCGAATGGACTTGGGAGCCGGAGGAGGAGATGCGGGAGCATTATCCCAATCTATTCACAGCCACAGACTTCAAGGATGAAGTCTAGTTCGAGTGGGGGAGAGTTGTAACACTCCAATTCAGGTATTTCTTTTAGAACCTTGAAGAAAACTAAGTTTAGCATAATGGTCCCTTAAGTAAGTTGGGTGTACGTATGAGTACGCTTAGCGTACTATGCATGGATGATCACGGAGAGGCAGCACGTATGCTAGGCGTACGTGCCGGATGTCCAAATCCTAAATTCCAGACTTGAGACCTATATAAACACCTTTAATTGATTTGAGCCTCACCCTAATCAACCCCTTTCACCTTCAAACGCCTCTAGAAAACCTAATACCATTTGTTAGTGCATTTTGAGCTTTAAGAGTGCATTTATGGTCCTTAGAGTGTTCATTAAAGAAGAAGAGGCTGTCAAGCAAGCTTTGAGTGGCCTTGGACTTCAAGAATCTACATCTAGTCGACCTTGAGGAGCTTCTGGAGGTATAAATCTTACACCTTTCCACTTAAATCACTAGATCTAGCTAGGGTTTTCTAGTTTTGTCCCTTTTGTTGATTTTGGATCTCCTTTTGTGAGTTGAGCAACTCTAGAGGATGGAAATGACAGATCTGAGGTCCTTTGGTCCGTTTGCAAAATAAAAATGGAGTCTTGATGGGTGTTTTGACCTCATGCCTGGGTTAAGAGCCTTAAAAAGGTCTTAATGGGGGTGTTGGGAACATATGAGACATGCAAAGGCATAAAGTTGCCAACTTTATGCCCTAGGTCGTCTTAATAAGCTTAGATCTGGCTTTTGGATGTAAAGGAATCGAGTATTAAGCACTTAATGGAGAAATTGCTTAATCTGTTAGTACACTGGGCGTAACCTAGCGTATGCTGCGCGTAAGTCACAGAGACGTAGTACGATGCGCGTACCAGGGTGGTACGCTAAGCGTACACACCACAGATGGGATTGGATCTGTTTTGGGCCTTTGAACTATTGGGCCTCATTTGGTTATTGGACTTGGTTCCATTTTGGGAATAGTGGGCCTTTTTATCTGTTTTGGGCCATGAACGTTATGATTGGGCTTATTGGGCCATGAGGCCCAGTAAATATATTTGGACATAGACTTTGGGCCCATTAATCAAGGAATAATATTTGGGCCTTTATGGAAGGACTTGGGGTTTGGGTTTCCCCCTTTGATTATGTGATGTCCTGACATGAGTTAATATTATTATTCAGCATGGGAGGTTACGAACAGTTAGGAGAGAAGTTTCGGATTCTTTGGACAAAGGTAAGTCTTCTCACCATCCCAATGGGTCTAAGGCACCAAGGCCGGCCGATTCTACGATATGTGGATTGTTGATTGATTATGTGTTATGTTAGTATGAGATTTACATGGAAGACCCTGGGGGTTCTTATGGCAGTAGACTAAGACCACATAGGGGTTTCCATGGCAATTGGTATAAGACCTTGGAGGGTTTCCATGGCTCGTAATATATTTGCATGATTAGCTTGTATGTTATGTTCTTGGTAGGAAGACCATGTAGGGGTTCCCATCGCAGGAAGACCATGTGGGGGTTCCCATGGCAGGAAGACCATGTGAGGTTTCCCATGGCAAATAGTAAGACCACGTGGGGGTTCTAGTGGCACTAGGTGTAAGACCCTGGATGGTTTCCAGGGCTTCCTTATATGTTGTATGCATGTCTTATATGATATATGTAGCTTTTATAGCTAATATGATATGTGATATGTGGACTGTGTGTGGGGTATGCTCTGGAAAACTCACTAAGAATTTAGCTTACAGGTTGTGGATTTGTTTTAGGTACTTCAGATCCCAAGGGAAAGGGCAAGGCGTGATGGCGTGGCATGCGCTCTCTCTCAGGCGTTTTCACGGGACACTCTGATGTTTGGAATAAAAGTTGTACTTGACTTATGTTTTGAAAACAATTATAACTAGATTTCTGAATGGATGGAAATATGTTTGATTATTCAAAAATGAAAAATTGCTTTGTAAAATTGGGTCGTTACAAGTTGGTATCAGAGCCTTTTTTTTGAGGGATTCGGGCACACTCTCGGGTGTGTCAGGACTCAAACTAAGGAAATGGTAAAATTGTTTTAAAAAAAC
Organism: Lactuca serriola; assembly: GCF_051521515.1. NCBI lineage: Eukaryota > Viridiplantae > Streptophyta > Magnoliopsida > Asterales > Asteraceae > Lactuca > Lactuca serriola. Next base: position 4,383,976 of record NC_136408.1, read on the forward strand.
ATAAAAGGTTTTTGAAAGAAAGGAAAAAAATGAGAGTGCAACGCTCGTGATCCGCCGAGCCAAGTAAGTAGTTCCCCAATATGTTAGCCATGTTATAATGATATTTGAGCTTTGTTGATTGTATGGAACTTGCTATGTGTATGCTTTTAAAATTGTACACGGTTAGGAGCTTATAGCCTGAGAATGATTGATTTAGCCTTATTTCCTGTTCCTTGTTTGGTTTTGGTCCTAGGGTAGAATCTTTTATACGAAAGTCTATTTGATCCTTTTCTATGTATAATTTGCATGCATAAAGGCAACATGTTGTGATTGGTCTGATTGATATGAGTAGAGCAAATATTAGGACATCCTGAGATTGATGTATGCGGTAGTTTGTGGGATATGGTTTAGTTTTGGGACAAACTGAAGTTATCAGGTAGAGCATTGGGGAAAGGTACATGTAGGTGTGGAAGGTAGTATTGGGCCTGTACTATTGAAAGCACATGAGCTGTACTCGAACCAATGTTAGATCTGATGACTTCAAGGAGGACCGGTATGGGAAGATCCCTTATATGGAAATCCTGATCGTTATGATTTATGACATTTCAGTTCAACATGGTGGTGACACGATTTGGAGCAAGGGGATCAGGATCGGGATCTAGATCCGAGGATGGATCAGGCGACACTACCGATGTCATTGATGAGAGGCTGCGTGAGCTTATTGCAACCGAGGTTAACAAGGACATCCTTGATGCTACCCCAGTCATTTTAGGGACGATCAAGGAAGGGATGATGAAGATCATGGAGGAGAGACTCAGGGCATTCAGGGATGAGATTGCTGCATGTCAGGTTGGGGTCTGAACTCCCTCATTCTGGGAGTTTAAGGTATATGGGGTTCTGGAGTTTTTCGGGGTCATGGACCCCATTGTTAGCCGAGGTTGGGTGGCGAATATCGAGAATGCCCAGCACATGAGTTCTTGCTCGGATGTGGAAAATGTGGGATATTCTTCTTGTATGTTGAGAGACAGGGCCCGAGATTGGTGGGGCGAGGTTACCAACCAGGTGGGAGCAGCCGGCGTGGCTGAGATGACATGGGCCGAGTTTGTCTAACAGTTTGTTGAATTTTGTGATGGGTTTTGAGCATTCCAACACTCCTATGGTGTACATGCAACCCTAGAAACCTTGGATCTATGTTTTCTCTAATATACATGCAAATAAGATATTTCCACGGTTCTCATTCTAACTAGCATACCATGGGGTACTTGTAATATAAAAATTAGTAGAATGACATAACTTTGTTGTATCTTGGATTCCTTAAGACCATGTGAGCCTAGCACCCCAAATGTGATGCCTCAAATGCTTCAAACAACACCACAACTCTTGGAATAACTTGAGAGAAGATCACTTGATCACAAAATCGGCTAGCACTCACTCTTTTTGTCATAGTGTTGATTTTTGCTCCATATAAGGTTTATTATATAGTGTGTCACATGTAGGGTTATACCATGTAAACCTTAATGTGGATGGACTTTCATTTCCCCCATGATCCATGGGTTTTAACCTCCTTGGAGCATCCATGGAGCACCCAATGGTTCCTAGCTCAATCTGGTGAATCATGGACCAAAAGCCCACTATATAAGAATGAAAGATTTACATAACCAATCCCCATATATCTAATTTGTCTCTTTTGATCACAAAATTAATTCCAAATTAATTCTTGATCAATACTAATTAAATAATATGATTTCATATTAATATATATTAGAATATATTAACAAATCATAAGTTTCCTTATTCTCATTATGTCTATCCAACTTTTGAGATGCTATGCAACCCAAATGGACCATGCCAAGTCGGGTCAAGTACATACTAAATATAGTTATGGACTTAGACACCTTATCCAATAGTCTCCCACTTGGATAAGTCTAATAACTATAGTTACAGGTATGACTTCTGGATCCGACCAGCAATCGTAGCTCTTTCAAAGTCTTACAGAACTAAGATGATGATGCGCCATTTAAGATAAGTGATCATATAATCCTCTGTTCTAGATATCAACCGGACAAATACATGGAACAAGGTCGTACTTATTGTCCAACAGTTTGTTTCCCAATTTCCGATTTGTTTGATATAGAACTAAACTGAACACATCAATTTGGTTCTGACTGGGTCCGGTACATAGGTCAAAACAAAATCATCGAGGGGCCCAGATACTGCTTTTAGTCCTCCTAGGATTAAAAGGAACAGATAAACTTCGACTCATATGCTTGTACTAACTACTTGTTGAATCATACACAAAAACACGTTCTATAACATCAAGTTACTGATGCGTTTTTGTGCAATCAATGCACAACCAACTCATAATCAACAATTCATATCTCTAGGTTTAAAGACTTATATGATATTACCGTCTCATGATCACTTGAGATAAATTCCATGAAGTGATACAAGTGAGCATGGGTTTAATCCAATACTCAGAACTTATGAGCACTCATGAATGTTGTAGAAACTTTTTCTATGTCTAACACCTTAGACATCTACAAGCCCAATTCATGACAGTCTTGATCCATACCTACTTCCAACACATGACTAACTGTGGAGAGTTTGAATAAAGTAATTATTCTGGAAGCCAAAACATGCAAAATTGAAATAATAGTAAACAATTGACACAATATAACAACACTTTACCTATAAATAAACAACAACTTTTATTTAATCATCAAATGCCAATTACACTTTACAAGTTTTAGAAATAGCTATCTAATCTGTAAAACTAATACCATCCTTTAGCCCGATGCGCCTCGCATGCTGCAAATGCTTAACCCTACACAGTCTCTTCGTGAGGGGATCTACTGGGTTCTTATCTAAAGATACCCTCTTTACCATGAGGAGTCCTTCTTCTATCTGATGTCTAATGAAGTGGTATTTTCTGTCGATATGCCTGGATCTACCATGATCCCTTGGTTCCTTAGCTAAGGCAAATGCACCCTCATTATCACAGAAAATCTCCATAGGCTCCTTAATAGTGGGTACAACTCCAAGGTCTCTAATGAAGTTCTTTATCCATATTGCCTCCTTTGTTGCCTCGCTTGCTACTATGTACTATGATTCACTAGTTGAATCAGCTATTGTTTCCTTCTTGGAGATTTTCCAAGCAATTACTCCTCCATTTAGGGTAAAGACCCGACCCAAATGAGAGCGGAAATTATCCCTATCAGTCTGGAAGCCAACATCACTATAACCCATTACTGTCAAGTTATCACTACCTCCGAGGGTAAGGACCCAGTCCCTAGTCCTTCGTAGGTACTTGAGAATATTCTTCACCGCAGTCTTGTGAGCCTTGCCCGGATTCCCTTGATATCTGCTGACCATGCTCAAAGAAAAGGCCACATCAGGCCGAGTACAAGTGATAGCATACATGATTGAGCCTCCAGCGGAAGCATACGTTACTCGACTCATCTCAGCTATCTCAGCTTCTGTACTCGGACTCTGAGTCTTACTCAGTTTGGTGTTACTCTGGATTGGTAAGTCACCTTTCTTGGAATCCTACATGTTGAACCTTTTCAGCACCTTATCCAAGTAGGTACTTTGACTAAGTCCAATTAGTCTTTTACTCCCATCTCTTAATATCCTTATCCCTAAGATATAGGCAGATTCTCCAAGGTCCTTCATAGTGAAACACTTCCAAGCCAGGATTTAATCTCCTGCAAGGTTGGGATGTCATTTCCTATGAGTAGTATGTCATCCACATACAATACCAAAAAATCTAACTATACTCCCAGTAGCCTTAACCTACACATAAGACTCATCTTCACTCCTCGAAAAACCAAACTCTTTGACTTTCTCATCGAAACAAAGATTCCACCTGCGAGATGCTAGTTTTAACCCATAAATAGATTTCTCAAGCTTACACACTCTATTTGGTTGCTTTGCATCGACAAAACCCTATGGATGACTCATGTAAACATCCTCATCCAACTTTCCATTAAGGAAAGTGGTTTTGACATCCATTTGCCATATTTCATAATCATGAAATGCAGCTATGGCTAGCAAAACCCTTCTAGACCTAATCTTTGCTACTAGTGATAAGGTCTCATTATAGTCAACTCTCGTAGTGTGGGTAAAGCCCTTCGCAACCAGTCATGCTTTATAAGTGTGTACATTCCCATCCATGTCAGTCTTCTTCTTGAAGATCCATTTGCATCCGACCGTCTTATGACCCGGTACATTGTTAACCAAGTTCCAAACTTGATTGTCATACATGGGCTGAATCTCGCTGTCCATGGCCTCTTTCCATTTGGCTGACTTAGGGCCTGCCATGGCTTCCTTAAAGCTGTTAGGCTCATCCAAATTTACCAGTGTACTATCACTGATAAATGCATCACCTTCTGCAGTAATATGAAAACCATAGTAATGCTTAGGTGGATTCCTAACTCTTGTGGAACGCCTTATAGGTACGGACTCATCAACAGGAGTTTCCTCCTCAGGTTGACTGCTAGGGTTTGAGGTTCCTTCACCGCTTGACTCTTGAAGTTCTTCAAGGTCAATTTGTCTCCCACTGTTTCCTTGGCTTATGAATTCTATCTCACGAAAGACTCCTCTCCTTGCCATAAAGACCACATTCTAACTAGGTCTGTAGAAGAGGTAACTAAAAGAATTCTATGGATAGCCGATGAAAACATTGCTCACTACGAGGTTTGAGCTTGTACTAAGTCTCACGTCTCACAAAATCCTTGCAACCCCAATTCTTGATGTGGTCTAAATTGGGAACTTTCCCAGTCCACTTCTCTTGAGGTGTTTTGTCAACCTTCTTGATAGGGACTAGATTAAGGATATGGGCGGCAGTCTCTAAGGCATACCCCCAGAATGAGATTGGTAATGAAGCTCGACTCGTCATGGAATGAACCATGTCTAACAAATTCCGATTGCGCCTCTCAGCCACCCCATTAAGCTGTGGTGTTATGGGGGGTGTCAGTTGTGAATGAATTCCACAATATTTAAGATAGTAAAGGAACTCTGTACTAAGATACTCTCCTCCTCGATCGGATCGAAGCATCTTAATGTTCCTACCTAATTGATTCTCCACTTCTTGTTTAAACTCTTTGAACTTTTCGAATGTTTCTGACTTATGTTTGATTAAGTAGACATAATCATATCTACTATAATCATCAGTAAAAGTCATATAGAAGTGGTTAGCATCCCTTGTGGCGGTTCTGATGGGTCCATACACATCTGTATGTATGAGGTCCAACAAACCTTCACCCCTAGCACAAGTACCAGTGAAGGGTGACTTTTTCATTTTTCCAATTAAACAAGATTCACAACTATCATCTAACCTTAAGTAAAATGATTTCAAGACTCCAGCCTTCTGGAGTTGGCCTATGCGCTTCTTGTTAACATGTCCAAGACGACAATGCCACAAGAATGCTTTATCCAAACTAGTGGAAGAATCGATATACAATACATTATTTCCTAAGTTATCTACAACCGAAACAATTTCTTATACACCATCACAAGGTAATGCTTTAAAATAAAGAACATCATTATAAAAGGCATTAATACCACCACATTCATTATCAAATGAAAAAGTAAACCCTTATTTGTACAAACCGTGAAAAGAAATAATATTTCTCGCCATTTCGGATGAGTAACAACACTTATTTAAATCTAAAAGTAACCCACTACTTAGCAACAAAGAATAAACTCCAATCTTGGTGACAGGTGAAGCTTTCCTATTCCCCATGATCAAGTTTATCTTTCCATGCTCCACATCCTCACTTCTTCTTAGGCCCTGCAAATCAGAATATATATGAATACCAGTACCTATATCAAGAACTCAAGAAGTAGTATTTTGTGAGTTATTAGACAATATAGTGTAAATACCTGCATGGATATGTTTGACCTTCCCATCCTTAACATCTTTCAGGTACTTGGGGAAATTTCGTTTCCAATGCCCCTTTTCCTGTCAATAGAAGCATTGAGCTTCCTTTGGGTTGGAAGAAGGAGTGATAGAATCACCTTTGGTTCCACTTTAAGAGGATCCATCAAGAGACTTTCCCTTGGTACCCTTCGAAGGGGTCTTCCTCTTCTTCACTCTACTTTGCCCGATTACCATAACAGGGGCGGTGTTAGGAGTAGGAGTAGAAACAACCGATTTACCTTTGAGACCACTTTCGGCTGTCTTCAATAGTCCTTGAAGCTTGTTATGTGTGACCTCATCCTTGTTCATGTGATAGGTCATTTAGAATTGATCGTAACAAGTAGGTAAGGAGAGCAGTATGATGTCAATAGCCAACTCCTCGGAGAAGTTCACATTTAACTTCAACAAACGGTCCACATACCTTTGCATTTTCTGCAAGAGGTCCTTGATGGTTTCACCATCCTTCATTCGGGTTGTTATCATGGAAGAGATGATTTCATACCTCTCTTGACGAGCACTCTGATGGTAGCGGTCCATCAGGTCCATGTGCATCTCAAAAGGGTAAAAGTCCTCATAGGACTTTTGGAGCTCGGCTGTCATTGTGGCCAACGTGATACATGCCACTTTAGTGTCATCTCTCTCATGAGTCCTGAAGTCGGCGATCTCCTTTGGAGTAGCAGAAGACTCATCAAGTTCCTTTAGCTCCTTGTCGAGGACATATTCCTTGTCCTCGTAGAGAGTGACAATCCTGATGTTCCTGATCCAATCATTAAAGTTTGAACCATCAAAGATGACAATCCCACAAAGGTTCATGAAAGAGAAGGAGCCGGTAGGATTAGATCCAGAAGCAGCATTGTTGGAAACATATGAAAAGAAGAAAAACAAGTTTAGATTAGATATGAAATCCTTAATAAGACACCCATATGTAATATTAAGGCTAGGACCCAACACAATACATTATAACTTGGAAGAGGGATGCCGTAATCCAAGCTATAAAATATTTGAAGGTAGGTGAATGACGATTCACGAATTTCCACCATAAAAAAATGAAATAAATTATTAGGTTTTAATTAGATTCGAAACTCCTAGAGCTTTTGAGATTCAAGTACTCTCCCATCTTTTTAGATCGGAGAAACTTTTATCTATCTGCCTAATTTGATTCTTCTTATTCGTTCTGCCTTATATTGAAACTTTTCTAATGTTTCATAATTACACTTAAACTTGTAAGCTTAATCATATTTACTAAACTTTAGTAAATCATGACGAATAGTTTTATCATTCTCTGTGGTGGACCTGACAAGCACAAACTCAAGTGTACCCGATCCCTTAATCCTTCACTTAACTCACATATACATGTGATCAAGGAATTAGTCTTAATTTCCCAAAGATGAAAATTCTCATTCATCATACAATACAAGTTGCATGATTCCAAGTTTCTATCCAACTGAAACTTGGGTGATGAGAATCTTTCCTTATTTAGTAAATTATAACACTACCACAAACGAAATAATCAAATCCATTTCCAATATTGCTATCAATGGAATCATATAAACAATAATTATTCACAAATGCCATTGTAAGGATATTTCAAATAAAGTAAAATAAAACTTTTCTTTTATTTTAAAACTTGCGGAAAAAACTTATCCTTACAATGCAAATGCATATAAAAAACAAATTGTTATCTATTCCTAAACAATATATAATAACTCTTAAGTAGCAGCTCAAAATTCTGATCACCGAACCATGCGATTAAAATCTATATTCGCGATCAGAATCAGCATATTCTTCCTTTAAGCTTCCTCTTTTCTTTGATTCTTAAAACATCAACATGTGACTTAGTCACATCATGTAATAAGAATCTCCAAATAGGAACTTAATAGAGTTAGATAGTGGACTTTACCCGAAGTAGAGTCAAACTTTTTGACTTTACCATCCTGATGATCTTTCAGGTAAATAGGGCAGCTTCGCAACCAATGCCCCTTCCTTTGGCAATAGAAACATATGGACTCTTTGGGAATGGTACACGGTACTATCTCAGAATTAGCCTTTCTCTTTACCATTTGGTCAACTGAGTTGACTATGGCCGATCCCTTTCCATTGAGAAGAGAAAGCTTTTATGGATTTTTAATGTTACCATTGTCAATGTCCATGAAAGTTTGGGAAGTCGATCTTTCAATCAAATTTGCCTTACCAGTGCTCCAAATCATTGCTGACTCAGCAACATCAAGCAAATAGGTAAGATCATTAAGGGTCATGTCATGGTCTGTCATATAGTAGTCCTAAAGGAACTCACTATGTGACTTAGAAAGTGACTGAAGAACCTAGTCAACAACCAACTTCCTCAAGACTTTGACACCCAACTCTCCCAGCTTGTCAATATGTGACTTCATCTCCAAGATGTGAGCACACATAGACTTTGCTTGTCGATAGGGCTTGAGTGACCTTGAACTTTTTCAAGAACTTGTGGGTTAGGGAGAATAATTGGAGGAGGTGGAGGAAGTGAAGTATGATTTCCATGATCCAATCGCGGGACATCATCTTCATTAGGAAAGCTTGTGCCAAGGGATTTGGAAAGATCATAGTTGTCTGAACCAGACATCTAAAATGGGAGATATTCAAGTTAGTTGACGTAAGTCCTTAATATAACACCCAATATGAAATTTTAAGGCTAGGACCCAACACAATATTTTATAACTTTGAAGAGGGATGCCGTAATCCAAGCTATAAACTATTTGAAGGTAGGCGAATGACGATTCACCAATTTCCACCACAAAAAACGAAAAAGAATTTTAGGTCTTAAGTGAATTAAAACTCCTAGATCCTTTAAGACTCATTGAACTTTTCAATGGCATGTTTAAATCTAGATTGTGCACTCTCAAGTTTGTGACTGGGATGCCGAGGATCACTAACAAGGTGTGAATAACCATGAAAATTAACTTGGTACCCTTAATCTTTATCACCTAATCAATGTGCCGGTTACCCACACGCGCTCCACCGATCTATGATAAACATTAAGTCACCCTTTGCCACTCTTACTAGTCCATGTTAATGTGTCGGTTACCCACACACGCTCCACCAACGACTTGGTAAGGTACAAAGTGTAATTTCATGGGTTAGCACCAATTTCACATTTTACTAAAGTAACTAAGATTAGGAATTTATAAAAGGTTTAGTTACTTTATATTTATCATTATACTTTTAATGGGAATTATAGTACTTGTCCTACCCGTTCGGCTAACGACCCTCCACCAGTCAAGGAAGCGGTGGGTGAGAGTGGACACCCATTAGGCTGCCATTTTATAAGCAACAACCTTATACCCCCTTATTGACCGGCTTCGTGAATGAGGCCTACAAATGGTAAAACTGACTTGCTATTATACACACACACACACACACACACATATATATATATATATATATATATACACACACACACACACACACAGATACATATATACATACATACATACATACATACATATATATATATATATATATATATATATATTATTAGCTTATAATACTATAAAGTATAAGGGTTCAATTTTAACTTTTAAAACTCTAGGGGTTTGGAATTAAGGTTTTCTAAAGTGACTTTACAAATTTCAAAACTTGAGGGCAAGTTTTGAAACTATTCAAAATCTTTCATATTCAATAACTTATGAGTTTTAATAATTTTAAAGAAAAGACTTTTGGAATTCCATAACTTGAGGACAAGTTATGGAGTCCATTGATTGTCATTAAGATCAAGAATTACATTAACAAACAATTTGCAAATAATTCCTATGATCTACTAAAACTCATAAGCATGAATATTCAAATCAACAATTTCAAGAATCATATATAAAACTTGAAATATTGATAATAACCATTGTAAATGGATTAGCATAATCATTACCACATCAAAAACAAATTTTATAAGTCCAAAACAGTTTAGGGTAATGATTCTAGTCCATTTACAGTAGCAAAACTTGAAAATCTTCACACAGGGCCTCCTACTCGCCGAGAGCAAGAACTTACTCGATGAGTAGGATGAAGTTTCACTTGGACTCGTCGATTCCCCCCATGTACTTGGCGAGTCCACTGAACAGTTAGCAGAAATTCGACCTTTTCAACCAGTTTGCATCAAGTATATAGAAAACAAGCCTAGGATCTGATACCACTGATATGTTTTGAGCATTCCAACACTTCTATGGTGTACATGCAACCCTAGAAACCTTGGATCTATGTTTTCTCCAATATACATGAAAATAAGATATTTTGAAGGTTCTCATTCTAACTAGCATACCATGGGTACTTGTAATATAAAAATTAGTAGAATGACATAACTTTCTTGTAGCTTGGATTCCTTAAGACCTTGTGAGCCTAGCACCCCAAATGTGATGCCTTAAATGCTTCACACAACACCACAACTCTTGGAATAACTTGAGAGAAGTCACTTGATCACAAAATCAGCTAGCCCCTACTCTTTTTGTCTTAGTGCCGATTTTTGCTCCATTTGAGGTTCATTATATAGCGTTTCATATGTAGGGTTACACCATGTAAACCCTAATGTGCATGACCTTTCATTTCCCGCATGATCCATAGGTTTTAACATCCATGGAGCATCCATGGAGTACCCAATGGGTCCTAGCCCAATCTATTGAATCATCGACCTAAAGCCCACTATATAAGAATGAAAGATTTACATAATCAATCCCCATATATCTAATTAGTCTCTTTTGATCACAAAATTAATTCCAAATTAATTCTTGATCAATACTAATTAAATAATATGATTTCATATTAATATATATTAGAATATATTAACAAATCATAAGTGTCCTTATTCTCATTATGTCTATCCAATTGTTGAGATGCCATGCAACCCAAATGGACCATGCTAAGCCGGGTCAAGTACATACTAAATATAGTTATGGAATTAGACACCTTATCCAACAGTTTGCCCCAGCCATTGAGGTGTAGAGGATGGTAAGGGAGTTCCAAGAACTCCAGCAGACCACCAAGAATGTGGCGGAGATCACCGCCAAGTTTTGTGAGCGAGTAGTGTTGATTCCTCAGTATGCTACTGACAAGGATATGCATAGGACGAGATATCATTCCATGCTGAGGGATGATATCCAGGAGTTTGTGAGCTTTACATGGAGTAAAACCCTGAATGAGATAGTGGAGAAGGCCCGAGAGCGGGAGATGGAGTTAGACTTCCGCACCAAGCGGAAGCCGGAGCAGGCACATATAGCAGTGGGTCAGGCTAAAAATCCTAAGACCTCTGATTCTTCGGGTAGGGCTAGCAGGGCTGGGGCTGGTGTTCCAAGTGTGGGAGATACCATAGGGGAGCTTGTCGGGGAATGGGTCCGACATGTTATACGTGTGGTCAGCAGGGCCACGTGAGCCGGGACTGTCCCAAGAAGGGCTTGATATGTTTCCACTACAACCAGACTGGCCATAAAAATGTCGAATGTCCGAGGTTGCGGGGAGGGGGAGGAGCAGTGGCGGTGCCTGCACCTACCACTTTGAGGATCACCGATGGCCACCCTGCTAAGGCGGATGCCCCGACAGTGAAGATTCACACATTTCAGCTGACTACCGAGGAGGCTCGGGCAGCGCCATATGTTGTGGCTGATACATGTCTATTATTCTCTGTTCTTATTATTTGCATGACCTATGTGTAATTTATGCTTGTATAGGGATCTTTTTGGTCAATGGTATGTATACTCATGTCTTGTTTGATTCAGGTGCTACCCGATAGTTCGTGTCACTTGCGCTTAGCAAGAAGTTTCAGGACGCGCCAGGAACTTTAGATTCCCCGCTCAAGGTAGAGATCGTAGATGACCGCACTGTTAATGCAGCGAGGGTGTATCAGGACTGCATCCTGAATGTGTTGGGCGAGAGGTTTCGTGTGGATCTAGTCCCGATACAGTTGCGAGGGTTGAAGGTGATTGTCGGGATGGACTGGTTAGGGGCCAATGTGACCATGATTGATTGCGAGCCCCAATGCAACGACCCAAAAATCACGACTAAAAATTTCTTTTAAAACATTACTAAAACCATATTTACAGAACTGTATCATAAGTCATAACATAATTTTTAGAGTATTAATTCAAAACATAATCGCATTATCAGAGTCAAACATCCCCAGGCTAACTGACTGTGGTGTGTGCACTGCAATCTTCCCGAGCTCCTCTTTTGAAAACCGAGTACCTGAAACCAAAACTGAAAACCGTAAGCACGAAGCTTAGTGAGCTCCCCCAATCTACCACATACCACACAAACACATAACATACTTATTACCAGGCTATTCTGGGGTGCCTGACTACCCATGTCAAGCCATTCTGGGGTGATGACTACCCGTGTCAAGCCATTCTGGGGTGCTGACTACCCATGTCAAGCCATTCTGGGGTGCTGACTACCCGTCGGTCCTAACAACCGACCCTCGGGGACTATTCCACCCCCTAATGCTACTATCACATATATCATAACATAAACATACTATCAGACATATCTGGGGTGCCTGAACTACCCTTCGGTCCTAACAACCGAACACGGGGACTGGTCCCCTCATACTACCTCTATCACGTATAACATAACAAGCCAGCATGCAAACACATCATCACATACTGTCAGACGTATCTAGGGTGTCTGACTACCCTTCGGTCCTAACAACCGAACTCGACTACTATCACATACAACATATCATGCTAGCATATAACATATCAGGTAGTAGCAAACATAGACAATTATCACAAAGACAATCATCTATCAACAACTCCTACTGGTGGGCCGACATTGTGGCCGTAGACCCACCGCTACTGGAAGGTAACTCACCTGAGACTGCTGAACTGATGCTGCTAGTCCTTGACTGCTACTTGACCTCTGACTCCGAACTGCTGCTCCACTAGCTCATCGAGCTACCAATGCCAAAATAACACTTAGTCCAACTGACCTCGAAAGGTCAACTAGGTCAACTCTAGTCAAGGTCAAAATCCTGGTCAAAGTCAACCTTCCAGGTCAACCCTACTCGTCGAGTCACCCTACTGACTCGCCGAGTTCATAAGTCCAGAGTCCTTCCGCTCGCGACTCTACTCGCCGAGTCAGCCCCTGACTCGCCGAGTCTACTGATTCCCGATTCCTGTCCTGTCCAACTCGCTGAGTCCTGGCTCGACTCGCTGACTTGAGACTTAACTCGAAGGGTTTGGGACCACGCGACCTGACTCGCCGAGTCTAAGAACAGACTCGCCGAGCACACGGCAATCTTCATCCAACTCGCCGAGTTCATGCCTATCTTCATCCGACTCGACGAGCTGTTCATCCCACTCGTCGAGTTCCTCCTCATCTTCAAGCTACTCGCCGAGTCCACTCGAAGGACTCGCCGAGTCCAATAAGATCCACTTACATGCAGAGGACTTCCGAGTTATGCATGAACTCCAAACTGTAAATCTACCCTTCCCAAGCCTATTCCCCACGTAAAGTTGCAAACTTTACGTGTAGAGAGGGAGATCTAGGCAAAATGCACCAATAACTAGGGTTTAAGACCAAGAGGCTCCAAAATCCACCCAGTGGCTGATACTTTACGGGATTCTAAACCAACACAAGCATGGATCTGAGGTAGCAACCTCAGATCTGGACCTCAAGCTTGAAATTGATCTTAGGCATGGCTTAAAAGCCCCAAAACTCATAACCAAAGAAGATCTAAAGGAGGGAAACGAATTGATACCTTCCAATGCTCTGAAATGCTCCCCAAACTTCAGATCCAAAGCCACTCCTTGATGCTTCAAAGATTCCCACTTCTTCTTTTTCTTCTAAATCAATCAAAAATGGCCAAAAGAATAAATCATCACAATGGAGGCTTAGGGTGCAGCGTTCTGGGTGTGAGAGGCAGTAAAGGAGCCCTAGGAAGAAGATTGAGACGTTTAAATAGGCTCCAAGCCCCGGATTTAGGGTTTTCCTCGCACAGACCAGACTCGCCGAGTCCACTTGGCCGACTCGCCAAGTTGGTCACTTACTCCTCGACCCGGATCCCGCTCCGACTCGCCGAGTCCTTCCTTGGACTCGCCGAGTCCCTCCTAAATTTAGGGTTTCCTTTACTTTCTTGGCTTTCAAAATCTTGGGTGTTACACCCAAGTGGGGGAGAACTGGTTATTCATGGCGAGAGAGCCTCGCAAGGCCCAACTCTTTGTTCGGCTGCGAGGGCTAGGAAATTTCTGCAGCAGGGTTGTACGAGATTTCTTGCTTATATCTCGAATACAAGGCTAGAGACCATGCTGAATATGGGCAGTGTGCCGGTTGTACAGGACTTTCGGGATGTTTTCCCCGAAGAGTTACCGGGAGTGCATCTGGAGAGGCAGGTGGAGTTTCGTATCGACTTGGTGTCTGGTGCCGCTCCGATAGCAAAGGCACCATATCAGTTGGCACCACCTGAGATGCAGGAGTTATCTACGCAGCTTCAGGAGCTGCTAGACCGAGGGTTCATACGTCCGAGCAGTTCCCCGTGGGGAGCACCGATCCTTTTCGTGAATAAAAAGGATGGATCACACAGGATGTGCATCGATTATAGGGGGTTGAACAAACTAACGGTGAAGGACCGTTATTCATTTCCAAGAATCGATGATTTGTTTGATCAGCTGTAGGGTGCGTCTTGGTTTTCCAAGATTGATCTTCGGTCAGGGTACCATCAGATGAGGATATACCAAAGACAGATTTCAGATACCTTTTGGGCTCACCAATGCCCCATCAGCGTTCATGGATCTCATGAGCAGGGTGTGTCGACCGATGCTGGATCGGTCAGTGATCGTTTTTATTGATGATATCCTGGTCTATTCTAAGACCAGGGAGCATCATGAGCAACATTTGAGGGAAATACTTGAGACCCTGAGGGTGGAGAAGCTTTATGCAAAGTTCTCCAAGTGTGATTTCTGGCTGCGAGAGTATAGTTTTTGGGGAATATCATCAATCAGGAGGGCATTTCGGTTGATCCAGCCAAGGTTGAGGCTGTGATGCGGTGGGAAGGACTGAAGAGTGCATCATAGATTCGTAGCTTCTTGGGTTTAGCGGGCTATTATAGGAGATTTATCCAAGATTTCTCCAAGATTTTTGTGCCATTGACCTGCTTGACCAAGAAGAATGTGAACTTTCGGTGGGGCACAGATCAGCAGATGGCTTTTGAGACCCTAAGACGGAGGTTATGCGAGGCTCCGATCCTAGTACTACCCGATGGGTTAGACGATTTGGTGGTGTACTGTGATGCATCGATTTCAGGGTTAGGTGATGTACTGATGCTGAGGGGGCATGTGATAGCTTACACCTCGAGGCAGTTGAAGCCTCATGAGGCGAATTACCCCATTCATGACCTGGAGCTGGGGGCAGTGGTGTTTGCCCTCAACATTTGGAGGTACTATTTGTATGGAGTGCGGTGCACCATTTATACTAATCACAAGAGTTTAAAGTATTTGATGGATCAGTAGAACCACAACATGCGACATAGGGGGTGGCTAGATGTGCTGGAGGATTGTGATTGTGAGATCCTATACCATCCAGGGAAGGCCAACGTGGTGGACGATGCTTTAAGCCGCAAGATGGCAGGGTCCCGATTGGGAACATTTGTATGAGGATGATGGTGGTTTCTCCTTTGTTGGATATTATCAAAGAGGCCCAGCTCGAGGGAGTGAAGAAAGAGAATTGGAAGATAGAGAAAATACGGGGACAATATCCTTTGTTTGTTAAGGATAGTCGTGGCCTCTTGACGTAGTGTGGTCGGGTGTGGGTACCGGTGACTGGGGGAGTGAGACAAAGGATATTAGAGGAGGCACACAAGTCCAAGTTCTCTATACATCCAAGGCCTACAAAAATGTATAGGGACTTGAGACTGAGTTATTGGTGGCCCTACATGAAGTGGAAGATCGCCTGGTTCGTGGAGCGGTGCTTGACTTGTAGGAAGGTCAAGTCCAAGCATCAGCGGCCTCATGGAAAGGTACAACAACTACCTATTCCCATGTGGAAGTGGGAAGAGATCACTATGGAATTCATCACGAAGTTACCTAGGATGGAGAGGGGTGTGGACGCCATATGGGTGATCGTAGACAGACTGACGAAAAGTTCCCACTTCATTTCGATTTCCCCGAGTATATATACGGAGAAGTTGGTGGATATTTATGTACGAGAGGTGGTGGATAGACACGGGGTGCCAATGTCGGTAGTCTCTGACTGGGATGTTTGGTTTACTTCCAGGTTCTGGAAGATGTTCCACAAGGAACTGGGCACTCAACTACATTATAGCACAGTGTACGACCCCCACACCGATGGCAAGAGCGAGAGGACGATCCAGACACTGGAGGACATGCTTCGAGCTTGCGTGCTGGATTTTGGACGGAGTTGGGACACGTACCTCCAACTGGCAGAGTTTTCGTACAATAACAGTTATCATGCCAATATCGACTGAGCTCCATTCGAGATGTTATATGGTTGGAGGTACAGGAGCCTCGTGTGTTGGGATGAGGTTGGGCACCGGTTCATGGGGAGCACTGAGGTAGTGCTTAAGACTATCAGACCGATTCAGCAGGTGTGTGACCGGCTGTGGGTCGCACAGAGCCGTCAGAAAAGTTATGTTGACCGACAGTGATCGGATCTTGAGTTCCAGGTGGGGTATTTTGTGTTGCTGAAGGTGTCGCCTTGGAAGGGAATTATCAGGTTTCGGAAGAGGGGCAAGCTGGGGCCTCGGTTCATAGGCCCGTTCCGGATCATGATCCGGGTGGGCAAGGTGGCATATCGCTTGGATCTACCGGAGGATCTTAGCTAGATTCACAACACCTTCCATGTGTCTCAGCTTCGAAAGTGTGTCAGCGACGAGTCCACAGTCATTTCATTGGGTGATATTTAGGTGGATGAGAGCTTGAACTATGTCGAGAGGCCGGTTTCCATCTTAGATAGATAGACAAAGGGCCTTCGAAACAAGGAGGTGAAGCTGCAATGGTAGCACCGAAGAGGCTCCGAATGGACTTGGGAGCCGGAGGAGCAGATGCGGGAGCATTATCCTGATCTATTCACAGCCACGGACTTTGAGGACGAAGTCTTGTTCAAGTGGGGGAGAGTTGTAACACTCCAATTCAGGTATTGATTTGAGAACCTTGAAGAAAACTAAGTTTAGCAAAATGGTCCCTTAGGTACGCTCAGCGTACTTATGAGTATGCTTAGTGTACTATGCATTGATGATCGCGGAGGGACAACATGTTCGCTGGGCGTACGTGTCGGATGTCCAAAACCTAAATTCCGGACTTGAGACCTATATAAACACATTTAAATCATTTGAGCCTCACCCTAATCAATCCCTTTCACCTTCAAACCCCTCTGGAAACCGTAATACCATTTGTGAGTGCATTTTGAGCTTTAAGAGTGCATTTGTGGTCCTTATAGTGTTTATTAAAGAAGAAGAGGTTGTCAAGCAAGCTTGGAGTGGCCTTGGACTTCCAGAATCTGCATCTAGTCGACCTTGAGGAGCTTCTGGAGGTATAAGGCTTGCACCTTTCCACTTAAATCACTAGATCTAGCTAGGGTTTTCTAGTTTTGTCCCCTTTGTTGATTTTGGAACTCCTTTTATGAGTTGAGTAACTCCAGAGGATGAAAATGACAGATCTGAGGTCCTTTGGTCTGTTTGCAAGATAAAAATGGAGTCTTGATGGGTGTTTTGACCTCATGCATGGGTTAAGAGCCTTAAAAATGTCATAATGGGGATGTTGGGAACATATGAGACATGCAAAGGAATAAAGTTGCCAACTTTATGCCCTAGGTCCTTTTAATAAGCTTAGATCTGACTTTTAGACATAAAGGAATTGATTATTAAGCACTTAATGGAGAAAGTGCTTAATCTGTTAGTACGATGTGCGTAACCTAGAGTACGTTGCGCGTAAGTCCTAGAGACCTAGTACGCTGCGTGTACCATGGTGGTATGCTAAGCGTACGCACAACAGATGGGCTTGGATCTGTTTTCGGCCTTTGAACAGTTGGGCCTCATTTGGTTATTGGACTTGGTTGCATTTTGGGAATAGTGGGCCATTTTATCTGTTTTGGGCCATGGACATGATGATTGGGCCTTTTTGGGCCATGAGGCCCATTAATGATTTTTGGACATGGACTTTGGGCCCACTTACAAACGAAGAATATTTGGCTCTTAATGGAAGGACTTAGGGTTTGGGTTTCCCCCTTTGATATAATGTGTTTGTAAGTGAAATCCCTTATCACTCTGCTATATGGGTACCTATGTCAAAAAATTACTATTAATAAGTATATGTATCATTTTGATATAATGTGTGTAAAAACCATTATACATGTTAAACTCGTCTAAATTAGAGACGAGTGCCATACGTTCATTAGTAACTGGATGTCGATGATAGTTACCAAAAATCCTTGCTCTAGCATATACAATAGGGAGACTCTCACAACGTCTGCATTTCTTAATTGATGAAGTAAGTTATTGAACATGTGTATAAAATCAACCATACTCACCAAACGTGAAAGCGGCATAAATGGAAACACACGTTCTCTGAACTCTGTAAAACCATAAGTGGGAGGGAAATACTCCCCAAACAACAAGGCTATGACCAAGCAGGATGTTTTTCTGTCAAAGGAAACCTAATAGTCGCCAACCAAAAATAGAAGCTCTTGTAGGTCAACTGGATCAAAAGTAGTAACTTCCTTGCACATAAGATAGTGACATAGTAAAGGGTGACATTCGACACCTATCGACATGTTCACATAACCACCAAAACATGATTGCCTAAACATGACCCCACAACCTGGTCAGTTTTGTAAACGTGTGATGATTTCGCGCCCAAGTTCAGGCCTACAGGTTGTGTTAACAACAACTTCGTATGTTCTATCGTGCTACAATCAAAAGAATAAATAATTAGGCATTTTTGTATGTACGTTCCGGAACGCAAGTTCGGACCAAAAATTTAGGAACTCAAGTCCGGAATATAAATACTGGAACGCAAGTCCGAACCATAAATTCAAGACCAAAATTTTGGAATCGGTAAGTCCGAACCATAAATTCAAGACCAAAATTCCGAAATCGGTTCCTCGTATTTCAGGGAGTTCTAAGTATTCCGGACATGATTTTCGGATTCCGGACATGTTCCGGACTAGTGAAAATGACAATTTTTTATAACAATTTTTGATAAGTACATGTAATCCTATAATTTCCGTAACATGAATAAAATTCACAGAAAACCCTATAATGCCTATATAATTGTATAAACTAAACATGCTTTAATGTATAATCTAAAATAAAGACATATAATTATAAACAAAATTGAAACTTACATATAAAAACTGCATCTCATCACCGCTATTAGAAGACATTTCCAGTTTTAATGGTTTCCGGAACTAGATGTAGGGTATTCTGAAACAAATTGTGGAATCTAGTCCGAAACGGATTAAATGATATTTATAGAAGGACCAGATTATCGGTTCGAATCTTTTACCTATTTACCGGATATAAATTCGGATATGAAATGTCAATGCTCTATTTCAGACCAAGTGGTCATTTAAAAAGAAGGGTTATATTTTTAAAAAAGATCCAAACAAGTGTTTTGATTACTCAATTTAGGGATGTTATTCGGGTCGGAACCGATCCGAACCGACCCGAACCCAAATAAACCGAAAACCGAATAAGGATAATTATATGAACCGAAAACCGAACCAAATAAGCAATACGGATTCAGTTCGGTTCGGGTATTATTCGATTCGGTTCGGTTCCGGCCCGAATAACCCAAATAACATGTACAAGATAATTAAGGAGCCGAATAACCCGAATAACCCAAGTAACTCAAATAACATTTACAATGTGATTATAAATATTGTATTTTTTTATGAGTTTTGTAGCTTATGATAAGCACAAATAACACAGATAACATGAATTAACTATTCTTGATATATAAAATGTAAAATCCAACCACCACATTCTTAAAATATAGTTATTAAGCAACATATTAAACACTAAACATTAAACATCTAAAACACTCAAAAATCAATCTATAAGTATATAAGTTAAACGTTAAACATTACATGGGTATTTTGGGTAATGATTGATAGAACACAAGACCGAATAAGCAATCGTGCAAGTGGAAAAAAAATTTGACTTTTCATATTCGGTTCGGTCCTTTTGGACCGAATAAGCCCTTATTTGGGTAACCCAGACCGAATAAGCCTTATATAGATACCCAAAAACCAAATCGAATTGCTTATTTAGGTCTAATTCGGTTCGGTTCGGTTTGGGTTTTCGGGCCAAATTCTCATCCCTAACTCAATTTCACATAATTCAATGTTACGCACTAGATTATAACTATATTGTATTACTTCAAAAATTAAAACAAAATATTATAATTTAATTATTTTAATTAGATCATTTACTTTATTTATAAAATTAAACGACACATACAATTTTTCGGAACACCTTGAAATATCATATACTCGTATCTCGAAACCCCTTAATATTAATTCATAAAGTGTTGATATTTTAATTCTTTCTTTGACTTTTAATTAATACTTAAATATATTTCGTATCCTATACTCCAAAATTCATATAATAGGCATATCGGAAAGATAAATTGATCAACAAACTTACCTTTTACACACTAACTACTTACCTAACCATTTTCAACAACCAATTTTGACAAAAGAACCATATTTAGCCATTTGGGAAAAAAATAACTCCAGCACGACCAGTATGTAGAAATTTGTTGTTCAAAGACCACTACTGAAATCAAACCATAACCCTAAGGGTGAAAGATGTAACATAAACATGAGGAATCGATATAGCCAATATGTTATCGGGTCATTGCCACAAAAACAATAAAATTTGGGCCCCCATTTGCAATCTTCCCAAACTTTTATTTGTTACTCTTTTGACATTAATTCTAGGCATCCCTTTCATTACTAGAGTGTTGGCCGGTTACCAACATGTAAGCCTTGTCAACAGTTATCACTTCACTCTAGTGTGTTTCTTTGGAAACACTCTAACACCAACGTATATATCTCACCTTTTAAAAAAAACATCACATAGATAATACGATTCAAAATCATTGACATGGTAGGTGATGGTTTTGATCATTTTTGGTGGAAACCCCCTTTGTTGCATGTAGGAAGTGAACCCACAAACCTTTGAAGGCATTGAAGATTGAAGGTACTACAGGTGCAAGGTAGTGTGTTCTTATGATCAATTACAAGATTTTTGTTTGCTTTGCACACTAACAACTAACATTGATTGTAGTCTTTGAAATGACATCTATAGACGTGATAAAAAAAGGAGAAACAACTTGTGAAAACATATATGTACAAGATGAGGACTTTTATGATGAAGTGATTGACTTTTTTCTTTTTGGACTACAAACCACAAACCTTCAAACCAACTTCTCCTGTCTCTAATGATCTCTTCCTTAACATGTAAGGTGATGAAAACGTGTTAAGGGACACTCATTGGCATGTGGAAAATGAACATATTGGTGATATTGACGAAGCTTATGAAAAAGGGAACTTTGAAGATGAAGGTCAACTTGAAGTTAGTGTAAAATACAAGGTACATTATCTAAGCATAAAATAGAGCAAATTGAAACCAATAGTTAGAGAGTTATTTGAGTCTCCTACACAATTGAGGTTTGCACTAACCAACCAAGACGTACCAAATGGGCCCCAGTTAATGTTTGTTCAGTCTAATAGAGTTAGAATCATTGCAAGGTGTGGTAGAAAATATGACTAAAAACAATATCCTTTCATGGTGTATGCAACATGGATGTATAATGAAAGGTCTCTTCATATTAAATCCATGGTACATATACACTTTGGTGCTAGCAACTACAACTTTCGATGTCTAGTTAGTAGTATCATATGTAATGAAGTTGATGTTGTGGTCTTTCAAAGGGTCCTCCTAAAAATATAGTCTAAGAAAGAAATTATAATAGAACAAATAGACGTAAGGTTGATTGTTGAAACTCGATATCTACCAAAACATGACTACACATAAAGATAAAACCACTAACCTTACTTAAACCAACAACCTACACCTATTTCAATGTCAACAACAAAGGGACTTATGTGACTATTATAACCCCAAGCATGAGAATGACTCTAATAAGAACCATCAACAACCCAAGCATGAAAATGACTCTAATAAGAACCATCAACAAGAGCACCCGCTTCATCAACATGAAATCCATTTCTCAAGTTTCTCTATTTCCAGTTGGCCATTTACAACAATGTCACCATTCAAGTCTTTATTCATTTAGAACATCAAATCTTTGAGTATTGATTTGAAAATGGTGGATCAATTAACAAGAAAAATCGTAACTTTTTGATGGATCTTGCGAAATAAATGTATACGAAACCCGTCAGTTTACTACCAAAACTATCCTCATCAATTTAAGTAATACCTTAAAAAAGTAAGGGATTTTGTCGATCAATGAAATGGAGAAGATAACTTCAACACTACAACGAACACTTCACATCTCCAATATTTTTGTTCCTTTGACCTGATGCCCTAAAGCTTGAAATAGTTGATGAAAATTGGGAGTGAAGAAGGTGACAAACATAACCGAGAGCGATTTAAAGAGTATATTGTGAGACGTTGGTGGTTTAGTTTTGTCTATGTTTACCTTTCCTAAATACTTTTCCATATCATCAGTATTAACAAGACTAGGTAAACCTTTGATTCAAGATATAAATTCGCTTCTAAAATGGATGCCTAGAATTAACGACATAAGAGTAACAAAATTCATCTATTACACTTTCATAGTCAATATTATCAAGAAATCCGTTCTTAATAGAAATTAAAGCCAAAGCGTTTAATCTCTCTTGAGACATGATCGAGCGCACAAAAGATTTTAAAAGATAGTTTTGAAAAGCTTCTTTCCGCCGATGCAATGTTAGTGAAAACATTCAACAATATTTTGTATGTTGGACAAGAAACTAGATAAATGTTTATCATTTTTAAGAAATTTAGTATCATAATAGTTGTATTATTTTCAACTTGTAAATTGTTTTGTAACAATTCATGTTCGTTGGATAAATCATCAGCATCAATGTTTGAAAGATAACCATCTTGCAACATCTTTTCAAGATTTTTGCAACTTGCCTTTAACTCACAAATATTCAACGACTTCATTTTTCTGTTGCAAAAAAGAAATACAAAATGTCTTTTTGTTGTTTGTATTGTTTAAACTTTCGCTCCAATGAACTAATAACTTGATCAATTGTGTACAAAAAATACCGAATCATGAATGACTCTTGAGGTGAAAGTTCATGTATCGGTTCTGATGACCCAACGCCAGTCTCGTCATTTTTTTAAAATTCTTATTTTATTATTTTTCTTAACAAACACCAGATCCATTCATAAATCAGAAGTTATAGTTATATGCATAGTCCTAGATTGAATCAGTTTGCTCATGTTATTTACTTTAGCCAATATATCTACTATAATAAATAAAGATCAATTTTGCCACATGTTAATCTTTTATAAATTTTGATACTTGTCATTTGTAATTTATTTAAAATAAAATATTATTTACATGTCAATTTCTAGATTTTTTTAATTTTTAAAATTAAATTAAAATCACATGATATATATGTAAAATATTAAATGTAATAAATGTGATAATAAATTGCAATAAACATGTTTTTCATTCATTCTTTCAAAATTTTATTTTAAAAATAAGTATTATTTATATTTTGATATTTAATCTTTTTTTAATCAACCCATGTATTACATGTGTTTTTACACCTAGTGATATCATATAACCATATCGGTTATAAAGTCAAATCCGTCAAGTTCATACTCTCCTAGACAAATAGCTTCACTTTTCATCTTTGTATATGTCCTTTCATCAACATTTTATATAAAACTTTTATTATTTCCAGAGCTTAAGTCACTATTGATTTTACACTTTTAATAATAATTTCCAACCTTGTAGTTGACAAAGATTTTAAAGTTAGACTTTGTTTGGGCAAATTGTCTTTTGAAGTTACTTAAAAAAATATATGAAATCTATAATTTACATTAGAAAAATATTTGTATTTTCTTTAGATATAGACACTTTCCTTAAATTGGTTTTGATTTTTGTTATCATAACTAAAATGACTTCAAGATTGCGAACAAATGTTATATTGTGTATATAATTAACTTGTAACATCTTGTTTTGAGGTACTTTCACTTTTGACCCTTATATTGAGATTTATTACATTTTGGTCCTTAAAAATGTGAGACTTGTGGCTAGGAGGGGCAAATATTGCCATTTTTAGAATTGTGGGGCGGAGCCACATACGCTGGGCGTACGTTTGCGTACGCTAGGTGTACGGGGTAAATTTTCAAACCCTAATATTTAGGGTTTGGACCCTATTTATTCTTCATTAACTCTCAAACCTGGTTTCTTTAATTAGCCTCCATCCTCTTAAAACATTCTTGCAAACCCTAATCTACCATGTGAGCATTTTTGAGCTTGTGTGTGTATGTGTTTTGTGTCTTTGAAGAAGAAGAAGGAAGTAGAGATCATCTTGGATGAGTGAAGCACCTTAGATCCAAAATCACATCATCATTTGACATCACTTGGAGGTATAAAGTTCTGAACTTGGTGAAGTTATACTTAGACTTTGTTTTGGGCTTGATTTTATGTTCTTTTGGTCCCTTAAGCTTGGTATAATTAGTGAGGGTTGCTATAATCCATTTGAGTTGTCCTTTTAGAGCTTTTGGAGCCTTTTGAGTCATAAAAATGTAATCTTAGACACTAGTTTCTTCTCATGCATGGTCTTAATGGAATAAGAGGTTAGGATCTTTAGTGTTGGGCATTTTATGGTCAAGGACATCATTTTGGACTTAGATTTGGAAAATGGACTTAAGGGCTTTGTAACATCCCGACTCCCAGGTATAATTATTATATATTTATTTATGAGTTTATTGAGCAACTTGACGAGTGGGTGCCCCAACTCATCGAGTAGAGACATATTGACCACGTGGGTTTTACAACCAACTCAGCGAGTCGGAGAGACCTACTCGGCGAGTTGGCGCTGTGAGTAGAAACCCTAGATCTCAAGGGTTGGGTCCTATTTAAAGGACCTTAAGCCCTAATTTCTGCCTCGTTTGAGACTCTTCACCAGAGATTATGTGAAGCTCCAGTATTAGCCTTTCCCAAGGGAGTGGAGGACTTCATGGTTTACTATGATGCATCTATATCGGGGATGGGTGTGGTGTTAATGCAGTGGGGGTACGTGATAGTATACGTATCAAGGCAGTTGAAGCCTCATGAGACAAGGTATCTCACCCACGATATGGAGCTGGGGGCGGCGGTGTTTGCCCTCAAGATCTGGTGCCACTATCTGTATGGGGTCCGGTGTACCATATATATGGACCAAAAGAGCCTGAAATACGTCATGGATCAGCTCAACCTGAATATGAGACAGAGGAGGTGGTTGGATGTAGGGAAAGACTACAATTGTGAGATCTTGTATCATCTTGGCAAGGCTAATGTAGTAGCCGATGCCTTGAGCCGTATAGCAGATAGTGTTGCGATCTGAGATGTGTGTATGAGGATGACGGTGATGACTCCAGTCTTAGATACCATCCGAGAGGCCCAGGTGGAGGCCGTGGGACTGGAGAACCGCAAGAGGGAACAAGTGATTGGACATGTTTCTGAGTTTGAGACGGATAGTTGGGGGCTTATGACTTTCCGTGGGCGGATTTGGGTGCCTTATATGGGTAGAGCTTGGCGCATACTGATGGAGGAGGCACATAGATCGAGATTCTCGATCCACCCAGGGACCACTAAAATGTATTTGGACCTGAAGAGAGATTACTAGTGGCCCTGTATGAAGAAGGACGTGGCATGGGTATTTGAGAGGTGCTTGACATGTCGTCGGGTTAAGTCAGGGCACCAACGTCCACATGGACCGTTACATCCCCTAGAGATTCCCTAGTAGAAGTGGGAACATATTTCCATGGATCTTATCACCAAGTTACCAAGGACTGTGTGTGGGGTTGACGTGATATGGGTGATAGTAGACCGGTTGACAAAAAGTGCTCACTTCCTCGTTATCAGTGAGAGCTCTTCTGTAGAGAGATTGGCCGAGATATACGTACGAGAGGTGGTGGCACGGCATGGAGTGCCGACATCGATTATGTCAGATCGGGATGTGCGTTTTACTTCCAGGTTCTGAAAGATGTTCCATGAGGATTTGGGTACCCAATTGCACTTCAGTACCGCATACCACCCATAGACAGACGGGCAGAGTAAGTGGACAATACAGACGCTTGAGGACATGCTGCGTGCATGTGTTATGGACTTTGGTGGAAGTTGGGACACCTATTTTCCCTTGGCTGAGTTTTCTTACAACAACAACTATCATTCCAGTATTGATATGCCTCCCTTTGAGCTCTTATATGGGAGGAGGTGTTGGACTCCCATCTGTTGGGGAGAAGTAGTGCAGAGAGTGATGGGTGACGCTGAGACAGTGCTCAAGATGACTGAGCAGATTCAGCAGGTCAGATAAAGGTTACTAACAACCTAGAGTCGCCAGAAGAGTTACGCAGACCAGCGACGATCCGAGCTAGAGTTCCAGGTTAGAGATTTTGTCCTCCTGAAGGTATCCCCGTGGAAAAGGGTGATCCGATTCAGGAAACGGGGCAAGCTGGGCCCTAGATACATTGACCCTTTTAGAGTGACTGGCAGGGTGGTGAAGGTAGCTTATCGATTGGAGCTACTTGCAGAGTTGAGCCAGATTCATAACACCTTCCACGTGTCTCAGTTGAGGAAGTATGTAGCCAATGAGACGACAGTGGTACCCTTAGAGGATATTCAGGTTGATGCGAGCCTGAATTACATTGAGAGGCCGATAGCAATTTTAGATCGGAAGGTGAAGGTTTTGAGGAATAAAGAGGTGCCCCTGGTTCAGGTCCAGTGGAAACATCGGAAGGGATCCGAGTGGACTTGGGAGCCGGAGTCCGAGATGGACGAGTAGTACCTAGAGTTATTTTCGAAGCATGACTTCGAGGGCGAAGTTTGATTCTAGTGTGGGAGAATTGTAACATCCCAAATCCCAGGTATAATATTTATATTTATTTGTGAGTTGATTGAGCAACTCGACGAGTGGGTGCCCCAAATCGTCGAGTAGAGACATATTGACCACGTGGGTTTTACAACCAACTCGGCAAGTCGGAGAGACCAACTCGGCGAGTTGGCGTTGTGAGAAGAAACGCTAGATCTCTGGGTTTGGGTCCTATTTAAAGGACCTTTAGCCCTCATTTCCGCCTCACTAACCACCTTACTCCCCTGTGTGAAACCCTAATTGGCTATATTGAGCTAAGAGAGAGAGAGAGAGAGAGAGAGAGAGAGAGAGCTATTATTTGATTGTTTTTGGTGAACCATTGGAAGAGAAGAGGAGAGAATCAAGCAAGGAATAAGGAAAAACTGTGGGATCCAGTGTTCATCCACTTTGAGCTTATATTGGAAGGTAAAAGTCATCACCTTGCTCATCATATTGTTTAGATCTTGTAGTGAGAAGCGTTTGGGGCTTTTTCCATATTTCCTTGAGATTTTGAGTGACTTGATCTTGCTAAGCGTTTGAGACATCAGATCTGGAGCTTGTGAGGTCCCTAGAGTCCAAAGGTCCCATCTTTATCCATCCATAGAAGAGTTTTGTGTTTAATACTCCAAATAGAACTTGTTTTTGCATTCCAAAGCCCTAAGTGCCATGCATGGACGTAAAGATTGCGACTTTACGTGGTATCTATGCCTTGGGAGGCTAGATCTAGAGTTTAGGGTTGTAGATCTGCCTTAAAATGTCTGAATGAGAACATAGACTGAATGAACTCGCCGAGTCGTTGAGCTGACTCGATGAGTCGGCTAGGGTTTTTCCGATGAGTATGGACATGAGTAACTCGGCGAGTTGATGAGACAACTCGATGAGTTAAGTGGTATTTTTACGACATTCTGAAGAAACGAGGTGACTCGGCGAGTCACATAGATGCACTTGACGAGTCGGGTCAACATGGACTGTTGACTCGAGTGTTGACTCCCGTTGACTTTAGGGTTTGGTTAAGACAAGGATTATGGGGACCATGGAGGGGTAAAATGGTCTTTTACCCATTCCAATAGTTAGAGAGAGAAAGTAACTTAGTTTATTTAGAGTTGTGATTAAAGTGTTAATTAGTGATAATTATCATATGTGTTAGGCGGAGGCTAGATTCGGTGATTCGTGTACTACGTTGATTTGCTTGCTTACGAGGTGAGTCTTCTCACTATACTTACCTTGAGTGGTAATCTATGAGTGGCCGGAGGGTCTTATGTGCTTATATTGAGTACTGTGATATCTTGCATTATGTCTTTGTGATTTATGCTATGTATTATACTGAGTTTACTGAGTTAGGACCGGAGGGTCCACCCGAGTTGTGGTACCGGAGGGTCCCACTGAGACACATTGACCGAGAGGGTCTTATTTGAGCATAGCCATGAGAGGCTAAAGACATATGTGTGGTATTTTGGGGAACTCACCAAGCTTCGTGCTTACCGTGTTATACGTTATGTGTTTCAGGTACTTCTCAGGATCACGGGAAGGCGCCGACTTGATTGTACACACGGAACTGAGTTATATTTTGAGGATCCTGGATTGTGTTATTATGGACATGTGTTTTGATAAATTGAGATTTTGGAGATTTTGTGACTTATGTTAATGAGATTAATCTGATTTTTAAATGAAATACTTGTTTGAAAATTTACGATGTTATAGGCTTAAGGATTAAAATCTTAATGAGTTAGGTTGGCAGCCACCTGCGTACGTAGGGTGTACAAGGCGTACGTTGTGCGTGCATGGTCAAAAGGCATGTGCCTGGTCAACCAATGTGTACGTTGGGCATACAACTGAGTACACTGGGCGTACTCAGTTGGGTTGACTTGGTTGACTTTTTGGAATTTTGACTTTTACCTGATTTGGACCAAGTTTGACCTGGCATTTTTGGTATTTGGATTTTGCTAGAGAATTGATCATTTGGATGGATAGGTAACGGTTAGAGATGAGATTCGGAATCGGGACCTCACAAGCGATTGTTCAGATTGAGATGTGAGTCTTCTTCACTATACTTGTGGGTCGAAGGCACCAAGACCGGCCCGTTGGATTGGATATCTTTTTATATGATAGTACGTTATTATGATGTAAAGATTTGTTGGATCGGTATCCTGGTATATAGGATGTTAGCATGCTGTAGTGATCGTAGATCTGTCTCTTTGTCTATTGACTGGTTATATGTTTATCTGTTATGTATATCTCGACATGTTATGTTTGGTTGGGTTGAGGCGGTCTTGCTTTGTGCTAAAGGCCAAGATACCCGGGGCGGTCCAGATATATTGTAGGCCCTATGAGGCGGTCCAGTCAGGCCGAAGGCCCGTAGAGCGGTCCAGATAGACTGTAGGCCTTGTGAGGTGGTCTAGTCATACAGAAGGATCGAGGAGCGGTCCAGATAGGTTGTAGGCCATACGAGGTGGTCCAGTCAGGTTGAAGGCTCGTTTATACATGCTGTTGTTTGTTATGTTATATGGTGGTACTTTGGGGGAAGTCACTAAGTTTTGGATTACATTTTTTGGTCATGGTTTTAGCTACTTCTGAAGATCATGGGAAGGAGAAGGTGTGACCGTAAACCTCCTGATTTTTATGTTGTTGATCTTGGAAGACTCTGATTTTAAATAATATTTTGGAAGCAATGGTTTTGTAAACACTTTTATTAGTAAATGGGTTGTTTTGAAAAGTCTAATTTTGGTTGTGATTTTTGATATGTTACAAGTCTGTATTAGAGCCTTGGTTTTAGCGAATTGGAGGAACATTCGTGTAAATCCATTCTCAAACTAAGGAAATAAAAATGTTTTAAAAATGATTTTCAAAAATGTTTTCAAAATTAATGAGGAAAGGATGTGATGTGTATGATTAGTTGGAGCCAATAAGTATGCCCCAAGTTACCACATTGTTATTTGATATTATGTTTATGTTAGAAAAACATGCTAGTGATAGGCTAGGGATCTTCAGGAATTGCATGATAGAATTTTTGATATATGATGCCTTAGTTCCTATAGAGTTCTCTTGCTGATTGTTGCATGACTCTGTCAGGTGTGAATTAACTACTAATTAAATACATTTAGTCACATGTCGCATGAGTTAAATAATTTTAGGGTTAAGGATTTGTTCCTACTGCGTAACTCTTGTCTGAGTCTAACCGTTGTAGGGTTTAATCTTTTAATCTAAGATTATTTAAGTTATGTTGCATGTGATTGTATTCATGCAATAGTTAACTGACACCAATAGGGGTCGTTTGGCAGTTTATGGTGGGGTGAGATGTGGATCCTAGGATAGCCTAGGGAGTATGTAGTGCTCATGATGCTTTTCTAGCAGGTGATAGGAGTATTTCTATGAGTGAGTTTGGGCATAGCCGACCAGTTTTTGAATGTTTATCCACTCTTGACAGGGGAGAGGATAGGATGTATGCGTATTCTAGTATGTGTGTTGTTAGGGTAGTTGTGATGATCCTCTGAGACAAATATGGGTAGGTATGGAAGGTAGTATAATGTAATGTCCCAAAATTTAAGTCCAAAAATTTCAATTTTATATCAATAAAATCATTATCCAAAACAATATCATAAAACCATAGTGAACTCAGTGTATATCAATAAACATCCAAATACATTAGAGTTAAATAAAATGCGGAACAATGTAGTGTGTGCAATGCAGTCATCCTGAGCTCTTCCCTTTTGAAATCGAGGTACCTGAAACATAAATTGGAAATTGTAAGCATGAAGCTTAGTGAGTTCCCCAAATTACCACATACTAAACAAACACACTGCCAAGCATATCTGGGTGCTTTCCTACCCTTTCGATCTATTTCAATTGGATACTATCAAGCATATATGGGTGCTTTCCTACCCTTTCGGTCCATTTCAACCGGATACTATCAAAAATATATGTGTGCTTGTCTACCCCTTCGGTTTATTTCAACTGGATACTATCAAGCATATTTGGGTGCTTGCAATCCCCTTCGGTCTATTTCAACCGGATATCGGGCCTATTTTATCCCTACTATTACCACATAATATCATAACAAAAATCACATAATCATCAAGCAAATACAGGCATAACTAACAACCGTCACAAAGACAATCATCACACTACATCATAAACTAGTGGGTTGGCATTAGTGCCTTCGACCTACGGATACTATGAAGGAAGACTCACTTCAAGTTGTAGAATCACTCGGATAAAATCCCAGTCTCCTGGTCCGGAAAATCCCCGCGCTAACATCATCAAATAAATATCCAATTAATAATTGGATCACACCCATAAGGCCATAATCTAGGTTAATTATCCAATATATAGGGTAAAGGACCTTTTTACCCTTTTTCTTACTTAGCCCAAAACCAAGGCCCAACCTATTGCTCAAAATGCCTAAATTCATTAAATGGCATCTAAAGGCCCAATAGGCCCAACTTCCGAATTGGGCCCAAAATCATCATGGACCAAACCCCAAGAATTTTAAAGTTAATACATGGGCCAAAGTCAGAAGTCTAATGGCCTAAAAAGCCCAAACCCTAAAAGCCTAAAATATGGCCCAAACCCGAGAAGGTCAAACCTAAAGGTCCATCTGCTGAGTACGTGGGGCGTACTCAACTCATACACTTAGCGTACTGCTTTCGAGGAAAGTAAACACAACGTACCAACTAGGTACGCCCAATGTACTTCCCAGATTACCAATCCTCTTCATTAAGCACTTATTAATTTAAGACAACTTGTCAAACTCTTAGATCTGATACTAAAGGTGACTTAATACGTAAAGTTGGAAACTTTACACCCATGCATGACTTAATCGAACCCAACACTCAAAAAGAAGCTTAATAAGAGTCTTAGCACTTGCATGGATCAATATCTCTCATAAATTTTGCATTTTTATGAACAAGGGAATTCAATGGAGCTAAGATATAACATTCATGGCTTCTTGAGTAGATCAAAAGGTTAAATTTAACTCAAAAGACATAAAAACGCATAAACAAGGCCCTAAACTAGATCTAGAACAATGTATCATCAAGTAGGAACTTTATACCTCAAATAGCTTGCAAAGATGATGATGAATCTAGATCTACAAGCTCATGCTACCCCAATACAATCTCCAAGAGTTCTTCTTCCTTTGAATCCTCAAATACACCACCAAAACTCACTTCCAAGCTCCAAAGATCTCAAAGGGCATTAGGGTTTCATTATAAGGGTTTAGAGAAGTGGAGGCTGGTCATAAGAAGATCCATGAGTGACTTAAGGTGATTACCTATGGCATAAACCCTAAATTTTAGGGTTTTGCCCTTGCTGGCCATACGCCCCTCATAACCATGTGTACCCCCAGTGTATGCTGAAATCTCCACAATCGGGATGTGGAGCCAGTACGCCCAACGTACTTGGCTAGGGTCAAGAACCACCAATCTTCCGAAGGCCATAACTTCTTCGTTCTAAGTCTGATTTCGGCGTTCTTTATATACACGGAAAGGTAATGAGAAGCTCTACACTGATATAAACTCCTCTTGCCTTAAAACCTTTTGAAATTAAACCCAAACTTCATAATGTCCCAAACGGGTACTTTATTGATATACCCTTAGGCTCCAAAACACAAGCCAAACTCCCTGATCATCTAATCTACATTATCTACACTCAAAGGGGACTAAGTATCTTTCCTAAAGGCCCTAAGGCTTATGATAACCGGTCTTCAGTTCATGGCCCCAACTTATGAAATGATTCAAAATAGGGTGTTACAACTCTCAACCACTGAAATTGGATTTGTCATCGAAATCATTCCTTACTACTTCCCCCGCCGCTAGACGATCCTGCCCAAACTTCCTGAATTCCGATTAAGACCGAAAAATCATCTCATACCGATGACCGACTCCCAAACTTGCCATCCAAATCCCGTCATGGCAGAAATTGCTTATACCTTCGAAAGGATGAACCTTAACACTCCGCCCTTAACCTAAAAGAAGGAATCCCAACAGCCTTGCCCAAGAACTGAAACATCTACCTTACTATTGCCAACTAGAAAACCTCATATCACTATGATAACCACTAAAAGCAGGAAATTCCCGAAAACATGAATCCATCACTATAAACCCCAACAGATTACTCCCTAGGATTACTGGTCATTTATTCATCATACCCACCCCTAGTCCCTTACTAGGAATACCGTTCTACTATACAGAAGGAAAGCTCAAAATATACCGATAAAAAATTACACCAAATCCCTAATTCGGAGGTTGTTCCTAACAACCTCAATTACACGCTCGACTTCCTGACAAATCATCACTAACTTGCTGATCTCATGAGCAGAAGGATGGTCAATCCTAAAATTCTCACGCTGCAACCAAATCCCATGTCAGCTATGGCTCGAGATTCCATAACCGATGCCCAACATTGGTAACCAAACTCCAGATAGACAGCCCTCAAGCAACCTAATTTCATAATGAAAACACTCTACAAGAGGCTACTGGTGCACAACCATCATTCCTAACAACCTTAACTACCTACATGATCCAAACCAGCTAATCATTGAATCTCCTGACTCCCATAGTGCGCTACCACCCAAATAAGCCAAGAAAGCTAACGATCTGAGACCTAAGTGCCTCAATCAAAAGACCATTGGGTCTTGCCCATATAAATCATACAACCACTAGTTCACGATACATCGTGACACATGCTATCGAATATATGATAAGCTCATGGTACTAAACCGATCTTGTCGACATCACATCCATAGCTTGAATAATCGTGACCAGCCCCATAAGGACCTAAAGATACCCAACCAGCTGTCCACCGACTTGGAGGAACCCAAACAACATCAGTCTCAGGGTTATCTGAACACAAAAAGGGCCATACTCTTCAATCATACACAATTCCTTACACATCATAGACTAATACCGACGTAAACTAGACGAAAACATTGTCGCACACAACTAGAGAAGGAGATGGACAGTCATAATCTTGTCCCAATTTGAAAGTTTTAACCCAAATGATCACCATGCCAACAATACTAATCAAGTGGTCTCAACTTATCTTACTCAGTCCACTTGTACCCATTCTGTCCATAATCGAGGCACTACTACAATGTTCGCCCCCAAGGGGAGACACCTACCTAATCCTGGATCTACTATATCCTCTCGTCCTCACATCCTTACCCTAAAGGTGAGGTACTAACAGATTTAACGAAATGAGGAACCTCAACCATTAACAGAAACATCCTCATGATGATTGATACAAGATCCCACACCTTGATTGAAACCAAACGGATTCCACCAATTCGCAATAGCTAGAGAAAACTTCTAAGGTGATAAAGAAATGCCGCCAAAACATGAAAGCTGAATAACGCTGCCCCAACATCCAAACCTCCAATAATTAAGGATAACTGCCAACTTGAGTCTGCTATAAACCAAAATCCCACACCACAGTTGCTGGTAAACATACCCAAAAACCAGAGTAAATATAAAACATACGAAACTCAACGATAGGATGACACATCCATTGATCTTCAATTGATACAACTCGAAAGTTTCGAACGACCTCCACTTTTGATGGTGAAAAATAAGAAAAATGATCAAGAATTCACTGACAACTAACCCAATAACCTAATACACTTCTTGCACCAAAATTCATGCGAGACTAGACACACCAAAATCTAAAGATGATTTACCGATCAACACTACCCACCTTAGAACAGGGATAACAATATATACAATGAGTTGAGGAACTCCCCCAACACTTGATGCTTAACCTGAGCATCCCAGTGCCCCTTAATCTATTCAACGACATTCTGAAAGGAAACACTGGCTACATCAAGCTTTTTCATCCAACAACTTATTACCGAGAAGACGACTCTTGCATTCCTAAACACATACATCTAATGATAACTTGTTCTGCACCTCCGTCCTGACCAAATCCTGAAACAAAGCTCTGCATACCCGAACTGTAAGTCCCTAAGAGCCATTATTTTGAAGTCATAAACTCAAACATAACAATGATCTTTCAACCACCATAGCCGGTTCTCCCCCACTTAGGGTTTGAACTACTATCAAATGACGTTGCTACATCTCAGATGGAAACCTCGTTAACCTCCCAATCATATGATGGGTTTTGAGCATAACATCATTCCTATGGTGTACATGAAACCCTAATTGCTTTGGATCTAGGTTTTCCTATAATGAACATACAACTTTGAATACCAAAGAAATAACCCTATAAATAATATACATATTTTGAAAATCACATATGATTAGGGTTAGAAACTTTACATCTCGTGTTATGTAGCAATAACAAGTTTAATCCTTCTTGATATTGACTTCTGAAAGCCTAGTGCCCCAAGTGTTGCACCTCTAATGGAGTCACAAACACCCAATGCATCAAAACGACTTAAGAGAGAAGGATTTTCGGTTAGGGTTTCCCAGAAACTCATTGGTCGAATTCCACTAGCAAAGGGGTCCTTATATAGTTGTGTGGGCTGCTAGGCTTTTCAGGTGGAAACCCTAATACCTAACTTAGGCAAGAAGCAGCCGATGAAATCCTTCCATAGAACCCATGGACGAAATCTATAGGACTTCCTTATAGGATTTTGTCCATTCCACTCTATGGAGTCCATCGGCCCATTTATGCAACTATCAATGATTTGCATAACAGTCCCCCAATTATTTAATTAGTCTTTTTTTACCACTAAATTAATTCTAAATTAATTTATGATCAATACTAATTAAATAATATGATTTCCAAATAATATTTTAATCCTGTAATATATTATTAAAACCATTTTGAGTATGTTAGGTCAAAAATATGTTTCCTCTTTGCGTTTTTCATAAAAACGAGTTTTTGATCGAGTTTTGGAGCAAAAAAGGGTGAAAAACATCGTTTTTTCGCGAATCTGTTGAAGGTTTACGACCTTTGAAGGGTTTACGGTCGGAGTTTACGGCCGGAAACAGTTTACGGTCGGAGGCGGTGGCGTTTACGGCTAGGGTTTTCGGAGTTTACGGCTCGGGAGTTTACGGTCCAAGGTTTACGGCCCCGGAGCTTGTGGTCTGAGTTTGCGGCCCAGTAGTGTTTCCGTCCTCGCAAG
This sequence comes from Lactuca serriola, assembly GCF_051521515.1. Lineage (NCBI taxonomy): Eukaryota > Viridiplantae > Streptophyta > Magnoliopsida > Asterales > Asteraceae > Lactuca > Lactuca serriola. The sequence goes on from NC_136408.1 coordinate 4,420,011, forward strand.
CAGCAGCCTCGCTTAGCCTCGATTCGCATTAAAAAAATAGGAGGCAGATTTGGAGGTGCCGAGGTTCAAAATCAGGACCTCAGGGTCATAAACACAGTGCCTTATCCAAGTCGGCTACTTGATCCCTTGTTACAATCTTTCGAAATTTAATTCATAACCTGTTATTCTCGGTTTCAACTTTCAAAATTTGACACTTTTAACCCAAAATTCGATTTCTTTTAATTTTTTTGTAACATCCGGAATTTCAGGTATTATATTTATTCATTTTATTTTGTGTTTTGTGGAAGAACTTGGCGAGTTGGTGCGAAGACTCGCCGAGTAGAGACGCGATTTCTCACCCGGATTAGTGACCGGAATCAACGAGTCACATTGGTGGACTCGGCGAGTCTGCGCTATTTAATGAAACCCTAATTTCTCGGGTTTGGGGCCTATTTAAAGGGCCTTATGGCCGTCATTTGTGCTCACCAGTCCCCAGAGTGAAACCCTAGTGAGCTTGAGCGTTTGGAGTGAGATAAGGAGCCACTGTTGACCTTGGAGGTGTCATCTAGCAAGGGAAAGGAAGCAATAGCCAAGGGGAAACAAGAAGAACAACTTCTTGAAGATCTGAGGTCCAAAAGATCACGTTTGAGGTACTATTTTTCGAACCATTCTCTGTTTGGTGATGTTCATTTTGATTTAGGGCTTGTTGAGCCCTTTTGTGGCTAGATCTAGTGCTTCCTTGGACCCTTAAGTGAGTTAGGTTCTGGATCTGGACCGTTGGAGGTCCAGAGTGTCCCTTTGTCCAAGCTTTTTATGAATCCATGGAGGTTTTGGATTGGGGTCTTTGTGCTTGAGGTCAAAACACCATTTATGAGTCATTAGGTGTGTTATGAGCGCCAAGACATGAACTTTACGTGATGAATAAGCTTGGAAGGATTGTATCTATGAGTTAGTGAAGCAGATCTGACCTCAGAAGGTCATTTGAGGTTGTGCATGGAATGCACTCGCCGAGTCCATTTCCAGACTCGACGAGTTGGTGCGGGTTGTTCAGTGATTTCGAACCAGGGTTTGAGTAACCGAGTGGATGAGTGACTCGATGAGTCGGAAGGGACTCAGAGGAATCGGGTCCCCGTAGGGACTCGGCAAGTCCACGTCAGACTCGGCGAGTTGAGTTGACCGTTGACCGTTGACCAGAGTTGACTAGTGTTAACTTGATAGGGTTAGTCAACCTTAGTTGGGAAAGTGTTAATTAGAGATGTATTGTGTTATAGGAGGACTATAGCTCAGGAAATCGAGCACCAGTGGTTTCAAGGATTTGCGAGTTATCAAGATATGCGAGGTGAGTCTTCTCACTATACTTTACCTTGAGTAGGTAATCAGAGTTATGTGACAGAATATTTGTATGCTATATGTATGTTATTTGTTGTAATGCATTATTTCTATGTGATTTATGTTGTGCATGTTTATAGAGTACACCTTCGGGCGTATTTGAACTCAAAATGAGGATTTGAGAAATATTTTCAAAAAGAGTAAATGATTTTTTTGGAAAATGCAGAGGAGAGTCGTGTGTACGATCAGTCTGCGCCCGAACAGTGATTTCCCAAGATACCCTCATATTATGTGTTATGATATTGATATGATGTATTCCCATGCTGGAGTAGGCTAGGTACTCCTATTAGGACTAGAGTGGCCTGATTTGTGATGCCTTAGCCTAGGGAGAGGTGAGCTGCTATGAGATGCTTGAGAGTGAGTAGGTAGCAGCGAGGAGCTTATGAGAGGTCTGTTAGAGAGTGGATTATGCATAATAGAGTGCTTGGAACTTGGGATCCGAAGAGGAGGACTTGGGGTATATGCTGATACGGTGCGGAAAATAGTATTGGGCCCGTACTACTGAAACCACCGGGGCGGTGTACAGCCCAAGTAAGAATCTTTTGGAATGCTAAGGATCAAGGAGGGATGAGTTGTCGAGTGTGAGTATGCTCGAATGGAGTCTTATGCCTGAGAGCAGTGGGGCCAGTGATGAGGAGATCCGCCGGATCATCCATGAGGAGGTGGCTACGGCTATCAGGGCAGAGATACCAGAGATGTTCGGGTCTATTAAGACCACGTTGATTGAGACTTTCGACGAGCGTTATGCTGCTTTTTCTGAGGCTGCTGTTGCAGCGGCCACCGCAGCTATTGCCGCCGCGAGGCCGCAAGGTGGTGATGTGTTGGTGTTCCGAGAGTTAAGCAACACAAAACCGCCGGAGTTTGATGGGACCCAGGACCCGGTGGCGGCTATGAGATGGATTTTAGACATAGAGGGGTGTTTCTTTACTTGCTCATCTCCTGAGCATTTGAGAGTCCGGTTCGCGCTGAACCAGCTTCGCTTGGGAGCGAAGGACTGGTGGAAGTTTGTGACGGCGCACTTTACGCCTGCTGAGCTTGCGGCAGTGACCTGGGAGAGGTTCACTGCCATGTTCCGAGATGAGTACGTTCCCCAGGTGGAGAGGGAGTGTTTGCCCCAGGAGTTTCTGACCCTCAAGCACGGTACTGAGTCTGTTACGGTGATTACCAGGATGTTCCACGAGAGGGCGATGTACTGCCCTGAGCACGTGTCCACTGAGCAGGCACGTATGAGCCGATATTTGAGTATCTTGAGGAGAGACATTCGGGAGTTCGTGGCGAACTCCTCGTACCGGAAATTTGCCGAGCTTCAGGCAAATGCCCGGAAGAGGGAGATTGAGCTAGAGACTCAGGCCAGGGAGGAGGCGGAGTCTCAGGGAAGGGATCGGCGACCGGCACAGTCCCAGCCGGCAGCCAAGCGGGCCAAGCCCGCTGATCCCAAATCAGGGAGCCAGAAGGGCCGCACTTATGGAAAGTGCAGCAAGGGTCATGATGGAGTTTGTAGAGCTGACTCTTGCTACAAGTGTGGCAAGGAGGGGCATATGGCCAAGGACTGCCCCAAGGGGTTTGCAGTGAGTTTCCCCTGCAACCAGACCGAATACAGGAAGGTAGAGTGTCCGCAGTTGCGGGGATCAGCTCAGGGAGCACCTCAGGGATCTGCCCTTGCCGCCATCAGAGCTACCGAGAGTCGGCCAGTGAAGGCCGAAACGCCGAGGGCACGAGGGAGAGCCTTTCAATTGACCGCGAAGGAGGTCCGCACAGCGCCCGATGTCGTGGCTGGTATGTATTCTTTTGTGTATTTATTTTGATGTTGAGATATTATGCTTATATTTTGTTATGCGTAGGTACTTTTCTTGTGAATTCTGTACCTGCCTTGGTGTTATTTCACTCGGGTGCGAGTCGGTCTTTTGTATCTTTGGCTTTTAGTCAGCATATCAGTATTAGTTGTGAGGCGTTGAGTCGGCCTCTGAGAGTTTCCATAGCTGACGAGAGAGTGATATATGCCACGGAGGTGATCTGTGGGTGCGTATTCGAGATTTTCGGTGTTGAGTTCCCGATTGATTTGGTTCCTATTGCGATGGGTGACGTCTGTGTCATTGTGGGCATGGACTTGTTGGAGCAGATTCGGTGCGGTTATCGACTGCGAGCGACAACTGGTGACCATACGAGACCCCAGTGGGGGAGTTCTTACGGTGTACGGTGAGGGTACACGTTCTGGGTCGGCGTTTTGTTCGGCCTCTAGGGCGAGACAATGTCTACAGTAGGGCTGTAAGGGCTTTGTGGCGTATGTGATGGATACATGGGTTGGTTCAGAGAGGCCGAGGTCAGTTGAGGAGGTTCCGATAGTGCGTGAGTTTCCGGATGTATTTCCAGAGGAGCTGTCGGGTGTGCCTCCCGTGAGGCAGGTGGAGTTCAGTATCGATTTAGTTCCGGGGGCCGCGCCTATTGCCAAGGTGCCTTATCGCCTTGCACCTCCATAGATGCAAGAGTTATCCTCACAGCTTCAGGAGCTGCTGGGAAAGGGATTTATTCGGCCGAGCAGCTCGCCGTGGGGAACACCTATCCTTTTTTTCAAGAAGAAGGATGGTTCACACCGGATGTGTATTGATTACCAGGAGTTGAACAAGCTGACGGTCAAGAACCGTTACCCGTTTCCGAGGATCGATGATTTGTTCGATCAGTTGCAGGGAGCATCTTGGTTCTCAAAGATCGATTTGAGGTCTGGATATCATCAGGTGAGGGTGCGAGATGAGGACATCCAGAAGACAGCGTTCAGGACACGATATGGGCATTATGAGTTTGTGGTGATGCCTTTCGGGCTCACCAATGCCCCGGCAGTGTTCATGGATCTCATGAACCGAGTGTGCAGGCCGATGTTGGATCGGTCGGTGATTGTATTCATCGACAACATTTTGGTATATTCGAGATCTAGAGAGTAGCATGAGGAGCATTTGAGGGAGATCCTCGGAGTTCTGAGACCGGAGAGGCTTTATGCCAAATTCTCCAAGTGTGATTTCTGGTTGCGAGAGGTCCAGTTCCTAGGGCATCTCGTTAATCAGAAGGGGATATTGGTCGACCCGGCCAAAGTTGAGGAAGTGATGAGTTGGGAGGTGCCGAGGTCACCCTCCGAGATCAGGAATTTCTTAGGGTTGGCAGGTTATTATCGGAGATTTATCAGAGATTTCTCTAAGATTGCAGTGCCACTCACCAGGTTGACCCGGAAGGGTGTCGCTTTTTCATGGGGCCCCGAGCAGCAGGCCTCCTTTGAGACGCTTCGCCAAAGATTATGCGAAGCCCTGGTGTTAGCCCTCCTGGAGGGGATGGAGGACTTTGTGGTATACTGTGATGCGTCGATCTTGGGGTTGGGAGCGGTGCTGATGCAGAGAGGGCATGTGATAGCATATGCATCGAGGCAGCTGAAGCCTCATGAGACGAGGTATCCCACCCATGATCTAGAGTTGGAGGCAGTGGTGTTCGCCCTCAAAATTTGGCGTCACTATCTGTATGGGGTTTGGTGTACGATATACATGGACCATAAGAGCCTGAAGTATTTGATGGATCAGCCTAACCTAAATATGCGGCAGAGGAGGTGGTTGGATGTGGTCAAGGATTATGATTGTGAGATCTTGTACCATCCGGGCAAGGCTAATGTGGTAGCCGACGCCCTGAGTCGCAGGGCAGAGAGCGCCCCATTGCGGGATGTATGTTTGTGGTTGACCGTGATGGCTCCGGTGTTGTACACGCCATTCGTGGAGCACAGGCTGAGGCTGTGAGATCGGAGAACCAAAAGAGAGAGCGAGTTGTTGGATTGGTATCGGAGTTCGTTACCAATGGTCGGGGGCTTATGACATTTCAGGGGCGTATATGGGTACCGTTTGTGGGAGGGACGTGTACCATTTTGATGGAAGAGGCTCATCGGTCGAAATTCTCGATCCATCCTGGGGCCACTAAGATGTATTTAGATCTGAGGAGAGAGTATTGGTGGCCCTGTATGAAGAGGGATGTTGCATGGTTTGTGGAGAGGTGCTTAACCTGCCGTAGGGTTAAGACCGAGCACTAGAGACTGCATGGTAAGTTGTAGCTGTTGGAGGTTCCCGAATGGAAGTGGGAACAGATTACTATGGATTTTATCACCAAATTGCCAAGGACTGCTAGGGGAGTCGATGCAATTCGGGTGATTGTGGACAGGTTGACAAAGAGCGCCCACTTCCTTGCTATCAGTGAGAGTTCTTCTGCAGAGAAATTAGCAGAGATGTATGTGAGGGAAGTGGTATCTCGGCATGGAGTGCCGATCTCGATTGTTTCAGATCGGGATGTGCGTTTTACTTCCAGATTCTGGAAGAAGTTCCTCGAGGAGTTGGGTACTAGGATGCATTTTAGTACCGCACATCACCCCCATATTGACGGACAGAGTGAGCGGACGATTCAGACTCTCGAGGACATGCTCCGGGCATGTGTATTGGACTTCGGGGGGAGTTGGGACACGTATTTTCCCTTGGCAGAGTTTTCCTACAACAACAGCCATCATTCGAGCATTGGTATGCCGCCCTTTGAGTTGTTGTACGGGAGGAGGTGTCGGACTCCCATTTGCTGGGGAGAGGTCGGGCAGCGTGTTATGGGTAGCACAGAGATTGTGCTTCAGACGACAGAGCAAATATAGCGGGTCAGGCAAAGATTGTTGACCACTCAGAGCCGCCAAAAGAGTTATGCGGATAGACGTCGATCCGAGCTTGAGTTCCAGGTCGGTGATTATGTTCTCCTGAAGGTATCTCCTTGGAAAGGAGTGATCCGATTCAGGAAGAGGGGCAAGCTAGGGCCTTGGTATATTGGGCCGTTCAGAGTGGTCGCGAGGGTGGGTAGGGTAGCGTATCGTTTGGAGCTACCTGCAGAATTGGAGCGGATTCATAATACCTTCCATGTGTCTCAGTTGAGGAAGTGTATAGCCGACGAGTCGTCGGTAGTGCCGTTAGAGGACATTTAGGTGGATGTGAGTTTGAACTACGCAGAGAGACCAGTTACGATTGTGGATCGAAAGATCAAGGTTCTGAGGAACAAGGAGGTGCCTCTAGTACAGGTTCAGTGGCAACATCGGAAGGGATCTGAGTTAACCTAGGAGCCAGAGCGTGAGATGCGGGAGCAGCATCCGGAGCTATTTCAGGAATGAGACTTCGAGGGCGAAGTCAGATTCAAGTGGGGGAGAATTGTAACATCCGGAATTTCAAGTATTATATTTATTCATTTTATTTTGTGTTTTGTGGAAGAACTCGGCAAGTTGGTGCGAAGACTCGCCGAGTAGAGACGCGATTTCTCACCCGGATTAATGACCGGACTCGACGAGTCACATTGGTGGACTCGGCGAGTCTGCGCTGTTTAATGAAACCCTAATTTCTCGGGTTTGGGGCCTATTTAAAGGGCCTTATGGCCGTCATTTGTGCTCACCAGTCCCCAGAGTGCAACCCTAGTGAGCTTGAGCGTTTGGAGTGAGATAAGGAGCCATTGTTGATCTTGGAGGTGTCATCTAGCAAGGGAAAGGAAGTAATAGCCAAGGGGAAACAAGAGGAACAACTTCTTGAAGATCTGAGGTCCAGAACATCACGTTTGAGGTACTATTTTTCGAACCATTCTCTGTTTGGTGATGTTCATGTTGATTTAGGGCTTGTTGAGCCGTTTTGTGGCTAGATCTAGTGCTTCCTTGGTCCCTTAAGTGAGTTAGGTTCTGGATCTAGACCGTTGGAGGTCCAGAGTGTCCCTTTGTCCAAGCTTTTTATGAATCCATGGAGGTTTTGGATTGGGGTCTTTGTGCTTGAGGTCAAAACACCATTTATGAGTCATTAGGTGTGTTATGAGCGCCAAGACATGAACTTTACGTGATGAATAAGCTTGGAAGGACTGGATCTATGAGTTAGTGAAGCAGATTTGACCTTAGAAGGTCGTTTGAGGTTGTGCATGGAATGCACTCGCCGAGTCCATTTCTAGACTCGACGAGTTGGTGCGGGTTGTTCAGTGATTTCGAACCAGGGTTTGAGTAACCGAGTCGGGTGAGTGACTCGGTGAGTCGGAAGGGACTCAGAGGAATCGGTCCCCGTAGAGACTCGGCGAGTCCACGTCAGACTCGGCGAGTTGAGTTGACCGTTGACCTTTGACCATTGACCAATGTTAACTTGATAGGGTTAGTCAACCTTAGTTGGGAAAGTGTTAATTAGAGATGTATTGTGTTATAGGAGGACTATAGCTCGGGAAATCGAGCACTAGTGATTTCATGGATTTGCGAGTTATCGAGATACGCGAGGTGAGTCTTCTCACTATACTTTACCTTGAGTAGGTAATCAGAGTTATGTGACAGAGTATTTGTATGCTATATGTATGTTATGTGTTGTACTGCATTATTTCTATGTGATTTATGTTGTGCATGTTTATAGAGTTGGAACCGGAAGGTTCACAGAGGTAGAACCAGAGGGTTCACAGAGTAGGGTCCACGGACCCATAGAGTTATAGCATCGAGTGGCTAATATGTGCTATGTGTGGTATTTTGGGGAACTCACTAAGCTTTGTGCTTACAGTGTTTGGTGTTATTTGTTTCAGGTACTAGTGATGACCGCGGGAAGGCGCCGGCCTGATCAGTACACACACGGGTTTTTTATGTTATGAGATCTTGGGATTTTTATATGTAATGGATTTGAGTTTCAAACAATGATGTTTTTATGAATACTAAATGAATTATGCTTTTATAAAATGCGAAAAATTGTTTTGAAATTTACGGCGTTACATTTTTTTAAATTCCTTTTCATCCAAAATAAAAATATATATACAAAAATAATAATAATAATAATTATAAAAAAAATTAATAAATAAAATTATATTTTGATTTTTGACTTTTATTCTTTTTAACTTTTGATCTTAAATTTTGACTTTGACTTTCAAGTTTGACCTTTGACTTTAAACTTTGACTTTTTCGTTTAACTTTTAAATTTTCAAATTTAGCTTTTCGGTTTGACTTTTAAGTTTGACTTTTGAGTTTAACTTTTTAAATTTGACTTTTAAGGTTGACTTTTGAGGTTTATAATCAAAGGGTTTGACTTTTAAGTTTGATTTTGGCTTCTAGTTGTGCTTTTTAATAGCTTTTAAGGTCTACGAGGGAGTTGAAAACATGAAAGAGAGTCGTCAGTATATGTTAAGACAAAATTTCAACATTTTCGATTATATCCCTGGAGAAACCCTCGAAACTCAGTTACAACGATTTACCACACTCACTATTGAGATGAATATAGTTGGGATCTTCTTGAAGAAATCTGAGATAAACAAAAAGCTACTGAATTCACTTCCGAAATGGTGGGATATGAATGTAGCTGTCATCAAGAAGACAAAAGATCTCAATCGTCTTAGTATTGCTGATGTAATTGAAGAGCTTGATGCTTTGAAATGTGGAAAAATAATGAGTTCCACAAACATGACGACCAATGAAGTTTCATGTACTCCATCTTGTGAAGATACGATTAAAATTCTTCATGAACATAACGATTTGCTAAAAAGGGAAGTCGAGGACCTAAAATACGAAGGATATCAACTTATGAAAGGACAGAAACCCCTGAATGTTGAATTAGAAGCAAAAACCAAAGACTTTAGGAAGCTTCAGGAAGAGTATAGCAACAAGTGTGAAAATTATGACTATATTAAGAGACAACTTGTTGCTATAACTGAAGAACTTAACACTTTGAAAATTAAGTGTGGAAAAACAGATGTTAGTTTCAAAAATTATACTACGTCAAGTCAGACAGTTGAGTCCTTATTTGAAACCCAATTAGAATTCAAAGATAATCAAAACAAGGGTCTAGGGTATGATAGTGTTCCTCCACCTTTTAATCATAACTACACATCCATCCCTATGACAGAGGAAGAAATTGCCAGGCAGGCACATCTTCAATATGGCAAACCAGCTGGATTTGTGTCAGGAGGTATTCAGGTTGAAATACTAATGTTTCTACTTCATGTGCAGGTAAAGTAGCAGAAGATGAGAACAAGGAGAACACTACTGAACAAATCAATGATTCCTTGAACTCAGAATCTGTTGCTTCGAATTCTGTTACTCCTAACAAACCTGCCGTTGAGAAATACAGGCCTCCAATTCCAGCGCAATAGAGTGCTTGTTGCAAGTGTGCATGTGGGATAAATAAGAGACAAGACATGGATACGCCACCAAGGGCAGGAAGAGACAACTTCCCGGTGAAGAAAAAGACATGTTTTCACTGTGGAACACCTGGACACATTGCCAGAAATTGTCCTAATCGCGCATACGTTCCCTACTATGCACAAGGATGGAAAAGCGCACCAAGTGGGAGATACTTCAAAAGGAACCCTTCCAGGTCACGTTTAGACAATGGTGATTGGAACGTGCAGAAGGCCCATAATCAAATCCACAAGGCCAAGAATCCAAATTCCAAGGGTAAGAAGGAAATGCCGGCCAAGAAGCCTAATCCAAGAGATTCTCAAATGAAACAAAGACCGGTTAGGTCAAAGTCATTTCGGCAGCCGACTTCCAGTTCAAAAGCAAGTACTGAGGTACCCATCCGCTCAAACCAGAAATGGGTTAAACCTGACTATAGATGGGTTCGGAAGGCTCAATCTCCCAAATCACCTAATGACTCTATTATTTCTACATCTTTTGTTTGTGATAAACAGGATATGTCAAGGGAGAGAGTATCGTGCGTTGATGAGAAAGCTCGACCCAGTTTTAAAATGGACTGGGTTCCAAAGACCAACTGATCCTGCGCTGTGCTGGAGCAGCTATGGAGGCATATCATCAGACTTCGGTTTGTTGGTAGTAGTTGTTCCAAGCAAATGATAGGAGGCATCTCTCAACTGTACAACACTCGGAATTTTGTTTCAGAGTATGTGTCCTTTGCGGGAAGGGAAGAAAGGAAGGAGTCACTCATGGGGTTTGTGCTTAATGACATGAAGAATTTTCGGATCTGTTCTGAGATTATGCGTGCTGTTCTCAGACCTTCTGGATGCAAATTCAATCGGTTAATTACGGTTTGCGTTTTCTTCTCTATACTTCTGAGTTTATCTTACTCTGATTCGTTTTAAAGACAAAATTTTCATTTTCTTAATAACTTTTGTTAGTAGTTATTATTGGGAAGTGATATCAAGAAAGTGATAATGGGCAGTCTAAAACTAGTGTAAGGGACTGAATCTGAATTGTCTAGACTCTGTGTTCAATGTGCTGGTAGGCACGAAGGATTTGACAGTGTGGATTTAGTTAGGATTGTTTGGACTGACCATACGACGCTCGGGTAGATTGAGCAGTGAGATAAACACGGGAACCCACGAGATACACTAAATTAATACACATCTAGAACCGTGGTTCGACTTTTCCTTGATGTAAGGACTTATGTCCTTAATTATGGTTCTAATAGGGCGACCGGGGGGTTCTGATAAAGTAGGTCTATAGAAATTATTTTCTCGCTTTCTATCTGTCAGTCATATGTTTTCTCCTTTGCGTGACTTACAATCTGACCTGGAATGCAACATATGCAACTCTATTTCTACGCACTTCTTTATTTATGAAATTATTTCTATCGGTTAGCCATATGCCGTCCCCTTTGCGTGATCGGAAAATCCGACCTGGGACACAATATATGCACCCTACTATCTCTATATCCCTCTATCTCTGTTAGTCATATGTTGTCCCCTATGAGTGATTGAAATAGATCCGACCTGGGACACAACATATGCATCTATTTCTAAATCTGACTTCCTCCTTAATAATTGTTTACTCACCTAAAGTAAGGAGTTCTTTGGAAGTTCTTGATAACCAGGGTATATCGGGAAGTGGGGAGCACGTTCTAGTGCAACTAAAATTGAACCATTTAGAGGTTGTCTATAGATCTCGCTGCTTGATTTAAGTGGACAACAATACCCGTGGTCGACGTCAGCTAAATGGTTTATTTAGCAAAGTTTGTCAATACTCTTCGTGTTTAAGTGGACCACAATACCAGCAATTGACCAGATCTATTCATGAAAGTGAAGGTACTAATAAACAATTTCAGGCTATCTCACAACTTTGATCCTAAATATTTTTCTTTTTGTTAAATTTGTTCATAGTTTTTCTCTATGCACAAATTTATGGGGGGAATTCAAAATAAAAAAATATTGTTATTTCTGTTTTATTTCTTGTTCATAAAATCAAAAATCCAAAAATATTTTTGTTTCTATTTTATTCTTTTCAGAAAATATGAAAAACCAAAAATATTGTGTGCAAAATTTTCTTTTAGTTTTGTTTTGTCTTGAAAAGTGAAGACTCATGGAGACTGTATAGAAGAATTTATGAGCCAAGGCTTCATCCATGATCATCGAAGAATTCTCATTCGAAGGAGCAAGAAATGAAGATTATTCTTTCGACATTCAATCTTTCAACCTCTGAAGCAACGTGAAGCTGAAATTGAAGATTATGTGACAGATTGCATCGAAGCCTCCTCAATCAGTCTGCTACTATCTTAAACCTGCTGAAGTGATCCAGAAGATTTGTTCTCTCTGATGTTCTCTTTGAAGATTCTCAAGCTGAAAGCACTATCTTTCAAGAATCAGTACGTCAAGCCTCCTCACCCAATGGGCGTTCAATGTCAAATTCTGAAGAAAAGCTCAACTGCTCAAGATGAAGTCATTCATTGAAGATTCATCAAGTTCATCTTAAAGTCGTGAAGAATTTGAAGATTAATGCTGAAGCCAAGCTCTCGATGAAGATTGACAAGAAAAGCCAGATACTTTTTAGGGGGAGCTTGTTGGGTCAATTTAGAAAAGAAAGTTATAAACCAAGGGGGAGATTATTGGGTCAAAAATATGGTTTATACTTTTCTTTTCTAGGAAATTGTATTTTTATGTAATGTTTATGAGTTTACGGTCAGATGGTCTGTTTACAGCCGTAAATAGGTTTACGGCTGTAAACCTATTTACGACCGTAAACCCATTAGGCCCATATTCTCCAAGTACAAATATAAGTGTAAGGGTGAGGAGTAGATTGATGAACAGAAAATGAGTGTACAACCTAGAGAGAGAAAAGAGTGTGTGTTGTGTGTGAATCTTGTATTTGGATCTACATTCTAATAATCAAATAATACAAGATTCATCATCTTTTTATTCTCCTTCTCTTCTATTTTGATCTGACATCATCCGTTTGATTGGGATTCCGCACCATCAAACGGATTTGATTGATACACAGACATTTAAGGGACGTACAGAGTACCAATTTATTATTCACATAATAAATTCTACTCTCTCTCCTCTTGTCATCCTATCAAGTTGCATGAGTAAAGGCAACCCAAAAGGACCATTCTCACAATCAAATCAAGTACATACAAAAAATAGTTATGGGCTTAGACACCTAATCCAACAGTCTCCTACTAGGATAATTCTAATAACTATTATTACAAGTACAAATTTAGAATCTAATTAACAATTGTAGCTTTCAAAAGCCGTTGTTGAACTCTGATCTTATCAGCAACACGTCCTTTAGATAAGTGATCATATATTCCTCCATTCTCAAGATATCGTATAGACCGAGACATGGATTATAATCATTCTCTCTGTCTATGTGTTTTTTCCCGATTTCCGATTTAAGACGACTGATAATAGACTTTAGTTGAACACATCAACTTAGTCCAGGGCCAAGCACGTAAGGTGTCATCACTAAATCATCGAGGGGCCCACATATATCTCTTTTATCCCACATTTGTTAAAAGGAATGGATAAACTCCGACTCATATTGTTGAACTATTTACTCATAAAATCACACACAACAATATGTTTTATAACATCAAGTTACTGATGCGTTTATGTATTATCAATGTGCAACCGACTTGTAAACAACAACTCATATCTCTCCATTTCAAGAATATAAGATATTATCGTCTCACAATCACTCATGATAAAATCCATGAAGTGATTCACGTGAGCATGAGTTTAATCCAATACTCAAATCTTATTTCAGGAGCACTCATGAACACTGCAGCAAACTTTTGCTATGTCTAAAAACTTAAGACAATCTAAGGTCGGATTCATGACAGTATAACCACATTACCTACTTCCAAAGTATGATTGACTGTGGATGTTTGAATAACCTAGTTATTCGGGAAGTAAAAACATGTGAAGTGAAACACAAGAATAATCGAATCCAATATGGCCTCAAAACTTTTGAGTATAAATAAAACACTTATTATTTAATCACCATATTGATTACACATTATTCATTGTATAATGTTTTGGATAATCAACTTAATACTTGAATTGAAACAATAGTCATCCCATGCTCCAAGCATGCACATTATGTTTACCTATGGTCCTTACTTTGTGAAATAGATCAACTGAACACATTTCCTATGGTGCTCATTTCACAATTCCCAATCCTTATTACAAGTGTAAGAATACCAAATTCTTCCCACTATTTGAATATATTAGATTCTAACATTTTATGTAATTACACTTTTGTAATTTCATAGCACCAAGGTCACAAAGAATTTGCCAATTATATTACAAAGTGCTCTATTGGAGATTGTTACAAGAAAACTCCATAGATATGAAGTCTACATTCAAAGTACATTCCTTTGAAAATCCTTCTTTTATAAAAGTTTCTAACCTACACATAGATTCTTAATATCCAACTCCCATTATGGAAACATTTCCATATTTGCCATATGACAACTCATTGTTAATAGAATCCTTTCTATTCATAATGATGTCAATATGGACTTGACCGGTGCACAACAATGCGTACTAGATCCTTTAGTCATTCACTTGACTCACGTGCTTATGCAAATAAAGAATTAGTCTTAATTTCCCAAATACAAAGGTTCTCATTCATCATACAATACCAGTTGCATGATTCCAAGTTTCTTGTGCAATTAAAACTTGGGTGATGAGAATCATTCCTTATTTGGTAAATTTTCGACACTACCACAAATAACATAACTACGAATCACATCCAATTTTGGTTGTTTCTAACACTAGAAACATACAAACATCAATTTTCACAAAATGACATTGCAAGGAAATATAAATAAGACAGAAAATCAAAATTTATTTTATTTATAAAAACGTGGAAGAACTTGTCCTTACGATTTAATTACAGATGAAAACTATGTACCTAAATATTCCTAAGCAATCTATCCTAACTGTTAAACAACAGATTAAAAATCCGATCTTCGAACCATGCGATCAAAATCCATTTCTTCGTGATCAGACTCAGATCACTCTTCCTTTAAGCTTCCTTTCCTTTCTTTGATCCTACAAAACATCAAAATGCAATCTGATCATATCATGCATTAAGAATTTACAAATACGAACTTAATAGAGTTATATAATGGATTTTACCTGAAGTAGAGTCATACATCTTGACTCTCCCATCCTTTCGATCCTTCAAGTAGATACAACAGCTTCGTAACTAATGCCCCTTCTCTTGGCAGTAGAAGAAAACATACTCTTTTGGAATAGCACATGGGACAATCTCAGATTCATCCTTTCTCTTTACTATTCGATCAAACAGTTTAACCTTGGCCAATCCATTTCTTTTGGGAACAGAAAACTTTTATGGACTTCCAACGTTGCCATTATCAATGTCCATGGAAGTTTAAGAGGTTGATCTACCAGTCAAGTTTGCTTGACCAGTGCGCCAAATCATTTTTGCTTCTGTAGAAATAAGTAAATAGGTAATATCAATGAGGGTCACATCGTGGTCCATCATGTAGTAATCTTTAATGAACTCACTATATGAGTCAGGAGGTGATTGAAGAACCAAGTCAACAGCCACCTTCCTTGAGACATCGACACCTAACATTCCCAGCTTGTCAATGTGTGACTTCATCCCCAAGACGTGTACACACACAGACCTTCCATCTTCATGTCTACTTGCCAGTAGGGCTTGAGTGACCTTGAACTTTTCAAGTCCTCGAACATCGGAGTCAGGGAGAATTATTGGAGGAGGTGGAGGAAAGAATGATTTTCATTTCCATGATGCAATCATGGAACATCATCTTCATGTGGAAAGATTTTTCCAAAGGATTCGAGAAGACCATAGTTGTTAGAATTTGACATCTATAAAACGGTAGAAATTAAAGTTAGCTGATTCAATCCTTAATATAACACCCAAATGAAATATTAAGGCTAGGACCCAACATAAAATTCTACAATTCGGAAGAGGGATGCCATAATCTAGTTGCAGGATATCTGAAGGTAGGTAAATGACGATCTACCAATTTTCACCATGAAAAACGAAAAATGAAAATTAGGTTTTAAATGAATTGAAATTCCGAGATCTTTTGAGATTCATTAAACTTTTCAATGGTATGCTTAATCTCAATTATGCCCTTCAAGTTTGTGACTAGGATACCACAGGATCATAAACAAGGTGTGAATAACCATGTAAAATAGCTTGGTACTCTCGAAAACGTATATCACCTAATCAATGTGCCGGTTAACCACACATGCTCCATTGATCTATGATAATCTATGAGATACCCATTGCCATCCTTCATTGGTCCCATATTAGTGAGCCGGTTAACCACACATGTTCCACTAATGACCAACAAGGTGCAATGTGCAATTTCATGGATTAGCACAAAATTCACATTTTTCGTAACGTAACTAAGATTTGGGAATTTATAAAAGTGTTTAGTTACTTCGTATTTCATTATACTTATAATAGAAGGTTGTGTCCTATCCTACTCGTTCGACTAACGACCCTCCACTAGTCAAGGGTGCAGTGGGTAAGAGTGGATATCCAATGACAGTCATTTTACAGGCCGCTTCCTTAAACACCCCTTATAGACCAACTTCATGAATGAGAACTACTAACGGTAAGACTGACCTTTTACTTATACATATATAATATATTAGACTCTCAATTTTATATAGTATAAGGTTGTATTTTATATATTTACAATACTAGGTGGTTTAATCTATTAATAAATTAGACTTTTAATTTGATTAGACTTAAACCATATCATTATTAATTCTTACTTTTAATTTAACACTTAATTAATTTAATAAAATTCATAAGGTTGTAATTTGAACTTTTCAAAGCACTAGGGTTTTAGAATTTAATATCTCAAAATTAAGACTTTTTAATTCAATTTTAAATTCCAAAACTTAAGGTCACATTTTGAAACTTTTCAAAATATTAGGGTTTAACTATTTAAATTTCAAAAACTAAAACTTTTAAGTTCAAATTTAAAATATAAAACCTAAAGGGTGTAATTTGAAACTTTTTAAAATTACTATGTCAAATATTTGAATCATAATAATCCTATATTATCCATATTTAACCAAATCCGTAAATTTTGATAAGGATATCTCATATCAATCATAAAAATCGATTTTAGGCAAGAAAAACGAGTTATGGTAGTTATCCAAATCAAAATCTGGCCAAAAAATCGAAAATCCCAGCAACAGAACCCTGGACTCGTCGAGTCCAATATGGGACTCATCGAGTTCATGCAACTCGTCGAGTCCATACATGGACTCGTCGAGTAGACCTGACAGACAACAAAAGTTTCGAATTTTTGATCCTTTAGCAGTTCACTTTTGCATCTATTCAATAGAAAAACGACCTAGGCTCTGATACCATTGATGGGTTTTGAGCATAACATCATTCCTATGGTATACATGCAACCCTAATTGCTTTGGATCTAGGTTTTTCTATAATGAACATACCACTTTGAATACCAAAGCAATGACCGTATGACTAGCATACATATTTCGAAAATAACATACGATTAGGGTTAGAAACTTTACCTTTCTTGTTATATAGTAATAACAAAATTTATTCCTTCTTGATCTTGACCTCTGAAAGCCTAGTGCCCCAAGTGTTGCACCTCTAATGGAGTCACAAACACCCAATGCAACAAGATGACTTAAGAGAGAAGGATTTTCGGCTAGGGTTTCCCAGAACTCCTTGGTCGAATTCCACTAGCAAATGGGTCCTTATATAGCTGCGTGGGCTGCTAGGGTTTTCAGGTGGAAACCCTAATACCTAACTTAGGCAACAAGCAACCTATGAACTCCTACCTTATTTCCCATGGACGAAATCTATAAGGCGTCCCTATAGGATTTCGTCCATTCCACTCTATGGAGTCCATCAACCCATTTATGCAACTATCAATTATTTGCATTATAGTACCCCAATTATATAGTCAGTCTCTTTTGACCACTAAATTAATTTTAAATTAATTTCTGATCAATACTAATTAAATAATATGATTTCCAAATGATATGTTAATCTTGTAATAGATTAATAAAACCATTTTGAGTACCAATTTATTATTCATATAATAAATTTGACTCTTTCTCCTCTTGTCATCCTATCAAGTTGCATGAGTGAAGGCAACCTAAAAGGACCATGCTTATAATCAAATCAAGTACATACCAAAAATAGTTATGGGCTTAGACACCTAATCCAACACCATAACCACCTCTAATATTAGAATCCCTTGTAGATGCAAAAACAATAATTATGTCCACTCATGACAATAATTCTCCACCTAGAAACAAATGAACTACCACACACCTCGCCTAATTCCCGGCACACAATTCGTGACGAGCATTATCCATAATTATAAGAATCATCATTCTCATAGCCAGGATACCTTAAAGACAACAAAAGTTGCTCTTACATATTCACTTCCCTTGGTTCCTGAAACATTCAACTAGCACATGACCTAATTAATTTCAAGAAAGCAGACCCCTGATCTCATCTCAAAGGAATGCCACCACAAAACCCTTCTGTGCATTCATATGTTGCTATACCCGTCAACAAAGATAATTACAATCTTCTTGACTCGTGTCGGGACTATATTCCAATCCATCTGCCATCACTAAATCTCCGGCTTCAATCCTCTAGTCTCTCCTAACAATTTCTTCCTTCTTGAGTCTCGCGACTCAACTGCGAATACTTTGACTCGGTCCCTCCAGAACTTGGAATCAACTACCCTCCACGTTTATACACCACTGAATCCCAACAGACACGACCATTAAGGCCCGAACAATCATCTGATCCATCCTTAACCTGGATGATCATACCTGATAAATTGATAAATGTGGAAATATATCGCAAAAAATCATGGTGCCAAACCATGCCACCTTCCTTAGCTAGTTCCTTAGAATCCCCTAAAATTTCCTTGATTCGAGTATGAATCTTGTGCTTCTAGTAGTATGGGCCCAATACTACCTTCCATACATATCCATACTTTCCTTAAGAATCATCTCGAGTCGTCAAAATATCCACTCATGTTCGCATCCGTCCTATCCATTCTTATACACATGTTCTCAAATGAATACCCATCGGTACACATCACATGCCAACCGACTACAACACATCCTAGGCTCTCCTAGGTTCCCGACCTCACCCTTCCATTAGCTGCTGAAGAACTCCCAATAATGTTAGTTAACTACTTCATGAATACAATAAAATGTATCAAAGCTTAGATAATCCTTCGAGTGAAAGACTCATCCCTACAATAGTTAGACTTAAATGAGAGCTATGCAGTAGGGTCAAATCCGTACTCTAAGACTATTTAACTTATGCCACATGTGACTTAAATTATTCACTTAATAGTTAGCTCACATCATCATGAGTTTCACAAAGCATAAATCAAGCAGCATTCATGCAGTAACACTCCAAGTCACAGCCAAATAAAGGACACCTCAATCTCGCTTCATACCAAGAAAGATTTCAAATATAGAGTAACATCCAATTCCTCTTAGGCTACAAGGCATCACATATCAGGCCAATCCATCCGCCAAACATTTCCACAACTAAGTAACATGAAATGTGCTATGGATCTAACTAAACAAGTCGGGATGATCTAGTCGATAAGCAACCCGGCCCACCTAGACCAAAACCTTGAAAAGGACCGATGTCCCTGGAGCAACCACCACACTACTTCCCAACATCAGTTGCCTAAGGAACTTTCCTTAACATCCTCTAACTATCTCATGAATACAATTACATATCATCGACAGCAGATAATTCTTTGAATGGAAGGTGTCAAACTACAATGGTTGGACTCAAATAAGTGTTGCGTAATAGAGTTAAAACCTAATCTTCTAATATTATCTAGTTTCAACAACATGTAACCTAATATACTCACTTACTAGTTATCTAAGGTTAATGGAAACTCCTAAGAGCACAAAGCAAGAAACATTCGAGCTTCGAGTAATTGGAACAAGCATAACCTAAACAGGTCATCCTATCACTGACTGATCAGTACTAGCACGCAAGTCTATAAGATCATATTGTAGGCATATGAAGGCATCTCTCCTAGCCTTCTATCATGCAAATCTTAAGTAGATCATTAGCCCTAACTAGCACGCGATCAACAAATTCATAAATCAAAGCATATCATAAATATATATGGCTATTTTGGGAAACTTACTTGAGCTCGGCCGATTGCATGCACCACACAATTTTTATTTTATTAGAAAACCATTTTTATAAAACATTTCTTTTTGAAAAATTATACCAAACCCTCAGTTTGAGTCTAGACACACCCGAGGGTATGTTCGAATCCTTCAAACTAAGGCTCTGATACCAACTTGTAACGTCCCAAAATTTAAGACCAAAAATTTCAATTTTATAACAATAAAATCATTATCCAAAACAATATCATAAAACCATAGTGAACTCAGTGTATATCAATAAACATCTAAATACATTAGAGTTAAATAAACTGCGAAACAATGTAGTGTAAGCAATGTAGTCATCCCAAGCTTTTTCCCTTTTGTAATCGAGGTACCTGAAACATAAACTGAAAACTATAAGAATGAGGCTTAGTGAGTTCCCCAAATTACCACATACTAAACAAAAACACTACCAAGCATATCTGGGTGCTTACCTACCCCTTCGATCTATTTCAATTGGATACTATCAAGCACATCTGGGTGCTTGCCTACCCCTTCCGTCCATTTCAACCGGATACTATCAAAAATATATGGGTGCTTGTCTACCCCTTCAGTTTATTTCAACTAGGTACTATCAAGCATATTTGGGTGATTGCAATCCCCTTCGGCCTATTTCAACCGGATAACGGGTCTATTTTACCTCTACTACTACCACATAATATCATAACAAAACTCACATAATCATCAAGCAAATACATGCATAACTAACAACTTTCACAAAGACAGTCATCACACTGCATCATAACCTAGTGGGTTGGCATTGGTGCCTTCAGCCTACAGATACTGTGAGAGAAGAATCACCTCAAGTTGTAGAATCACTCAGATAAAATATTTGTCTGCTCATCTAGGAAATCTCCGCGCTAACATCATCAAATAAATATCTAGTTAATAATTGGATCAAGACCCATAATCTAGGTTAATTTTCCAATATCCAGGGTAAAAGAGCTTTTTACCCTTTTCTTACATGGCCCAAAACTAAATCGTAACCCATTACTCAAAAGGCCTAAATTCATTAAATGACATCTTAAGGCCCAATAAGGCCCAACTTCCAAATTGGACCCAAAATATCGTGAACCTAACCCTAAGAAGTCCAATGTCAATAAATGGCCCTAAGTCAGAAGTCTAATGACACAACAAATCCCAATCCCTAAAAGCCCAGAATATGGCCCAAACCCGAGAAAATCCAACCCAAAGGTTCATCTGCTGAGTACGTAGGGTGTACTCAGCTCGTACGTTTAGCGTACTTCTTCCAAGGCCAGTACGCACAGTGTACCATCTTGGTACTCCTAACGTACTCCCAGGATTACCAATCCACTCCATTAAGCACTTATTTAGTTAAGACAACTTGCCAAATTCTCATATCTGATCCTAAATGGTGACTTAATACGTAAAGTTGGCAACTTTACACCCGTACATGACTTAATGGAACTCAACACTCAAAAAGATTGTAGCACCCTGTTCTAAATCGTTACCCATTTGGGTGTGGTTGATGTAATGTTGATGATTCGGGTGTTCGGATTTGGTTTGGAGCCAAGGGTTACTTTGGTAAAATGGCTGCGGGTTTTTATGGAAATTAGATTTCCGTTAGGGGAATTTTATGGTAGATATGGGTTGAATAAAGTGTAGAGCTTCTCGCTACCTTTTCATGGATATAAGGATGGTCGAAATCGGAGTTGTATCAAAAAAGTTGTTGAGAGAAAGACTTGAGTAACACACTTGAACAAACGTTAGAACAAGTAATAATGCGGAATAAAGTTTAAGTCAAAGGATCATAAAGCTCAACAATAATAAATAAGAGTTAGATAGTTAGATAGTTAGATGATTAGATGCCGGAATATAAGGAAATATAAATGACAACAAGTATTATGTCAAGTATACACTTAAGTTGATTCTTAACGAGAATTGCAGTCAATCCAAGTTAGTGAGTGAGATCAAGCTTAGTGATGAAGTCAAGAATGACTTGATCCGAAGAGAGATTACAAACAATTTAGAAGATATGTGAAGAGTAAGAAGTAAGTAAGATGAGATGTGAGATTCAAGATGCGTAATTTTCATTCAGAAAGAGAACTCTATTTATAGAGTCTCGGAAGTTAAAAGTCTATATGTTCTAATGTGGCCATGCAAGGCACACTGGGTAAAGAGATGTGAAGACAAAAGCTAAAATAGATAAACTAAGACTAAGTAGTAATTGCGGATGCGATTCTTGTTTGCGGTTGAGATGATAATTATGGATCAGGAGGTGGCTTCAAATCTGTTAAGTTCAAGAGGGTCACTTGTATGATTCACCAATTTCCCCTTAAGTGACCTCTTTAACTTTTCACCTGTTGAGCTTCAGAAATTTGATCAGAAGCCACCAGAACTTCCTCACTTCAGTCATCCAATTGATTATTCGAGTGATCTCAAATTTAATTTCTTCAGTTATGTGTTTAGATCTTTGCACCGAAGTCAAAGTGACTTCCAGTTGCCTTCGGGTCAGGCAGTGCATGGCTGAGATAGGAACAAAATATTTCACATTGTTGTTCATTCTTTTGAATATAACCCCAACTCTGGAAAGTTGGTTGCACCCAAGGATCGTTGTTCATATCCTTTAGTAAACATGGGTGTAGGCTCAAGTGAAGGAAGATTAAACTTTTGAGCTAAGGTGGGGTGAATGTCCACATCCAGTTTCAAAAAATCACAAACAATGTTCTTGAGGTATTCACATGCTCTTTCAAATGCGATCTTCATTTTCGAGTATTTTTCAAATTTGAGTTGAAATACTCTAGCAATGAGGAATAAATCTTTAGGATTCGTGCAAGGAAATCGGCATGATTCCGAATGTAGTCAAAACATCTTCTAGTTAGCGTATACTGAACGAACTCAAACTTCATGAATTTTCGAACCTTGTAGTTTTTGATACCGGAGGGCCTGTCATAGGATCATATGCTTTGAAATTTGGATCCATGTTTACCATGGACTTTGTTCAGTCTTTCAAACTCTAGTGGCAGCCTTTGTTCAGGAGGGAGGCTAAGGTCAAACGGTTCAAACACTGTGAAGAACATTGCATTTGGGGAAATGGGAATGTCCCAATATCCATCCTCCAGAGGCTCAACAAATGTTAGCACCGGCCTGTAGTCATCGTCTCAGAGCCTGCGGGTTGGATTGACCTATGAGTTAATAAGGGTTTTGTCCATGGTAGTATCAAACCCATGGTCTCTCCATATTTGTTCAGCAAATTTAGCAGATTTCCAATCCCTTTTTCTTTGTTGAGTTGCAGGGGAGTCTTCTTCATGTTCGGATGACATATTTAGAGATAAATTTTTTAAATAAGGAGGAGTTTCTTGGCGAGGAGGCGATTCCGGTTGCTCACGCTCAATAGGAGTGGGTGAAGGAGATTGAGAGGGTACCAGATTCTTGTTTTTGGGAGATGGCTGTGGAGAAGGAACTTTTTCGTTGGTGCAGATAGGGGATTTTAGATGTTGATGCGGATGGGAATGTTGTTGAGAAATGCGATCCAAATCATGGTCTTCACTTCCCCCTCTTGAGGAAGGACCACTCGCTGCCTCCTCAAGCCATTGCTTAAGACCATCGATTTTTGCGCAGTGTTTATCGCCTCGGCCCAAAAGAAAACTGGTAGTTTTGAATCACACATCATCGTTCTTGCGGCGTCTTTTAACGTTCTGTTCCTTCTTTCAACAACACCATTTTGTTGGGGTGTGTGAGAAGAACTGAATTGACGCAGGATACCCTTTTCTGTGCAAAAATGATCGAGAACAGAATTCTTAAACTCTGTTCCGTTGTCGGTATGAAGCGCCTTCACCCGATTGTTAGTTTGGTTCTCAACTAATACAATGAACTTCTTGATCAAATCAGCAACTCCAGCTTTGTTGGATAGAAAGAAAACCCACGTAAACCGAGAGAAATCATCAATCACAACCAGACAATAAGAACTTCTGTTGATGCTGAGAACATTTACTGGACCAAACAAATCCATATGTAGCAATTGAAGCACCTGGCTAATTGAGTTGACTTGTTTTGGCAGGTGTGGCTTTCTATGATGCTTTCCTTGTGCACATGACACACATTTTTCAAACGTGATGAAGTCTTTGACAGGCAATCCACAGACCATCTCATTCTTCGCAAGAAGATTTAGATTTTGGCGTTAGCATGACCTAGTCTTCTGTGCCACAACATTGTAGTATGTTTGGAGATCTAGGAGAAAAGACACGTAACTTGTTCTGGAATATTTCTATTCATATCAATGATATAGGTATTCCCATCCCTTTTAGATTTTACAAGAATCCACTCTTCTGGGATGACAAAGCCTGGCTTGAGAATCATGCATTCCTTGTCAGTGAAATGCGTAGAATATCCCTTGTCACAGATTTGAGAAACACTTAACAAACTATGCTTCAATTCGGGAGCAAAATTAACATTCTCGAAACTTAAAAACCCATTTGAGACAGTTCCTATTTGAGTGATTTTGCCACCTTCTCCATCTGCAAACGAGATATATCCCCCATTAAATGACTGAATGTTGTGCAGTTGGGCGATATCTCCCGTCATATGTCGGGAACAACTGCTGTCGACGAACCAGGGTCTGACGACATTTCCCCGCAACTGTCCCTGCAAAATGTGTGGGTTTAATTAGATTTGGGAACCTAGGTCATTACCTTCCTGGGTGATCCCGATGATTTTTCAGATTGACAACATTTGGATTTCTCAGAGGATACAAATGATAAATTGGGAGTCAGTTTGGGCAGCCATTGATAATTAGGTTTTCTAAAAGTCCTGGTTGATTTTGAAATTGAATGTTTATCAGTCTACTTAAAGCCTATGAGTTTTCTACCAGAGTTGGTTGAAGACCCACTGTAGCTTCTTGACGAATCTGACCTTGGCTTGGCCGTACTCGGTTTTAGCAAACTGCCTGGGACTTGGTGATGAAAAACTTTTTTATGTTTTTGAAAAACAACCCGTTTTCTACTCCGTTAATTTGCCCAATCATCATTTTGAGAACGACTTCTATAGGACTTTCTATTTAAAGACCTTCCTCTGAATTCGTTCTCTCCTCTTGGAAGTTCGAAATGCACAAACATACGATTTTGATAATTTCTAGCGATATGACCACCAGTACCACAATTACAACAAATCTGTTTGTTATTGATATAACCTGTACTACATTGATCAGATTTGCTTTCCATACTAACACCCTTGCTTCTCTCACAAGAACTAGAAACATTATTAGGTTGTGAGGCAAGTGAGGGTATGTTAGATGGAGAGGATTATGATACTAGTGGTGTTTCAACATTTTCATTACAAACATCAAAATTGCCAACCATACTATTCAAAACAGTATCATACATTCGAAAATCATTCAAAACAGTATCAGAAGAAACAGAAACATCACAAAAACCATTTTCGCTTAAAACATTTGAAAAAGCATTGTCTTTATTTAAAACTAAAACTTCAAGTTCGGACTCAGTTTTATTTTCAGAAACAGATCCTTCAACTTCGTGCTTTACTGATTCAAGGATTGATCTGCAGGATAAATAGAAATGTTAGTATCTTCAACATTAATAAATCCTCCTGAAACAAAACCAAAAGGTTTGCCATAAACCATAAATGATTCATTGGCAATCTCTTCTTTCGACAAAGGCTTGTGCATATATGAAAAATTAAATAGAGGAGGCACATGATTATACCCTAGTCCTTTTGATTGATTTTTCTTAAATTTCATGTTGTGGTTTATCATATTTGCAACTACCTCACTTGAAAAATCATATTTTCTAAAATCAAGCTTGGCGGTTTCAAATTTTCCATTTAAAGATTCAATTTCAGCCACTAATTCAGCGTTCTGTTTCACTACATAATCATAATTCTCACATTTATTACTGTAGTCTTCCTGAAGTCTCCTAAAGTCCTTAACTTTTGATTCCAATTGAGCTTTAAGTGGTTTTTGACCTTTCCTAAGTTGGTACCCTTCATATATAAGGTCTTCTACTTCCCTTTTTAATTTATCATTAAGTTCACGAAGAATCTTAAGGCTTTCTAGTTCACTTCCTAATGTCTTACCTTGGTTGAATTAGGTTCATGATGGTAGACTTACCTCGGTTGAATTAGGTTCATGAGAAAAGGATACCATCAATGCAAACTGCAGCTTCATCACATTATCTTCAACTGTTATAATCTCTACCGGAGCATCATCACTGACCTATGCCAGGTGAGCATTTTCAGGTCCAGATAAGTTCAGGGCATGTATCTAATCCTCCCAATCGAACGATTGTGCAACCATATGATGAGTGTTAGCCATAAGAACTTTCCTATGTGCGCATGCAAAACCCTAATGCTTGGATCTAGGCTTTCTAATTAAATATGCTTTGAATCTAAGACTTCTAACAACTAATTAGGTATAAGAACAATACAAAATCAGATCTATAAGTTTACCTTTGAATCTCTTGGTTGATCTTGTTGTCTTGGAGCTTCTAGAGTAACAATTGTCACTCCTCTAATGGCTTACAAACACCAAATAGCAAGGAGGATGATTTGAGAGAGAGAGAGTAGGAAATCAGCCAGGGTTTCTCTATTCTTGAAGTGATGCCGATTTCCCTATGCCATGGGGTCTATTTATACTTGTAGACTCCTTAAGGGTTTCACCTTAAACCCTAGTTGGATAATCCTTTCCTTAAAGCAATCCAAATCCTTACCATAGATAAGCCTTGGACGATTTTGAGCTATCCCAAGCTCTAGAATCTGTCCAATCCCTATCCCTTAAGGATTTACAGTCTAAAGTGTAACTATCAAACAATTGACAGTTTATACCCTCTTATTTAATTAATCTCTTTAAGTCACCAAATTAATACTAATTAATTTATGACTTATATTAATCAAAAACCAATATTATTATTCCGTATATTATTCTCATAATATAGTAATAATATTTATTCTCTCATAATAAATCATCCTATCAAGTTGCTATGGTGAAGGCAACCCAAAAGGACCATGCACAATCGGGTCAAATACTTGCCTAATATAGTTGCAGCCTTAGACACTATTCCAACAGTCTCCCACTTGGATAAGTCTAGTAACTATATGCACAAGTACAATTCGATTTGCAATCATAGCTCTCATAGACGCTGTCAAACTCTGATCTAATCAATCTTGTCCTTTAGATAAGGGATCGTACAGTCCTCTGTTAGATATCATGCTGACAATTCTATGGAATGATTAGTCTAGCATTTAGGTTTCTCGATCTCCAATTCATTTGACATAGAACTTAATCGAACACATCAATTCAGTTCTGACCGGGCCCGGCACATAAGTCAAATCAAATCATCGAGCGCCCGAGATATCTCTTTTACCTACTTAGAATAAAAGTTACAGACAAACTTCAACTTATATGCATTTACTTATTCATTAATCAACTATACACAACAATGCGTTTTATAACATCGAGTTACTGATGCGTTTTCGCATCATCAATGTACAACCAATTAACAAATAACAAACCATATATCTAGGTTTTAAGACTATATGATATTATCGTCTTGCGATCACCCTTTTATATCATATTCCATAAGGTGATTCCAGCAAGCGCGGGTTTGTTCCAATGCTCAAAACTAGGTCATAAGCACTCATGAACGTCACAACAATCTTTTGCTATGTCTAATACCATTTAGACAATCTACGCACCAATTCATGACAATCTTCATTCATATCTACTTCCAACATAAGAACGATTGTGGACAATTTGAATAATTCGATTATTCTTTATAAATTCAATTATTCTGGAAGTCAAAACATGCAAAATGAAACAATAGTTAAACAATTAACATAAGACAGTAACATTACTCATAAATAAAACTCCTTTATTTAATCATCAAATGTTAATTAGATTTATCTATTACATGTTTCTACTACTATATAATCTATGCTAATATCATCCTTCAGCCCAATACTCCTAGCATGCTGCAAGTGCTTAACCCTACTCAGTCCCTTCGTAAGCGGATCTGCTGGGTTATCTTCTGATGATATCCTCTTCACTACGAGTTGTCCTTCTTCTACATGATGTCTAATAAAGTGGTATTTTCTGTCGATGTGTCGTGATCTACCATGATCTCTCGGTTCCTTGGTCAAGGCAACCGCTCCTTCATTATCACAGAAAATCTCCATGGGATCCTTTATGGCGGGTATAACTCCAAGATCACCGATGAAGTTCTTCAACCATATTGCCTCCTTCGACGCTTCGCTCGCTGCAATGTACTCTGATTCGCACGTTGAATCAGCTACGGTTTCCTGTTTGGAACTTTTCCATGTCACTGCTCCTCCATTCAGGGTAAAGACCCAGCCCGACTGCGAACGGTAGTTGTCCCTGTTGGTCTGAAAGCTGGCGTTACTATACCCTCGCACCTTCAAGTCATCACTCCCTCCGAGGACTAAGAACCATTCCTTCGTCCTCCGAAGGTACTTAAGGATATTCTTCACCGCAATCCAATGGGCTCTGCCAGGATTCCTTTGATATCTACTAACCATGCTCAAAGCAAAGGCTACATCAGGGCTAGTACAAGTCATAGCGTACATGATTGAGCCAACTGCGGAAGCGTATGGTACTCGGCTCATTTCTGCTATCTCAGCTTCAGTACTCGGACTTTGAGTCTTACTCAACTTGGCATTACTTTTTATCGGTAATTCTCCCTTCTTCGAGTTTTCCATACTAAAACGTTTTAGTACCTTCTCTAAGTAAGTGTTCTGACTAAGTCCTATTAGTCTCTTAATTCTTTCTCTCAGTATCCTTATTCCCAAAGTGTAAGAAGCCTCTCCGAGGTCCTTCATAGCGAAGCACTTCCTGAGCCAGGACTTAACCTCCTACAGAGTCGGGATGTCGTTTCCTATGAGCAATATGTCATCGACATATAGAACGATGAAGCTAACTATACTCCCACTGGCTTTGACATATACATGTTGGATATAGTGTCTAAGTCCATAAGTTTATTTGGTATGTACTTGACCCGACCCGGCATGGTCCATTTGGGTTGCATGGCATTGCAATACTTGGATAGACAAAATGAGAGAAAGTACACTTGTGATTATTAATATATTATAAGTTCTAATATATTAATAATAGTATTATTTAATTAGTGTCGATCAAGTATTAATCTAGTATTAATTTGGTGATCAAAGTGAGACTAATTAAATATATAGGGTTGATTATGATAATCATCAATTCTTTTATGGTGGATTAATGATCCATGGTTTATGGGTTTGGTTATAACCATATGGAGCTCCATGGATAGTCCATGGGAGTTACAAACCCATGGGTCATGAGAAATGAAGAGTCATGATAATTAGGGTTTACATTTGTAACTCCTATTTATGACACACTATAAAAGAAACCCTATAGCATGCAAAATCGGGACTAAGAGTATTCTTGTGAGGGCATAGCCGATTTTGAAGTGTAGAAGTATTCTCTCTAGTTATTCCAAGGTTGTAGTGTTGTGTGAAGCATTTGAGGCACAACATTTGGGGTGCTAGGCTCACAAAGTCTTGAAGGAATCCAAGCAACAACAAGGTATGTATTTCTACTGGTTTTTATCTTTTATGTAATCCCCATGCCATGCTAGTTAGGAAATAACCTTGAAAAAGAAACTTGCATGTATATAGAGAAAACATAGATTCAAGGTTATTAGGGTTGCATGTACACTTAGGAAGTGTTAGAATGCTCAAAACCCATCAGTGGTATCAGAGCCTAGGATTGTTTTCTGTATACTTGATGCAAAACTACTTGAAAATCGAAAATTCTGCATTTTGACGACTATACTCGCCGAGTCCATGGGGAGGACTTGCCGAGTCCATGAACAAATTCATCCTACTCGCCGAGTTGGATAATGCACTCGCCGAGTAGGATCGAGCTGGGCAGATTTTTCGAGTTTTTGTTGCTGGAAATGGATTAGAATCATTATCCCAATCTGTTTTGGACTTGTAAAATCTGTTTTTCAAAATGATAATGATTATGTTAATCCATTTTACATGACTTTTAACAATTTCAAAATATTATATATGTTCACATGATTTCTTGAAATTGCTTGACATGAATTTGTGTTCTTATGAGTTTTTAGAATATCATAGGAATTATGTGTAACCACCATGTGTGTTTAATTCTTGATCTTAATTGTATTGATGGTGTCCATAACTTGTCCTCAAGTTATGGATAACCAAAAGTCACTTCTTTTAATTGTGATTAAAGAACTAAAGAGGTTTCATAAAATGAAGAGTTTTCATTTTTATGAACCATTAAAACTCATAAGTTACAAATTGAAGAGACTTGGAATAGTTTCAATTCTTGCCCTCAAGTTTTGGAATTTGAAAAGTCTTATACTCTAATACTTTAATTCCAAATTAAACCTTAGATTTTTAAAAGGTTTAAAAATCAACACTTATACTATTATTATAATTTTATTATATAGATATGTATAAGAATATGTCATTCTTACCGTTAGTAGGCCTTATTCACGAAGCCGGTCTATAAGGGGGTATAAGGTTGTTGCCTATAAAATGGTGACTTAATGGGTGTTCACTCTCACCCACCGCTTCCTTGATCGGTGGAGGGTCGTTAGCCGAACGGGTAGGATACGACTTTAAATACTCATTAAAAGTATAATGAATTATAAAGTAACTATACATTATAGATTCCCAATCATAGTTACTTTAGGAAAATGTGAAATTGGTGCTAGTCCATAAAATTACACTTTGTACCTTACCAAGTCGTTAGTGGAGCGTGTGTGGTTAATCGACACACTAACATGGACTAGTAAGAGTGGCAAAGGGTAACTTGACTTTATTATAGATCGGTGGAGCGTGTGTGGTTAACCGGCACATCGATTAGGTAATATTGTTAAGGGTACCAAGTCAATTTGTATGGTTATTCACACCATGTTTGTGATCCTCGGCATCCCAGTCACAAACTTGAGAGGGCATAATCGAGATTCAAACATGCCATTGAAAAGTTCAATGTATCTCAAAAGATCTAGGAGTTTCAAAACCAATAAAACCTAATAATAAAATATTTCGTTCTAATGGTGGAAATTGGTAAATCGTCATTTACCTACCTTTAACTATTCTATAATTTGGATTACGGCATCCCTCTTCCAGTTATAAATAGGTTATTGGGTCCTAGCCTTAATATTTCATATTGGGTGTTATATTAAGGACTTTAAATCAACTAACTTGGATTTCTCCCATTATAGATGTCTAGTTTAGACGGCTATGGTCTTCCCAAATCTTTAGGAAGAAGCTTCCTAGTGAAGATGATATCCTGAATGGCAATCAAGGTGAAAGATCAATCCCTTTGTTATGTATTAGTGGGACTGAAAATCATACTTCACTTCCTTCACCTACTCCAATAAATCTCCCTATCCCACAAGTTTCAAGACATGATAAGTTCTAAGTCACTCAATCCCTATTGGCAAACAAAGTATATATGTGCTTAGGTCTTGGAGATTAAGTCACATATTGACAAGCCGGGAGAGTCGGGTGTCGAAGTCTCAAGGTAGCTGGTTGTTGACTTGGTCACTCCTTGATGACAGATCGCGACATGAACCTTAATGATCTTACCTATTTGCTTGATGATGTTGAATCAGAAATGATTTGGAGCATTGGTAAAACAAAATTTGATTGGAAGATCAACTTCCCAAACTTCCATGGACATTGACAATGGTAACATTGGAAGTCTAGAAAACATTTCTCTTCCCAAATGAAAGGGATTGGCCATAGTCAACTCGGTTGACAAAATGGTAAAGAGAAAGGCTAAGTCTGTGATAGTCCCGTGTACCATTTCAAGAGAGTCCATATGTTTCTGTTGCCAAAGGAAGGGCATTGGTTGCGAAGCTGCCTAATTTACCTAAAAGTTCATAAGGATAGTAAAGTCAAATGTTTGACTCTACTTCAGGTAAAGTCCATCGTCTAACTCTATTAAGTTTCTATTCTGAGATTCTTATTGCATGATGTGACTCGGTCACATGCTGATGCTTTAAGAATCAAAGAAGAGTGAAGAAACTTAAAGGAAGTATATGCTGATTCTGATCGTGAAGATGGATTTTGATCGCATGGTTCAGTGATCAGAATTTTGAGTTGTTACTTAAGAGTTGAAACATATTGCTTAGGAATAGATAACAACAAGGTTTTCATATGGGTTGTAAGGATAAGTTTTCCGCAAAATTTTCAAATAAAAGAAAAAATGGTTTTGATTTTATTTATTTTAAGTATCCTTAAAATGGCATTTATGAAAAAGGTTGTTGCTTATATGTTTCCATTGATAAGCAATATGGGTAAATGGATTTGATTCTTTCATTAGAGGTAGTGTCATGATTTACCAAATAAGGAAAGATTCTCATCACCCAAGTTTCAGTTGGATAGAAACTTGGAATCATGCAAGTAGTATTGTGTGATGAATGAGAATTTTCATCTTTGGTAAATTAAGACTAATTCCTTGTTCACATTCGCATGTGAGTCAAGTGAAGGACTAAAAGATTGGGTACACTTGGTTGTGTGCTGGTCAGGTCCACCACAAAGGTTGATAAGATTATTCATTATGATTTACTAAAGTTTAGTAAATATGGTTATACTTACAAGTTTAAGTATAGTTCTGGATCATTGAAGAGTTTCAATGATAGGTGGAATGAATAAGAAGAATCAAATAAGGCAAAAAGATAACAGTTTCTCTAATCTGAAGAGATGGGAGACTACTTGTGTATTTTCTTTTATGATTATCTTAGTGATTATGAAACCATATCACAATTGATCCTCTAAGGACACCTTAGTTCATTTGTTTGCCTGAGGAGAGGAATCGTGAATTGTTGAAATGGTTAAATCAAAAGATAATTCGTACTTCGTGCCAAAAAGAAATCCTAGAGTTGTACTCCAAGATTGTAACTTGAGTGACATAGTCTTTAGAAAGTTCATAACACTTGTCAAATGTAGAGTAAGATGTTTCCTATTCTTGTACATTTGAGATTGGTAAGTTGTGATGTTTTGGATAAAACAAAGATCAACTAAGACCAATAGTGAGATGTGTTTTACTTGATAAGAATCCGCACTAGCTCTTGAATATTTGTTTTGTCAAGGAATGATTCTTGACAAAGAGAATCATATATGTCAAGAGGTCAGTGGGAGTCTTAAAAAGATCTTATGATAGGTTCGAGAACCAATCAAGAGATTTGTTAATCACTAGCCCACGACTTGAGGTTTGTAACCTATTGTGTTGACATATTCTGTGCTAATCCCAGTTAAGGTTGGCTTTGCATTGGAGTTCTGAGAGTTCTCGATTATTTGCATAACAACCTGGAAGCAATGGTAGGCCCTTGTGTTGCCGGGTGGCAAGAAATTAAGATTGCACAAGTTCAGTCCATATGAATTTGGAAGTGTCACTAACCTAGTCTTGTGATTATGGTTTTGACAAAATTCACATGGAAAAGAACACATACACCATAAAATCTAAATGTCGTAAGGTTTCTCTTCGATTCATGAAAATGATGGTGAGGAAACGCTTCCACTAAGAAGATTTTAAGTAGATAGCGGTTGTGATATTTGCATTCTCATATAGTTAGTGGAGCGCGTGTGGTTAACCGGCACACTAACTAATGAGAATTGCAAAAGGTCTAGACAAACATGTGAGCTATCTAAGGAAAGGTGTATGTTTTTTTATAAAGTCTTATCAAAGCAATCTAGTATCAGAAATATGAACTTTGGTAAGAAAGTCAATAAAGTATTGATTTCTAAAAGTCCAGTTGATTTCTGAGTACATGTCAAAGCTAGTGGGAGCATAAAGTGTTATGCTGGTAATCATTATGCTAGTGGGAGCATGATGATTATGTTAAGTATTGCAAGTTAGCAATGTTAATTATAGAAAACAAAAGTTTCAATTTGCTTTGAAAAGTTGTTTGCTATAATTAAGGGAGAGGATTTTACACTTCATTCCAATTCTACCAGCATAGATTGAGTTTTATCAGCTTTAGTCAAGGATATATATGAATGTTATGTTGGAATTGTTCAACATAAGGAATTTCTATATATGTTGCGTTCTCAAAATTCGGTTATGATTACGACATACCTCTTCATAGTTCGAATTGTGAGAACATGGCAAATAAAAATTTTATAGCATGAATCGTGTCTCATATGCTTCAGATATAGGATCGATTGCATGTACTATAATATTTATCCATTCTAAATTTTCCTAATGCTTAGGGCATTAAGAAGGGAAAAGGGATTAGAACTGGATATGACTAAAATGATTAAGCAATTGTCGAGGACAGTTTGAGGTTTACCAAAGATTGGTTGCTCATGGACAATTGGAAGTATAGAGTTTGGTCCATATAGACATATTTTGAAAAGAGGCAAATCTTGTTCAAAAGTCATGGTCAAAATGGGAATATGGAATTGTTTCCATAGGTGGAAGTTACTCTTTGAATCTATGTAAGATTAGAGAACTTAATGCAAGAAGGAATATGGAATTGTTTCCATAAGTGGAAGTTACTCTTTGAATCTGTGTAAGATTAGAGAAGTTAATGCAAGAAGGATGTTCAAAGGAATGTACTTTGAATTTGAGACTTCATTTCCATGGAATTGTTTTCCACTGGAATGCTTTGTAATGTCTGTTGCCAAGTCTTTGTGACTTCTGTGCATAGTCATTACAAGGGGATCATTGCATATAAGTTTAGAGTCTAACATATTATAGTAAATGGCAAGAGTTTGGTATTCTTGCATTTACAACAAGGATTGGAATTGTGAAATGAGCATCATTGGAATATTGTCAGTTGATCTATTTCACAAAGAGAGGACCATATGTAAACATAGTATGCATACTTAGAGTATGGCATAATTGTTTGGAAAACCATAGTGTACATGCTTGGAGCATGGGACAACTAATGTTCTAATTCAAGCATAAAGTTGATTAATCGAAACATAAATAATGAGTAATCAATATGGTGCTTAAATAAAAGGTGTTTTATTTACACTCAAAGTGTTGGGGCCATATAGGATTAGTATTATTCTTGTGTTTCACTTTGCATGTTTTGACTTCCAGAATAATTATGTTATGTTATATATCATATTATTCAAACCATCCACAGTCAGTCATATGTTGGAAGTAGATATGAATCAAGACTGTCATGAATTTGGCTTGTATGATTTGTCTAAAGTGCTTTAGACAATGCAATGGTTGCTACAACATTCATGAGTACTCATAAGGGCTGAGTATTGGATTCAACCCACGCTCACTTGCATCACTTCATGGAATTTATCTCGAGTGATCGTGAGACGGTAATATCATATAAATCTTCAAACCTAGATATATGAGTTGTTGACTATGAGTTGGTTATTCATTGATTGAACAAAAACGCATTGGTAACTCGATGTTATAAAACGTGCCTTTGTGGATAATTCAACAAGTAGTTAGTACAAGCATATCAGTCGAAGTTTATCTGTTCCTTCTAGAAATAGAAGCGATATCTGGGCCCCTCGATGATTTGGTTTTGACCTATGTACCGGGCCCGGTCAGAACCTAATTGATGCGTTCAATTTAGTTCTATGTCGAAACAAATCAGAGATCGAGAAACAAATGTTGGACAATAAGTAAGACCATGTTCCATGTGTTTGTCCGGTTGATATCATGAGAATAGAGGATTATATGATCAGTTATCTTAAATGGTGTATCATCATCATCTCAGTTCTGAGAGACTTTGAAAGAGCTACGATTGCTAGTCGGATTTTGAAGTCATATTTACAAATATAGTTATTAGACTTATCCAAGTGGGAGACTGTTGGATATAGTGTCTAAGTCCATAAGTTTATTTGGTATGTACTTGACCCGACCCGGCATGGTCCATTTGGGTTGCATGGAATTGCAATACTTGGATAGACAAAATGAGAGAAAGTACACTTGTGATTATTAATATATTATAAGTTCTAATATATTAATAATAGTATTATTTAATTAGTGTTGATCAAGTATTAATCTAGTATTAATTTGGTGATCAAAGTGAGACTAATTAAATATATAGGGTTGATTATGACAATCATCAATTCTTTTATGGTGGATTAATGATCCATGGTTTATGGGTTTGGTTATAACCATATGGAGCTCCATGGATAGTCCATGGGAGTTACAAACCCATGGGTCATGAGAAATGAAGAGTCATGACAATTAGGGTTTGCATTTGTAACTCCTAATTATGACACACTATAAAAGAAACCCTATAGCATGCAAAATCGAGACTAAGAGTATTCTTGTGAGGGCATAGCCGATTTTGAAGTGTAGAAGTATTCTCTCTAGTTATTCCAAGGTTGTAGTGTTGTGTGAAGCATTTGAGGCACAACATTTGGGGTGCTAGGCTCACAAAGTCTTGAAGGAATCCAAGCAACAATAAGGTATGTATTTCTACTGGTTTTTATCTTTTATGTAATCCCCATGCCATGCTAGTTAGGAAATAACCTTGAAAAAGAAAATTGCATGTATATAGAGAAAACATAGATTTAAGGTTATTAGGGTTGCATGTACACTTAGGAAGTGTTAGAATGCTCAAAACCCATCAATACACACGATTCATCTTCGCTTCGTACAAATCCAAACTCTTTGACTTTCTCATCGAAGCAAAGATTCCATCTGCGAGACGCTCGCTTAAGTCCATAAATGGACTTCTCAAGCTTACACACTATATTCGGATGCTTCGGATCCACAAACCCCTCTGGCTGAGCCATGTAAACATCCTCAGCCAACTTTCCGTTAAGGAAAGCGGTCTTGACATCCATTTGCCAAATCTCATAATCATGAAATGCAGCAATAGCTAGCATCACTCTAATAGATTTTATCTTCGCAACTGGTGAGAAGGTCTCATCATAGTCAACTCCGGGAGTTTGAGTAAAGCCCTTCGCGACTAATCGCGTTTTATATGTGTGTACGTTTCCATCCACGTCGGTCTTCTTCTTGAAGATCCATTTACACCCAACGGTCTTACGTCCGGGCACATAATCAACCAAATTCCAAACTTGGTTATCATACATGGATTGGATCTCGCTATCCATTGCCTCTTTCCATTTCACAGACTCCGGGCCTGCCATGGCTTCCTTATAGCTATTAGGTTCATCAAGGTTTATTAGTGTACCATCACTAATATACGTGTCCCCTTCGGTAGTAATATGAAAACCATAAAACTGGGGTTGAACTCTAACTCTATCGGAACGTCTAAGAGGTAAGGACTCGTCAATCGGTTCAATCGGAGTTTCCTCCTCGGGTTGAGTGCCAGCGGTAGAGGTTCTTTCATCCATCGACTCTTGAATCTCTTCAAGCTCGATTTTCCTCCCACTGTCTCCTTGGCTTATGAGTTCTCGCTCTCGGAAAACCCCTCTCCTCGCAACAAAGACAACATTGTCCTTCGGTCTATAGAAGAGATATCCAAAGGATTTCTACGGGTAGCCGATGAAAATACATCGCTCACTTCGAGGTTCGAGCTTGTCGTGAGTATCTCATCTTACGAAAGCCTCGCAACCCTAAACCTTGATATGTGCCAACGAGGGAGCTTTCCCTGTCCACATCTCGTGAGGTGTTTTGGCAACCTTCTTAGTAGGGACTCGGTTAAGGATATGGGCGGCAGTCTCTAAGGCATAACCCCAAAAAGAGATAGGTAGTGAAGCACGACTCATCATAGAGCGAACCATGTCCAACAAGGTTCGATTACACCTTTCTGCCACACCATTCAATTGTGGTGTCCTAGGTGGCTTCAATTGTGAAACTATTCCACACTCCTTGAGATAATCGTGGAATTCAAGACTTAGGTACTCTCCTCCTTGATCGGATCGAAGCATCTTGACTTTCCTGCCCAATTGATTCTCCACTTCATTCTTGAACTCTTTGAACTTTTCAAAAGTTTCCGACTTTTGCTTGATTAAATAGATATACCCATATCTACTATAGTCATCGGTAAAAGTCACGTAGAAGCGGTTCCCATCCTTCGTGGTTGATCTAAACGGTCCACATACATCGGTATGTATTAGGTCCAATAGACCCTCGCCCCTTTCACACGTACTTGTGAAAGGCGACTTAGTCATCTTTCCAAGTAAAGAAGACTCGCACGTTTCA
The DNA here is from genome assembly GCF_051521515.1 of Lactuca serriola. Lineage (NCBI taxonomy): Eukaryota > Viridiplantae > Streptophyta > Magnoliopsida > Asterales > Asteraceae > Lactuca > Lactuca serriola. The sequence continues at coordinate 4,457,923 of NC_136408.1, forward strand.
TCTTCCCTAAGGTCGAATGACTCCAACACTCCATCCTTTTGGAGTTGGTCTATGCGTTTCTTGTTGACATGTCCAAGACGACAATGCCACAAGGATGCTCTATCCATACTATTGGAAGAATCTATGTTCAAAAAATCATTTCCTAAGTTATCAATAATCATAACAGTTTCATATATTCCATTACATGGTATAGCTTCAAAATAAAAGACACCATTTAGATAAGCTAAAATAGAACCATTCTCATTATTAAAAGAAAATCTAAAACCTTGTCTAAACAAACCATGAAATGAAATGATGTTTCTAGCCATTTCTGGAGAATAGCAACAATTGTTCAAATCTAAACATAAACTATTCCTAAGCACAAAAGAATACACTCCAATCTTGGTCACAGGCGACAATCTTCTGTTCCCCATGATTAGATTGATCCTTCCTTGCTCCACATCCCTACTTCTTCTTAGTCGCTGCACATTAGAGCAAATGTGGTAACCACAACCGGTATCAAGAACCCAAGAAATAGCATGATTAGAATCGTTAGATTTAATTGTGTATATACCTGCGAAAGATGGCTTGATCTTTCCTTCCTTAATGGCTTGCAGGTACTTTGGGCAGCTTCTCTTCCAATGTCCTATCTTGTGGCAATGGTGGCACTCTGCCTCCTTCGGGTTAGGGCAGGGTTTAGCAGGATCAACTTTGGTCCCACTAGAAGAGGCACCATCTTGGGCTTTAACCTTATGATAGTTCTTAGATGAAGCCTTCATCTTCTTTCCCTTTCCTTGTCCAATAGCCAAGACAGGAGCAGCGGGCGGATTGGGAGTTGGTGCAATAGACTTGTCCTTGAAGTTGCTCTCAGCGACCCTCAAGAGACCTTGGAGTTTGCTTAGGGTGACCTCCTCTTTGTTCATGTGGTAGGTCATCCTAAATTGATTATAGCTCGGAGGCAAAGAGTGAAGCACCATGTCGATCGCCAAGTCTTCCCCAAAGTCAACATTTAACTTGCGAAGGCGGTCGACATACCTTTGCATCTTTTGCAGGTGCACGGTAAGAGACTCTCCATGACCCATCTTAGCGGAAATCATGTTAGTGAAAATCTCATAACGCTCTTGTCTCGCATTTTGGTGGTATCTCTCCAATAAGTCTTGATGCATCTCGTACGGGTACATGTCCTCATAGGACTTTTGGAATTCGGAGTTCATGGTGGCGATCATGATGCAATGTACCTTCGTTGCATCTCGCTCATGAGTTTCAAAAGCGGTCATTTCAGCTGGAGTAGTGATTTCAGGGTTAATTTTCTCGAGCTTCTCATCGAGGACATACTCCTTATCCTCATAGCGAGCAATGGTGCGAATGTATCTTATCCATTCGCTAAAGTTCGTTCCATCGAAGGTGACCTTTTGACAAAGGCTCATCAATGTGAAAGAACTAGCAGCAGCGTTGTTTGCATTCGACATCTACAAATAGAAACGACAAAGATAGATTAGAATATGAATCCCTAATTATCACCCAATAAGAAAAATTAGGGCTAGGATCCAACAACAATATTTACATATTAGAAAAGGGATGCCGTAATCCAACATGCAAATAATATGAAGGTAAGTGAATGACGATTCACTAATTCTCCATCATAAAAACATAACTTTAAGTCCTAAATGTATTGAGAATTCCTAGGTTCGGATGAGATTCATTGAAACTATTCAATGGCATGTTTAAATCTCGATATGCCCCTCTTGTTTGTGACTGCATACCGAGGATCACAAAGTGGGTGTGAATTACCATGAAAATTCACATGGTTCCTTCATTGTAACAATCACCTATTCGACGTGCTGGTAAACCACACACGCTCCATCGAACTATGATAAACAATGAACCACCCTTTGCCACCTTTGCTTAGAACCAATTAGTGTGCCAGTAAACCGCACACGCTCCACTAACTTCTTAGCAAGGGTGCAAAGTGTAATTTCATGGGATTGCATCAATTCACTTTTACTAAAGTAACTAAGATTGGGAAATTTAAAAAAATGTGTAGTTACTTTGTATTTCATATTATACTTTTAATGAGAGGATGAGGTTGCCCTATCCTACCCGTTCGGCTAACGACCCTCCACCGATCAAGCAAGCGGTGGGTGTGAGTGTACACCCATTAAGCGCCATTTTATAGGCCGCAACCTTATACCCACCTTATAGATCAGCTTCGTGAATGAGACCTACTAATGGTAAGACTAGCATTTTAGTTATACATACATATATATATATATATATATATATATATATATATATATATATATATATATATATATATTAATCTTGTAATATTATATTAGTATAGGGTTGTATTTTAAACTTTTAAAAATCTAGGGTTTGAAATTTAAATTGTCTAAATTAAAACTTTTAATCACAAACCATAAATTTCAAAACTTGAGGACAAGTTTTAAACATTTAAAACATGGAGGATCAAATAACAAATAATCTCAATTAACAATTAATTCCATAATTATCCATATTTGATTTATTTAATTATTTCATGCAAGATAATTACCAATTTAATCAAAATAATTAATTAATTATCACATAACGAAATTAAATATTTTATTAGTTGATAAATATCTTTAATTAGATCAAGATTATAGTCATATATCAGAAAATCAGATTAAGATTGATCTAATATGATAAATGCAAGTTTCCATAAGATAAGTATGAAGAAATCCTGAATCTGGCCTTTCCTGACGCTCGAACTCGTCGAGTTCCCAATTGGACTCGTCGAGTCAGGCCAACTCGTCGAGTCCACCATGGAACTCATCGAGTTTACGACACAGAAACACAAAATTCGAAATTTGCAAACAAGATTCAAACAAACAAGCAACAATTTAATAGAAACCAATCTAGGCTCTGATACCACTGATGAGTTTTAGCCATAAGAACTTTCCTATGTGCGCATGTAAAACCCTAATGCTTGGATCTAGGCTTTCTAATTAAACATGCTTTGAATCCAAGACTTGTAACAACTAATTAGGTATAAGAACAATACAAAATTAGATCTAGAAGTTTACCTTTGAATCTCTTGGTTGATCTTGTTGTCTTGGAGCTTCTAGAGTCACAATTGTCACTCCTCTAATGGCTTACAAACACCAAATAGCAAGGAGGATGATTTGAGAGAGAGAGTAGGAAATCGGCCAAGGTTTCCCTATTCTTGAAGTGATGCCGATTTCCCTATGCCATGGGGTCTATTTATACTTTTAGATTCCTTAAGGGTTTCACCTTAAACCCTAGTTGGATAATCCTTTCCTTAAAGCAATCCAAATCCTTACCATAGATAAGCCTTGGACGATTTTGAGCTATCCCAAGCTCTAGAATCCATCCAATCCCTATCCTTTAAGGATTTACAGTCTAAAGTGTAACTATCAAACAATTGACAGTTTATACCCTCTTATTTAATTAATCTCTTTAAGTCACCAAATTAATACTAATTAATTTATGACTTATATTAATCAAATACCAATATTATTATTCCTTATATTATTCTCATAATATATTAATAATATTTATTCTCTCATAATAAATCATCCTATCAAGTTGCTATGGTGAAGGCAACCCAAAAGGACCATGCACAATCGGGTCAAATACTTGCCTAATATAGTTGCAGCCTTAGACACTATTCCAACACCATAGCCTTCTCATTGTTTGTCTGAGCACCACTTCGACTGTTCCCAACTGCAACTATTGTCCTGTCGTTATTTAATCTTCTGTCTGGATGTGGGCAATCACGAGCAAAATGCCCTGGCTCGTGGCAGTTGAAAAATCGCAGTAGCCACGAACGATTGGTTCTGTGAATAAGGCATGACTGATGCAAAGGAAGCTGATGGGTTGGAAAGAGTATGAATCTGAGCTTGCGGAGTATTAAATGATAAACCTGCAGAAGAAAAAGAGAAGGAGGAAAGAGCATTGTTAGACGAGATGCGAAGATTCGCAGCTGAATATGAGTTCACATGATTGATTTCCCACTGCTTGTCATCAATATCACACGCTTTGATGACTGCCATCACTTCAGCAAGAGAGAGACGACTGAGATCCTTAGTCTTCTTAATGACAACTATATTCATGTCACAAGATTTTGGGAGTGCATTCAGTAGCTGCTGGTTTATTTCTAACTTTGTATAGAAAATCCCAGCAACTGTCGTTTCTGTATTAAGAGTTGTGAACCGCTGCAATTGTTCTTCAAGAGTCTCTCCAGGTACATAATTGAACATATTGAATCGTTGTCGCAGCATGTCTTGGCGACTCTCTCGCATGTCTTCGTTCCTTTCATACACCTAAATTAGGGCTTCCCACAAAGCTTTAGCAGACGTATACTCTCTGAACCCTTGAGCAATATCTGGTGACAAGGCCATGGTAAAGATGGCCAATGCCTTCTCCTGCTCTTCCACACTCTCAAAGTCTTCATCAGTGTAATTTTCTATTTTCTTATCAACCACTTGCCCCGCAACTGTAGTGGTTATTCTGACTGGATCCTTGATGATGCATTTCCATATCTTGAAATCTTTCATTTTTATGTACTTCTCTATTCTGTACTTCCACTTGGGAAACCCATCAGCAGACATTAACCTTGGAATTCGTGTAGTGGTGCCCATGACAGCATCAAGTTTGTGAAAATGAGTTTGACTTTGAGATTCCATTATTAAGAATTAATTAAAATTAATCAAAATTCAAATTAAAATATAAATTGATTTCTTTGTCACAGTTAAAATCCGATTTACTGTCAAAAGGAGTTCACTGCCCAAAATTGGTTTGCGGCCGTAAACACTAAGTTTGTGGCCGTAAACTCTTTTCGGTCAAAAAGAAAATACGATTCAAGGTTCACGGTGCAAGAATACTTAGTCTTTGATTCCGGGTTTACAGTTCAAGAATGCAATTCACGGTTGAAGAACTATGATGAGATTGCGGCCGTAAATAGGGATTACGGTCGTAAGCTCTAGCCGTAAACAACGATTATTTCAGTTTCTCGATGAAACCAAAAACCCTTTTGCAGAAAAACACGAACTTGGTCTCAAGCTAATAAGAACTCGCTCCAAAATCGATTGTAAAATGCCTTTGACGCTGGTTCTGCTTTGATACCAATTGTAAAGTCCAACGTAAACTCATTACAACCGTAAACTATTACAAAAACAAACTACCAACACACCCCCTACTATTACATTGTAAAGCCTAGACCAAACCACTAAATTAAGTCCTTCAGGTTCAGAGATTGAATGTAACAACCAAAAATTTTCAACAAAAATTTCGTTTTTGATATCATAAAGTCAAATGTTATATCATTAATTCTCAAAATTAATTAAAAAGTTTTCAAAACAATTATTCAATCCAAGACCACCACTCTATCTCTATGCAGGTGTACAATCATGCCAGAGCCTTCCCGCGATCCTCGGAAGTACCTGAAACACATAACACATAACATGGTAAGCATAAATGCTTAATGAGTTCCCGAAAATACCACATACACATACTAGCCACCTTAGGCTACAAGACCTTCCGGTCATTGTGTCTCAGAGGGATCTTCCGATCCCATAATCTTGGTAGACCTTCCGGTCCCAACTCTACTTGACCTTCCGGTCCAAACCATATAACACAAACATAACATACCAAATCATATAATTCATACAAGCACATAAGACCTTCCGGTCACACATAATTACCATTCCTGGTAAAGTATAGTGAGAAGACTCAACTCGTAACTAGAAGATAACAGACAAGATCTTGGGATCTTGAACTAGCCTCAGCCTATCATGATAGACAAACATCTTAATCATTTTCCATCCTTTTTTTATCCTTTTTACTTATAAAGCCCTCTCGTTCTCTTTCTGTCTTTCAGAATTGGGTAAAAGACCATTTTACCCTCCTTAATCTCGTATATCCCTTATTGACCCATCCCATACGTCGATAAACATCTGCATAATTCCATCTATCCAGGCCGACCTGACTTGCCAAGTTCACTCCCATGACTCGTCGAGTCCAGTCACATTTCTTCGAGTTCGCTCTAGGGTCCACTTAGCTCGTTGAGTTGCCCCCTTAACTCGACGAGTTCATATTAGGTCAAGGATATCAGGTCAAACCCACTACGACTTGTCAAGTCATCCAACGGACTCGACGAGTCAACCCCCATCGAATTCTCATTCAGCCATCTGAGGTCAGATCCGTGACTCTAGCTTATAGATCTATCCTCCTAACATCCAATAATCACGTAAAGGTTCGATCTTTACGTCCATGCATTGCACATCTAGCTCTATTTTGTCAAAATGACCCCTATAATGGTGTTTTAGCCTCAATACTCCTATGTGACTGCATAAATCTTGAATCATGTGACTCTCTAGACCTCTCAAGGTCCATATCAGAAGTCTAAGCCTCAAGGGGACTTCTTATACTCAATATCTTCAACTAAAAGAGGGTAAAGAAACCCTAATTTCATGAGATCTACTAATCATGCGAAAATAAGTACAGATTTGTACCTTAAACAGTAGCCTAGAATGGGATAGAAGTAGATCTGAGCTCCTCTAGATGATTTGGGTTGAACAATCTCCTCCTTCCTTACAAGAATGCACTAAGATGATGAAAATGGCTCCCTCTTTCTCTCTAAGCTCTCTGGATCGCTTAGGGTCTCTCAAAGGGGAAGTGTGGCCGTAAATGAAGGCCATAAGGGCCTTTAAATAGGTCACAAACCCGTACAATTAGGGGTTTCCTCAGCAGCGCTGACTCGATGAGTCAGCTCTCGACTCGTCGAGTCCTGTCATTAAAGCATGTCACCGGGCGTGATCCTACTCGACGAGTTGAGGCACAAACTCGTCAAGTACCTCTCTAAAATTCCATATACTTAAATAAAATAAAATACTTGGAAATCCGGATGTTATAATTCTCCCCTACTAGGATCAGACTTCGCCCTCGAGTCTTGATCTACAAATAACTCGGGATGCTGCTCCCGCATCTCTGACTCTGGCTCCCATGTCAACTCAGATCCCTTCCTATGCTGCCACTGGGCTTGAAACATGGGCACTTCCTTACTCCTAAAAACTTTCACCTTCCTATCTAAAATTGCAATAGGTCTCTCAACATAATTCAGTCTCACATCGATCTGAATGTCTTCCAGTGGAATGATTGCCGTCTCGTCGGCCACACACTTCCTCTACTGGGATACATGGAAGGTGTTATGGATCTGGCTCAACTCCTTAGGTAGCTCCAGCTGGTATGCTACCTTGCCTATCTTGGCAATCACCCTGAAAGGTCCAATGTATTGAGGCCCCAACTTGCCCCGCTTCCTAAATGGGATTACCCCTTTCCATGAGGAAACCTTCAAAAGCATAAAATATCCAACCTGAAACTCTAGCTCGGATCGTCGTCTGTCTGCATAACTCTTCTGACAACTCTAAGCCGTCAGTAACCTCTGTCTGACCTGCTGAATCTGCTCGGTCGTCTTTAGCACTATCTCAGTGCCGCCTGTAACTCTCTACCCCACCTCTCCCCAACAGATGGGAGTTTGAAACCTCCTCCCATACAGGAGCTCCAAAGGAGGCATACCAATGCTTAAATGATGGCTATTGTTGTAGGAAAACTCAACCAGAGGTAAATAAGTGTCCCAACTCCCTCCGAAGTCCATGACACATGAACGCAACATATCCTCGTGCGTCTAAATTGTCTGCTCGCTCTGCCCATCCGTCTGTGGGTGGTATGCGGTGCTGAAATGCAACCGCGTGCCTAACTCCTCATGAAATTTCTTCCAAAACCGGGAAGTAAAATGCACGTCTCGATCGGAAACAATCGAGACCGGCACTCCATGCCTAGACACCACCTCTCTCACATAGATCTCGGTCAGTTTCTCTACAGAAGAGCTCTCACTAACAGCTAGAAAGTGAGCACTCTTCGTCAATCGGTCCACAATCACCCATATCGCGTCAACCCCACGCGTCGTCCTCGGCAACTTAGTGATGAATTCCATAGAGATCTGCTCCCACTTCCATTAGGGAATCTCCAAAGGCTGCAATGGACCATGTGGACGTTGGTACTCTGCCTTGATCTGGCGGTAGGTCAAGCACCTCTCTACTACCCACGTGACATCCCTCTTCATATAGGGCCACCAATAATCCCTCTTCAGATCTAGATACATCTTCGTGGCCCCGGGATGGATCGAGAATATCGACTTATGCGCCTCCTCCAACAGAATGCCACGTACTCCACCCGCATAAGGCACCCAAATCCTCCCTCGAAAGGTCATAAGCCCTCTTCATATCTAGATACATCTTAGTGGCCCCGGGATGGATTGAGAATCTCAACTTATGCACCTCCTCCAATAGAATTCCACATGCTCCACCCGCATAAGGCACCCAAATCCTCCCTCAAAAGGTTATAATCCCTCGACTATCAGTCACAAACTCGAATACCAGCCCAATCACCCGCTCCCTTTGGCGGTTTTCTGGTCTCTCAGCCTTCGTCTGGGCCTCTCGAATGGTATCCAGCACTGGAGTAAGCATTTTCATCCTCTTACACATATCTCGAATCAGGGCACTCTCTATCCTGCGACTTAGGGCATCAGCTACCACATTAGCCTTGCCCGGATGATACAGAATCTCACAATTGTAATCTTTTACCACATCCAACCACCACCTCTGGCGTATATTTAGGTTGGACTGATCCATAAGATATTTCAAGCTTTTGTGGTCCATGTATATGGTACACCGAACCCCATACAAATAGTGGCGCCAGATCTTGAGGGCGAACACCATCGCCCCCAGCCCCAAATCGTGTGTGGGATACCTCGTCTCATGAGGCTTCAGCTGCCTCGAAGCATATGCTATCACGTGCCCTCTCTGCATAAGCACTGCACCCAACCCTGATATGGATGCATCACAGTAAACCACAAAATCCTCCATCCCCTCAAGAAGGGCTAACACTGGAGCTTCGCACAATCTTTGGTGAAGCGTCTCGAATGAGGTCTGCTGCTCGGGACCCCAAATAAAAGCAACGCCCTTCCGGGTCAACCTGGTGAGAGGAACGACAATCTTGGATAAATCTATGATAAATCTCCTATAGTAACCGGCCAACCCTAGAAAACACCTGATCTCGGTGGGGGATCTCGGCACCTCCCAACTCATCACCGCCTCAATCTTGGCCGGATCGACCAAAATCCCATCCTGGTTAACGAGACACCCTACAAACTGAACCTCTCATAACTAGAAATCACACTTGGAGAATTTGGCATAAAGCCTCTCCGATCTCAATGCGTCGAGTATTTCTTGCAAATGCTCCTCGTGCTGCTCCCAGGATCTCTAATATACTAGTATATCATCGATGAATCACCGATCGATCCAGCATAGGTCTGCACACCCGGTTCATGAGATCCATGAACACTGTCGGTGCATTGGTGAGCCCAAATGGCATCACCACAAACTCGTAATGACCATAACGAGTCCTAAATGTTGTCTTCTGAATATCCTCATCACAAACCCTCATCCGATGATATCCAGATCTTAAGTCGATCTTGGATAACCAAGATGCACCCTGCAACTGATCAAAAAGAGCATCAATCCTCGGAAGCGGATAACGGTTCTGGACCGTCAGCTTGTTCAACTCCCGATAGTCAATACACATCCGGTGGGATCCATCATTCTTCTTGATAAAAAGGATCGGTGCTCCCCATGGTGAGCTACTTGGCCTGATAAAACCCTTCCAAAACAACTCCTGAAGCCGTGAGGATAACTCCTGCACCTCTGGCGGTGCAAGGCGTTAAAGTGCCTTGGCGATAGGCGCCGCTCCCGGAATCAAATCAATACGGAACTCCACCTGCCTCGCAGGAGGCACTCCCGAAAACTCATCGGAGAACACATCTGGAAACTCGCTCACTATTGGAACGTCAGAGATAGAACTCGGTCTCTCAGCGGCAACACACGAATCTACCACATACGCTACAAATCCCCTACAACTATGCTGCAGACTTTGCCTCGCTCTGGCAGCCGAGAAAAATGCAGATCTAGATTGGGTACCCTCGCCATACACTATAAGCACTCCCCCACTAGGGTCTCGTATCATTACCATCTGACGCTCGCAGTCAATCATAGCTCTGAATCGACTCAGCCAATCCATGCCCACAATAACATAGACGTCACCCATCGTGATCAGTACCAGATCTATCGGAAACTCCACTCTGAAAATCTCAAGCACACATCCCTGGATCACATCAGTCGCAAACACCGCATGCTCGTTAGCTATAGAGACTCTCAGAGGTCGACTCAACGCCTCCCGTCGTATACTGATGTGGTGACTAAACGTTATAGATACGAAAGATCCACTCGCACCAGTCAAATAACACCAAAGCAGGTACAAAATTCACAAGAAAAGTACCTACGCATATCACAGTATAAGCATAACATACCTTAAATAGCAGAAGTAAGAGATCACATACCAGCCACTACATCAGGTGCTGCTCGGACCTCCTCCATTGTCAACTGAAAGGCTCTCCCGCGAGCCTTCGGAACCTCGGCCTTCACTGGCCGACTCTTTGAAACTCGTGCAGTAACATGGGCAGATCCCTGCGCTGGTCCCTGCAACAACTATGGGCACTCGGTCTTCTGATGGCCAGTCTGATTGCAGTGAAAACAAACTATGAACCCCTTGGGGCAATCCTTGGCTATGTGTCCCTCCTTGCCACACTTATAGCAAGCACCTCCCGACAAATCCCCTCATGTCCCTTGCCGCACTTCCGATAAGTGCGGCCCTTCTAGCCTTTAGACCTCGAATCAGCGGGCTTTGCCTGCTTGGCTGTCGTCTAAGACTGAGCCGGTCGCCGATCCTTCCCTAGAGACTCCGCCTCCTCCCTGACTTGTGTCTCCAGCTCTGTCTCCCTCTTTCGGGCATTTGCTTGAAGCTCAACAAAAATCTAATATGACGAGTTTTCCATGAACTCACAAATGTCTCTCCTTAGTATGCTCAAGTATCGACTCATGCGTTCCTGCTCAAGAGACACGTGCTCAGGGCAAAACAGTGCCCTCTCATGAAACATCCTCATAATCACCGTCACAGACTCAGTCCCCTGCTTGAGGGACAAGAACTACTGGGCCAACCGTTCCCTCTCCACCGAGGGAACATACTCATCTCGAAACATAGTGGTGAATCTCTCCCAAGTCACTGCGGTAAGCTCTGCAGGAGTGAAATCGGCTGTCACAAACTTCCACCAGTCCTTCGCTCCCAAGCGAAGCTGGTTCAGCGCGAACCGTACTCTCAGATATTTCGGACAAGAACAAGTATAGAAACATCCCTTAATGTCCAAAATCCACCTCATCGCTGCAATTGGATCCTGAGTCCCATCAAACTCTGGTGGCTTCGTGTTGATGAATTCTTGATACAGCAACGAGTCACCTCCTTGTGGCCTGGCAGCAGCAATCGATGCGGTAGCTGCAGCAGCAGCCGCCTGAGTAATAGCAGTGTATCTCTCATTGAATGTCTCAATCAACATGGTCTTAATAGACCCAAACATCTCTAGAATAGCCTCATGGATTGATGCAGCCACCTCCTCGTGAATCAACACACAAATCTCATCGTCGCTAGCTCTGCTGCTCTTGGGGTTGTGGTGCGTACCCATTATAATGTCTCTGAAACACAACATAAAATAGTCAGATACTCGATCTCTCGCAAATACTTGCTCCTTGGTACCCTCAGTATTCTTACTTGGAATGCCCACCGACCCGGTATTTTCAGTAGTACGGGCCCAATACTACCTTCTACACCGTATATGTGTTCACCCCAAGTCCTCCTCCTAGGATCCTAACTCACAAGCTCTCAACCTCTTCCAAACATCGACTACTCCCATAGGAGACCTACCATATGCTCGTTCCTGCTACCTACTTGTACTCAAGCAAATCACAGATAGAAAACCCCTAGACTAAGGCATCACAAATCAGGACACTCTAGTCCTAAATCATGAAATACCTAGCCTGCTCTCTAGCATGCACATCATATCTCATAACAGCTTATATCATACAAGTAAGGGTATTTTGGGAAATCACCGTTCGGGCGCTGACTGATTGTACACACTGCTCGTTTTCTTGAAATCTCTTACTCATTTTTAGAAAAATCGTTTCTTTCTGAGAACTTTTCCCAAATCTCCGGTTTGAGTCGGAATATACCCGAAGGTGTATCCGAATCGCTCAAACCAAGCCTCTGATACCAACTTGTAACAACCAAAAATTTTCAACCAAATTTTCGTTTTTAATATCATAAAGTCAAATGTCGTATCATTAATTCTCAAAATTAATTAAAAAGTTTTCAAAACAATTATTCAATCCAGGACCACCACTCTATCTCTATGCAGGTGTGCAATCATGTCGGAGCCTTCCCACGATCCTCAGAAGTACCTAAAACACATAACACATAACACATAACACGGTAAGCATAAATGCTTAGTGAGTTCCCCAAAATACCGCATACACATACTAGCCACCTTAGGCTACAAGACCTTCCGGTCACTGTGTCTCAGAGGGATCTTCCGATCCCATAATCTTGGTAGACCTTCTAGTCCTACCATGCTGACCTTCTGGTCCCAACTCTGCTTGACCTTCCGGTCCAAACCATACAACATAAACATAACATACCAAATTATATAATTCATACAAGCACATAAGACCTTCCGGTCGCACTGTAACAGCTCAAATTTTCAAATAAATTTTTCATTTAAAAACAAAACATCGTTATTCGACAAAAGGGATTGTTCCAAGTTTATTTCAACAATATAAATAATAAATCTCCAGGATCTTCAACAGTGGCAGTGTGTACGTGTCACGCCGGCGCCTTTCCACGGTCATCACTAGTACCTGAAAAACATAAACACAACTAGTAAGCATAAATGCTTAGTGAGTTCCCCAGTATACGACTTACCCACATACGCCTTCCGGCCCGGACCTTTCGGTCCACATAACGTTGCCTTCCGGCCCGTAATATAATCGCCTTCCGTCCCATAATATATATCGCCTTCCGGCCCGTATTAGATTGCCTTCCGGCCCATAGTATTTTGCCTTCCGGCCCACGATAGTATAAAACATAACACATGTAACATAATACACATAACACATAAATCATACATCATACCGTCCTTTCTATCACATAGAGTCTCGCCTTCCGGCCCGTATAAGCATACATCACATATAAGCACACTTCACATATAAAGCATCTACCTCTCTAGACATAGCATGAATATAACACATACGACCTTCCGGTCTCACAGTAAAACCCTTCCGGGTGAAGTATAGTGAGAAGACTCACCTCGTAGTATGCAAGCTATAAACTCTTCGAGCTACTCGCACACGATCCGCTAATCCGCAGGTTCCCCATAATACCACATCCTTTGTTAATGATCTTATCAAACAAGACCACTGACCCTACTAAGTTATATACAGGTCAACGGTCAATCTTGACCGGACTCGTCGAGTGCAAAGGGTAACTCGACGAGTATAGACACCCTGACACCACTCGCCGAGTCTGAAGAACGACTCGACGAGTTCCAGTAGATCTTCAAGCTACTCGCCGAGTCTGAAGAACAACTCGGCGAGTCCTAGTGAACCTTCAAGCTACTCGCCGAGTCTGATCATTGGACTCGGCGAGTCCTCGCCATGCAGTCAATCCGCTGCCTCCTGTATTTCGCATGATTTCGAAGTATATAGATATAGGGCTTCCTGGACTTTCACATATACTAATACAGGGGTTTTTAACACTTATAACAACAATATAATCTAACAAATCCTTAAATGGGTTTCCTAAACCCTAAACTCGCATACAACGTAAAAGTTACGGATTTCGATCCGAAGATTACCTGGAAATGTGTTCCCTGTGTCTCCAAACCTCCAGTACTCGATTCCTTTGATCACCACCTTGCTCCTCCTTGTCTAACAATCTCTTCAAGCCTTCTCAAGTCCTCTCTCTTGCTTCAGATGCTCACACACTCCCAGGGGATCTTCAACCGGCCAAAAGACGCGACATGACGGCCATAAGATCGTTATATACGATCAGAAATGAAACGGCTAGGGTTCAGCTGAAACAGAGTCGACTCGCCGAGTCCTTACTTGGACTCGTCGAGTCCAGTCGCGTATCTGCGACTGCGACCAAGACATGGCCCTACTCGGCGAGTCATGCACCTACTCGCCGAGTTCCCTCTTAAATGTGCCCAAAAATAATTTAAAGAAATACCTGAAATTCCGGGCTGTTACAACTCTCCCCCACTAGAACTAGACTTCGCCCTCGAAGTCTCTCATTCTGCGAATAACTCCGGATCTTGCTCCCGCATTTCTCTTTCCGGCTCCCAAGTCATCTCCGATCCTTTCCGATGTTGCCACTGAACCAACACCAGAGGTATCTCCTTGTTCCGTAGAACCTTGGTCTTCCGATCCCTGATAGCTACTGGTCTCTCGGCGTAATTCAGGCTCGCATCCACCTGAATATCTTCTAACGGGACCACTGCTGCCTCATCGGCTATACACTTCCTCAACTGCGACACGTGGAAGGTATTGTGAATCTGACTCAGCTCCACTGGCAACTCCAACCGATAAGCTACCCGACCTACCCTTGCAATTACCCGAAATGGACCTATGAACCGGGGCCCCAATTTGCCCCTCTTCCTGAACCGAATTACCCCTTTCCAAGGAGAAACCTTTAGGAGAACGAAGTCGCCGACCTGGAATTCGAGCTCGGATCGGCGTCTGTCCGCATAACTCTTCTGTCGGCTCTGGGCGGTCAATAACCTCTGCCTCACTCGCTGAATCTGCTCGGTCGTCTGAAGTACAATCTCTGTACTGCCCATCACTCTCTGTCCCACTTCTCCCCAGCAAATGGGAGTCCGACACCTCCTACCATACAACAACTCAAAAGGTGGCATACCAATGCTCGAATGATGGCTGTTGTTGTAGGAAAACTCAGCCAACGGCAGATGCGCGTCCCAGCTACCCCCGAAGTCTAACACACACGCTCTAAGCATGTCTTCCAATGTCTGAATCGTCCGCTCGCTCTGACCGTCGGTCTGGGGATGGTATGCGGTACTAAAATGCAGCTTAGTACCCAACTCCTCATGAAATTTCTTCCAGAACCTGGAAGTGAAACGTACATCGCGATCCGAAACAATCGAGGTCGGCACTCCATGCCGAGATACTATCTCTCTCACGTACAACTCCGCCAACTTCTCTGCTGATGAACTTTCACTAATGGCAAGGAAATGTGCACTCTTTGTTAGCCTATCCACAATCACCCAAATCGCATCGACTCCCCTGGCAGTTTTCGGCAATTTGGTGATGAAATCCATCGTGATCTGATCCCACTTCCACTCAGGGATCTCCAAAGGTTGCAACTTACCGTGCGGTCTCTGGTGTTCGGCCTTAACTTTACGGCAGGTCAAACACCTCTCCACGAACCAGGCAACGTCTCTCTTCATGCAAGGCCACCAGTACTCCTTTTTCAAATCCAGATACATTTTCGTAGCACCGGGATGGATCGAGAATTTCGATCTATGTGCCTCCTCCATCAAAATAACACGCGTACCGCCCACGAATGGCACCCAGATCCGACCCTGAAATGTCAGAAGTCCCCGCCCATCCGTAACGAACTCTGAAATCAACCCGACGACCCGCTCCTGTTTCTGCATCCCAGACTTCACAACCTCGGCCTGTGCCCCACGAATAGTATCTAATACCGGAGTCATCACCGTCAATCTCAAACATACGTCCCGCAATGGAGTACCCTCCGCCCTACGACTCAATGCATCGGCTACCACATTAGCCTTGCCTGGGTGGTATAGGATCTCACAGTCATAATCCTTAACCACGTCTAACCATCTCCTCTGACGCATGTTTAGGTTGGGTTGATCCATCAAATACTTCAAACTCTTATGGTCCGTGTATATGGTACAACGAACCCCGTACAGGTAGTGACGCCAAATTTTGAGGGCGAACACTACTGCCCCCAACTCTAAGTCATGCGTGGGATATCTCGCTTCGTGAGGCTTCAGCTGCCTCGATGCATAGGCTATCACATGGCCCCTCTGCATCAACACTGCACCCAGTCCTGAAATCGACGCGTCGCAATATACGACAAAGTCCTCCATCCCTTCCGGAAGAGCTAATACTGGTGCTTCGCACAGTCTCTGACGAAGTGTCTCGAAAGAAGTCTGCTGCTCGGGTCCCCATGAGAATGTAACACCCTTTCGGGTCAATTTGGTAAGTGGCACCGCGATCTTGGAGAAGTCCCTAATGAACCTTCGATAGTACCCCGCCAACCCAAGGAAACTCCTGATCTCCGAAGGTGACTTCGGTGCCTCCCATCTCATCACCGCTTCCACCTTGGCCGGATCGACCAATATCCCTGCCTGATTTACAACGTGCCCCAGAAATTGAACCTCCCGTAACCAGAAGTCACATTTGGAGAATTTTGCATATAGCTTCTCCGACCTCAGTACCTCAAGGACCTCCCTCAAATGTCCCTCATGCTGCTCCCTCGACCGCGAATACACCAGAATGTCGTCGATGAATACAATCACAGACCGATCCAGCATCGGCCTGCATACCCTGTTCATGAGATCCATGAACACTGCTGGGGCATTGGTGAGCCCAAAAGGCATCACCACGAACTCGTAATGCCCATACCGCGTCCTAAAGGCTGTCTTCTGGACGTCCTCATCCCGCACCCTTACCTGATGGTACCCTGATCTCAAATCAATCTTGGAAAACCAAGATGCCCCTTGCAACTGATCGAATAGATCATCGATCCTTGGTAACGGATAGCGGTTCTTAACTGTCACCTTGTTCAGTTCCCGGTAATCGATACACATCCGGTGTGAACCATCCTTCTTCTTGACGAACAGAATCGGTGCTCCCCACGGCGAGCTACTCGGCCGAATAAATCCCTTCCCCAACAACTCTTGAAGTTGCGAGGACAATTCTTGCATCTCTGGAGGTGCAAGACGATAAGGCACCTTCGCAATAGGCGCAGCCCCTGGTACTAGATCGATACCAAACTCCACTTGCCTCGCAGGAGGTATTCCCGGCAAATCCTCGGGAAAAACATCTGGAAACTCGCGCACTACTGGAACCTCCTTCAATGTTTTCGGTCTCTCGGAACTCTCCCGCGTATCCATCACATACGCCACAAAACCGTTACATCCCTGCTGTAGACATTGCCTCGCCCTAGCGGCCGAACAAAAAGCTGATCCCGAACGGGTTCCCTCGCCGTATACCGTAAGAACTCCCCCACTAGGGTCTCGTATAGTCACCAGTTGACGCTCGCAGTCGATGACAGCGCTGAATCGGCTCAACCAGTCCATGCCTACGATGACACAGACATCACCCATCGCAATAGGAATTAAGTCAATCGGAAATGCGACCCCGAAGATCTCTAGCACGCATCCCCTAAGAACCTCCGTAGCACAAATCACCCTCTCAGCCGCAATAGAAACGCTCAAGGGCCGACTTAACGGCTCACAACTAATGCCGATGTGCTGACTAAGAGCTAACGATACAAACGATCTACTCGCACCCGAATCAAATAATACTAGAGCAGGCATAGAGTTCACAAGGAAAGTACCTACACATACATTAACATAAGCATAAAATTTTGACCTTTATTTAAATACGTGAATGATAACATACCTGCCACAACATCGGGCGCAGCGCGGACCTCCTCCGCAGTCAGCTGAAAGGCTCTCCCGCGAGCCCTCGGGGCCTCGACCTTCGCCGGTCGGGTCTCAGTAGTCCGGGTAGTAGGTGTAGCTCCCTGACGAAGTTGCGGGCACTCGGCCTTCCGATGGCCTGTCTGGTTGCAATGAAAGCAAACCATAAACCCCTTAGGGCAATCCCTGGCAATATGTCCCTCCTTGCCACACTTGTAGCAACCACCAGCTCGACACGCCCCCTCGTGACTCTTACCGCACTTTGCGCAAGTGCGACCCTTCGAACCTCCCATCCTCGAATCAGCGAACTTAGTCCGCTTGGCTGTCGGCTGAGACTGGGCCGGCCGTCGATCCACCTGCCGAGACTCAGTCTCCTCCCTCGCTTGAGTCTCCAACTCAATCTCGCGCTTCCTGGCGTTCGCCTGAAGCTCAGTGAAAGTACGATAGGTGGAGTTTGACACAAACTCCCGAATCTCCCTCTTCAAAACACCCAAATAGCGGCTCATTCGCGACTGCTCCGTAGATACCAGCTCGGGGCAGAACATTGCCCTCTCATGAAACTTCCGTGTGATCACTGCCACGGAATCAGTGCCCTGCTTAAGGGTCAAGAACTCCTGAATCAATCGCTCCCTCTCTACCGGGGGAACGTACTCATCCCTGAACATCTCCGTAAACCTCTCCCATGTCACCGCCGAAATCTCTGCCTGAGTGAAGTTCGCTGTCACGAACTTCCACCAATCCTTCGCTCCCAGACGGAGCTGGTTCAAGGCGAACCGTACCCTCAAGTGCTCCGGGCATGAGCAAGTATAGAAACACCCCTCGATGTCGGCGATCCACCTCATAGCTGCAATCGGATCCTGCGTCCCATCAAATTCAGGGGGTTTCGTGTTGCTGAATTCCCTGAATAGTAATGAATCACCCCCTTCCGGCCTGGCAGCAGCCACCGCTGCGGTAGCGGCAGCAACTGCAGCTTCAGTAAGTGCGGCGTACCGCTCCTCAAACTCCTCCATCAACGTGGTCTTAATAGACCCAAACATCTCCGGGATCTCAGCCCGGACCGCCGTAGCTACCTCTTCCTGAATAATCTGACGAATCTCCTCGTCACTCGCACCGCTCGAACTCGCCCCATTGCGTGTGATAACCATGATGTCTCTGAAATACAACATAAAATCATCAGAGACTCCACCAAGTACAATTGTACTCGATACGCGCCCTACCCAGCCTCCGATTTCCAGGGATTCTTATTTGAGTCTTCCACTGATCCGGTGCCTTCGATAGTACGGGCCCAATACTACCGACCACACCGTATCAGTATTCGTCCCAAATCTTCCTCCCCAAATCCCGAATAATGAGTACTCTACCTCTAGTATGCACTATCTACTTGCACGCTACCAAATATCTCATATAAGCAATCTCCCTAGACTAAGGCATCACAAAACAGGCAATTCTAGTCCTATCATGTATACCTAGTCTTCTAGCATGCATAACAATTCATAATTCAGTGCATAACACAACATCGTAAGGTATTCTGGGGATCTTTACCGTTCGGACGCTGGCTGCTCGTACACACTGTTCCACCCTTGTTTTTACCGCCTTGCCCTTTATAAAATGTTATGTCCTTATTATTTTCAAGAAAACGTTTTTCCTCAAATCCCCGGTCTGAGTTCAGTTGCACCCAAAAGTACACCCGAATCCCTCAAACCAAGGCTCTGATACCAATTGTAACAGCTCAAATTTTCAAATAAATTTTTCATTTAAAAACAAAACATCGTTATTCGACAAAAGGGATTGTTCCAAGTTTATTTCAACAATATAAATAATAAATCTCCAGGATCTTCAACAGTGGCAGTGTGTACGTGTCACGCCGGCGCCTTTCCACGGTCATCACTAGTACCTGAAAAACATAAACACAACTAGTAAGCATAAATGCTTAGTGAGTTCCCCAGTATACGACTTACCCACATACGCCTTCCGGCCCGGACCTTTCGGTCCACATAACGTTGCCTTCCGGCCCGTAATATAATCGCCTTCCGGCCCATAATATATATCGCCTTCCGGCCCGTATTAGATTGCCTTCCGGCCCATAGTATTTTGCCTTCCGGCCCACGATAGTATAAAACATAACACATGTAACATAATACACATAACACATAAATCATACATCATACCGTCCTTTCTATCACATAGAGTCTCGCCTTCCGGCCCGTATAAGCATACATCACATATAAGCACACTTCACATATAAAGCATCTACCTCTCTAGACATAGCATGAATATAACACATACGACCTTCCGGTCTCACAGTCAAACCCTTCCGGGTGAAGTATAGTGAGAAGACTCACCTCGTAGTATGCAAGCTATAAACTCTTCGAGCTACTCGCACACGATCCGCTAATCCGCAGGTTCCCTATAATACCACATCCTTTGTTAATGATCTTATCAAACAAGACCACTGACCCTACTAAGTTATATACAGGTCAACGGTCAATCTTGACCGGACTCGTCGAGTGCAAAGGGTAACTCGACGAGTATAGACACCCTGACACCACTCGCCGAGTCTGAAGAACGACTCGACGAGTTCCAGTAGATCTTCAAGCTACTCGCCGAGTCTGAAGAACAACTCGGCGAGTCCTAGTGAACCTTCAAGCTACTCGCCGAGTCTGATCATTGGACTCGGCGAGTCCTCGCCATGCAGTCAATCCGCTGCCTCCTGTATTTCGCATGATTTCGAAGTATATAGATATAGGGCTTCCTGGACTTTCACATATACTAATACAGGGGTTTTTAACACTTATAACAACAATATAATCTAACAAATCCTTAAATGGGTTTCCTAAACCCTAAACTCGCATACAACGTAAAAGTTACGGATTTCGATCCGAAGATTACCTGGAAACGTGTTCCCTGTGTCTCCAAACCTCCAGTACTCGATTCCTTTGATCACCACCTTGCTCCTCCTTGTCTAACAATCTCTTCAAGCCTTCTCAAGTCCTCTCTCTTGCTTCAGATGCTCACACACTCCCAGGGGATCTTCAACCGGCCAAAAGACGCGACATGACGGCCATAAGATCGTTATATACGATCAGAAATGAAACGGCTAGGGTTCAGCTGAAACAGCGTCGACTCGCCGAGTCCTTACTTGGACTCGTCGAGTCCAGTCGCGTATCTGCGACTGCGACCAAGACATGGCCCTACTCGGCGAGTCATGCACCTACTCGCCGAGTTCCCTCTTAAATGTGCCCAAAAATAATTTAAAGAAATACCTGAAATTCCGGGCTGTTACACGCACATAGTTACCATTCCTGGTGAAGTGTAGTGAGAAGACTCACCTCGTAACTAGAAGATAACCGACAAGCTCTTGGGATCCTAAACTAGCCTCAACCTATCATAACAGAAAAACATCTTAATCATTTCCATCCTTTTTATCCTTTTTACTCATAAAGGCCAATCGTTCTCTTTCTGTCTTTTGGAATTGGGTAAAATACCATTTTACCCCTCCATGGTCTCGTATATCCCTTATTGACCCATCCCATACGTCGAAATAAGTTTTCATAATTCCATCTGTCCAGGCCAACCTGACTCGCCGAGTTCACTCCCGTGACTCGTCGAGTCCAGTCGCATTTCTTCGAGTTCTCCCTAGGGTCCACTTAGGTCGTCGACTTGCCCCCTCAACTCGATGAGTTCATACTTGGTCAAGGATATTTGGTCAAACCCGCTACGACTCGTCGAGTCATCCAACGGACTCGGCGAGTCAACCCCCCATCGAATTCTCATTCAGCCATCTAATGTCAGATCCGTGACTCTAGCTTATAGATCTATCCTCCTAACATCCAATAATCACATAAGTGTTCGATCTTTATGTCCATGCATCATACATCTAGCTCTATTCTATCAAAATGACCCCCATAATGATGTTTTAGGCTCAATACTCCTATGTGACTGCATAAAGCTTGAATCATGGGACTCTCTGGACCTCTCAAGGTCCAGATATGAAGTCTAAGCCTTAAGGGGACTTCTTATACTCAATATCTTCAACTAAAAGAGGGTAAAGAAACCCTAATTTCATGAGATCTACTAATCATATGGAAATAGGTACAAATTTGTACCTTAAACAACAACCTAGAATGGGATAGAAGTATATCTGAGCTCCTCTAGATGATTTGGCTAGAAAAATCTCCTCTTTCCTTACAAGAGTGCACCAAGATGATGAAAATGGCTCCCTCTTTCTCTCTAAGCTCTCTGGATCAATTAGGTTCTCTCAAAGGGGAAAATGTGGCCGCAAATGAAGGCCATAAGGGACTTTAAATAGGTCATAAACCCAAACAATTAGGGTTTTCCTCAGCAGCGCTGACTCGGCGAGTCAGCCTTCGACTCGTCGAGTCCAGTCATTAAAGCATGTCACCAGGCACGATCATACTCGACGAGCTGAGGCACCAACTCGTTGAGTCCCTCTCTAAAATTCCATATACATAAATATAATAAAATAACTGGAAATCCGGATGTTAAATTGAAGAATCAATCACCATAGGATGACTTGCTTTGGATTGTTTGCCACATTCACAGGCAGAGCACAGAGTATCATTGCTGAATTTGAGGATCGGGAGACCTCGAACAAGTTCTCTGGTGACCAAATTGTTGATATATCGGAAGTTGAGATGAGCTAGCTTGCGGTGCCATAGTCAGCTGCCCTCTGACACTGCTTTTGAAAGAAAGCACAGTTGTGGTTTTCCAATGATCAGAGAGACATCTAAAGGGTACATGGTTCCTTCGGATTTGGATTTCATCAAACATGTGCCTTTATCACTTTTCATTATGTAGCAGTAATCATTGTCAATTACAACTGTTTGTCCTGCTTTACATAGTTGGCCTACACTAATGAAATTGTGTTTAAGACCTTCTACATAAGCAACCTTTTGGATAGCGAAATTCCAGGTAGTAAGAACACCATAACCTTGGATAATCCCATTTGTGTTGTTACCGAAGGTGACATTTCCACCGTTACAGATTGCCCTGAAGTCCCGAAGGTATTCTAACCTTCCGGTCATCTGCAAGGAGCAGACACTTTCAATTAACCACTCCCCTTCTTGTTCCCCCTTGCACAATCCCTGAGAATTACACAGTTAGTTTGGGCATCCAAACCAATTTGGAGCTCGGGGCTATAGATGAATTTTTCATAGATGCATGAATCGAGGTTGCAGGGACAGATTTCGTGACAACTTTGAATCCTAGACCTGGGTACTTGTGAGTATTTGGGGTGTTGTGAGATTTTGAAAAGATACGAGGTCTATGATAGGTACGAGGTTTCTGAAAAGTATGTGAGTTTTGAAAAGTACAAGTTCCTTGAAAAATGGAAGTCTTTTGAAAAATACGAGGTTAGGCTCGAGAAAAACTCTTTTGATGAAATTCAGATGAACGTTCTTTAGCATTTTCCCCGACATTGTTTTTAGTCAGCGGTCCAAAGGGTGTGGGAGTAGTCTTAGGACTAGTCAGATGATGAGACCTGACATTTGTGCTTTTTCTTTTTGAGTCAGAGTGCCTTGTAGCAGTGTGTGCACATGTAAGTTTCCTAGGATGTGATTTTGCAAAAGACTGATGTGATTTGAAATGTGTTGGTGTTGGCAATATTCCTTTCCATTTTGGGTTGTCTAAGGAATAGATGATAAAACCATTGCTTCAAAAAGACTTAACTTGCTTTTGGGTTTTGTCAGACTTCTTTGAAAAAGTTTGAGGAACTGTACATTCATTTTTGCTTGATTTCCTAACAGTTGAGATTTTAGAAAGATAGTTTGAAAAAATTGTTTCATCTGGACTATTGGGATTTGAAATTTCAACTTGTATTTTTTTTTTTGAAAAACTTTTCCTCTTTTTATTACAAGATTGAAGTTCCCTTTTGAAAGCCATTTTTGCCAAACTTTTTGGTGTACCGCAGTCAGTGAGATTCAACTGTAGTTTCTTTGAATCCTTAGATTGTTTTGCAAACGAGGACTTGATTCATTCGAGCTAGACGGTTTAGGATTCTGGGAACATTGACCATAATCGAAGTTTTCTATAGGCAACTCATGATGAATTGACTGATTGGTTACTGAACTCTTAACTGGGGTCGGTTAGACTGTGGTTTAGGATTGTAGTGGGCGAGACTGCGGTCTGAAGGTAGTGAAGGAAATTTTGTGAGATCTTCAGGATCTTCCATAGAAATTTATTCATCACAGACAGATGAGACCTGAGAGTCGGGATTAATTGCGCCAATGTTAGGTGCTTGATCACTTGGGTGATCTGAGGATTCAGGAAGAATTTCCTCAATGACACAATTATTGCTCAGATCATGAAGGTGACCGAAGTGAGCTCTGATGTCCTCAGGAAAAAGTTTTACTATTGACTGGGTAATGGAACTCTTGGTTCGGAGGGACATAGGGACGGTCCTTGTAAAACCGCGGTGACGAGTCCTTTGTGGTATTGTCCCCACTGGACCAACCCCAATTATAAGTGTTATATATAGTTCCATTGTTCACAAGGTTATCAATAGCTTCGATTTCATTAAATAACTTTTCTTTTAAAAGATTTAAACGTCCATTTTTAGTTTGAGCTAAATCTCTTTTATTCAAAGCTATCCCTAACTGCATTTCAAACATTCTATCATCTTTTTCTAACACAAGATCCCTCTCTAACATAGCCACCTTGAGCCTTTTGTCCTCCAGTCGTCCTCTTATATGAAACATCTCTTAGGAAGCTATATTCTTCTCATCTAATGCTTTATTATAGCCTGTAAGGACGATAGCACATGTGTAATTTAGGATGTCTATGAATGGTTGACAATCATGCATGTTATAATTAAGAGTTTGGATCATGAGTTTTACCTGCTCAA
Organism: Lactuca serriola; assembly: GCF_051521515.1. Classification (NCBI taxonomy): domain Eukaryota; kingdom Viridiplantae; phylum Streptophyta; class Magnoliopsida; order Asterales; family Asteraceae; genus Lactuca; species Lactuca serriola. The sequence goes on from NC_136408.1 coordinate 4,482,456, forward strand.
CGATGCTCAGAGTTCTATCCTTAGCCATCTAGCTGTAGTTCTTTCCATCTTGGTTGACCCATCCTCATCCGCAGTTGCCATCATGCAGATGTTTCCTTTTCCCTTGATTTTGTTAACATCTTCATCCTCATCTCCGGATGACCATACTTGATGGTCTCTCTTGACTTGGGCTACATATGCCCTCGCTTTCTCATTTTCCTCCATTTCTTGAGCCATTCTAAGGTAAAATCCTCTGTCTTTCACCACGTCGGCTTTGCAATCTTTGGCAAAGTGATTCTCCTTGTTACACTTGCGACAATTTATGACATCATAATTGTCTTTATTTGAGGTACCACAGTCATTTTTGATTGTCTGTGGTGCCTCTTTGGATTGAGTATTTTGAGGTTGTGGTGATTGGTGAGGATTTTTTGGAAATAAAGAATGGTTGTTTTGAGAATTGAAGTTGCGGTTGAAGGGAGTCTTAGTGAACTGTTGATTTTTGCGGAAAGATGAAGGTGGTATCCTATTGAACTGTTGGCTAACAAGAACAATAATATTCTGGAGTTCTTTTTCATCATCATACTCTAAATCAGCTTCGTATGACTGCAGAGGGTTGTCATATGAGGGAGAGTAAGATTGAGTATGTGGTGTTTGTGCTATGAGGGCAAGTGGTCCTCCGAAGTCAGCACAGTCTTTGAGTACAGTTGATTCTTGAGCTTGCAATTCACCATAGAGCTTATACAGAGATAAGGAGTGAATTTTTCTGTCTCCTTGGACTATCATCTTGGCAGTGGTCCAATGTCTACCCAAACCATTGAGAAACTGGATATTCATCTCATGGTTGCTTCGAATGGTGCCCCCATTTGATAGTTTCGTGACAACCAGATTGAACCTTTTAAAGGAGTCTTCCAAACTTTCACCAACATGAGCCTTGAAGTTATTGAACTCATTGAGTGTGGTTGTAAGCTTCTTATCTTGAGCTTGTTGTGAGCCTTCATACAAGTTCTTAAGAACATCCCATATTTCTTTGGCTGACTTGCAATTTATGATGATATCGAATTTATTAGGAGCAACTCCGCAGGATATCTCATAAAAGGCAATCGCATCATTTTCCATTTTATCAAGATCATCCTTTGTGGGACGATTCATGACTGGTTGAACTGGGGTAAGAACAGGAACATGAGGTCCTTCTTCTACGGATCTCCATACATCTCTTCCAAGTCTCCTTAGATATCTTTCCATTCTTTAAGACCAGTGATGATACTCGTTTGCCACAAGTATTGGAGCTCTATTCGAACCACTAACACTGTTGGAAACATTAAGAGATAATGCTTGTGCCATATTTCCTTGTTTTGAAAATAGTTTTTTTTAAATGGGCTTCAGTGGTATAGGACTTTTAAAATTAGAGTTTTGTTTAAAAAGCCGCCACATTGGCTCTGATACCAATTGTTGAGAGAAAAACTTGAGTAACACACTTGAACAAATGTTAGAACAAGTAATAATGCGGAATAAAGTTCAACTCAAAGGATCATAAAGCTCAACAATAATAAATAAGAGTTAGATAGTTAGATAGTTAGATGATTAGATGCAGAAATATAAGGAATATAAATGACAACAAGTATTATGTCAAGTATACACTTAAGTTGATTCTTAACGAGAATTGCAGTCAATCCAAGTTAGCGAGTGAGATCAAACTTAGTGATGAAGTCAATAATGACTTGCTCCGAAGAGAGATTATAAACAGTTTATAAGATATGTGAAGAGTAAGAAGTAAATAAGATGAGATGTGAGATTCAAGATGCGTAATTTTCATTCAGAAAGAGAACTCTATTTATAGAGTCTCGGAAGTTACAAGTTCCATCTATTCTAATGTGGCCATGCAAGGCACACTGGGTAAAGAGATGTAAATACAAAAGTTAAAACATATAAACTAAGACTAAGTAGTAATTGTTGATGCGATTCTTGTTTGCGGTTAAGATGATAATTGAAGGGAAACCCTAGTATATGGGGCGTACCAAGGAAGTACGCAGGGAGTACTGATCCAAAGGGTGTTACACCATGCTCAATGGAGTGTACGTTGAGCATACTGCAAGGAGTGGATCGGGGTTCGAGAACTCATATGCTCAGCGTACGAGGAGTACATTAGGTGTACGAGGGTGAGTAAGAAACCCTAATTATTCATGATGTACCCTATATAAGCTTTATGTTAGCCTCTTTTGTTCAATTCAAAACCAGACTCCATACCCTAAAAACCATAAGTCGACCCTTTTAGCCTCTTGGTGGTGTTCTTGAGCTATTACAAGGTTTTGGTGCACATTTTTCCATTGGTAAGGAAAGAAGAGAAGCTTGAAGTTGTTTTGCTTGGTGGAAAGGATTTGGATCCAGAATCATCATCTTGTTGGGAAGCTTTCTGAGGTATCAAGTTTGCATCTTGGGTTGTATATGTCTAGATCTCTTCATGGTTAACTTGTTATGATTTTGGTCTCCTTTTTGGGTCTATAGATGACTTAGGTCGTTTAAGGGTTTGTTCTCTCAGATTAGAGTTTGTTTTGGTATCCTTGAGCATAAAGGTGCAAGCTTTATGTGAATTTTGGTGTCATGCATGCATTAAGTCAACTATTAAGTCCCTTTTAAGCTTAATAGATTCATTTAGCCATGTATGAACGTAAAGTTGGCAAGTTTATATCATAATCCCTCTCAAGGAAGTCAAATCTATGTTTTAGAGCTTTGTCTTAATAGTTTAAGTGAAAAATCAAGTTTAGACTAACTAGGGTGAGTATGTTGGGCGTACAAGCAGGTACACTTAGCGTACAAGCCTCCAAGCGAGGATGTTGCATGTACGTGCTTCTTTTGGGCCTTGCATGTTTGGGCTATCTTTTAGGCTTGATTGCTTGGGGATTTGTTAGGATATCTAAGAATACGTGTTTTGGATTAGGGAAAAGTTAATGGGCTTTAGGGTAAGGCCCATGTAAGGGTTTGGGCCCAATTTGGAAAATTGGGCCATAAGTGGGCTTTGGATGATTGTTGGTTTGTGAGCCTTTATTATTGGGAGTTTGGGCCTTAGTCTTGGACTGAACTAAGTGAGGGGTAAAATGGTCTTTTTACCCCATATATGGATTGTTGAATTTGGATTGAAACCTAATTGTTAATTGGGTGATGTCTGTTTGTTGGATTCGGTTGTCGAGGTGAATCTCCTCACTGTACTATGGATCGAAAGCACCAATTCCAGCACATTTGGTTTATGTTTTATAGGAAGACCAGGGGGTGGCCCTTGGCATTTGTATGAAGGACCATGAGGTGGTTCCTGGCAGATCTGTATACAAGGCCAGAGTTTGGACTTTGGCAGTTAAGTAGATAAGTAGTTGTAGATTATATGCTAGTTGTATTTGTGATGCTTGCATGGAAGACCAGGAGGTGGCTCCTAGCACTTGTCAGTAAGACCTAAGGTTCTGGTCCCCGACTTGGCAAGGAAAGACCATGATACGGCTCGTGACATAATGGCAAGACTATGGTTGGCACATAGCACCTCCTATCGCATGTTGATATGTATGACTTATATGTGATGTATGGTATGTGGTATTTTGGGGAACTCACTAAAATTTGTGCATACACCCATGTTTTTCGCAACTTGTGATTTTGGGAATGTACTCTGATAATTGTTTTTATTTGAAAAACTTCTAAATGTTTTAAGTAAAGGATAATTGAGTGTTTTGATTATATTAAAAATGAAATTTTATCTTGTGATTTTCGGGACGTTACAAAGAAGCTAAATAAGAGTCTTAACACTTGCATGGATCAATATCTCTCATAAATTTTACATTTTTATGAATAAGGGACCTCAATGGAGCTAAGATCTAACATCCATGGCTTCTGGAGTAGATCAAAAGATCAACTTTAACTCAAAAGACCCAAAAATGCATAAATAATGCCCTAAAGTAGATCTAGCACAACGAATCATCAAGTAGGGAACTTTATACCTCAATTAGCTTGCAAAGATGTTGATGAATCTAGATCTACAAGCTCAAGCTACCCCAAGACAATCTCTAAGAGTTCTTCTTCCTTTAAATTCTAAAAAACACCACCAAAACTCACTTCCAAGCTCCAAAGATCTCAAAATGCATTAGGGTTTCGTTATAAGGGTTTAGAGAAGTGGAGGCTGGTCATAAGAAGATCTGTGAGTGACTTAAGGTGATTACATAGAGCACAAACCCTAAATTTAGGGTTTTACCGCTACCGACCGTACGATCTGCATAACCATGTGTACGCCCAACGTACACTGAAATCTTCTTGATCCAAATGTTGAGCCAGTATGCCCGCCGTACTCCTAGCGTACGCCCAACATACTCGGCTACGGTCAAGAACCGCCAATCTTCCAAAGGCCATAACTTCTTCGTTCTAAATCTGATTTCGGCGTTCTTTATATCCATGGAAAATTAACGAGAATCTCTACACTTCTACCAACTCCCCTTGCCTTAAAATTTTCCAAAATTAAACCCAAACTTCATAAAGGACCGAACTAGTACTTTACCGATATACCCTCGGGCTCCAAAACACGAACCGAACTCCCTGATCATCTAATCTACATTATCCACACTCAAAGGAGCCTAATTCTCTTTCCCAATGGCCCTAAGCCTTATGATAACTGTTCTTCATCTTACGGCCTCGAATTATGAAACGATTCGAAATAAGGTGTTACATATAGGCCCATACTACTGAAAGCATAGGCCCATACTACTGAAAGCATAGGACCCCTACATGAAATTTTGATCCGCAATTTGATTTTTTGAATGTATGGCCATTCATGTATTAGCTTGTTAGAATTATTAAGCTAGCATCTATAGGATGTAATGGGCCAGGCCTGTGTCTTGGAAACCTATAGGGTTCCTCATCTAACTGATTTGATCCCTATCCCCATGGGGGATGTATGTGTGATAGTGGGGATGGATTGGCTGATCTAGTTTGGTGCTATGATCAATTGCGAGGGTCAACAAGTGATAATTTGAACCCCAAGTGGGGGAGAACTAGTCATCTAAGGAGAGGGTACCAGGGATGGAGCATGGTTTTATTCGACAGTCAGGGCTCGACAATATATTCAGTGAGGGTGTGCGAGTTATCTTGCCCATGTGGTTGATACTCGGGTGGGGGAGCAGGTCTCGGTTTTAGATGTGCGATTTCTCAGGGAATTTCTATGTGTTCCCAGAGTAGTTTCCCCAGTGTTCCTCTTAAGAGAGGGAGTGTAGTGGTGTTGGTTATGATGGCATGTGCGGAATTAGAAAGATCTAGTGAATCATCATACAAATTCAAGAACACATGGAGTAAATAAATCTTTGTAAGCTCTTATTAGATCTAGAAAGATTATACAAACGGGTTTGTATGCAAATTCTCTCTCTAGTCTAACACTCCAAAATGGACTATTACATTCTTACATAATGGGAGTCACTCACTTCCTATTTATAGGAAAAGACTCAACCCATTTACACATACAAAGAGGAAAGCCTAAACAATACATCCAAGCATGACTTTGCACCCTAACATTCTCCCCCTCAAAGTTAGGATTGGATGCTCGGCTTTAATCTCCAACGAGCTAGAGCGATCAAGACCAAACTCCCCCTCGAAGTAACACCGGTCTTCAAATCTGCAAATGAATATTCGACAAACCCGAGAAGCTTCGAATACCCATCATTCTCCCCCTTTTTATAATCAAAAATTGATTATAAAACCCACTAAGGATGAGAAGCGCCCAATGAATAGTCTTCACGATACTCCCCCTTGATGTGTACCAAAAATGAATCACCAAAAATCTTGCACGGAAAAACAATCACGAAAAAGCCATAAAAAAATTTCCAATTGATGAAATTTTTTGACTTTTTGGGTGAAAGTTGCAAGATTTTTCAAAATCCGGGTAGAAATTGTCACTTTCTGAAACTTGCAGGGACCCGTTGCGCCAAAAACAGTCAAATATGCGAAACTCTAGCCCATTTGCGAAACCGGGCATAAAGCGTAAATTCGCACAAACTGTAGGGACCAAAACTAAAAATTCTACATTTTTTCAGCTTATATTACCCATTTTGCGAAGTTAGGTATAAACTGTCAAAAATGCGAAACTACAGGTACCCGTTTTGACAATTTCTGCATGTTCTTCAAACTTGCGAAGTTGGGTCAATTTTGTCATTTCGTGAAAAGATTAGGGGTGCAAACTGAAACTCTTTGCTTTCTTCTTCCCCAATTCATACTGTAAAAGACTTCGCATATTCCAGATTCTTTCGCATGTTCCTTATACAAATGCTTCGCATCCATCGAACACAAGCCATAGATGCGAATACAATCCAGATCTTTGACTCCAAGCTTGCGAAATCAAAAACAATTAACCAGATGCGACACAATTGTTTTGATCTCATATGCGAACTCAATGAAGATCTAGATGCGAACTCCACTGTCAGGTCTAGACTTCCAAGCTTGATGCTCGACTCTCAAATATGAGATCAATTCCGTAAATGAGACTCTCAACCACGATCCCAAATCTTCGACTCCAAAATCAAAACTCGACATCAAATAATCACAAATCCAATTTCTATTAGACCCAAATAATCGATTGTTCGACCCTTAATCACAAATCCAGTTTCGTTTTTCATCAACAGCGACACGACATCACAAACTGACCTTTGATTCCAACTTTTCAATCAAAATCGATTATCAATTCCATCTTGACTTCGCATCGACAATTTGTTCATCAATCGACTCTAATCATCATCGATTCTAATCAAAATCATATTCTCAAATCTGATTCTTTGACTTCTAAATACTTGATTCAATCAACTGTTAACTTCAAGATTCATCTGCTTTCAAAAAAATCAGTCGAAATTAAGGCTAGACATCTTGAATCAAATTTCGATTTCAAGCGATTCTACAATAATCGAACTTTATTTTGACTCCAATTGATCGATTTTGTGATTCGATTTCGGACTCCAATCAATAGTATTAGGACTCGATTTTCAAACAATTCTAATGAAGATATGACATAGATGAAATCGACATTGATTCTAGACCAAACGAAAACTAATCTGTCTTTAGCCTTCGCAAGTCAAAATTTCTCAAAACTCTTTCAATTCGATCAACAAACATCAGATGAATCAACATCCATTCTTCAATCGACTCATTCCAAGTACAAACAAAATCGAAATCAATTCTTGACCCCAAGTCAAGAGGATGCGAACGAAACATAATCAAACACATTTAACCCTCAAAACGTTCACCCATGCGAACAAAAACCAGATGAAATTGAAAGCACACCATGGAGGTCTGAGCATAGTAACAAAGGCTCGATTAAAAAAAATCAATTTTCGTTTGATTCTCATCTATTCATCGATGTAACTATGCGAAAGAAACAATTGAGTACAGATGTTGAATTGGACTCAGCTGACGAACAGGGTTCATATTCTATTTGGGCTCAATAATCCGATCAATGAACAGTAACTAATTAAAACCAGTTTGGGCTCGAATTTTTTTGGACAGAAGAACAGTAGAAGATCGAGATTTTGTTTGTTTGTTTGGGCTCATCCATGAACAGTAACAAGAATGAAAATTGGGCTTACAAATCGAATCATATGAACATTGATTACAAATCAGTTTGAAAATAAAAAAATTTGCAAATATGATTTTGATTTTTTTTTTTGGAATTTTGATCTTAAACAAGAATAATTGGATAAAAAATGAGGTTAAAACGGATTAGATCCAATGAGGAAAATCGATCAAAAATGAAAAACACAAAGTACGAATAGAAATCATGGACGTTTTGGAATCCATTTGAGAATTTGAGTTACCTTTTTGACGAATCGAGTTCCGTTTTCAACGAACGAATCAAATTTGGAAGATCTTGGTTCTTTTGTCGGAATGAGAAAATCTCCAAATTTAACATTGTACCACCCACCATGCGAGATGTACAACTCGTTCTTCGTGTTCTTCATCAATCCAAGAACATCTTCAAAAGAACCACCAACACTTTTGGGTTTTGACTTCAAATTCAATGCAACCTTTGGAAATTGTTGCTTTGGAACCCAAATTTGCTTCACGGATTTTGGCTTCACAACATATGATGATTTTTGTGAGTAAACCCGCTTATTCTTCCGATTCATCTTCTTCTTCTTTTTCTTTCTCATCTTTTTGCATCTTGAAGACTTGATTTTATGAACAAACCTACTTTCAACAACATGAACATTTTGAGTTTGAATCAAATCTTTTGGAGTTTGATACTTGTGATTTGAATCAAATCTTTTGGAGTTTGATACTTGTGATTTTCTTGGATCACCGGCTTCCGATAAGGAATCATTCCTTCAAACGAATCACAAGAACACAAAATATCATCAGTTTGAACTCCAATTGAGCAAAAAACTTTTCATCTTGAGAATCAACTTGAACTCCTTTTTCTTGAACATCAAGAACATCACATTGAACTCCATTGTTTTGAACTTCTTTTCCTTGAACATCATGAACACGATGAACATCATCAAGAACATGTTCTTGAGCTTCACGAAAATTTGCATAATATTCAAGTCTATTTCTTCCTGGTTTACAATTAGCAAGGGAAATTCCTTTTATGACTTCACCATTCCTCTTATTTCTTCGTCTTTCTTGATATGTTGTAATCAATCGATCAAACAAATCTTTGTTTTGATAAATTGGATAACCAATGAAAACTCCCTTTCTATCCCTTTCTCCATTTGACATAAGTGCATCTTCACTTTGCGATCCAACTGTCAATTGATAAAGAATGCATTCAAAAGAAGTGTATACGTATAGAAAACTTTCATTTCGAACCAACCATTGCTCCATGATTACAAGAACTTGAAATTTTCTAGAGAGAGAAAGTGATTTTGAATGGGTTTTCTAGAAAGAGAAAGTGATACAAACAAGTATTCTAGAGAGAGAAAGTCGAATTATGGATCAAATCAAGGAAAAATTCGACTTCAAGAACACAAAAGCACTCTCTAAACACGAAGATCAATGAACAATAAGAATCACCAAATCAAAATAGCCATCAATGATCAATTCTTGATGAAAATCAAGAACACCCGCTCTGATACCAATTGTAGTGGTGTTGATTATGATGGCATGTGCGGAATTAGAAAGATCTAGTGAATCATCATACAAATTCAAGAACACATGGAGTAAATAAATCTTTGTAAGCTCTTATTAGATTTAGAAAGATTATACAAATGGGTTTGATACAATTTCTCTCTCTAGTCTAACACTCCAAATGGACTCTTACATTCTTACATAATGGGAGTCACTCACTTCCTATTTATAGGAAAAGAGTCAACCCATTTACACATACATAGAGGAAAGCCTAAACAATACATCCAAGCATGACTTTGCACCCTAACAGGGAGAGAGAGGTTGAGTTCAGAATTGATCTAGTGCCAGGTGCGGCTTCGATTGCCAAAGAACCGTACCTTTTGGCACCACCCAAGATGCAAGAGTTGTGCTCTCAGCTTTAGGAGCTGGTAGGCAAGTAGTTCATCAGACCGACCAGTTCACCATGGGGAGCGTCGATTCTATTTGTCATAAAGAAGGAAGGTTCACACCAGATGCGCATTGATTACCGGGAGTTGAACAAGTTAACGATGAAGAACCGTTATCCCCTTCTGCGGATTTGCGACCTCTTTGATCAGTTGCAAGGTGCATCTTCATTCTCCAAGGTCGACTAGAGGTCAGGGTATCATCAGGTGAGGGTGAGAGAGAAGGACGTGGAGAAAACTGCGTTTCAGAATCGTTATGGACATTACGAGTGCGTGGTGATGCCGTTTATGCTCACCAATTCACCTGTCGTGTTTATGAATTTGAGGAATAGGGCATGTAGGCTGATGCTTGACCAATTAGTTATTATGTTCATTGGTGATAACTTGCTGTATTCCAAGACCAGAGGTTATGTGAGGCCCCGATGTTGACCCTTCCAGAGGGTGTCGAGGATTTTGTGGTATTTGGTGATGTATCCATCACTGGTTTGGGGGCGGTCATTATGCAGAGGAGGCGAGTGATTGCTTATGATTCTTGGCAACTAAAGCCGCATGAGGCACGATATCTTACTCATGACCTAGAGTGGGGGCAATGATGTTGCCCACAAGACTTGGATACATTATCTCTGTGGGGTCCGTTGTACTGTTTACACACATCACAAGAGTTTGTAATATCTTATAGACCAGCAGAACTTGAACATGAGGCAACACAGGGGGCTGGACATCGTCAAGGATTATGACCACGAGATCCTTTACCATTTGGGTAAAGAGAATGTGGTAGCGGATCCACAAGTCGGTTGGATCTTCAGTTGGAGAGATATGTATGAGGATATCCGTTAATCCTCCACTTTTAGGTTGATTAGAGAGGCACATGCAGAGGGATTTAGGAAGGTAAACTGGAAACAGGAGAGGATCAGGGCAAGATCAACAAGCTTGTTGTCGATAGTCGGGGGTTGTTGACCCGGTGTAGTTGGGTTTGGCTTCCAATTTTTGGTTGGATCAGACAGATAGTGTTTGAGGAGGCTCATAAGTTTCACTTTTCTATACACCCGGGAACCACCAAGATGTATCGGGATTTTAGATTAAGTTACTGGTGGCCGTGTATAAAGAGGGAGATAGCCTGATATTTAAGAGGTGCTTGACTTGTAGGATGATCAAGGTCGAGCATTAGAGGCCATATGGCAAGCTGCAGCCTTTGGAGGTTCCCATATGGAAGTGGGAACAGATCACCATGGATTTTATCACCAAGTTTCTGAAGACTACCAAGAGTTTTGATGCTATATGGGTCATCGTGGATCGATTGACCAAGATGCCCACTTTTTGGCCATCCGGGAGAGGCCTTCAGCTGAAAGTTGGCGGATGTGTATGTTCAGGAGATTGTTGCTTGTCATTAGATTCCAGTCTCCATTGTTTCAGACCGAGATGTTTGGTTCACTTCTCGATTCTGGCAGAAGTTCCATGAGGAATTGGGCACGAGGCTACATTTCAACACTGCTTATCACCTACAGACCGACAGTCAGAGTGAGCAGATCATCTAGAAAGTTGAGGATATGTTTCGGGCTTGTGTTATAGATTTTGGTGGGATTTAGGATTCCTACTTACCTCTGGAGGAGTTTTCTTACAACAACAACTATCACTCCAACATTGGTACTTCGCCTTTTGAGCTCTTGTATGGTTGGAGATGTCATACCCTGGTATGTTGAGGAGAGGTTGGTCACAGGGTTATTGTCAGGACCGAAGTAGTCTTTCAGACCATAGAGCTTATTCGATAGATCAGATAGAGACTACATATGGCTTAGAGTCGACAGAAGAGTTATGCAGACCGGCACCGATCGGAGTTAGAATTTCAGTTCCGTGATATGGTATTACTGAAGGTCTCACCCTAGAAGGATGTGATATGCTTCAGGAACAGGGGGAAATTAGGTCCCTAGTATATTGGACTGTTCCGTGTGATAGTCAGGGTAGGCATGGTGGCCTACCGTTTGGATTTGCCGAGTGAGCTCAGTCATATCCACAACACTTTCCATGTCTCTCAGTTGCAGAAGTGTGTGTTGGACGTTGAGGCAGTGGTTCTTTTGGATGATATTTGGGTCAATGAGCGCCTGAATTATATTGACAGGTCGGTGGCTATATTGGATAGAAAGACGAAGGTCCTGCACAACAAGGAGATACCTTTGGTAAATGTTCAGTGGCAGTATCGAAGAGGCTCCGAGTGGACCTGGGAACTCGAGGTTGAGATTCGGGAGCATTAGCCGAAGTTATTTACTGCAGCAGACTTCGTAGACGAAGTCTAAGTCAAGTGGGGGAGAATTGTAACATCTTTTTTTGAGGTGCTTTCACTTTTGACCATTATATTGATATTTAATACATTTTGGTCCTTAAAAATGTAAGACTTGTGGCTGGGAGGGGCTAATATTGCCACTTTTAGAATTATGGGGCGGAGCCACGTATGCTGGGCGTATGGGGGTGAAATATTTAGGGTTTGGACCCTATTTAATCTTCATTAACTCTCAAACCTGGTTCATTTCATCCACCTCCATCCTCTCAAAATGTTATTGCAAACCCTAATATACCTTGTGAGCATTTTTAATCTTGTGTGTGTGTGTTTTGTTTCTTTGAAGAAGAAAGAAGGAAGTAGAGACCATCTTGGAGGAGTGAAGAACCTTAGATCCAAAATCGCATCATCGTTTGACATTACTTGGAGGTATAAAGTACTAAACTTGGTGAAGTTATACTTAGATCTTGTTTTGGGCTTGATTTTATGTTCTTTTAGTCCCTTAAGCATGGTATTATGAGTAGGGGTTACTCTAATCCTTCTGAGTTGTCCTTTCAGAGGTTTTGGAGCCTCTTGAGTAATAAAAATGTAATCTTGGATAGTAGTTTCTTCTCATGCATGGTCTTAATGGATTAAGAGGTTAGAATCTTTGGTGTTGGTCACTTTATGGCCATGAAAGACCATAAAGTGGGAAACTTTATGGTCAAGGACATCATTTTGAACTTTGATTTGGAAAATGGACTTAAGGACTTAAGGATTAAACTCTTAATGAGTTGGATTGGCAACCACTTGCGTACGCTGGGTGTACAAGGCATATGATGTGGGTACGTGGTCAACAGGCCCGTGCCTGGTCAACCAATGTGTACGCTGGGCGTACAGCTGAGTACGTTGGGTGTACTCAGCTAGGTTGACTCGATTGACTTTTTGGAATTTTGACTTTTACCTGATTTTGACCAAGTTTGACCTAGGGGCATTTTGGTTATGTGGATTTTGTTTGAGAATTGGTCATTTGGATGGATAGGTGCCGGTTAGAGTTGTGATTCGGAGTAGGGACCTCATCAACAATTGTTCAGATTGAGAGGTGAGTCTTCCTCACTGTACTTGTGGGTCGAAGGCATCAAGGCCGGCCTATTGGATCGGATATCCTGTTATATGATAGTATGTTATTATGCTGTAGAGATATGTTAGATTGGTATCCTAGTATATAGGATGTTAGCATGCAGTAATGATATGTGAATTTGCCTGTTTGTCTGTTGACTGGCTATATGTTTATCTGTTATGTATGTATATGTCGACATGTTATGTTTGTTGGGTTGAGGCGGTCATGCTTTGTGTTGAAAGCCAAGATACCCAGGGTGGTCCGGATAGACTATAGGCCTTGCGAGACGGTCCAGTTAGGCCGCAGGCCCAGAGAGTGGTCCAGATAGGCTATAGGCCTTACAAGGCAGTCCAGTCATGCCGAAGGCTCGAAGAGCGGTCTAGATAGGCTGCAACCCATGTGAGGTGATCCAACCATGCTGAAGGCTCATTTATGCATGTTGTTGTTTGTTATGTTATGTGGTGGAACTGTGGGGGAACTCACTAAGCTTTGGCTTATAGTTTTTGGTTATGTTTTCAGGTACTTCCGAGGATCGTGAGAATTCGAAAGCGTGACCGTACACATCGTGAATTTTATGTTGTTGATCTTGGGAGACCCTGATTTTAAATAATATTTTAGAAACAATGGTTTTGTAAACACTTTTATTAGTAATTGGGTTGCTTTGCAAAGTTTAAATTTGGTTGTGATTTTTGAGATGTTACAAATATGAGCAAAAAGTCAAGACTAATTTTCTTTAATGATAACACATAAAAATGTCTTTTTATAAAAATATCAACACCATAACTATAAATTTGTAACAAAATTCAGAGGCCCCGTCCGACCGCACCGTCCACACACCCCAGAGCCGCCACTGCATTTAAGTATTAAATTTCGAAGTCTGACCGCACTGTCCACACACCCCAGAGTCGCCACTGCATTTAAGTATTAAATTTCTAGGTTTTTATAATAAAACCTAACAGAAATATATTTTATGTGCAATTTGCGTTAATATAATTTTTTTTGAAACGACAAATCTAATATACTTCTATCTTAGTTCCACTTATCTCTACGACGAAACTTAACCTTCAACCTCATGGAGGGTGGACAACACGGGATACCTATTTTGGGCCACACCAAAACAAGAAATATATCAACTTGACTAAAAATTTGGAAATTATTTTGAATGCTATTCATGTTATGTAAAACCAAAATAGAAACGTTACCACATATTATTACAAAAACTATAAATACTTGACGATAACTATTTTGTTTAAATATACAAACAAAATTTATGAAATATGACAACCTCTTCGCCATTTTTCGTTACTGTGATATTTCTTATTTGTTGCTTCTTTTTGTCAATATGGGTAGGTTAGACTATACAAATAAATGTCAAACATGTTAAATATTCGATTTTTTTTTTATTAAATGTTTCCCTAACAGATAATTAATATATAATGTTGGACGAGTTACATTAAAAAAATACAATTTGTACAATTTTAATTAACCATTTTGAACTATTTCACTAGTAATTTTGCTTTTATAGTATTTTTAAACTAAAAAAATAACGTGTGAATTATTATTATGAAAATTTATTTATAAAATAGGGAAATTAACTAAATTAATCATAATATGGTTTGTATTTAAAGAAAATAATAAATTTTTCTTTGGCAAACTAACCAACAACTTCGAAGCACGGAATGGGGCAATCTGAATTGACAAAACACGTTTTCTATCGAAAAGAACATTTTAGAATGTAATTTTTGAGTGAGTTCAGAAAAAGAACTCTGGAACAAATCCAAAATCTAATGGATAAGTTGGAAATTTCGAGAAAACTTCGTCTTTACTAAAATATAAAACAAACATACTAAGTATGAAATATATAGGATATTTGGGTTTAAAGTAAGACATTTGATTGAAAAAATGGTGACACTTCAAAATCACTACAAGAATCTATCTTTATGATGATGACAAAATTTAAATTAACCTTATGCGGAGGACATGTTGTTGGGATAGCCTATACCAATGACAAGTCGTCGTCATAGGTGGAAAAAGTCATTGTTACAAGATCTGTCGGGAATGATTTTCGGAAATAAAAATAAAGTTTTATTAATTACTTCTATCGACGACTATTCGTCGCCATATGTCAACTCTATACCGACGACAAGTCGTCGGCATAGATCCACCCTATAGCGGCGATATGTCATCGACAAAAGTTTATAACCGTTTTTTCAATTTAAGCTATAATGACTATCGTCGTCGGTATAAGTTGAAACCGTTTTTACAATTAAGATCTATACTGCCGACATGTTGTTTGCATAGCCAAATTTTCTTTTTAAATATTTTTCATAGATTCAGTAATTAGCAAACTTATTTCATAAAACATACTCAAATTATCTAATAACATGTCTAGTAAATAAAATAACAAACCATGTTGTTCAAATTCAAGACTTAATATCTACTACATACCAAAATGAGATACAATACAAAAATAACAAGTCTTCTACAAACGTTCAAAATAACATAAAAGATCAATCATCATAACCTGCTTTCGTCTCCTTGGTTTCATTGGTCTCGTTAGTTAGTTCGGACGTATTTCTTATAAACATATTGGGATTGAATTGAAATTGTGACATTGGTGCTAGTTGGTAGTTAGGAATTGAGGCCACGGATGAGTCATTATACCCTTGATGCACTTGTTGTAAATATTGTTGGAATTGTTGGGTTAGTGCAACAAATTTAGAATCACTCATAATTTGGGATTGAGATTAGGAAGATGTGGAAAGGGGTTGATTTGGATATAAATTGTTATGTGTTGGTTTCCTTCTAACTCCACGAGTATGGCTATGCTTTGTCATGAGGGCACCATTGAGATATTCAAGCACATTTACACCTTTGCCCTCTATGACTTCTTATTGCATGTTCATATACTTCTCTTGATTTTTTTCGTAAAATAAAAGAAAAAAATAAACATACATTAATTATATTAAACAACTAAATTTAAACACTAAAATAATAATAATGTATGAACCTAGAATTTTGGGATAAGTGTTTTAGATTGTTATTATGTGTTTAAGGGCATTTTAGACCTTTTGGTAATGTGTGAATTGTAAAATGCTATTAAATGTCTATTATGTGTTTGTTAGATGTTTTAAAGCAATGAAAATGTGTTATTATGTTGTAGAATGAGTTGGAATTGATAGATATAAGATATGGGTTGGAAATGCATTGAAAAAGGAACGGAAAAGCTGATTCCAACTCCACCACGACGCGATGAGAAGCTTGTCGTGACGTGGTGGCCAAGGCGGTGATATGGATGAGATTTCATTGTATGTCGTAGGCAACATACTTTGCGTTGCGACGTGTGGTGGCCATAGTATGTTGCTATCAGGGCTTTCGACCATGGCTTGAACGAGAGATGATTGCGGGCTCATTTAAGTCTAACGTCTGCGTTTCCCGCTAGACATTTCTTTGAAAATCAATAATTTACGTTTGTAACAATGTAAACTTCTTCCGAACAAACGAATAAGAATTCTTTAAACATGATATATATTTATATAAATGTGATATATATATATATATATATATATATATATATATATATATATATATATATATATATATATATATGTCAATGACATGTCGTTGGTATTGGGTTAAAATAGATGACTTCGTTTCTTACTTTTCATAAATTAAAAAACCCATATGTGTCGACGCCATGTTGTCGGGATACGGTCGACACGGATTGTATGCCATCTATTCTGAAGACATGCCGTGGGTATATATTTCCACAAATGACATCGTTTTTTTTTTTTTTTTTCTGCAACATGAATTATAAATAAATAAGAAATTTTTTTTTCATAACCTACACCGACGACAAGTTGTGTTCATAAGTTTTGAGAAAACCATGTAAACCGTTTCATTTCCTGCCAAAGCTTTGTCGACAACAAAGTTGTCGGCATAGATATCATGGTCAACAAATTTGGTCAACCTTATACCAACGACATGCCATCAATATAGGTGGATTTGTAGTGAAGACTCTTGTCATTGGTACAAGGGGTATATTTATGTTGTGAATGAACATTTCACACATAAATAATATATTTCTTTAAAAATAAATTAATAAGAACTTTGAAATTTAAAGAACGAGATGTAATGTGACATTTGGAAGAATGGTTATTTTCGAAAGCAAAAAATAAATGGTTATTTTTGTAAAAATCTCATTTGGCAGAGTTAGTTTAGTGAATTTCATTAATATGCTTTATTTTGCATAATTTTATTTTCATTTTAACGACTAACATTTCATTTTCAGTGATTGATCAAATAAAATTACAAAAAATTTTAAGCTTTTTACCATTATTATCCATATCCCAAATTCCCAAATGTTTTGCTTTCAAACCTCTCTTCTCTCCCGATCGATCCAACCTCATAAATGACCTGAAAATTACATTTATGTAAGTTTACTCGAATAAGTTATTAGACATCAAACTTACATTGACCAAATGACTTTTGATCCAGGTGTTGTCTTTTCTTCTTAGTACATGAGGTTCAAATATCGTCTAGAACATATGTAGATTAAGAACATGTTATATTTATCGTCGAAGAAAAACAAAATCAAACTTACATTGGTTTTTATAGGTGAGTTGGACAAGAACAAGTTTATATTTACCATAATTGTCAATCACCACCTATCACCCCGAAAACTCTTTTTACGATTTGTGTATGCTCTTAATACTGTCTACCATGAACAACAAGCACCCACTTTATCTCCTCATCGTCTCATGTTCATCCTCCAATTTTCACTTTCCTTCATTATGGATTTCGTCGTCAACTCCTTCAAATCCACCCACATATATCTGATTCTATACTAATGCCACCATCCAATCTAACATTTCAAACCCTCACTAACTGCAATATTGTTTGTAAATAAAGAATTTTGATTATTAATGATATTTTTTAATATGAAATATATTGCAATATTGTTTGTAACATTTCAAACCCTCACTAACTGCAATAATAAATTATTAATAGTTACAAACTAAACCGTAAAATTGTTCAAAATATATTATTATTATTATTATTATTATTATTATTATTATCGCAATTTGTGTTATCTTAATTGACATGTCATTTTCTCATATATTTTAGTTGTTAAATAGATATATAAGTAAAATTAAGGTTGATGTTTAGTATCAAGTCAGCCCGATTAATTTAAAAAAAAGATATATATCTCAAATCACATGCTTTAGTTTGAATAAATAAAATATTTGTGATTAAACTGCAACCATATTATAGCAACTTCTATTTAATTTACATATAATATCTTTTAAAGTAAGACAATTCTACAACATAAAGTTTTATGTTAATTATGTTTTACATGTAGCCTCTAGTTAATATGATATTATTCGATTGTTTAGATATCATGAAATTAAAAAATAATTTATAAACTAATTTTTTAAAATCTATTTATACTACTATTTCAAAGAGTTTATATATTTTTCAAAAAACATCCGAAGATATATGTTTTATTAATTATAAAAACAACTAGTGGCATGTTATAATTTTTTGTTCTTAATAAATTAATATAATAATAAATATATAGTTTTTATTATATATATATATATATATATATATATATATATATATATATATATATATATATATATATAGCTAGGTTATTTTGTTTTTTATATTTATTGTGTGCTAGAATGCACCAATAGAAATTTAGTAAATTAAATAATTATTTAATTAAATAATTTTAGATATTAAATGATTTCCATAATTATATGTATATTAAATGATATCCATAATTATAATTCTCTTTTTATGGAAACTAATTAAATCCGTTGTTAATGTCAGCAATAACATTATTTTAGAATGAATTTGTATCTATGTTTTTATATATGAGTTCGTACTTTGTTTTAAGACTCAATCACTTAAAATAAATAAAATTGTATGGAATATTCTACTCATTCTGCTGCAATACACATTCATTCTTCTAGATATGAATTTATTCTGAAAGAATATTATTGTTGACATTAATGACGAATTTAATTAGTTTCCATAAAAATGAGTTATAAGTATGGATAACATTTAATATACATATAATTAATATTAAATTCTTATTGGTAAATTGTAGCATACAGTAGATGTGAAAAACATTTCAACCTATATATATATATATATATATATATATATATATATATATATATATATATATATATATATTGATATTTTTAGTGTAAGTGGCTATTTGAGTTGGGTCTTGGGTCTTAGCGGGTTTGATTAAACATTTTTGTATGACTCAATTCGGTTAACCTATTTGATATGAATAAAAAAAAAACTACAGTCTCGATCCATTGATTTTCGACCCAATCATGAAAATAAAGAATTTAACCAAGATCACGTTTCTTCTTTTCACTCGTGTCCCTTTTCTTTTTTCCTGTTCGCATTCTTCCTTCAGCCTCCCAAGTCCCAACTCGTTATTTCTAGATCCTCCCATCTCTATCCTCCCTCCATCTAGCCCCACCTCGTAGTCCAACGCCACCGTCGATCAGCTGATTTTAGAACCAACAATCAATGGTTTGTGATATTATTCTTCTTCTGTTGCCAAATGCTTTCTTCCCTCAGCCGAATGAGCTTCTATGCTACTTTTAAATCTATGCATTTTATTTCCGAGACTTGAACCATCAACCTTTGACTAAAGTGCATCTTTCCATCGACTCCTGCGATCACTAGACTATAATTCTTTGGTACTTTGAAGGTTTCAATCGGAGTTTGACTCGGTTAAAATTTAGTTGAACCTTTTTTAATTTATTTGTTTGATGATGAAATTATAAATCAAATTGTTAATAATCGTATTAAAATTGTTACGTCTTCACATGAAATTGCCCTTAACTATGAATGATTTTTTATTTTAATTTCACAAAACTACAAAAATGCTGATGTTTTTTAAATAAACTAAAACATTTAAAGTAAATACACCTTGAAGAGAGAGGATATATACATGTATATATACCAAATCACTCTCTTCTGTTTCCAGCACAAGAAACCAAAACTAGTCTGAGAAGAAATGGGAAGATCTCCTTGTTCTGAAGAAAACTCCGTCAAAAAGGGTCCATGGACTCCTGAAGAAGATCAGAAGCTCACTGATTACATTCAGAAAAATGGCCATGGAAGTTGGAGAGCTCTCCCTAAACTTGCAGGTATATTTTTTCTCTGATTCTTCGGCCCTTTGATAGAACAAGGACAAGGATTTGTGTTATTTAAAGACCCTTTTAGAAGACGAATAATCCTCTTAAGAAAGTAGAGCTCCGTATCATATTGAATTATTAGACTGTAATGTAAAGTGAACTCATGATCTGGGAAACTTGGTTTGTAGGCCTGAAAAGATGCGGAAAGAGCTGCAGACTGAGATGGACGAATTATCTGAGACCCGATATCAAGAGAGGAAAATTCTCGAACGAAGAAGAGAACACAATTCTTCACCTTCACTCCATTCTTGGAAACAAGTAATTAGTTATCCTTTAGTTTCCAATAATTAATCAGGGCTATAGCTTCATTTGTTTAGTCTATTTTTCACGTTAACAAACATGCTAAATGAATGAAACCCGCACGTCCAGAAAATTATTAATTCATGAGTTGACATCAATGTTATATGCAATAAAGGCATAAGCTTTCTGATGTTAGCGCTTGTTTTATTACCAAGTACAGATTTTATACAAAGATTCTTATCTTTTCTTTTTGTTTTTTTTGCTGTTTATGTAAAGATGGTCTGCAATAGCGGCACATCTACCGGGGCGTACAGATAATGAGATCAAGAATTACTGGAATACACATTTGAAAAAGAGACTAATCCAGATGGGTATTGACCCGATGACCCATCAACCAAAAACCGACTTGTTTTCTTGCTTACCACAACTAATTGCACTAGCTAACCTCAAAGAGTTGCTTGAACATACTCAGTTAGCTCATAACCTCCAATATCTTAACCTTTTGAGACAGCCGACCATCATCGCTAATAATCCTGAATTAGCGACGGCATTAAATGCGACTAATTTTATGGCTACAAATCAAGAACCAAACCCATATTTTTCTAATGATTCTCTACAAGTAGGTCAAGGAAGGGTAGAAATGTCCGATTTTTTCTCTGTGGAAAATGCTCCTGTTGGTGGTGGTTGTTCGCAACCACTCCAACAACAAGTCTCTATTGATCAAGAAGTTGTGGGCCAGTGCCAGATGGGACTTATGAGCGACAAATCATCATCTTCCACGTGGAATCCTCTTCCGCCATTGATGGACTCGTCAGGCAGCAACAATACTAACTCACAGGAGAACAGCAGCACCGTTAGCTACGGTGGCGGAGGAGCTTCTGCACTCAACTGGCCGGACTTTATTTTTGAAGATTCATTCTTGGAGGATAATTTGAGTGAAATACGTCAAATTTAATGAAAACGTTTACCCATGCACGGATAGATTTTGAAAGCCCATTGACAGTTGTACCTTTTAAGTTTTAACTATCAGAGGTCGTGGAAGTGCATTGCGGGTTGTAAGATATGGGATGCTGCTTCATGGATGGCCATGCATGCATGGCATTTGTTTTTCCTTTTTGTATTTTGTGATGCATTACGTGAATAGCAAGCAATTGATGCAATATGTAAACGAGGGTTTATATTTCTTTTTGATAAAGTATAATCAAAATATCGAGTTTCAATTGAAAAAATTATGTCTTGTTATAAATATTTGGTAATAAACTATTAATAACGGCTTGTTATGATTCTAATGATTGATGATTGAGGATTATTTATTAATTTGTTATTTTCTTTATTGCGGATCACTATATTTAGGGTGACATAAATAAAATAAGATTTTTTTAACATAAATATCTATATATACTTATAAATAAAATATTTTTTTTTCATAACATTCATTTGAAACTTTTATGTATTTTTCTTTTCATTACACTTACATGAAACTCCCATAATTTTTTAATTTTTTTTCTAATAATGATTATAAGTTGGTTAATAATATTAAATAAATATCAAACCTAAAGTGTAATCATATATAACCTAAATTTCAATATTAAAATAATATATCTTTAATTTTACTTATAAAGTTTTTTTTTTTTTTTTTTTTTTTTTTTTTTTTTTTTTTTTTTTAACATATTATACTTGATTTATTAGTTTTAATATATTGTTGGATGTAAACCATTATCATTTTAAAACTATAACTTTTAAAAAATTTGTATAAAATACTTCAATTATAAATTTAAATATAGTATAACATGATCAACTTAAATATAAATTTTAGTTTAACTTAAGCACTCCAAAAAATATTTTGTAAACAGTTAAAAGGGATAAATTATAGTGTCTTGCTAATAATGATTATAAGTTGGTTAATAATATTAAATAAATATCAAACCTAAAGTGTAATCATAAATAAACTAAATTTCAATATTAAAAAAATATCTTTACTTCTATTTATAAAGTTATGTCTTTAACTTTTAACATACTATACTTAATTTATTAGATTTAATATGTTGTTGCATGTAAATCATTATAAGTTTAAAGCTACAACTTTTGAACAGTTTGGACAAATTACTTAATTTGTTAATTTAAATATAACATTAGAGTGTCAAATTAAATATAAATTTCAGTTCCAATTAAAAAACGCAACGAATATTTGTTAATAGTTAAAAGTGATAAATTGTAGTGCTAAATGCAAAACTAAATTATAATCTCAATTTAACTAAAATATTTCCTAAAAATATTTTTATAATCGTTAAAAGTTTTCAAATAAGTAGTTTAAAATAACTTACAATAACAATAGTTATAAATAACTCCATATAAATGATTATATTGTTACCTTTAAAATAAAAAAACAATGTTTCATGTTTTGAATAATTATAATAATAGAAATTAAAACGTTAAGTAAATAAATTTTAAAAATTGAATTAACAATAACAACAACTATAAATAACATTTAACCATATATTATATTTAATTTTAATCATGACTAACTCGCGAGTAGAAGTCATTTAAAATGTTTAGATTATGCAGTTATAATAGATGTATATATTATCAAATAATTCAAAATAATCAATATTTATATCAATTTAGTATATGAATTATTATATCAAATTTAACAACAACTTTAATAAGCAACACATTAAGAAACCTATCCATCTTTTTTGTAAACTCTATAATCTGAATAGATTTGTAAGGATTAACTCCTTCGTATGCTTCACATGGCAATGTTTTTTGCAAAATTTATAAATCTATAAATAAATCATTTCCATTGATATAAGATTTCTCACAATTTCAAAGTGGAGTCAAGGTTTAAACACCATTTTTTTAATCAAATTGTTTTTTCTACAAAAATACATTTTGTAGAAAATTTAGGTTACCAAATATTATCTATAATTTCTTTAGCTTTACTAACAGCGGAATCAAACCTAATTTCCATATACCTATAAAAAATAATAAACCAATCCTTTTAAAATTTCTACCACAACATCATGAAGCATATCTTTGGATGGTAGCTTCTTTTTTACCATGTTGATTCTATTTAAAAATTCATATCATATAATCAACTTAAAATAAATTCCAAACTTGAAAGTTCATCGTAAACTAATGATTCAACACATCTATACATTTTTCTATCATCACTTTCAACTAATATTACTAAAGACTATTTTATTTGGGAAAATTGAGTTTTTATAGATTTAACACTTTTAATACAGTTTGCTCAATAAGTAGCGGACAAAGATTTACATGTTAGTTTATCTACATATTAAAATAAAACATTTTATCTTCTTGTGAAGCTAATAAACATATTATATGTTGATTGACATGTAACACAATTGTTTTTGCTTTTTAAGATGTTGTCATATCACATAAACTAAATAATGACATCTGACACACACAGACACACATACACACACACACACACACACACATATATATATATATATATATATATATATATATATATATATATATATATATATATATATATATAGAGAGAGAGAGAGAGAGAGAGATGTACTATATAATCACATAAGTTTCAGCAAAATGAAATTTTAGTCAATTAACCTATATTAAAAAAAGGAAATTTTTGGATTTTTAGGGATAATTAATTCCATTATTTTTAAAAATCTGAATATTTTAAATTAACTCAAATTTAAAAATCCTATTATATTCTGTCAGAATGACAGAATGCCAACCATAAACTAGTCAATATATTTTCGATTTTATTCTTGCAGAATATATTTCTAATGCAAATATTTTTGATAATTAACCTCATTTAAGACTTCTAGATATTATTCATATACCTCCAAGTTGGGTCTATGATTTTATGCTTAATACGTATCTGAAATAAAATACAAATTCATACATATTCTTATATACTAATATCCTTATACATTTTAATATAGTTATACATATTCTAACAGAATATCTACTTGATCTTGGCATATAAACTTGTTGTTGAACTCGATTCCAAATATTTCTCTTGTATGATCAATATTGAATTCCATCTCAATGCAATTATGAAAGAATAAGATATATTACTCGTTAGTATTACCCGTTAAACAAATATACTTGTTGTTAACAAACATTCTCAAAGACATTCTAACAGAATGAATTTATATAAATAAATTATGACATAATACATTACAGAATGCACTTAAATAACATTCTTTTGCGAATTCTTTTACGAATAATACGCATCAAATCGATGAGTGATACTAATCTCATTCTAAAAGAATATTGTGTTTTCTCATTCTGAAAGAATTTGCAGGTTTGAATACACCAAAATAACATAACTACACATATTAAATTCAATTCTAAAAGAATATTTCATTTCTGTTTATTGCTTAAACTTCAATTCCTTAAAAATTCTTACATAATATTATCTACTTTACTTCTAGTAGAATATTTCAACACAAGTATAAACATGTTATTGTAATTCTAACAAAATAGTATGTAGTTTAGCTTAACATATTATAACAGAATCTTCCCAATAAGTCCAACATATCAAATTTGCCTCATTTACACAAAACCTTCTCTTTTTGCCATTATATCAAACACTTGGATGACATGTTTTATTATCAGCATTGAAAAAAATGCAACAGTACAAGCAACATTCAAAATCATTGATAACATAAAAATTTGATTCTTGATTCTCGTTCACTTCTAAAATCACAACTAGTATATAGAAAAATTGAGTGCAATTGATGCTAAAAAGATAAAAGAATGGAGCTTAATCAGCGAGTGTTACTAACCTTAATCACGAACACAAAACCCTTGGATAATTTCAGCAACATCAAAAGAAATCGATGGATTTTAAAGACTTGATATCTCTTCTCTCTCGCCATGTCTACCTGCTCGTATTTGGTTATAGATACGTACTGAACACAGTTAGATGAACATTCAAATCAGATTTCAAAAATGAACTGTTTTAATCAAATAAGGAGATGGAAGATGGTCGATTGTAAAATCATAAATTAGGTTTAAAAATTAGAAATTGAGTTCAAGACCATACCAGGGCTATGATGTTGATGTACGGCGACAGCTATAGACCGATTTCGGTGATGGAATACGAAGCCGACGATGGAGAGGGAGGAAGAAGAGGATACGGTAGTGGCAAGATGAAGGATACAGAGGTATGTCTGCGAATGGTCGATGGTTATAAAGAAGAGATGTTAGGTCAACATATATTTATTTTGTTTCCTTAATTACAAGTCTAAAAAACCAGAAATGTCCTTTTTGATTTAATTAATTATTTAATTATTTGCTAATTTGTGATTGGTGTATTTAGGAACACAATAGTTTTCTAAAAACATTTGAACCTAACTATATATATATATATATATATATATATATATATATATATATATATATATAGAGAGAGAGAGAGAGAGAGAGAGTGAGAGTGTGTGTCTGTGTGTGTATGGGGGAGGGTTGTTTATATATATATATATATATATATATATATATATATATATATAGAGAGAGAGAGAGAGAGAGAGAGAGAGAAAGAGAAAGAGAGAGAGAGAGAGTGTGTGTGTGTTTAGGCGAACAAATGATAAAGGACATTATCATTTGAGTGGTGACACAAATTGATACAAATGACACAAGGACATGATATAACATCCGATTTGAAATATTACTTTTTTGCAAACTCTAAATTGGCATCCACACCTTCATCATATGTATTTGATAATCTATTAGATTAAATCCATGATTTGTCATTTGACCATTTATTACCAAGCTATATAATTATTTAGTATTAAAAGCAACAATTATTATGCATGTATAAAAGAAAAAAAAATTAAAAATACTAGTTAGCACTAATGGATTCATTTTTATCACAAGGACCAAAATATAATTCATTTATTTTTAGCACAATAACAAAAAATCAAAACTCCACAAGGACCAACATCAAAATCTGTACAATGACAAAAACTTCATACTAACAAAAAAGGAGGGGATATAGGTAAAGAAGTTAGGGAAATAGTTATGGGGTCATTGTGTCCCCTTGGCTACACTTAATTCTGATCGATGTTGTTGCTTGGTTACTCTTTAAACTATCCACCTTGTTCTCTTCAATGTGAAAGTTAGATAAATTAGTGATAGGACACAAAGTCAAAAAGATAAAACTAAAGTGGGGAGAATGCAGTTTTTCAAATAGAGAGAATCAAAAACATTTCTTCACTCTCATTACTAAAATAAGAACATGAACCATTAAATATATGTGATACATGACATTAGTCTTGAACCTTACACCTATATAAGAGAAAAATATGACTAGATTTGATAAGGGGAAGAAATTGAGAGATCGGCTGATAAATTTGAGACCGTAAGGGAGTTTTGCTTCTTAAACAAGGCTATAGTTATGTAAAGGTTGTGTTTATTGTTTGTGAAAGAAAACCTAATTGTTAGGTAAAAAAAATGCCCTACTAATATTCACATTAGTTAAGTGAATACTACAATATCATGTACTCTAGGACATATATCTTTTATTTGATTAACAAGTTGGATTTGTTATTTTAGGATATATATGATGAACCTAGGTAAGCTATAACCATTCTTTCTCTGTTTTAGAATATATATATAAGGGTACCTTCAAGCTTGATAAGCATATATAAGGAACGTCAACATGACTTGTAGTGTTAAATACCTTCTCATGGGAATTTTGAAAAATAGGTTATACATGTCAAAGTTACTTCCAAATTTTATATTCTTGTTAAATCCAAAGTGATGAATACTTTTGTCATATTGCATTTATTCCGAAGGAAGATGATGGATTGCTCTATATTTTTATATAAATGTTGAGCACTAAAAGATGTTCTATCTATTGATTAAAATAGGAAGAGTATATGTTATGTTTCGATAGCTTTTAGTGTTATATAGAAACTTGCTAGGTTTTTTCCATCTTAAAAAACTTGCAGTAGTGTTTAATATGTTTAAGTGTCTTTATTTCAACTAAATGATTTCTGTGACAACCCGATATTTTCGAATCAGTGTAACGACCTAAAAAGTCAAGAATTGTAATCTTTTTTAATGTAATGAAATTTGCATCAAAATTTGAATGTTCAAAAGTCTCTATTGGGTTACATAAAATGATAAACATTGTATCAAGGGTTTCAGAAATATAAAGAACACTAAAATACAAGTTATAATGAAGAAGTTATGACCAATCAAAGAGTCACAGCAAAAACGGCAATATTGATAAACGTAAAATGTGAAGTTTCAATACAATTATATTTATCCTTAAGTATCTAAATGTAAGTTGTAGATATCACTAAACCATATGCGTATATAAAAAGAACGTCCAAATCTGACTTCATATGAGAAAGTTATGATTTTTCCAAGTTCCATATATAGCAGCAGACATCTAAAATACTCGAAATAGAGATTGAGAGATTTTTGGCCGATATAACCTAAATGAGAATCGAAGATCTCAACAATATTAGCACAATGGTATAAAGTCTGACAAGAACGGACATCACATGAAGAAGTTATGGATTTTTAACGGACTTTTCGTGTCCCGGCTTGTTAAAAATAAATAAATAAATAATAATGTCAAAATTAGCCAACGGAGTCTAAACGAGAGTTGTAGAACATAATCTCACCTACGTGTGGGTATAAAGAATGTTGAAAACGGAGCTCGTACACGGAAGTTACGAATTTTACAAGTTTGCGACACAAAATCTGGGGCTGTCAGGCCTACCACGACGTGATGAAGAAGCCCACGACGTGGTATTGTGACTGATGGGTGCCAGGTTCGTCAGCAAACATCTGGTCAACAGAAGAGGATAAAATCCCTCACCACGACGTGGTGAGGTGTACCACGACGTGGCACCCAATTTAGGGCTATAAATAACAGCCAAGGGTGTTGGGTTTCATTGCTCATTTCTTCTCTCTCTCTCTTGTTGAACCTCTGCGTTTAAACCCCCCGAAGCCATCCCGAAGCCCCGGTCTTCATATCCAAGTTCCGAAGGAAGGTTTTTCACTTCCGAGATTCCCGAGAATCCCGAGAAATTCAACTTTCCCTTGTCGAAGTTCTGCTCAGTTTTCGTTTCACCTTCTTCTATCTATCAAGTGAGTTCATACCCGTACAACTATGTTTTTAAAAACTTTATAAATTCTTTTATACACTTTCATGGGGGGGGGGGGGATACAAGTAAACACACAGTTGCTCTCGTGTGGAAAACATTAAGCTTTTACTACACTTATGTTTATATAACAAATCATATGTGATTCATAACTATCATATGAAAATGTTCGCATGCCACACCTATTCAATAACATCTTGTCCTTTAAGAGTAAAAACATGTTGTTATACAAATATCAAAAACTTTATTTATATTTTGGTGTATAAATGTTGAATAGTGTTATTACAAATGTTATACTTTCATAGCAAGCTGATACTACACTAGGGTTTATCATACAACGAATCATACATTTGAGAAAAACTATAATAGGTATAGTTTACTAGATATTCAAGAGATTTTACATACTATAAGTACTATATCAAGGAAATACTTTCATATACAAGAACAAATGAACTTTTCATACGTAAATCTATTTGATACTAACTTTTGTGAGACGTTCAGCTTCACGTACTTTCGAGTATGCCGCTAAAGTCATGTATTATATACCATAATCTCTTGTAGGGACATCGTGGTACTTGTGTATAGATCTATACGAGATTAACAATCCCGCACCTAAACTGTTAGCTATAGTTAGACCGGCAGGTCTGGGGTGACAAACGTCATAACATTCCAACGCCTGAAGAATGTTGTTACAGGCAGTCTGGGTCCATAGTATGGTTATAAAACTCACATGGAGTATTAAAAACACATTGATTTACGGGGTTGTCAAATGCCTTAGAAATTTTATACGTACATAAATCTTCTATTCTAGGCATGAAAAACATTATTGCATTACAGTTTTGGAACTTTTAAAACTAACATACACTTATGGAAAATATTGGATTTCTAGATGCAACATTCAAAACAGTCGGGTCTCGGTAGAAGACTACTTTTATACTAGTAGGAAATATGGGATTTTCTAAGGAGTTTTCAAACATCTACAAACAATTTCATTCAAGATTTATACAAACATTGACATTAAATACTTATGAACTCACCAGCTTAAATGATGACCTACTCTTTCAAATCTACTTGTATTTCTCAAGGATTCATTAATACAGGTAAACTTCAACTTTTAGAGAAGTGTCGCTAAGATGTCAGTTAAAAACTCATTTTTGTCATCATATTGTAATTCGTTTTTGAAACAAGTATCTTTCAACAATGTAACTCTTAAATTATATATATGATGGTTGTTTTCCTTTCTTTACTATGTATTCAACTGTTTCGATACTACATGAAGTCATCTGCCCTCGAACGATTCCACCGTTCTGGTTTGGGGGTGTGACAATTTCCCTCAAAAGTTTTTCCTCTTGTTTACATAGGTTTCACCGATGGCCAACATGCAACATGGTGTGCGAAAGGATCATTAACTAACATTGATGTCAAAGAAAAAGTAGTGATATGTGATAGAGGTGGTGGCATAGAAAGAATTGAAAAGGGACAAATAGTAAAAGATGTCAGAGGAGCTGTAATGATTCTACATAATCAAGTCTTAGATGGATTTTCCATAGTAGCAGATGTTCATTAGGGTATACGTACATACAAGAGAATGATTTTAATTGAACAATGCATATTTTTGTTCATAGTTTACATTTCTTCAATACAAAAACATACCGGTACACGTGCAATCAAACCCCAATCGTCGTAAGAAAGGTGCATCAGGGAACCCAATCGCCAATGTTGCGAGTGTGATGAGTTGTGGTGGTTGGCATGGTGACGTGAGGAGTCGGAGTCGCAGTCGCATACACTAGGATTGATAGTGATTTTCTGAGATCTCAGGTCAAAAGCCCTAAGTCCCTAGTTTGTAATGGCACGGTTTTATGAACGAGACATATGTTTGCAAAAACTACATGATGATACCTTCCTAGTTGACACATATATTTTTTTGGGGTATACTCCATGTTTTTATCATTGTGACATCAAGTTTTTGACATGTCAAAATGCATATCATATAACATTTTAAATTTAGGAAATATGAAATGTTTTTTTTATGTAAACTAGTACTTGTTATAAAACAAGTGCATGTCATAATTTTCATATCATTAAAGTCCTATATTTCGATAGTGACATATTAATCCTCATATAAAATCAATTCTAAAAATACCCTCAAAAGTCTGTTTCCAATATTTTATACCTAAACAAATCAAATCAAATTAAATCACATGTATGACACAGTTAAATATACACAAATATTGATAAAATTTACTAGTGCCAACTAAAGGAAGAATTAAAAGCTAAAGTTTTGTGAGTGTATATTGATTTAAAATAATGACAAAGCGGAAATTTTATGATTCAAAATTATAAGCTTGTGATAAGATAGGTTAGAAGTGAAGAAAAATTATAAGCTTGTGATAAGATAGTATTTGATTGTACATGGGTATAATAGTCCGTTAATAATAAGTAATAATTTTATATGATTATTACAAAATGCTAAAAATAAAGATTTAGGAAAATTTGATATTTCTAAAGTTCATAAAGTGTAAACTTGATATGTCAAATTTGGTTGGTATAATATGTTATATTAATGTTTAAGAATGATAGATACAAAATGGAAAAAAATGTGTGAACATGACAAGTAATTTGGGTGGATGGATAAATTAAATGAGTGGTCGTGATTAGTGTTGAAAATAAATGTTCAATGTCATAAATAATTGGTATAACATTAAGAATAATAACATGGTCCTTTTAGGGTTGTCCTCAAGAGCTAAAAGAGTTAGAATTTACTTTACGAGAGAGAAATAAATAGTTTATTGATTAATTTTTCATAGCTTGATAAACTAATTAGAAATTAGTTTGGACCGATTTGGAAATAATTTTGATTAATTAGAATTATTTTGGTATTAATTAAAAGTACAGGGACTGGATGTTAATTATTCTAAAGTTAAATTACTGGAATAGTTTAGAACCAATAGTAGGGACGAAAATCACATAGGGGTTATCCTTAGTTATTTTTGATTTTGCTATATATGGAAGGAGGTGGAATCTGATTTGATTTGAATTAAATAAGCATTTAAATTTGGTATTTATCGTTATCAACGTTCTTTTCTACCAAGTCACCTTCAACTATAAATACCCCCTCCCAACTTCCTCTATTTTTCGTCCTAATGCTCTCATTTTGTGACTGCCATTTTTTTGTTCTCTCTTCTTGAAATCTAGTGGATTACTCTTAGGACAATTAATTTCAAGTTCTAGCATTTAGCCTTTTAGGTGTGAGACTTAAGAGACATTCTACTCTGGGTGTTATACCTTCCTCTTAAGCTTCAAGGAATCGACACACATACAAGGGATTTTCAAGCAAATCAGTTTTACTAAAGGTAAATTACTATCTTTGTTGTTCATATTATTAGACTAGTGATTCATGTATGGTTTAGATCTTAACTTTCGTTAGAATAAACTTTGTATGTTTCAGCTGCCTTGCCGTTATTCTTTGTTGGGATTAGTAAAACCTATTAGTGTTATCCGAACGATTAATCTGTAACATCCTGATCCTCGAGGCATGAAATTAACGACCCGAAAATCACACCAATTTTTTTTGTTTTATAGATTTATAAATCGTTAATACATATTCTTCCCAAAAACCAAGGTAACAAAACTTTAACATAACATCATCAAACCAGAGTAGTTCGCAGAATACGAAAACATGTGGTGTGTGCTCTACAATCATCTTCCAATTGAAAACTGAAGTCCTAAAACGTAAACTGAAAACCGTAAGTACAAAACTTAGTGAGTTCCCTAAAATACCATACAACATACAGCCACAGATTATCAAGCAACATACATATAGTTGCCATAGGATCCCCCATTGTCTTTATCTAGAATGCCATGGGCTCCCCCTATGGTCTTTACCTGGAATGTCATGGGCTCCCCCTCATGGTCTGACATCCAATTGCCACGGGCTCCCCCTGAGGTCTTCCATGCAAGTATCACGGAGATAACTAGCATGCCACATAACACGTAATGGGCCAGCATTGGCGCCTTCAACCCATGGATATAGTGAGAAGACTCACCTCACACTGTTGAATCATGCAGAAAACCCTTGGCTGCTGGCTGACAGATCCTCAAACTACCAATAACAAAACAATACCCAATTAACAATTGGGTTCCAATCCATAACCACAACTCCATACATGGGGAAAAGACCATTTTACCACTAACCTAGTCTTGTCCAAATCTATGGCACAAACTACAATTTGAAAGGCCCAAAGGCCAATTAATCAACCAAGGGCCCAATTTTCCAAATTGGGCTCATACCCTTTACATGGGCCTTAACTTAAGGCCCAACCATTATTTCTAGTCCAAAACACTTTGCATTTTGAAAACTCATTAGTACTTAAACACTCAATCCCAAAACACTAAAAACTACTCGTGGCCCAAATCATGGCCCAATTTTCCAAATTGGGCCCAAACCCCTTTGTGGCCTTCCCAAAATCACTATCAGACCAAAACCTGAGGGTCTAAAAAATCCGAAGACAAATAAGACCAACAGATGGCCCACACCGAAGCCCAATAAGCAAAACTTCTCCTGACTGAGTACGTGTGGTGTACTCAGTTGTACACTAAGCGTACATGTTGTTTGGCTTGTACACTCTACATATAGACTTGTACGCACAGTGTACTCCTCCATTGAGCCAAAACCTCCATTAAGCTCTTAATGCTCGATCCCATAAGTCCAAACCACATATCCACTTCTAAATGAACGTCTAGAACCATAAAGTCACTGACTTGGTGACTTTGTATGCCCCAAAAAGACCCAATCTTAAAGAGTAGCATTATACTTTCATGAAAAGGACCCAAAATCAAACATGGATGGTTTTAAACTCTAAAGGTGCCAACTTTATGGACCTTGAACCTTAGAAACACTAAGAGGGGCAACTCAAAGCTCCTAGAGTGGAATCAAGACCATTAGATCTCATTCTTGGGACCAAAATGAACCAAAACTCACATATGATATATCTAAGACATAAATGATCAAGTTCAAAGCTTTTTACCTCTAATAAGCTGGAAATGAGACACATAAGCAAGATCCATAAGCTCTTCCTTGATTTCCATCCTTGCACCAAACTCCGTCTTCTTAGAAATGGACCAAACACACCAAAAATGGACGCCATAAGCTCAAAATGCCACCATGAAGGCTTAAGGATGATTTCTTTGGTTTTAGAGGGTGGGGGATGACTTAGAAAATGAATAAAGAGACTAACATTATGCTTATATAAGGTACAACCCTATGATCAGGTTTTTTAACCTGTCCCTTGTACGTCCAGCGTACCACCTCGTATGCCCAACATACGAGGCCTCGCACCCCGACCCAACCTCGCACCTACATTGCGCGTTCCTCTAAGTACGCCTTTTGTAACTCCCTTTGCCTTGGTACGCCCTGTGTACCACCTTGGTTCGCATAGCGTACTAGGGTTTTCCCCCAAACCCTAATTCATGCGAAGACCATAACTTTCTCAATACAATTCCGCATCCGACCATACTTATATTCATGGAAAGGTATCGAGACGCTCAAAACTATTATTAATCCATACTCTCCATAAGATATATTGAACAAGAATCCACTTTTTATAAAAGCCCGAACTAACAAATTACAAAATGCCCTTTGATTCCAAAACACAAACCGAATACCCGAACCATCCGAAATACCTTATCCAACCCCAATTGAGCCCGAATCTAAACTACCCAATGGTCTGAAGACTGATAATACCCTATCCCTAATCACCATCCCCAATATGGTAACAATTCAAAACAAGGCGTTACTACTCTCCCCCACATAAACTAGATTTTGTCCACGAAATCCGTCCTTACCTTTCTCAACACGCCAAAAAATCTGAACAAAATAACCACATCCCGAGAATACTACAGCCTTCCCAAGACAACCAAAACGAACCCTATCAGAACTTACCAAACTTGAAAAAGAATGAACCTTAAACCCCTCGCAAAAAACCACCTCTATCTTTCCCGGAACCCGAAACCTCAAACTGATATGACTTCTCAACAAACCGCCCACACTGAACCACTATCATACCATTTCCTCATGAATACTAGACTAAAAAAGTACTTCCAACCTTGATTATCTTGAAGCTTCAAAGGGAACAAAACTAATGTAAACCCCTTGCAAAAAACCACCGCTATCTTTCCCGGAACCAGAAACCTCAAACTGATATGACTTCTCAACAAACCGCCCACACTGAACCACTATCATACCATTTCCTCATGAATACTAGACTAAAAAAGTACTCCCAGCCCTGATTATCTTGATGCTTCCAAGGGAACAAAACCACTGATCATGTACAATTGCAGAATACTTACACTTAACAGAAGGCTCAGATAATACTTCGAGTAGAAGATTCCTCCCTGCAACTGTTAGACGCATACGAGTGCTGCGCAACAGGGTCCAATCAGCCACTCTGAGATTATTTAATCCAACTGCAAGTGACTTAACATGCACCCAGAAATACAAGCGACTCCTCACACGAAGCTCAAATCACTGAAACCACTCTGACTCTTCTTGTTGCCACCTAGCTCTGAGATTATTTAATCCAAAGGCATCCGAGACCTCCCTAGTGCCAACTTGTCTGCCAATTATCTAAATCACCGGACTCCTACCCGATTTCTGAGCTAAAATACATACAAACACACAGTAGCCCCACGCGACTTCCAAGAGTAACCTTATTTGGCGATAATACCCCAAACCACCTCGACACCCAACCTACTGCTAAAACAATGCCAGGAGACCAACTTCAGTCTCATATCATACCTAGTCTCGAACGACCTACCCTCTCCTGATTCCAAACATGTTGGGGCACTCTCGCAGACAGAACCAACCCAAGACACAACAAAACGACCCAATTGCTATCAAAACTAAACCCATTCATTACCCTTAAACCATGCGATTGATGCCCTTGGCATATAGATACCCCAATTGTTATTCCACTAAAATGAAATCCTGCAGAAAACACACGCGATACCCTCCTTAAAATCTTACCCAAAACTAATTCAATACTTCACTCACAACCCAAGATTCACGAATCTGCACTTTCATGTCACACCACAACCTTCCGATTACTGTCGAGCCCTCACCTGACCAACGTGCCCAAGACATGAACTGATTCCCCATCACACTCGACCATTTCTAATAATAGTTTACCTCGAATTAGTGATTGTTATGATCCCATCGTAGTCTTACAACACCTCCAACCAACCATGGTTACCACTTATGGCCTTACCACACTCAAACCAACACAATAACCCGCATCCTGAGCCTTATCCTGCAACCAATCAGGAGTTAAGGTCACGCATTTGAATCCCATGACCTAATATGAATAAAATGGAGATGTTGACCTATGCTCGGGAGTTTCCTGAACCCCCACCAACACAGTCTCAATCTGAACAGCCACTTAAATATCCCTCACTTGGACTCAAAGAAGGTTTCTCACCTTTTAATCCTTATGGATTTCCAATCCATCTCCCTCAAATAGTGTGAACCGCCCACACTCTACACTGAACAATACTAGTGTTCCATTGCTAGCCAAACTCATTGATCACCCAATTCCTTAAACCCTGATGGATACCCTTGAAATCTCAACCCACCTGATAATCTAGATTACATCCCACGATACCATACCAATTCCCTGATTTCTTATGATGGCGACTAAAAACTATAACCCTTGTCCTGAACCGACAGATCTTTATCCCACTTCCAATTTCATAGAATTATTGGATTCTAACTGACTGCACCCCATGCGAATATAAAGCTCCTCTAACACTTCTGATGACCAAAAAACCCATGCAACTGACACTACCATCTTCCCGCCAGCTCTCCCCTCCTAGCAAAAACAATGCTTGAACCTAAAAGTTCTTCAATAAGCAACTCCACTCCTACCGTGAAAAATACTATAACCATTGAACCTTGACGAGTACTAGAGAACTAAATCGTTGAATCTTGACCATATAGCTTCCACAGAATTCCCTTGAACCGATCTCGACCAAACCTAGAATATCAATTGAACACATTGCAACCCACTACAGAAGATACAACCCTCAATAACCCACTAATAATTCATGACATGCAAAAGATATAAATCAATTCTCAAATATATACCCCAATGATAACATATCAATAAATCGAAGATAACACTTACCCAAATCAATATCAAATCCCAAGCAACATGAATACTGATAACAACCGAAAAGAACCAAAAAGATAAGTTGCCCGCAAAATCACCTGACGGAGCATGGACCTCTCCTGTCTAACACTGCAATGAGCGGCTCCTCTCAGTTGGTGCTCCTGCCCTACCCTCATGACTATCAGTGATCTGCAAAATAGTCTGAGCGGGCGCGCTCACTGCTCCTCCCCTTCTCCTCGGACAGGCAGCCCTCTTGTGGTCCACTTGGTCACAGAGAAAACATAACGGGTTTTCCCCTGAGGAGAATCCCTGCTAACATGATTGATCCTGCTACAGTTGTAGCAACCTATACCCTTGGAATGACAAACTCCATCATGCAGTTTCTCGCACATGCTGCACTGACCCCGGCCCTGCCGGCCCCTTAGTCGCTGATTTGAAGTCTTGGATCTCTTTCGGGGACCCTCCCCTACTTGCACCTGATCTGACCTCCTCTTCCCCAGGTGTTCCTAATCGATCTCCCGCTCACAAAAGATAAAGTGCGAGCTCCGATGATAGCCAAAACCTCGGCGCGGATCACGCCCAAGCGCTCATCCAAGATCTCCAGAATTCCTTTCTTAAATAAACCAAATATCACAGAATTCTGCTCCAAATACCGCGGGTAATCTCCTACGAGATGAATTCCCGCATCTGCTCCTAATCGACTAAGTACCTTTACTTGAGCCAGAAATCGAACACGAACCTTCTTTCTGGGGCTCATCACCAAATTGATATTCAACATGCAAAAGATCATAACATGTTCAAGACTCGTCTTACCACAGGCTTCTTAGATTCTCCAAGACTCTCCCCAATTCGAGTGTGGATCCTATGCTTTCAGTAGTACGGGCCCAATACTACCTTCCACACCTATCCATACCTTCCTTAAGAATCATCCTGAATCCTTTAGGTCACCTTCTTAATATTATGCCCCCCAAAACTCACTAAACAGCGCAACAAAATCTATTGAAGCAGTCCTTAGGCCCTCCTAGGTTCCCAACCTCACCCTTCCATCAACTGCTGATGAACTCCCCATAATGCCAATCATCCACCTCATGAATACCATCATATTCACTTAGTAGCTGATTCCCATCATTTAAGAGTTCCACAAAGCACAAAGCAAATAACATTCGTGCAGTAACACTTCAATCCATAGAACTATTATATAAGATTCAAACCACACACCACTACTTATGCTAGAAATTCCACTCTTACTGTCGGTTTCCTTATGCATGCAAATTATACACAGAACAGGATCAAATAGGCTGTCGAATAACATACTCTACCGTAGAACCACAACCTGACAAGGAACAGGAAATAAGGCAATCAATTATTCTAGGGATAAAAGATTCTAACCATATACAGTTTTTAAAGCATACACTTAGCAATTACTAATTCCAATAGATATTCCCATCTCAACATAACATCCAATTCACCCAATACAACAAGGTATCACAAAACAAGCTAAACTACCACTAACTAATCAGCGCTAGCATGCAAGTCTACCAACTCATACAATATACATCCAAATGCATCGTTCCTAGCATTCTATCATGCAAGAACTGAGCAGATCCATAGTCCTAATTAGCATGAAATTCACAGATTCATAAATCAAATCATAGCAGATAACATGTATGGGTATTTTGGGAAAACTTACTTGAGATCGCCTGATTGCATGCACCACACCCTTCTGTTATCTTAAAAAACTCTTTTATTGAAAATGCTTTACTTTTTGAAAACTTTACCAATCCTCAGTTTGAGTTCAGACACACCTAAGAGTATGTCTGAATGCCTTAAACCAAGGCTCCGATACCAACTTGTAATGACCTGAAAATCACACCATAATTTTTTTTTTGTTTTTAGATTTATAAATCGTTAATACACATTCTTCCCAAAAACCAAGGTAACCTTTAACATAACATCATCAAATCAAAATAGTTTATAGAATACGAAAACATGTGGTGTGTGCTCTGCAATCATCCAGAGCTCTTCCAATTGAAAACCGAAATACCTAAAACATAAACTGAACGCCGTAAGCACAAAGCTTAGTGATTTCCCCAAAATACCATACAACATACATCCATAGATAATCAAGCAACATACATATAGTTTCCTTGGGCTCCCCTGATGGTCTTTATCTGGAATGCCATGGGCTCCCCCATTGTCTTTACCTAGAATGCCATGGGCTACCCCATGGTTTGACATCCAATTGCCACGGGCTCCCCTTGGGGTCTTCCATGCAAGTATCACGGAGAAAACTAGCATTCCACATACATGTAATGGGCTGGCATTGGTGCCTTTAACCCATAGATATAGTTAGAAGACTCACCTCGCACTGCTGAATCATACAGAAAACCCTTGGCTGCTGGCTTACAGATCCTCAAACTACCAATAACAAAACAATACCCATTTAACAATTGGGTTCCAATCCATAACCACAACTCCATACATGGGGAAAAAAGACCATTTTACCCCTAACCTAGCCTTGTCCAAATCTATGGTCCCAACTATAATCTGTAAGGCCCAAAGGCCAATTAATCAACAAATGGCTCAATTTTCCAAATTGGGCCCAAACTCCTTACATGGGCCTTATCTTAAGGCCCAACCACTCTTTCTAGTCCAAAAAACTTTGCATTCCGATGGCCGATTAATACTTAAACACTCAAGCCAAAAACACCAAAAACCACTCGTGGCCCAAACCATGGCCCAATTTTACAAAACTGGCCCCAAATCCCTTCGTGGGCCATCCCAATATCACTATCAGACCAAAACCTAATGGCCCAACAGAGCCCAAGATAAATAAGCTCAACAGATAGCCCACACCGAAGCCCAATAAGCAAAACTTCTCCTAACTCAGTAGGCGCAGTGTACTCAGCTATAAGTTAAGCGTATAGGCAATTAGGCTTGTACGTTACACGTACAGACTTGTATGCCCAACCTACTCCTCCATTGAGCCAAAACATTCATTAAGCTCTTAATGCTTGATCCCATAAGTCCAAACCAAAAATCCACTTCTAAATGAACGTCTAGAACCATAAAGTCACTAACTTGGTGACTTTATATGCACCAAAAGACCCAATCTTAAAGAGTAGCATTCTACTTTCATGAAAAGGACCCTAAATCAAACATGGATGGTTTTAAACTCTAAAGGTACCAAATTTATGGACCTTGAACCTTAGAAACACTAAGAGGGGCAACTCAAAGCTCCTAGATTGGAATCAAGACCACTAGATCTCATTCTTGGGACCAAAATGAACCAAAACTTACAAACTATAGATCTAAGACATCAATGATCCAGTTCAAAGCTTTTTACCTCCAACAAGCTAGAAATGAGACACATAAGCAAGATCCATAAGCTCTTCCTTGATTTCCATCCTTGTACCAAACTCCATCTTCTTAGAAATGGACCAAACACACCAAAAATGGACACCACAAGCTCAAAATGCCACCATGAAGGCTTAAGGATGATTTCTTGGGTTTTAGAGGGTGGGGGATGAATTAGAAAATGAATAAAGAGACTAACATTATGCTTATATAAGGTACAACCTATGATCAGGTTTTTTAACCTGCCCCTTGTACGCCCAATGTACCACCTCGTATGCGCAGCATACGAGGCCTCACACCCCGACCCAAACTCGCACCTACATTGCGCGTTTCTCCAGCTACACCTTGCGTAACTCCCTTTTCCTCGGTACGCCCTGCATAACACCTTGGTACCCCCCGCATACTCGAGTTTTCCCTCAAAACCTAATTCATGCAAAGACCATAACTTTCTCAATACAATTCCGCATCCAAACATCCTTATATCCATGGAAAAGTATCGAGACGCTCAACATTATTATCAATTCATACTCGCTATAAGATATCCTGAACGAGAATCCACTTTCCATAAAAGCCCAAGCTGAAAAATTACCAAAATGTCCTTTGATTCCAAAACACAAAACGAATACCCGAACCATCCGAAATACCTTATCCAACCCCAACTGAGCCTGAATCGCAATTACCCAATGGTCTGAAGTGTGACATCCCTAATTTCACGGCCAGAAAAGACCGATTTGTTTATGCTTTGTTTTTATAAAATATGAGTAATCCTTTGATTAAAAGAGTTGTGGAATTTGTTCCCAAAATAAAATATGATAAAATAAAATTTATCAAAGCATTTCTTAAACAAATCTATTTTCATTAAATAACAAAATCTCGGGATGTCATGTTTCGATACAGACCAAAAGCATAAACAATATAAAATAGACCTTACAACAGTTATTTATAACTACTGATCTATAATCCAAAATCTCTCGTCATGTCCACCAACTTATACTCTTGCGCCATTACCTGTAATGCAAGGAAAACTGAGTGGGTCAGGCTTGGGAGCCTAGTGAGCATATAGGGTTTTCAACCCACAATAATACATTTATTATATTCAATTATCAAACAATCACCCAAATACCCATCCCCATATCTCCTTTATTTTCTCAAGGGTTTACCCTAAGAACTAACTATCCTTCATTCATTCATTCTTAAGGATTTACGTAAGGAACTGGCACAAGTCCATTTGCTACCACGGTTTATACAACAGGCACTACTTCGCATAGTCACCAGGGTTTATACAATAGGCACTACGTCTCATAGTCACCAAGGTTTACACAATAGGCACTATGCTCATAGTCACCAGGGTTTACACAACAGGCACGAAGTCAAATAGTCACCAAGGTTTATCAAATAGACACGAAGTCGCATCATCACCAAGGCTTACTCAATAGGCACGAAGTCGCATCATCACCAACTACTCCATTCTACCCATGTTCCGCCCAACATTTTTGTAGATATAAATACAAACACAGTTTAAATCATTTAACATCCGTATAAAAACAGCAATTCCAAGCCCATCTCAAATAGAAAAATAATATATAACACATAGCACGTATTTCATAGCTAATTCGGCTCGGGAATTGCACTTCTCGGAATCTTCGGGGCCTCGGGAATGATACCGGGGCTTCGGGATAATTCTTGAACGAAAAACGATGCAAAAACGGGAGAGAAATGGAAGAAATGAGCAAAGAACTCGGATGCCCTCGACATCCTTTTATAAGGCTATGGAACTTCAATTTATGCTGGGCGTAAATCCTAGTTACGTTGGGCATAATCTGGATAGGACCGCCGACTCCCCCCCTTCGGATAATATCGGTATTTTATAATTAAATTAAATATCGAAAATATTTAATAAACTTCAAAAATTCATATCTTCCTCATACGAACTTCGTTTTCGACGTTGTTTATATCCCCGTGTAGGTGACAATACGCTCTACAACTTTCGTTTTGACTCCGTCAGCTAATTTTGAATTTATTTTTATTATTTATTTTTAGTAGGTCGGGACAGGAAAACTCCGTTATAAATTCATAACTTCTTTATCCAATGTCCGTTTTTGCCTATCTTTTCATCGTTGCACTACAATTAACGAGATCTTCGATTCTCGTTTAGATTGTTTCGGCTAAAACCCGCTCGATTTCAAATCGAGTATTCGGGCTGCATACTGCTATGTCGAAACTTAGAAAAATATTAACTTCCTCATACGAAGTCAGATTTGGACATTTTTGTTATGCACGCTCACGGTTTAACGTATTCTATGACTCTCGTTTAGATCGCTAAGGCTAAATATCGCTCTAACATAAATTCACTTTTTACGTCGCACTGTGTCGTGCCGGTTTTGTCGCGAAACTTCGACAGGCCATAACTTCTTCGTTATAACTCGGATTTCGGCGTTCTTTATATGTATGGAATCCTTGTAACATATACTATAACTTAGTTAAGATTAATCATTCTAAATAATCTTTCATAAAAAAGTCATTTTTGACGCTTATCGTCTCTAAATTGACTAGCCCTGATCTACGGGCGTTATAATTATCTCCCTTTAGAATGATTACGTCCCGGAATCATCAACGAAACAGGGCTTGCATAATGATTCCACACATTATTTTTTCATCCTAGGTAATAACCATAACTTTTATGTTTCCTTGAAAGAGTGTTTAACTCTATGGCTTTTTTTTACTACAAACGATGCCCAAATCTGGCATCTACTTTTCGTACTATGCTGTACTTTCAATCATAACTTCAGAGTTACCAAATAAGTCCTTATTGTGGACTCCTTCTTCTTCTTCTTTGGATAAATACTTTCCTTTATCTATTGTAACAGACCGATGGGTCGTGTCCTGATGACCTCTCATCGTAGTCGGACTCAATTGATATGACCACTACGGTCGGAATAACAACCATCTTACTAGTCATTACCAAAACAATGGTAATGACATACTTGAATAAAACATAATCAATTACTAGCTTCTTGGTAACCTTGACTTTCCATCCAAGCGTGAGTCCTATGCTTCAAGTAGTATAGATCTCTACTACCATTCACACCTACTCATACTCGTCCCAAGTATTGTCTCGCAGTTAACCAAGTCACCATACATAAATCATATAATCATTCAACACATCAGATAACAAAACCAAGGTTTATATTAATTCTTGAAACTATTATACAAAAGTTCAAGTTCACCCTATACTATGCCTCTAACAGGCTATGCTTCCTAAAACAGACTTTATATATTAATATGAAGTCTTCATCTTTTAATCCTCCCATCGTTTTCTGCTTCGTCGAGGAGCATGTGGAATGCCCTTGGCTGTGGCGGTGTGTTTTTCTTTGGGAAGTCTCTAGAAATATGCCCTTCTTCGTTACATCCATAGCACACCTTTTTGTTAGTTGCGCATTTGTTGGCGAAATGTCCTGTCTTCCCACATTTTTAGCAGGTCGTCTCCTCGTTACACTTCCCGAAGTGTTTCTTTTTACACTTCTTACACCACTTAGCTTCATCTCTTCCTCCAGATTTCGAGAATTTTGTTTCTTTGTTGATCACTGAAGATCCTTCATGTTTCCTTTTCTCTCCAACTTCAGCTCTCTCCAGACCCTTTTCTTTTATTTGGGTCTCAACATTTTTGGCTGTCCAGATGGCGGTTTTCAGAGTGGTTGCTTGTTTGACTATCGGACCAAAGTCCGCTGGTAATCCATTGGAAAACTTGTTGACCTTGGAAAGTTCCATTGGAATTAGGTATGGAATAAGCTTCATATTCTCCGTAAAGCATGTAGCGTACTCAATGACGCTCAATTTTCCCTTTTTCAGATTCTGGAATTCATTGTTGATTTCCAGAAGATCCTGCTCAGAGCAGTATTGCATTTCCAGTTGCACCACGAACTCTTCCCAAGACATCTTGTTAGCTTCCCCCTTGG
Source organism: Lactuca serriola (assembly GCF_051521515.1). Classification (NCBI taxonomy): domain Eukaryota; kingdom Viridiplantae; phylum Streptophyta; class Magnoliopsida; order Asterales; family Asteraceae; genus Lactuca; species Lactuca serriola. Next base: position 4,526,397 of record NC_136408.1, read on the forward strand.
GCATCGAACCAGCCAGTAACTTCCACCAGCTCAGTACTCCAGATTTTAACAGAGGAATTGCAAGAGCGGTCTTCTGTCTTTTGCTACACTCGTAACTTTCAAACATTGTCTCCATCTCGGAGATCCAGTCCATGACTTGCACCGGTGTCGGGCTCCCAGAAAGACACGGCAGTTTGGATGCCATGAAATCCTTGTACTTGCATCCACGTCCGTCATTTCCTCCATCATGGTTGTTTTGGCGAACTATTGGTGGGTTGGCTTGACGAATGGTCCCACTGTAGTTTCCTCCTTCAGATTTCCCTCCATTTACTTTGGGCTCTTCAACTTGAATTGACAATTCTTCGCGATTCTACCTAATCAGACGTCTAGTTTCTTCCATCTGATGATCCAACATTGCCTGGATCATCACTTGAACTTCGGCCATTGTCATTGGTTCAGGTGCTGCTGCTACACCAGGTATTTGCTCAATCACTGGTATTTGATTCCTATTTTCATCAGCATTTCCAACTCCACTCCTCGTTCTCACCATTTTTGATCTATACATCGAATAAGGTGAAATTAGATCCTCATTTACGATAGATATTCAACTCATCCTTATCACTCCAAAACGTTTACATGCTAGTTCTAATATCGTAAACGTACGTTTAGAATCCTACACACATAAGGTTTCCAGATCCGGTCGGCAACCGACCATAGATCCGAACAAATAATATCATATATGGAAAACATATAACATTTAGCACATAAAAGCATTTTAGGCAATTTTCCTAAAATATACTAGTGCTCGTGTCTAAAATATGGTAGACACTCATCTCACAATCATAGCTTAGCATTCAAAGTTTAAGTCTAGAAATCCTACAAATTCCTAGTCCGCTTAAACTAATGCTCTGATACCAACTGTGACATCCCCAATTTCACGGCCAAAAAAGACCGATTTGTTTATGCTTTGTTTTTATAAAATCAGAGTAATCCTTTGATTAAAAGAGTTGCGGAATTTGTTCCCAAAATAAAATATGATAAAATAAAATTTATCAAAGCATTTATTAAACAAATCTATTTTCATTAAATAACAAAATCTCGGGATGTCATGTTTCGATACAGACCAAAAGCATAAACAATAGAAAATAGACCTTACAACAGTTATTTATAACTACTGATCTATAATCCAAAATCTCTCGTCATGTCCACCAACTTATACTCTTGCACCATTACCTGTAATGCAAAGAAAACTGAGTGGGTCAGGCTTGGGAGCCTGGTGAGCATATAGGGTTTTCAACCCACAATAATACATTTATTATATTCAATTATCAAACAATCACCCAAATACCCATCCCCATATTTCCTTTATTTTCTCAAGGGTTTACCCTAAGAACCAACTATCCTTCATTAATTCATTCTTAAGGATTTACGTAAGGAACTGGCACAAGTCCATTTGCTACCACGGTTTATACAACAGGCACTACGTCGCGTAGTCACCAGGGTTTATACAATAGGCACTACGTGTCATAGTCACCAAGGTTTACACAATAGGCACTACATCTCATAGTCACCAGGGTTTACACAACAGGCATGAAGTCAAATAGTCACCAAGGTTTATCAAATAGGCACGAAGTCGCATCGTCACCAAGGCTTACTAAATAGGCACGAATTCGCATCATCACCAACTACTCCATTCTACCCATGTTCTGCCCAACATTTTTGTAGATATAAATACAAACACAGTTTAAATCATTTAACACCCGTATAAAAACATCAATTCCAAGCCCATCTCAAATAGACATATAATATTTAACACATAGCACGTATTTCATAGCTAATTCAGCTCGGGAATTGCACTTCTCGGAATCTTCGGGGCCTCGGGACTTGCTTCGGGGCTCGGGAATGATACCGGGGCTTCGGGATAATTCTTGCACGAAAAACGATGCAAAAACGAGAGAGAAATGGAAGAAATGAGCAAAGAACTCGGATGCCCTCGACATCCTTTTATAAGGGTCTGGAACTTCGATTTACGCTGGGCGTAACCTGGATAGGATCGTTGACTCCCCCCCCCCCCCTTCGGATAATATCGGTATTTTATAATTAAATTAAATATCGAAAATATTGAATAAACTTCAAAAATTCATATCTTCCTCATACGAACTCCGTTTTCGACGTTCTTTATATCCCCGCGTAGGTGAGACTACGGTCTACAACTTTCGTTTAGACTCCGTCGGCTAATTTTTGAATTTATTTTTATTATTGATTTTTAGTAGGCCGGGACAGGAAAACTCCGTTATAAATTCATAACTTCTTCATCCGACGTCCGTTTTCGCTTATCTTTTCATCGTTGCACTACAATTAACGAGATCTTCGATTCTCGTTTAGATTGTTTCGGCTAAAAACCGCTCGATCTCAAATCGAGTATTCGGGCTGCATTCTGCTAAGTCGAAACTTAGAAAAATCATAACTTCCTCATACGAAGTCAGATTTGGACGTTCTTGTTGTGCAAGCTCATGGTTTAACGTATTCTATGACTTTCATTTAGATCGCTAAGGCTAAATATCGCTCTAACGTAAATTCACTTTTTACGTCGCGCTGTGTCGTGTCGGTTTTGTCGCGAAACTTCGACAGACCATAACTTCTTCGTTATAACTCAGATTTTCGTGTTCTTTATGTGTACGGAATCCTTGTAACATATAGTATAAGTTAGTTAAGATTAATCATTCTAATTAATCTTTCATCAAAAAGTCATTTTTGACGCTTATCGTCTCTAAATTGACTAGCCCTGATCTACGGGCGTTACATGAAGCCTACTAATACCCAATCCCTAATCACCATCCGAACATGGGAACAATTCAAAATAAGGCGTTACATTAAATTAAATTATATTTTTTGTGTTGTCCTCGACGTGATAAATGTATCATCACGACGTGGCATGGAGATATGAGGCACGTTTTATTGCTGAGGTGTCATGATGTGACACTATATTTCTCACTACGTGACAACTGATAAGGGGAAAACCCTAATTTCTGGGCTTAGGCTCTATTCAAAGGAAGTGAGGGTTAGGGTTTTCTCCACCCTCAGCCTCCATCACCTCCTAACCCCTCTCCCCTGAAGAAACCCTAATATATACCCTCCATTTTTAGGTCATCTTAGTGTTCTTGGTTGTTTTTTAAGAAAAAGAAGGATTTTGTGGTGAAAGGGGGCATCCTGGCCAGTTTTCAGGCTTCATTATGCATTTTCTAGACCTTTGATAGTAATAAAGTTCCAATCTTTATGCTTTAAGTTTTCAGATCTATGCCTTTTGTCCCTTTTAACTACATTTCAGAAAGTTTGGGTGGAAGCATTTCGTACAGTTGGCAACTTTATGGATCCTTGAGGTCCCTTGAAGGTTATATGCTTTGGATCTGGAATCTGGTGTAGTTTTGAATCCATGCATGTGATTTTGGTTCCATTTCCACCATTTTAACATATCTTGAGTTCAAGACATGCATTGGACATGTATCTCTATAAAGCACTGATATTTAGAAGGTTTTGGGGGTAAAAAATCCCTTTGATATGTTAGGATGATTGGCTTAATAGATAAGGGCCTTAATGCATTAAGCTGCCCTAGTGTGGTTCTCACGACGTGACCATGTGGTGTCATGACATGACGATGAGGGTTCATCGACTATTTTGGACGGACGTTGTCATGACGTGATGGCATGGATATCACAATGTAACCATAAATTTGAATGAGACTAAGTTGAATCATGACCGATTTTATGATCAGCTGAGTTCGTTTTCCCATGATGTAACTATAGGCTTGTCACGATGTGAGGGTCAGCTGATGGTGATGCTGACTGTTGACTTTGACGGTTGACTTGTTGATATGGGTTGAATTTTGGTTAAATTGCTAGTTCTAGAGTACATACTAAGGTGGGACCTTGTTTGATTCAATAGGTGAGTGACATCACCTATCTCGTGGCATTGAGGTGTATGTTAGCTGACTTCGTGAGAAAGGTGGGACTTCTTACGATGCCATGTAGGACGCTAGCTGTCTGTGTGACCTTGCATTGTGATGGGATGGAACCATTTGTATGTTGGGTTAGGCCCATTTTTATGCTAGGTGGGCCCGCTTGTATGCTAGATAGGGCCCGTTTGTATGATATGCAGGGCCATATATGTGGCCAAAGCCCGATATGATGGGCGGGGCCCAATGTAATGTGCAGTATGTGGTATTTTGTGGGGGGAGGAGGAAAATCACTAAGATTTGTGCTTATAGTTTTTTGGCTTAAATATTTTTAGTACTTGTAGTTCCAAAGGGAAGGGCTTCGCTTGACCGCACAACACCCCTTGATGGCTTTTTCCGCATTGATTATTATCATGTTACTTTGATGTTTGAGATTTGCATTTTACTATGATTGGTTTTAAACAAGTGTCTGTATGGTTTTGATGGTTTAAAAAGGAAAGTTGTTATTAGTATTTTATGAAACTTTATAAGTTTGTATCAGATCCTTGGTTTGAGGTTTCCAGACACACTCTTGGGTGTGTCTAAAATCAAATAGAGGAATTAATAATCTTTGTTTGAAAGAAAATGAATTTTATAAAAACATTTTTCCAAAGAAAGGGGTGTGATGCGTGCTATCAATCTACCAATTAAGTGATTCCCAAAATGCCATACATTTGTATTATGTGATTATGTGAATTGCATGTTAGAATAGGGCTAAAGATACCTTCAGGAATTATACGATAGAATTGCATGATTTGTGTGATGCCTTGTAGCCTCAGAGGAATAGGATGTTATGCATTTTATTGAGTCAATATTACCAAAGATAATTGCTAAGTGTATGTTTAAAATTTGTATACAATTAGGATCATATAAACCTAGAATGATTGATTTAGCCTTATTTCATGTTCCTTGTTTGGTTTTGGGCTTAGGGTAGAATAATTTATTCGACGCTTTATTTGATCCTGTATTGTGTATAATTTACATGCTTAAGGAAACCGACGGTGTTGGTAAGGGTTCGTAGTATTGTAGAGGCAAGTGAGATAAGGATTCATAGGAAGCCTAGGGAGTGCTATAACGAAACATGTATGATGTTTAACATAGGGCTTTTGAGATATTCTATAGTGAAGTGACTTAGAGCAATTGTGATTATTCTTACGGAAAGTATGGATAGGTATGGAAGGTAGTATTAAGTTCGTACTAGTGAAAGCACAGGTGTAGCATCCCAAAAATCACGGTAAATTTTCAATTTTCAAAAACAACCCAAAACCATAGATGCTTAAAAACATAGTTTCCAAAGTGTCAATAGTCACAAATCAGAGCATCCTAAAATCAAATCTCATAAAAATTGAAGGATGTACATGAACAAGCCTTCACCTTGTCCCAATCATCTGAAGTACCAAAAAACATGAAACCAAATTGTAAGCACGAAGCTTAGTAAGTTCCCTAAAGTACCACCACAAAAACATATAACATATATAATCATGCATGTTGGGCTCCAATCAGCCATCAAACTGGAATACCCTCAGGTCCACAACCTCTTAGTTGGATTATTCCTGGCCCACAACCTTCTGTTTGGATTGCCCTGGCCCACAACCTCCCGATTGAATTTCTATACATACTACATATTGGGTCTACAACCTCTTGGTTGGATTGCGTTGGCCCACAACCTCCCAGTTGGATTGCCTCGGGTTTACTGACTAGCAGCACAAAGAAATAAAGTCTCAACCCAACCACACTATATCAACATATGCATTAGATAAACATATAACCAATCAATAGACAAACAGGTGGGTCTACAGATCACTACCGCATAGCAACATCCTATATACCAAGATACAAGTCTAACATATCACTACAACATACCAACATCCTATATACCAGGATACATAACCTGGTGGCTGACATTGGTGCCTTCGACCCAAAAGTACATTGAGTAAAACTCACCTGAATCGAAAAACTCTAAAGCACTGGGATACGATCCCTTTTATGTACTGCTTGCACCCATGAATCCGCTAACACCAGAACCAGATAGAATCTTAATCAATCGGCTAAAATCCTCAAGTTTGACCAAAGTCAAACTTGGTCAAAATTCAACTATTAACAAAAGTCAATGACAGTCAAAGTCCAAGACTGGTTGCGTACACCCAGTGTACTCTACTTACGCCCAACGTATGCGATTCAAGTCCAGTACACCAAGCGTACTCTTAGGTACCCCCAGTATACGTTGGTTGACCCTAACATGATTAAGCACTTTATCTCTTAAGACCTTTTTTCCTGAGCTCAAATCTAGACTCAAAACATCGACTTAAGTCATAAAGTTTCCACCTTTATGACTTTCCATGGCTAGAAAAGGTCCAAAAGCTAAAACCCTGACTTATTAATCCATTAAGACATCATAACTCTTGCATGAAAGGGATAGAGGGACCAATATCAAATTTTTATGGTTCCTAATTTGTCCATAATGGATAAAGCTTCCAACTTTATCCATTAGAATGGTCCAAACAGCCAAGTTCTAGTCTTTAAGTCTCAAGGGGACCAAAAGTGCATCTTTCTCAACTTAATCCATTAATTCCAAATCTCCAAACTTCAGAACTGGATCAAAATGATGTTTAGATGGATAAAGTTTTCCAACTCCAACTTTATCCATAACAAGGTCACAAACTTTCAAGATCTAAAATATGCACTAAAGTGACCAAAATTTTACAACACCCAAAACTAGCTAGATCTAACAAATGCATCATCAAGATTCAAGTTTATACCTCCAGATGAAAGATCAAGGTGAACAAGGCCTAGATCAATAAGCTCTAATGCAACTAATATTTCTCCAATAAGCTCATTCTTCTCCAAGGTAAACCAAGGACACTCCAAAGCACTCAAAAAATTCCTTCTTTAGCTCACAAGTCTCAAACTAGGGTTAAGGTTTCAAGGGAAGACAATGAAGGGATGGAGACTGAGAATGGAAAGGTTTTGGGGAAGTCAAGGAGCTTAAATAGGGTTCAAAACACTCAAATTAGGGTTTGGTTTCCGATCGTGTAACTCCAGCCTACTCCTGGTATGCCCATCGTACCAAATTAATGTTGGATTAGGTGTCTAAGACCATAACTATCATTGGTATGTACATGACCCCAGAGTAGCCTGGTCCATTCGGGTTGCATATCACCAGGACAATTTGATAGGATGGATACTTGAGTAAGAGGTTATTTATGATTTATTAATATATTATAAGCTCTAATATATTAATCTGAAATCATATGATTTAATTAGTATTGATCAAGAATTAATTTGAAATTAATTTGGTGATCAAAAGAGACTAATTAAATATATAAGGGTTGATTGTGTAAATCAATGATACAAATAAGTTGGGCTAATAATCCAAGGTGGATTATTAGTGGTGGGCTAAGCTTATAAGTTCCATAAGGTGTTAATCCACTACAAGTCCAAGTGTAGGAATTAGGGTTACACATGACTCTTGGACTCCTAAAGTAGAAATATGTATCCCCTTAGCCTATAATCGTTGAACTAGTTGCACAAGTTTTACAAAAGTGATCTTGGAGATCATAGAGCCGATTTTGGGTGCTAGTATTTCCTCTCTCAAGTTCTCCTTTTTCCTATGTGTGTTGTGAAACGTTTGCGGTGCAACATTTGGGGAACCAAGTTCTTAAAGGCCAAAACTACAAGCTACAACAAAGAGGTAACTCTATAACTCAATTCTAAGTTGTTTATATCAGTTGTATGTTAGTTGTAGGCTTAAATCTTTGGAAACCATATTACATGTATAATTAGAGAAAACATAGATCTAAAGCTTTTAGTGTTGTATGTGCACCATAGGATGTTGTAGTATATCAAAACCCAACAATGGTATTAGAGCCATGGGTTGTTTTCTGTTATATTTGATGCAAATTTGTTATTTTCCAAAGCTGAAAAACTGTCTGATATCCCAACTCGACGAGTCCATGCTTAGACTTGACGAGTAGGATGAGTTTAGGCATGAACTCGGCGAGTCCATTGATGGGCTCGACGAGTTACCTGTCTAGACAGCAAATTTTTGAGTTTTTTGGCTTGTTTTGGATTAAAATCATTACCACAAATGTTTTAGTTCATAAAATTTGTTTTGTTGATATGGTAATGATGATTCTCATCCAATGAAAAGATAATTTTCAAGATTTTAATAGAATTGTGAGTTTAAATGAAAAAGTAATTTTCTTGTAAATTGCTGATATGAATTATCTTGGCTTATGAGTTAATTTAGATCATAAAAATTATTAGTTAATTTTGTTTGGAAAAATTGATCTTAAATGTTTTTTAAAGTCTTCCATAACTTTTCCTCAAGTTATGGAACATGAAAAGTCTTTTCCATACATGTTTTTACGAACTCTATAACTTGTCTTCAAGTTATGGAATTTCTAGATTCTTTCCATTCAAACCACATTAACTCATAAGTTATGGAAACCATCAGTTTTGAAATATTTCAAAACTTTCCCTCAAGTTTTGGAATTTGTAAGTGTAAAGTCTAACTTTTGAAACATTTAATTCCAAACCCTAGAATTTTAAAAAGTTTAAAATTCAACCCTTATACTATTATAATATTATAGGTTTAATATATATATATATATATATATATATATATATATATATATATATATATATATATGTATAAGAACAAAGTCGGGCCTCATTCACGAAGCCGGTCTATAAGGGGGTATACGGTTAGTGCCTATAAAATGGGAGTTTAATGGGTGTACACTCTCACCCACCGCTTCCTTGACTGGTGGAGGGTCGTTAGCCGAACGGGTAGGATAGGACTCTAATTCTCCTTTCATTAAAAGTATAATGATAAATATAAAGTAACTAAAAACTTATAAATTCTGAAATCTTAGTTACTTAGGAAAATTTGAATATGGTGCTAACCCATGAAATTGCATTTTTCACCTTGTTAAGTTGTTAATGGAGCACATGTGGTTAACCGACAAACTAATCTGGGACTGATAGTGCATGGCAAAGGGTAGCTTGATGTTAATCATAGATCAACGGAGCGTATGTAGTTAACCGACACATTGATTAGGTGGTTGTAAAATTGAGTGTACCAAGCTAATTTGCATGGTTATTAACACCTTGTTTGTGATCCTCGGCATCCCAGTCACAAACTTGAAGGGCACAATCGAGATTTAAACATGCCATTGAAAAGTTCAATGAATCTCAAAAGATCTAGGAATTTGAATTCATTTAAAACTTAATAATCAATTTCGTTTTTCATGATGGAAATTGGTAAATCGTCATTTACCTACCTTCAAATATTTTACAATTGGATTACAGTATCCCTCTTCCGAATTGTAAAATATTGTGTTGGGTCCTAGCCTTAATATTTCATTTGGTGTTATATTAAGGACTTAAATCAACTAACTTGAATTTCTCCCTTATAGATGTCTAGTTCCGACAACTATGGTCTTCCCAAATCTTTTGGAAATAGCTTTCCTCTTGAATATGATGCTCCACGGTTGGATCATGGAAGTGGAAATCATACTTAACTTCCTCCACTTCCTACAATTATTCTCCCTAACCCACAAGGTTGAGGACTTGAAAAGTTCAAGGTCACTCAAGCCCTGCTTGCAATCAAACATCAAGATGGAAGACATGTGTGTACTCATGTCTTGGAGATGAAGTCACATATTAAGAGGCTGAGAGTATTGGGTGTCGTTGTCTCGAGGAATTTGGATGTTGACTGGGTTCTTAAATCACTTCCCGAGTCATATAGTGAGTTCATTAATGACTACTATGTGACAGACCATGTCATGACCCTTATTGATCCTATCTATTAGCTTGTTGCTGCTGAATCAACAATGATTTGGCGCACTGGAAAAGCAAATTTGATTGGAATATCTACTTCTCAAACTTCCATGGACATTGACAATGGTAACATTGGAAGTCCAGAAAAGATTTCTCTTCCCATTGGAAAGGGATCGACCATAGTCAACCCGGTTGACAAAATGGTAAAGAGAAAGGCTAAGTCTGAGATTGTCTCATGTACCAACGCAAAAGAAGCCATTTGTTTCTACTGCCATTTGAAGGGACATTGGAAGCGAATATGCCCTGACTACCTAAAAGATCTGAGAGAAGGTAGAATCATAAAGTTTGACTTTGCTTCAGGTAAGTCTACTGTCTAACTCTATTAAGTTCCTAATTGTTGATTCTTAATACATGATGTGACAAGGTTGCATTTTGATGTTTTGTAGGATCATGCAAAAGGAAGGAAGCTTAAAGGAATAGTATGTTGAATTTGGTCGCGAAGATGGATTTTAATCGCATGGTTCGATGATCGGATTTTTGAGCTGCTGCTTAAGAGTTATGATAGATTGCTTAGAAATATGTAGTAATATAGTTTTTCGTTTGTAATAACATTGTAAGGAAAAGTTTTTCTGAATTTTATTAATAAATAAAATTTTTATTTTTATTATATCTCCTTGCAATGGCATTTGTGAAAATTGATGTTTGTATGTTTGTATGTTAGCAATATGAATTTGATTATTTCGTTTATGGCAGTGTCGAGAATTTGCCAAATGAGGAAAGATTCTCACCACCCAAGTTCTAGTTGGATAGAAACTTAGAATCATGCAACTTGTAGTGTGTGATGAATGAGAACCTTTGTCTTTGGGAAATTAAGACTAATTCCTTCTTCACATGAATATGTGAGTGAAGTGAAGGACTAGAAGATTGGGTACACTTGGTTGTGCGTTGGTCAGGTCCACCACAAAGATCGATAAGACTATTCGTCATGATTTACTGAAAGTAAGTAAATATGGTTATGCTTACAAGTTTAAGTATAATTCTGAAACATTAGAAAAGTTTCAATGTATGGTAGAACAAATGAGAAAAATCAAATTATGAAGAAAGATAAAAGTTGCTCCAATATGAAAAGATGGGAGAGTACTTAAGTATCATGTTTTATGATCATCTTACTGATTATGGAAAAACCATATCACAACTGATCCTCTAAGGATATCTTATTGCATTTGTATGGCTAAGAAGAGGAATCGTGAAGTGTTGAAATGGTAAAATCAAGAAGACGAGTCATACTTCATTCCAAAACAAGTCTTAGATTCATACTCCAAGATTGGGCCTTGAGTGACATAATCTTAAGAAGGTTTAAAACACTCAACAAATGTAGAGTAAACTGTATTTGCTCTTGTATATTTGAAATTGGTTAGTTGTGATGTCTTGGTAAGGACAAAGACCAACTAACACCAATTGTGTGAAGTGTTTATGTTGATAAGAATCCACACCAACTCTTGAATATTTGTTTGTCATAGAATGGTTCATGACAAGATAATCTTATATGTAAAGAGGTTAGTGGGAGTCTTAAAGATCTTGGAAAAGTTTCAAGAACTAATCAAGAATAAAACCCGTTGCTTATCACTAGCACATGACTTTAGGTTTGTAACATGTCGTGTTGACATATTCTTATTTCTTTGCTCATTCCAATTAAAGTTGACTATGCATGTGAGTTCTGAGAGTTCTCAATTGGTTGCATAACAGCCTGAAAGCAATGGCAGGCCCTTGTGCTACCAGGTGGAAAGAAATTAAGATTGAACAAGTTCAGTCCATATGAGTTTGGATTTGTCACAAACCTAGTCTTATGATAATGGGTTGACAAATTCTCATGTATAGGAACACATACACCATAAAATTTAAGTATTATAAGGTTTCTCTCCGCTACATGAAAATGATTGTGAGGAAAAACTTTCACTAAATAGATTTTAAGGAGATAGAAATTGTGATATTTGCATTCTCAAATTCAATTTTGATTATGACATCCCTCTTTATAGTTTGAATTGTGAGAAATGGAAAAAGGTCTAAACATTTGAGACTTATTGTTATAAGTTCTAAAATTATTTAGACACGCATGTGAGCTATCTAAGGAAATGTGTATGAGTTTGAGAAGCCTAGATAAAGTCATATCGAAGCATCTCGTATCAGAAATTTGAACTTTGGAAAGGAAGTCAATAAGTATTGATTTCTAGAAGTCCAGCTGATTTCTGAATACATGTCAAAGCTAGTGGGAGCATAAGTGTTATGCTAGTAAGATAATAATTATTATGCTAGTGGGAGCATAATTATTATGGAAAGTGTTGCAGGTTAGCAATGTTAATTATAGAAAAACAAAAGGTTTCAAATCGCAAAGTTGCAGGGTTTGAAAAGTTGTTTTACTATAATTAAGGGAGATGAAATTATATTTCATTTCAAAATCTAAAAGCTTAGATTGAGTTTTTAATCAAATTTAGTCAAATATATATGAATTTTATGTTGGAATTGTTCAACATAAGGAAATTATATATATGGAAATGTTAATTGCGATCTCTAAATTTGATTATGATTACGACACCCCTCTTCATAATTTGAATTATGAGAACACGGCAAATAAAAATATTGTAGCGAAAGACTGGTCAAGTATCATGTCTTTATGAATCGTGTACAATACGCATCGGCTATAAGATCGATTACATGTGCTATAATATTTATCTGTTCTAAAATTTCCAAATGCCTAGGGCATTAAGAGGAAAAAAGGATTAGAACTGGATATGACTAAAGTGGTTAACAGATATTAAGGACAATCTAAGGTTCACCAAGGATTGGTCGCTTATAGTTCGAAGTATAAAAATAGATGGACCATATTGACATATTCTAAAAAGAGGCAACTCTTGTTCAGAAGTGATAGTCAAAATGGGAATATGGAAATTTTTCCATAAGTGGAAGCTATTCTTTAAAGCTTTGAAAGATTAGAAAACTTAATGCAAGAAGGATGTTCAAAGGAATGTACTTTGAATTTGAGACTTCGTTTCCATGGAATTGCTCTCTGTTGGAATACTTTGTAATGTTTATTGCTAAGTCTCTGTGACTTTTGTGCATATTCATTACAAGAGGATCATTATAAGTTTAGAATCTAACAGATTATAGTAAATGTCAAGAATTTGATATTCTTACCTTTACAGTAAGGATTTGGAATTATGAAATGAGCATCATTGAAATGCTGTCAATTGATCTATTTCACAAAGTAAGGATCATAGATAAACATAGTGTGCATGCTTAGAGCATGGGACAACTATTGTTTTAATTTAAGCATTAACTTGATTATTCAAAACATTATACAATGAATAATGAGTAATCAATATGGCACTCAAAAGTTTTGGGGCCATATAATATTAATATTATTCTTGTGTTTCACTTCGCATGTTTTGACTTCCCGAATAACTAGGTTACTCAAACCATCTACAGTCGATCATACTTTGGAAGTAGGTATTGAGGCAAGACTGTCTTATAAATGTCATATACACTACCTTCTTAATCAATAAGTGTTTTGGAGTGGGTGTAATACTTACATAGATAGTCGGAACATTGAAATGTTCACCTGCAAGCTCGAGATTAATGTTTCTACAAACTTTATTAATTTTTATAGGTTACTGAAGCCTTTAGTAAAGGAAAACCAGGTTTTCTTGAAACCCAGATAAAGGGTTCTAAATTCGGAGAACAGTTCATGAACAACAACTTTGATGCATCTACCACTACAAGACAATTCTTCTGTAGGCATGTGGAGCAGTTGTGCAACGACCGAAAAATTCCAACCAATTTAAACTTTTCAAAAACAGCCCGATTTCATTAAATCATTACAAAAAGGTTTTCAATACATTTAAATTAAAGTATTCCCAGAATCACAACATAAACACGAGGAGCAGTACGATCACGCCTTCGCCTTGCCACGGTCTCCTGAAGAACCTGAAAAACATAAAACCACAACTGTAAGCCCGAAAGCTTAGTAAGATATCCCCAAAATACCAACCACATATACCATACACGCATAACATGCCATATCATATCCGATCACAGAACAGCCATGCACTTCGGGTCTACTGTGTGACTGGTCCGCCGCACCGGCCAACAGTCCACCTGGTCCACCTTCCGAGTCTAGCCATATACATCGAGTCTGCAGTGTGATTGGTCCGCCCGCACCGGGCCTTCAATCCACCTGGTCCACTCTTCGAGTCTACAGTATGACCGGTCCGCCCGCACCGGGCCTTCATTCGGCCTGGTCCACTCTCCGAGCCTCGGCACGTCTGGTCCGCCCTCTTGGGGCCTACAGCCTATCCGTACCACTCGTTGGGCCTTCGGGACAACCGGTCCGCCCTGGGTATCTTGGCCTACAGCACAAAGCAGGACCCGCCTCAACCCAACTCCAGTTCAAACAACCATGTGCACATAAACATACAATCATATAACAATTCACAATCAACAAACCGATCAAACAGATCACATAACATATCATCATCCTAACCAGGATACCGACCTTACCGGTCACTAGCATAGCATCACCCTACATCTCAGGATACCGACCTCAACCAGGTCTCAAACATATACCATCCTAGCTACCAGGATGCAACATATCAAAGCAATATCATAACAACAAATACGCGGATCTCAATCCGATAAAGGGTTGGCCTTGGTGCTTTAGACCCTGTTGATATAGTGAGGATAACTCACGTTGAAATTGCCGACTGAACAGATAAACCCAAGCTACTCCAACCACTAATACGATCTCCAACACTGGCAAACCCCAAGACACTGAACTCAAAACAATATTCAACAATTACCAAAATGCCCCTAGAAAATAACTGGTCAACCCTTGGCCAAAGCCAACCCCTGATTGACTCTACTCGCCGAGTCATCCCAATGACTCGCCGAGTCCACATACACAGAATCTCCCCCATCCGTGACTTAACTCGTCGAGTCACCCCAAGACTCGCCGACTCCAACAACTCTGAATCCTTTCTCTCCCGACTCACCGAGTCATCCCTTGACTCACCGAGTCACAACTCAACCAGAAGAAACTTGGACCTCACGACCAGACTCGCCGAGTCTAAGGCTATCTTCAACCTACTCGCCGACTTGTTCTTCCAACTCGCCGAGTTCCAGACCATCTTCAAGCAATTCGCCGAGTACACCTTTGTGACTCGTCGAGTGCCTCTAGATCTCATCCCAAACAGAACCTTCCAGGCCATGCAATTGATCCAAAACGTAGATCTAGCCTTCTATAACCCATCCATCACGTAAAGTGGCAAACTTTACGTGAATACAAAGAGATCTAGGCATTTTACACTTTAGGGCTAGGGTTTGGGACATGATGGCTTCACTAATAACTCAAGAACAGGGACTTTAATGCAATTTAGACCTCCTCCACTCCAGATCTGAGGTAGCAACCTTAGATCTACTCATCAAACTCAAGATACCACAAGCTAAACCTCCTATACATTCCAAGAATAATGGATCTAGAAGAATAACAGCCCAAGAACGAGATTATACCTCAAAAGGAAGCCCCAACAGCAAATAAATACGAATCTAAGCAAAGCCCCTTGCTCCAAGCCTCCTAACTCTCCAAGATCTTCCTCCAAATCTCTTTTCCAAGGTTCAATTGCACTCCAATCCTTCACAATCGCGTTTCTAGGGTTTTCTGGACTTAAGGGAAGGTAAGGACGCCGGGGAGAGGATATAATGTCCTTTATATAGGGCTCATCCTCCGAAATTAGGGTTTTCTCCACTCAGCGCCTACTCGCCGAGTCCAGCTGCCGACTCGCTGAGTCGGCCACTTAACACGCGACCAAAAACGCGACCCTACTCGCCGAGTCCACTCGTGGACTCGCCGAGTTGCCCTTTCCAATTTACACTTTTAGCCCTTCAACTTTAATCTTGATAATTCAAGATGTTAGAATTCTCCCCCACTTAAATTAGGCTTCGTCCTTGAAGCCTACGGCAACTCAACTTCAGAAATACTCCCGCAACGCACCACCTGGCATTAACCAAACCAGGTTCCTCAAAGCACAACCATAGAAACCCGAAACTCACTTTCTCCTTTCTTGCAGTGTCCTGACCACCGTCTCAAGCCGGCCACCGACTTTACCCTCTAATAACCACACCCATCAGACTCCACACTTAACAACCGAGTACCACTCCATGGCACTTTTCTCGATCCTGATCACCACAATCACTTGACTCTTACTAGCTAGATATAACCCGGAACCACCCGGTTCCTGATCCGAGTCCAACTTAATCCACACCCTGCTGACAGAATGACACATTCTTCAGCCTCCAAGCAACTCCCATGAGTTCTCCTCTTGCAATCGCATGCACATGCTGAACTAGTCCTAGCACTCTCGGTTTGGGAAAACCCGTCACACTGACGACATCTCCAAACATCCCCTAGGATGAACCACCACTACATACACAATTCCCTGACCAGAATCACATTGGGAACCCAAGACTCCCTCCCTGCATCCCTTCCGAGCCTCTTGGCTCTACACCTGCGGAATT
Source organism: Lactuca serriola (assembly GCF_051521515.1). NCBI lineage: Eukaryota > Viridiplantae > Streptophyta > Magnoliopsida > Asterales > Asteraceae > Lactuca > Lactuca serriola. Next base: position 4,542,718 of record NC_136408.1, read on the forward strand.
CCTTCCGCGACCTCAGCAGACATCCCAAACCGGATGTGATCCCATACCACTGCCACAATCACGCTACTCAATGACCGTAATTGGACCACTCCAATCATAACTCTGTGCTACTGCTTTCACTTCCGTGAATTTACACTCCCTCTCGGAGTTACATTCCTCTCTCTTTCTCGTACCAAGGAAATCCACTTGGCCGCCTTGTCACTACGACAAGTGCCATGGTGCTCGCCCAACGTGCACCACTCCTTTATAACATAACCGCTATCTATGCAACACACATGCTTTGAATCAGCTCGCAGGGACTCTCGAGTCCATGCACTATCTCCACTCATCAAGATCAATACCCGGGGCCAGACCTTCTAATGCTAACACATCGCAACATACTCAACCCATTTCCTCGAACCGGTCTAACAATACCTGTAGAGTTTTCAGCATGACTGGACCGCCTTACCAGGCCTTCAGCCAATCTAGACCACTCTCAGAACCTTCAGCCAATCTGGACTGCCCTGCAGTGCCTTCAGTCTGGCTGGACCGTTCTCCGAGCCTTCGGCCTGACTGGTACGCCTACCGGCCTTCAGTCTATCCGGACCGCTCAACCGACATTCATCACTCCGAGTTATCTCTCCGGGAAATCCTCCCATGCATACTGTTCTAGTCCTCTAGGGGTTCCGAACTCTATCTCCATCACACAACTCAATCCCGGCCTGATCCCAGGCCCTCCGCAATTAAGTACCCTTGGTCTGTATCCTGCCCCGCATGCCTGCCACTTACTCATACCAGCCTACGCTCTTGGCTGACAGAACACTGCTGAATCCCAAACAGCTAAACAACCTCACATGCTCATCGATCTTCCGGAGAATTTTCCAATTCTCCCCCACTTATAGCACTGATTATCAACCACCGGTCGCTATCACCGACCTCCCAAAACAACCCTGCACAAAACCAATACTTACACACGGACTGATTCCCACTAGCACTAGCAACCTTCACAAAAATCACATTTCCACATTGATCATCCCGATCGAAAGAACTCAATCTGCAGCCAACCACTTCTCAGAAAGCAGATGCTACCCGGCATTCCGACCAACGCCAGATTTCCACTAATAACCCTCATGAATGATAACCAACGAAATTCCCATTACCAACCCATAACCATACAATAACTCTCAAAGAACAACGAATACCACACCGAAAACCACACAATGAGACTAGCAGATAAACAATACTCCATAATAATCACAAGATAATCAAGACATCAAGAAAGAAACATACCTGCGGCTGCATCCGGTACTACTCTGACCTCCTCTGCTGTAAGCTGAAAAGCACGACCCTGAGCCCTTGGGGGCTCCGCTCCACCCTGACCTCCACCCGTGATCCTCAAAGTGGCCGGTGCTGGAGCCTGCACCGGTCCTGCAGCAAGCTATGGACAGTTGACCCTCAAGTGCCCAACCTGATGACAATGATAACAAATCCTCAAATCCCGAACCTACAAACTCCGGTGTGACCCCTCCCACACTTCCCACAAGTGTGGATGCTCAGATATCCCACCCTAGAATCAACGGTCTTGGACCGTTTCGGCGCCGCCTGCGACTGCACCGGAGCCTGCCTCAACTCACGCAACTGCAACTCAATCTCTAACTCACGCTGCCTGGCGGCCTCCTGCAACTCCAACAAAGTCTCGCACCTCTGCGTAGACACAAACTGTCTGATATCCCTCTTGAGCATGCTCAGATATCGAGACATCTGAGCCTACTCCGAAGCGAACTCAGGGCAGAACATCGCCCTCTCAGTGAACATCCTGGTGATCTCCGTCACTGACTCCGAATCCTGCTTCAGCTCAAGGAATTCCTGAGCCAATCTCTCCCTCTCAACCCACAGAACATAACGAGTGCTGAACATCTCTCTAAACCAATCCCATGAAAACGCGGCCCTCTGCGCATCCGAATATGACCCCGTGGTCAATCTCCACCAATCCTTCGCCCCAAGCCTCAACAGGTTCAGAGCACACCTCACCCTCTGATCAGCAGGGCATGAACACGTGAAGAAACACCCCTCCACGTCCGATAACCATCTCATAGCAACAATCGGGTCCTGGACTCCATCAAAGGTGGGAGGCTTCGTATTATCGAAGTCCCGATACTGAAAACCCCGACCAGATCCTCCCCTTACCGCTGCTACAGCCGCTGTAGCCGCCGTGGAAGTTGTCTCTGTGAGAGCTGCATTGCGCTCATCAAAATACTCAACCATGGCAGTCTTGATCGACCCAAACAGTTCCGGCAATTCGTCCCGGAACAACACAACAACCTCATCATGCAGGATCTCACGAATCCTCGCATCCAACTCGCATGTGCTCATCTGACCAATAACATCGGGCGGTACCGACCCGTCCGGAACTCCCTCTCCTGCTCCCGATCCTGACCCGGATCCACTCCCAGCATGCCTCGGAATCTCCATACTGAAAAACACCACAAAATCTCAGACACATCCCACTAACCCGGGAACCAACTCTGAAACCAACCCTAGAGGTCATGGTTTCCCTGATACGCGTATGGGTCCTGTGCTTTCAGTAGTACGGGCCGATACTACCTTCCACACCTACCCATATTTGTATGAAGTACTACCACAACACCCTAGTGAAAACATACATAACAAGCGCTCAATCCTCACTACTAGAGGAACACTGGAAATCTCCCACAAGGAATCCCTAGGCTAACAGGCATCATAATCAGGCAACATTATCATGAAATCCTGAGGATCCCTAGCCTAGCACTAGCATGCTGTTTTATCAAAGCTCAAAAACAAATATCATGTATGGTATTTTGGGGTTACTTACCGGCTCCGGCTGATCGTATCTCCGCGTCCTCCTTTTACTCATTTTGAAAACCATTTTAAATTCTCTTTCGAAAACCCTCCTCGATTTGAGACTGGAGTCACACGAGTGTTCCTCCAATTCACTCAAACCAAGGCTCTGATACCAACTTGTAACGACCGAAAAATTCCAACCAATTTAAACTTTTCAAAAACAGCCCGATTTCATTAAATCATTACAAAAAGGTTTTCATTACATTTAAATTAAAGTATTCCCATAATCACAACATAAACATGAGGAGCGGTACGATCATGCCTTCGCCTTGCCACCGTCTCCTAAAGAACCTGAAAACCATAAAACCACAACTATAAGCCCGAAAGCTTAGTGAGATATCCCCAAAATACCAACCACATATACCATACACGCATAACATGCCATATCATATACGATCACAGACCAATCATGCACTTCGGGTCTACTCTGTGATTGGTCCGCCGCACCGGCCAACAGTCCACCTGGTCCACCCTCCGACTCTAGCCATATACATCGAGTCTGTAGTGTGATTGGTCCGCCCGCACTGGGCCTTCAGTCGGCCTGGTCCACTCTCCGAGCCTCGGCACGTCTGGTCCGCCCTCTTGGGGCCTACAGCCTGTCCGGACCGCTCGCTGGGCCTTCGGGACAACCGGTCCGCCCTGGGTATCTTGGCCTACAGCAGAAAGAAGGACCCGCCTCAACCAAACTCCAGTCCAAACAACCATGTGCACATAAAAATACAATCATCTAACAATTCACAGTCAACAAACCGATCAAACAGATCACATAACATATCATCATCCTAACCAGGATACCGACCTAACTGGTCACTAGCATAGCATCACCCTACATATCAGGATACCGACCTCAACCAAGTCTCTAACATATACCATCCTAGCTACCAGGATGCAACATATCAAAGCAATATCATAACAACAAATACCCGGATCTCAATCCGATAAAGGGCCGGCCTTGGTGCCTTAGACCCTGTTGATATAGTGAGGATAACTCACCTCAAAATTGCCGAATGAACAGATAAACCCAAGCTACTGCAACCACTGATACGATCTCCAACACTGGCCAACCCCAAGACACTGAACTCAAAACAATATTCAACAATTACCAAAATGCCCCTGGAAAATAACTGGTCAACCCTTGGCCAAAGCCAACCCCTGACTGACCCTACTCGCCGAGTCATCCCAATGACTCGCCGAGTCCACATACACAAAATCTCCCCCATCTGGGACTTAACTCGTCGAGTCACCCCAAGACTCGCCGAGTCCAACAACTCTGAGTCCTTTCTCTCCCGACTCACCGATTCACAGCTTAACCAGAAGAAACTTGGACCTCACGACCAGACTCGCCGAGTCCAAGAACAGACTCGTCGAGTCTAAGGCTATCTTCAACCTACTCGCCGACTTGTTTTTCCAACTCGCCGAGTTCCAGACCATCTTCAAGCAACTCGCCGAGTACACCTTTGTGACTCGCCGAGTGCCTCTAGATCTCATCCCAACCAGAACCTTCCAGGCCATGCAATTGATCCAAAACGTAGATCTAGCCTCCTACAACCCATCCATCACGTAAAGTGGCAAACTTTACATGAATCCAAAGAGATCTAGGCATTTTACACTTTAGGGCTAGGGTTTGGGACATGATGGCTTCACTAATCACTCAAGAACAGGGACTTTAATGCACTTTAGACCTCCTCCACTCCAGATCTGTGGTAGCAACCTCAGATCTACTCATCAAACTCAAGATACCACAAGCTAAACCTCCCATACATTCCAAGAATAATGGACATGAAGAATAACAGCCCAAGAACGAGATTATACCTCAAAAGGAAGCCCCAACAGCAAATAAATACGAATCTAAGCAAAGCCCCTTGCTCCAAGCCTCCTAACTCTCCAAGATCTTCCTCCAAATCTCTTTTTCAAGGTTCAATTGCACTCCAATCCTTCACAATCGCGTTTCTAGGGTTTTCTGGACTTAAGGGAAGGTAAGGAGGCTGGGGAGAGGATATAATGTCCTTTATATAGGGCTCATCCTCCGAAATTAGGGTTTTCTCCACTCAGCGCCTACTCGCCGAGTCCAGCCGCCGACTCGCCGAGTCGGCCACTTAACACGTGACCAAAATCGCGACCCTACTCGCCGAGTCCACTCGTGGACTCGCCGAGTTGCCCTTTCCAATTTACACTTTTAGCCCTTCAACTTTACTCTTGATATTCCGGGATGTTACAAGTTGTTTGAAGACCATCATCGCAACTACTGCATTTGCAGTGATTCCACGACAAAAGAGGGTCCCTGCTCTGAAGATGACAAATCTTCATCATCTTAAAGAAAGATGCTTCACGCGTCAAATGGCCCCCGCCACTCAAGAAAATAATGTCTCCTATATTATTAAAAGCTTTTCCAATTGTCCACGATAATGTAATCGTGAGTGGATAGAAATGTCATGCCTGACGTAATAGGAAATTATCAGACCCTCTCAATGTATCTATAAATTGAGAGTGCAAGAAAAACACTCTCTATCCTGTAAATTTTCAATTCAATGTCTTGTGAGTAAAATCTCCCTTAGAAGGGGGAAGATGTAAAATATTGTAAGAGTACTCCCGTTTTGGGAACTCTTTTATCAATAAATCCATGTTTTGTTATACTCGAAAGTTCATACAAAATAGAGTCATGAAACCTGTAAGTGACAGAGTGTCAGGTCGACGATGGTCAACAGTACCACAGGCATGAGACCAACAGGGAAAGCAACCACACAGACCAAAGGATGACACAGGCTGTCTTGAATAGTTTCTATCTATGTTAGGGATGTCAAAAACTCCCGTCGGACCCCGATCCCATACGGGACTAAATTTTTAAAAAAACCGGGAGCGGGAGCGAGAGCGGGGGCAAAATTTAACCCCGATTAGTTTCGGGACCGGGGTCGGGAGTCGGTATTTCCGTCTCGTACTACCGCGGGGGCCCCGATTGTACATTTATGTAATATATATATATATATATATATATATATATATATATATATATATATATATATATATATATATATATATATATATATATATATATTTAATGTACATATACATATACAAAATAGATTTTCTAATTTTAGGTTTAGATTAGGTTTCACTTTCCCGTTTCCAATTAATGGATATTGAAGAGGTAGTGAATTGATCATATATTTTTGGATATGTAAGTATGTTATATTTTTAATATTGGATTTGTCATATTTTATACTTTTAAGATTGTTGGAATTGCCGTTTTGTAATGTTGGATTCGTAATGTTGGATTTTTAATTTTTTAGTTTCTAAACGATTATGTTTTAAACTTTTAAAGTCATTAAAAGTAGGATTTTTAGCCTAAACCAAAGTAGTTGTTTAGCAAAAAAAAATAAAATTTTAAGCCTATAAACCAGGGGAACCGGGGGAATGGGGGCGGGACCGGGGGCTATGTAAACGGGGGAGCCGGGGGCGGGAGCGGGAGCGGGGGCAACAACTGATTTCGGGGGCAGGAGCAGGGGCAGCTATTTCCGCTCTCGTTTGGTCCCGTTGACATCCCTAATCTATGTAAGTATTACACCCACTCCAAAACACTTATTGATTAATGAGTTTCTCTTTACAAATTTGCATCTATTCCCTTCTTCAAAAAAAATTGATAAAAAAAACCCCGCACACCCTTACTGGTATCAGAGCCTTGTTAAAAATGGCATTACAATTTAATAACACACTTTACAGTGAAGTATTTTAAGAAATTCATAATATTGAGGTTGAAATTTCTCATCATAAAAAATGATTTTCAATAATAAGAAAGATTTAGTGCATATAAATTTCAGAATTCTACAAGCACACAAAATAAACATACTCACGAATATATACCAACCATGGTTACTATATGTAAGTATCTCCTTCATAGGCAAAAAAATACATCAAGAACTCCTTGATAAAGCTTTAAACTCAGTTTCAGAACTCAGAAAAATGATTTTAACTTGTTAACATTTCTTAAAATGAATAAAGAATTTTTTAACAATTCGGAAGAAAATAATTCAGAAGAAAAACAAATCCTAACTTATGTTGAGGATGAAGACGGCTTTCATGCAAACCTTTTAATAAAACAAGACCTTCTCTCTCGAGTTAAGAAAACAGATTTAAAAATAAAGAAAGAAAACATTTTCAAAAATGTTCCTTCTAAACTTAGTATTTTAAACCCTCTCAAGAGGAAAAATGAAATTTTCTACTTTTTTAGTACTAAAGAAATGTCTGTAGACATAAAAGACACAATAGGAGCTGTTTTTCTACCCCTTTTGACTAAAGAGCAAATGAACAATAACCTGAAAAGTATTCCATTTGAGATTAGATCAAAAATAAGAATGGTCCATATCGGAGCTGTAAAATTTTTGATAAAATCCCAATTTCAAGCAGGAATAAATTCTCCCATAAAAATGGCCTTAATTGACAACATAATCACTGACCAGTAGGACTGCATCCTACGTGCTGCTAAAGGAAACCTTGCTTACCAAAAGTTTATGTTTTCAGTCTATCCAAAGTTTGCTTTGGATTTTAAATCTACAAATATAGATAAAACCTTATCTTTCATACATCACTTTGAGAAAAGTGACCTTATGAGTCCAGGTGATAAACCATTTACAATAACCTATCTCATAGGATATGCCTTGACCAATAGTCACCATAGCGTAGACTACAAGAAAGACGAGTACATCGAACTTGACGAAGTCTTCTCAGAAATTGGCCATGTTAAAGATAAGCAATTATGCGACATAAATCCTCAAGAAAACTCTTGGGTTTTAAACATAGCTAGAAATAAAAAAGCTCTCGGAGAAACTCTTAGACCAAGAATTTCTATGGATTCACTCCACGTAAGAGAAAGCTCAGAAATAAAAGATAGTAACTTAATAAGAAACATGTCTTTAAAAATTGATAATCTACGCCAGAATATCAAACAAATCACCGAGATTATAAACGAGTAATAAAATAGATTTTCCTCATTTTTATAAAAAAGGTAAAACAGTCAAAATTAAAACTCTTGACGACAATACTAAAAAGAAAGAATACGTTTTCTCTACTTCTGGGAAAGTTGGTATTCAAAGAATTTTAAATCATTGCAATAATCTCAACCAGATCATTGCAAGATGTCTTTTAAAGACTTCAAAAACAATCCCTTACCTTGGTGTTTCAAAAGAAATTTCTACAAATATTTCAAAAAATAAAAAAACCTTTTAATCAATTTAAAAGTGATTTAGCTTCCCTTAAAAATTATTTTGTCAAAAAAGATTTTGAAAAATTACTTGAAACAATCGAAAAACAAAATAGGTTGACTATTAAATTTAACCCAATCTGTGACATCCCCATTTTCACGGCCAGAAAAGACCGATTTTGTTTATGCTTTATAAAAATCAGAGTACTTCTTTTAATAAAAATGTTGCAGAATTTGTTCCCAGAAAAACATGATAAATACGTTATTAAAACATTTTCGAAGAAACATATTTTATTCATTTTAAAACATTTGGGATGTCATCGTTAATATAGAAACATAAGCATAAACAGAACTTACATTTATTTACACTAGTGATCTACATCTCTTTAAATCTCTCAGTGTAATGTGCCTTCATATCAACACCTGTGATATAAATAAATTAAGTGGGTCAAGTTAGGAAACCTGGTGAGTACATAGGGTTTTAAACCCATAATAATATAATTATTATGTTCAAACAATCAAACAAATCTGTTGGGTCGTGTTTTGTATTTAGTGTTGCGTCTATTGGGCTCGTTAGCTAGTCCATTTTTGTATCTCCGGTATGGGCCTGTCCATCCGTGAGTTTAGTAGGGTTGTATATAAATATAGATGCTTGCATGCATCTTAGAAAAACGATAGAATAGTACGATTAGAATATTATTCAGAAGATTATTATCGTTCTTGTAGCCCTAAATCCTCTACAGTGGAAGTTCTTAGTCGAGCTCTGCTGAGGATTGTTTGATCTAATCATTCGACATATTTTGATCCATACTTGTCTTATTTATTGTTTTATGTTCATCGTAATACCTGTTACAAAGATCTAATCGATCTTCAAGTTTGTTATATAACTTATCAATTGGTATCAGAGCAGGAGGCTGTGTAATTCATACACATATTTTCTGTGAAAAAGGTTGCGATTAGGGTTATTCCGCATTAACTAATATTTATTGAGTCGTCATCCCATAATTGACGTAACTCAGCATTTATTCGTGTTGCCTTAGTTTAATATATTACAAGTCTGATCTTTTAAACAGTTTATTTGATCAAGCATGGACGAGTCTCAGTCAAATCCAATTAACATCTCAAACAACATCGGATCAACGACGAAGATTCCCATCCTTTACACCCATGATTACGAAGTCTGGGCACATCACTTTGAAGATTATGTCGTTGGAAATGAGGACAACGGATATCTTATTTGGGAAGCAATCGTGTCTGGACCATTTGCTCATTCAGCAACATCAAGAATCATTAAAACTCAGAAAGAGTATTATGATCTGTTGAAAGACGTAAAAGATATTGCTCAAGACGAAAAAGATAAATTTTAGTGCAATATTAAAGCATTGAGACTTATCATATTCGCTCTTCAATCTGATACTTTCAGGCTAGTGAGTTCGTGCAGCACTGCTAAAGAAATATGGGATAGGCTGCGAGAGTTATATTCCACAGATGAAGATCTCGAGCATTCCATTCAAACCTTACTTTTGTCCGAGTTTGGTGAATTCAAGTAGAGTCCTGAAGAAACTATAACTCAAACATTCGATCGATTCAATCATCTTCTTAGTAAGATGATTAAACATGATATTGAAAGGAAGTTGATTGAACAAAAAGGTTACGTTTTTAAACGGTCTTAGATCCGAGTGGAGAGCTGTTGTGTCAACTGTTAAAGCACATGAGCAATTCAAATCATACTCTTTGGAAAAGCTGGTAGGGATTTTGAAATCCCAAGAAAAGATTGTATTGCAGGAGAAAAATGTGGTTTCAAGCTTGGGATCATTGGCCCTTCTGTCCAAAAGCAAAGCTGTGATGGAAGATGAAGACCTTAACTTAGAGGATTATGACCTTACCTCTGAAGACTATGCAATGATGGTGTCAAATCCAAAGAGGTTCATCAAGAAAAGGTTCCCTACCAATAAGAACCGAAATTGGCAGGGAAGTTATAGTTCTGAAAAGGTCAGGGAAGAACCGAAAGCAGAAGAACCAAAGAAGGAACCGAAAGCTGAAGGAGATTCGGGTGTGAACTGCTACTATTGTGGAGGAAAGAACCACTATGCCAAAGATTGTGTCCTCAAGAAAATAGCAGAAAAGGATGAGGAGAAAGATGAAGAAGGTGTGTTAATGAAAAAGCTGGAAGAGATCAAGAAAAAGAAAGCTGTCACTAACCCTTCAATGAATGCTTTAATCGTGCAGGGTTCGGTAGCAAATGATGAGTTCGGTGGCGTGGAAGTCTGGTCAACCGACTCTGAGGATGATGAAGTGAGGAAGCCATCTCATGGAAAGGCTTATGTTGCGAAGGATGAAGGAAGCGGTGGAAAGTGCTTAATAGTGTCAGATGTATCTCAAATGAGGGGATACAACACAGATGGTGGGAATGAAGACACAAAGGAGCGAGAGGACTTGTGCTTCACAGCAAAACCTCTCAGCATGCAGTTTAATGAGCTTGATGAGTTAATAAAGAAGGTACAATCTATTTTTGTTTCATTCAAAGTCCGACAATGCTCATATGAAAAAGAATTAAAAAATGTAAATTCAAGAATCTCGCATCTAGACAGCAGTTTAACTCAAACACGGGTCACCAATTCTAACCTAACTGACCAATTAAGCAGGGCATCTTCAAAAAGTCGGAGTTGATCAAATCCAAGGACGAAAACATTTATTTACAAAGAGACAATTTGAAACTTTTAAAACAGAGAAATGTTTTTTGTTTAATTGCTAAGCGTCTTTACACTAATATCACACAACTTCATTTAAATTGTGAAATAGGGCAGAAAATTCATCGCATGATTTTGCCCTTCCTTGAGTTTAAGGAGGATGAAATCGACGCTGAAGTATATAACTGCGAGAGTGTAGTTTCATCTGAGGATGTAAATCCGACTTATATGTATGGTCTAGACAAAATCGAATCTTTCATAAAGTCCAAGGACCATAAGGACATGCTGAAAAATATTTTGGATGAAAATGATAAATTGAAACTAAGGACCAAAACCATACAAAAGTTTGACTCATTGAATTCCAACTTGAGCTCAGAAAATAAAATTGATGTTGAAAATGCATCTGAGCTTAATGAGGATGATGATATAAGTGAAATTTTTGTAGAGGATTTACTTGAATGTTCTGAGTTTGTCAAGAGCGAATCCGAAAACCACAAAAATCTTATTTCAGAAAATTCTGTGGAGTTTGCTCGTTTGTCCCAACAAAAGTTCCCGATCCTTGAAGAAAAGGCTATTGTATACCAAAAGGTAAGGACGACTCCAAATCAAGTGTATAAGGTCACAGGTGTAACCAAACATCAGACAGCTGAACTCACAGCCATTGTGAACGAAGACAATGCTGACGGTTGTGATGAGTTCTTCTGGTTTGCTCCTATCGACAATGCTGACGAAACTGTTGGACTGTCTGAACGGACGTCTTGGAAAACCAAAGGCAGATATGTACCAGAGCCTCTGAACAAGACCGATAACTTTGACATGCCAAGTACCAGTGGTACAAAAGATGCTCTTGAAGAAAAAGGAGATCCTGCAAAAGAAGTCAATCCTTCAAGCGAAACTTCATCAGTTCAGAGTGAACCGGCTGACAAAAAGCAAAAGCAAAAAGCAAATATCCGTCGACAGCCGAAGCAAGTGAAGAATCAGAAGCAACAAAGGAATCTGAGATACAAGAAGAATCTCTCAGAACGAAAACAGTTTTGGCAATCTCAAAACGCCCATTTCTCTTATCATGACAGAAATTCAAAGTCAGAGAAAAGTAATGTTAGATCATAAGAAAGTAATTACAACCGAAGGGAGAGGTTCGGTTTTGAGGGTCATAACAACCGAAAGGACACGTTCGGTTCTGAAAATTATGATAACCGAAGGCAAAGGTTCGGTTCAGAAAACACAAGCTACCAAAAGCATAAGTTCGGATCTGAGAGCAAAAGCAACCAAAGTTCTAAGTTCGGTACCACTAATGATAAAAAACAAATGGGTCACTTAGAACCTCAAGTCAAGAAAACATCTCAGTCTAAATACTCTCGTTCTACCTCTTCTAATCCCTCTAATTCCTCTTAACCTCATTCTAAATCCAATTCTGTTAATACTCAAAATCCAAAATCTTCAACAGATTTGAAAGGAAAATCGAAGGTCTCCTCAGTCAAAACCGATCGAAAGCATTCCAATGTCCCAATGCCCAAACCTGAATCCAAACCGATTGTAACAAATCCTAATAAAATTAAGGTTTTCACCATTAAAAAGAAAGATGAAACAACTTTAATAAAAAGAACATACCTTGTTGACATCTCTCTTACTATTCCTGTTCCTGTGAAAAGCTTACGTGGACCCAAGAAACTTTGGGTTCCTAAATCTGTCTAATTTTTGCAGGTTATCAGTGACGAGCAGTTTGACGAAGAATGGTACATTGACAGTGGCTGCTCGCGTCACATGACAAGAAGGAAGGAAGAGCTGAGGGAATTTCGGTCTCTTTCAAACGGTGGAAATGTCAAGTTCGGGAACAACTCATTCGGCACAATAAAAGGCTATGGAATGATTACAAATGGTGATTTTACGATTAGGAAGGTCGCATACGTTGAAGGGCTACAACACAACCTTATCAGTGTATCTCAGCTTGTTGGAGGTACCGGTCTCAAGGTCTCATTCGATGATGAGGGTTCGGAAACAATTGAAAAGAAAACGAAAAGAGTAATTCTCAAATCGGAACACAAAGGCGAAATGTTTCCCCTGAACCTCAAACCCATCAAAGGGAATCCAACTATCTGCCTGTTATCCAAAGCACAATCTAACGAAAGCTGGCTATGGCATCGAAGGCTCTCTCATCTCAACTTCAAGGATATTAACAAACTTGTCACAGGTGGTCATGTTCGAGGTCTTCCAATGCTCAAATTCGATCGAGAACATTTATGTGCTACGTGTGAAATGGGGAAGCAGAGTCGTCAAAGTCACCCATCGATTGTAAACACTAAAGTTGTTGAACCATTAGAGTTAATTCACATTGACTTGTGTGGTCCATCATCTATCGAAAGCATCGGCGGTAGCAAGTATATTCTTGTCATCGTTGATGACTTCTCGCGTATTACATGGGTGTTCTTTCTGAAGCACAAATCTGAAGCGACTCTCAAGCTGAAGATGTTTATCAAGCAAATTGAAGTACAGCTGAAGAAAGTCGTTCGCAACATCAGAAGCGATAATGGTCTGGAGTTCAAAAATAAAGAATTCGAAGAATTCTTAGCCGACAAAGGAACCGGTCACAACTTCTCAGCTCCCTACACCCCTCAACAAAACATGATTGTTGAAAGACGAAACCGATCTTTGTGTGAGGCGGCCCGAAGCATGCTATGTTTTGCTTCTTTACCTTTATATTTTTGGGCTGATGCTATTGCTGCAGCTTGTTTTACGCAGAACAGGTCTTATCTCAATAAGCGATTCACTCTCACTCCTTATTAGATCATCAACAACAGGAAACCAAATGTCAAATTTTTCCATGTATTCGGCTCACGGTACTTCATCTTCAATTCTAAAGAACATCGTAACAAGTTCGATGTCAAAGCCGATGAAGGGATATTTCTGGGCTATTCTCTCACTTCTAAAGCCTACAGGGTTTTAAACAAGCGCTCGAGGAAAATAGAAGAAACTTATTATGTGACTTTTGATGATGGCTATGTCAAAAAGCTGAAGGCCAACGAAGACACAGTTGGAGAAATCTTTTCTCACACAGGCCAAGTCACAGCCTCGATCGCAAACCTATTTGAGAAGTTCGTCGAGTTATTCAATGAACCAGAGAAGGCAACTCTCTCGGAAGCTAGTGCAGCAGACAACAAAGTAGATCATCTGAAGCAAGTCATCGAAGATACTGCAAAGAGAATGAATGAAGGAGGATCAAGTTCTAACGAACCTCCACAACACGATACTTCAGTTGAGGGGGAGGACACAACTTCGTCATCACAGCCGAGCTCACATGTTAAGGGGGAGAACAGTTCTCAAGCTGCTCTCGAACGCACAGCAGTACCCGAAAGTGCGACGACACCCGAAGGTATGTCAACACATGAAAGCTCAACACCACCCGAAACGCCTGTAGCTCCGGAAACTCAAGACACACCTGAAACCTTATTTGTTGAGGGGGAGAATGCCGATATGCTTTATGGCGATGACAGTCAATCTAAACTAGAAGAGATGGTAAACGTTGAATTGGATCCATTTTATGATCCAAATTACCCTCCTCTTGTCAAATGGACCAGAGATCATCCTGTTTCTCAGGTTGTCGGTAATGTCTCTGAAAAGGTCCTCACCCGATCACAACTAAAGGCAAAGCAAACTTCCTTATTTTCAAAAGTAGAATTCTGTATGTTTAACTCCTTCGTCTCAAAAGTTGAACCAAAGACAATAAATACTGCTCTTGATCACTCCGATTGGGTTCAAGCTATGCAAGACGAACTGAATGAATTTGAAAGGAATAAAGTTTGGCGTCTCATTCCAACTCCTCAAGATGCCTCAGTTGTTGGTCTCAAATGGGTCTTCAGAAATAAGATGGACAAGGAAGGCAACGTGATACGAAACAAAGCCCGTCTGGTGGTGAAAGGATACTGTCAGGAGGAAGGAATCGACGATGAAGAAACTTTGGCTCCTGTAGCTAGGCTAGAATCCGTTAGAATATTTCTTGCCTATGCTGCACACAAAAACTTCGAGGTCTACCAAATGGATGTCAAGTGCGCATTTCTAAATGGAGAACTTGAAGAAACGGTGTACGTGGAGCAACCTCCTGGATTCGTCAATGAAAGGTACCCCAATCACTGTTACATTTTGGACAAAGCCGTATATGGACTAGAACAAGCTCCGAGAGCCTGGTATGAAACGCTAACCAAATTTTTAAAGATGTCAAAATTCAAACAAGGTTCGGTTGACCCAACCTTCTTTCGTAAGAAGGAAGGTAACCACCTTATGATTGTTCAAATTTATGTTGATGATATCATCTTTGGCTCAACGAATCCTGGCTTAACAGCTAAATTCAGAAAGCTGATGGAGACTAAATTTGAAATGAGCTCAATGGGTCCAATTAACTTTTTCCTTGGTTTAAATATTAGACAGGGACACGAAGGTATCTTTATTAATCAGGAAGCCTACACGAAGACTCTTCTCACAAAATTTGGCATGATGGGAGATTCAAAGGTTAAAGTTCCAATGGCGTTCGGCACCAAGCTTACTCCATCATTGGATAAGCCAGCAGTTGATATTACGCTATATCGCCAGATGATCGGTTCTCTGATGTATCTTACTGCTAGCAGGCCTGATATCATGTTCTCTGTTTGTTACTGTGCTAGATTTCAGGCAAATCCACGTGAACCTCATATGCTTGCAGTGAAGAACATACTCCGTTATCTCAAGCGAACTACCTCTTTAGGCCTATGGTATCCATCCAACTCAGGCTTCTTCGTTCAAGCCTACTCAGATGCAGACCTTGGAGGTTGTGGACTAGACAGGAAAAGCACCACGGGAGGCTGCTAATTCCTAGACGGGAAGTTGGTTAGTTGGAAATCAAAGAAACAGACCTGTGTATCTCTGTCTACTGCTGAAGCAGAATACATCGCAGCCGCCTCTTGTACTTCTCAAGTGATTTGGATCCAAAGTCAACTCCGGGATTATGGACTCAATATGAAAAAGATCCCACTATATTGCGACTCAGAAAGTGCAATTAGGATCTGTCATAACCCAGTGCAACACTCGAAGACTAAGCACATAGCACTGAGGTATCACTTCATCAAGGATCATGTGGAAGATGGGAACGTCGAAATTCATTTTGTTCGAACCACTGATCAACTGGCTGACATCTTCACCAAAGCTCTTCCTGAAGCATCGTTCAACAAAATTCTACAAGGGCTAGGTATGATGGAATCGGAGTCAGTACCAAACCTTACCTCTCAACCTCCAAAGTAAGAAGCGAAATAGACCGAACGTTCGGGTTCGGGTCTTGTACTAATGTACCGAAATGAACCGAACGCTCGGGTTTGGTTGATTAATCTGCTTTTCGCTCATCAATCAACGATAGTTTCTTGGTTGTAGATCTTATGTATAATAGTTCCAAATGCATTTATCTTATTGTCAAAGTTATTCTCTTTTTAAAACCTATTTTCTTTGGCAACCGAAATATACCGAACGTTCGGGTTCGGTTCCAAAGTTTTTCACAACCAAAATAAACCGAACACTCGGGTTCGGTTCCAACATTTTTTTTGTTGTATTAATTTTTTTTTATGTCTTATTCTCCTTTTTATCAAAAAATTCCAAAAATATTTTTTATTATTATTCTTTTTAAATTCAAAAACTCCAAAAATATTTCGTTCTTTATTTTTTTGCTTTTGGCTTTAGTTATGTTTTTGTTGAGTGTTCGTTTATGGCGAAATTGTTGAATTAGCTAAGTGTCCCTAGAAGCATGCTGTTGTATGTGTCCAAAGCCTCACCTGAATCTAAATAATAGGCCTTACTGACTTGGTATACACAAACCTTGTCTTCCCAATTAGGATTTCTTATTTATTCTAATCATGAGCTACCTAACTCTCTTCTCACATGAGATATGAGTTTTCTGCTTGGTCCTGATCTTTATAGCAGAGGTACTTTCATTTCTTTACACCATCTATGTTGCATTTCTCCATCACATTCGCTTCACAAATGTAACCCTTGAGACTCTCAGAAATTACCATTGAGGTTTATGGTTGCACAATTTCTGTGTTCATGATCTTCGTTTCGTGCCACTACGATCTAAGTGAAACCCAAAATTCAATACCCAATACGAATTGATGGTGAACAATTAATTTGCTCTAGTTTTCACTAATGCATTGACGGACGTACCTCCTTGAAATCTCAAAAAAAATTGTGTGATTCCTATGAAATTGTTAACACCCATAACATTTCTTCCCTTGGGATCCAGTTTTAAATTTTTGTTGAGATTTTATATCTATATTTCCTAGCCAAATTAAATTATCTCCAACCTACTTGTTTAATAGACTACATTGGTCTCACAAGTACTTCGTTCGCTTTCTATCTTATATCAAGATTAGGAAGTTTGAACCGAAGCGAAAGCCACCCTAATAAGCCTAGTTAAAAGAAGCCTTTCAACACCTCTTAATAAGTGTTTGATCGTTATTCAATGGGAAACCACACAAACACTTTAAGGTCTCTCTTGACTTTGAAGGAAGAGATTTGTGCCCAGGATCATTTGTTTCGTGTCTTTATGGACATCACATATTTTCCCAAAAATATTGCTTTATTTCTTTTCTTTTACACCCTAAGCACGAAAATCTTTGATTTTCCTACATTCAGGTTCTATTAATTACAAGGCATTTTACTTGGATTGGCAGTTGATTAAAGGCTGTGGTTGATTTTAATCCACGTGGGGGCATTTTTCAAAAAGATGTTGTTTCAATTTAAAGGGATAAGATGAAGACATGCTGACTCAGGCGGTTCTGGTATGGATAAGACTACCGAACCTCCTCTAGTAGGCCAAGCCTCCGGTTCTGGTGTGAAAGATAAAGGCAAAAATATTCTTGAGGAAGAAGACAAAGAAACAATTGCCGACTTGTTGAAGCGTAGAAGTCGACGCAATGAGGCTGATGTCAGTGCTCGTGTGGCAAGAGAGGCTGAAGAAGCCGAACGTAAACAGAAGGAAGCCCACGACCTTCTTGAGAGTAGGAAGACTTTTTTTCCTGCCTGGACTCTCGAGAGGATGATAAAAGAAGCCATTGACACACCGAGTATCTTGTGGCTGGAACCTGTAATCTCTTTTGATTGTTCCAACACCGTCGACTCTCAGTTTGACATGCCACTGACCCGAAAGGCATTCATCTTTCATGCCTTCTCCAACGTTGCAGAGTTCCCTCATCCTCATCCACAGTTTGATCGGGACTTAATCAATTTCTATCTGAAGGCTGCTCAACCTCAGTATCAGACTTGGAGCGCTCAGAAGATTATCAACGTTCGGGTCTTGAAGCCATATAGTGAAGGGAACTTCATTAACGTTCGGTTCAAGGTACTTCGGGGATCTGCCAAAATCGAACATGCTATTCCCCTTGCAGATCTTCCAAACCTTAATCCCCATGATTGGATTATCTTGCACAACATCCTTCTCACCAACGAATCTGAATATGGTCCGGTCATCGACCATCTCAAGAGGATGTTAGTGTGCTACATTATGGAAGTTGCACTGATGGATCAGGAGATTGCAAGCATATTTAAGAAGAAACCAAAAATATCTCATGTTGGCTCTGCCAGTGATCTGAACCAAATGTAGATGGGTAGAATTGACTCGAGAAGGAATTTGGTTATGTTCACCAGGAACGAAGGACAGAAATGTCTTTTTGCTTTGGCTGACAAACACCTCTACACCACTGCCTGCTTAGAGCATGTTTTGGGGATCATCCACAGATGCAAGCAAAACTCAGCGGATGATGTCAAGTACTTCGATGACATGATACAATGGTACATTCGGTTCATACAGACTATTCTCGCTCTTATCACACGTCTGTTTGATATTGTAAAGAAGACTCCCGCTGCTGGCCCGAAGAAGAAGTAGTCTCGCTCCAATTTGACGCAAAGGGGGAGATTGTTGGGTCGTGTTTTGTATTTAGTGTTGCGTCTATTGGGCTCGTTAGATAGTCCATTTTTGTATCTCCGGTATGGGCCTGTCCATCCGTGAGTTTAGTAGGGTTGTATATAAATATAGGTGCTTGCATGCATCAGAAAAACGATAGAATAGTATGATTAGAATATTATTTAGATGATTATTATCGTTCTTGTAACCCTAAATCCTCTACAGTGGAAGTTCTTAGTCGAGCTCTGCTGAGGATTGTTTGATCTAATCATTCGACATATTTTGATCCATACTTGTCTTATTTATTGTTTTATGTTCATCGTAATACATGTTACAAAGATCTAATCGATCTTAAAGTTTGTTATATAACTTATCACAATCAACCTAATTACCCATCCCCATTATCTTCTTTACTCTTAAGGATCTACCCTAAGAATCAACCAATCTTCGTTCATACATTCCTAAGGATCATCCTAAGGAATCGGCACAAAGTCCATCGTCACCGGGGTTTAGGCACTAAGTCTTCATAGTCGCCAGAATTTGTACATCAGGTACTAAGTCTGCATAGTCACCAGGGTTTTGGCACCAAGTCTGCATGATCACCAGGGTTTAGGCATCAAGTCTGCATGATCGCCAGGGTTTAGGCATCAAGTCTGCATGATCGCCAAGGTTTAGAGTACACCGAGTGAACACATCGTTCACAACACTTACAGGTTGAGGGCCTGCTAGTGTTCCACTGGACTGTCTAGAATAGTCTGTGGTTGTCATCCATACTCTGCTGAATGATGGGGCCATCGTTTGGGAAAGACTTCTCACATTGTCCACCTCTCACCCTCACCTCATGGTCTATAACACCTCTTAACTCATCATCCAGCTCATATTCCATCTATTACATCTACCCATGTTTTACCCCAACATTATCATAGATATAAAATACATATACAGTTTAAACCATTTAAAGCATGTATAAAATCCTTCATCTAGCATAGACAACATGTACTCAGATAATATGCACACATAGCACGTAATTTATATAAAATACTTCATATCTATGTGTAAGATGAAAGTAACTATGCACTCACTTGATTAGGTGGTGAGTCGGCACTTGGACAGCACTTCGTTACTCTTAAAACAATTTCCTCGACAAAACCTAGTATCAATATGACTAGGGTTTAGTCTGATGTTAACCACGACTAATTAATAGTCCAGCTATTATTATTATTATTATTATTATTATTATTATTATTATTATTATTATTATTATTATTATATAAGCGTTAAATAACACTCAATATAACTCATAATAATAGCCCAAATACTTATTATAAGGTCCTTATGACATTACTATATTGAAACATAAGCTATACTAAAGATAGGATAGGTACAACTCACTTACTGCGGGTTTTTTTTTCGAAAACTGGGCTTCGCTGGAGCAGCGTTCCCGAGCCGAAAGACCCTTTTTCTCGGGACTCCGGGAGCCTCGGGGCTTCCTTCGGGTGCTAGGGTGTTTACCTAGGCTTTTAGAGGGGTTAGGGGGCTAGAGAGAGAGTCTAGAGAGAGAAAGAATAGTTTGGGAAGGTGTGAAGAATGAGGGAACCCGGCACCTCTATTTATAGGGGTGCTAACTGACCTACTCAGCGAGTAGGAGGACCTACTCGCCGAGTTGGTGCATGTGGCAACCTTCTGGTGGTACCACGTGTCCAATTTTGGTGGTGGCACATCACCCCCTATCGCGTATTAGCCTTCAAACTTAGAAAAATCATAACTCTCGCATACGAGCTCCGTTTTCGACGTTCTTTTATATCCACGCGTAGGTAAAATCAAGATCTACAACTTTTGTTTAGACTCCGTTGGCTAATTCTCGACCGATCGTAAATTTAACAGGAGGCGTTTAGACTATTAAATGACCGCGAAGAATTCGTATCTCCTTCATACGGACTCTGTTTTCGTCTATCCTTTTACCGTTGAGTTCCTATTAATGAGATCTTCAACTCTCATTTAGGTCGCGTAAGCCGAAAACCGCTCAAACAAAAATTCGAGTTTCGGGTCGTGCGCTACTAAGCTGAATCTTAGAAAAATCATAACTTCTTCATACGAAGTCAGTTTTGGGCGTTCTTTTTATGGATTTTCTCGGTTTAACATATGCTACGACTTTCGTTTAGATCACTATGGCTAAAAAGTCCTCCATCGTAAATTCACTATTTGCGTCTCCCGGTGCCGTGCCCGTTTTGCCGTAAAACTTCGGCGGGTCATAACTTCTTCGTTATAACTTGGATTTCGGCGTTCGATATATGTACGGAAACCTTGAGACATATTCTACAACTTGGTTAAGATTATTTATTATAAATAATATTTTTCCGAAAAGTCATTTTCAACACTTATCGCCTCTAAATTGACTAGCCCGGATCTGCGGACGTTACATAATCTATTGAAAAACATCATGTCCTCCTAGAAAACTCTTTAAAAAATAATTAGTTTGTGGAAGAAGTTGCCAAAAAGGCAAATATTGAAGGTACTCTTAAGGAAACCAACCTTAAGAACACTAATATACAAGACCAGTTAAAACAACTGATAGGATGACCTCGCTATCCGAGCTCAATAGATCGATCAACCTCCTTGAAGAAAAAATTGATGGGCTGATCATAAACTTTGACTTAACAGTCAATAAATACGTAACCACTACCCAATTAGAAGTAGCATCTGCAAAAATTATTGCAGACATTACTAAAGAGTTATCTGAAAAGATTGATTCTTGCCCTTGTAATAAAGATATTCTTGAACACATCAAGAATATTTCCGTTATAGAGCAAAAAACCAAACATGGAAAATATTCAGGTCTTAAGAAATACTCACCTCCCAATCCTAGTATTGGAAACCCAGACTTAGGTAGCTCAAAAGACTCCCAAAAGATTGATATCTTTAGGAAGGAGAAAAAATGAAAGAAAAAGTCTCCGAGCAACTCGAGAAATATTTCTTTAATCTTCAGTATGAAGACTATGATAAACCTGACCAAAAACTCATTCAGCTTTTATCCTTGGAAACCGAAGAATGCGAAGAACTATATAAAAAGAGCCACAACTTTTTGGTCAATACTTTAAAGTAGCCAAAGTAAATAAACCTGATACCGAATCAGAACAGGAAGACAATCCTAACATAAACGCTGTCAAGTTCGAATACTCAGATAGCAACAAAGAAATGGAAGCAGAATCTTCATATACGGCCGCAGACAGAGGCGAGAAAAAGAAGAAAAAGAAGTATGAGTTCAAAATGCCTGTCTACAATGGTATTCCAAATAGTGGTAAAGGACCCAATACGATCAATGTCCTCAATATTGATTGTATCCCAGACTTCAAACTCAGAGAAAGAGTTATAGAAAAATGGGTTACTGAGATTTCACTAATTTTACAAACAAACCCAGATGAATTTGGAAATGCAAAAAATATTCTCCTACTTTTAGAACACAAGACTGATGGAATTGTGCAAAAATTCCTTAGAAATAATAATTGGAATAAAGAATTACATGGATTAGACCTTTTTAATAGTCTTATAAATGTCATTTACACTACCTTCTTAGGAATAGATTATGTCTCCAATAAAGACTTCACTATAAATAAGAAAGTCGACATAGCAAAAGTCTCAATGACAAAACTCCAGTTACATGATATTTGTCTCCTTGACAAATACACATGTAGATATGAATCATATCTTTATGATATTCCACAGAGAAATGAATATTCACAATGGATCTCTACTTATCTTATGAAAATACCAATCATTGGAGAAATCTGTACTGAAAGATGGAAAAAAGAAGCCATTAGAGAGATTCAGCAAACTAGTCTTTCTTATGCAACAAAAATTGCAAAAGAAGAAATTGACAGAATATGTCAAGACAAATATAAACAACAAAAGCTTAAAACTATAAGCAAAGATTGTTGTAACATTCTGTCTGATTTCAAAGATTTTGATATGGGAAGGAAAACGTATACTAAGAAGAAGTATAAAGAGAAAAACAAAAAATACAAATCTTTTTGAAACCCAGAAAAAGGGTTCTAAAGAAAAACAAATTTCGGGTACCAATATAACCCAAGAAGAAATTATTGGAGAAAGGATTGTTTCTGTCCAAACCACCCTTTTCAAACAGATAGAAGATCTTCTTGAAAAAGTTTGTTCTGAAAATCCTATTGATCCAGAAAAAACCAAAGGATGGATGAAGGCTTCAATCAAGCTCATTAATCCTAAAACAATTGTCAGAGAAAAGCCTATGGTTTACTCTCCACAAGATAGAGAAGAATTCTCCAAACAAATCAAAGAATTACTTGATATGAGGTTAATCAAAGAATCAAAATCTCCTCATATGTCCCCTGTTTTTTTTGTTAACAAAGAAGCAGAAAAAAGAAGAGGAAAGAAACGCATGGTTGTCAACTACAAGGCAATCAATGATGCAACCATTGGAGATTCCCATAATCTCCCTAATATGCATGAGCTCTTAACTCTACTATAGGGAAAAAATATTTATTCAAGTTTTGATTGCAAATCTGGTTTCTGGCAAGTCCTACTTGATGAAGAATCGCAGCTACTCACTACTTTTACATGTCCTGATGGGCTCTTTCAATGGAAGGTACTACCTTTTGGGATTAAACAAGCTCCTAGTATTTTTCAAAGACACATGCAGAATGCCCTTCGAGGTCTTGAAAGTTTCTGTACTGTATACGTTGATGACATCATGGTCTTCAGCAAAAATGAACAAGAACACTATGTTCATGTTACCCAGGTTCTCAGAACCATTTTAAAATATGGAATAATACTTTCACAAAAGAAAGATCATCTTTTCAAAACAAAAATTAATTTTTTGGGTTTAGAAATAAATGAAGTCACTCACTGTCCTCAAAAACATATTCTTGAACATTTACATGATTTTCCAAATGTTTTAGAAGACAAAAAACAACTGCAAAGATTTCTTGGTGTTTTAACTTATGATGAAACATATATTGAAAAACTTGCAGCCATGAGAAAACCCTTACAGGCAAAATTAAAAAAAAGATGTCATCTGGAATTGGTCAAATAAAGATACAGATTAGATCAAAAAGATAAAGAAAATTTTAATCAATTTTCCAAAGCTTTATCTTCCGAACATTGAAGACAGTTTAATTATTGAAATTGATGCTTCTGATGAATTTTGGGGAGGAGTTTTAAAGGCCAAAAATTCCAAAAACGAAGAACAAATTTACAGGTACACCTCTGGCAGTCTCAAATCAGCCGAGAAAAACTATCATAGCAATGAAAAAGAATTACTCGCTGTAAAAAGAGTTATTACAAAATTCTCTGTATATTTAACACCGGTAAAATTCCTGGTCCGTACAAATAATAAAAATTTTACTTATTTTCTCCGAACTAAGATTGCAGGAGACAAAAAATTAGGCCGACTAATACGTTGGCAAGAATGGTTCTCTCGATATACTTTTACTGTAGAATATCTTGCAGGAGATAAAAATGTGCTGGCAGTCTGTCTCACCCGTGACTTCAGGTATGTCTTACATCATCCATGATCTCACTTGCTCCTCTCGAGCCCTATAAAAGGATATGATCCCCACGACATTTTCCTTACAAACTTCACTCACAAAGAAGAGAGGGGGAGGATAAAAGAGTTATAGAAAAATTACAAAATGGAAGACCTCAAATCCTTGAGGATGAAGAAACAAATGCTCCTCATAGAGCTATCACAATCGAACAAAAAGTCAACTTGTATGAACAAGTAACAACGGTCACCGATGTACTGGCAAGCGAAAGCTTAGAAACAAAGGCTATTCCAGTGCAAACGGCACCTGGTAAAGAAACAACAAATATGCTGAAAGTTGACGCTTTGCTTAAAAGCATAATAAAGGAGACAACTACTCCTCTTCCAGATGGAAAAACTAGCTTGTTGGTTAATTCCATCCCTTGTACTGAAGAAATCAGTAAAATGACAATTTTGTCACCTCTAACAAATCTGTGTAGGAGTTTAAATCAGATTACAAAAAGACTCTTAACAAAGAAGCTGAAAGATTCTATGTAATCTACAAAGGGTCACACGCCGGAACACATACAGACTGGGGAATTACAGAATCCTTCTGCAAGGTCGATAAAGTAACATACAAGAAGTTCAGAAATGAAACAAGTGCACGACTTAGTTTTTCCACCTTCAATCATGAAGCCAATCAAACCAAAAAACCTCTTCTAAATCCGAAAGTCCAGAAGATCAAAGAAGAACATAGAGACCAAAGATTTGATATCCCAAATGACGTGAATATGAGGTCAACAACCCTGCAATCTCCTTTGAAGATTTCAGAACAATCTGGAGTAAAGCTAGAGCGGCATGCCCAGAAGATCTTATCCACAAAAGAGCTACATTGCGCTCATCAAAATACTCAACCATGGTGGTCTTGATCGACCCAAACAGTTCCGGCAATTCGGCCCGGAACAACGCAGCAACCTCATCATGCAGGATCTCACGAATCCTCGCATCCAACTCACATGTGCTCATCTGACCAATAACCTCGGGCGGTACCGACCCGTCCGGAACTCCCTCTCCTGCTCCCGATCCTGACCCGGATCCACTCCCAACATGCCTCGGAATCTCCATACTGAAAAACACCACAAAATCTCAGACACGTCCCACTAACCCGGGAACCAACTCTCAAACCAACCCTAGAGGTCATGGTTTCCCTGATACGCGTATGGGTCCTGTGCTTTCAGTAGTACGGGCCGATACTACCTTCCACACCTACCCATATTTGTATGAAGTACTACCACAACACCCTAGTGAAAACATACATAACAAGCGCTCAGTCCTCACTACTAAAGGAACACTGGAAATCTCCCACGAGGAATCCCTAGGCTAACAAGCATCATAATCAGGCAACATTATCATGAAATCCTGAGGATCCCTAGCCTAGCACTAGCATGTTGTTTTATCAAAGCTCAAAAACAAATATCATGTATGGTATTTTGGGGTTACTTACTGGCTCCGGCTGATCGTACCTCCGCGTCCTCCTTTTACTCATTTTGAAAACCGTTTTAAATTCTCTTTCGAAAACCCTCCTCGATTTGAGACTGGAGTCACACGAGTGTTCCTCCAATTCACTCAAACCAAGGCTCTGATACCAACTTGTAACGACCGAAAAATTCCAACCAATTTAAACTTTTCAAAAACAGCCCGATTTCATTAAATCATTACAAAAAGGTTTTCAATACATTTAAATTAAAGTATTCCCATAATCACAACATAAACATGAGGAGCGGTACGATCACGCCTTCGCCTTGCCACGGTCTCCTGAAGAACCTGAAAACCATAAAACCACAACTATAAGCCCGAAAGCTTAGTGAGATATCCCCAAAATACCAACCACATATACCAAACACGCATAACATGCCATATCATATCCGATCACAGAACAGTCATGCACTTCGGGTCTACTCTGTGACTGGTCCGCCGCACCGGCCAACAGTCCACCTGGTCCACCCTCCGAGTCTAGCCATATACATCGAGTCTGCAGTGTGATTGGTCCGCCTGCACCGGGCCTTCAGTCGGCCTGGTCCACTGTCCGAGCCTCGGCACGTCTGGTCCGCCCTCTTGGGGCCTACAGCCTGTCCGGACCGCTCGCTGGGCCTTCGGGACAACCGGTCCGCCCTGGGTATCTTGGCCTACAGCACAAAGAAAGACCCGCCTCAACCAAACTCCAGTCCAAACAACCATGTGCACTAGGGATGAAAATGGGTCCAAACCCGGACCGGATGGACCCGGAACCGGTTAACGGGATTTTATACAACCGGAAACCAGACCGGTATATAGGAACCGGTTCTGGTTCGGTTCCGGGTATGGTTCCGGGTAAAGTGGGTCTAGAACCGGAAAACCCGGAAACATCAAAGTGGGTAGGTTGGAACCGGATAAAGTGGGTTTAGACCCGGAAAACCCGAAAAAACCGGAATTTTTTGGTAATTACTTACTACTTAGTGGGTTGAACTTTGAAAATTTTCATATTGATATCCCGGCTTTGGGGGGCTGTAACTTATTGAATACGAAACCACAATTAACAAAATTAGAGTCTAAAATCATGTACAAACTCTAAAATACACTCTGGAAAAACCCGCATGTCAATCCGAATTTAAACGAATGAGATATACTTGTGTTCATATTTTCACATAATACAAAGTACAAAAACAAATAGCTGAAAAGTTGAAAATTTTCAGTTTTGATATCCCGACTTCGGAGGACTGTAAATCATTGAATGTTAAACCAAAAATGACAAAATTATAGTGTAAACTCATGTACAAACTGTAAACTAGAAGTTGGAAAAAACCACATGTCAATCCGACTTCAAACGAATTAGATATGCATGTTTTAAAACTTTCACCGAATACAAACAAACTAAAAAACTAAAAACTTTCAGCTTTGGTATCTCAACTTTTGAGGACTGTAAGTCAATGAATATAAAACTAAAAATGAAAAATTTATAGTCTAGAATCATGTACAAACTCTAAACTACATGTTGGAAAAAACCGTATGTCAATTGGAGTTGAAACGAATAAGATATGCATCTTGTAAACGTTTCACAAAAAGTGGTTCCGGCCCTAAAAGTGGTTCCGGTTCCAAAAACCGGTTCCGGATTTTAGACCCGGTTTACCCGGACCCAATGGACCCAAACCCGGATTACCCGGAACCCGGATAAAGCCAATTTTTAAACCCGAAATCAGACCCGTTGGACCCGGTTCTATATATTCCGGTTCTAACGGGTCCGATTCCGGTCCGGTTTTCCGGTTCTAAATCTCATCCCTAATGTGCACATAAAAATACAATCATCTAACAATTCACAGTCAACAAACCGATCAAACAGATCACATAACATATCATCATCCTAACCAGGATACCGACCTAACTGGTCACTAGCATAGCATCACCCTACATCTCAGGATACAGACCTCAACCAAGTCTCTAACATATACCATCCTAGCTACCAGGATGCCACATATCAAAGCAATATCATAACAACAAATACCCGGATCTCAATCCGATAAAGGGCCGGCCTTGGTGACTTAGACCCTGTTGATATAGTGAGGATAACTCACCTCGAAATTGCCGAATGAACAGATAAACCCAAGCTACTCCAACCACTGATACGATCTCCAACACTGGCCAACCCCAAGACACTGAACTCAAAACAATATTCAACAATTACCAAAATGCCCCTGGAAAATAACTGGTCAACCCTTGGCCAAAGCCAACCCCTGACTGACTCTACTCGCCGAGTCATCCCAATGACTTGCCGAGTCTACATACACATAATCTCCCCCATCCGCGACTTAACTCGCCGAGTCACCCCAAGACTCGCCGAGTCCAGCAACTCTGAGTCCTTTCTCTCTCGACTCACCGATTCATCCCTTGACTCACCGAGTCACAGCTTAACCAGAAGAAACTTGGACCTCACGACCAGACTCGCCGAGTCCAAGAACAGACTCGCCGAGTCTAAGGCTATCTTCAACCTACTCACTGAGTTGTTCTTCCAACTCGCCGAGTTCCAGACCATCTTCAAGCAACTCGCCGAGTACACCTTTGTGACTCGCCGAGTGCCTCTAGATCTCATCCCAAACAGAACCTTCCAGGCCATGCAATTGATCCAAAACGTAGATCTAGCCTCCTACAACCCATCCATCATGTAAAGTGGCAAACTTTACGTGAATCCAAAGAGATCTAGGCATTTTACACTTTAGGGCTAGGTTTGGGACATGATGGCTTCACTAATCACTCAAGAACAGGGACTTTAATGCACTTTAGACCTCCTCCACTCCAGATCTGAGGTAGCAACCTCAGATCTATTCATCAAACTCAAGATACCACAAGCTAAACCTCCCATACATTCCAAGAATAATGGATCTAGAAGAATAACAACCCAAGAACGAGATTATACCTCAAAAGGAAGCCCCAATAGCAAATAAATACGAATCTAAGCAAAGCCCCTTGCTCCAAGCCTCCTAACTCTCCAAGATCTTCCTCCAAATCTCTTTTCCAAGGTTCAATTGCACTCCAATCCTTCACAATCGTGTTTCTAGGGTTTTCTAGACTTAAGGGAAGGTAAGGAGGCTGGGGAGAGGATATAATGTCCTTTATATAGGGCTCATCCTCCGAAATTAGGGTTTTCTCCACTCAGCGCCTACTCGCCGAGTCCAGCCGCCGACTTGCCGAGTCGGCCCCTTAACACGTGACGAAAATCGCGACCCTACTCGCCGAGTCCACTCGTGGACTCGCCGAGTTGCCCTTTCCAATTTACACTTTTAGCCCTTCAACTTTACTCTTGATTTTTCACAACAGATAAGAAAACCAAAAGTCTGTACAACTTCCTTGAAGGAGCAGATCCAAGATTAATCCAACAAGCCTTTTCGGCAGGATTAATAGACAACATCTATCCAAGCTGCAATTTGCAACAATTAAAGTTCTTCCCCACCAGTATGATAGCAACCATTAAGAATTTCCGAAAGAAAGTTCTCAAAGCAAGAGATGATCCAATTTACATCAGAGTCATCTCCTCCCTTCAGAAAGGATTCAAGAAGCAACACTTGCTCCTTATCACTATCTAGAAACTGGCTTAGCAAAAGCTAAAAAAAGACATCGAACAATCTCGACCCACGGAAGACAAAGATCTCCCGTTCGAAGAAATCCTTCAACAAAATTGTATCAACGGCCTTAGAAGAATTTTTGAAAAGATCATTGAGATAATCTCAGGATCAAAGAAAAAAGTTAATTATATAAATTCACACTGTATAATTACCAGCTGGAGCTATGGCAACACCAGTAACGAAGACCTTAAACGAGCATCCAAATTCAGAGAACAGTTCATGAACAACAACTTTGATGCATCTACCACTACAAGACAATTCTTCTGTAGGCATGCAGAGAAGTTGTTTGAAGACCATCATTGCAACTAATGCAATTGCAGTGATTCCACGACGAAAGCGGGTCCCTGCTCTGAAGATGACAAATCTTCATCATCTTAAAGAAAGATGCTTCACACATCAAATGGCCCCCGCCACTCAAGAAAATAATGCCTCCTATATTATTAAAAGCTTTTCCAACTTTCCACAATAATGTAATTGTGAGTGGATAGAAACGTCATGCCTGACATAATAGGCAATCATCCAACCCTCTCAATGTATCTATAAATTGAGAGTTATGTTTTCATTAGAGGTAATCACAACAACGAGTGCAAGAAAAACACCCTCTATTCTGTATATTTACAATTCAATGTCTTGTGAGTAAAATCTCCCTAGAAGGGAGAAGATGTAAAATATTGTAAGAGTACTCCCGTTTTGGGAACTCTTTTATCAATAGATCCATGTTTTGTTGTACTTGAGTGTTCATACAAAATAGAGTCATGAAACTTGTAAGTGATAGAGTGTCAGGTCGACGATGGTCAACAGTACCGCAGACATGAGACCAACAGGGAAAGCAACCACACAGACCAAAGGATGACATAGGCTGGCTTGAATAGTTTCTATCTATGTAAGTATTACACCCACTCCAAAACACTTATTGATTAATGAGTTTCTCTTTACAAATTTGCATCTATTCCCTTCTTCAAAAAAAATTGATAAAAAAACCCCGCACACCCAAACTGGATTTGGAATTATGAAATGAGCATCATTGAAATGCTGTCAATTAATCTATTTCACAAAGTAAGGATCATAGAGAAACATAGTGTGCATGCTTGGAGCATGGGACAGGTATTGTTTTAATTTAAGCATTAACTTGATTATTCAAAACATTATACAATGAATAATAAGTAATCAATATGGCACTCAAATGTTTTGGGGCCATATAAGATTAGTATTATTCTTGTGTTTCACTTTGCATGTTTTGACTTCCAGAATAACTAGGTTACTCAAACCATCTACAGTCGATCATACTTTGGAAGTAGGTATTGAGGCAAGACTGGCATGAATGGGTATGTAGTTTGTCTAGGTTTTTTAGACATAGCACAAGTTTGCTGTAGTGTTCACGAGTGCTCCTGGAATAAGATTCGTGTATTGGATTCAACCCACACTCATTTGAATCACTTCATGGATTTTATCTTGAGTGATTGTGAGACGATATTATCTTATATTCTTAAAACCAAGACATGTGATTTTTAGTTTATAAGTTGGTTACACATTGACATATGTAAACGCACCAGCAATTTAGTGTTATAAAACATATTATTGTGTGTGATTTGATGACTAAGTACAAGAAAGAATTTGAGTTGAAGTTTATCCATTCCTTTTACCTTTAGAGGCATAAAAGTGATATCCGTGGGCCCCTTGATGATTTGGTGATGACAAACCTAAGTGCTTGGCTAAGCCTAAACTGATTTGATTTGTTCAATTAGTCAGCCGTCATAAATCTGAAATCGGGAGACAACAGATGGACAGGGAGAATGATTATAATCCATGTCTCATGTCCATATGATATCTATAATGGAGGAATATATGATCTCCTATCTAATGGACACGTCATTGATTAGGTCAGAGTTCGACAGTGGCTTTTAAGAGTTACAATTGTTAGTCGGGATTTTGGAGTCCTAATTGCAATAATAGTTATTAGACTTATCCAAGTGGGAGACTATTGGATTAGGTTTCTAAGCCCATAACTTTAATTAGTATGTACTTGACCCGAGAGTAACATGGTCCATTCGGGTTGCATATCACCAGGATAATTTGAAAGGATGGATACTTGAGTAAGAGGTTATTTATGATTTATAAATATATTATAAGATCTAATATATTAATCTGAAATCATATGATTTAATTAGTATTGATCAAGAATTAATTCGGTGATTAAAAGAGACTAATTAAATATATAGGGGTTGATTGTGTAAATCAATGATACATATAAGTTGGGCTAATTATCCATGGTGGATTATTAGTGGTGGGCTAAGCTTATGTAAGTTCCATTAAGTGTTAATCCATTACAAGCCCAAGTGTAAGAATTAGGGTTACACATGACTCTTGGATTCCTACACTATAAATATGTAACCCCTTAGCCTATAATGGTTGAACTAGTTGCACAAGTTTGCACAAGTGATCTTAGAGATCATAGAGCCGATTTTGGGTGCTAGTATTTCCTCTCTCAAGTTCTCCTTTGTCCTAGGTGTGTTGAAAAACATTTGAGGTGAAACATTTATTGCACTAAGTTCTTAAAGGCCAAAACTACAAGATACAACAAAAAGGTAACTCTATAACTCAATTCTATGTTGTTTATATCAACTGTATGTTAGTTGTAGGCTTAAAGCTTTGGAAACAATATTGCATGTATAATTAGAGAAAACATAGATCTAAAGCTTTTAGGGTTGTATGTGCACCATAGGATGATGTAGTATACCAAAACCCAACAATTAAATCTTGCGATTTACCATGCCTAGTACACCCATCATACTCCCTGTACACCCAACGTACTAGGCTAAACCCAAAACCTTCCTAACTTCTAATGGTCATAACTTCTTCGTCCCAACTCCGTTTTTGATGATATTTATATCCATGAAAATTTATTGAGGAGTCCCACGATATTATCTAAATATCTTTGGCTAAAAACTTCTCAAAAAAATCCATATTTCATGAAAGAACCTAACCTATGACTTTTCCCTTTCTACTGTACATCCTAAACATAGTTCAAGGGTTAAATTTCTTAACATTTATTACTTCCTTCCACAAGGACTAAAATTTACCTACTTAATGCCCAAAGCCTTTACATAATCGACTTCTAGCCCACGAACCTGAAATAAGAAATGACCGGAAATAGGGTGT
This sequence comes from Lactuca serriola, assembly GCF_051521515.1. Taxonomy (NCBI): domain Eukaryota; kingdom Viridiplantae; phylum Streptophyta; class Magnoliopsida; order Asterales; family Asteraceae; genus Lactuca; species Lactuca serriola. The sequence goes on from NC_136408.1 coordinate 4,575,182, forward strand.
TACAACAGGATTCGTATTCAAATTTATGAAAGCCACAAAGATCCTAAGGAGCTTGTAGTGCAAGAGTTTTCTTGAGTATGTTCTGATTGTTTATATGCTTTCTTTTAGCATGGTGCTGAGAATATGAGCTGGAGGTTCTGGTTCAGCATCTAGTGTTGAACCGATTGATGAGAGGATATGTGAGTTCATTACGTCTGAGATCACTTGCATCATTTTGGATGTGAATCATGTGATGTTTGGTACCATAAAGGATGGGATCATGGAGTTATTGGATGATGGCTTACGGGCCTTTCGTACTGAGATTGAAGTTGGTTAGTTAGGGGCACAAACTCTCTCTCTCTCTCTCTCTCTCTTTTTAGGAGTTCAAGGCTAGTGGACCCCAGAGTTCTTTGGGAATAAGAACCCTATTTCCAGAAGATGATGGCCCACTGATATGCATAATGATTAGTGGATGAGTTTCTGCCTCGAGGGATTGAATGTGGGATTTGCATCTTGTCTTTTGAGGGACCGAGCTCGTGACTAGTGAGAGGAGGTTGGCCACACTTTGGGTGTTGAGGTTTTTATGGACATGACTTGGACTGATTATACATGTCAATGGCATTCTTCAACATGTTTGACCAGGAACATCCCATAACAGATATGCTTATTTAAGATGAAACTTTGGATCTATAACCTTTAATCCAAGTCCTTTAATGGGTTTTAATACCCTCTAATCCGCCATTAAATCTTCAACAAGAATCAAAAATTCAAAGAGAGAGAGAAAATAGATCTGATAAAATTTCTAGAGAGAGAAAACGGATCTGAGATGATTTCTAGAGAGAAAAAATGAATCTAAACACAAATCTGAGAATAAAACTCGAATTTCTTCTTGTATTTCACTTCCAAAACATGAATCAAGAACAAATCAAGTGAAATAATGTGTAGAGAATAACATATCTGAATTGAGTTTTGCAAAAACAAGAGATATTTCACTTCCTCTTTAGAAAACTTACAAAAATTGAAGAACATAGTGAGATTCATGAATAAACTTCGCCATTATAAATTCTTACAATAATCGACGAGATCTACAAGAACCCGCTCTGATACCATTTGTGAGGCCTAAAAAGAAATAACGAGTGTGTAATCTGAAGAACAATCATGAATCAATCACCATAAAGTTGCAAGTAATCTGTTGAAGTTTTTGTATATCACTGATTTTGAAAATGGACTTACAAATAATTTTTTTTGAGGAAATAACTTACCTAACAAGCTAGGCTAATGACTATATATAAAAGAAAATAAAACATGAGCCAAATAACTAAAATACCTATCAAGTCTAAAAAGTCTTCAATTATTAACAGAAATGCCAAATCAGTTTCAATATCTCCCAAAACTCAACAAGTTTCTGACTCACATGTAGATTTTAATCATCAACTCCTTCTATGGAGATATTTCCATATTCCCATATGACCATCAATTTTGACCAAGAATCATCTCAATCTAAAACATTTCAACATGGTTATTCCAAACCATACCATACTTCCAACTGTCCACAAGTAACGATCCTTTGGTAAACCTCAACATCTTCCTGACAGTTGTTTAACAACTTTAGTCACACAAAGTTCTAATCCTTTTCCCTCTCAATGCCCAAGGCATTTGGAAAAATCAGAACAAGTGAATATTATATCATATGTAATCAATCCTATATCTAAAGAATATGAGATTCGATTCATAATTTCTTACATAAAGACCTGATATCTGATCAGTCTCTTGCTATAATATTTCCATATATCAAATTTCCTATGTTGAGCCATTTCAACATGATATTCATATATGTCTAAGACTAAGTTCTTTTAAAACCATCAATCTAAACTTTAAGATTTGAAACTAAGTATGAGTGCCCTCTCCCTTAAGCCTTATTATAGCGAAATAATTTGCAAACTTTGCAACTTTCAAATTTGTAAACTTTGTTTCCTACAAATAGTATTACCAACTTGCATCACTTACCATAACAATTATGCTCCCGCTAGCATAATAGTTATGCTCCCAAGAACACAACAATTATGCTCCCACTAGCTTTGACATGTATCCAGAAATTAACTGGACTTCCAAAAATCAATAATCTTGACTTTCTTACTTAAGTGCAGATTTCGGATACGTGATGCTTTGATAAGTCTCTAACTAGACTTCTCAGGCTTATACACCTTCATTAGATAGCATATGTGTGTGTGTGTTCAAACCCTTTCAGATCATAAAACCATATGTACTGAAGCTTCAAATTATTCCTTGCGATCTCTCACAATTTGAACTATGAAAAGGGATGTCGTAATCATCTTGCAAATTTGAGAATGCAATTATCACAACTACTAACCATAATGATATTTATCGGATCCTTAAAATATACTAGCAAAAGTTTCATCATAATTATTCTCACAAATTATAGCGAAACTTTTTGCCACCTATATTCCCATCCATGGGAATCTATCATTTCCAACCTATATCATAAGACAAGGTTTACGAAAAAACCAAATTCAAATTTAGCTTTCATGGACTGAACTTTTCTAACTCTTAATTTCTTTCCATCTGGTAGCACAAGGGCCTACTAGTGCTTCCATGTTATTAAGTAGTTCACCCATATTAATAAATGTACTTTCATTGACCAACATGTTCTGCCTTTTGCAGTCAAATGAGAACCATACCACTTATAAGGATTGCTAGCCCAACTGGAAGGTGCCCAGAAACAAGAATGTTTCAACTTAACATGATAGGTTATCAACTTCAGGTCGTATGCTAGTGATAACTAAAACGTTTATTCTTGACTGGCTCCTAAAACTCTTCAAGATCATTAAGACTCTCACTGACTTCTTGAAATATAAGTTTCTATTTCAAGGAACATTTATTGACGAGCAAAAACAAATATTCAAAAGTTAGTATGGATTTTTGACAAGAAACACTTCATGGAATTTGTTTTAGTTTATCCTTTGTTTTAACCGAAAACATCACAACTTCCAATTCCAAATGTGTCACACCCCCAAACGTAGGATGGCGGAAACGTCCGGGGTTGGAGGACTTCATGTATAGTATCACAACAATGAGTATGATAGTGCTCAAATTAAATATAGCCATCATAAATATAATTGAAAACGTTACACCAAATTATATGTTTACATGATTCAAATCAATTACATTATGATGACAAAATCAATTGTTTGACGATTTATCGTCCCATCCTCAAAATGTTGTTGGTTTTCCTGTTTCACTGATTTCCTAAGAATACAAGTAGTTTTGAAGAAGTTTCAACAATTAAGTTGGTGAGTTCATAAGAGTTTTTTTTGAGGAAGAAACCGTTTTCCTTGTAAAAGCTTTGGAGTATGATTTCCAGAAAATCCAATATTTTCTTAGTTAAGTGTGGAATGAATGCTCCAATGTTATGCGATAATGAAATCTAGAAGAACCCATAGATTCCTCCTATGATCACTAACGCATATAAGTTACATATAATTTGAGTTAAATGAACCATTGAATTCTAACAATTCTAGACGAGATGTAGTGTTAATAGAAATATGTTCCAAAGAAAATCCAATATTTTCCTTATAAAAGTTATGTAGTCCTAAATCCCAGGACCAAAAATGAACAAGTATTTTCCATACTTAAAGATATAAAAGTGACTTTAAATCGGCATAAAACCATTTTTGATTTGAGAAAAATCTCGTAAACTTTATGTGTTATGAGTTGTCTTTAATTCTAAGACCGAAAGTATACAACTATTTTACCATACTTAAAGTAATTCATGTAAGTATAAATCGCTATAAACTCGTTTGATTTAGAAAAAACCCCTTTTCAAAGTAAAAGTTTCCATGTAAACTTGAAAGATTGTTAACTACCTATATGAGTCGCTATAACCATACTATGACAAGAAATAACCTGCACAACGTTTTTCAGACGTTAAGATACTATGACTCTTGTCACCCGTAGACCTGCAGGTCCCACAGTAGCTAGCAGCAAGGTGTGGGGTGTCAAACCCAATATAGATCTATACACAATTATCATGCTCTCCTTACAAGAGACTCTGGTATAACTTATAGAAATTGGGATCCCGTAGTCGAATGTAGGGGAGAGAATTTCCTCACAACCTAAGTTAACTAGTTTACACATAGTTTGATATTAAAACCTCTTCCGTGGAGGAAGTAAAATCACCTTTTCTGAGTAAATTAGTGATATCAAATCCTTAAAATATTACTATTATAGTTTATCAAGTAGGATATGAAAACCCATTTGTTTTTAGAGTAAAACCTTTTTCATGTAGTAGAATCCATAAACTATGTTTATTGAAGTTTATTATATGTGTTCGAAATGATTGAGTAAACCTTATCATGAATGACTAAATTTCAGTTTATGATGATAAACTAATCAATATAATACAATCAATATTTAGAACTTATGGTTATATGCTTTTCTCAACATATTACAAAGTATTATGCAAGTTGTAAGCTGTTAACTAGTTTTTAACCTTTCAGCACTGTTTTAGAAAAGTCATAGAAAAATCATACGAAGTAGGAAATTGAATCCGTAAATTCTGAGAGTTCATAAAATTTGTCTAGTTTGTTCATAATTTTTATTATGATTTTTGGAAGTCTTTAACTTGTGTTAAAATGTTCATATTCATAGACTGGTGCGAATTCGTTTCTGAAATGATAGAATGTTTTGTAAATATCACCATAAATTGTAGAAACATCGTATGGAGATGTGAAAGTAGTCATTTTAAAGGTATGAACCTGAGATATTTTCATATTAAACTGTTTTGGAAGATATTAAGTTTAAGATAGTCAAAACAGTCCGTGAATAAGACTCAACTTTTCAGATGAAAGCTGTTGGATGAGTTTAGTTGTGTTCTTGGTGTTTTAAGTTTTATCCCCCCCCCCCCCTTTAAAACTTAAGAAAAACATGAAAAGATAGGGGTATGAGCTCACCTTGAGTGATTTAAGTAGATGGATGATGGAGAAAATAAGTGCTCAACTCGAGGATACTTGGGAGATGCCTTGAAGATTTGAAGATCTAACACAATTATGATGATGTTTATGTAAGGTATCTATGATTTGAGTAGAAGGAAGTGAAATAATCATAAGGAGGATAATATTACTTACCACAAATGAGAGAAAACTTGATGATCAGCCCTTGAATCTCGAATTTGAGGGAGGGAGAAGTGAGAGACAGAAATGTGTTTATTCTTTGGGTGGAAATGAGAGAAATGAGAGAAGGGTGATGAGAGATAAGAGTTTTTAGCCTTTGACCAAGAGTGTGGCTGGTCAAATGGTGGGGAAAGTACTCTTGAATGACCAGGTATGGTGGAAGGACAATGGTTGGTCATGGAAATGGGCATGGGGGTGGTTGCTTGTGTCATACACTAAGGCAAAGTCAACACTCCACCACAAGATCTTACTTAATAGATTTTATTCTTAAATAAGGATTTACCTAAAAATATGCTGAATTTATGAATATATGGGGCCTTATATGTCAAAATATAATTTTTGGTGAAAATCCCTCGTTAAAATACTTAAAAACGGACTTAAAACGGAGTCGTGGTCGAAAACCAGGTGGAAAAATGAGAAATCCGAAGTTAGGGTGAGGGTTCCGGTCTTAGAAGCCTTAGAACCAGAGTGGTGGCTTAGTTCATGAATTGGATCCGAGGGGGAAGGGACTGCGGTCCGAGCTGGTACCGCAGGCAGCTCGTCAGGAGGGACCGCAGGCGAAGGTCAGATGCGGTGCTCAGTTCCGGGTTCGGTTCAGCGTTGCGGGTCTTCATCAGCCTCGGTCCTCAGCAGTTTCGATCCAGTCCGATGACTGCGGTTCCTTAAGGGGGCTTCGGTCTTGGTTATTGGGGCTTCGGCTCAAGGAGGGTTTGTTCCCTATAGAGGGACTTCGGCCCTAAAAGGCTATTTTGCAATGTATCTTCCCGTTTCGAATGGGTTTTCACCAAGTCAAGTGTCGGGATGTCCCAAATGATTAAAATAAATCAAAAGAGGTTTTAAGAGAGATTTGGCAGAGATTTCACATTCTTGGAGAGATTTGGGAGAGATTTCACATTCTTAGAGAGATTTCTCATACATAGAGAGATTTGGGAGAGATTTAACATTCTTGAAAAGATTTCACATTCTTGGAGAGATTTCTCATACAAAGAGAGAGATATTTGGGAGAGATTTCACATTCTAGGAGAGATTTGGGAGAGATTTCACATTCTTGGAGAGATTTCTCATACAGAGAGAGATTTGGGAGAGTTAGAGTGAAAGAGATTGAGAGAGACTTCTTTTGTGACCTTTTTGAGTGCTTGGCTCTGTAATTCAAGGTTTGCAAACCTCGTTAAGTCTTGTTATGATTTTCGTATGCCCCCGAGGGTTAAGGAATAATGTTTTATCGAGTAGTTTCATCACTTGCCCTGATTAGGGTTTAGAGTTTCCGAACACGTGAAAACTCTAAGTGATACTTTGTATTAAGATTGCGAGTTGTTCAATAAGAAACATAATGGAAACCCTAATATACAAGGGTTAGATGGGTTGAAAGGTTTGAGTTGTTGACTTTAGTTGACTTTGACTTGGCCAAAATTGACGGTTGTCACATCATCCCCCCGTTAGAAAGAATTTCGTCCCGAAATTAGTGTTTCGACTGGGACTTCAAGAATTTAGAGGAAAGATGGGGGAAATTTTCGTAGTATAAGAAATTGATATGGTAGGGAACAACCTGGCTGATGTTAAATGATGACCTTCGAATTTCTTATCGTAACTTGAGCTGATTCAATTTAAAAGAAGTTATTGTTTTGGAATGATAGTGTATTCTACGTGTGCCTTTATGCTCTCTGCCTTACACTTGGCATTACCACTATGAGTGTCTTATAATGTAGTTAGCGAGTTCCAGTATTACGAATGTTTCAACAAATTGTGACGAGATTTCCATTACGAGTCTTACCAGTTCTTTTATAATTGCTTGATGTAAACTAGTCGTACATCATTAAGATTGCAAGGGCATTTGGATGGGTGGCCTCGCCTTAAGCACACAACCAAACAAGAAACAGGAAATAGGGCGAGATTACTCATTCTAAGTCCATAGAATCTTGATGATGTATGACCATAATGTTTACACTAGCCATCATAGATTCACTAGTAAAAACCCTGTATTTTTATATAGATGGTAAGACTTATTTGGGTTTTGTCGTGTTCTCGAGGTGTTTTCAACCTTTCTCGAATTTGTACTAAGTCATAAGTGATAGCTTCTCCTCGTAGCACTGCATAGGGTCTGCTCTAGTGTTTCTTGTTTGATTAGATCGGTAGGGAACATATGCGTTCGAGTTACACGACTAGACTTATCCGGATGATATGACGTTCACTCGTCCTCCTGGTAGCCTGGTCTCGAAGTTCTTGGTGGGACTCGTACCTGGTCCATCTATCATTAACTTGCATATATAGGTCGTATGTACTTAAGGTTGGCAAGACAGTTGGATGGGTGACTCTGCCCCAAGTCCACAACCAGACGAGGAACAGGAAATAGGGCGGAAGCACACATCCAATGTCCGTAGAATCTTAATTATACATTAACCTCGCGTATACACGTAGTAGTGGTAGACTAACCATATCCGTCCCAAGCTTCTATGCTTGAACGTTATTTGTTGTATGCGTGACATTCCCGAAGGGTCTTTTGGAAATACTTGTGGTAAGGTTTCGGAAGGTATAATACTCCTCTGGTGAGTGTTTTGGAGTTTCACAGCGAGAGATGACCCGGAGATCCGTGTCGGATTTGTTGGATTAGTGTCTAAGGCTGTAACTATATTTGGTAAGTACTTGACCCGGTTGTGCATGGTCCTTTTGGGTTGCCTTCACCATAGCAACTTGACAGGGTGATTTATATATAGAGATAAGAGATATTATTATTATTAATGTATTATAAGAATATTATGTTAAAGGAATAATAATATTATTTGATTAATATAAGTCATAAATTCATTAGGAATTAATTTGGTGACTTAAAGAGATTAATTGAATAAAAGGGTATAAACTGTCAAATGTGTGATAGTTGTGTTTTGGGCTATGAATCCTTATGGATATGGGAAGGGACAATTTTAGAGATATGGATATCTTAAAAAATCGTCCAAGGCCTTATCTAGAAGGATCTTTGGATTGCTTTGAGGCTAAGTTATCCAATTAGGGTTTAAGGTGAAACCCTAGGAGCTCATAGTAAAAATAGACCCTTAGGGTTGGAGAAATCGGCCACTCTATGATTGAGGAAACCCTAGAGCCGATTTCTCACCTCTCTCCCTCTCTCAAATCATCTTCTTGCTAGTAGGTGTTTGTAAGCCATTAGAGGAGTGACAATTATGACTCTAAGCTCCAAGAAGAAGAAGTTTTCAAGCAAGTATCTCAAGGTATTCTTCTAGATCTGATTTCATATGTTATGAATTGTTTGTTTACACTAGATCTATGATTGAAAGTCTTGGATGAAATGCATGTTCAATTAGAGAAACCTAGATCCAAGCATTAGGGTTTGCATGTGCACGTTGGAAAGTTCTTATGGCTCAAACCCATCAGGATTTATGTTTATGAGAGACGAAGGTTCTGATATTTAACGGGTTAGGTGAAGGGTCTTTTCATAGTTGTTAAATAGGGAGGGTGAGGAATATACCGATCGAAATCTAATGATGACAACAGTATCTTTTTAGGTTAGATATGTGTTAAGCTGTATTCGTAAGAAGTTCTCATTAGAGGTATAGAGTATCCTGTGTTTCTTTTCAGTGTGTTCTGTTTTGTTTGATGTTGTTATTATTGCAGATGATTCATACCTCAGCGTCTAGCACTGGTAGTGAGCGGGTTATTATAGCAAGTAATGATACTTTATAGCATGATCTCTGACAGGTCACTCTATGACCGAGCGGTATATGTACGTCGTATGTAATTTGATATTGGTGAAATCGTCGAGTGGGTGGCTTCACCCTAATCCCACTACTAGACAAGGAATAGGAGTCAGGATGGAATTAGTTGCTTTAAGTCTTTGGTATTTTGATTATAATTAACCCAATGTATGCACAAAGTCATCACATCTTACAGGTAATGATCCTAAGGTCATATATGAATGTCTTTGATTTGATTCGAAGGAGAGAGTATTTTAACTACTTTTAGAAAGACGGAAATTTTAGCAAGCATACCAAATTCATTACAAACATATGGTACTTAAACGTTTTTGTCGTTGGAAACATTACAAAAGTCCTAATAGGGTTTCCTTGTTGCTCCTGCTGGTTTGTTCATCACACTCTTCCTGCTCCCCCGTCATTCTTCTCAGTTGGACATTCTCTCTTGAAGTGTCCTGCTTCACCGTATAGGTATCATACTAGACTTACACCGGTATTGGTGGTTGAAGTGATGCGCTAGGTCGGGGTCCTGCAGAAGAGGACGGTATGCCCTTTCTTGTTGCAGTTGATACAGCGTGGAATCCGGAAAGCTCATGTGTGATGGTAGTTACACTTGTTACACTTTGGAATTGTTCCCATATATTGCCTGTCTGGTGCTTGAGCGATAGATGTTGTGGCTGTTGTCGAGGCATGTGTTGTGTCTGCTGTCGTAATTGTAGGGGTGGCCATGGGTTGTTGTCTTTTAGTGAATCTTTGAGATAGGTTGCGCTCCTTTTTGTTCCAAAACTTTTGCTTCTTGTTCATAGGTTTGTGGCCTGAGGCTTTTTCGTTAGTAGACGCCCGCTGGTGTTCTTGATTGTTATTGCAGTTAGTATTTCTGACACCATCTCTGTGTCTGTTGGCGTGTTTAGCATTGAGTTGCGCCATGACAGTTGCCACGGTTGCCGTGATTGCAGCTTGAAAAGTAGCAAAGTCTATCTGCAGGGTTGGCGCCTTGCTAGTTGGTTGGTTGCCTCTTGGTGAAGACATAGCTCTGTTTCACGATGAAAAACGGCTTCGTGAGTGGGGATAATTATCTCAAGTGCATTCTTACGATTTATATTCACATATATAAATTTTTTCACATTGTGGTACTAATCTTAGTGTTTCTGCTAACGTTCCTAAGACAGAGTGATGGTAGTGGGTAGAAGTAGGTTTAGTACAGGCGTTAAGCTTTACTCATCTTATGATCATGTTTGTCCAAACACACTTAGTCGAGGAGTTTTGATGGGATCCGGTGTATTAGTGCTCGTATGATCGCACCCTATAGGTCTACGAAGAAAGCACCTTTCCATCAAAAATTTTAAAGGTAAGACGATAATGAGTTTTTAGAATGGCTATACGTCGCGAGTTTTCTAACTATGTTTATCTTAGTTCAATTTGTAACGTATTTCGGTTGTTTATAATGTTCTGAAAACAGTTCATAACGAGAGTCTATATAGGATAAACTCATGTATTTTAGTAGTTCTGTATCCAAGTGAAACCTTGTAATTTGATCCAAGCTAGGTCCTTTTTACGACTAATTGATGTATGCTTAGTTATATAATTAAGACTAAATAGACCTTCGAGTTTGTTAGGAATGTCCTAAGCCCATCTTGTTAATGTGATTCTAGTAATTATGGTTTCAAATAAAATTTTGACCTCGATGCAGGTCTACCTCACATCCATGTAAGGAAAAGTTTTGATAGCAAATAGATCTCCCGATTAGTATAACCGCTTAAATCGTAGTGTTGTGCTTACACATAGAATAGAGTAGCACTAACGTATACTCATGAACCTAATTTACAAGGTCTTGTGAGCGGTATGAACTCTACTCATGACGATCCGTCCCTTGTGATGCCTGAGGCAAAGTCGATGCACCTTACAGCTCTGCCAATCGACGCTTGGCTGCAATCATCCTCTCTTTGAATGTCGTGCGTCTACCCTGTTACTCTCTTGTCTCTGCCCAAGTGGTGATAAGGTCCTAAAAAGAAAGTTGGTCTCTGAAATAGTAGTCTCTTTCCAAGTTTCGGGTACGTGAGACGGTAGGGTCTATAGTAGCGCGCAGTTTCCGAACTTGGTTTGTAGTCTCCCTGCTTTAATCCCCCGATGTTTGCGATCTGCCGGGTCTTTTCCGGGAGGGCTCTGTCAGTCGGTCCCCCGTGGTTGAGGTCTAACAATTTTAGTTAAATGAACCGTTGAAGTCTAAAAATTCTAGACGAGATGTAGTGTTAATAGAAATATGTTCCAAAGAAAATCCAATATTTTCCTTATAAAAGTTATGTAGTCCTAAATCCCAGGATCGAAAATGAACAAGTATTTTCCATACTTAAAGATATAAAAGTGATTTTAAATCGGCATAAAACCATTTTTGATTTGAGAAAAATCCCGTAAACTTTATGTGTTATGAGTTGTCTTTAATTCTAAGACCGAAAGTGTACAAGTATTTTACCATACTTAAAGTAATTCATGTAAGTTTAAATCGCCATAAACTCGTTTGATTTAGAAATAAACCCTTTTTCAAGGTAAAAGTTTCCATGTAAACTTGAAATATTGTTAACTATCTATGTGAGTCGCTATAACCATACTATGACAAGAAATATCCTGCACAACATTTTTCAGACGTTAAGATATTATGACTTTTGTCACCCGTAGACCTGCAGGTCCCACTGTAGCTAGCAGCAAGGTGTGGGGTGTCAAACCCAATATAGATCTATACACAATTATCATGCTCTCCCTACAAGAGACTCTGGTATAACTTACAAAAATTGGGATCCCGTACTCGAACGTACGGGGAGAGAATTGCCTCACAACCTAAGTTAACTAGTTTACACATAGTTTGATATTAAAACCTCTTCCGTGGAGGAAGTAAAATCACCTTTTCTGAGTAAATTAGTGATATGAAATCCTTAAACTATTACTATTATAGTTTATTACGTAGGATATGAAAACCCATTTGTTTTGAGAGTAAAACCTTTTTCATGTAGTAGAATCCATAAACTATGCTTATTGAAGTTTGTTATATGTGTTCGAAATGATTGAGTAAACCTTATCATGAATGACTAAATTTCAGTCTATGATGATAAACTAATCAAGATAATACAATCAATATTTAGAACTTATGGTTATAAACTTTGCTCAACATATTACAAAGTATTATGCAAGTTGTAAGGTGTTAACTAGTTTTTAACCTTTCAGCACTGTTTTAGAAAAGTCATAGAAAAATCATACGAAGTAGGAAATTGAATTCGTAAATTCTGAGAGTTCATAAAATTTTTCTAGTTTGTTCATAATTTTTATTATGATTTTTGGAAGTCTTTAACTTGTGTTAAAATGTTCACATTCATAGACTGGTCCGAATTCGTTTATGAAATGATAGACAGTTTTGTAAAAATCACCATAAATCGTAGAAAAATCATATAGAGATGTACAAGTAGTCATTTTAAAGGTATGAACCTGAGATATTTTCATACTAAACATTTTTGTAAGATATTAAGTTGAAGATAGTCAAAACAGTCCGTGAATAAGACTCAACTTTTCAGATGAAAGCTGTTGGATGAGTTTAGTTGTGTTCTTAGTGTTTTAACTTGTATCCCCCCCCCCCTTTAAAACTTAAGAAAAACATGAAAAGATAGGGGTATGAACTCACCTTGAGTGATTTAAATAGTTGGATGATGGAGAAAATAAGTGTTCAACTCGAGGATACTTGGGAGATGCCTTGAAGATTTGAAGATCTAACACAATTGTGATGATGTTTATGTAAGGTATCTATGATTTGAGTAGAAGGAAGTGAAATAATAATAAGGAGGATAATCTTACTTACCACAAATGAGAGAAAACTTGATGATCAACCCTTGAATCTCGAATTTGAGGGAGGGAGAAGTGAGAGACAGAAATGTGTTTATTCTTTGGGTGGAAATGAGAGAAGGGTGATGAGAGATAAGAGTTTTCAGCCTTTGACCAAGAGTGTGGCTGGTCAAATGTTGGGGAAAGTACTCTTGAATGATCAGGTATGGTGGAAGGACAATGGTTGGTCATGGAACTGGGCATAGGGGTGGTTGCTTGTGTCATACACTAAGGCAAAGTCAACACTCCACCACAAGATCTTACTTAATAGATTTTATTCTTAAATAAGGATTTCCCTAAAAATATGCTGAATTTAAGAATATATGGGGCCTTATATGTAAAAATATAATTTTTGGTGAAAATCCCTCGTTAAAATAATTAAAAACAGACTTAAAACGGAGTCGTGGTCGAAAACCAGGTGGAAAAATGAGAAATCTGAAGTTATGGTGAGGGTTCCGGTCTTAGCAGCCTTAGAACCAGAGTGGTGGCTTAGTTGGTGAATTGGATCCGAGGGGGAAGGGACTGCGGTCCGAGCAGGTACCGCAGGCAGCTCGTCAGGAGGGACCGCAGGCGAAGGTCAGATGCGGTGCTCAGTTCCGGGTTCGGTTCAGCGTTGCAGGTCTTCATCAGCCTTGGTCCTCAGCAGTTCCGGTCCGGTCCGATGGCTGCTTCGGTCTTGGTTCTTGGGGCTTCGGCTCAAGGAGGGTTTGTTCCCTATAGAGGGACTTCAGCCCTAAAAGACTATTTTCCAATGTATCTTCCTGTTTCGAATGGTTTTTCACCATGTGAAGTGTCGAGATGTCCCAAATGATTAAAATAAATCAAAAAAGGTTTTGAGAGAGATTTGGGAGAGATTTCACATTCTTGAAGAGATTTGGGAGAGATTTCACATTCTTGAAGAGATTTGGGAGAGATTTCACATTCTTGGAGAGATTTCTCATATAGAGAGAGATTTCACATTCTTGGAGAGATTTCTCATACAGAGAGAGATTTGGGAGAGATTTCACATTCTTGGAGAGATTTCTCATACAGAGAGAGATTTGGGAGAGATTTCACATTGTTGGAGATATTTGGGAGAAATTTCACATTCTTGTAGAGATTTCCCATACAGAGAGAGATTTTGGAGAGTTAGAGTGAAAGAGATTGAGAGAGACTTCTTTTGTGACCTTTTTGAGTGTTTGGCTTTGTAATTCAAGGTTTGCAAACCTCGTTAAGTCTTATTATGATTGTCATATGCCCCCGAGGGTTATGGAATAATGTTTTATCAAGTAGTTTCATCACTTGCCCTGATTAGGGTTTAGAGTTTCCGAACACGTGAAAACTCTAAGTGATACTTTGTATTAAGATTGCGAGTTGTTCAATAAGAAACATAATGGAAACCCTAATATACAAGGGTTAGATGGGTTGACCGGTTTGACTTGTTGACTTTTGTTGACTTTGACTTGGCCAAAATTGACCGTTGTCACAAAATGTGCTAGAGTAAGAAAACTTTATTACTCCACATTTCATGAGGTGTTATAAACCTTCTTAGTATAAAATAAGTTTCAAGATACGATGTGTAGTAACTAGAGCATGACTCTAAAACTTGATTAGAAACGAAGTATGACTCATCTCTCGATTGAACCATTTTACCAATATCCGATTCCTCTTCTTAGTCAAACAATTTCTCTAAAATGTTCTTCGAGGATCAATCGTGATATAGTTCTACAATCATTAAGATGATCATAAAACATGATGCTAAAGTACTCTCATTTCCTTTCCGATTAGAGAAACTTTTATCTTTCTGCCTAATAGATTATTCTTATTCGTTTTGCTACTCTTTGAAACTTTTTAAAGCATCAGAATTATGCTTAATCTTATAAACACAACCACGTTTATCGAAGCATCAATAAATTATGATGAATATACTTATCGTCCTTTGTGGTGGATCTAAATAGTCCATACCAACATGTACAGATCCATTAGTCCTTCACTTCAACTCACATAAACATGTGATCAATGAATTAGTCACAATCTTCAAACGATCAAGATTCTCATAAATCACACAATTCACATTGCATGACCCCAAGTTTCTATCCATTTGAAACTTGAGAATTCGTTATCACTTTGGTCAATTATGACATTACCACAAATGAAATAATAAGAATCAAATCCACAATTAATATTGCTAATAATAGAAATGCAACAAACACTTTCATAAAGGTCATTATAAGGAAATATAAAGTAAACCAACTAGATAAACCAAAAATTTTCACTTTTATTGATAATAAATGAAATTGTTTGGAGCTTTTACTTATAATGCATAAAATGAAAAACTATGTTTCTAGACATTTATTTCCTAAGAAATCTATTAAATTATCATAACTCCAAAGTAGTAGCTCCAAATTCTGATCATTGAACCATATGACCGAAATCCATCTCTTACGATTAGAATTAGCTCATTCTTCTTAAGCTTCCGTCCTTCACTTAGATCCTGCAAGACCATCAAAATGTGATCATCACATCATATATTAAGAATCTATGAATGGGAACTTGTTAAGATAATGGAGTTAGATAATGGATGTACCTAAAGTAGATTCACACGATTTGACTTTACCATCTCTGAGATCTTCCAGGTAGTCTGGAATGCTTCGCAACCAATGTCCCTTCAATTGACAACAGAAATATATGGACTCTTTAGGATCAACACATCCAACTATCTCAGAACTAGCCTTTCTCTTTACCAAACGATCAAATGGTTTGACCTTGGTCGATCCCTTTCCATTGGGAAGAGAAATTTTTCTGGACCACCATTGTCAACGTCCATGGATACTTTGGAATTTGATCCTTCAAACGCTTTTGCTTCACTTATGATCTTAAGCATTTCTGCTTCAACAACAATCAAAATATGTGCAAGATCAATTTGGGTCACGTCATGGTCGCTCATATAAAAGTTCTCAACAAACTGACTATACGACTCAGGAAGCGAAAGTAGAATTTTATACATTGTAGTATGAATTTTCAATGTTAATTGGTTTTATAATATTCTCATTAGAATTTTATAATGATATATACACATAAATATAACGTTTTGAACATTCTAACGTGAATCTGCATAGTTTTTTTCAAATCATGTATTTTTTTCAATAATCAAGAAAAAATTAGTGTTTTAAAAATTCAAACTATAAAATCCTAAATAATTTTTAAAAAAAAATTATCTACAAGAATCCCTAAAAATCCTCCAGAAATCCTACTTCCTTATTTATCTTTTTTATTTTTACCATATTGCCCTTATATATTTATTAATCTATCTTTGATAATAATGTTTTATTAATTACCAAAATTACTTAATTCAGGAAAATTATTGGTTTAAAATTGTCCTCATTGTCTTCATTTTAGCTGATGTCTTCAAAAAGAACTATCATATATATATATATATATATATATATATATATATATATATATATATATATATATAAACTATATCATAAAGCATATTTGACAAATCTTGAAACTAAGAGGTATATTGTTACACCGGGTTCCTAGTATTTTTTAAATTATAATGATACTCATTTTTTTAGTCATGAACTCGACGAGTTGGAGGCCCAAACTCGTCAAGTAGGAAAGGGATTTGTATGAGGGCTTTTGAAGTCTACTGGACGAGTAGAACTGCCAGAGTGAAACCCTAATTTTGGGGTTTTGCACCCTATTTAAGCATCTTAATCCCATTATGCCAGCCTCATTTACAGCCTCCAAATCCTAAAACCCTAGCCACGAAACCCTAGAGCCTTGTGTGATCTTGTGAGACCTTCTTGAGAGAAATCTTGTGTTTTTGAAGCTTGTGGAAGAATAGGAAGCTAGAGGGCTCAAGAGGAAGAGAGTAGATCCAGAAACTACACTTCATTTGCAACATTTTCGGGTAAGCAGGTCTCAAACTTGCTCAATGGTTTCTTTGATCTCTTTATTTCACATTTATGGGAGTTTTTGGTCTAAGAATGTTAGCTTTTGGAGAATGGACGACCCAAGTGGGTATTCTTCCAGATCTTGGACCTTTAAGGGTTGTTATGGCATAAAGGTGCAAACTTTATGCCATTGGAGCTCCCATGAAAACTCTAAGATGTCATTTTGGCCTTTTAAGCCCCAAAAGGTCATGGATGGAGGAAAAGACGGAAGCTTTACGTGTTCAAATGATGTCTAAGGCCTAAATCTATGTTTGTATGCTTTGGATTGGAGTTTGGATGACTTGTGGACCAAGATCTAAGTCCTAAAGACTTAGGGTTTGAGCTAAACCCGTCAAATGAGGGTATTAATGGGTAAAGTTGGAAACTTTACCCTTAAAAGGACATTTTTAGTATGCATGAGAAACAAGAAGCTTAGATCTGAAGTGTAGGAGCTTAATCCGTTAAAATGGCTCAAACAGATATAGTAACTCGCCGAGTTCATAGAGAAAGTCGGCGAGTTGAAGTGTTTTGTCCCGATGCTAAATATGGTAGAACTCGACGAGTCGGAGGATGACTCGACGATTTGACTCGCTAAATCGCGACTGTGAGTAGTCAGGGAACTCAACGAGTCAAGGGGGTGACTCGACGAGTTGGATCGCGATTGCAGGATTCTGATTTATAGAAATCGGTGAGTTGATAGATCAACTCGGCGAGTTGAGTCAACCCAGAATGTTGACTTTGACCATAATGTTGACTTTGACCTTGGGTAAAATGGTCATTTTACCCTAAGAAGGATTATCAGATTTTGACTAAGTGACTATTGTGATAATGACAGTCGGGGAGTCGTTGGAGAAGCTGTCAGAGATTCCTCACGCGAGATTTCACAATTAGCTTACGAGGCGGGTTTTCCTCTAGTAGGAACAGGTCGAAGGCACCAATTCTAGCTCGTTTATTTATGTTAGTGTATGCCAGATTTTGGTTCGATGTCGGGGCAATCCTGAGGAGTGTTTGTATGCTTAATGTCTTCGTGATTCTTGCATGTGTTTGTTTATGTGTTCTGGACTTCGGGCCGATGTCGGGGCAAGCCCGATGAATGTTTAGCTTATATGTTATGATTATATGTTCCGGGCTTCGGTCCGATGTCGGGGCAAGCCCGAGGAATGCTTATATTTTATGCTACGTGTTTATGTTATATGCTTGTTGATATGTTATATGTATACCAGACTTTGGTCCGATGTCGGGCGGGGCCCGATGCGAGATGCAGTCTGATGTTGGGCGGGGACCACAATATATAGATATGTGATTATGTGATATGTATATGATATGTGGTAGTTTGGGGAGACTCACTACGCTTCGTGCTTATAGTTTTCAGTTTTGGTTTCAGGGACTTCCGCCAGCAAGGGGAAGAGCTCGGGATGACTGCATGAGACACACCACAGTTTTTATCTTAGGATGATTTACTCTGATATTTGGACATGTGATTTTTATATATTGACAGTTGTTATGATATTTTTGAGATACACGACTTATGATTTTTATATGATGAATGATATTATGGTTTCTATTAATGATTTAAAACGAAAATTTTAGACCGTATTGTTGGGCTGTTACATATACAATATAAAGCTTGTTGTACAAACAAGTGAAACATACACAAACAAGTAATACTTTACGGAATGTTGAAATCGCCACTAATTCTTACCAAATTTGGATACAATGGATTGAGTAGTTGATTATGAAATTTAAAATCGTTAAAAACATACGAATTGTTTGTCTTTTCGTTGATGTCAAAATTTAAGCTTTTGTAATTTGTTTTCTAAAGTGTTTGGTTGCACGATAATTGATAAATTAAATTCTATTATGTATTATCAAATATTGGGGATGCAAATTATATCACAACGAATTGCTAATTCGTAAATTAAAAATTAAGCCTCCAATTAAGATGTCATCTATAAAAGTTAATAAATGTAACCTTCGTTGAAATAAGGAAGCAGTTAAGTTTTCATTGGGTAATATTGCTTGAAAATAAAAGTTTTGTTAAGTTTTCATTAATCAATATTGCTCGAAATAAAATCATTGAAGAGGAAACGATGTCTTTTCAACACCATGTACGATTGATCTTTTTTCTCTCTAACATTGTTTTGAAAGAACAATGATTGATCTTTTTGTGTTACAAGATTACCGTTAAATGTATATTACAATAAATACTAAATTGTAAACCTTTTTCTATTTTATGATTATACACTTTTACAAACATCATACTCATTTTCCCGATTTCTCACTTCTCACCATTACCTCTTTTAGATAAAAGAGAGCGATGGTGAGTTTAACATGTTGTCATCATATTTTTTTGTTTTTTGAAGGCACAAAATATTTTCCAAAAAAACATATCCACATTGTAAAACTATTCCACGCCCCTAGAACGAATCGATTTAGCGCCCCTACTTTGATGTCTGTCGCATTGCATAAGTATACCACTAGCGTGTGTGTGTGTGTCTATATATATATATATATATATATATATATATATATATATATATATATATATATATATATATTATACAACATATTAATCATATCTTGTATTGTAAGTGATAGAAGACAGAAAGTTTTTTGTACAAATCAATTATACATAAATAGTCATTAATACTTACTAAAAATTTGAAAACTTGAATTAAAGAAGGTTATTAAAAAATTTAATTTAAAACAAATTGACAATTTTAAAATTTTAAATATTCATATAAATTAATGAAAAAACATCATAAATGGTCTCAGTGGTTACCCAAAATCTGAAATTTAGTCCATGTGGTTTAAAAACCTCATAGATAATCCATGTGCTTTCAAAACTTTTGATGTTTGGTCCTTTTTGTTAACTCCGTTAGCTTTCTAACGTTAAACGAAGGGTATTTTTATCATTTAACTATCCAGGGACCTTGTATGAAGTTTTCTTTTATTTATTTATTTTCTTAAAATAAATATAATATCCAAGGGTCTCTCTTGATGGGTTTGAGCCATAAGAACTTTCCTATGTTCACATGCAAACCCTAATGCTTGGATCTAGGTTTCTCTAATTGAACATGCAATGTATCCAAGACTTATATTGATAGATCTAGTATAAACATTAAATTCATAACATAAGAAATCAGATCTAAAGGAATACCTTGAGTTGCTTGCTTGAATCTTCTTGTCTTTAGAGCTTAGAGTCACAATTGTCACTCCTCTAATGGTTTACAAACACCAACTAGCAAGAGGATGACAATAGAGAGAGAGAGAGAGAGGAGGGTGAGAAATCGGCCAGGGTTACTCCAATAACAAGGGTTCCCATTTCCTTGACTCCATGGGTCTATATATACTAGTGAGCCTCCAAGGGTTTCACCCGTAAAACCCTAATTGGATAACTTAGGCCCTAAGCAATCCAATATCCTTATTGATAAGCTTTTGGACGATTTCTAGGCTCTTCCAAACCCTAAAATCGTCCACCCTCTTATTCATAAGGAATCACAGCCCAAAATACAACTATCATACAATTGACAGTTTATGCCCCTTTATTTAATTAATCTCTTTAAGTCACCAAATTAATTCCTAATTAATTTATGACTTATATTAATAAAATAACAATATTATTATTCCTTATATTATTCTCATAATATATTAATAATATTTCTTCTCTCATTATAAATCATCCTGTCAAGTTGCTATGGTGAAGGCAACCCAAAAGGACCATGCTCAACCGGGTCAAGTACTTACCAAATATAGTTATAGCCTTAGACACTAATCAAAAAGTCTCCCACTTGGATAAGTCTAGTAACTATATATGCAAACACAAACCGATTAGCAATCGTAGCTCTCAAAGACGCTATCAACTTTGATCTTTATCAGTTCTGTCCTTTAGATAAGGGATCGTACAGTCCTCTGTTCAGATATCATGCGGACACAATCATAGTCCAGCGTTTAGTTTCTCGATCTCATATTTATTCAACATAGAAATTAATTGAACACATCCATTCAGTTCTGACCGGGCCTGGCACATAAGTCAAACAAATCATCGAGCGGCCGAGATATCGCTTTTATGAAGGGTGTTGATTATGATGGCATGTGCGGAATTAGAAATATCTAGTGATTCATCATGCAAATTCAAGAGCACAAGGAGTAAATAAATCTTTGTAAGTTGTTATTAGATCTAGAAAGATTATACAAATGGGTTTGTATACAATTTCTCTCTCTAGTCTAACACTCAAAATGGTTCTTACATAATGGGAGTCACTCACTTCCTATTTATAGAAAAGAATCAACCCATTAACACATACAAAGAGGAAAGCCTAAACACTACATCCAAGCATGACTTTGCACCCTAACATTCTCCCCCTCAAAGTTAGGATTGGATGTCCGACTTTAGTCTCCAACGAGCTAGCGCGATCAAGACCAAACTCCCCCTCGAAGTAACACCGATCTTCAAATCCGCAAATGAATATTCGACAAACCCGAGAAGCTTCGAATACCCATCATTTCTCCCCCTTTTTATAATCAAAAAATGATTATAAAACCCACTAAGGATGAGAAGCGCCCAAGGAATAGTCTTCACAATACTCCCCCTTGATGTGTACCAAAAATGAATCACCAAAAATCTTGCACGGAAAAACAATCACGAAAAAGCCACAAAAATTTCCAATTTATGAAAAATTTTGACTATTTGGGTGAAAGTTGCAAGATTTTTCAAAATCCAGGTAGAAAATGTCACTTTCTGAAACTTACAGGGACCAAAACAGCCAAATATGCGAAACTCTAGCCCATTTGCGAAACTGGGCATAAAGCGTAAATTCGCACAAACTGCAAGGACCAGAACTGAAAATTCTACAATTTCACAGCTTTTATTACCCATTTGCGAAGTTGGGTATAAACTGTCATTTCGTGGAAAGATCAGGGGTCAAATGCGAAACTATTTACTTTCTTCTTCCCCAATTCACTTATACAGTAAAAGACTTCGCATCTTAATACTTCGCATGTGACTGAGACATGAATGCGAACCAGGTATAAGAAAACTTTGCATCTTTATCCGATGTAACCAAATATGTGAAATTGATTGAGACCCAAATGCGAAACCGATTTTTATACACTCAAATTCGAAGTGAACAAACATGGCAGATGTGATTAAGATGCGAACCCATATGCGAACTCAATGTTGATTCACCCATATGCGAATTCATTTGAGATCATTAACCACAAATCAATATTCAATCAACTTTCAAACCGTGACCATATGTAAACCGAGTTCAACCACTTGGCTAGTTGACAACCAAAATCAAAACTCCAAACATCGATTTTGCAATCGGTTCTTCAACTCAAGCTTTCAAAAAAAACTCCTAAATCGATTTCCAGTAAATCAAACTCAAAATCGAATTTGTTATCTAACATATATCCTTCGCAAACCGATTCTCAAAATCATTATCGATCAAACTCACAGAAATTAAACTTGCAAACTCACACTTTTTACTTCAATCAATTTCATCAGCCTTCCAAGTTCGTTCCTGTCCTTCAATTCACAACTCCAAAATCAAAAGTCGATCAATCGAATTTCTTTCCAAAATCGACTCCAAATCAATCGATTTACCAAAATCAGTCGACACAAAATCATTTCTTTCCAATCAAATCTTCGAAATTGTTATTACAACCATTGATCCAATTTCGATTCCACATTATCAATCGATTATAACAACCTCCAAAATCAATTTTGAATATTTCACAGTTTGACTTCAATCAAAATCGAATGAACAGCGACTCCAACTCAAATCAATCCAAGAACACAAACTTTGACTTTTTAATTTTGACCTTCAGTTCAATCGACTTCGTAACATCAAAATCAAAGTTTTCAATCCAGTTCTTCTTTCTAATCCATAATCGACACCAAAACATGTTGATCACACTTTGATTTCAATCGATTCTTCAACTGTTGAGTTCTTAGTCCTCGCTTGAATAAAATCAATTTCATCATACAACAATCATTTGAAATTGATTTCTAAATTTAGATTAACAATCAAAAACAAATGATTATTAGCAATGAAGGAATGGAATCGGGAATCAAGAACAATCGATTAATGAACAATCGATGAATGAACAACAGATGAAGAACGGAAATAAACTTGGAACAAACGTACAACTCCGTAATGCAAGCATACAAACAGGTCAATATCAATTAGTATACGATACAAATTGAGTCGACATATTCTGATTACAATCAACCTTGTACTGAAAGTTGGGCTTGGAATGGATCATGAATAGTAATCAAATTTTGATTTTGGGCTCAATATATGTCAATTGTAACAGATAGTGGAATTTGGATGAATTCTGGCTCATGAACATTGAACAGTAACTTCGAAAAAAATTTGGAATTTGATTTTATTTTTGAACTTTTGATCTAAGAAACAATAAATGGATCAATCAATGGGGTTAAAATGGATTTGATCCAATGAGACAAATCGATCAAAATTGAAAAACGTAAACTACGAAACGAAATCATGGACATTTTGGAATCCATTTGAGAATTTGAGTTACCTTTTTCACGAATCGAGATCCATTTTCAACGAACGAATCAAATTTGGAAGATCTTGGTTCTTTTGTCGGAATGAGAAAATCTCCAAATCAAACATCGCACCACCCACGATGCGAGATGTACAACTCGTTCTTCGTGTTCTTCAACGATCCAAGAACATCTTCAAAAGAACCACCAACACTTTTGGGTTTTGACTTCAAATTCAATTCAACCTTTGGAGATTGTTGCTTTGGAACCCAAATTTGCTTCACGGATTTTAGTTTCACAACATATGATGATTTTTGTGAGTAAACCCGCTTGTTCTTCTGATTCATCTTCTTCTTCTTTTTCTTTCTCATCTTTTTGCATCTTGAAGACTTGACTTCATGAACAAACCCACTTTCAACAACATGAACATTTTGAGTTTGAATCAAATTTTTTGGAGTTTGATATTTGTGATTTTCTTGGATCACCGGCTTCCGATAAGGAATCATTCCTTCAAACGAATCACAAGAACACAAAATATCATCGGTTTGAACTCCAATTGAGCAAAAAACTTTTTCATCATGAAAATCAACTTGAACTCCTTTTTCTTGAACATCAAGAACATCACATTGAACTCCATTGTTTTGAACTTCTTTTCCTTGAACATCATGAACACTATGAACATCATCAAGAACATGTTCTTGAGCTTCAAGACAATTTGCATAATATTCAAGTCTATTTCTTCCCGGTTTACAATTAGAAAGAAGAATTCCTTTTATGACTTCACCATTCCTCTTATTTCTTCGTCTTTATTGATATGTTGTAATCAATCGATCAAACAAATCTTTGTTTTGATAAATTGGATATCCAATGAAATCTCCCTTTTCATCCCTTTCTCCATTTGACATAAGTTCATCTTCACTTTGCAATCCAACAGTCATTCGATAAAGAATGCATTCAAAAGAAGTGTATACGTATAGAAAACTTTCATTCTGAACCAACCATTGCTCCATAATTGCTTCTTTTCTTTTGAATCAAATGTTATGAACTTGAGTTTTCTAAAGAGAGAAAGTGTAAATCAAGGAGATCTCTAAAGAGAGAAAGTGAATATGAACCAAATTCTAGTGAGAGAAAGTGGTACAAACAAGTATTCTAGAGAGAGAAAGTCGAATTATGGATCAAATCAAAGAAAAATTCGACTTCTAGAACACACAAACCTCTTTAATCACGAAGATCCATGATTAAAAAATGAATCACTAAATCAAAATAGCCATCAAGGATCAATTCTTGATCAAATCAAGAACACCCGCTCTGATACCAATTGAAGTGGTGTTGATTATGATGGCATGTGCGGAATTAGAAAGATCTAGTGATTCATCATGCAAATTCAAGAACACAAGGAGTAAATAAATCTTTGTAAGCTCTTATTAGATCTAGAAAGATTATACAAATGGGTTTGTATACAATTTTTCTCTCTAGCCTAACACTCAAAATGGTTCTTACATAATGGGAGTCACTCACTTCCTATTTATAGGAAAGACTCAACCCATTTACACATACAAAGAGGAAAGCCTAAACACTACATCCAAGCATGACTTTGCAACCTAACATTTTACCCTCTTAGGATAAAAGTAACAAATAAACTTCGACTTATATGCATTTACTTATTCGCCAATCAATCATACACAACAATGCGTTTTATAACCTCAATTTACTGATGCGGTTTCGCATCATCAATGTACAACCAATTAACAAATAGCAAACCATATATCTAGGTTTTAAGACCATATGATGTTATCATCTTGCGATCACTTACAATATATATATATATATATATATATATATATATATATATATATATATATACACACACACTTCAAAGTGATTCCAGCAAACACGGGTTTATTCCAATGCTCAAAACTAGTTCATAAGCACTCATGAACGTTGTAGCAAACCTTTGCTATGTCTAATACCATTTAGACAATCTACATACCAATTCATGACAATCTTCTTTCATATCTACTTCCAACATATGAATGATTGTTGATCATTTGAATAATTCGATTATTCTTAATAACTTAATTATTCAGGAAGTCAAAACATGCAAAGTGAAACAATAGTTAAACAATTAACATAAGACAGTAACTTTACTCATAAATAATACTCCTTTAACATGTAGTTACTTTGTATTTCAATATTATACTTTTAATGAGGAGATAGGGTTGCCCTATCCTACCCGTTCGGCTAACGACCCTCCACCGATCAAGCAAGCAGTGGGTGTGAGTGTACACCCATTAAGCGCCATTTTATAGGCAGCAACCTTATACCCACCTTATAGACCGGCTTCGTGAATGAGGCCTACTAACGGTAAGACTAGCATTTTAATTATACATATATATATATATATATATATATATATATATATATATATATATATATATATATATATAAAGCTTGTAATCATATAGTAGTATAGGGTTGAATTTTAAACTTGTAAAATTCTAGGGTTTGAAATTTAAATTGTCTAAATTTAAACTTTTAATCACAAAACTTAAATTTCAAAACTTGAGGACAAGTTTTAAACTTTTCAAAACATAAAGGATCAAATAACAAATAATTTAAATTAACCATTTAATCTCATAATTATCCATATTTGATTTATTTAAATGTTTCTTGCAAAACAATTTACCAATTTAATTAACATAATTAATTAATATCATATAAGGAAATTATTATTCAACTAATTGGTAAATATCTTTTATTAGGTCAAGAATATACTCACATATATGTTAAAATCCGAATTTTGTTGACCCATAAAGATTAAGGCAAGTTTCCATAAGAAAAACAGCAAGAAATCCCGAAACTAGCTCCTTCTGACGCTCGAACTCGCCGAGTACCACAATGGTCTCGCCGAGTTGAGGCCTACTCGCCGAGTCCACTATGGAACTCGCCGAGTTCATCAGGCAGAAGGACAAAAATCGAATTTTGCAATTAACAAGCAATCAACCAATGCATCAATTCAATAGAACCTAATCAAGGCTCTGATACCACTGATGGGTTTGAGCCATAAGAACTTTCCTATATGCACATGCAAACCCTAATGCTTGGATCTAGGTTTCTCTAATTGAACATGCAATGTATCCAAGACTTATATTGATAGATCTAGTATAAACATTCAATTCATAACATAAGAAATCAGATCTAAAGGAATACCTTGAGTTGCTTGCTTGAATCTTCTTGTCTTCGGAGCTTAGAGTCACAATTGTCACTCCTCTAATGGCTTACAAACACCAACTAGCAAGAGGATAATAATAGAGAGAGAGAGAGGAGGGTGAGAAATCGGCTAGGGTTACTCCAATAACAAGGTTTCCCATTTCCTTGACTCAATGGGTCTATATATATACTAGTGAGCCTCATAGGTTTTCACCCTTAAAACCCTAATTGGATAACTTAGGCCCTAAGCAATCCAATATCCTTATTGATAAGCCTTTAGACGATTTCTAGGCTCTTCCAAACCCTAAAATCGTCCACCCTCTTATTCATAAGGAATCACAGCCCAAAATACAACTATCATACAATTGACAGTTTATGCCCCTTTATTTAATTAATCTCTTTAAGTCACCAAATTAATTCCTAATTAATTTATGACTTATATTAATCAAATAACAATATTATTATTCCTAATATTATTCTCATAGTATATTAATAATATTTCTTCTCTCATTATAAATCATCATGTCAAGTTGCTATGGTGAAGGCAACCTAAAAGGAGCATGCTCAACCGGGTTAAGTACTTACCAAATATAGTTATAACCTTAGACACTAATCCAACATCTCTGTGTGTGTGTGTGTGTGTGTGTAAATCCAACAACTTCCATATATGTTCTTTAACCAAAGAAATTTCCAATAATGTTTTCTTTGTTATCTAACCAAATTGTCAAGCAAAAATTTCACCAAAATAAAAATTTGTTATGCACTTGTTTCTCCCTAGCCTATATTGATACTCTCTCTTCCCTTTTCCCCTTGTAATCGATTTCAGGTGGTGGTGTTGGTTGTGATATGGCAACGTGAAGATGACCGGAAAAGGGTATGACTTATATCTCCATTTGATAAACCATAAAACGATAAAGACAAGGATACAGATACTCAAATTTGGAATAAAACACAGAGCAAGAAAATCAAACCCAGATATGGAATCCCTCTCTCATTTGTTTTGAAAATGTATTCACTGTAATCAAATACAAATCAGTATCAACATAATGAAGAAGACAGAAATTGCTTCTACGACTTCCTCTCTCCCTGAAATCTTTCTACTGCGTCTTTCTCTTGCCACAGATCCTTGAGGGCTAGAAATTAAGGGCTAGCATCGTCATGGCTGCAACAATGGTTGCTCTGCCAAAATACAGGATGGAATTTCACCATTTCCCCCCAATCTGATGCTCATATCAACTACAGAAAACGAAAGCATCACAGACTCCTTATAACCAAATCCAATCTACAGGCGACAAATTATAAAAAGTAACATGAAAGTAGAATGATGAACGAAAGCGAACAAAAAAAAGTCTGAAGAAACAACACAAGAAGTGATTGGAAATTTCACACTCACACAATAGTTTTTTTTTTAGTTCGATCTTACAAATTGTTGATTGTTATGATTCTTCAAAAAAGGGAAAGTGAAGTCGGTGACTCGTATGATCCGATCGACGCTCAATGGCGTTGGTCTGGTTATACGGCGGTGATCGATGGGCAACCGCCATTGACACATCGATCTCATTTGTCGGAGCCTGGTAGTAGACCTTGATGGAGAAGACGAATAATGTGGGTTTCGTTTTTGGAGGACTCAGTGGTAGATGAAGCTATAAAAGTTAGGGATCAAAATTGGGTAGAGAGATTGTTACATTTAGGAAGAAAGGAAGTGGAGACGGGTTGGTGGTGCAGGTGGAAGAAGACGACACGAGAGAGAGAGAGAGAGAGAGAGAGTATTAAATTTAATTATTTTTTCTTTTTAAATAAATAAAATAAAACAAACTTCATAAAAGGTTCCTGGATAGTTAAATAATATAAATACCCTTCGTTTAACGGTAGAAAACTAACGGAGTTAACAAAAAGAACCAAACATCAAAAGTTTTGAAAGCACAAGGACCATCTATGAGGTTTTTAAACTACGGGGACTAAACTTCAGATTTTGGATAACCACAGGGACCATTTATGATGTTCTTTCTAAATTAGTTTATATTTCTTAAACCAGACACCGATTTTAATTAATTTACATCAAATATATAAATATTCAATATAAATATAAGGTCTAAATATAAATATCTTTTTAAGAAGTGGTAATTTTTTATTATGTAATAACTAATAATAATATCTAGTAATTATTTCTCCGAAAGAAAATTATTCGCTGAAAGAACTATTTATCATTGTCGCTTTGCGCGGGCACATGCTTAGTATATATGTGTGTGTGTGTGTGTATATATATATATATATATATATATATATATATATATATATATATATATATATATATCATCCCTAATAAATAAAGATCTTTGTCACATGTCGCATTCTCATTTATTTTGTTATATGTAATTTTGTGGTTTTTTTAAATAAATTTTTATTCCACATGTCATTTTATGGTTTTTTTTTTCATTTATTAAATTCCAAATAGTATTTAAATGCAATAATAAATGCATATCAACGTCATTAATGAATTTTTATTTTAATTTCAAAATTACTAAATTAAAGATGCATTAATTTTCTTTATATATTTATCTAAATTATTTGTTTAAATTTAAAAGAGAAAAAAACACTTTAATTTTTATAATTCAATATTTTCTCACTTTTATTATAAATTCAAACTTCTATAATATTTTAAATTTTGTATTTAGTTTTTTCTTTTAAATAAACTCATGCAATACATGAGTCTCACACCTATTATATATATATATATATATATATATATATATATATATATATATATATATATATATATATATATATATATATATATATATATAGAGGTAGGTTCCGTTGAGATTAAAAATACAATAGAGATCTTAAAATTCAACCTCAGCCATGTATTTCATATCTGCCACACTAACCCTCCGGTGTACCGGCGCGACAGGTCCTGTATAATCATAAATGATTATACAGTGTCGTCCGTTCCTTTCTCCTCCGCCACCATCCCCACCACCAAAACCGTCACCGCCACCACCATTACCAGCACCTCTGACACCAACCGACTAGCTCACTGTCACCTCTGTTACTTATACCACT
Source organism: Lactuca serriola (assembly GCF_051521515.1). Lineage (NCBI taxonomy): Eukaryota > Viridiplantae > Streptophyta > Magnoliopsida > Asterales > Asteraceae > Lactuca > Lactuca serriola. The sequence goes on from NC_136408.1 coordinate 4,604,622, forward strand.
GTCACTTCCGTTACTTATATCATCGTCACCTCTGTCACCATCACCTCTTCTGCCGCTAACTGTCATAATCAATTATGATTACTCAATCTGTGAACAGACATATATATATATATATATATATATATATATATATATATATATATATATATATATATATATATAATCATTTATGATTACTCATATACGTATAAACATGTATAATCTTATATGATTATACTTGTCTGCCATATAATCATTTGTAATTAGGCATACCCTGTTGTTACCGGTACACTAGAGCATTGGAGCGTCAAATGAAAAATATGTGGCTAAGGTTTAATCTCAAGATTTCTATTTTTTTTTAATATCAAGTGAACCGTCGCTTATATATATATATATATATATATATATATATATATATATATATATATATATATATATATATATATATATATCCCTATTCTAATAAAAGAATAGTTTAATTTTCTATTAACAAATGACATACAATTAGAACTCTTCATTAATGTTATATATCATCTATCATGCCACTTCTCATCCATCCATTTCAAATTTTAAAATTTAAATTTCCACTTTAATTACATTAAATTAATAATTAATTATCCATTTCAAATTTTAATTTTAAATTTCTTATTCTAACTACATTAAATAAATAATTGAATCTTCATTTTAAATTTTCACACTCTAATTATATTAAATTAGTAAAATTAAATTGAAAAATAAAATAAAATTAATACAAATTATAAGATGATATAACTTCTTTTTTTATTGTAATCAACGATTATAATTTTATATAACTAAAAATATATATCTTAAGTAATAATTTATTTTAAATAATTGGTTAATAATTTTATTTTTTTAATACGAAAGTTTAATTAATTTTATAACGGTGGTTTTCACGGGTTATATATATATATATATACACAAGCGATGTTGAATTCGGTATAAGGATTTTTTTGGTAGATTTTGTATACTTCGTATCCGTCCTCCCCACTCCCAACAGGATCATTGCCGACAAAAGTCGAGACAATATTTAATCTACTAATCTACTAATAACACATTTAAAAATATTTTTTATGTTAATATAATATTTAAACGTAAAAGTAAAGCAAGATAAGTCTACATTTCATGCGTGGCATAAGATAAGTTAACAAGCGTGTTTTAACATTTTCCTTAAAAGACATCACGTTTAAAATCATTGATGAGTAATTTTATGACAATTTATTATAAGATATGAAGATGTAATGCTACGTTTATATAGCCTAACGTCCTTTTAAGATCTCTTGATGTTTATATTTTTTATAAGGTTTTATTTATTTATCATCAATTTTATAGTCGTGTAATGTCTTTCTGCGATCAACCTACGAAATAGTCTCATCGTTAGGTAAATTTTGACAGTTTGGCCCAAGCTCCGTTTACAAAAGCTTCGTGTTCAAATAAGGGGTGGAACACGATCATTAAAAATAGAGTCATAAAACCAAAAACTTCAAAACAAAATTTAATTTGATTACTTTACACATGATAGTTTCTTAATTATATAAATCACGTGAAAACATGTATTTTCGAAAATCACTCTCTTAAAAATTGAATGTATTTATTAATGTAGTGCACATATATGGTTTTGAAATCTATTTTTTTGGTGAAGCAAAGCCGTTTATCAATATTACATACGTAAGCACTATGAATATCCGTTTATTTTCATCTATCCCTAGGAGCTCAAATTATATCGACGTGTTATAACTGATTTTAAAAATAGAGAAATAATATCTAGCAATAAAATAGGTGATGTGGCAAACTACTACAATCTTTGTTATAGTTAAATTAATTACCAGAAACATCTTCCTTGATGTTGCCACTGTAGACTATCATTTTCCATATCGTTGCCACCAACTAACCCCTCATTTGGCCACCCATGCACGTCGTCTATATTATGAATATTATATTTCATGAAGCTTGTAGGATATTGTGGATTATCAAGAATCATGTCATATAAAACAATCTTTAAACTTAGAACATATTAAAAGTTATGTCTGTTTTAATTTGGATTTTTTAGCACCGTTTGTTTCTTCGGTTTATATGCTCGGCAACGTTTTTTATATATGAAAGCAGAAAAGAGACTGAACACAACTATTTAGAAACAATTGAACTTAATTAAGGTCTATGGTTACATTGTTAAAATCAAAAGATTTATGCTACACTTGTTTTCTATAATGATACATGTATGGATCTTTTTTTATTTAAACATATATTTCTATAAAACTATCAATGTGAAACCTTCACAAATCAGTTCTTTTCAAACAATGACAAATATAACATAAGTTTATTCTGTGGTCTACTTACTCAGTCTCATCTCTTAAATATTTATTACCAAAGTAAATTTACGTACGGTCCATATATAGTTACGTTGATGGTCGTTTATTTTACTTGCTTTGTAAAATATAAATGAAAAAGAAAATAAGAAAGGATCAAAAGGAGAGAGTTGACAAAGCAATAGTTATGGCATAAGAAACTTGAAGGAGTGTCCAAGACATAGAGTTAGGGTAGGGTGGTTAAGAATTTGCTAAACGTATCACTTGCAAGCAATTTAAAACCCAAACAACTACGCATTTCTTTATTCATTCAAACTTCATTAGAAATTAATATTTAAACAATAAACTTTACTTTGACTTTTTTCAACTATATTTTGATTTTGACACCACATCTTTACACACTTTTTGAATCTTCGGCAAAACGTTTCAATAGATACATGATTACAAGAATCGTCCCTTCTATATGTATAAAAACGAATGTTTAGTTTTTATTTTTAAAAACTAACTTGGTCGTCTATCGTTTGATTAAATGTTGCATATGTCATTCTTCATTAATTTAAATTTACACGTTTCATCATTCAGGAGATATAAAATGACATTTTTGTCATTATAATTATTATTATTATTTTTTTTAATTTTTATTTTCATACAAATATTTATAAAATACATAATTAAATAAATAATTCATCCCACTCATCTTATCATAACCCCTTACCTTTAAACCATCTATCCCCTAAGTCACCAACAAATCTTCACCACCGCCGGAGTGTTGGGGTATGAAGTTTTGTCCAACATGGAGCACTTAGATCACAATAGAACACTTGGGGTTCATGAGGCATGTGACAAAGGAACGGATCATCTGAGAAAGGAATGGATCGTCTGGTAAAGGAACGAATCAAGTGCCAAAGGAACTAATCATGCAGAAGGGGTTTTGGAGCACATGGAAGGGGTTTGGAGCGCTTGGGAGTGATATGGATCAATAGGGGGATCTTGTTGCGCCATATGTTAAAGGGATGGGCCAAGAAGGATGCTCTTGCGCCACGACATTCCTTCTTGCACCATAAAGCTCCTTTTTGTGTCATGAGGGGTTCCTCTTGCACCATGAGGTACTCATCTTGTGCCATGAGGTATGTTATTGCGCCATGGATGACCTTGTTGCGCTATGCATGTTCCTGTTGCGCCATGGTTGTGTTGTTTCTCTAATCTTGATGTTCTTGAGCTACACTTGAAGCCACTTGCGCCATCCATATTCCTGTTACGCCATGATGGCGTAAATGGACCATCTTGGTCCTGGATGACCCAAGTATACTATGAAGTCCTCTATGATGCTCAAGATTGTTCAAAGATGTTCAGAAGTTGGTATTGCTCAAGGTTTACACCATGTTGTACCACCATGATGGATGTTAGACCATTAGTGTTCATGATGCACGACCTGTGCATCATGATGCTCCACTATGGTCAAGGTAGTCCATTATGTGTGTTGTTGATGCTCATGGGTTATATGACATGGAAGAATTTTCAAGAAGATGATACATGGCAGAATATGATTGGTTTTCACCATTGATAGGCCTGTGGACCAATGAGCTAGGCTCATTAGGGTTTTAGGTCTGATCCCTCAAGTATAAATAGACTCATACCCCATCATTGTAAATTGCTAGATTTCTGTGAGAGCTCAAAGTGAGATACAATTTTTAGTGCTTGTAATAATTCCAAAAAGTTAATAAAACCCTTTCTCTCTCTTGTTCGCCCGTGGACATAGGTCACCTTGACCGAACCACGTTTAATATCGTGTTCTTTTGATTTACATTTTTCAGAACTTTTTTGAGTTCACAGAAGTTTGTGTTTTGATATTTGTTTGAAGTGCTTAACTTGTTTTGTTGTTACCTAAAAAAAAAATTGGTATCAGAGCTATGGCTGATGATGGGAGAGTTAAGATCGACAAGTTCAATGGAAAAGATTTTGGTTTCTGGACGATGAAAATTGAAGACTACCTCTACCAAAAGAATTATATGAACCTTTTTCAGAAGATAAATCCTTCCTTATGAAGCAAGACGATTGGGAGTTGTTAGATCGGCATGCACTTGGTGTGGTGTGTTTATCATTGGCAAAGAACGTTGCTTACAACATTCTTAATGAGAAGACAACTTATGAGCTGATTAAAGTGTTGGATTTGTTGTCTAAGCCCATAACTATAATCGGGATGTAATTGACCCGATTGTAGCATGGTCCTTTTGGGTTGCCTTCACCAGTGAAATTTGATAGGATGGATTTTTGAGAATAAGGTTATTTATGATTTATTAATTTAATACAAGTATAATATATTAATAAAAAATCATATTATTATTTAATTAGTATTGATCAAGAATTAATTTGGAATTAATTTTGTGATCAAAAGAGACTAATTAAATGTATAGGGATTGATTATGTAAATCAATGATTCTTATAGTGTGGGCTAATGATCCATGGTTATTTAGGTTGGGCTAAACCAATGTGGTAGTCCATGGGTAATCCATGGAGGTTTAACCCATAGAGCCTAAGTAATATGAAAGGTCATTAGGGTTTACAAAGTGTAACCCTAACATTTGCCACACTATAAATAAACCCCCTATGAGCCACAACATTCTTGGAAAGTGTGTATTTATTTTTGTGCTAAATAACTTATTCTCTCAAGCCTCCTTGAAACATCCCAAAAATACGACCCAAAAATTTCATTTTCAAATCATTATTAAATCCATAAATCATCCAAAGTCATAAGTAAAATCGTGAATCATGTATCATAAAACATCATAATATCTTTCTCAATCAAAATCTCATAATAAAACATCAAAGTAAACTCCCAGGCTAAGACTGTGGTGTGTGCCATGCTATCATCCCAAGCTCTTCCCCTTGCTACCAGAAGTACCCGAAACCAAAACTGAAACTGTAAACATGAAGCTTAGTGAGTCTCCCCAAACTACCATATACCATACAAATATCATATAACTAGGAGATACGGGCCCCGCCTACTCTTATGGAGATTCGGGCCCCGTTCACACTCTGCTGTCTAAGATATTCGGGCCCCGCCCACACTCCGCTGTCTAGTAGATTTGGGCCCTGCCCACACTCCGCTATCTAGGAGATTCGGGCCCTGCCCACATTCTGCTGACTAGGAGATTCGGGTCCCGACCACACTCCATTACTAACATGCATACAAGTATCACATAGACAACAAGTATATCTACCAAATAATCGCATATCTAGGCTCACGTAATACTAAGAGAATCGGGCCCAGCCCATAATAAACTGCTACGAGATTCGGACCCCGCCCACACTCGACTACTAACATATCACATAAACGGGCTGGTCTTAGTGCCTTAGACCCATTCTTATTGAAAGGTAACTCACCTCGTGTGACTGACCGCTGAAAACCTGAGTGAGGAATCCATGTCTGCTGCTCCGGTAACTTTCCGGCTATAAATTCCATAATGACACTTAGTCAGAAACTAATAATTGTTCTTAGGGTAAAATGACCATTTACCCCTGGTCAAAGTCAACATCCTGGTCAAAGTCAACCTTCTAGGTTGACCAAACTCACCGAGTCAGCCTTGTGACTCGCCGAGTCCTAGAACTCAGAACCCTAAAATTGTGACTCGACTCGCTGAGTCACCCCATGACTCGTCGAGTTCCCATGCTACTTGACATCATGATTTGACGGACTGACTCGTCGAGTCTTCCTCAGACTCGCCAAGTCCTAGCATAATCAGAACAGGGACAAGATCCTCCTACTCGTTGAGTTTCTTAATCAACTCGCTGAGTCTTATGAACATCATCGGGGTTTCTTCATCAGACTCGTCGAGTTCCCTTATGAACTCGTCGAGTGCCTTGCAGATCTAATCTAGTTAACTGGTTTCACACTTCTACAGCTCCATAATACAGATCTAGGTTGTTTCCAAGGTCCATTTCTATAAAGTTGGAGACTTGATGGCTTTGCACACCTTAAATGGACCCAAACTCAAGTTATAGCAATCTACTTTCTTGAACATAGCCATGGCTTGGATGAAAATGGGTTCAAGACCCTATTTATGGCTCTATAGACTCAAAATCACAGAAAAGGAGAATTGTTTTGCATGCAATCCATGAGAACAACTTTTCCTAATCTAAAGGGTCAAAAGGACCCATGAATCATCCTACAAAGAGATCTAAGCTATAGTTCATCAAGCTAAGTGTTTTTTACCTCAGAAAGTTGCCCAAGATGATTATACTTCTGGATCTTGTTCTTCTTCCACAGCCTTGCAAGCTCCAAGCTCTATCAACTAACTCTAAAGGCATAAAACACACTCAAAAACTCAAGGAAGAGGCTCACAAACGTATTAGGGTTTCTGGAGGACAGGGAGGCTGATAAGGGAGGCCTAAAGGGAGATTAAGAGGTTTAAATAGAGTGCAAAACCTCGAAATTAGGGCTTCCTCCAGGCAGTCCTAGACCTGGAAATTCGTGTATTCGTGTCATGAAAACGTGTCAGCCACGAATTTGACACGATACGATTACACGATGACAAATAAGCTTTATCTCAATTTTTAAGATGTATTTGTGTCGTGTATTCGTGTCGTGTCGTGTCTCTCACAGATTCGTGTTTGCGTGTCTGAAATTGCCAGGTCTAGGCAGTCCTACTCTTCGAGTCCATGCTTGGACTTGCCGAGTGGACTCTTTAAATCTCGCGGCCTTTAAACATATACTCGACGAGTTAGGGCTACCAACTCGTCGAGTAGCTCAAAATAAATACTTGAATAAATAAGGAATTTGTGTACCAAGAACGGGGCGTTACAACTCTCCCCTACTTGTCTTAGACTTCGCCCTCGGAGTCTGCTATGTCTAAAAATAACTCGGGGTAGTGCTCCCTCATTTCCTCCTCGGGTTCCCACGTCTATTCCGAACCCTTGCGGTGATGCGACTGCACCTTCACTAGCTCGACCCGCTTGCTCCTTAGCTCCTTTATCTTGCGATCTAAGATCGCCAATGGTCTCTCTCTATGTAATTCAAGTTGTTAGCAACCTGAATATCCTCCATGGGTATCACTGTTTTATCATCCACCAAACACTTTTGCAACTAGGAAATGTGGAAAGTGTTGTGGATCTGGCTCAGCTCTGCTGGAAGGTCTAACCAATAAGAAACACGACCCAATCGGGCCAAAACCCTAAATGGACCAATGAACCTGGGGCCCAGTTTTCCCCGCTTCCGAAACCTGATAACACCCTTCCAGGGTGACACTTTCAGGAGGACCATGTCGCCCACCTGAAACTCGAAATTCGAACGCCACTTGTCGACATAGCCTCTTTTGTTGGCTCTGAGCAGTCTGGAGGCTGCTCTGAACATGCTGGATCCGCTATGTGGTCTTGAGTACTACCTTCGTACTCCCCATGGCCCTCTAATCGACCTCACCCCAGCAGCTTGGGGTAATGCACTTCCTCCCATAGAGAATCTCAAAGGGAGGCTGGTCTATACTGGAGTGGTAGCTATTGTTTTACGAAAATTCCGCTAACGGAAGATACGTATCCCAACTGCCACCGAAATATAGCACACATGCCCGAAGCATGTCCTCGAGAATCTGAATCTTCCTCTTGCTCTGTCTGTCAGTCTGGGGGTGGAAAGTAGTGCTGATGTGGAGACGAGTTCCCATCTCGTCGTGAAACCACTTCCAAAACCTGGAAGTAAAACGGACATCTCGGTCTGACACCACCGAGATAGGCACCCTGTGGCGTGATACTACATCTCGCACATAAATCCCGGCCAGCTTCTCGGTCGAGATGCTCTCCTGGATTAGTATGAAGTGTGTGCTCTTGGTCAACCGATCAACGATGAACCATATCGAATCGACCCCACATGTGGTCTTGGGAAGCTTAGTGAAAAAATCCATAATAATATCCTCCCACTTCCACACGGGAATATCCAATGGCTACATCTTGCAATGCGGCCTCTGGTGCTCCGCCTTGAACTTCCTACAGGTCAGGCATCTCTCAACGTACCAGGTGACGTCCCACTTCATGCAGGGCCACCAGTTGTCTGGGCGAAGGTCCCGGTACATCTTCGTTGCTCCCGGATGGATGGAGAACCTGGACTTGTGGGCCTCATCCATCAATACCTTCCGCACTCCGCCCCAGTACGGCAGCCAAACTCTCTCATGTAGGGTCAACAACCCTCTGCTGTCGTAATAGAAGGAGGCCACCTGACCTGTAATCCTCTCGCACTTCCGGCGCTCCTCCTTCAGGCCCTCGACCTACGCCCCTTGGATCTGCTCCAACAGTGGAGTAATCATTTTCATCCTCAGACAGATATTTTGGATTGGGGCTGATGCCGCTTTGTGGCTCAGGGTTTCAACCATTACGTTGGCCTTGCCCGGGTGGTAAAGAATCTCATAGTCGTAATCCTTAACCACATCTAACCACTGACGCTGCCTCATGTTCAGATTCGGCCAATCTATGAGGTACCTCAAACTCTTGTGATCCGTGTAAACAGTACACCGGACCCCATAGAGGTAATGCCGCCAACTCTTGAGGGCGAACACCACCTCCCCAGCTCCAAATCGTGTGTCGGGTAGTTAGCCTCGTGATGCTTCAACTGTCTCGAGGCATAAGCTATCATATATCCCTACTGCATCAACACTACTCCCATACGTGTGATTGAAGCGTCACAATAGACTACAAAGTCATCTACTCCCTCTGGAAGGGTGAGAATTGACGCCTCGCACAATCACTGTCTGAGTGTCTCAAAGACGGTCTGCTGCTTAGGACCCCAGCGAAACACCATCAACTTCTTGGCCAGTCGGGTCAACGGAACTGCTATCTTGGAGAAGTCCTGGATAAATCTCCTGTAATACCCTGCCAAACCCAGGAAGCTCTAAATCTCAGTTGGAGACCTCAGAGTCTCTGACTGCATCAATGCCTCTATCTTGGCTGGGTCAACCAAAATACCCTTCTGGTTGACAAGGAGCCCAAGGACCTGCACCTCGTGCAACTAGAAGTCACACTTGGAGATCTTCGGATACAGTCTCTCCATCCTCAGTGTCTCTAGTACCTCCTTCAGGTGCTCCTCATGCTACTCCTGATTCTTGGAGTAAACCAAGATGTGATAAATGAATACAATCACAGACCGATCCAGTATCGGTCTGCATACACGGATCATGAGGCCCATGAACACGGCTGGAGCATTGGTACACCTAAACGGCATCACCACAAACTCATAATGACCATAGCGGGTCCTAAAAATGGTCTTCTACACATCATCATCCCTGACCCGCATCTGGTGATATCCGGACTGAAGATTGATCTTGGAGAACCAAGATGCTCCATGCAGCTGGTCAAAGAAATCATCTATCCTTGGGAGTGGTAACGGTTCTTCACCGTTACCTTGTTCAACTCCTGGTAATCTATGCACATACGGTCCGACCGTCCTTCTTCATCACAAACATGATCGGGACTCCCTATGGTGAACTGCTCGACCTGATAAAACCCTTGTCTAGCAGCTCATGTAGATGCGTAGACAACTCCTATATCTCGGGAGGAGCCAACCGATATGGTGCCTTGGCTATTGGAGCCGCACTAGGACCAGGTCAATCCGGAACTCAACCTGCCTCTCCGGAGGTATCCCAGGCAAATCCTCTGGGAATACCAGGTCAATCCAGAATTCAACAATGACACCCAACATTCTCAACCTGTTAATGTGTGACTTCATTCCTAAGACATGAGTGCACACAGGTCTTTCATCTTAATGTTTCATTGTGAGCAGGGCTTGAATGATCTTGAACTTTTCAAGTCTTTGAGCTAGTAGCTCAGGGAGAATAATTGGATGAGGAGGAGGAAGAGAAGTACAATTTCTATGAGCCAAACTCAGGATGTCATCTTCATTAGGAAAGCTTGTTCCATAAGATTTGGGAAGATCATTGTTGTCTAAACCAGACATCTACAATGGGAGAAATTCAACTTAGTTGATTTAAATCCTTAATATAATACCCAATTTGTAATATTAAGGCTAGGACCCAACACAATATTTTATAACTTGGAAGAGGGATGACGTAATCCAAGCTATAAAACATTTGAAGGTAGGCGAATGACGATTCACCAATTTCCACAATGACGAAATAATTTATTAGGCTTTTAATTGGATTTGAAACTCCTAGATCTTTTGAGATTCATTGAGATTTTCAATGGCATGTTTCAATTTCGATCATGCCTTCTCAAGTTTTGTTACTAGGATGCCGAAGATCACAAAACAAGTTGTGAATAACCATGGAAATATACTTGGTACCCTTAAAATTTACCCCTCAATCGATGTGATGGTTAACCACATGCGCTCCACCGATACTATGATAAACATTAAGTTACCCTTTGCTTACCTTGTTAAATCAAGCTAGTGTGTCGGTTAACCATACACGCTCCACTAACCGTCGTAAGCAAAGTGCAAAGTGTAATTTTATAGGTTAGCACCAAATTCACATTTTCCTAAGTAACTTAGATTGGGCATTAAAAAGAGTTTAGTTACTTAGTATTTATCATTAATACTTTTAATGAAAGGAGAATTATAGTCTTTGTCCTACCCGTTCGGCTAACGACCCTCCACCAGTCATGGAAGCGGTGGGTGAGAGTGGACACCCATTAAACTGCCATTTTATAGGCAGTAACCTTATACCCCCCTTATAGACCGGTTTCGTGAATGAGGCCTACTAATGGTAAGACTGACTTGCTCTTATATATATATATATATATATATATATATATATATATATATATATATATATTCATATTATTAACTCATAATACTATAAAGTATAAGAGTTGAATTTTAACTTTTAAAATTCTAAGGGCTTAACTTGGAAATAAAGTTTTCATAAGGGAAAACTTTACAAATTCCAAAACTTAAGGGCAAGTTTTGAAACTATTCAAAACTATTCAATTCCATAACTTATGTGTTTAAAGTAGTTTTAATTCAAAAACTCTTCAAGTTCCATAACTTGAGGACAAGTTATGGAAGACTTTAAACTATTAAAAGAATATGACTTTTCTTTATTCATAACCTATGGAAATATTTATGAGTTTTATGAATCTTAAATGTCACTTTTCATATAACTTGAGGACATGTTACAAAAAACACATTTTAGAACTAACTCTTAGATTAATTTGAATTGAAAACAACAATTTCACATAACTTTTCTATTAATCTAAGTAACCCATAAGAACAAGATAATTCAAATCAAACTTTTTCATGTGATTAGCCTAATCCTTAAACTAATACAAAACATGAATCTGTTGACAATTATCTTTGAAATTGGATTAGCATGAACATTACCACTTCAAAACCAGGTTTATAAGTTGAAAAACAGCTTAGGGTAATGTTCCTAGTCCAATTCCAGCCAAAACAGTCGAAGATATGTTGTCTGGGGGTCCAAATCGTTGAGTACATGAACCAACTCGGCGAGTCTGTTGAGCAAACAGCAACAAACTTCGAATTTTCAACCAATTTTGTAAGTATAACAAGAAAACAAGCCTAGGCTCTGATACCACTGTTGGGTTTTGAGCATTCTAACACTCCTATGGTAAGATGCAACCCTAGAAACCTTGGAACTATGTTTTATCTATGATACATGCAAAATTGATTTTCCAAGGTTCTTAACCTATGTAGCATACATGGGAACTTTTAATCGTAAAAGATAGTAAGAAAACATACCTTGTAGTACTTTGGATTCCTTGAGGACCTTGTGAGCCTAGCACCCCAAGTGTGATGCCTAAAATGTCTCACGCAACACTAAATGCACTTGGAATAAACTTGAGAGAAATGTCACACACTTAGAATCGGCTATGCCCTCTTGTTTCTTATGCTAGTGCCGATTTTGGTCTACAACATGTTGCTTATATAGTGTGTCATAATTAGGGTTACACCATGTAAACCCTAATTTGACATGGCTCTTCATTTCCATGATCCATGGGTTTAAAGACACCATGGAGCATCCCTAGAGCATCCTATGGTTTTTAGCTAAACTTGATAATCCATGGAGCATTAGCCCACTATACAAGTATGAGTGATTTACACAATCAACCCATATATTTAATTAGTCACCTTTTGATCACTTAATTAATTCTAAATTAATTCTTGATCAATACTAATTAAATAATATTACTAATACATTAGAACTTATAATATATTAATAAACCATAAGTGTTATTTCTCTCATTTTAGTATATCCAAATGCATGATGCCATGAAACCCAAATGGACCATGTTAATCGGGTCAAGTACATTCTAGAAATAGTTATGAACTTAGACACCTAATCCAACAACTGACTCTTCATCAGAGAGTATAGGTTCCCTATTAGGGTGATGTACGTCAGGTTCTGATTGAGGAGGTTCACAAATCAAAATTCTCTATTCATCTCGGGGCAACAAAGATGTATAGAGATGTTCCTCTCAATTATTGGTCGCCCTACAAGAAGTGGGATATAGCTTGGTATGTGGAGAGGTGTTTGGCTTGCAGGAAAGTCAAGGTCGAGCATCAACGAACTCACGACAAGATGCATCATTTGGATATTCCCGTTTGGAATGGTAGGAGATTACCATGGATTTCATTAAGAAGTTACCTCAGACTGTACACATAGTTGATTCGATTGACCAAGAGCACACATTTTATCCTGATTCATGTGAGTATCTCTGTAGAGAATTTGGTTTAGGTATACATCAATGATGTCGTAGCACGACATCGAGTGCCGATTTTGGTGCTTTCATACAGGGACGTCCGGTTCACTTCCAGGTTACAGAAGATGTTCCATGACGAGTTGGGTATTCTTTTCCATTTCAGTATGAATTTCCACCCGCAAAATGACGATCGGAGTGAACGGACTATTCATACCTTGGAGGATATGCTTCGGGCGTGTGTTTTGGATTTGGGATACGTATCTCCGTTTGGCGGAGTTTTCGTATAACAATAGTTATCACGCCAGCATTGATCGACCTCCTTTTAAGATTTTCTATGAGAGGAAATGCAGGAACCTGATATGTTGGGGTGAGGTTGGTCAGCGATTCATGGGGAGTACCAAAATGGTACTCAAGACAACCGATTTGGTTCAGCATATTCGGAGTAGACTACAGATAGCTCAGAGTCGACAAAAGAGTTATGCCGACAAGCGCCATTCAAATCTAAAGTTCCAGGTTGGGGACATGGTTCTACTAAAGGAGTCACCTTGGAAAGGTGTCATCCGATTAAGGAATAGGGGAAAATTGGCCCCCGGGTACATCGGTGATTTTAGGGTTTCGGCTCAAGTGGGCCGGGTTTATTATCACTTGGATCTTCCCGAGGAGCTTAGTCAGATCCATAGCACATTCCACGTCTCTTAGTTGTGAAAATATTTAATGTACGGTTCCATGGTGGTTCCATTAAAGGATATTCATGTGGATGATCGCCTAAATTATATCGAGAGACCGGTGGTGATTCTTGACTGGAAGATAAAAACCTTGCGGAACAAGGTTGTTGAGTTAGTGAAAGTCTAGTGGCAGCATCTCAAGGGTTCATAATGGACATAGGAGCCGGAGGGCGATATGAAGGAGCATTACCCAAAGTTGTTTAAGGCAGCGGACTTCAAGGCCGAAGTCTGATTCAACTAGGGAGAATTGTAACACTCATAATGTGGTAAGTTTCCTTTTAGCCCTTATTGAAAAATTCTTTTCATTTTGGTCCATAGCTAGTACGTGGGGTGCACACACCACCTCGTTCCGCATTTTATGCTACTATGTTGCTTTGTGATGTTGTTGATATACTTTTTTTTGCTAGGATTCTCATGATGACATTTTGGATAATAGTTTTATTAATTTAAAAATGAAAATTTTTAGTCTTAATTTTTAGGACGTTACACAGTCCATTTTTCCTTTTATTGGTTCATAATGACAAATTTGGAATTGTTGAGGGTCTTATACCACCTCCAATTTCATCAGCTGTAACTTTTTCAAATATTTTCCCTATATTTGTACATTTGAAATGTCATGACACTAAATTGTGATTGATAGTCCTCTTATCTCGACCACTACACTCACAGTTCTTGGATTGCAAGAAGGTGCTTTTGCGCAACTTTGCTCATGATGTGCAACCACTGTTACAACCTCACTGATTGTCCTTGAAAGCTAAAAAGAAAGAAAATAACAGAAAATGTTCTCACATGTTCACTCCTTAGATTATTGCAATAACTAGAAAATGTGTCATTTTTTAGGAATTCAAGTTATACATTTATTTTTATTAGTCAATGTCTAGTATTTAGTACTTAAAAAGAAATTGTAATCTAAACAAATTATAGTGTAACACTCATAAAATTCATGCCAAATTTAAACTTTTAAAATCATTTCAAAATCATCAAAACATTACAAAACTTGTTTTCAAAATGTATCATATCAGAGTCTTCACAGATACATAAACAGAACAGGAGGAGCTGTATGATCATGACTTAGCCTTGTTGCAATCCCTTGATGTACCTGAAATAATAAACTAATACTGTAAGCTTGAGGCTTAGTGAGTTCCCCCAAAATACCAATACACTGTACATAACACATATATAAAAAAAGCAGGCGCTAGGTCCACAACTTTACAGACTGGATTACCCCCTGGCCCACAGTATGAGTCTGGATTACCTTACGATCCCACAGCTCACATTTGGCTTGCCATCGAGCCCACAATAAGAGTCAACCTTAGCTCGTAACTGGAATGCTCCCGAGCCCACAGTATGAGTCTCGCTTAGCCCGTATCTGAAATGCTCCTGAGTTTGTTGGTTATCACACGGAGCAGTGTCACCTCAACCCATCCACATAACATAACAACATATATCATAACTAATACGCATACAGATACTCACATAACAACATAGTTAGTCCTACATATCTACCTAACTGACATAACAACTAGCATGCAACACTACTCAAATACAACATACTACCACTGCTAGGATATCATATCCAACGGGCCTGCCTTGGTGCCTTAGACCCCTTAGTATAGTGAGGATAACTTACCTTGCAACTTTCGAATGAAAATGGAAAACTCAACTCTCGGATCACCGCCACAAACTCCACCATCTATATATAACACATCACAAAGATCATAAATTCCCAAGATACCCCCAGAAGTCAAATAGTCAACCCTAGGTCATAGCCAAGGCCAAAGGTCAAGGTCAACAGTCCATGTTGACCTGACTCGACGAGTGCATCCAGCCACTCGTCGAGTCCCTGAATAACTTGCCAACTTTCCGAGTCATCTGAGTAACTCATCGAGTTCCTAGAGTTTGCGGCCAATAACTCCCTAGCCAACCTGTCGAGTTTCCTCGCAACTCCCTGAGTTCATGCATGTCCAAGGGTCGAGAAGACCCTAGCTGACTCGCCGAGTCATTCGAATGACTCGTCGAGCCAAATGCAATTTTCATCGAACTCGCCGAGTCACTCATCCGACTCGCCGATCCCATGACCATCTTCATCGGACTCGCCGAGTCGATCATGCCACTCGCCGAGTCGCTTCATACCTTCATTCATACATATGCTTTTTAAGCCATGCAAAGGCTCCATATTGCAGATCCAACTTCCCAAGGCATGTTTATCACGTAAGTTGCAAACTTTACGTGCATGTACAGCTCTAGAGCCTTAAAATGACAAACTAAGCTTGCAATGAAGTCTAACACTTGAGGGCAGGTCCATACTTGTCAAAGCTGGTAACTTTATGGCCATACAGACCAAAGAAAGTTCAGATCTGAAGTTGCAAACTTTAGATCTTAGCTCAAACACAAGAATAGCTTCCTAAAAACTATCCAAGAGATTTCTAGGAAGAAATGAGCCAAAATAACAACTTAATACCTTCAAAAGAGTACCCACTGAAGTAGATCTCTGATTCCCCACAAGTTCCTTGCTTTTAATTACTTTTTTCCCCTAGTGCTCCCACTAAAATCCATCTTCAAGCTTAACACACCAAGAAATCACACACACACACACACACGAATTTAGGGTTTGAGATGACATGAGGTTCTAGAGGGGAGGCTGAGGAGGCCAATGATCCCTTAAATAGTGTGTAAAACCCCGGAAATTAGCGTTTCCTCCCCCAGCTCCTACTCGTCGAGTCCCTCTTTGGACTCGACGAGCAGGTCACTTAAACACGTGGACCAACCTGCTGCTATTCGATGAGTCTAGCAACCAACTCGTCGAGTAGACCTTGAAACCACAAAGGTCTTATAACAACAAAAATCAATACCTGTGAATCAGGGGATTACAATTCTCCCCCACTACTACTAGGCTTCGTTCTCAATGTCCGTTGAGGTAAACAACACCGGGTAATGCTTCCACATCTCAGCCTCCGGCTCCCACATCCACTTGGATCCCCTCCGATGCTCCCACAGCACCTTCACCAAAGGTATCTGCTTGTTTCGCAGAACTTTCATCTTCCTTTCCAATATAGCCACAGGCCTCTGCATGTAATTCAGGCGATCATCGACCTGAATATCATCTAATGACACCACTGCCTCCTGATCCATAATGCACTTTCGCAACTGTGAAATGTGGAAAGTGCTATGTATCCGACTAAGCTACTCCAGTAGCTCTAGCATGTATGCCACCTTGCCGACCCTGGCAATGATCCTGAATGACCCAATGTAATGGGGACCCAATTTCCCCTCTTCCTGAAATGGATCACACCCTTCCAGGGTGAGACCTTCCGGAGTACCATATCACCCACCTGAAATTCTAAATCATATCGGCTTCTGTCGGCGTAGCTCTTCTGCCGACTTTGAGCGATCTGCAATCGCTTCCTAATCTGCTGAATCTTTTTGGTAGTCTGCAAAACTACCTCCACCCGTGCCCATCACCATGTGTCTGACCTCACCCCAACAAATTGGGGTGCAACACTTCCGCTTATAAAACAGCTCCAAAGGCGGGGCGCCGATGCTGGAATGATAGTTGTTGTTGTAGGAGAACTCTGTAAGGGGTAGCTGGGAATCCCAGCTCCCACCGAAGTCAATGACGCACGCCCTTAACATATCCTCAAGGGTCTGGATGGTCCGATCGCTTTGACCTTCGGTCTGCGGATGAAATGATGTACTAAAGGGCAACCGTGTGCCCAGTTCCTCGTGGAACTTCTGCCAGAACTGCTGCCTCGAGGCGTAGGCTATCACTCGTCCTCTCTGTATGAGGACTGCTCCCAAACCAGTGATGGATGCATCACAGAACACCACAAAATACTCCACTCACTCCGGGAGTGTCAAGAATGGAGCCTCACACAACTGCTGACAGAGGGTCTCAAACGCCCTCTGCTGCTTAGGGTCCCACCGGAAATCCACCCCTTTCCTCGTCAGACGAGTGAGGGATATTGCAATCTTGGAGAAATCTCGAATAAATCTTCAGTAGTACCCTGCTAAACCTAGAAAAATACTGATATCCGAGGGAGATCTCGGCACAGCTCACTGCATGATTGCCTTGATTTTGGCCAGATCGACCAGAATCCCCTCCTGGTTAACAAGATGTCCAAGGAATTGTCTCTCATAACCAAAACTCACACTTCAAGAACTTAGCATATAGTCGTTCTCGTCTCAGAACTCCCACTAATTCCATGAGGTGCTCCTCGTGCCGCTCTCGGGTCTTGGAATACAACAAGATGCCATCTATGAATACGATGATCGAGCGATCAAGAATCGGCCTGCAGATCCGATTCATTAGGTCCATGAATACTGCTGGCGCATTGGTGAGCCCAAACGGCATCACCACGAACTCGTAATGACCATAGCGAGTCCAAAACTCGTTCTTTTCCATGTCCTCCTCTCTGACCCGGACCTGATGATACCCCGACCTCAAATCAATCTTGGAGAACCAAGATGCACCATGCAAATGATCAAAGATATCATCAATCTTTGGGAGTTGATAACAGTTCTTCATCGTCAACTTGTTCAACTCCCTATAATCAATGCATATCTGGTGCGATCCGTCCTTCTTCCTGACGAAGACAATCGGTGCTCCCCAATTGCTAGGTCGAATGAACTGCTTGCCCAACAGTTCCTGCAAGTGTGGCGACAGATCCTGCATCTCTGGTGGTGCCAACCGGTACGACACCTTAGCGATAGGGGCCGCACCAGGCACCAGTTAGATTCGAAACTCAACCTGCCTCTTCGGAGGTATCCTTGGAAACTACTCCAGAAACGCATTTGCAAACTCCCTGACTACAGGAACCTCGGAAACTGAAATCTGATCCCTGGCTCGTGTATCTACCACAAACGCCAGAAAACCCGCACACCCGTGTTGAATATACTGTCGAGCCCTGGCAGCTGAACAGAACCCTGGTCCCATTCTAGTGCCCTCACCACATACAATCAGTTCTCCCCCACTTAGGGTTCAAACTACCACTCACTGGACCTCGTAATCTATGATGGCACCAAATCGACTAAGCCAGTCCATTCCGACAATCACACATGTCACACCCCAAAACCGAGAACAGCGGAAACGTTCTGGGGCGGAGGACGTCATGTAAAGTATCACAACACAGTAAAATAGAAAACAAGCAAACAACATCATCCATTGCATTAAATATATAATTTTAATACAAGCGTGTTCTGTACAGTTATAGACACCAAAAATGTAAATCAAAATAATAAGACGAGTCTTGAATGCGCTCCATCTTCTCAAAAGCTGGACTCGGTACCTGTCTACTAATGACTTGAGAATACAAGTTATTTTGAAAGAGTTTATCAGCATTAAAGCTGCCGAGTTCATAAGTATTTGGTGTCGGTTTTTGTATCAAAATGTTTGAACGTGATTTTGATGTACGAGTTTGTAAACATTTGTAATAAAAGTATATGAATGTTTGTACAGGTTTGTAAAAGTTTGTAACTCCTAGAAAATCCTATATTTTCTACTAAAAGTAGCCTTCTACCAAGGCATAACTGTTTTGTATGTTCGTTTCTTGTAAAAGTGTGTAATTTTCCCAAGTGTAACTATCATTATCAAAATATAGTTTGTACATTAATGTGTAAGTGAAAAGATCACTAAATATATGTAAAGGGTAAATTAATGTAGTATTGTAGTGTTGTATTATAGGAACTACTGATGTACTATCTACCTTAAACCGGATTTATATCAAGGTATTATGTGATTAATTGTACCATACTATCGACTATGAAACACGACAATGTAAGTCGTAAAAAGGTATGACGTTTGGCACCCGCAGACCTACAGGTCCGGCTGTAGCTAGCAGCAAGGTGTAGAATAGTCAATCCAGTATAGATCTATACGCAAACTCACGCTCTCCCTCCAAGAGATCTGGCTACAACTCGGGCCATGACATTGAAGACATGCTCCAATACAGTGGATCACATTTATGTTAATGTATTCATGTATATGTAATGTATTGGTACTCGTTCTAGTATCGTTGTATATGTTCTCTTTCTAGTATATTTGAATATGTTCTCCTTTTAGTATAGTTGTATATGTTCTCCTTCTAGTATAATGTATATGTTCTCATAGTAATAAGTACTGAATCATGAATGAACTGACTTCTTGTATGATTCGTGGAACTTAAAAGTAGTAAGTAGTATAACCCTAAACTATACCTATTATAGTTTATTAGTAATTTGAGGAATGACTGAATGTACTGAACTGAGATATAAATCTTTATGTCTATGCATATACACATAATATATAAGTAAGGATTCAACGACATTCAGACAAACAACCAGGTACTTTAGGACCACAACCCAACGAGGACAGGAAGTAAAGTGGGTTATCTCTCCTAAGTCCTTCAAACCTTATTTATATAACTATATATGTAGTAGACATGGTTTTTTTAACAATATATAAGTTTAAAAACATGTAAAATAGTTTGATAACAGTTTACAGTTATTTGCTTGATAAAACAGTTTAAAGTATGAAAAATCTATTTGTATGTTGGTTGTTAATCACATGTGATTGATCTAATAACTAACATGGTTCAACTTGTATTCCCCCCCATAAATCATTTAAAACATTTAAAAGTATTTCAAAGGTTAGTTAAAGGGGTATGAACTCACTTGCAGTGAGTGGATTGGATTGAAGTGTCGGATACGGTGCTACGTGACAAATGGAGATTTGTACACACACCCGAGCCTAGTTATCATATAATAAACATATATATTAGTCAATTTATACTAATAAATTAAGTTGGGACACTCTAGAACATGTAAACACTTTGTTTCAAGTGTTAAAGATCACAAGGGTTGCATCCAAGTGTTTGTAGGGTATGGCTAGGGTGTTTGGGGTTCAAGGGTAAACTCCCTTGGAGTTTAAGGTTTTCATGACCATTACCCAAGGAGTTTAAGGCAGTAAACTCAAGGGTTTACGGTCGTAAACTCTACACTTTATGACCATAAGTTGTTTTGAGGTTTTACAAATCCTTTGAAGCATTTCTACTTGGTGGTTAGACCTTTGGAAGGGATTAGGGCATCAATACACTCCTTTGAGGATTTTACAGCCCCAAGGTCATTTCCTTTTGGGTTAACTACCATAAACCCATATGAAAAGTGGTATTGTCATGTTTTCACGTCCTTAGCTCATCAAGGTAATTGTCTAGGTTAGATTTTTGGCCTAAGGAAGGAATGTGGTCCATTTATACCCACATTGGGGTGTTTACGGTTTTGGGAGATTCCTAAACCGTAAACACGTAGAAATGATGGACTTTGGTGTTTTTCAAGGCTTAAACACATCAAGGAAGGGTTTAGACATGAATCTAGGGCTAAAGAGAGACTTAGGCACACTTTGGTTCCCTTACTTGGTGTTTATGGCCCAAGAACATTCTTGGACCGTGAACACCTTAATCCTTGTGTTCTTGGTACATTTTCTTGATGCTAACATGTAATACAAGCTTTATAAGACTCAAGGATAGAAGTACTTACTATAAGGAAGCTTGAAATGAGCTAAAAGTCCAATAACACTTAGTGTGTGTTCTTGGTGTTCTTGGTGTTTTGGAAAATCTAATCAAAACACAAAAATGGATGGATGAAAAGATGTACAATCACTAGATTAAGTGTTATACCAACTTGAAATGGCTAGAAACACTTACTAGTTTGAAGATCTTGAATTAAATCTTGGATGATACTTGAGAGAGTTTTAAATGTGTTCTTGAGAGTGAAAGTAAAAAGTGACTAGTTTGGGGAGTAAACTCATGCTTAATGCATGAGTTCATGGTTTTTGGGTGCTTTTTCGGCCCAAACATAAAAGTTTGGCCATGAACTTCTAAGACACGAGGTGTTTGCGGTTTTGAAATTTCAAGACCCGAGACGACACTTCCTTTCACCCGTTCGTTTAGAGAATAATATTAAAATAATCAAACGAACTTTAAATTTGCTAAAAATAAGTAATAATGTAATTGACTTATAAATTGAAGTGATTGACTTTTAGGGTTTGACCGATTGAAAATTTTGGGTTGTCACAACGCATACCTCCCCCATGGGAATCGGAATCAAATCTATCGGAAAGGACACTCCGAAGATTTCCAACTCGCACCCTTGGTAGACTGACGAAGCAGAAACTCCGAGTTCGTTGGTGATAGAGACTCGCAACGGACACTCTAGCTCGCCTACTGGCACACTGAACTCCCTACTAAATGTCTGAGATACGAAAGACCGACTTGCCCCCGAGTCAAATAGAACAAAAGCAGGCAATAAGTTCACTAGAAACGTACCTAAAAACAGGTACAACAGATAAGCATGACACATATATAATAGATGAGATAAAAGATAGAAACATACCAACAACCACATCTGGTGCTGTCTTGGCCTCCTCGGCTGTAAGCTGGAAGGCACGCCCCTGATCCTTCGGGGGCTCTAATCTACCCTAACTCCCATCGGTGATCCTCAGCTTAGCCAGTGCAGGAGCTTGAGCTGGCTTAGCGGCAAGTAGCGGACAATTGGCCTTCACATGGCCAACCTGATCACAGTGATAGCATAACCTCATACCCTAAACCGGGGTGCCCTGGAAACAATCCTTCGCATAATGACCCTCCTAGACACACATGTGGCACCCACTACCAGCTCGACACACACAAGAATGACCCTTGCCACACTTTCCACAAGTGCGGCTCTGCTGACCCACGGTCCTAGAATCAGCGGTCTTAGACCGCTTTGGCGCCGACTGAGACTGTGTTGGGGCCTGCCGATGCTCCCTCAACTGCAGCTCAATTTCTAACTCACGCTGCCTAGCAGCCTCCTGAAGATCCAATAGAGTATCACATCGCTGTATGACAACAAACTGACAGATGTCCATCTTGAGCATGCTCAGATAACGAGTCGTTTGAGCCTGCTCGGAAGCAAACTAAGGGAAAAACATCGCCCTCAGTGAACATACGGGAGATCTCCGTCACCGAATCCCCATCCTATCTCAAACTCAAAAACTCATGAGCCAAACATTCCCACTCGACCCACGGAATGTAACGGGCGTGAAACATGTCCCGAAACTGCTCCCAAGTAACAACAACTCTCTGCTCATTAGTGTATGACCCTGTCGTTAGCCTCCACCAGTTCTTAGCCCCGAGCCTTAGCAGGTTCAGGGCACATCTGACCTTCTGGTCAGTAGGACATGAACATGTGAAGAAACAAACCTCTACATCAGATAACCACCTCATGGATCTAATCGGATCGTAGGTACCATCAAATTTCGGGGGCTTCGTGTTATCAAAGTCCCGGTACTTGAAGCTCCGACTGGCTCATACTCCTCCTGCCGCTGTTACAGCCGTTGCGGCTGTAGCAGCACCCGTCTATGCAAGGGCTGCGTAGCGATCGTCGAAATACTCGACCATGGCGGTCTTAATAGACCCAAACATCTCCGGTAGCTGTGCCCGGAACATAGCAGCGACCTCATCATGCAGGATCTCTCGAATCCTGACATCCATCTCCTCTGTACCTATCTGTACCACCACCTCAGGTACTGCTGATCCCTCCTGGCCTCCGTCTCATGATCCTGATCCTGACCCAGATCCGGTTATAAAGCGTTTCGTAACCACCATACTGAAAATAGAACAGGAAGATATCAGATAATCCGCATAAATAACAGGAGACCAACATCCAACAAACCCTAGGTGTTGTGACTTCCTTGCTACGCGTATGGGTCCTATGCTTTCAGTAGTACAGGCCCATACTACCTTCCACACCTACCCATATTTGTCTCAAGTATCATCACAAAGCCCTAACTGCATACATAATCGGACAAGTGCTCAATCCTCTTCCTTAGAGGAAGGGATAACTATCTCATAGCTGGTCTCCCGACTTCTCACTACCCACCCATACATAAGACTTCCATCAACCCTGCAGCACTAGTGTATGCTAGCCATACATAATGTTGGACCCTATAGACTTTCGAATATCCGATCCTACCTTAAGCCCCCTATCAAACAATAATAGAACATAAGGCCAAATAAAACATTCTCAGGCTATAAGATCTTATTTATGTACAACTATGATGCATACACTAAACAACTACAGTAAAGATGTCAATCTCTTATAAAGGAACCCTAGGCTAGCAGGCATCATGTAATCAGGCAATTCTATCATGCAATTGCTGAAGATCCCTAGCCTAGTACTAACATGTTGTTCTAACATATCATAATATCAAATAATTGTATGGTATTTTTGGGGTCTACTTACTGGCTCCGACTGATCGTACACCCTGCATCCTCCTTTACTTATTTTGAAAACCCTTTTTTTGAAAAAAAAAATCATTTCGAAACTTCTCTCCTTGGTGATTGGATTCACCTAAGTGTTCCTCCAATTCACTCAAACCAAGGCTCTGATACCAACTTGTAACACCCATAAAATTCATGCCAAATTTAAACTTTTAAAATCATTTCAAAATCATCAAAACATTACAAACTTGTTTTCAAAATGTATCATATCAGAGTCTTCCAAGAAACATAAACAAAACAGGAGGAGTTGTACGATCATTACTTTTCCTTGCCGCAATCCCTTGATGTACCTGAAACAATAAACTAAAATTGTAAGCCCGAGGCGTAGTGAGTTCCCCCAAAATACCGATACATTGTACATAACACATATAAAAATAACAACATGCACTAGCTCCACAACTTTACAGACTGGATTACCCCCTGGCCCACAGTGTGAGTCTGGATTGCCTTACGGGCCCACAACTCACATCTGGCTTGCCATCGAGCCCACAGTATGAGTCTCCCTAAGCTCGTAACTAGAATTCTCTCGAGCCCATAGTACGGGTCTCCTTAAGCTCGTATCTGAAATGCTCCCGAGTTTTTCGGTTATCGCACAGAGCAGTGTCACATCAACCCATCCACATAACATAATAACATATATCATAACTAATGCGCATACAGATACTCACAGAACAACATAGGTAGTCCTACAAATCTACCTAACTGACATAACAACTAGCATGCAACACTACTTAAATACAACATACTACCACTGCTAGGATATCATATCCAACGGGCATGCCTTGGTGCCTTAGACCCCTTAGTATAGTGAGGATAACTTACCTCGCAACTGTCGACTGAAACTAGAAAACTCAACTCTTGGATCACCGCCACAAACTCCAACACCTATATCTAACACATCACAAAGATCATAAATTCCCAAAATACCCCCAGAACTCAAATAGTCAACCCTAGGTCATAGCCAAGGCCAAAGGTCAAGGTCAACAGTCCATGTTGACCTGACTCGACGAGTGCATCCAACCACTCGCCGAGTCCCTGAATAACTTGCCAACTTGCCGAGTCATCTGAGCGACTCGTCGAGTTCCTAGAGTTTGCGGACGATAACTCCCTAGCCACCCCGTCGAGTTTCTTTGCAACTCCCCGAGTTCATGCATGTACAAGGGTTAGGAAGACCCTAGCTGACTCACCGAGCCCAAGGCAATCTTCATCGGACTCGCCGAGTCACTCATCCGACTCGCCTAGCCCATACCATCATCATCGGACTTGCCGAGTCGACCATGCCACTCGCCGAGTCCCTTCGGACCTTCATACTATAGATGCTTTTTAAGCCATGCGAAGGCTCCATATTGCAGATCCAACTTCTAGAGGCATGCTTATCACGTAAAGTTGCAAAATTTACGTGCATACAAAACTCTAGATCCTTAAAATGACAAACTAAGCTTGCAATGAAGTCTAACACTTGAGGGGAGGTCCATGCTTGTCAAATCTAACAACTTTATGGCCTTAGAGACCAAAGAGAGTTGAGATCTAAAGTTGCAAACTTTAGATCTTAGCTCAAACACAAGAATAGCTTCCTAAAACCCATCCAAAAGAGATCTAGGAAGAAATGAGCCAAAGTAACAACTTAATACATTCAAAAGAGTGCCCACTAAAGTAGATCTCTAATTCCCCACGAGTTCCTTGCTTCTAATTACTTGTTTTCCCCAAGTGTTCCCACCAAAATCCTTCTTCAAGCTTAACACACCAAGAAAGCACACACACACACGGATTTAGGGTTTGAGATGACAAGAGGCTGTAGAGGGGAGGTTGAGGAGGCCAATGATCCCTTAATTAGGGTGCAAAACCCTGGAAATTAGGGTTTCCTCCCCCAGCTCCAACCCGTCGAGTCCCTCTTTGGACTCGACGAGTAGATTACTTAAACACATGGACCAACCCATTGCTACTCGACGAGTCTGGCAACCAGCTTGTCGAGTAGACGTTGAAACCACTAACGTCTTATAACAACAAATATCAATACCTGGGAATCGTGGTGTTACATATAGGATTATACTTCTAATTTTCCATTAAAAATTTGTTGTCTATAATTGCATAGATTTCAAAAAAAAAAAAAAAAAACAGTGGTGCATGGAATCAGCATATCGCTTAGTTTTTTACATGGCCAATGATCAAGTATAAAATTAAGACAATATGGTACTTCATGAAATCTGTTGGGTTACCGTAGAATACTTAAAAGTGTTCATTCTGATCTGCAGGACAATGACACACATGAGAGATATGTATGGATTAATCTCCCGCTCACTCGAGTTAAATCTTAGAAGGAGAGTGTATCTTCTACAATTCATTATAGCTTTCATTTAATTTTTAGGAAGCGTATTTATTACAATTTTGGTCCTTATATTTTTTAATTTGCATGAATTACATTTTTGGTCTCTTTAGTTTTTAATTAAAAAAATGACTGAATTATACTATTGATATCTATTTTTTTGCATTAATTATAGTTTTGTCCCTGTAATTTTTAGTGACACATTCAATGGGCTTCTGTAATTGAATTTTCGATTTGGATTTCCCCTAGACTAAGAGAAACTGCCCGACAACCTAGGTTGTTAATACAAAAGCTTTTTATAATCTTATGTATATCCACAACATTGTCTATATATTATCATTACTAAAGTTTGGTATTGTTGTGTAATCAATGCTTTCTCAATAAACAATTAAGAATAGGATAAATATCCTCCACTGAAATTGTACTTAAGAAGGAAAGATCGAGTCACAGCTACAAAAGTGGGATGACTATATTATGTCTTTGGAAACTGGTTGAATCCTCTTGGTCAAATCATTGGATGATTTTAGGCAATCAATTTAATTAATGATTATCCGGGACATTAGGGTGTAGAATCCTGCCCTTGATATCTTAATTTCTAGTATTAATAAATGGCTAGTGTGCCTTAATTGTTATTCAGAATTATCTTTTGATTTCCTTGTTCTTGTAATCGGAGACAGTGCTCCTCTCAAATCGGGACACTATCCTTTATTTCTAATAAAATTTAACCAATTTTCATCTTTATCACTTTTGTACTTATCATTTGGTTCCATTGCCAGGAAACGAAATAGTGCAAACCCAAAATAACTCAAACGATGGCAGTAATCAACCCGGAGCAATTTCCATTCAATTAGCTACAATGGTCGCAAAGTTGGAATCATTTGATACACTGAAAGCAGATATAGCAGCTCAGAGGGAGGAGATTGCAGCTTTAAAGATAAGAGATCGTTCCAAAGGAAGAAAGGGTGATGAAGGGGAAATTTTATGGAAGGGCCGACAACCATATAGGCCCTATAACAGAATCGAGTTCCTGACTTTTACCGGAGGAGATCCTCGCGGGTGGGTGTTGAAAGCAAAAAATTACTTCAAATATTGTCAAATACCTTATGAGTGGAAGGCTGAAGTAGCCTCAATAGATCTAGAGGGTGATGCCTCGGACCTTTAATCTTGGCACTCTAACGAAAAACCCATCACTTTTTCGGAGAAAATGACACAATCATTTACAAAAAAAAAAAAAAAAAAAAACTTTGGTTCAGCGGAGTTCCAAAACCCGGATATATTCTTGTGTAGCATCAAACAAACTGGTTTAGTTCAAGAATACCAGCAAGAGTTTGCTAAGAGATCCTCTCGGGTCTCAAACTGGCCTAATCATTGTCTCTTAGGGGTGTTCCTGAATGGTCTTAAAGATGAGTCGAAATCCGATGTAAGGATTTACAAGCCCCGTATAGTGTATACTTCTATGAGCCTGCCTTTGGAATTTGAATCTAAACTCACCTCTAACCAGCCAAGAAAAAGTACTTCTTGGACTTTAAGTTCAATAAATACTAAATCAGATCCCAAAACAACACCCTTCATCCCAGTTCCAACATCAACCCAACCAAAAAACTCACCCCGAATCTCCGACAAAGAAAACAAAATAGATTCTTTAAAGGAGAATGCTTCAGATGTGGCGAAAAATACGGACCAGGTCATCGATGTAAAGTCAGTACCCTCAAGGTGTTAGATGTGGAGGAGGATATGGAAGAATCACATGTAACATAATTCCCTAATCATGATTTTGACTAGGAAGAAACGGCCGGAATCAGTTTGCATGCTATTTTAGGGAAACCACATCCTACTACTATGAAGGTCCAAGGTAAGTTGCATGCTACCAAAGTTCTAATTTTAATTGATGGAGGATCTACTCATAATTTCATTTCAGATGCTTTGGTAAGCGAACTCAAACTGACCTTTGAACAAGTGGCACCATCTGGTGTCCAAATCGGTAATGGGGATAGAATTCGTTGCAACCACATTTGCAAAAATCTCCCTATATAGGTCGATGAGCTCAATATCACTCAAGACTTTCACCCCTTTTCTCTATGTGGGACTGATTTAGTATTGGGTGTCTAATGGTTAGCAACACTAAATACAGTCCAAGCTAACTGGAAAGAGATGTTCATGATCTTCAAAATTGACGGGAAACAATACAAGTTACAAGGTGTTGCATCCGGGCCTCTAAAATCATCTATTTTTCAACACCTAGCCATTGATGCAGAAATTTTGCCATGTATACCAGCCCCACTTCAACCTATTGTTACACAATACATCGTTGTTTCTGAAGAACCTCAAGACTTACATCCTGTTAGATCACAAGATCATGCAATCCCACTCTTGCCAAACTCACCCCACCCAATATCCTCCCTTATCTCTACCCTCACTCCCAAAAAGCTTAAATAGAAAAATAGGTGGATCAATTTATGGAAAATGACTTTATACAATCGAGCACAGGTCCTTTCTCATGCTCGATTTTACTAGAAAATAAGAAAGACAATACATGGCGAATGTGCATCGATTAGCAGGCTCTTAACAAGATAATTAAGCTGATAAATACCCGATACCTAACATTGACAAGTTACTTCATGAATTATATGGAGCTACGGTGTTCTCAAAACTTGATTTATGATCAAGTTGTTATCAAATTCGAGTGATAGCCTTGGATATTGAAAAGACAGCTTTTCGTACACATTCGGGTCATTATGAGTTTAAGGTTATGCCTTTCGGCTTAACTAACGCTCTTTCCACGTTTTAGGTTGTTATGTATGATTTATTTCATCCTTATTTACGATGTTTTATACTCATATTCTTTGATGACACTTTAATTTACTACTCAAGTATGGAGCAACATAAGTCTCACCTCGAACAGGCCTTGAAATTGCTGCATGACAATCGATTTTTTGCTAAATTATCGAAGTGTTGTTTTGGGCAAGAACAAGTTGTGTTTATGGGACATGTAATCAGATTAGAGGGATTAGTTGTCTAGGAAGAAAATATTTCATCAGTAAAGTCGTGGCCCATGCCATCAACAATAAAAGAGATGAGAGGGTTTCTTGGGTTAACCGACTACTATAGGCATTTTGTCTGAAATTATGGACTTATAGCCCAACCACTTACTTCATTGACCAAGAAGTATGGTTTTCTTTAGTCGGTGGCAGCCCTTAAGGCCTTTAATGACCTAGAACAGGTGTTGCCAAATTTCTCTAAACCCTTTGTTATAGAGTGTGATGCATCATCAGATGGGGTCGAGGCAATAACATCACAAGAGGACCATCAGGTGGCTTATTTTAGTAAAGGATTCTCCCCATCTAACTGCTTTAAATCAGCTTACGGCTGGGAGCTGTTGGAATTAGTCCTCACAGTCCAAAAATGGAGCCATTACTTTCTTAGCCGACATTTTTTGATACGCACCGATGACTATACCCGTAAGTTCTTATTAGAACAACACATCACCACTACGGAACATCAAAGACTTGCTAAAACTCATTCCTATTGATTTTTCAATTGTTCATAAGGCCGGGAAAGAGAATAAAGGGGAAGATGCCCTATCTCGCCGCTCCCACTCGGGAGAATTACTAATGCTTATCATCCCTTTGTGTGTTGAATTTGTTGATATCAAGGCAGGGTTGCAAACTGATTCATTTACTAGGGATCTGATCACAAATTTGCAAGCAGATCCTTCATCCATCCACGATTTCTCACTGGTGGATCAGCTTTTATTTCACCATCGACGGATGGTGATTCCGGAGATGCATGATCTCAAAATCAAGCTGTTACAAGAAGCACATGACACTCCAATCGGTGGACATAGAGGTTTTTTAAAAACATAAAAGAGACTCTCTTCTCGTTAATATTGGCCAAATATGAAACATGATGTCAGGGAGTTTGTCTAGAAATGTACTGTCATCAACAAAAGTATCAGACTTTGGCCCCAACAGGATTACTTCAGCTCCTACCCATTGCCAATCGAATTTGGGAAGATGTTTCCATGGATTTTATCTTTAGATTACCGCCATCTAGTCGTTTTGATACTATTTTAGTTGTAGTGGATCATTTAAGAAAATACACTCACTTCATTTGATTATCCCATCCCGATACAGCTAAAGGAGTAGCAGCGATTTTTTGTAGGGAAATAGTCAGGTTGCATGGCTTCCTTCGATCAATCGTGTCTAATAGAGATGTATCTTCCTTAGCAACTTTTGGCAAGAGTTGTTTCGATTAAGTCAGGCAAAATTAAAGTTGAGCACAAGTTACCACCCTCAAATGGATGGCCAAACTGATGTCTGAATCGCTGCCTTGAAGCTTACTTACGTTGTTTTGCTAGTGAATAACCAACCAAATGGAGTGCGTACTTACCTTCGGCCAAATATTCTTATAACATGGGGTATTACACGTACATTGGCACCACTCTATTCTCTGTTATGTATGGTCAAGAACCCCCTTCGTTGTTTCGCTATGCGGCAAGTGAAACAAAAAACGCAGAATTGGAACAACAGTTAGTTGATCGGGATGATATGATAAAGCTTCTTCGCCAAAACCTCCAAAAGGCCCAAAATAGAATGAGAAACCAAGCAAATAAGAAGTGACGGGAACTTACATTTCAGGTTGGTGATTATGTCTTCTTGAAGATTCAACCATATCGCCAAAAGACTTTGGCTAAACGTCGTTATAAGAAGCTGTCTCCAAGATTTTTTGGACCATATCAAGTTAAAAGAGTAGTAGGTCCAGTTGCTTATGAATTGGAATTACCACTTGCAGCTAGAATCCACCCGATATTTAACATTTCGATGCTTAAACCTGCCCATGTCTCTTTTCCTTCAATACCAATTACCCTATTACCCATTACCAACGACTGGAAAATTGATTTACAACCTAACTCTGTCATCACTCATCGATGGGTCTATGAAGCTGGCCAACCTGTCCTCGAATTGTTGATTTCATGGTGTAATTGACCTGAAGAGGCAACATGGGAAACCTATGATCTAATGGCTAAGCAATTTCCTACATTCCGTCTTGAGGACAATACATTTTATCGGGAGGAAAGTAATGATAAAGATCCTCCATTGAAAGTGTACTCAAGAAGGAAAGATCGAGTCACAACTACAAAAATGCGATAATTGAATCCTGTCTTTGGAAATTGGCTGAATCCTATTGGTTAAATCATTGGATGATTTTAGGCAATCAATTTAATTAATGATTATCTAGGAAATTAGGGTGTAGAATCCTGCCCTTGATTACTTAATTTCTAGTATAAATAAATGGCTGGTTTGCCATAACTGTTATTCAAAATTATCTTTTCATTTGCTTGTTCTTGTAATCGAAGACCATGTCCCTCTCGAATCGGATCACTATCCTTTATTTCTAATAAAATTAAGCCAATTTTCATCTTTATTAGTTATGTACTTATCAGAATATAAATACAATGTGATCCTTATAACTATGGAAAGGATATACACAATATATTACATCAAATAAACACATGATAATATGGGAAGTATATCGTCTAAGAGTTCCCCGCAGTTGGAGCAGGAGGAAGCTAGATGCTCAAATTGTCTCTTAAGTCGAGGAAAAGTTGACGTGTCAGACCTTTAGTGAAGATGTCAGCATACTGGTAAGCAGATGGGACATGTAAGACTCGTATTTGACCAATAACAACTTTCTCCCGGATAAAGTGTATATCTATTTTCACATGTTTTGTGCGCTATTGTTGAATAGGGTTTCCAGACAAGTAAATAGTGGAGACATTGTCACAATAAACCAAGGCAGCGCATCGAAGAAGATTGTCTAACTCAAGAAGTAAATTGCGTAGCGATCAAGCTTTGGCTATAACATTTGCAAAACTCCTATACTCGCCTTACGTCATTCATCCTCAACTCATTACTCATCCTTCCAACCCACCTCATACTCCACCCACTACATCACCCATCCTCAACTTATTACCTCATACTTCCAACCGACCTCATACTCCACCCACCTCAAACCCCTCCCTCCTCCACTTCTCATACCCCTCCAACTCTTATTCTAACTTCACCATACCTTTTTTCTTCTTTATTTTTAGGGTCTTTCTTATGCCATATGATGACAAAAATACGACGTTACCTGGACTAGAATCATAGAAAATGAGATTCATGCTTGAAATACTGAACCACCTTCATTGTATAAGGAAAATACTTTAGCATCTGTCCATTTAAACACAAAAAATAAAAAATCTCATATTTGGATTCCAATTTTTTACTATTTTCTCCTTATAATGTGGCACCACTTGCTGTATGCACAATGTTCGTTTTTTTACTGAATATATTGTCTGAATGAGTAAATAATTGTTTTACCTGCCTCTTTAAAAGTCATGTTGAATAACAACTGTATGTTAGTTCAAGAATTGTTATGAATTAAAACAGTATAATTGTTACCAATTAAAACTGTATATTTGTTTTTTGGGATGAATACATTGTACGAATATGAGTAGATGACCATTTTACCATTTTTTTAAAAATTGTTACTATTGTTTTGACAGATGTTTAAAAGTGATTGAATCACAAATGACTATCTATTTTACAGCTCTTAAGAAGTAAAGTTGTAAATAAATGTCTTTGGGGATTAGGGATGTGACCTGCTTCATTGTAATATATAGGCAAAGGGGTTTGTAGCGACTTATTTTGACAGTAAGGTATTCCAATTCAACTCGAATGGAAGGAAAAGCAGGATTTCAAATTAATTATTTGACCAGTAAATGAAGATTTAATATTATTGATTCAGATGCATGTGAGGAATTAGGGAGACAGATGCTAGAATTCATAAAGAATTGAAAGTGCATTTATATTATTCGACATATTGTTCAGGTATTGTGTCTTGCTAAGAAAAAACATGATTATAATTATGCAATTGGATAGATCATTAGATTTTAGAGTTTTCAAAGTACGATGTTTTGATAGAAAGAAAGATGAAATTCTATGTTGTAATAGAAAGACTTGAAAGTACGATATTATAATACGTAACATAAATAAATAAAATTATGTTGCTATTTCTTGCAATGAAGTGAAAAAAAAAAAAATTTGTCCTGCAACGAAGCATGGGTTCTTTTTCTAATTTGATATAAATCAACCAAAAAATCAACAAATTAATGTCCAAGGAATGAGAGCAATCGATGTTTAATCATTTGTAAATTTCGAACAACCATCAAACTAGTGATTAAGCATGACAGAAAAATATGACTAAAAATTAATAATAATTTAGAAAGCAAACAGTCAGGTTATATTATTAAAAGAAAACTGTGTTTACAAATAGTGGCGGATGCAGACTGTTTTAGTAGGAGTGTATCTCGTACTTCAAACGTATGCACCTAACAGGGTAAAAAAAATTACACTCTGTGCCACAAATTGAGCAGTGGTTCGGGACCCCAAATGCCCCACTAAGGTCCGCCACTGTGTGCCGGAAATTGAACAGTGGTCCGGGACCCCAAATGCCCCACTAAGATCTGCCACTGTTTACAAAGAAATTTAAATACATTCACTGTCACATCCTAACAAGACACCCTCTTTCGGTTGTAACTAGTGGTTTGTTTACATATTACAATGAATTGGTCGCTCAGCAAACATGGTGATGATCGTTGATCAAGGTAAGTATGTAGGTATTTTCGGCCATTCATAACATAACAATTATTAATGTGTAAAGAACTAACTTTCAATCGTCACAGTCGCAAAATATATAATATTCTGCTTATTTTATTTGTATTTCAAGAAACGAGATTTATGGTCAACAAAAAAATGATGTGTCGTCAACTTTTACAACAAGCTCCAGATTCTTAGAAAGAAAAACTCCATCTGTAGTCTTAACTATAAATAAAAATAATTATATTAAATTTGAATTCAATATATAAAACTTTGAACAATCAAAATTTGGTAATTGAAATTGGAGAGTTGTGTCATATATATATATATATATATATATATATATATATATATATATATATATATATATATATATATATATATATATATATATATATATATATATATATATATATATATATATATATATATATATGATTCTTAAAGGTTACTATACAAGAGTCAATTTCTTGTTGGAAAATACCATCATGATTTAACAACTCCGTACATCTTTTATTATTATGTCTTATGACTAAATTCGTATGTCAATTGCGTGTTCAAGTTTATCTTATTAAACAACCTAAATATTAACTACTCATAGCATTGCTTTCCTCTTGATGGCTAATATCACAATTCACAATAGTCGAGAATATTAATATATTAATACACATAGAGTTTAGTTTGAGGTGTCAAAATAACCAGTCAAAGGTGTATGTCGACATGTCAAAATTTGTTATGCCATGGCTTATTTTTATTTATTTCTTCATACATTTTATTCTTTTATTCTTTTAGATAGTATACAATATGTAATGAGTAAAATTGTAATTAGATGAATCATTATAGATAACACATATGATTTTATTACGTAAAATCATAATGGTTAATCTCTTTTATAAAAAAAAAATGTATTACATTATATCTTTAATAACTTTGGTTAATAAAAATCTCTACAAACTGTTAACCATTTAAAAAAAATACTAACTATTATATCTTTTGAGAAAATTACAAAATACCTATTTTCCTACTTCTTTTGTAGAAAATAGGCAAAAAAATTCAAGATTACAAAAATAGCCACTAAAATTGCAGATGACTTGGGGTCATCTGTGACTTTGTCTTCTCATCTGCAAACATACAAATTGTTAAAACAAGCTCGTGCAATAGGGAGTTGTACGTTCGTAATAGGAGACCATCTGTGATTTTAGTTTTTTCAAGGTATAAATACCTTAATTTTTTTACAGCATTCATTTTTCTTGAATTTTGTTGGGGAAAAAGTCTCTTGGGCGGACTTTTCCATGTGAAAAAAATTGTTGATGTACGATACAAAGGTACAGCCTATCAGAAATCAGATTTATAACACAAATCATATTGATATCACAAATTGTTTTTACATAGTTCTTGCATAAAAAATCAGTTAGACTACAAATATAAAGTATGAAAACCAAATATACAACCTCACAAATGCAAAGGTATAACTTCAAGATGAATCAGAAATCAATTTTTAACACAAGTCATATTATTATCACATTTCTATAACATTGCTCCCTACGAGAGACTTTTCCCCAAAAAAAAATCAATAAGAATGAGTGCTCCAAAAAATTAAGGTATTTATACCTTGAAAAAACTAAAATTGTAGATGGTCCCATGTTCACATATAGACATGTTCATTTGTAAACGTACAACTCGCTTATGCAAAACATTGCTTTATCAACTTGTATGTTCGCAGATGAGAAGGTAAAATCGCAGATAGCTCTAATCTATTTGCGATTTTAATGACTACTTTCGTAATCTTGGGTTTTTTTGTTATTTTTATTAAAATGATTAAGGAAATGTCTATTTTTATAATTTTCTCTTATCTTTATGTGCAATCTTGGTTTCTCATCTAATTTGTCATTCTAAAACATAGAATGTCACAAATAAACCAAACTATAAAAATAAAATAAAAACAATAAAAAAAACTATATAATTGATATATAAATAATAAAAGATTAAACAATAGACATATTTTTTTAAGAATATAATTACTTGAATAGAATTATAATAAATCATCTACAAATTTAATTCAAGAAAAAAATGAATAATTTAGCTATAAAAATTGAGGTGATTGGTAATGACATCTTTCAAAAATATTTGTTTTGAAGTATTTTAGTATATATATATATATATATATATATATATATATATATATATATATATATATATATATATATATATATATTATTTTTCTTCATTTATAAAGTCTAATAGATAGCTTACAATGAAGTGCCACCTATTCTTTGAGTGTTTATATCTATCTCAAATTTGGAATGCAACAACAGCCTTGATAAATCTCAACAATGTTCCTGACAAGTGGCTTGACATCATCGACCTCCTCAAGCAGGCCACTAGAGGTAAGTCCATTTGGTATGTTATTCGTCGTCTAGTTCTTGCAAGTACGGTCTACCGTATTTGGATTGAGAAGAACAATAGGATCTTCAAGGATAAGAGAAGACCCTTTGAAACTATGGTCAATACTATTGCTAATGAAGTTCGCTCGAGACTCAAGAGCCTTAATCTTAAAGCCTCCCCAAATATTGCTAAAGCTAAGATCCATTGGAGACTTCCTATAAAGAACAAAGATATTGCCACTCAATATTCGCCTTAACTTTGTGTCTAATGTTTGTTTTTTTGGTTGGTTATGCTTTGTATGGAGGTTTAAAGCATTTCCCCCGTTTAGTTGTTCTTTAGTCTATTAGGTTGTTTTGGTCCCTAGGGTCTTTTTTCTTTTCTATAGGCCGGGAGTACCAGCTATTATATTTTTTTTATTAATAAAACTTAATGGAGATGCGACCCTCCTTAACAAAATTAATGAGACTTTATGAAGATTTCATTTTTAAAAATCAAAATTTAATTCAATTAAATTTGTGGAAATCTAAAAACGGTCTCAAAACATAACATTTTAAAAGTTGAAGTAACAATGTTGTTAACAATTAAAATATCAACAACATTTGTTCAAGCTCACCATACAAGTTGTGTTCTTTCTCAAAATCCAAGCTAAGTCTTATACGTCACGAATGTATCTCCAACATGAGAACTTGTCAAAACAGGTTAGACAATTGATTGACATAGTGAGAATACCCGATGTGAATTCATTTTGAGTAAGGAGATAGCAATCTCACTTGTTCGAATTGGCCTCAAAAAATCATTTTGTTTTAAAAATGATTTCAAAATTGTAGATGTTTTATTTCCAAATTACTATCAAACACTATTTCAATATATTAGGCCTAAAAAGTCTCCCAAAGTCTAATAAAACCTGTTTCTTTCAAAATAAAAGCACTTCCAAAAATGATAGGGGTTTCATAACCCGGATCCTATCAAAACAAATTCCAATGTATTTGATTTTGATATTTCCAAAAAAATTAAACCAAACATTTCAAATAAGTTGAGATTTAATGACCCAAAATGAACTCAAGAGTTTATGACCGAAAGTGTAACATCCCAAAAATCATCCGTAAAAAAATTTTCATTTTTTATTCAACCAAAACCATGAAACATTCATGTAAAACCATCATAAGTATGTCAATATGAAAATCATTATCAGAGTATAAATCCCCAAACCGAAAAAAAAAACTGGACACAGGAGGATGCACTACATCCAGCTCGGGCCCTTCCCCTTCGAACCGCTAAGCATAAAGACTAGCGAGTTCCCAAAAATACCACGTACCATACAAGCAACAAGACCCGCGTAATGAGTATCACTGTCTCGCATAACGGGCCCCGCCCAATGAGTGTAAAGGGCCTTGCCCTAACTCGCATAACAGGCCTCGCCCAACATGTAAAACATGCAAGTATCACACAGACAATTACCATCAATCAACATAATCCAGTGGGCCGGTATTGGTGCCTTTAACCCACGTGTACAGTGAAAAGACTCATCTATCGTACAAGGATCAACTGCTACCGCTCCTACTGCCAAGAGTACAAATGCTATACACCACCTGCACGGCCATACAAAGTACATTCTTAGCTTACCCTCCAAAACTAGGGTTTTGACCAAAAGTCAATGCAAGTCAACGTCCATATCCAAAGTCAAAGTTAACGTCAGTCGACCTCCACTTCGTGGCCATCCTACGGTCATGTCGTGGCTTGTGCGTTCCACCTGACCAGAACCAGAACCAAGTCTTGGATAAACCCATATACATACCAAAATATGTAGCCATGTCGTGGCCCTAAAGCACCATGTCGTGGCAGAGACAACCTCAAAACAATCATGGAAAACCCCATCGCCACGTCGTGGCACCCTACTGCCACATCAT
The DNA here is from genome assembly GCF_051521515.1 of Lactuca serriola. Lineage (NCBI taxonomy): Eukaryota > Viridiplantae > Streptophyta > Magnoliopsida > Asterales > Asteraceae > Lactuca > Lactuca serriola. The sequence goes on from NC_136408.1 coordinate 4,642,853, forward strand.
AGGAGAGCGTATGAAGGCATAATTCTTTCCAAGGTCCTTAATCTATAAATCATTTTGCTTAAACTTTCCAAAAAGAATCTAGGAGTCCTATTGATCCCTAAAAATGTAAACTTTATGGACATGCATGCTCCATGCATGTCCTCCAACAAATCTAGATCAAAAGAGTATAAAAGGGACCTAAAATCATGCAAGGATCCCAAACCACAACCATTTCTTAGATCTACAAAGTATAGTGTCCTTGGGACTCCTATGAGCCATATAGTTGCAAACTTTATTACTTTGCTTCACTCAAAATCCATCAAAGAGTTCAATCATGAAATATAACTCTAGATCCATAAAGAAAAGATGAAAATCTAGATTAAAGATCCTTACAAATGATCCTACAAGATGATTCCAGAGACTGGAGAGTGTTTTTTGCTTGCTTCTTGCACTCAATATTCTTCTATTTCTTTCAAAATCACCAAAAAGGCTTGAAAATGAGCTCAAAAGCTTCAAGGTGGGTTAGGGTTAGGTTTCTGGGGCTTGAGAGTGATGGTGGCTGAAGATGGGCAACACTAGCCTCTCCAATTTCCTTTAAATACCTGAAAAATTAGGGTTTTCACATCAGAGGGTCACCATGTCATGGCCAATAGATGTCATGTCATGGGGATCATTAAATGATCTGCAATACTTCTAGCATCGCCATGTCGTGTGATGCCTTCACCACGACGTAGTTACTCTCAAATTCCAAAATACATTAAAATTAAATACCTCCAAGAATCTGGATGTTAAAATTCTCCCCCACTTGAATTAGACTTCATCCTCAAAGTATGTTGCTGCAAACACCTCAGGGTAATGCTCCCTCATCTCCTCCTCGGGCTCCCAAGTCCACTCTGAACCCTTGCGGTGCTACCATTTCATCTTCACCAAGCTCACCACCTTCCTATACCAAGCCTTATTCTTCCTATCGAGGATGGAAATCGGTATCTCTATATAGTTCAATTGCTTCATGCACCCAATTCCTCATGAAATCATTTCCAGAACCTGGAAGTGAATTGGCATCCCGATAAAAAACCACTAAAACTGAAACTCCATGTCGTGCCACAACCTCCTGGATGTAGACATCCGCCAAATTCTCAGCAGTGATGCTCTCCTGAATAGGAATCAAATGTGCACTCTTGTTCAATCGATAGATGATGACCCAAATTAAATCTACCCCTCGTGCAGTCCACGGTAGCTTAGTGATAAAATCCATCGTACTCTCTTCCCATTTCCAAACGGGAACACCCAACTGCTCCATTTTTTTGTAAGGTCACTAATGTTTGGCCTTGACTTTCCTACAAGTCAAGCACCTCTCCACATACCATGCAACATCCCGCTTCATGTAGGGCCACCAATAATCAACCTAGAGATCTATATACATCTTTCTTGCACCTGGATGAATAGAAAACCTTGACTTATGTGCCTCCTCCATCAAAATCCGTAGTGTGCCCCTGTAATATAGAACCCAAACTATCTAATGAAGGGTCAATAACCCCTACTATCATAACCAATAGAGGACACCTGGCCCAAAATATGCTCATTCTTCCTGTGATCCTTTTTCATTGCCTCATCTTGAGCTACACGGATCTGCTCCAACAGTGTAACGCCTGTGTTTCTGGGCTTGCTGTTTTTAGCGATGTAATATTCTGGGTTAACTTTTGTAACTCATTTTGAAATAATAAGAACATATTATTTGAGTATTATGTGTTTTGTGCTTAATTGCTTAATTATGTGACTTGATTAATTAAAAATAAAAATAAGCTCCAAAATTTAAGTGTAAAATAAACTCGATATCTTTACATAAAGTTGTAGTGGCCGAAACGAGGTTTCCGAATATATATAGAACGCCCAAATCTGACTTCGTATGAGGAAGTTATGATTTTCTGAAGTTTCGACTTAGCAGTATGCAGCCCGAATACTCGATTTGAGATCGAACGGTTTTTAGCCGAAACAATCTAAACGAGAATCGAAGATCTCGTTGTTAGTAGCAAAACGATGAAAAGTTAGGCGAGAACGGACGTCGGATAAAGAAGTTATGAATTTATAACAAAGTTTTCCTGTCCCAACCTACTAAAAATAAATAATAAAAATAAATTTAAAATTAGACGACGGAGTCTAAACGAAAGTTGTAGAGTGTAGTCTCACCTACGTGTGGATATAAAGAACGTCGAAAACGGAGTTCTTATGATGAAGATATGAATATCTGAAGTTTTTAAAATAATTAATATTTATTTATTTAATCCTTAATTCGGATGTATGTCCGAAGGAGTCATTGATCTTATCCGAAGTACGCCCAGCATACTGGCGTACGCCCAGTGTACCCCGTTGCATGCACCACCTCGCAGTCGAGTGCTCCGATGACGCATGCAGTGACGTTTTGGCACTACGCCCAGCGTACCGAAGCAGTACGTCCAGCGTAATGCGAGGGTTCAGTCCTATAAAAGGGCATGCGAGGGCAGCCTCATTCTTTTGCAAATTTCTTCCTTTCTCTCTAGTTTTTTCCTCGATATGCATGCCATTTATGATGGGTTTTATACAAACAATCCTATGTGTGCATGCAACCCTAGAGATTGGATCTATGTTTTCACTATTAGTTATACAACTTTATGAACATAAAAAGAAACCTGGCATGCTACAATTATTTTTGAAATCCATATAAAAGAATAGAATACATACCTTTTGTTGTTATATAGTAATAACAACTAGTTCCTTGAATTTCCTTAGCTCTTGAAAGCAAGTACCACAAGTGTAGTACCTCTAATGGCTCACAAACACACTAGGTGAAAGGACGAATATGAGAGAGAGGAGAGAAGGGTATCTTGCCCTAGATTTTGTCTCTTTTAGGGTTTCCCAAGGCTTGGACGAAATCTTAGTGCCTTAGGGTGCTATTTATACTTAAGGCTAACTAGGGTTTCAAGGTGTAAACCCTAATCCCTTAGCTTAGGGCCTAAGCAAGTCCATGGACTCCTTTCCTTAAGCCCTTGGACAAAAACTCCTAGATCCTGCTAGGATTTTCGTTCAAGCCTTAATAAAGGTGATCCAATGGCCCAAAGCCTCAACTATTGAATAATTACAAAATAGCCCCTGCACTTTCAGTCAGATCCTTTAATCCCAAAATTAATTCCTAATTAATTTCTGATTAAATACTAATTAATAATATGATTCCAAATCAATATATTATTCATATAATATATTAACAAATCATATTTATACCCCAATTTATTATTCTTAACAATAAACCAGCCTCTCTCCTCAACAATCATCCTGTCTAGTCACTAGTGTGAAGGCAACCCAAAAGGACCATGCACAATCGGGTCAAGTACATACCAAAATAGTTATGGACTTAGACACTAATCCAACAATTTATACCCTGAAGCCCCGGTATTATTCCCGAGCCCTGAAGCAAGTTCCGACGCCTCGAGGATCCCGAAGAGCGTTATTCCCGAGCCGAAGCTCTGCCCGCAAGAAGCCCGATTTTTGTGAAAATCTTCCAGATCTACCGAAGAATACTACTTCTACAAGTCGTAGTGCTGTCCGATCATCTTCTGATCAAGTGAGTGTTAGTTACTTTCTTCTAACGCATAATTATGAATTATTTGGTACGAAATACATGTTATGTGTATATTTTGTTGATTATATGTGTGAATGTATATTCACTTTCTTCTATCTCATAGATCTGATTTATTCTCTATGAAATATGTGTTATGTGTGTGTGTCTCATCTGTTATGTGGAATATATATTGATCGAACATGCTATACTGGTTTTAAACTATGTATAAAAATATATATTTTTATCTACTAATATATTGGGTAGAACATGGGTAGATAGTTGATGTGTGATAAACAGATGAGAGGCCTCGTTGTTTTTGTTGTTGATCTAGTTATTCAACGGAGTATGGATAACGACCACGGACTCTTTCTAGACAATCCTGTGGAACGCTAGTAGGCTCATAACCTGTAGGTGTTGTGAACGATTTGTTCACCGGTGTACTCTATCCCCCTCATGGTTTCCTGTAGGACATTTATTGATAAGGAAGCCCCTTTGCGGTAATGTCCGTCCGGATGAAAATCCTAGATTAGGTCCCTTGTAATAGATGTTGTTTTAGGGACGTAAAGTGAGGATAACGGGAATGGGTAATTGGGTTATTGTTGGTTGGTGAATTAAATATAATTATTTATTGTGGGTTGAAAACCCTATATGCTCACCAGGCTCCCAAGCCTGACCCACTCAGTTTATTTGTATTACAATTAGTGGCGCAAGGGCATAAGATGGATGAATCATCAAGTTGTTATGTTTACAAGTCTGTATATGTATATATTTGTTGAATGACTTGTAATGTTATCGTTTATGCTTTATGGTCTGTATCGGAACATGACATCCCGAGTTTTGATTATATAATGAAATTACATTTCTTTATGAAATGCTTTAGTAAATATTATTTTATCACGTTTTGTTTTTGGGAACAAATTCCGCAACTCTTTTAAATCAAAAGGATTTACTCTGAAATTATTTTAAAAGCATAAATGAAACCGGTCTTTTCTGGCCGTGATTTTGGGGATGTCACAGTTGGTATCAGAGCATTAGTTTAAGCGTACTAGGAATTTGTAGGATTTCTAGACTTAAACTTAAAATGCTAAGCAAAGATTTTGAGATATGTGTCTGCTATGTTTTAGACGTGAGCACTAGTTTACTTTAGGAAAGTTGCCTAAAATGCTTTTATGTGCTAAATGTTATATGTTGCCAAATATGATATTATTTGTTAAGATCTAAGGTTTGTTGCCAACCGAATCTGAAGGTTTATGTGTTTAGGATTCTAAGCGTATGACGACGATATTAGAACTAGCATGTAATCGTTTTGGAGTGATATGGAAGATCGTAATATCTTTCATGAATGAAGATCAAAATTTCACCTTATTCGGTGTATAGATCAAGAATGGCGATAACAAGAAGCGGTGTTCGAAACGCAAACGATAACAGGAATCAACCGCCTGTAATTCAACAAGTAGTTGTTGAAGCTGCTGCACCAGAACAGATCACCATGGTTGGAGTACAAGCCATGATTCGGGCTATATTAGTCGAACAAAGGGAAGAAATGCGACAGATGTTGCGTGGAAATAGGGACGAACCTATGAGCAATCGGAGGAAGGGAACAATAGTCGCATTGTGAGTCATCTTGGGACTCAAGAAGAACGAAGGAATGATCCAGAACGGAGAAACAACAAGGATGGGCGAATGTATAAGAATTTCTTGGGCGCCAAACCGCCAAGTCTTTCTGGGAGCCCAAAGCCTGTTGAAATTATGGATTGGATCTCCGAAATGGAGATGGTATTTGAAAGTTGCGACTGTAGCAACAAACAGAAGACTGTCTTTGCAGTTAGACAACTGAAGACTGGAGTCTTGAGCTGGTGGAAGTTATTGGCAGATACTATGCCACGAGGAGAAGCTCTGAAAATGTCGTGGGAAGAGTTCTTGGAACATCTAAGGGTGTAGTATTGTTCAGAGATAGATCTGATTGATCTAAACAATGAGTTCCAAAACTTGAAGAAGGGGAGAATGAGCGTAGATGACTATGCTACCGCATTCACCGAGAAAACGAAGTTATTTCCGTACCTAGTGCCAACAGAACTCACCAAGATCGAGAGGTTCGCTAATGCACTGCCTGGCGACTTTGGTCCGACAGTCAAGATGGCAACTACTCTGAAAACAGTTGTTCGAGCAGCTAAGAACATGGAGGCCCAGCAGAAGGAAAAGGGTCTGGAAAGGATAGAGGTTGGTGAAAAGAGAAAGTTCTAGGGATCTTCAAGATCCAGCAAGAAAAGTAAATTCTCGAAATCTGGTTCGAGAGGAAGTGGAGGAAAGGTAGAGCCGAAATGGTGCGAAAAGTGTAAAAAGAAGCATCATGGGAAATGTGACGGGGAAGTGGCCACATGCTTTAAATGTGGAAAGCTAGGGCATTTTGCCAATGAATGCACGCTTACCAAGAAGGTTTGCTATGGTTTCGTTGAGGAGGGTCACATGTCGAGGGACTACCCTAAGAAGAAGGAAGCAGTAAGACCCAACATTCCACCAAAGCCGAAAGCAAGAGCCTTCCAGATGACACTGGAAGCTGCCAAAGAAGAAGCTGATGTCGCTTCAGGTACCTTTCTTGTAAATGAATTGCCTGCCCAAATTTTATTTGATTTTGGAACCAACTACTCCTTTATATCGCATGAATTTGGTAGAAAACTAGCTTTGCCTGTTGTTAGACTAGATGATGCTTTATTAGTCGAAGTTGCTAGTGGAAAGTTTGTACCTGTTAGCCATCATATGAAAAATATCTTAATCGACCTTAATGGGAATAAGTTCCACGATGAATTATTTCCTATTGAACTTAACGGTTTCGACATCGTTTTGGGAATGGATTGGCTTAGAGCCAACGATGCCGAGATTTTATGCAAGAAGAAATAGTGAAAGTAAACCCGCCTGGGAAGGAATCGTTTATGGTGTATGGAGATAAACGTAGAGTGAATTCTGGAATCATTTCTCTAATAAAAGCCAGAAAGTGTTTGACCAACGGGTGTACATCATACTTAGCATTCGTGATCGATGCTAAGAAGGAAAAGAAGGTGATGCAGAATATTCCCGTGATGTGTGATTATTCGGAAGTATTTCCCGAAGATCTTCCTGGATTACCACCTGATAGACAAGTGGAGTTCATAATAGACTTGTTATCAGGAACCATGCCAATAGCAAAAGCACCTTACCGACTAGCACCGACGGAGATGAAGGAGCTGATGATGCAACTTCAGGAGTTATTGGACAAGGGTTTCATTAGACCTAGTTCATCACCCTGGAGAGCTCCGGTGTTATTCATGAAGAAGAAAGATGGAAGTATGAGAATGTGCATCGATTATAGAGAGCTAAATAAGCCAACAATAAAGAATAAATATTTGTTGATGAGGATTGATGACCTATTCGATCAACTACAAGGTTCAAGTTATTTTTCAAAGATCGAACTAAGGTCAGGATATCACCAACTGAAGGTGAAAGAGCAGGATATAGAGAAAACTGCATTCATGACTCGATATGGACACTACAAGTTCTTGGTTATGTCGTTTGGACTAACCAATGCTCCAGCAGCATTCATGGATTTAATGATCAGGGTTTGTAATCCGTTCCTTGATAAATCTTGTTGGGTTTTGAGCAATCTAACACTTCCTAAGTGCGCATGCAACTCTAATAAACCTTGGATCTATGTTTGTCTAAATACATGCAAAATAATAATTTTTCCAAGGTTCATAACCTATCTAACATGGCATGGGGTACTTTTAAACATAAAAGAATTAGATGAGATTACATACCTTTTGATGATGAGTTCAATTCCTAAGGAGTTTGAGGGCCAAGCACCAATAGTGTGAATGCCTCAAATGGAATCACAAATCACCACAAACTCTTGGAAAACTTTGAGAGAGTGTATACACACATAGAAATCGGCCACACCTAAGTCTCACACACACTAGTGCCACTAGTTGCCATTTCATGCTCCATAAGCATGCTTATATAGTGTGCATGGTTAGGGTGAAACCCTAATAACCCATGTCTTTTCCTTTCCAAGGATCCATGGGTTAAAAGCTCCATGGATCATCCATGGACTTCCATATAGGCCTAGCCCATTAACAAATGAGTGTTAGCCCACACTATATAAAACCAATAGCCCACAATCTAATTAGTCTTCCTTTTAATCTCTAAATTAATTCATAATTAATTTAAGACTAAGACTAATTAAATAACATGACTTCATATTAATATATTATAACTTATAATATATTAATAAACATATGTGTATAACTCTCATAAAATTATCTATAAATAGTTTGGATGAAATGCAACCCAAATGGACCATGCCGGTCGGGTCAAGTATATACCAAATAAGTTATGGACTTAGACACCTTATCCAACAGACTCCCACTTGGATAAGTCTAATAACTGTATTTGCCTATGTTACTTCAGGAACCAACCAGCAATCGTAGCTCTCAAAAACTCTGTTGAACTATGAAGCGTCATTTTAGATAAGTGATCATATAATCCTCTGTTCTCATGATATCAGTCGGACAAATACATGGAACAACGTCGTACTTATTGTCCAGCAGTTTGTTTCCCGATTTTCCGATTTGTTTGACAAAGAACTTAATCGAACACATCAATTTTAGTTCTGACCGGCCGGTACATAGGTCACAACAAAATCATCGAGGGGCCCAGATATCGCTTCTATTTCTAGAAGGAACAGATAAACTTCGACTCATATGCTTGTTCTACTACTTGTTGAATTGTACACAAAGGCACGTTTTATAACATCAAGTTACTGATGCGTTTACATGCAATCAATGCACAACCAACTCATAGGTAACAACTCATATCTCTAGGTTTGAAGATTTATATAATATTACCGTCTCACGATCACTCGAGATAAATTCCATGAAGTGATACAAGTGAGCGTGGGTTTAATCCAATACTCATAACTTATGAGCACTCATGAATGTTGTAGCAACCATTGCTATGACTAAACCCATTTAGCCATCTACAAACTCGATTCCTGACAGTCTTGATTCATACCTACTTCCAACATATGAACGACTGTGGAGTGTTTAAATAACTTAGTCATTCGGAAAGAATAACCTAGCTATTTTGGAAGTCAAAACATGCAAAGTGAAACACAATAATAATCAACTCCAATATGGTCTCAGAACCCTTTTGAATATAAATAGAACCACCTTTTATTTATCACCATATTGATTACACATTATTCATTGTATAATGTTTCAAACAATCAACTTAAGACTTGAATAAAAAACAACAGTCGTCCCATGCTCCTAGCATGTACACTTTGTTTTTCTAAACAATAGTTATGCCATACTCCAAGTATGCACACTATGTTTGTCTATGATCCTTACATTGTGATGTAGATCAATTGAACATGATTCCATTGATACTCATTTCAGAATCCCAAATCCTTATTGTAAATGTGAGAATCCCCGATTCGTATCATTTACCAAAAAAACTGTTAGATTTTAAACTTTTATGCAATGTCCCTCTTGTAATGATTATGCACAAAGTCACCAAAACCTTGTCACCAGTCATTACAGAGTATTCCAAAGAAGGTCAACATCTATGGAACGTAAGTCTCATATTCAAAGTACATTGCTTTGAACATCCTTCTTGCATTAAGGTTTTCTAATCTTACATAGATTGAATAACTTCCACCTATGGAGACATTTCCATAGTCCCATTTTGACTATCACTTCCGAACAAGAATTACTTCTTTTCAGAATATGTCAATGTGACATCCCCAAAATCTCGGCCAGAAAAGACCGTTTTCATTTATGCTTTTTAAAACATTTTCAGAGTAAATCCATTTGATTTTTAAAAGAGATGCGGAATTTGTTCCCAAAAACAAAACATGATAAGATAGATATTTATCAAAACATTTCATATAGAAATATGATTTCATTTCATAATCAAAAGTCGGGATGTCATGTTCCGATACAGATCACAAAGCATAAACGATTACATTACAAGTCATTCAACAACTATATACATATGCAGACTTGTAAACAAAAATGACTTGATGATTCGCCCATCTTAAGCTCTTGCGCCACTTCCTGTAATTCAATTAAACTGAGTAGGTCAGGCTTGGGAGCCTGGTGAGCATATAGGGTTTTCAAACCCACAATAATTATAATTAATTACAACAATCAACAATAAACCCGATTACCCATTCCCGTTATCCTCACCTTACGTTCCTAAAAATAACGTCTATTATAAGGAACTTATTTCAGGATTTTCATCGGGACGGACATTACTGCAGAGGGGCTTCGTCAACAATAAGTGTCCTAAAGGCAACCATGTGGGGGATAGAGTACACCGGTGAACACGTCGTTCACAACACCTACAGGTAATGAGCCTGCTAGTGTTCCACAGGACAGTCTAGAATAGTCCGTGGTCTTCATCCATACTCTGCTGAATGACTAGAATAACACCAATAACACCGAGGCCTCTCATCTGTTTATTTCACACCAATTATCTACCCATGTTCTACCCAACATATTAGTAGATAAAAATATATACATTTTTATACATTATTTATAAAACCTGTATAGCATGCTTTAATCAATACATATTCCACATAACAGATGAGGCATACACACATAACACGTATTTCATAGAGAATATATCAGATCTATGAGATAGAAGAGAGTGAATATACATTCACACATATAACCACAAAATATATACACGTAGCACGTATTTTATATTAAATACTTCATAATATTGCGTATTGAAAAGGGACTATACACTCACCTGATCAGAAGATGATCCGACAGCACTACGGCTTATAGAAGTAGTATCTCTCCGTAGATCTGGAAGATCTTCACAAAAACCGGGCTCCTCGCGGGCAGGGCTTCGGCTCGGGAATAACGCTCTTCGGGATCCTCGGGGCTTCGGATCTTGCTTCGGGGCTCGGGAATAATACCGGGGCTTCGGGATATGATTGGCACGCAAATCGAGGCAAAACTTAGAGAGAGGGGAGAGTTTGAACAAGAGAAAATGGCTGATTTCGAGTTCTATTTATAGGCTGAGGGTCTGGGATTACGCGGGGCGTAATCTTAAATTACGCAGGGCGTACTCAGTACGCGGGGCGTACTCGGTTACGCGGGGCGTACTTTGACGTCACTGCATGCGTCGATCTGTGGCACTCGAGTATTGGTCAGACAAGTTGCATCCGACTGAGTACGTACTCAATTACGCGGGGCGTAATTGACTCGTCGAACTTCTAAATTGCGTAACTTTCGCATACGAGCTCCGTTTTCGACGCTCTTTATATCCACGCGAAGGTCAGATAATACTCTACAACTTTCATTTAGACTCCGTCGGCTAATTTTGACTTTTATTTTTATTATTTATTTTTAGAAGGCCGGGACAGAAAAACTTTGTTATAAATTCATAACTTCTTCGTCTGACGTCCGTTCTCGCCTAACTTTTCATCGTTTCGCTACTAACAACGAGATCTTCGATTCTCATTTAGATTGTTTCGGCTAAAAACAGCTCGATCTCAAATTCATATTTTACGTCACTCGACGTCGTGCCGGTTCTGTCGCGAAACTTCGACAGGTCATAACTTCTTCGTTATAACTCGGATTTTGGCATTCCTTATATCTTCGGAATCCTTGTTTCAACCACTACAACTTTATGCAAAGATATCGGGCTTATCTCACACTTAAATTTTGACGCTTATTTTATTCTTAATTCATTAACTTATAATAATTAAGAAAATAAACACATAAATCACATAATTCACATAATTCACAAATAATACATTTTTATTATTTCAAATTGGGTTACAAAGGTTAACCTAGACTATTACATTGCTAAAAATGGCAATCCCAGAAACACGGGCGTTACAGTCAATATGGTCCTTTCCGACAACTTACATCATACTTCCAACTGTCCCTGAGCAACCAATCTTTGGCGAACCTCAGATTTGTCCTCGACAATTGCTTAATCACTTTAGTCATATCCAGTTCTAGACTTTTCCCTTCTCAATGCCTTAAGCATTTGGAAAATTTAGAAAAGATGAATATTATAGCACATGCAATCTATCCTATATCCGAAGCATATGGGAGACGATTCATGATGTTTGACATAAAGACATGATACTAGACAAGTCTTTTGCTACAGTATTTTTTATTTGCCATGATTTCAAAATTTAACTATGAAGAGGGATGCCGTAATCATAATCAAATTTTGAAAACGCAATATATATAGAATTTCTTCAAGTTGAACCATTCCAACATAATATTCATATATATATTCTTGACTAAAGATGATTAAAATCTCAATCTAAGCTTTAGAATTGAAATGAAGTATAATTTCCTCTCCCTTAATTATAGCAAAACAACTTTTCAACCCCTGCAACTTCACGAATTGAAACTTTGTTTTCTATAATTAACATTGCTAACTTGCAACACCAAACGTAATAATCATGCTCCCACTAACATGATGATTATCAGCATAACACTTATGCTCCCACTAGCTCTAACATATTTCTAGAAATCTGCTGGACTTCTGAAATTTAGATTCATACACCCTTTCTTAGATAGCTCACATGTGTGTCTAAACTATTTTCAGAACTATGAAAAGGGATGCCGTAATCATAGTCTCAATTGCTTTGGCATTTGCCATTTCTCACAAGTCCATGTTAGTGTGCCGGTTAACCACACGCGCTCCACTAACGACTTTTGAAAATGCAAATAACACAATTGATATTTACGTAAAATCTACTTAGTGAAAGCGTTTCCTCACCATCATTTTCATGAATCGGAGAGAAACCTTATGACACTTAGATTTTATAGTGTATGAGTTGCTATCCATGTGAATTTGTCAAAACCATAATCACAAGATAAGGTTAGTGACAAATTCAGCCTTACATGGATTAAACTTGTTCAGTCTTAGTTTCTTGTGAGCTTGGTAGCACAAGGCCCACCAATGCTTCCAAGTTGAACTCTGATAACTCACATGCAAATTCAACTTATTTGAAGTAGGTACAGAAATAAAAATTATGTCAACACGATAGGTTGCAAACCTTAAGTCGTGTGCTAGTGATAAATTACAGGTTTTACTCTTGATTAAATCTTGAAACTCTTTCAGGATCTTTAAGGCTCCCACTGTCCCCTTGACCTATAAGTTTCCCCAGTCAAGAACCATTCCTTGACAAAACAAATATTCAAGGGATAGTGCGGATTCTTATCAAGACTAACACTTCACACAATTGGTCGTAGTTGGTCTTTGTCTCATCCAAGACATCACAACTTACCAATCTCAAATGTACAAGGGTAGAAAACATTTTACTCTTACATTTGACTAGTGTTAATAAACCTTACTTTATGTCACTCAATGTTACAATCTTGGAGTATGACTCTAAGAATTGTTTTGGAACGAAATATGAATCATCTTTTTGATTTTAACCAATGCAACAATTCATGACCTCTCTTCTTAGCCATAACAATGCACTAAGACGTCCTTAGAGTATGAATTTGTGATATGGTTTTATAATCATTAAGATGATCATGAAATATGATACTAAAGTACTCTCCCATCCTTCCAGATTTGAGAAACTTTTATCTTTCTGCCTAATTTGATTCTTCTCATTTGTTTTGTCATACATTGTAACCTTTCCAATGTTACAGAATTATACTTAACCTTATAAGTATAATCATATTTACTAATCTTCAGTAAATCATGACAAATCAATCTTTGTGGTGGACCTTGACCAGCGCACACCCAGTGTACCTAATTCCCCAGTCCTTCAATTGACTCACATATACATGTGATCAAAGAATTAGTCTTAATTTTCAAAGATGAAAATTCTCATTCATCATACAATACAACTTGTATGATTCCAAGTTTCTGTCCAATTGAAACTTGGGTGATGAAAAACTTTCTTCATTCGGTAAATTCAGACACTACCACAAATGAAGGAATCAAATCCACTTTCCAATATTGCTATTACTGGAAACATATAAACAACAATTTTCCACATATGCCATTGTAAGGATATTTTTAAAATAAATAAAATTAAAACCCTTTCTTTCTTTTATTTTAAAACTTTGCGGAAAAACTTATCCTTACAATCCACATGAAAACCTTGTTGTTATCTATTCATAAGCAATATATTCTAACTCTTAAGCAACAACTCAAAATTCTGATTACCGAACCATGCGATCGAAACCCACCTTCACAATCAGAATCAACATATACTTACTTTAAGCTTCCTATCTTTTCTTTGATTTTTAAAAAAACATCAGCATGTGACCCATTCACCTTATGTAATAAGAATCTCCAAATAGGAACTTAATAGAGTTAGACAGTGGACTTTACCCGAAGTAGAGTCAAACCTCTTGACTTGATCAACCTTATGACCTTTTAGGTGAATAGGGCAGCTTCACAACCAATGCCCCTTCCTTTGGCAACAAAACACATGGACCCTTTGGTAATGGCACATGAGACTATCTCAGACTCAGCCTTTCTCTTTACCATTTGGTCAACCGAGTTGACTATGGCCGATCCCTTTCCATTGGGAAGAGAAATCCTTTTCTAGATATCCAATTCTACCATTGTCAATGTCCATTTAAGACTTGGGAAGTTGTTCTTTTAATCAAATTTGCTTTACTGGTGTTCCAAATCATTGCTGATTCCACAACACCAAGCAAATAGACAACATCATTAAGGGTCATGTCATAGTCCGTCTCATAGTAGTCCCAAAGAGACTCACTGTGTTACTAAGAAAGTGATTGAACATCCAACTTTCACGCGACTTTGACACCCAACTCTCCCGGCTTGTCAATATGTGACTTTATCTCCAAGATGTGAGCACACATAGACTATGCTTGCCAATAGGGATTGAGTGACTTTAAACTTTTCAAGAACTTGTGGGTGAGGGAGAATAATTGGAGGAGGTGGAGGAAGTGAAGCATGATGTTGAGGTACACCATCTTCAAGAGATTTGGGAAGATCATAGTTGTCTAAACCAGACATCTATGATGGGAGAAAATCAAGTTAGTTGATTCAAAGTCCTTAATATAACACCCAATATGAAATATTAAGGCTAGGACCCAACACAATATTTTATAATTTGGAAGAGGGATGCCGTAATCCAAGCTATAAAATATTTGAAGGTAGGCGAATGACGATTCACCAATTTCCACCATGAAAAACGAAATAATTTATTAGGTTTTAATTGGATTTGAAATTCCTAGATCTTTTGAGATTCATTGAACTTTTCGATGGCATGTTTCAATCTCGAGTGTGCCCTCTCAAATTTTGTGACTGGGATGCCGAGGATCACAAAACAATGTGTGAATAACCATACCAATTCACTTGGTACCCTTAATATTATCACCTAATCAATGTGCCGGTTAACCACACACGCTCCATTGATCTACGACAAACATTAAGTCACCCTTCGTGATCCTTACTAGTCCAAGTTAGTGTGTCGGTTAACCACACACGCTCCACCAACGACTTGGTAAGGTACAAAGTGTGAATTCCATGGGCTAGCACCAAATTCACATTTTTCCTAAAGTAACTAAGATTGGGAATTAAATAAAAAATATTTAGTTACTTTATAATATTCATTATACTTTTAATGAGGATTTAAAGTCATTGTCCTACCCGTTCGGCTAACGACCCTCCACCGATCAAGCAAGCGGTAGGTGAGAGTGGACACCCATTAAGTTACCATTTTATAGGCAACAACCTTATACCCACCTTATAGACCGGCTTCGTGAATGAGGCCTACTAACGGTAAAACGACTTGTTCTTATACATATATATAATAATTAACCATTAATGTTATAAATAGTATAAGTGTTGAATTTTAACTATTAAAATTCTAAGTGTTGGAATTAAAGTTTATTAAAGTGTGTGAAACTTTTCCAAATTCCAAAACTTGAGGGCAAGTTTTGAAACTATTCAAAACTAATTAATTCCATGATTTATGTGTTTAAAGTAGTTTTAATCCAAAAACTCTTCAAGTTCCATAACTTGAGGACAAGTTATGGAAGACTTTAAACTAATAAAAGAATTACTTTTCTTTATTTTATAACTTATGGAATTAATCAAGGTTACACTTTATTTATATATTTATTAATGAAGTGACTCTTGAACCTCCATAACTTAAGGACAAGACTCTTCATCTTTTGTAACCATCCAAGACTTTTCATTTCATAACTTATGAATTAAAGGTTCATAAAATGAAGACTCTTCATTTTCATGTAACTTATGTGTTTTAAGTGTGTGTTAAATAAAATTGACCTTTGGATATCCATAACTTGAGGACAAATTATGGACTCCATTAAAACACATAAATGATCAAGAATTAATTCTAAACAATTCAGCAAATAATTCCTATCATCTTCTAAATTCATAAGAACATGAACATGATCATCAAAATTTCAAGAATTATATGAACACATAAAAAAACATGGAATTTTGATATATGCTATTGTAAATGGATTAGAACAACCATTACACCAACTAAAACAATTTTTAAAACACCAAAACAGTTTAGGGTAATGTTTCTAGTCCATTTCCAGCAGCAAAAGTCAAAATTCTGCATTCTGATCATTCTACTCGCCGAGTGCACGAACCTACTCGCCGAGCAGGATGAATTTTGCCTTGAACTCGGCGAGTCCCCCCATGGACTCGGCGAGTCCATCAGCCAGACAACAACAATTTCAACTTTTTTCACTATTTTGCATCAAGTATCAAACAAGCAAGCCTAGGCTATGATACCACTGTTGGGTTTTGAGCAATCTAACACTTCCTAAGTGTGCATGCAACCCTAATAAACCTTGGATCTATGTTTGTCTAAATACATGCAAAATAATAATTTTTACAAGGTTCATAACCTATCTAACATGGCATGGGGTACTTTTAAACATAAAAGAATTAGATGAGATTACATACCTTTTGATGATGAGTTCAATTCCTAAGGAGTTTGAGGGCCAAGCACCAATAGTGTGAATGCCTCAAATGGAATCACAAATCACCACAAACTCTTGGAAAACTTTGAGAGAGTGTATACACACATAGAAATCGGCCACACCTAAGTCTCACACACACTAGTGCCACTAGTTGCCATTTCATGCTCCATAAGCATGCTTATATAGTGTGCATGGTTAGGGTGAAACCCTAATAACCCATGTCTTTTCCTTTCCAAGGATCCATGGGTTAAAAGCTCCATGGATCATCCATGGACTTCCATATAAGCCTAGCCCATTAACAAATGAGTGTTAGCCCACACTATATAAAACCAATAGCCCACAATCTAATTAGTCTTCCTTTTAATCTCTAAATTAATTCATAATTAATTTAAGACTAAGACTAATTAAATAACATGACTTCATATTAATATATTATAACTTATAATATATTAATAAACATATGTGTATAACTCTCATAAAATTATCCATAAATAGTTTGGATGAAATGCAACCCAAATGGACCATGCCGGTCGGGTCAAGTATATACCAAATAAGTTATGGACTTAGACACCTTATCCAACAAATCTGTGATAGTGTTCATAGATGACATTCTGATTTACTCAAAAAGCCAAGAGGAGCATGGCAAACACTTGCGAGAAGTGTTAGAAGTCTTAAAGAAGGAGAAGTTGTATGCTAAGTTCTCCAAATGTGATTTTTGGATCAGAGAAGTCCAATTCTTGGGTCACGTGGTCAACCAAGAAGGTATAATGGTTGATCCGGCAAAGATTGAAGCTGTAACAAAGTGGGAGCAACCGAAGAATCCCACGGAGATCCGAAGCTTTTTGGGATTAGCCGGATATTACCGAAGGTTTATCGAAGGCTTTTCTTTGATCGCTAGTCCATTAATGGATTTGACCCACAAAGGAGCTACTTATGCTTGGAGTGATAAGCATAAAGAAGCATTCGAGAAGCTAAAGAAAAAGCTATGCGAGGCATGAAAAGCTATTGTTGTAGCTTATGCTCTCATTCGGAAAGTCAATCTTGAAAGGAAAAGGCCAAGAGCGTTGAGAATTGATGTTGTCTCAACAATTGTGGAAATTATAAAGAAAGCTCAAAGCGAAGCTTCTGAAAAGAATGACCGAAAATAGGAACATTTGGGTAAAACGTTGGTGTTCGGTATAAATAGTCATGGACTGAAGGTGTTCCAAGATCGGATTTGGATACCTAAGTCAGGAGGAGTCAGAGATCTTCTGATGGAAGAAGCTCACAAAATCATGTACTCCATTCATCCCAGTAGAACAAAGATGTATAGGGACCTGAAACCCTATTACTGGTGGCCGACGATGAAGCTCGACATTGCAAAGTATGTGGCCGAGTGTGTGACTTGTGCTAGAGTCAAGACACAACATCAGAAACCATTTGGGAGTTTAGAACCTTTTCCTGTGCCTATAGGTAAATGGGAAGACATTGCTATGGATTTTGTCACTAAACTGCCCAGAACAAAAAGTGGTCACGACATGATTTGGGTGGTCGTTGATCGATTCACTAAGAGTGCGCATTTCATAGCAGCCAAGGAGAAATGGTGTATGGAAAAGCTTTCGAATTCTTACGTGAGGGAAATTGTGAGGCTTCACGGTGTTCCGCTAACGATTGTATCGGATCGTGATAGCCGTTTCACCTCGTGATTTTGGAAAAGTCTACAAGAGGAGATGGGTACCAAGTTGTGTTTGAGTACAACTTACCATCCACAGACTGATGGTCAGAGCGAACAAACGATACAAACGCTTGAAGATATGCTTAAAGCATGTACCCTAGAATTCCAAGGTAATTAGGATGAACATTTACCACTGGTAGAATTTTCCTACAACAATAGTTTCCACTTGAGCATAAAGATGGCACCTTATCAAGCTTTGTATGGACAGAAGTGTCGTACGCCGTCTTGTTGGCTTGAGGCTGGGAAAAAGCAATTTATGGGACCGGAGATAGTCTATCATACTGCGGAAAAGTTGAAAATAATTAGGGAAAGAATGTTAGCAGCTCAGGATCATCAAAGGAGCTATGCTGACAAAAAGCAAAGACCGATGACTTTTGAAGTTGGGGATTCGG
This sequence comes from Lactuca serriola, assembly GCF_051521515.1. NCBI lineage: Eukaryota > Viridiplantae > Streptophyta > Magnoliopsida > Asterales > Asteraceae > Lactuca > Lactuca serriola. Next base: position 4,661,501 of record NC_136408.1, read on the forward strand.
TCTTACTTAAAGTCTCACCGTGGAAGGGACTTATAAGGTTTGGTAAAAAGGGAAAATTAAGTCCAAGGTTTATTGGACCGTTTAAAGTTCTTCAGAGGGTTGGGAACCAAGCTTACAAGCTCGAATTACCCAAAGAACTGAATGGAATTCATAACACTTTCCATGTGTGTTATTTGAGGAAGTTCACGGGAGAAGTTCCCGACATGATTCCACTTTCGGAATTGAGAATCGATGAGAACAAAAGGTTGATTGAAGAACCAGAGGCAATCGTTGACCGAAAGACTAAAAAATTGCGATGTAAGATGGTTGAGTTAGTGCTTGTTCGATGGAAACACACGAATGGGCCAAATCTCACCTGGGAAAACGAAGAGTGACATGATGAGTCGCTACCCGCAGTTGTTTGTTGATGTGTGATTCCGGGGACGGAATCATTCTAAGGTGGGGAGAATTGTAATGTCTGTGTTTCTGGGCTTGCCGTTTTTAGCAATGTAATAGTCTAGGTTAACTTTTGTAACTCATTTTGAAATAATAAGGACGTATTATTTGAGTATTATGTGTTTTGTGCTTAATTGCTTAATTATGTGACTTGATTAATTAAGAATAAAAATAAGCGTCAAAATTTAAGTGTAAAATAAAGTCGATATCTTTACATAAAGTTGTAGTGGCCGAAACGAGGTTTCCGAATATATATAGAACGCCCAAATCTGACTTCGTATGAGGAAGTTATGATATTCTGAAGTTTCGACTTAGCAGTATGCAGCCCGAATACTCGATTTGAGATCGAACGGTTTTTAGCCAAAACAATCTAAACGAGAATCGAAGATCTCGTTGTTAGTAGCAAAACGATGAAAAGTTAGGTGAGAACGGACGTCGGATAAAGAAGTTATGAATTTATAACGAAGTTTTCCTGTCCCGGCCTACTAAAAATAAATAATAAAAATAAAGACAAAATTAGTCGACGGAGTCTAAACGAAAGTTGTAGAGCGTAGTCTCACCTACGTGTGGATATAAAGAATGTCGAAAACGGAGTTCATATGATGAAGATATGAATTTCTGAGTTTTTAAAATAATTAATATTTGTTTATTTAATCCTTAATTAGGATGTATATCCGAAGGAGTCATTGATCTTATCCGAAGTACGCCCAGTGTACCCCGATGCATGCACCGCCTCGCACTCGAGTGCTCCGATGACGCATGCAGTGACGTTTTGGCACTACGCCAAGCGTACCGGAGCAATACGCCCAACGTAATGCGAGAGTTTTGTCTTATAAAAGGGCATGCGAGGGCAGCCTCATTCTTTTGCAAATTTCTTCCTTTCTCTCTAGTTTTTCCTCGATTTGCGTGCCATTTATACCCGAAGCCCCGATATTATTCCCGAGTCCCGAAGCAAGTTCCGAAGCCCCGAGGATCCCGAAGAGCGTTATTCCGGAGCCGAAGCTCTGCCCGCGAGAAGCCCAATTTTTGTGACGATCTTCCAGATCTACCGAAGAATAGTAATTCTACAAGTTGTAGTGTTGTCCGATCATCTTCTGATCAAGTGAGTGTGTAGTTACTTTCTTCTAACGCATAATTATGAAGTGTTTGGTACGAAATACGTGTTATGTGTATATTTTGTTGATTATATGTATCAATGTATATTCACTTTCTTCTATCTCATAGATCTGATTTATTCTCTTTCAAATACGTGTTATGTGTGTGTGTTTCATCTGTTATGTGGAATATATATTGATTGAACATGCTATACAGGTTTTTAACTATGTATAAAAATGTATATTTTTATCTACTAATATGTTGGGTAGAACATGGGTAAATAGTTGATGTGTGATAAACAGATGAGAGGCCTCGTTGTTTTTGTTGTTGATCTAGTTATTCAACGGAGTATGGATAACGACCACGGACTCTTTCTAGACAGTCCTGTGGAACGCTAGTAGGCTCATAACCTGTAGGTGTTGTGAACGATTTGTTCACCGGTGTACTCTATCCCCCTCATGGTTTCCTTTAGGACATTTATTGATAAGGAAGCCCCTTTGCGGTAATGTCCGTCCGGATGAAAATCCTAGATTAGGTCCCTTGTAATAGATGTTGTTTTAGGGACGTAAAGTGAGGATAACGGGAATGCGTAATCGGGTTATTGTTGGTTGGTGAATTAAATATAATTATTTATTGTGGGTTGAAAACCCTATATGCTCACCAGGCTCCCAAGCCTGACCCACTCAGTTTATTTGTATTACAGGGAGTGGCGCAAGGGCATAAGATGGATGAATCATCAAGTTGTTTTGTTTACAAGTCTGTATATGTATCTATTTGTTGAATGACTTGTAATGTTATCGTTTATGCTTTATGATCTGTATCGGAACATGACATCCCGAGTTTTGATTATATAATGAAAATACATTTCTTTATGAAATGCTTTGGTAAATATTATTTTATCACGTTTTGTTTTGGGGAACAAATTCCGCAACTCTTTTAAATCAAAAGGATTTACTCTGAAATTATTTTAAAAGCATAAATGAAACCGGTCTTTTCTAGCCGTGATTTTTGGGATGTCACAAACAGTGGGGTAATCAACATCATCCTTAAACATATATGTCAGATCGAAGTTGTGACATCCCTAATTTCATGGCCAGAAAAGATCGATTTGTTTATGCTTTATTTGAAAATCAGAGTATCATTTTGAAGAAATATGTTGCGTAATTTGTTTCTAAAAATATTATAAAGATTTATCAAATCATTTCCGAAGAAATGTATTTTAATTATGTTAAAAACGTTGGGATTTAATTTTCACTACAGTACATAAGCATAACCAGATATATTACAGGCCTTACAACATCTATTATTCTAATGGCCTATAATCCATTGATCTCTCATCAGATCATCACTCATGTGCTCTATTGCCACTACCTGTAATAAAAGAAACTAAATGGGTTAGGCTTGGGAGCCTGGTGAGCATATAAGGACTTTCAAACCACAATAATTAAGTTCATTAATTTCATCAAATCATTCAACCCAATTACCCGTTCCCGTTATCCTCACTGTTTGTCCCTAAAGCATCTAATTTAAGGGACCTAGCCTAAGGATTATCATCAGGATGGACAATACCGTTGCATTAGGTGTCTAAGCCCATAACTATAATTGGGATGTACTTGACCCGATTGTAGCATGGTCCTTTTGGATTGCCTTCACCGGTGCAATTTGATAGGATAGACGTTTGAGAATAAGGTTATTTGTGATTTATTAATATATTATAAGTATAATATATTAATTGAGAAATCATATTATTTAATTAGTATTGATCAAGAATTAATTTAGTGATCAAAAGAGACTGATTAAATATACGGGGACTGATTAAGTAAATCAATGATTCTTATAGTGTGAGTCAATGATCCATGGTTGATTAGGATGGGCTAAACCAATATGATAGTCCATGGAGGTTTAATCCATGGAGCCTAAGCAATATGAAGGTTCATGGTGCATTAAGGTTTGCATGGATGAAACCCTAGTCTTTGTAACACTATAAAAGCAACTCCCTAGATCTAAATCGGTTGTCCATTCATTCTAAGAGAGTGATAAATGATTTTGTGCTAACTAGCCTATTATCTCAAGCATCCTCTTACATTTGGTGTTTGTGACACATTAGAGGCATCACACTTGAGGTGCTAAAGCTTTCAATCGCCACGAACTACAAATTACATCAAGAGATATGCATCTAAACTGTTTTTTTTGTTATATATCCTCACTTGTATGCTAGCTAGGATGTATGCTTTGGAAAACTGAAAATGCATGTATAACTAGAGAAAACATAGATCCAGAGCATCTAGGGTTGCATGTGTACCATAAGAGTGATATAGTGCTTAAAACCCAACAGTGTTATCAGAGCCTATGATTGTTTTCAATTATATTTGATACTTGCTTATTTTTCAAAGCTAAAAAATCAATTTTTTGGCCTCTGACTGAGGAACTCGTCGAGTCCAATGACTAACCCGACGATTTCACTCACTAAAAGGGCAACTCGACAAATCCAGTTCATGTACTTGTCTAGTAGAGGCTTCTGTTGGCAGATTTTCAGGATTTTTGGCCTCAATTGGATTGGGATCACTACTACAAACTGTTTTGTATCATTAAAAATGTTTTTCTGATATAGTAGTGATTATACCCATCCAATCACAAGATAATTGTCAAAGTTTTAAGATAATTGTTGGTTTATGAGTTTAGTTAGATCAATCATGAATTATATGATAATTTTGTTTGTTGGAACTGATTAAAAATGTTTTAGTGGGTTCCATAACTTGTCATCAAGTTATGGAACATGAAAAGTCTCATCCATTAAAATGACATTAAACTCATAAGTTATGGAAACGAAGAGTTTCAAAACTTGCCCTCAGGTGTTGGAATTTGTAAAGTCTCACTAATGAAACATTTAATTCCAAGCCCTAGAGTTTTAAAAGTTAATATTCAACCCTTATACTATTATAATATTAAAAGTTAATACTTATATATATATATATATATATATATATATATATATATATATATATATATATATAAGACAAGTCATTCTTACTGTTAGTAGGTCTCATTCATGAAGCCGGTCTATAAGGGAGTATAAGGTTACTGCCTATAAATTGGTGGTTTAATGGGTGTCCATTCTCACCAACCGCTTCATTGACTAGTGGAGGGTCATTAGCCGAATGGGTAGGATAGGAAATTATGTATTGTTATAAGTATAATGATAATTATAAAGTAACTAAAATTTTATTAAATTCCCAATCTTAGTTACTTTAGGAAAAATGTGAAAATGATGCTATCCCATGAAATTACACATTGCACCTTGTTAAGTCGTTAGTGGTGCGTGTGTGGTTAACCGACACACTAATTTGGGACAGACGGTGCGTGGAAAAATGTAGCTTGAGGTTAGTCATGGATCAATGGAGCGTGTATGGTTAACTGGCACATTGATTGGGTGATATGTAACATTGAGTGTAATGATATGTGCATGTTTAGCTATATATTTAGTATAGATTTTTGTTATTTATTAGCTAATTATCTGCATATTATGGACAAAAGGTACTTAATAGTGTTTAAATTGTATTTTCAGTCCAAAAGATACGCTCGGAAGCAAAAGGAAGCAGGAGACGCAATCGGAAGTTCGGGAGTTGAAATAAAGAAGAAAGTGTCAAACCCTAAAGCTACTCGACGAGCAGGAGCGGCTACTCGACGAGTCGGATCGAAGATTCGCGAAGCTATAGAAGTCCTTGTCGTACACGGGTTTTTAATGAGGGAATCGGCGAGTCGGTATCTTGACTCGACGAGTCAACCTTGTTTTCAGAAAATTATAAATAGGGACTTTAAGACCGAGACAAGGGACTTTTTCTGGAACCCTAGGAGGCAAAGTTGCGATTGAGATACTGCTGGAACCCTAGAAACTCGAAGATCAAGTGTAAGTCTTCGATTTTTGGAAGATTAAAGGCAATTCAAGTGTATTCTTACTTAAACCTTTGATTGAATCATGTTTAAACTTATGAATTTTGTTTTTGAGTTTGTTTTTACTTCAATTATGAACTAAAATGTTTGTCTTCTGTTTAGGGTAGATGATTTTGTGAATATGGATTGATTTTATGGTTAAGATTAATTTAATTTGGTGATTTCGTTTTGTTAAGCTTGTTGAAGAACCTTATATGTTAATTAAAACTATTTTCAGTTAATTGTCCAGCGTATTAAGCTGCATGAACAGCTCTTAATTGCTAAATCGTATGATTTATGTGAAAACATAGTTATATGCCTAGGAACATCGAATGTGAAACTAGGATTAAGTAGAAAATAGGTAAATTAATGTGTGAGCTTGTGTGATAAACCATCAACAAGAGGTTAAGTGAATTATTAGTTTAACTAACCATTACAAGTCTTACTTAAGCCGAATTAATAAACTAGGAAATTCATTAATTTAGACAACTGACCATTGCTTGAATTAATCTATTTTCTAATGATTAGTAATAGCGAACGTGAACCTAATCACCTTAATCGGTAGCCAATGAAAATTTAATCCGACACATTTACCATAAAATCAACCATAGGATTAAATGACTCAAACCTAAACAGAAGTCCTTTTTATCATTGAATTTAGTTGCATTTTTTATTGTTTAGCTGTTAGTTGCTTAGTTAAGTTTCAATTAAGTTTCTAGTCTTGCAAAACTAGAGAACCCCCTTTCTATTTTACTATTGATTTTAGATAATTCTAGTAGTTAGATTAATTTCTGTTTCCTGAGTTCGATACCCTGCTTGCTAATTTATACCACCAATTGACAGGTCCACTGCCTTTTGTGTGTCAAATTCATAATTAAAAGTAGGATAAAACTAGTTCGTTTCACACACATCAAGTTTTTGGCGCCATTGCCGGGGAGCGGTTCAACAATTAATTGTAATTTCTAGTGTTATTGATCCTTTGTGTGATATTTATCTTGCACAAAGTTATTGTTTTAGTAATTTAGTTATTAGGATAAGTTTTAAGTTTTATTTTTTTGTTTCTAGAATTTTAGTTAATATTTTTTCTTTTTTTGCCTTGAACTCGCCGAGTGCACTTGAAGCTACTCGGCGAGTCCATAGCTGATTTTCAGTTTTTATTTTATTTCTTTTTGTTCTTTTTACGTGTGTTTCTTGTTTTGATTTCAAGTTTGCATGAACCGAGGATCCAACACACCCCTAGTTCCTCCATATGAAGATCCGGAATCCTCCCTTAAGAAGAACAAAGACAAAGTTGTTAAAAGCTCTAATCCGCTAAAGAAATCACCTTTCAAGGACCTTAAATCATTTTTTGGAAAGAAGAAAAACAAAAGGCAGGAGAGTCTAGCAGTCAAAAGAGAGAAGAAAGCAAATTAGAGAGTTTTGAAGATAATACAAAAGAAACCAAATTTGAGTACGATTACGAATCCAAATCCGAAGAAGAAAGCGACTTTGAAGGCGAACCCGCTAACACCATGGCTAACATCGATGAAGTTCCCATGGATGAATGGAAGAAATGGATACGTGACGATACCGGCCTGGGACTCGTGCAAACCATCATTCCCGCGACTGCTACTTTTGAACTAAAAGGTCACATACTTGCTCAACTTAAGGAAATCCCTTTCTACGGGAAAGATCACGAAGACGCATACAAAAATTTGGACGAGGTCAACGATGTAGCCGACTACTTCAATGTTCCAAATGTGCCTCGTGAAACTATTTTGCTTCGTATGCTTTCGGTCACATTCAAGGGAGCTGCAAAGGATTGGCTGAAATCACTTCCTACATGATCCATCACTACATGGGCTAAAATGAAAGAAGAATTTATTGATCAATTTTGCCCTCCATCAAAGATAGCAAAGTTGAAGAAGGCCATCGCAAACTTTGAGCAACAAGATGGAGAGTCACTATATGAGGCTTGGGAGAGATACAAGGGCCTACTAAGGAACTGCCCACATCATGATCTAAATAGTCAACAAGAAGTCTCCATTTTCTATGATGGAGTCAATGTAACAACCAGGAAGCTCCTTGATTCACAAGGACCTCTCACAAAGAATCCACCCCCGGTGATCAAAGAACTAATTGAAGAATTCTCTAAGCACTCTAGAGAATATCATAATTCAAGGAATGAACCAAATCGTGGGGTAGTGAACTCAGTTAATAATAGCTTGGCAGCAGTGATGGCTAAGTTGGAGAATTTGGATCGAAGAATGACCAAGATGGACCAATCCATCCACGTTATTCGGGTGGGATGTGAGAATTGTAATGGACCTCCCCTTACCAAAGATTATGATTTGGACGAGAACAGGAACAACAAAGCTCAAGTGTGTTATTCAAGCGGTGATAAATATGATGAGCATTGGTGGAAACCCAAGAAGGAATGACTTCCCTACGATGAATTCAAAAAAACAAAAGAGAAGAAATATAGGCAAAAAGCAAGGGGTTTTTTTATCAAAAAGAGGAGACGGTACTAGATAAAAAAGCTGATTTGGAGGACATGCTCACGAGATTTGTAGCTGCATATGAGAAGATATATAATGACACAGAAGCTACAATAAAAGAGCAACAAAATATGTTAAGGGAGCACCAAGGTATGATGATGGATTAGCAAGCTATGCTGAGGAATCAACAAGCATCCATTCATAACATTGAAAAATAGCTAGGCCAACTTGCACAACAGTTCAACCAAAGAGCAACCAATAAACTTCCTAGCAATACCGAACAAAATCCCAGAATGGCGCATGTGAAGGAAATAACAATAGATTTTGAAATAATTTTCACTCCTCTGACCCCTATCCAGAAGAATCCCAACAAGGTGCAAACAGAAAACCCGAATCGACTCGCCGAGTCATGAACATTGACTCGACGAGTCCATGACCTGGTAGCAAAAACAGCTTTCCTTTGAAATCTTACCGGCCCCCACTGCCATTTCCGAGTAGAGCCATACCTGATGAGCAGATTCAAGCATATAGAAGGTTTATGCAGCACATAAAGGCACTCCAAGTGAATATTCCGTTTGTTGAAACAATAGTTCAAACACCGAATTATGCAAGTTTGCTTAAACACCTCTTTTCAACTAGAAGATATACGGAAGACGTTGAAATAGTGTTGAATGAACTGCCAGAAAAGAGGGGCGATCCAGGAAGCATCACCATACCTTGTCAATTTGGGAACATAATGACCACACACGCATTGACTGATTCAGGGGCAAGTATTATTATTATGCCATATTCCTTCTTCCAAAGGTTAAACCTTCCGGTCCCAAAGCCTATTCATATGAAGATCCATTTGGCCTACAAAACGATGATACATCCAATAGGAGTGTGTGAAAATCTTCTTATCAAATTCGATAAACTAATATTTCCTGTTGACTTCATAATATTAGACATAGAGGAGGACCTTAATGTACCAATCATTCTTGGGTGACCGTTTTTGAATACCACTTGTGCCTTGGTAGATATGCGTGAATCTACGCTACATTAAGGGTGGGGGATGATTCGGTGATTTTTAAAGCTGAGGAAATGGATAAGCACATTGAGTCAAGAGAGGATACAATTTCCTCAATAGATTTGGATGACGAATTGTTAAAAAAAAAAGAGCTCTCGCGCTTGCAAGAAAACAATCCAAATAAATTCTTATTATCTTTGGAAGAGAATTCTGATATTGATGGAGATCTGGAGGAGATAAAGAGGCTGATCGAGGAAGCTGATTATCAAGAAAGCCTTAAAAGTATTGAAAGCTCACTGACTCGCCGAGTCGTACCTGCTAACTCGACGAGTACATACGAAAAATCCCGATTGGTTTCTGCAACCCATTAGTACCCTTTATGAACCAGATGTGCATGTTTTTCCCGTTCACTTGGAGAATCGATTGAAGGAAGGCAAAGCTATTAAAGAATTTATCCACTTTGATTATGCATACTTGGTGTTGGAATAGTGTCTAAGGCTGCAACTATATTAGGCAAGTATTTGACCCGGTTGTGCATGGTCCTTTTGGGTTGCCTTCACCATAGCAACTTGACAGGATGATTTATTATGAGAGAAGAAATATTATTAATATATTATGAGAATAATATAAGGAATAATAATATTATTATTTGATTTATATAAGTCATAAATTAATTAGGAATTAATTTGGTGACTTAAAGAGATTAATTGAATAAAGGGGCATAAACTGTCAATTGTATGATAGTTGGACTTTGGGCTATAAATCCCTTATGGATAAAGGTGGACGATCTCTAGGGCTTAGGATAGGCTTAGAATTCGTCCAAAGGCTTATCAATTAGGGTATTGGATTGCTTAGGGCCTAAGTTATCCAATTAGGGTTTAAGGGTGAAACCCTAAGAGCCTCACTAGTATATATATAGACCTTAAGGGTAAAGGGAAATCGGCACTCTTGATAGAAAAGAAACCCTGGCCGATTTTCTCTTCCCTCTCCTCTCTCTCAAATCATCCTCTTGCTAGTTGGTGTTTGTAAGCCATTAGAGGAGTGACAATTGTGACTCTAAAGCTCCAAGGACAAGAAGATCAAGCAAGTGATTCAAGGTAAACTTCTAATTCTAATTTCTTATTGTTATTATAATCTATTAGCCATTAGAAGTCTTGGATTCAATGTATGTTTAATTAGAGAAACCTAGATCCAAGCATTAGGGTTTGCATGTGCACATAGGAATGTTCATATGGCTAAAACCCATCAGTGGTATCAGAGCCTAGATTGGTTTCTATTGAATTGATGCATTGGTTGCTTGTTTGATGCTTGATAAATTCGAATTTTATGTTTCTGTATGATGGACTCGGCGAGTCCCATAGTGGACTCGGCGAGTAGGCTCGACTTGGCGAGTCCATTAGGGTACTCGGCGAGTCCAAGCGTCAGAAAGAGCAAATGTCGGGATTTCTTGCTGTTTATCTTTGAGATACTTGCCTTTATCATATTAGATTAATATAAATCCGATTTTATGATATATATATATATATATATATATATATATATATATATATATATATATATATGAGTATATTCTTGATCTAATTGAAGATATTTATCAATTAATAAAATATTTATTTCCGTATGTGATAATTGATTAATTATTTTGATTAAATTGGTAAATTGTTTTGCAAGAAATTATTAAATAAAACAAATATGGATAATTATGTGATTAAATGTTAATTTAGTTTATTTGTTATTTGATCCGCTATGTTTTGAAAAGTTTAAAACTTGCCCTCAAGTTTTGAAATTTGTGTTTTGTGATTAAAAGTTTAATTTAGACAATTTAAATTTCAAACCCTAGAATTTTACAAGTTTAAAATTCAACCCTATTCTAATATAATATTACAAGACTAATATATATATATATATATATATATATATATATATATGTATAATTAAAATGCTAGTCTTACCGTTAGTAGGCCTCATTCACGAAGCCGGTCTATAAGGTGGGTATAAGGTCGCTACCTATAAAATGGCACTTAATGGGTGTACACTCACATCCACCGCTTGCTTGATCGGTGGAGGGTCGTTAGACGAATGGGTAGGATAGGGCAACCTTATCTTCTCATTAAAAGTGTAATATGAAATACAAAGTAACTACATGTTTTTTTCAAAATTCCCAATCTTAGTTACTTTAGGAAAAGTGAATTGATGCAATCCCATGAAATTACACTTTGCATCCTTGCTAAGAAGTTAGTGGAGCGTGTGTGGTTTACCGGCACACTAATTGGTTCTAAGCAAAGGTGGCAAAGGGTGATTCATTGTTTATTATAGTTCGATGGAGCGTGTGTGGTTTACCGGCACATCGAATAGGTGATTGTTACAATGAAGGCACCATGTGAATTTGCATGGTAATTCACACCCACTTTGTGATCCTCGGTATCCCAGTCACAAACGAGAGGGGTATATCGAGATTTAAACATGCCATTGAAAAGTTTCAATGAATCTCATCCGAACCTAGGAATTCTCAATACATTTAGAACTTAGAGTTAGATTTTTCATGATGGAGAATTATTGAATCGTCATTCACTTACCTTCAAATTATTTGCATTTAGATTACGGCATCCCTTTTCTAAGATGTAAATATTGTTGTTGGATCCTAGCCCTAATTTTTTCTAATTGGGTGATAATTAGGGATTCATATTCTAATCTATCTTTGTCCTTTCCATGTGAATTTGCATGGTAATTCACACCCACTTTGTGATCTTCGGTATCCCAGTCACAAACGACAGGGGCATATCGAGATTTAAACATGCCATTGAAAATTTTCAATGAATCTCATCCAAACCTAGGAATTCTCAATACATTTAGAACTTAAAGTTATGTTTTCATGGTGGAGAATTAGTGAATCGTCATTCACTTACCTTCTAATTGTTTGCATGTTAGATTACGGCATCCCTTTTCTAATATGTAAATATTGTTGTTGGATCCTAGCCCTAATTTTTCTTATTGGGTGTTAATTAGGGATTCAAATTCTAATCTATCTTTGTCCTTTCTATTTGTAGATGTCAAACGCGAACAACGCTGCTGCTAGTTCATTCACATTGATGAGCCTTTGCCAAAAGGTGACTTTCGATGGAACAAACTTTAGCAAATGGATAAGATACATTCTCACAATTGCTCGCTACGAGGACAAGGAGTATGTCCTCGATGAGAAGCTCGAGAAGATCAACCCAGAAATTGCTACTCAGGCTGAAATGACTGCTTTTGAGACTCATGAACGTGATGTAACGAAGGTTCATTGCATCATGATATCCGTATGAAATGCACCAAGACTTGTTGGAGAGATACCACCAGAACGCGAGGCAGGAGCATTACGAGATTTTCACTAACATGATTTCCGCCAAAATGCGTCATGGAGAATCTCTAACAGTGCACCTGCAAAAGATGCAAAGGTATGTCGATCGTCTTCGCAAGTTGAATGTTGACTTTGGGGAAGACTTGGCGATTGACATGGTGCTTCATTCTTTGCCTTCGTGTTACAATCAATTTAGGATGACCTACCACATGAACAAAGAAGAGGTCACCCTAAGTAAGCTCCAAGGTCTCCTTAGGGTTGCTGAGAGCAACCTCAAGGACAAGTCTGTTACACCCACTCCCAATCCACCCGCTGCTCCTGTTTTGGCCATTGGGAAAGGAAGAGGCAAGAAGAGGAAGGCTCCGTCTAAGAGCCACCGCAAGGGCAACTCCCGAGATGGTTCCTCTTCTAGTGGGACCAAAGTTGATCCCGCTAAGCCTAACCCTAACCCGAATGAGGCAGAGTACCATCATTGCCATAAAATAGAGCATTGGAAGAGAAGCTGCCCAGACTACCTGCAAGCCATTAGGGAAGGAAAGATCAAGTCGTCTTTCGCAGTTATATACACAATTAAATCTAATGATTCATCTCATGCTATTTCTTGGGTCCTTGATACCGGTTGTGGTTACCAAATTTGTTCTGAATTGCAGGGACTAAGAAGAAATAGGGATGTGGAGCATGGAAGAATAAATCTAATCATGGCGAACAGAAGATCGTCGCCTGTGACCAAGATTGGAGTGTATTCTCTAATGCTTAGGAATGGTTTATGTTTAGATTTGAACAGTTGTTGCTATTCGCCAGAAATGGCAAGAAACATCATTTCATTTCATGGTTTGTGTGACATCCCCAAAATCTCGGCCAGAAAAGACCGATTTCATTTATGCTTTTTAAAATAATTTTCAGAGTAAATCCTTTTAATTTTAAAAGAGATGCGGAATTTGTTCCCAAAAACAAAACATGATAAAATAGATATTTATCAAAACATTTCATAAAGAAATATGATTTCATTTCATACTCAAAAGTCGGGATGTCATGTTCCGATACAGATCATAAAGCATAAACGATAGCATTACAAGTCTTTCAACAAATATATACATATACAGACTTGTAAACAAAACAACTTGATGTTCGCCCATCTTAAGCTCTTGCGCCACTTCCTGTAAAATAAATCAACTGAGTGGGTCAGGCTTGGGAGCCTGGTGAGCTTATAGGGTTTTCAACCCACAATAAATAATTTAATTAATTATTATCAACCAACAATAACCCAGTTACCTATTCCCGTTATTCTCACTTTATGTCCCTAAAATAACTAACACAAGGGACCTAGTCTAAGAATATTTCATCGGGGCGACTACACATGCTTCGGGGGTTCCTCAACAATATAAGTCAAATAAGGAAACCATGGGGGGGATGGAATACAGCGAATGAACACCCAAGTTCATTAACACCTACAGGTTATGAGCCTGCTAGCGTTCCACTGGACTGTCTAGAAAAGTCCGTGGTCGTCATGTAAATTCCGCTAGATGACTGGATCAAAACAACATCGAGGCCTCTCATCTGTTTATTACACACCAACTATCTACCCATATTCTACCCAACATATTAGTAGATAAAATATACATTTTTATACGTAGTTTCAAAACCTGTATAGCATGCTCAATCAAAAAATTTTGACATAACAGATGAGGCACACACACATAACACGTATTTCATTGAGAAATAATCAGATCTATAAGATAGAAGAGAGTGGGTATACATTCACATATATAACAACAAAATATATACACATAGCACGTATTTTATATAAAATACTTCATAATATTGTGTTGGAATGAAAGTAACTACACACTCACTTGATCAGAAGATGATCGGGCAGCACTACGGCTTTGCAGAAGAGGTGTTTCTCCGTAGATCTGGAAGATCTTCACAAAACCGGGCTCCTCGCGGGCAGCGTTTCGGCTCGGGAATAACGCTCTTCGGGATTCTCGGGGCTTCGGATCTTGCTTCGGGGCTCGGGAATATTACCGGGGCTTCGGGATATAGACGGCACGCAAAACGAGGCAAAACTTAGAGAGAGAGAAGAGTTTGAACAAGAGAAAATGGCTGAATTCGAGTTCTATTTATAGGCTGCTGGGTCTGGGATTACGCGGGGCGTAATCAAATTACGCGGGGCGTACTCATTACGCGGGGCGTACTTTGACGTCACTGCGTGCGTCGACTGGTGGCACTCGAGTATTGGTTAGACAAGTTGCATCCGACTGAGTACGCGGGGCGTACTCAAATTACGCGGGGCGTAATTGACTTGTCAATTTTCTAAATTGCGTAACTTTCGCATACGAGCTCCGTTTTCGACGTTCTTTATATCCACGCGAAGGTCAGACCATACTCTACAACTTTCATTTAGACTCCATTGGCTAATTTTGACTTTTATTTTTATTATTTATTTTTAGAAGGCCGGGACAGAAAAACTTCGTTATAAATTCATAACTTCTTCGTCTGACGTCCGTTCTCGCCTAAATTTTCATCGTTTCGCTACTAACAACGAGATCTTCGATTCTCATTTAGATTGTTTCGGCTAAAAACCACTCGATCTCAAATCGAGTATTCGGGCTGCATACTGCCACGTCGAAACTTCAGAAAATCATAACTTCCACATACGAAGTCAGATTTGGGCGTTCCTTTTATGCACGCTCTCGGTTTAACGAAATCTACGACTTTCATTTAGATTGTTAAGGCTAAATATCGCTCTATCTTAAATTCATATTTTACGTCGCTCGGCGTCGTACCGGTTCTGTCTCGAAACTTCGACAGGTCATAACTTCTTCGTTATAACTCGGATTTTGGCATTCCTTATATCTCCGGAATCCTTGTTTCAACCACTAAAACTTTATGCAAAGATATCGGGCGTATCTCACACTTTAATTTTGACGCTTATTTCATTCTTAATTCATTAAATTATAAAAATCAAGAAAATAAACACATAAATCACATAATTCACATAATCCACAAATAATACATTCTTATTATTTCAAGTTGAGTTACAAAGGTTAACCTAGACTATTACATTGCTAAAAATGGCAAGCCCAGAAACACAGGCGTTACAATTCTCTCCACCTTAGAATGATTCCGTCCCCGGAATCACACATCAACAAACAAATGCGGATAGCGACTCATCATGTCACTCTCCGTCTCCCAGGTGAGGTTTGGCCCATTCGTGTGTTTCCATCGGACAAGAACTAACTCGACCATCTTGCGTCGCAACTTCTTAGTCTTTCGGTCAACGATTGCCTCTGGTTCTTCAATCAACCTTTTGTTCTCATCAATTCTCAACTCCGAAAGTGGAATCATGTCGGGAACTTCTCCCGTGAACTTCCTCAAATAACACACATGGAAAGTGTTATGAATTCCATTCAGTTCTTCTGGTAGTTCGAGCTTGTAAGCTTGGTTCCCAATCCTCTGAAGAACTTTAAACGGTCCAATAAACCTTGGACTTAATTTTCCCCTTTTACCAAATCTTATAAGTCCCTTCCACGGCGAGACTTTAAGAAAAACCGAATCCCCAACTTCAAAAGTCATCGGTCTTCGCTTTTTGTCAGCATAACTCTTTTGACGATCTTGAGCTGCTAAGATTCTTTCCCTAATTATTTTCAACTTTTCAGCAGTCTGATGAACCATCTCCGGTCCCATAAACTGCTTTTCCCCAGCCTCAAGCCAACAAGACGGCGTACGACACTTTTGTCCATACAAAGCTTGGTAAGGTGCCATCTTAATGCTCGAGTGAAAACTATTGTTATAGGAAAATTCTACCAATGGTAAATGTTCATCCCAATTACCTAGGAATTCCAAGGTACATGCTCTCAGCATATCTTCAAGTGTTTGTATCGTTCGTTCGCTCTGACCATCAGTCTGCAGATGGTAAGTTGTACTTAAACACAACTTGGTACCCAATTCCTCTTGTAGACTTTTCCAAAATCGCGAGGTGAAACGACTATCACGATCCGACACAATTGTTAACGGAACACCGTGAAGCCTCACAATTTCCTTTATGTAAGAATTCGCAAGCTTTTCCATAGACCATTTCTCATTGGCTGCTATGAAATGCGCACTCTTAGTGAATCGATCAACGACCACCCAAATCATATCGTGACCATTCTTTGTTCTGGGCAGTTTAGTGACAAAATCCATGGCAATGTCTTCCCACTTACCCATAGGCACAGGTAAAGGTTCTAAACTCCCGTACGGTTTCTGATGTTATGTCTTGACTCTCGCACAAGTCACACACTCGGCCACATACTTTGCAACATCAAGCTTCATCGTCGGCCACCAGTAGTAGGGTTTCAGGTCCCTATACATTTTAGTGCTACCGGGATGAATCGAATACATGGTCTTGTGAGCTTCTTCCATCAGAAGATCTCTAATTCCTCCTGACTTAGGTACCCAAATACGATCTTGGAATACCTTCAGTCCATGACCGTTCGTACCAAACACCAACGTTTTACCCAAACGTTCCTCCTTTCGGTCATTTTTCTCAGAAGCTTCCTCTTGAGCTTTCTTTATACTTTCCACAATGGTCGAGACAACTTCAATTCTCAACGCTCTTGGCCTTTTCCTTTCAAGATTGACTCTCCGACTGAGAGCATCAGCAACAACATTAGCCTTACCGGGGTGGTAAAGTATCTCGCAGTCGTAGTCCTTGAGTAATTCCAGCCAACGTCGTTGCCTCATATTCAATTCCTTCTGATTAAAGAGATATTGGAGACTCTTATGATCAGTGAAAAGTTTGCACTTAGTGCCATAGAGGTAATGCCTCCATATCTTCAGAGCGAAAACTACCGCTGCCAACTCCAAATCATGAGCCGGGTAGTTCTTTTCATGCTCTTTCAGTTGTCGAGACGCATATGCTATCACCTTTTCTCTTTGGGTCAAAACACAACCCAATCCAACCCCAGACGCATCGCTATAAACAGCGAAGTCTTCAACTCCATCGGGTAGAGAAAGTATCGGTGCCTCGCATAGTTTCTTCTTTAGCTTCTCGAATGCTTCTTTATGCTTCTCACTCCAAGCATAAGCAGCTCCTTTGTGGGTCAAAGCTGTCAATGGAGTAGCAATCGAAGAAAAGCCTTGGATAAACCTTCGGTAATATCCGGCTAATCCTAAAAAGCTTCGGATCTCCGTGGGACTTTTCGGTTGTTCCCACTTCATTACAGCTTCAATCTTTGCTGGATCAACCATTATCCCTTCCTGGTTGACCACGTGACCCAAGAATTGGACTTCACGAATCCAAAAATCACATTTGGAGAACTTAGCATACAACTTCTCCTTCTTCAAAACTTCTAACACTTCTCGCAAGTGTCTGCCATGCTCCTCCTGGCTTTTTGAGTAAATCAGAATGTCGTCGATGAACACTATCACGGATTTATCAAGGAACGGATTACAAACCCTATTCATTAAATCCATGAATGCTGCCGGAGCATTGGTTAGTCCAAACGACATAACCAAGAACTCGTAGTGTCCATATCTAGTTCTGAACGCAGTCTTCTCTATATCCTGCTCTCTTACTTTCAGCTGATGATATCCTAACCTAAGATCGATCTTCGAGAAATAGCTCGAACCTTGCAATTGATCAAATAGGTCATCAATCCTTGGCAACGGATATCTATTCTTTATTGTTGCCTTGTTCAGCTCTCTGTAATCAATGCACATTCTCATAGTTCCATCTTTCTTCTTCACGAATAACACTGGAGCTCCCCAGGGCGATGAACTAGGTCTAATGAAACCTTTGTCCAACAACTCTTGAAGTTGCATCATCAACTCCTTCATCTCCGTTGGTGCTAATCGATAAGGTGCTTTTGCTATTGGCATGGTTCCTGGTAGCATGTCTATTCTGAACTCTACTTGTCTATCAGGTGGTAATCCAGGAAGATCTTCGGGAAATACTTCCGGATAATCACACACCACAGGAATACTCTGCATCACCTTCTTTTCCTTTTTAGCATCAACCACGAATGCTAAATATGATGTACATCCCTTGGTCAAACACTTTCTGGCTTTCATTAGGGAAATGACTCCAGAATTCACTCGGCGTTTGTCCCCATACACCATAAACAATTCCTTTCCAGGCGGGTTTACTTTAACTATCTTCTTCTTGCATAAAATTTCGGCATCATTGGCGCTGAGCCAGTCCATTCCCAACACGATGTCGAAACCGTTAAGTTCGATAGGCAATAATTCCTCGCAGAACTTATTCCCATTCAAGTCAATTAAGATGTTTTTCATTCGATGGCTAACAGGTACAAACTTGCCACTAGCAACTTCGACTAATAAAGCATTATCTAGTCTATTAATAGGCAAAGCTAGTTTTCTACCAAATTCATGCGATATAAAGGAGTAGTTGGCTCCAGAATCAAATAAAATTTGGGCAGGCAAATTGTTAACGAGAAAGGTACCTGAAGCAACATCAGCTTCATCCTTAGCAGCTTCCAGTGTCATCTGGAATGCTCTCGCCTTCGGCTTTGGTGGAATGTTGGGCTTAGCTGCCTCCTTCTTCTTCGGACAGTCTTTCAAAATATGCCCCTCTTCATTACAACCAAAACACATCCTTTTGTTGTTCGGACATTCATTGGCAAAATGTCCAACCTTTCCACACTTGTAGCAAGTTACATCCTCGCTACATTTCCCGAAATGCTTTTTCTTACACTTTTCACACCACTTCGCTTCCCCTCCTTTACCCCCACCAAACCTTTTCGAATCAGATTTCGAAAATTTGCTTTTCTTACCGGAACCAGATGTTCCCTCAAACTTCCTCTTCTCACCAACCTCAACCTTGTTGGTGGTTCTCCCCTTTATCATGTTCTCAACAGACTTGGCAGCCCAGATGGCTGCCTCTAAAGTATGTGCCTGACGTACTGGCACCTCATACTCCCATGGGAGTCCCTTCGCATACCGGTCCACCTTCGTCAGCTCGTCTGGAACAATACGCAAGGCAAACTCCATCTTATCGGTGAAGTTATTGGTGTATTCATCAACTGACATACTGCCCTTAGTCAATGTCAGGAACTTGTTCTCCAACTCCAACAGATTTTGAGCTGAGCAGAACTTGCGCTTAAACTGCACCAAGAACTCTGCCCATGACAATTGCAGTGGCTCATTAGGGCTCAAAGTCTTCCCTAGAGTGTTCCACCAACGAACGGCTCCACCTCGGAATTGACGCACGACATAGATGGTTTGCAACTTACCTCTGCAGCCACACGTCATGAAGGCTAGCTCCATTTCGGAGATCCAATCCATAACCCCAATCGGATCCTCCTTTCCATTGAAGGTCGATGGTTTGCAAGTCAAAAAGTCCTTGTACTTGCATCCCATTCCATCATTCCTTCCATCGCGGTTATCTTGCCTAACTATCGGTGGGTTGGCTTGACCAACTGATCCACTGAAGTTTCCACCTTCCGAGTGCCCTTCATTTAATTCAGGCTCTTCCACACGAATCGACAGTTCTTCACGGTTTTGTTGAAGCAACCGTCTAGTTTCCTCCATCTGACGATCCAACATCGTCTGAATCATCAATTGCACACCAGCCATGGTTATTGGCTCAGGTGCTGCTGCTACAACAGGTCTTTGTTCAATCACTGGTGGTTGATTCCTGTTTTCATCAGCATTTCCAACTCCACTTCTTGTTCTCACCATTTTTGATCTACACACCGAATAAGGTGAAATTAGATCCTTATTCACGATAGATATTGAAATCATCCTTATCACTCCGAAACGTTTACATGCTAGTTCTAATATCGTAGACGTACGCTTAGAATCCTACACACATAAAGTTTCTAGATCCGGTCGGCAACAGACCATAGATCCGAACAAATAATATCATATATGGCAACACACAACATTTAGCACATAAAGCATTTTAGGCAATATTCCTAAAATAAACTAGTGCTCGTGTCTAAAACATAACAGACACACATCTCAAAATTCCACTTAGCATTCTAAGTTTAAGTCTAGAAATCCTAAAAATTCCTAGTTCGCTTAAACTAATGCTCTGATACCAACTGTGACATCCCCAAAATCTCGGCCAGAAAAGACCGATTTCATTTATGCTTTTTAAAATAATTTTCAGAGTAAATCCTTTTAATTTTAAAAGAGATGCGGAATTTGTTCCCAAAAACAAAACATGATAAAATAGATATTTATCAACACATTTCATAAAGAAATATGATTTCATTTCAAAATCAAAAGTCGGGATGTCATGTTCCGATACAGATCATAAAGCATAAACGATAGCATTACAAGTCTTTCAACAAATATATACATATACAGACTTGTAAACAAAACAACTTGATGTTCGCCCATCTTAAGCTCTTGCGCCACTTCCTGTAAAATAAATCAACTGAGTGGGTCAGGCTTGGGAGCCTGGTGAACATATAGGGTTTTCAACCCACAATAAATAATTTAATAAATTATTAGCAACCAACGATAACCCAGTTACCTATTCCCGTTATTCTCACTTTATGTCCCTAAAATAACTAACACAAGGGACCTAGTCTAAGAATATTTCATCGGGGCGACTACACATGCTTCGGGGGTTCCTCAGCAATATAAGTCAAATAAGGCAACCATGGGGGGATAGAATACAGCGAATGAACATCCAAGTTCATTAACACCTACAGGTTATGAGCCTGCTAGCGTTCCACTGGACTGTCTAGAAAAGTTCGTGGTCGTCATGTAAATTCCGCTAGATGACTGGATCAAAACAACATCGAGGCCTCTCATCTGTTTATTACACACCAACTATCTACCCATATTCTACCCAACATATTAGTAGATAAAATATACATTTTTATACGTAGTTTCAAAACCTGTATAGCATGCTCAATCAAAACATTTTTCACATAACAGATGAGGCACACACACATAACACGTATTTCATTGAGAAATAATCAGATCTATAAGATAGAAGAGAGTGGGTATACATTCACATATATAACAACAAAATATATACACATAGCACGTATTTTATATAAAATACTTCATAATATTGTGTTGGAATGAAAGTAACTACACACTCACTTGATCAGAAGATGATCAGGCAGCACTACGGCTTTGCAGAAGAGGTGTTTCTCCGTAGATCTGGAAGATCTTCACAAAACCGGGCTCCTCGCGGGCAGCGTTTCGGCTCGGGAATAACGCTCTTCGGGATTCTCGGGGCTTCGGATCTTGCTTCGGGGCTCGGGAATATTACCGGGGCTTCGGGGTATAAACGGCACGCAAAATGAGGCAAAACTTAGAGAGAGAGAAGAGTTTGAATAAGAGAAAATGGCTGAATTCGAGTTCTATTTATAGGCTGCTGGGTCTGGGATTACGCGGGGCGTAATCAAATTACGCGGGGCATACTCATTACGCGGGGCGTACTCGGGTTACGCGGGGCGTACTTTGACGTCACTGCGTGCGTCGACTGGTGGCACTCGAGTATTGGTCAGACAAGTTGCATCCGACTGAGTACGCGGGCCGTACTTAAATTACGCGGGGCGTAATTGACTTGTCAATTTTCTAAATTGCGTAACTTGCGCATACGAGCTCCGTTTTCGACGTTCTTTATATCCACGCGAAGGTCAGACCATACTCTACAACTTTCATTTAGACTCCATTGGCTAATTTTGACTTTTATTTTTATTATTTATTTTTAGAAGGCCGGGACAGAAAAACTTCGTTATAAATTCATAACTTCTTCGTCTGACGTCCGTTCTCGCCTAAATTTTCATCGTTTCGCTACTAACAACGAGATCTTCGATTCTCATTTAGATTGTTTCGGCTAAAAACCGCTCGATCTCAAATCGAGTATTCGGGCTGCATACTGCCACGTCGAAACTTCAGAAAATCATAACTTCCTCATACGAAGTCAGATTTGGGCGTTCCTTTTATGCACGCTCTCGGTTTAACGAAATCTACGACTTTCATTTAGATTGTTAAGGCTAAATATCGCTCTATCTTAAATTCATATTTTACGTCGCTCGGCGTCGTACCGGTTCTGTCTCGAAACTTCGACAGGTCACAACTTCTTCGTTATAACTCGGATTTTGGCATTGCTTATATCTCCGGAATCCTTGTTTCAACCACTACAACTTTATGCAAAGATATCGGGCATATCTCACACTTTAATTTTGACGCTTATTTCATTCTTAATTCATTAAATTATAAAAATCAAGAAAATAAACACATGAATCACATAATTCACATAATCCACAAATAATACATTCTTATTATTTCAATTTGAGTTACAAAGGTTAACCTACACTATTACATTGCTAAAAATGGCAAGCCCAGAAACACAGGCGTTACAGTTTGTTTAGACAAGGATTTAGATTTTCTTTTAATAATGAGAATGGTTCTATTTGTGCTTATCTAAATGGTGTCTTATATTTTAAAGCAATACCATGTAATGGAATTTATGAAACTGTTATGATTGTAGATAACTTAGGAAATGATGTTTTATGCATGGATTCTTCCAATGGTATGGATAGAGAATCCTTGTGGCATTGTCGTCTTGGACATGTCAACAAGAAGCGCATAGCCCAACTCCAAAAGGATGGAGTGTTGGAGTCATTCGACCTTAGGGAAGATGACACATGCGAGTCTTGTTTGCTTGGAAAGATGACTAAGTCACCCTTCACTAGTACATGTGAAAGGGGTGAGGGTCTATTGGAACTAATACATACCGATGTATGTGGACCGTTTAGATCAACCACGAAGGATGGAAACCGCTTCTATGTGACTTTTATCGATGACTATAGTAGATATGGGTATATCTACTTAATCAAGCAAAAGTCAGAAACATTTGAAAAGTTCAAAGAGTTCAAGAATGAAGTGGAGAATAAATTGGGCAGGAAAATCAAGATGCTTCGATCCGATCATGGAGGAGAGTACCTAAGTCTTGAATTCTACGACTATCTCAAGGAGTGTGGAATAGTTTCACAATTGACGCCACTTAGGACACCGCAGTTGAATGGTGTGGCAGAAAGGCGTAATCGAACCTTGTTAGACATGGTCCGCTCTATGATGAGTCGTGCTTCACTACCTATCTCATTCTGGGGGTATGCCTTAGAGACTGCCGCCCATATCCTTAACCGAGTCCCTACTAAGAAGGTTGCGAAAACACCTCACGAGATGTGGACATGGAAAGCTCTGTCGTTATCACATATAAAGGTTTGGGGATGCGAGGCTTTCGTAAGACAAGATACTCACGACAAGCTCGAACCTCGTAGTGAGCGATGTATTTTCATCGGCTACCCGCAAAAATCCTTTGGATATCTCTTCTATAGACCGAAGGACAATGTTGTCTTTGTTGCGAGGAGAGGAGTTTTCCAAGAGCGAGAACTCATAAGCCAAGGAGACAGTGGGAGGCAAAACGAGCTTGAAGAGATTCAAGAGTTGATAGATGAAGGAACCTCTACCGCTCGCACTCAACCCGAGGAGGAAACTCCGATTAAACCAATTGACGAGTCATTACCTCTTAGACGTTCCAAAAGAGTTAGAGTTCAACCCCAGTTTTATGCTTTTCATATTACTACCGAAGGGGATACGTATATTAGTGATGGTACACTAATAAATCTAGATGAACCAAATAGCTATAAGGAAGCCATGGCAGGCCCGCAGTCTGCGAAATGGAAAGAGGCAATGGATAGCGAGATCCAGTCCATGTATGACAACCAAGTTTGGAATTTGGTTGATAATGTGCCCGGACGTAAGACCGTTGGGTGCAAATGGATCTTCAAGAAGAAGACCAACGTGGATGGAAACATACACACATATAAGGCGCGATTGGTTGTGAAGGGCTTTACTCAAACTCCCGGAGTTGACTATGATGAGACCTTCTCACCAGTTGTGAAGATAAAATCTATTAGATCAATGCTAGCAATTGCCACATTTCATGATTATGAGATCTGGCAAATGGATGTCAAAACAACTTTCCTTAATGGAAAGTTGGCTGAGGATGTTTACATGGCTCAACCAGAGGGTTTTGTCGATCCGAAGCATCCAAATAGAGTGTGTAAGCTTGAGAAGTCCATTTATGGACTTAAGCAAGCATCTCGCAGATGGATTCTTTGCTTCGATGAGAAAGTCAAAGAGTTTGGATTTTTACGAAGCGAAGATGAATCATGTGTATATGTCAAAGCCAGTGGGACTATAGTAAGCTTCCTCGTTCTGTATGTCGATGACATACTACTCATAGGAAACGACATCCCGACTCTGCAGGAGGTTAAGTCCTGGCTCGGGAAGTGCTTCGCTATGAAGGACCTCGGAGAGGCTTCCTATATTTTGGGAATAAGGATAGTGAGAGAACGAAGTAAGAGATTAATAGGACTTAGTCAGAACACTTACTTAGATAAAGTACTGAAACGTTTTACTATGGAAAAATCGAAGAAGGGAGAATTACTGATACAAAGTAATGCCAAGTTGAGTAAGACTCAAAGTCCGAGTACCGAAGCTGAAATAGCAGAAATGAGCCGAGTTCTATACGCTTCCGCAGTTGGCTCAATCATGTATGCTATGACTTGTACTCGCCCTGATGTAGCCTTTGCTTTGAGCATGGTTAGTAGATATCAAGGGAACCCTAGCAGAGCCCATTGGATTACGGTTAAGAATATCCTTAAGTACCTTCGGAGGACGAAAGAATGGTTTTTAGTCCTCGGAGGGAGTGATGACTTGAAGGTGTGAGGGTATAGTGACGCCAACTTTCAGACCGAAAGGGACAACTACCGTTCGCAGTTGGGATGGGTCTTTACCCTGAATGGAAGAGTAGTGACTTGGAAAAGTTCCAAGCAGGAAACCGTAGCTGATTCAACGTGTGAATCAGAGTACATTGCAGCGAGCGAAGCGTCGAAGGAGGCAATATGGTTGAAGAACTTCATCGGTGATCTTGGAGTTGTACCTACCATAAAGGAGCCCTTGGAGATTTTCTGTGATAATGAAGGAGCGGTTGCCTTGACCAAGGAACCGAGGGATCATGGTAGATCTCGACATATCCACAGAAAATATCACTTTATTAGACATCGTGTAGAAGAAGGATAACTCGTGGTGAAGAGGATATCATCAAAAGATAAGCCAGCAGATCCGCTTACGAAGGGACTGAGCAGGGTTAAGCACTTGCAGCATGCTAGGAGTATTGGGCTGAAGGATGATATTAGTATAGATTAGATAGTAGTAGAAACATGTAATAGATAAATGTAATTAACATTTGATGATTAAATAAAAGAGTATTATTTATGAGTAATGTTACTGTCTCATGTTAATTGTTTAACTATTCTTTCACTTTGCATGTTTTGACTTCCAGAATAATTGAGCTTATTAAGCATAATCGAATTATTCAAATTGTCCACAATCGTTCATATGTTGGAAGTAGATATGAATGAAGATTGTCATGAATTGGTGTGTAGATTGTCGAAATGGTATTAGACATAGCAAAAGGTTGCTGCAACGTTCATGAGTGCTTATGAACTGGTTTTGAGCATTGGAACAAACCTGCGCTTGCTGGAATCACCTTATGGAATATGATAAATAAAGGGTGATCGCAAGACGATAATATCATATGGTCTTAAAACCAAGATATATGGTTTGTTATTTGTTAATTGGTTGTACATTGATAATGCGAAACCGCATCAGTAACTTGATGTTATAAATCGCATTGTTGTGTATAGTTGATTAACGAATAAGTAAATGCATATAAGTCGAAGTTTATCTGTTACTTTTATCCTAAGAGGGTAAAAGCGATATCTCGGCCGCTCGATGATTTGATTTGATTTATGTGACGGGCCCGGTCAGAACTGAATTGATGTGATCGATTAAGTTCTATGTCAAATAAATTTGAGATTGAGAAACCAAATGCTAGACAAATTGGTTCCATAGAATTGTCAGCATGATATCTAAACAGAGGACTGTACGATCCCTTATCTAAAGGACAAGATTGATTAGATCAGAGTTTGACAGCGTCTTTGAGAGCTACGATTGCTAATCGGATTATACTTGTATATATAGTTACTAGACTTATCCAAGTGGGAGACTGTTGGAATACTGTCTAAGGCTGCAACTATATTAGGCAAGTATTTGACCCGGTTGTGCATGGTCCTTTTGGGTTGCCTTCACCATAGCAACTTGACAGGATGATTTATTATGAGAGAAGAAATATTATTAATATATTATGAGAATAATATAAGGAATAATAATATTATTATTTGATTAATATAAGTCATAAATTAATTAGGAATTAATTTGGTGACTTAAAGAGATTAATTGAATAAAGGGGCATAAACTGTCAATCGTATGATAGTTGGACTTTGGGCTATAAATCCCTTATGGATAAAGGTGGACGATTTCTAGGGCTTAGGATAGGCTTAGAATTCGCCCAAAGGCTTATCAATTAGGGTATTGGATTGCTTAGGGCCTAAGTTATCCAATTAGGATTTAAGGGTGAAACCCTAGGAGCCTCACTAGTATATATATAGACCTTAAGGGTAAAGGGAAATCGGCACTCTTGATAGAAAAGAAACCCTGGCCGATTTTCTCTTCCCTCTCCTCTCTCTCAAATCATCCTCTTGCTAGTTGGTGTTTGTAAGCCATTAGAGGAGTGACAATTGTGACTCTAAAGCTCCAAGGACAAGAAGATCAAGCAAGCGATTCAAGGTAAACTTCTAATTCTGATTTCTTATTATTATTATAATCTATTAGCCATTAGAAGTCTTGGATTCAATGTATGTTTAATTAGAGAAACCTAGATCCAAGCATTAGGGTTTTTATGTGCACATAGGAATGTTCATATGGCTAAAACCCATCACTTGGCTTGTCTTGAAACAAAAGTGCAAAATGATGAGGCTGCCCAAGAAGAGGATAAAGAAAGTTTAGAGTATAGAGGGGATACTAAAGCTTGGAATAATTATAACCATGACTCTTTCATTGAATCACATATAGCAATGTCAACCAAAAGCAAAAAAACCAAGCCTTGTGCCCTTGTCTATACTACGTTTGAAGTTTTCACTTTCAAAACACTGGATTCTTTAATATGTGCTGAAAGTGAGGAAGAATTTGTGCCTTCAAGTTATGGTGAATATGAAAAGGCAATCGAGGAAGATAAAGAAGGAAGGAAAACAATGGGGCATGAAAAGGAAGAAGTGAAAAAGAAGAAGTATGATAAAGTGATAAAGCGTAAAGCTAAAGAAATTGTTGCAAGAAAGAGAATGGAAGAATTGAAGAAGGCATATAAGAGAAAAATCCATCTTTACAAGAAAAAATATAAAGTGAAAAAATTGAAAAAGGAGATCTTAATGGAGGAAGTAGCAACATAAAGCAGGATGGAGTCCGGCTAAAGACTCCTCAAAAAGAAGCACTAAACGGGAGGCAACCCGTCGATAGAGTTTGCTTTTCTTTTCTTTTTCGTTTTTGTTTTTGATTTGCGTGGTTTTCATAGGATTTTCCTACTTAATTCTTCATATTCATCTATAAATGATTACTTGAGGACAAGCATGGTCTGAGTGTGGGGTATGGTAATTTTTTTAGAAATAATGATTTATTTTATGACTCGTCGAGTTCATTCGTGACTCGGTGAGTCCACACGAATCAGGGAAGTTTTTAATCGCGACTTGACTCGGTGAGTCCGTATACTGACTCGACGAGTCGATTCAATTTACTGAAAAAAATAATTTTTTGCGTTTCTGTAAAATTAGGGTTTTTACCCTAATTGAGAAAACATATTCATTTACATCAGCCAACACCCACTCGACGTGTCAAGATTCTCTCAAGCAACCATCTTCACTTTTCTTTGATTTCTCTATTTTCTCCTCACAAGGTAACATATTTTGTTTTTGATCTTATTAAAGCTCTAATTTTTGCAGAAAAATGGTCCCATCTTGTTGCAAACCTGGTTTTGGTTTAGTTAGAATTCTAGGGTTTCAAAATTTTGTCTAAATGGAGTGTTATAGATAAAATTTACTGTGAACTTATGCTTAATATGCACCTCTAGACAAACCCCTGGAAATAATTTTGAGTTTTGTTGGATGGGTTGGTAGAAATCATACATGCGGCTCGAGCAGTTCATACAACTCGACGAGGCTGTTCGTGGACTCGTCGAGTCGGTTCCTGGAGGTAGTAATGATTTTGATTTTTAATATTTTGTGTTTCCTGTGTTGTATGGGTTTTGTTATTTTGCAGAAAATATTTTCAAGAGGTGGACAAAGCTCTAGGGGTAACCAAGGAGACCATCCTTGGTTAAACTTTCCAAGAATCGATTCGGAATCCGTGATGAAACGATGGAAGAAGAAGTTGGTTGAAGTTAAAAAGAAATAAATTTATGTACCAAATGCAATAGATTGGTAATGGTTGAGGAGAGTCCGATATGAGGAGGAGTTGGCCTCGTTTCTTGTCAAGGTATTTATGCATGATGGGGTATCCATCACTTATGATGGATGGAGCCGGCTATTTCGTATCCAAGAACCGGTGTTCGAGGAGTTGTGTTGGGAGCTTTTCTCAACCATCAACTTTTGCAGAGGAAACGATTATTACAACCCGGGAGTTATCACCTTTTCCCTTGGTGATGAATTCCCCCAATGTGGTATGGTGGAACTTGCTTGTAGGTTGGGTATTTATGACCAACAATTGGTCTGCACTCAAGGTTTTGGCACCTTCTTGGAGCATTGTCACAAGGAATTCTCGGAGGGTGTTGTGGGTTCCACTTGGTGGAAAACTATTGCAAACAAGGTTTAAATCCCCAAGTCCGCTCAAGAGGGAAGTATTAGATCACCAACCCATCGATTTATTCACCGCCTCATCGCTAATACAATCAACATGCGGAAAGATGACGACAAGGTTCCTAACCTTGATGTCTTTTATTTGTGGAGTATTATTACTCCAAACATTTTCTGCAATCTTTCGTAATGTATAGCATCTTATTTATCCGACGGGGGGGGGGGGGGGGGTCAAGGATCAAAAACCTTCAAAGATTAATGGTGGGATGTTTGTGACCCGCCTAGTAAAATCATATGCGTTAATGGAAAGAAGTGCATGGAATTTGATGACAATGATCCCAACCCCTCCTTTTAATGTCATTCTTTTTAAAAGAGCAAGAATTATTGAAGATTATGGAGGAGGCCACTATTCCATTCCTCATGATGATGCGGTGATAGGATCTGAGGATCCAGGAAGAAGGGTAAGGTCGAGACACGACCGAGTACTTGAAGACCCACCAGTGATTCCGGTTGAAGATGAGATACCCGAGGAATGGTTTAATGTGGAGGGAAGAAGATACCAAGATAATTTGGGAAGGAGTTTAAATTTCTTCAACCGGTCATTTATCCAAATGTTTAATCACTTCAACATCCAACATGTAGATGGGGGACAATTTTGTTATGTGCCTACTTTGGAAGAACGGATAATTGCACAAAGGAGTGAAGCCGGTGGGAGTGGAACAATAGAAGATGATGAAGAGGACGAAGATGAAGATTGAAGATTTATCCTTTTTATTTGTGTTAAAAAAAATTTTGTTAGTTTGCTTATTTTTTTATTTGGTTTGTTTGAACTCATAAGTAGGATTTGGTTTGTTTTGTTTTATGTTTGCTGTTGGTTTTTCTCAGAATTTGAATTGGGGGTATGCATGCAAGGGGTCTAGAGAGTGAAAGAGTCAAGTCTAAGTGAGAGAGGGTGAAGTTTTGAGTCCAAGTTTCGAGTCCGCTTCCAGAGAGGGTTACTGAATAAGTGAATCGTATGAGTGTCATTTTGATGCTACTTCAGCATACCAAACCGGATTTGAAGCATAATGATGAGTTTAAAAAACTCTTTGATCATTTAGATCTTATAACAGGTAAACCATAAAAGCGAAAAACAGCAATATAAAACACAAGAATGAATCTGAATGTGTCGAATGATTCGATTGATTCAATCCTCAGCAGAGCTCGACAAAGAACTTCCGCTGTAGAGGATATTAGGGTTACAAAAGATAAAGATCAAAATACTTGACAGAATCACTTCTAAAATCTTACGTTCTAGGATGCATGCAAGCATCTATAAATACAAAACCCTATAAAATAACTCACTGATGGACAGGCCCATACCGGAGACTAAATGGACTAAATAGCGAGCCCAAGACGCAACACCTTCTGGACCTAACAATCTCCCCCTTTGCGTCAATTGGAGCGAGACTATCTCTTCGGCTTGCTGGGTCCAGCTGCAGGAACTTTCTTGGTGGTATCAAACAGACGTGGGATGAGAGCAAGGATAGTCCGTCTGAAGTGAATATACCACTGAATCATGTCATCGAAGTACTTCTTGTCTTCTGCTGAATTCTGCTTGCATCGATGAATGATACCTAGAACATGTTCCAAGCATGCGGTGGTGTAGAGGTGTTTGTCAGCTAAGGCAAACAGGCATTTCTGGCCTTCGTTCCTTGTAAACATGACAGAATTCCGCTTCGGGTCAATTCTTCCCATCTGCATCATATTCAAATCACTGGCAAAGCCTACAGGAGAAATAGTGGGCTTTTTCCTGAAGATGCTAGCGATCTCCTGATCCATCTTGACAACCTCCATAATGTAGCATACGAGCATCCTTTTGAAGTGATCAATAATTGGACCATACTCAGCTTCTTTGGTGAGGAGGATGTTAAGCAAAATAATCCAGTCATGTGGATTCAGGTTAGGAAGATCAGCAAGTGATATCGCATGTTCGGTTTTAGCAGAACCTCTCAGCACTTTGAACCGAACGTTCGTAAAGTTCCCCTCACGAAACGGCTTGAGGACCCGAACGTTGACAATCTTCTGAGCACTCCAAGTTTGATACTGAGGTTGAGCAGACTTCAGATAGAATTCAACGAGTTCCCTATCAACCTTTGGATGAGGATGAGGGACATCAACAACATTATCAAAGGCATGGAAGATGAAGGCTTTTCGGGTCAGTGGCATGTCGAACTGAGAATCGACAGAGTTGATACAATCCAATGAAATCACTGGTTCGAGCCACAAAATGCTGGGAGTTTCAATCTCCTCTTTCAAAAGCTTCTCCAGAGTCCATGGAGGAAAAAGGGTTTTCCTACTCTCAAGAAGGTCATGAGCCTCCTTCATTTTCCTTTCGGTCGCCTCAGCCTCTCTGGCAATGCGAGCGCTCATGTCTGCGTCTTTATCACGGCCTTGTTTCTTTAAGAGATCTACAATCGTCTCTTTATCATCGTTATCACTGTCTTCAACAATTTTCTTTCCTTTGTCTTTGACAGCCGAACCTGAGGCTTGACCTGCTGGACGAGGTTCGGTTGCTTTAGTTGCTGTAGAAGCGGGAGGTGGTTGGGACTGAGACATATCTTCTACCCCTTGTTTCGGACTGGACACGAACTCCAAGAGCCCTTCAAGTTTGCTTAAGAGAGAAAGAGCAGGAGCAAGCTTTTTTGCAAGAGTGCGCCTCACCGAGTAGTTCAGAATCGGATCATGGGCTTCAATGATGATGGAAAGGGTGGCGTGAACATCCGAAACACAAGAAGAAATAACTTCTCGCTCAGATCGAAGAGATTCAACTTCCTTTTGAGAATGAAAAAGCTGAAGACTCTTGACCTTGAGAGTAGTGGTCTTACGAGCGAGAGCGTCCATTACGGAGTTCTCGGCAGCTAGGTCTTCATGCAGCTTAGTCAGGCGCTCCTCAATAGTCGCCTTAAACGATGTGTTGTCATCACTGAGAGCTTGACGAAGACTGGAAAATGACTGCAGTTCTGAAGCAACTGAGGTAGCCAGCTTTTTGACAAGAGAGTTAAGGCTCTCTGCATTGGAGTCAGCAGAACCCTGTAAGGACTGCAAAAGAGAAGACGCATCAACAAATAGTTTTTCGACTTTTTCGGTCGCAGTAGCACACGCCTTGGTAGAGGCATCAACGGCGACAGTGGCAGAGTTGATAGAGGCTTCATGAGCCTTAGTAAAAGTATCAACAATCCCCTGAATAGCAGTCTATGAGATGGTAGACTGTGAGGAAGAAGAGGAGGAAGCAATGAGAGAATCAATCTTCTCATGAAGCTCCTTGAGATGCTTCTTGGTTACCGGAGCATCATCGTCATCATCACTCTGCATTTGGTACGGACTGTAATAGACCGAATCAAATGTCATGTCCTCTCCTCCAAGAAAAGGATCTTCATTATCCGCTGAGTGAGTAGGAGATGAGGGAGAGGGTGAGGGTGGAGGCTCGGTTGTGGAAGTAGGTTCGGGTACGGATGTATGTTCGGTAGTGGGAGTGGGTTCGGGTGCTGTAGTAGGAGCCCCCGTATCAGATACGTTGGTTCTAACTCCAGCGGTGGTTGTTGTGGTAGCTTCAGTGAAAATGGGAGGTGGTACAGGGATAGAAGTAGGTGGGATTTGAGTAGTGGAGGTTATGGGGGGAATGGAAATAGAGATGGAGATTGGGGGAGGAGAGACAGGTCTAGTGGAAACATGTACCTCAGGGGTAGGCGAACGTGGAGGAGTGTTACCACGTAGGGACTCTTCGGAGTCTGAATTCTCTTCCTCAGATTCACTGGAGGAGGAGGCAAGAATCAGCTTCCGCCTAGGTTGAGTCTTCCTCTTCTTTGGTAGAGGAGAGTGAGCTGCTTTGGAGGGTTTGCGTTTCTTCGGAGAAGGACCTTTCACTCCTTTGACAAATTTCTTGTCTTTTCCTTTGTCATTCTTCTTTCCCCTGGGAGCAGGACGATCGGCATCATGAATCGATTGAATCATGTCAGGAGTGAGTTCTCTGGGACCAGAGCGACGAAACTCCTTGTAAGTCCTGATGATCCGGCTATCACTTGGAACATCTCCATACATGGACTCAGGGATCGAGCCAATAAACTGAAACTTAGAGGAATCAGAGACGATAATCTTCGTCGTGTGGAAAGTACCTATTGAAGAAAGTGGAGAATCAGCGACGATTGGAACGTGATACTTGTCCATTACCCACGTTGTGACCAGCGTCCAGAATCTGGCGTAGGAGATCTCTGAATGGCGAGATGTAGATGTGAGACTCTGAATCAGCTGCTGCCATAAAACTGACCCATAATCTAGGTTGATGTCGTGATACAACCCATAAAGAATGGTCATAAACAGACGACTTGCCCCATCTGAACCAGCACTGCGTTCTGAAAGCCCTTTGAACAAGACGGTGAAGAATCCGTTCCACTGAGGAGGTAGGCAAGATTTCTTGAATTTGGTCACTGTCGTCAGAATTTCAGTATATCCCATGTTATAAAACATGGAAAACAACTGCCCCACTGGGATGGATTCAGGGTTAACCCTAGATTCGTCGGGCTCAAACCCTAAAAGCGAACAGAATCGCTGCTTGGAGATGGAGGCCTTGTGATTGAGAATGTCGAAGAAGATTCGATCGATAGACTTGTCATAGTGGGCTGTGGAGAATATTTGTGAGAGACACTCCATTGGAACTGTTTCGACCTTAGTGAGAGCTGGAACCAGCGGCGAGTACTTGAGACATTCCATGATTGGAAACATGAATGCATCGTAAACTTGAGGAGTGAGGTCGATAATCAAACTTTGTTGAGGACGGATTGGCAGAATGTGAGAAGTAGCATGAACTGAGGATGAGTCCGCCATTGAAGAGAAGGATTTGGGAGAGATGATGAACAGTAGAAGAAACGAAGCTTTTCTTGCTCTCTGAATATTTGGGCAGTAAAGAGGTAAATAATGGTAGAAATTACCTTTTATACCGTGGTGAGAAGAGAGAGAAAAATATGTTCCCAAATCTTCAAGGGAAATACGAACAGTTTCCTTAGGTGATTGATGCGTGACAGTTTAGAGCCCTGATGATTACATAGGAAAGAGAAAAACTGTCCCGTTTCACACGCCTTCCCATCAGGCGCCGTTTGAAATGTCAAAAACGGTTCCACTTCACACGCCTTCCCATCAAGCGCCATTTGAAATATCAAACCGATTGGACTTCGGGCTGAGTCAGCAACTTATCCCTTTAGAGTGAGCTGTCGTCATAAAGCAAAATAACCACATGTAACATTGTGAGCCACATCTCTTTTACAGCCTCAAATTGCATAGTGAAAAATGGCTTGTAAGTAATGAAACCAGAATTATGGAAAATCAAATAGATTTTCGTGCGTAGAGTGTAAAAGATAAAGAAATAGAGCGAAACATATTTGGGAAATAGTGATGTCAATAAAGACACGAAACGATAGATCCCGGGCACGAATCTCTTCCTTCAAAGTCAAGAGAGACCTTAAAGTGTTTGTTTGGTTTCCTGTTGAATTACGATCAGACACTTATTAAGAAGTGTTGAAAGGCATCTTTTAATAAGGCTAATGTGGTTGGCTTTCGCTTCAGTTCAGAATTCCTAATCTTGACATAAGACAGAAATTGACTGAAGTACTTGTGAGACCAATGTAGTCTGTTGAACAAGTAGGTGTGAAGAGAATTTAAGTGGCAATTTGAAAATACGTTTTAGGTGAAATCTCAAAAAAAAAACAGAAACTGGATTCCAAGGGAATAAATGTTATAGGATTTAACAATTTCATAGGAATCACACAAAAAGAAAATGCAGACATTTCAAGGTACATCCCCAAGGGTGAATTCGTCAATTCTTTAGTGAATACTAGAGCAAATTTAATTGTTCACCGTCAATGCATGGTAGGTATTCAATTGTGGGTTTCACTTAGCACGTAGTGGCACGAAGCTAAGATCATGAACACAGAAATTGTGTAACCATAAACCACAGTGGTAATTCCTGAGAGTCTCAAGGGTTACGTGTATGAGGCGAATAGGATGGAGATGATTATTGGAGATGGGGTAAAGAAACGACAGTACCTCCGCTGTTAAAATAAGGACCAAGCAGAAAACTCTTATCTCATATGAGAAGAGAGTAAAGTAGCTCATGATTAGAATAAATATAAAAGCCTAATTGGGAAGACAAGGTTTGTATATACCAAGTCAGTAAGGCCATTATTCAGAATCTGGTGAGGCTTTGGACACATACAGCAGCATGCTTCTAGGGACACTTAACTATTAAATATGTGAGAACTAGAATTTCCCCACAATTATAAAAAAAAAACTTAACGAACACAAACAGAAAAATGTTTTTGGAGTTTTTGATATATATAAAAAAACAGATAAAGAAAAATAATAAAAAAAACTTTGGAACCGAACCCGAAATAGACCGAACGCTCGGTTTATTTCGGTTAAAAAAACTTTGAAAAAGAGAGAAAAGAAAAAAAAAAGGTTTACAACCAAATAAACTACCTTTAAGTGATAAGAGAAGATAAGAGAATAGGACCGAACCCGAGCGCTCGGTTCATTTCGGCACTTACGTGAACCGAAGCCGAACGTTCGGTTCATTTCTCTTCCAACATTTAATTTTGAGAAGTAGTTTTTGGTACTGACTCTGATTCCATCATACCTAGCCCTTGTAGAATTTTATTGAAACTTGCTTCAGGAAGGGCTTTGGTGAAGATGTCAGCCAGTTGATCAGTAGTTCGAACAAAGTGAATCTCTACGTTTCCGTCTTCTACGTGATCTTTAATGAAGTGATACCTCAATGCAATGTGTTTGGTTTTGGAGTGTTGCACTGGGTTATGACAGATCCTAATTGCACTTTCAGAGTCACAATAGAGAGGGATCTTTTTCATATTGAGTCCATAATCCCAGAGTTGGCTTTGGATCCAAATCACTTGAGATGTGCAAGAAGCGGCTGCAATATATTCAGCTTCAGCTGTAGACAGTGAAACACATGTCTGTTTCTTAGATTGCCAGCTCACCAACTTTCCGTCGAGGAATTGACATCCTCCTGTAGTGCTTTTCCTGTCTAACCACATCCTCCAAGGTCTGCATCTGAGAAAGCTTAACAAAGAA
Source organism: Lactuca serriola (assembly GCF_051521515.1). Taxonomy (NCBI): domain Eukaryota; kingdom Viridiplantae; phylum Streptophyta; class Magnoliopsida; order Asterales; family Asteraceae; genus Lactuca; species Lactuca serriola. The sequence goes on from NC_136408.1 coordinate 4,697,630, forward strand.
TCCTGAGTTTGATGGATACCATAGACCAAAGGAGGTGGTTCGCTTCAGATACCGGAGAATGTTTTTCACTGCTAGCATGTGTGGCTCACGAGGATTCGCATGAAACCTAGCATAATAACACACAGAAAACATTATATCAGGACTGCTAGCTGTGAGATACATCAGAGATCCAATCATTTGTCGATATAACATTATATCAACTGCCGGTTTTTCCAAGGAAGGTGTGAGTTTGGTGCCGAACGCCATTGGAACTTTGACCTTTGAATCTCCCATCATCCCGAATTTAGCAAGAAGAGTCTTGGTATATGCTTCCTGGTTGATAAAGATGCCTTCGGGTCCCTGTCTAATATTTAAACCAAGGAAAAAGTTAATCGGACCCATTGAGCTCATTTCAAATTTCGTCTCCATCAGCTTTCTGAATTCAGCTGTTAAGCTAGGATTCATTGAGTCAAAGATGATATCATCGACATAGATTTGAACTATCATAAGGTGGTTACCTTCCTTCTTTCGAAAGAAGGTTGGGTCAACCGAACCTTGTTTGAATTTAGACATCTTTAATAATTTAGTTAGCGTTTCATACCATGCCCTAGGCGCTTGTTTCAGACCATAAACTGCCTTGTCTAGAATGTAACAGTAATTTGGATGTTTTTCATTCACAAAACCTGGAGGTTGCTCCACGTAAGCCGTTTTTTCAAGTTCTCCATTCAGAAAGGCGCATTTCACATCCATTTGATAGACCTGGAAGTTCTTGTGTGCAGCGAAGGCAAGAAATATTTGAATAGATTCCAGCCTTGCTACCAGAGCAAATGTTTCTTCATAATCAATTCCTTCTTCCTGGTAGTATCCTTTCACCACGAGACGAGCTTTATTTTGAATGACATTACCCTCCTTGTCCATTTTGTTTCTGAATACCCATTTGAGACCAACGACTGAGGCATCTTTAGGTGTTGGAATGAGGCGCCATACCTTGTTTCTTTCAAACTCATTGAGTTCATCTTGCATAGCCTGAACCCAATTAGAATGATCAAGAGCAGTATTGACTGTCTTTGGCTCAAATTTGGATACGAAAGAATTATACATGCAGAACTCCACTTTGGAGAAAAAGGAGGTTTGCTTTGCCTTCACTTGGGATCGGGTCAGGACCTTTTCAGATACATTACCCACTATCTGAGATACAGGATGATCTCTGGTCCATTTAATGAGGGGAGGATAGTTTGGATCATAGGATGGATCCAATTTGGCATTGACCATTTCTTCCAATTCAGATTGACTATCGTCATCATAGAAAATATCGGAATTCTCCCCCTCGACTGATGATGAATCATTTGGATTTTCAGGTTGGTTCAGACCTTCGGGTACAACAGAACTCGCGGGAGTAGCTGGATTTTCGGGTGCTACCGGACTTTCGGGTGTAGCTGAGCTTTCGGGTGCTACTGGACTTTCAGGTGTAGCCTGGCTTTCGGGTGCTACAGGACTTTCGGGTGTAGCCTGGCTTTCGGGTGCTACATGGATAGAATTCTACCCCTGAAAGTGTGAGTTCGGTTGATTTAAAGAAAATAGATTCTCCCCCTCAATTGAAGTGTCGTGCTGAGGAGGTTCGTTTCGAACATGTTCTCCTTCTCCCATTTGTTTAGCTGCATCTTTGACAATATTCTTCAGATGATCGATTTTGTTGTCTACCGCCTTGGCTTCTGAGAGAGTGGCTTTCTCAGGTTCATCAAACAGGTCTACGAACTGATCAATTAAATTAGCAATCATGGCTGTGACTTGAGCTGTTTGAGAAAAAATCTCTCCAATTGCTTCTTCAATAGTCTTTGGCTTTTTGACGTAGCTGTCATCGAAAGTTACGTAATAGGTTTCTTCAATCTTTCTAGAACGCTTATTTAAAACACGATATGCTTTTGAAGTAAGAGAATATACCAGAAAAATTCCTTCGTCAGCTTTAACATCAAATTTGTTACGATGTTCATTGGAATTGAAGATGAAGCACCGTGAACCGAACACATGGAAGAATTTTATGTTTGGCTTCTTGTTATTGATGATCTCATAAGGAGTGAGAGAGAAACTCTTGTTGAGATAAGACATATTCTGCGTAAAATAAGCTACAGCAATAGCATCAGCCCAGAAATATAAAGGAAGAGAAGCAAAACTTAACATAGTTCGGGCCGCCTCACACAAGGAACGGTTTCGCCTTTCGACAATACCATTCTGTTGAGGTGTATAAGGGGCTGAGAAGTTATGAATTCTGCCAAAAAGTCTTCGAATTCTTTGTTCTTGAATTCCAGTCCATTGTCGCTCCTAATGTTTCGACCGACTCTTCTCAGTTGCACTTCAACCTGCTTGATAAACATTTTTAGCTTAGGAGTAGCCTCAGATTTGTGCTTCAGAAAGAATACCCATGTAAAACGTGAGAAATCATCAACGACAACAAGAATGTACTTGCTACCGCCAATGCTTTCGATTGATGATGGACCACACAAGTCGATGTGAAGCAACTCAAGTGGTTCAACAACTTTTGTGTTTATAATTGATGGGTGACTTTGACGACTTTGTTTCCCCATTTCGCATGCAGCACACAAGTGTTCTCGATCAAACTTGAGCAAGGGAAGACCCCGAACATGACCTCCGGTGACAAGCTTGTTCATGTATTTTAAGTTGAGATGAGAGAGCCTTCGGTGCCACAACCAGTTTTCATCAGAGTGAGCTTTGGACAAAAGACATATGGCTGGATTTCCTTTCATTGGTCTGAGATTCAGAGGAAACATTTCGCCTTTTCGATCTGATTTGAGAATGACCTTGTTGGATTTCTTCTCTATGATTTCTGAACCTTCATCGTCGAATGAAACTTTGAGACCCGTACCACCCACCAGTTGAGATACACTGATGAGATTATGCTGCAAACCTTCTACATATGCCACCTTTCTTATTGTGAAGTCTCCATTGGTTATCATCCTATAACCCTTTATCGTTCCATAGGAGTTGTTACCGAACTTGACATTGCCACCATTTGGAAGTGATCGAAACTCCCTTAGCTCTTCCTTCCTTCCTGTCATGTGACGTGAGCAGCCATTGTCAATGTACCATTCTTCGTCAAACTGCTCGTGACTAATAACCTGCAAAAATTAAGCAGGTTTAGGAACCCAAAGTTTCTTGGGTCCACGTGAGCCTTTCACAGGAATAAGAATAGTAAGAGAAACATCAATAAGATATGTTCATTTTACTAAGGTTGTTTCATCTTTTCTTTTAATAGTAAACACTTTGATTTTGTTAGAATTAGCTATAGGTGTTTTGGAATCGAATTCTGGTTTTTGAGCACTAGACTGCTTTCGGTCTTCCTTGACTGAGGAAATCTTCGTTTTTCCTTTCAAGTTCGTTGATGATCTTGAATTTTGTGCAGGAACGGAATTGGGTTTAGAAGATGGTATAGAATGAGAAGAATTGGAGAAAGAGGATTTAGAATGAGATTTGTTCCTGACTTGAGATTCGAAATGATCCTTTCGTTTATGGTCATTAGGGGGACCGAACCTAGACCTTCGGTAGCCGCTCGATGATGAGCTGAAGTTGGATTTTTGGTTGTTGTTGGCTGGTGGTTTGAAACTTGGTCTTTTATTACAAAAGCTTGATGGACTGAAATTAGGTCTTTGCCTGTTGTTATTTGGAGAACTGAAATTAGTTCTTCGGTTGCTGTTGCTTTCGGGACCGAACCTATCCTTTCGGTTCTGTTCTTCATTTGACCCGAAAGTCTTTCTCTCTGACTTAGAATCTTTATCATGATAAGAGTAGTGAGGATTTTGAGAGTGCCAAAATTGCTTTCGCTCTGCGAGATTTTTCTTGTATCTAAGATTTCTCTGCTGCTTTTGATTCTTCACTTGTTTCGGTTTTCCGTGGATATTAACTTTTTGTTTCACCTTCTTGGCTACAGGTTCGCTCTTCATAGATGAGGTATCGCTTGTGGATGTGACTTCTTCTACAGGAATTTCTTTTGTGCCACTTGTACTTGGTACGTCAAAGTTGGTGGGCTTATTCAGCGGTTCTGGCACATATCTTCCTTTGGTCTTCCAGGATGTTCGCTCTGACAAACCAACCGTTTCGTCTGCATTGTCTATAGGAGCAGACCAGAAGAACTCATCACAGCCATCTACATTATCTTCATTCACCATGACAGTGAGTTCGGCTGTTTGATGTTCGGTTAATCCTGTAACGTAATACACTTGATTGGGAGTAGTTCTAACCTTCTGAAACACAACAGCTTTTTCTTTAAGGACTGGGGACTTAGATGTGGACAAGCGAGCGAATTCAACAGAATTTTCAGAAATCAGATTTTTGTGGTTTTCAGGTTCGCTCTTGACAAACTCAGAACAGTCCACTTCAACCTCTACAGAAATTTCACTCATATCATCGTCCTCATCAAGTTCAGATGTGTTTTCAACATCAATTTTGTTTTTTGAACTTAAATTGGCACTCAATGAGTCGAATTTTTGTATGGTTTCGGTCCTGAGTTTCAGCTTATCGTTTTCATCTAAAAGATTTTTAAGCATGTCCTTATGGTCGTTGAACTTTATAAAAGATTCTATTTTGTCCAGACCATACATATAAGTAGGATTCACATCATCGGAAGATACAACACTTTCACAGTTGTATGCTTCAGCATCGATTTCATCCTCGTTAAACTCAAGGAAGGGTAGAATCATGCGATGTATCTTCTGCCCTATTTCACAATTCAGATGCAGTTGAGTAATGTTAGAATAAAGCCTTTTAGCGATTAAACAAAAAACATTCCTTTGCTTTAACAATTTCAAATTGTCTCTTTGCAAATAAATGTTTTCATCTCTAGTCTTAATTAGCTCCAACTCCTTCTGTTCAATCCGCATCCTTCGCTCCTCACTCTTGATCCACATCCTTTGCTCCTCACTCTTGGATGACACCCTACTTATTTGGTCAGTCCGGTTAGAATTTGTGACCCGTGTTTGAGTTAAAAAACTATCTAGATTTGAGATTCTTGAATTCAAGTTATGTAATTCCTTTTCATACGATTTTTGTGGAATTTTAAAAGAAATGAAAACGGATTGTACCATCTTGATCAGTTCATCAAGTTCACTGATCTGTACGCTTAGAGGTTTTGCTGTGAAGCATAAATCCTCTCGCTCCTTGGCCTCTTCATTTCCTCCATCGGTATTATATCCCCTCATCTGGGATACGTCAGTTACCATCAGACATCTTCCAATTGTTTCATCATCTTTTGCGACATAAGCTTTTCCATGCGAAGGCTTTCTCACTTCATCATCCTCTGAATCGGTCGACCAGACTTGTACGCCACCAAACTCGTCATCCTCTGCCAAACCCTACACAATAAGAGCATTCATAGAAGGATTAGTTCCAGCCTTCTTCCTTTTTATTTCTTCCAGTCTCTTCATAAGACTTGCTTCTTCATCTTTCTCTTCGTCTTTCTCAGCCATCTTCTTCAGCACGCAATCCTTTGCGTAGTGATTCTTTCCCCCACAGTAGAAGCAACTGACACCAGAGTCATCATCACCCTTAGCTTCCTTTTTCGACTCCTCAACCTTCGGTTCATCTTTTACTCTTTCGGAACTATAGCTTCCTTGGCAATTACGATTTTTTTTGGAAGGAAACTTTTTCTTGATAAACCTTCTGGGATTAGACACCATTAAAGCATAGTCTTCGGCTGTCAGATCGTGATCTCCCAGATTAAGATCCTCTTCATCTTCTTCTACACTTTTACCCTTGGACAAGAGCGCCAGAGACCCCAAGCTAGAAACCACACTCTTCTCTTGTAGCACAATCTTTTCTTGGGATTTCAGAATTTCCACTAGTTTCGGCAACAAGTATGATTTGAACTGCTCATGTGCTTTAACTGTAGACACAACAGCCCTCCATTCGAATCTTAACCCATTCAGAAAAGTGACCTTCTGTTCAATAAGCTTCCTTTCAATATCATGTTTGATCATCTTGCTGAGAAGATGATTGAAGCGATCAAACGTCTGTGTAACAGACTCATCAGGATTTTACTTGAACTGTCCAAACTCAGACAGAAGCAAGGTCTGAATAGAGTGCTCCAAATCTTCATCTGTGGAATACAACTCTCTCAGCCGATCCCAGATTTCTTTAGCCGTACTGCAGGAACTCACCAATCTAAACGTGTCAGATTGAAGAGCGAATCGAATTAGTCTTAATGCTTTGATGTTGCACTGAAACTTCTCCTTTTCGTCCTGAGCGACATCTTTCACATCTTTTAACAAATCATTATACTCCTTTTGAGTTTTAATAATTCTGGATGTTCCTGAATGAGCAAATGGTCCAGACACAATGGCTTCCCATATTAGATACCCATTATCTTCAGATCCAATGACGTAGTCTTCGAAATGATGCGCCCAAACCTCGTAATCTTGAGTGTAGAGAATTGGAATTTTTGTTGTAGATCCTATACTGTTTGAGATGTTGATAGGATTGGATTAAGAATCGTCCATGCTTGATCGTTTAACCTGTTGCAAGATCAGACTTGTAATACGTAATATTAGGGCAAGACGAATAAATAATGAGATACGTCAATTATGGAGTGACAACTCAATAAATATCAGTAAATGCAGAATAAACCCTAATCACTTCTTTCACAGAAGAGATGTGTATGAATTACACAGCCTCCTGCTCTGATACCAATTGATGAGTTTAAAAAACTCTTTGATCGTTTAGATCTTATAACAGGTAAACCATAAAAGCGAAAAACAGCAATATAAAACACAAGAATGAATCTGAATGTGTCGAATGATTCGATTGATTCAATCCTCAGCAGAGCTCGACAAAGAACTTCCGCTGTAGAGGATATTAGGGTTACAAAAGATAAAGATCAAAATACTTGGCAGAATCACTTCTAAAATCTTACGTTCTAGGATGCATGCAAGCACCTATAAATACAAAACCCTATAAAATAACTCATGGATGGACAGGCCCATACCGGAGACTAAATGGACTAAATAGCGAGCCCAAGACGCAACACCTTCTGGACCTAACACATAATACACGTTTTTATCACACAGTGTGGAACTCGCCGAGTGCACATCCTGAACTCGACGAGTCATAGGGCAATTTCATGAATTCTACCGTTTTCGCGACACAACTCGACGAGTCGCCTTATTAACTCGACGAGTTACTACTCAATCCACCTCTAAAACTGCTGATTTGATGATATTTCATACAACACTTGACTGCATTTTTTGAAGATTAATTCCTGAAGTTTGCCGAGAGTTTGTCCTGCAATTTTGGAGTCGCACAACACGAGACGTTTGACACCCAAGACATGAATGAGTTGTTCCCATGTCTAAAGTCGGCTGAAGATGGCGCTCAAAAGAAGAAAATCAACCATGCGATTACTCTCCCAGGGGAGTTTATTCCAATTCCCTCTTTATTTTTCTTTATTATGCATAACATGCAATGGGGACATTGCATAAAATAAGTGTGGGGTAGGGGGTTGGTTACACTAGTTAAATTTAAAAAAAATTGCATTAAAAATTACTAGGATTAAATTAGAAAATTTGGTAAAGCAATTAGGAATCATACCAGTATTACGTTTGATGATTGCATGAAGACCCAAATGGTTAGTTGAGCCTATATACGTTATAATGCATTGGTGACCCCCTTTATTCTAGTGAAATCAAGGGACAAAAACACAACCTCTCTTAGTTTGAGGGATGCAATATGTTTAACATCGTGTACTTGAAATGTATCCAGGAAAATTTTAATCTTTAATCAATAAATGTTGAAGTTGAGCGCCCCTGCTTAAACATGTAGGTTTTGAGTGAAAAGAAAAAAAGTGAGATACATGTAAATAAAAGAGAATTACAAAAAAGTTGTAATAATATTGGAGCAATCAAAGTGAAGATCAAAAGATCAAAATTCCGAAGATTCAAAATTTTAAAGATACCAAAAATTAAAGAAGTTGGTGAATTCAAAGAAATCAAGATCAAATATTAAAGAAGTGAAGAATTCCAAAGAGCTCCATTGTGGTATCGAAAAATTGTAATTTTCTAGTTTATGTACGCTTGGGTTGCTCAACCAAAAATACCCTGAGGTTAGGAAGTTTTTTGTGGATGGATTCGGATGGATGCATAAAATGAGCATTGTTTGAAAGAAGTGGGTGAGTGTTTATGAGGATTGTGAGTATTTAGAATTAGGAGGGGTCCTTAGGAAAATTTTAGACACAAAGGCATGATTTGCGGTCTTGGCATAATGGTTGGGTTCAATTGGGATTGTCTTAAGTAATATTAGTGTGCTAGAATTCAGTTTTGCTTGGGGGCAAGAAAAAGTCAAGTGTGGGGTATTTTGATATGTGCATGTTTAGCTATATATTTAGTATAGATTTTTGTTATTTATTAGCTAATTATCTACATATTATGAACAAAAGGTACTTAATAGTGTTTAAATTATGTTTTAGTCCAAAAGATACGCTCGGAAGCAAATGGAAGTAGGAGATGCAATCGGAAGTTCGGGAGTTGAAATAAGGAAGAAAGTGTCAAACCCTAAAGCTACTCGACGAGCAGGAGCGGCTACTCGACAAGTCGGATCGAAGATTCACGAAGCTATAGAATTCCTTGTTGTACACATGTTTTTAATGAGGCACTCGGCGAGTCGGTATCTTGACTCAACGCCTGTTTTCAGAAAATTATAAATATGGACTTTAAGACCGAGACAAGGGACTTTTCTGGAACCCTAGGAGCCAAAGTTGCGATTGAGGTACTGCTGGAACCCTAGAAACTCGAAGATCAAGTCTAAGCATTCGATTTTTGGAAGATTAAAGGAAATTCAAGTGTATTCTTACATAAACCTTTGATTGAATCATGTTTAAACTTATGAATTTTGTTTATGAGTTTGTTTTTACTGCAATTATGAACTAAAACGTTTGTCTTCTGTTTAGGGTAGATGATTTTGTGAATATGGATTGATTTTATGGTTAGGATTAATTTAATTTGGCGATTTCGTTTTGTTAAGCTTGTTGAAGAACCTTATATGTTAAGTACAACTATTTTCAGTTAATTGTCCAGCGTATTAAGCTGCATGAACAGCTCTTAATTGCTAAATCGTATGATTTATGTGAAAACATAGTTATATGCCTAGGAACGTCGAATGTGAAACTAGGATTAATTAAAAAATAAATAAATTAATGTGTGAGCTTGTGTGATAAACCATCAACAAGAGGTTAAGTGAATTATTAATTTAACTAACCATTACAAGTCTTACTTAAGCCGAATTAATAAACTAGGAAATTCATTAATTTAGACAACTGACCATTGCTTGAATTAATCTGTTTTCTAAGGATTAGTAATAGCGAACGTGAATCTAATCACCTTAATCGGTAGTCGATGAAAATTTAATCAGACACATTGACCATAAAATCAACCATAGGATTGAATGACTCGAACCTAAACAGAAGTCTTTTTTATCATTAAATTTAGTTGCATTTTTTATTGTTTAGCTGTTAGTTGCTTAGTTAAGTTTCAATTAAGTTTCTATTCTTGCAAAAATAGAGAACCCCCTTTCTATTTTACTATTGATTTTAGATAATTCTAGTAGTTAGATTAATTTTCGTTCCCTGAGTTCGATACCCTGCTTGCTAATTTATACCACCAATTGATAGGTCCACTGCCTTTTGTGTGTCAAATTCATAATAAAAGTAGGATAAAACTAGTTCGTTTCACACACATCATGTGCCAAGCTAATTTTAATGGTTATTCACACCTTGTTTGTGATCCTCGGCATCACAGTTACAAATTTGAAGGGCACAATCAAGATTTAAACATGCCATTGAAAAGTTCAATGAACCTCAAAGAATCTAGGAATTTCAATTCATTTAAAACTTAATAGTCAATTGTTTTTCATGGTGGAAATTGGTAAATCATCATTTACCTACCTTCAAATATTTTACAATTGGATTACGACATCCCTTTTCCGAATTGTAGAATATTGTGTTAGGTGCTAGCCTTAATATTCCATTTGGGTGTTATATTAAGGATTCTCATCTAATCTAAACTTTGTTCTTTTCTTTTCAAATGTCTATCCCAAACAATGCTTCAGGCTTAAACCCTTCTAGCTCATTCTCCCTCATGATTTTGGTTGGGAGAACTATCTTCGATTGGTCAAACTTTAATGATTGGATTCGAACCATTCGTATGGCCCTTTGCTACGAGGATAAAGAATATGTCCTTGATAAGGAACTGAAGGAGATTGATGAACAAACTGCTACTCCCAAACAAATTGAGGAATACGGTGTTCATGAGAGGGACATGACAAAGGTGTTGTGCATTATGATTGCTACCATGACTGTTGAGCTGCAAAAGTCCTATGAGGACTTCTGGCCCTTCGAGATGCACCTAGATTTGATGGAAAGGTATCATCAAAGTGCTTGGCATGAAAGGTATGAGATCATTGCCTCCATGATCACAACCAAAATAAAGGATGGAGAATCCATCACGACCCATTTGCAAAAGATGTAGAGATACGTGGACCGCTTGCTGGAAATTGAATGTCAATTTTGATGAAGAGTTGGCCATAGATATCATTTTACACTCTTTACCTTCTTGTTATGATCATTTTTGTATGACCTATCATATGAACAAGGAGGAGGTCACTCTTATCAAGCTTCAAGGCCTTCTAAGAACTATAGAAAGCAACTTGAAAAGCAAGTCGGTTGTACCTACTCCTATTCCTACTGCCCCTGTTCTGGAACTTGGACATGGGAAAGGGAAGAAGAGAAAGGCTCCTTCTAAGAGCCGCAAGGGAAAGTCTCTTGATGGATCCTCTTCCAATGGGACCAAATCTAGTTCTGCTAATCCCTCTACCAATCCAAAGGAAGAAGAGTGCTTCCATTGTCATGAAAAAGGGCACTGGAAATGAAGCTGCCCCAAATACTTGCTGGACATTAAAGATGGGAAGATAAAACCCACCTTCGTAGGTATTTACACTATTCTTTCTAATAACTCGTCACATGCTAATTCTTGGGTCCTTGATTTAGGTTGTGGATTTCACATTTGTTCTGATTTGGATGGACTAAAAAGAAGTAGGGATGTAGAGCACGGGAAGATAAGCTTAATCACGGGAAATAGGAAAATGTCGCCTATCACCAAGATTGGAGTTTACTCTTTATTTATTAGTAGTGGTTTAAGTTTAGAATTGAATAATTGTTGTTACTCGTGGAATATGGCGAGAAATATTGTTCCTTTTATAGTCTGTATAAACAAGGTTTTACCTTTTCTTTTAATAATGAAATTGGTAGTATTAATACTTATTATAATGGTACACTTTATTGTGAAGCATTACCTTGTAATGGTATATATGAAACTGTGATGGTTGTAGATAACCTAGGAAATAATGTGTTAAATATCGATCCGTCCAAAGTTTTATACAAGGCATGCTTGTGGCATTGTCGTCTTGAACATGTCAACAAGAAGCGCATAGCCCAACTCCAAAAGGATGGAGTCTTGGATTTATTCGACTTCAAATCGGATGACACTTGTGAAACTTGTTTGCTTGGAAAGATGACCAAGTCACCCTTCACTAGTACTTGTGCAAGGAGTGAATGTTTGTTGGATCTCATACACACCGATGTGTGTGGACCCTTCAGCACCGCCACAAGGGATGCAAACCGCTTCTCTGTGACTTTTACTGATGATTATAGTAGATATGGCTATATCTACTTAATCAACCATAAGTCAAAAACCTTTGAAAAGTTCAAAGAGTTTAAGCAGGAAGTGGAGAATCAATTGGGCAGGAAGATAAATATGCTTCGATCCGATCAAGGTGGAGAGTATCTTAGTATCAATTTCCTAGACTATCTTAAGGAATGTGGAATTGTTTCACAGTTGATGCCACCTAGGACACCACAAGTTAATGGTATGGCTGAGAGGCGCAATCGAACCTTGTTGAACATGGTTCGTTCCATGATGAGTCGAGCTTCATTACCTATCTCATTCTGGGGGTATGCCTTAGAGACTATCGCCTATATCCTTAATCTAGTCCCTACTAAGAAGGTTTCCAAAACAACTCATGAGATGTGGAGTTGTGAGGCTCTCATAAGATGAGAGACTCATTACAAGCTCGAACCTCACAGTGAGTGATGTATTTGATGGGTTTTGGTATACTACATTCACATTTCCTAAGTAACTAAGATTGGGTGTTTATAAGAGTTTAGTTACTTAGTATTTATCATTATAATTATAGTCCTGTCCTAACCGTTCGGCTAACGACCCTCCACCAGTCAAGGAAGTGGTGGGTGACAGTGGACACCCATTAAACTGCCATTTTATAGGCCGTAACCTTATACCCCCTTTATAGACCAACTTCGTGAATGAGACCTACTAACGGTAAGACTGACTTTTTTCTTATACATACATACATATACATATATATATATATATATATATATATATATATATATATATATATAACTATTAACTATTAATATTATAATAGTATAAGTGTTGAATTTTAACTTTTAAAATTCTAAGGGTTTAACTTGGAATTAAAGTATTCATGGGGGGAAACTTTACAAATTCCAAAACTTGAGGGCAAGTTTTGAACAATTCAAAAACTTTTGGTTTCCATAACTTATGAGTTTAAAGTAGTTTTAATGAAAAAACTCTTCAAGTTGCATAACTTGAGGACAAGTTATGGAAGACTTTAAAACATTTAAAAATAAGACACTTCATTTTCATAACTTATGGAAATCTTATGAGTTTTAAAAATCATAACTGAGACTTTTCATATAACTTGAGGACAAGTTACAAAAACACATCTTATGAACAACTTTTAGATCAGTTTGGATCGAAAAAAAAATTATCACATAATTTTTCTATTAATCTAAGCTGACTCATATGAACAAGATAATTCAAATCATCAATCTTCAAGAAATCAGCATGAACATATAAACTAATACAAATCTTGAAATTGTGACAATTATCTTAGAACTGGAAGAGAGTCAACATTACCATAACAACAAAATCAAATTTTATGAATAAAAACATTTTGTGGTAATGATTTTATTCCAAAACATGCCAACAAACTCGAATATATGTTGTCAGGGGCTCCAACTCGCCTAGTGAAAGAACCAACTCGACGATTTGGATGAGTTTACACATAGACTAGTCGGGTCCTTCAACGGACTCGTCGATTCCCCTATCCAGACAGCAAAAAAAATGATTTTTCAGCAATTTGCATCAAGTATAATTGAAAACAAGTCTTGGCTCTGATACCAATGTTGGGTTTTGTATACTACAACATCCTATGGTGCATATACAACCCTAAATACTTTGGATCTATGTTTTCACTAATTATACATGCAAAGGTGTTTCCAAGGTATTAAGCCTATAACTAGCATGCAATTGTCATTTACCATACAATATACTAGTTAGAGTAACATGCCTTTTATTTGGCTTGAAGTCTTGATGCATTTGGTGTTGCTTGAAAGACTTTGGCCTTTAAGAGCTTAGTGCCCCACGTGTTGCACCTCAAATGGAATCACAACTCACCTAGAACAAAAGCAACTCTTGAGAGAGAATTCCAAGCACCAAAACACCTCCGTATTTCTCTAAGAAAAGTAGCACTTCATCTAGGCATTTTTAGGTCATGAAGGAAGTATTTATATTTTAGATTCCAATGGTCATGGTATAATCCAAATCCATATCCATGGGTGTTATGATCCATGTTTCATGTGGCCCAACTCTTTATGTATCCATACATAAACTTGGTCCAACATGGATCATAAGCGCAACACATATAAATATAACTAATTACCAAAATTAGTCCCCATAGATTTAATTAGTCTCTTTTTTATCACTAAATTAATTCCGACTTAATTCTTGATCAATACTAATTAAAACATATGATTTCATATTAATATATACTATAACTTATAATATATTAACGAATCATATATAACCTTTTTTCAGGAGTCCATCCTAACAAATTGTCCTGGTGTTATGCAACCCAAATGGACCATGCTACTCTCGGGTCGAGTACATACCAATAATACTATTATTGCAAATATGACTCCAAGATCCCGACTAGCAATCGTAGCTCTTAAAAACCGCTGGCAAAATCTAACCTAGTCAATGAAGTGTCCATTAGATAAGGGACTATATATTCCTCTATTCTAGATATCATATGGACTGAGACTTCGATTATAATCATTCTCTCTATCCATCTGTTGTTTCCTAATTTCCGATTTATGACGACCGACTAATTGAACAAATCAAATCAGTCCAGGCCCGGCCGAGCACTTACGTTTGTCATCACTAAATCATCGAGTGACCCACAAATATTGCTTTCATCCCTCTAAGGGTAAAAGGAATGGATAAACTTCGACCCAAATGTTCTCTTGTACTTACTCATCAAATCACACACATGGATATGTTTTATAACAACCAAGTTACCGGTTGCGTTTACATATGTCAATGTGTAACCGACGCGCAACTACAACTCGCACGTATCCGTTTGAAAAATATAATATATTATCGTCTCATGATCACTAGTGATAAAACGCATGAAGTGATTAAAATGAGCGTGGGTTTAATCCAATACTCGAATCTCATTCTAGGAGCACTCATGAACACTGCAGCTATGTCTAGGCCACCTAGGAAAACTTTAGACCCATTCATGACGATCTTGATTCATACCTACTTCCAAAGTATGATTGATTGTGGAGAGTTTGAATAACCTAGTTATTCAGGAAGTCAAAACATGCAAAGTGGAGCACAAGAATAATACTAATCCTATATGGCCCCAACCAATTTTGAGAGTAAATAAAACACCTTTTATTTAAACACCATATTGATTACTCATTATACATTGTATAATGTTTCGAATAACTAACTTTATACTTGAATCAAAACAATATTCATGTCATGCTCCGAGTATGAACACTATGTTTATCTATGATCCTTACTTTGTGAAATAGACCAATTGAACATGATTCCAATGATGCTCATTTCACAATCCCAAATCTTTATCATAAATGTAAGAATACCAAATTCTTGCCATTTACCGAAATTTGTTAGATTCTAAACTTCTATGCATTGATCCTCTTGTAATGACTATGCATAAAAGTCACAAAGACTTGGCAACAGACATTACAAAGTATTCCAATGGAAAACAATTCAATGGAAAAGAAGTCTCACATTCAAAGTACATTCCTTTGAACATCCTTCTTGCATTAATTTTTCTAATCTTACTCAAATTTGAAGAACAACTTCCACCTATGGAAACATTTCCAGATTCCCATTTTGACTATCACTTCTGAACAAGAGTTGTCTCTTTTCAGAATATGTCAATATGGTCCTTCCAAAATTAACACTATACTTCCAACTATCCATGAGCAACCAATCTTTGGTAAACCTCAGATTGTCCTCGACAATTGCTTAATCATTTTAGTCATATCCAGTTCTAGTCCTTCTTCCCTCTTAATGCCCTAGGCATTTGGAAAATTTAGAAAGGATACATATTATAGCACATGTAATCGATCCTATATCCAAAGCATATGGGACACGATTCATGATGTCTCACATAAAGACATGATCCTAGACCAGACTTTTGCTACAATATTTTTTATTTCTATTTGCCATGTTCTCATAATTCATATTATGAAAATGGATGACGTAATAATAATCAAATTTTAGAACGCAAATAATGTTCTCATATATAGAATATCCTTATGTTGAACCATTCCAACATAACATTCATATATATACTTGACTAAATTTGATTAAAATCTCAATCTAAGCTTTTCGAATTGAAATGAAGTATAATTTCCTCTCCTTTAATTATAGCAAAACAACAACTTGCAAATTGAAACTTTTATTTTCTATAATTAACATTGCTAACTTGCAACACTTAACATAATAATCATGCTTCCACTAACATGATAATTATTGGCATAAAACTTATGTTGCCACTAGCTTTGACATGTATCCAGAAATCAACTGGACTTCTAGAAATCAATACTATAATGACTTTCTTACCAAAGTTCAGATTTCTGATAGGAGATGCTTTGATAAGACTTTATCAAAATCATACACCTTTTTTTAGATAGCTCACATGTGCATCTAAACAATTTTTTAGAACTATGAAAAGGGATGTCGTAATCATACTCTCAATTGTTTAGACCTTTGTCGTTTCTCACAAGTCCATGTTAGTGTGCCGGTTAACCACACACACTCCACTAACGACTTTGAGAATGCAAATATCACAATTGTTGTCTACTTAGAATACAATTAGTGAAAGCGTTTCCTCACCATCATTTTCATGAATCGAAGAGAAACCTTATGACACTTAGATTTTATAGTGTATGTGTTCCTATCCATGTGAATTTTGTCATAACCACAAGAGGAGGTTAGTGACAAATCCAAACTCATATGGACTGAACATCTCCAATCTTAACTTCTTGCCACCTGGAAGCATAAGGGCCAACCATTGCTTCCAAGTAGTTATGAAAACAACCGAGAACTCATAGAACTCACATGCATGGTCAACTTTAACTGGAATGGGCACAGAAATAAGAATATGTCAACATGATAGGTTACAAACCTCAAGTCGTGTGCTAGTGATAAACAACAGGTTTTTATTTTTGATTAGTTCTTGAAACTTTTTCAAGATCTTTAAGACTCCCACTGACCTCTTGACATATAAGATTTTCTTTGTAAAGAACCATTCCTTGACAAAACAAATATTCAAGAGTTAGTGCGGATACTTATCAAGATAAACACTTCACACAATTGGTCTTAGTTGGTCTTTGTTTTATCCAAAACATCACAACTTACCAATTTCAAATGTACAAGAGTAAGAAAACATTTTACTCTACATTTGACAAGTGTTATAAATCTTCTAAGGATTATGTCACTCAAGTAACAATCTAGGAGTATGACTCTAAGACTTGTTTTGGAACGAAGTATGATTCATCATTTTGATTTTAACCATTTCAACAATTTACGATTCCTCTTCTTAGTCAAACAAATGCACTAAGATGTCCTTACAGGATCAATTGTGATATGGTTTCATAATCACTAAGATAATCATAAAACAAGATATTCAAGTACTCTCCCATATTTTCAGATCGGAGAAACTTTTATCTATCTGCCTAATTTGATTCTTCTTATTCGTTCTGCCTTATATTGAAACTTTTCCAATGTTTCAGAATTACACTTAAACTTGTAAGCATAATCATATTTACTAAACTTTAGTAAATCATGGCGAATAGTTTTATCGTTCTCTGTGGTGGACCTGACAAGTGCACACTCAAGTATACCCGATCCCTTAATCCTTCACTTAACTCACATATACACGTGATCAAGGCATTAGTCTTAATTTCCCAAATATGAAAATTCTCATTCATCATACAATACAAGTTTCATGATTCCAAGTTTCTATCCAACTAAAACTTGGGTGATGAGAATCTTTCCTTATTTGGTAAATTATGACACTACCACAAACAAAATAATCAAATCCATTTCCAATATTGCTATCAATGGAATCATATAAACAATAATTATTCACAAATTCCATTGTAAGGATATTTAAAATAAAGTAAAATAAAACTTTTCTTTTATTGTAAAACTAGCGGAAAAAACTTATCCTTACAATGCAAATGCATATAAAAACACATTGTTATCTATTCCTAAACAATATATCATAACTCTTAAGTAGCAGCTCAAAATTCTGATCACCGAACCATGCGATCAAAATCTATATTCGCGATCAGAATCAACATATTCTTCCTTTAAGCTTCCTCTTTTCTTTGATTTTTAAAAAATAAACATGTGACCTAGTCCCATCATGTAATAAGAATCTCCAAATAGGAACTTAATAGAGTTATATAGTGGACTTTACCTGAAGTAGAGTCAAACTTTTTGACTTTACCATCCTTATGATCTTTCAGGTAAATAGGGCAGCTTCGCAACCAATGTCCCTTCCTTTGGCAATAGAAACATATGGACTCACTGGGAATGGTACACGGTACTATCTTAGAATTAGCCTTTCTCTTTACCATTTGGTTAACCGAGTTGACTATGGCCGATCCCTTTCCATTGAGAAGAAAAAGCTTTTATGGATTTCTAATGTTACCATTTTTAATGTCCATGAAAGTTTGGGAAGTAGATCTTTCAATCAAATTTGCCTTACCAGTGCTCCAAATCATTGCTAATTCAGCAACATCAAGCAATTAGGTAAGATCATTAAGAGTCATGTCATGGTTTGTCATATAGTAGTCCTAAAGGAACTCACTATGTGACTTAGAAAGTGATTGAAGAACCTAGTCAACAACCAACTTCCTCAAGACTTTGACACCCAACTCTCCCAGCTTGTCAATATGTGACTTCATCTCCAAGATGTGAGCACACATAGACTTTGCTTGCCAATAGGTCTTGAGTGACCTTGAACTTTTTCAAGAACTTGTGGGTTAAGGAGAATAATTGGAGGAGGTGGAAGAAGTGAAGTATAAGTTCCATGATCCAATCGCGGGACATCATCTTCATTAGGAAAGCTTATTCCAAGGGATTTGGAAAGATCATAGTTGTCTGAACCAGACATCTAAAATGGGAGATATTCAAGTTAATTGACGTAAGTCCTTAATATAACACGCAATATGAAATATTAAGGCTAGGACCCAACACAATATTTTATAACTTTGAAGAGGGATGTCGTAATCCAAGCTATAAACTATTTGAAGGTAGGCGAATGACGATTCACCAATTTCCACCACAAAAAACGAAAAAGAATTTTAGGTCTTAAGTGAATTGAAACTCCTAGATCCTTTAAGACTCATTGAACTTTTCAATGGCATGTTTAAATCTCGATTGTTCCCTCTCAAGTTTGTGACTGGGTTGTCGAGGATCACAAACAAGGTGTGAATAACCATGAAAATTAACTTGGTACCCTTAATCTTCATCACCTAATCAATGTGCCGGTTACCCACACGCGCTCCACCGATCTATGATAAACATTAATTCACCCTTTGCCACTCTTACTAGTCCATGTTAGTATGCCGGTTACCCACACACGCTCCACCAATGACTTTGTAAGGTACAAAGTGTAATTTAATGGGTTAGCACCAAATTCACATTTTCCTAAGTAACTAAGATTGCGAATTTATAAGTGTTTAGTTACTTAGTATTTATCATTATACTTCTAACGAAGGGAGAATTATAGTCCTATCCTACCCGTTCGGCTAACGACCCTCCACCAGTCAAGGAAACGGTGGGTGAGAGTGGACACCCATTAAACTGCCATTTTATAGGCAATAACCTTATACCCCCTTATAGACCCGCTTCGTAAATGAGCACTAATAACGGTAAGACTGACCTTGTTCTTATACATATATATATATATAACTATTAATATTATAATAGTATAAGGGTTGAATTTTAACTTTTAAAATTCTAAAGGTTTAACTTCGAATTAAAGTATTTATGGGGGGGGGGGGACTTTACAAATTCCAAAACTTGAGGGAAAGTTTTGAACAATTCAAAAACTATTGGTTTCCATAACTTATGAGTTTAAAGTAGTTTTAATGAAAAAACTCTTCAAGTTCCATAACTTGTGGACAAGTTATGGAAGACTTTAAAACATTTAAAAATAAGACTCTTCATTTTTCATAACTTATGGAAATCTTATGAGTTTTAAAAATCATAAATGAGACTTTTCATATAACTTGAGGACAAGTTATAAAAACACATTTTATGAACAACTTTTAGATCAATTTGGATCGAAAACAAATTATCACATAAATTTCTATTAATCTAAACTAACTCATAAGAACAAGATAATTCAAATCATCAGTCTTCAAGAAATTAGCATAAACATCTAACTAATACAAATCTTGAAATTATGACAATTATCTTAGAATTGGAAGAGAATCAACATTACCATAACAAGAAAATCAAATTTTATGAATAAAAACATTTTGTGGTACTGGTTCTAATCCAAAACAGGCCAAAAAAAAAAAACTTGAATATATGCTGTCAGGGGCTCCAACTCGCCAAGTGCAAGAACCAACTCGACGAGTTGGATGAGTTTACACATGGACTCATCGAGTGTCTCAATGGACTCGTCGAGTCCCCTATCCAAAAAGCAAAAAATTCAAATTTTCAGCTTTATTCAGCAATTTGCATCAAGTATAATTAAAAACAAGCCTTGGCTCTGATACCACTATTGGGTTTTGTATGCTACAACATCCTATGGTGCACATACAACCCTAAATTCCTTGGATCTATTTTTTCACTAATTATACATGTAAAGGTGTTTCCATGGTATTAAGCCTATAATTAGCATGTAGTTGTCATATACCATACAATATACTAGTTAGAGTAACATGCCTTTTATTTGGCTTGAAGTCTTGATGCATTTGGTGTTACTTGAAAGACTTTGGCCTTTAAGAGCTTAGTGCCCCAAGTGTTGCACCTCAAATGGAATCACAACTCACCTAGAACAAAAGTGACTCTTGAGAGAGAATTCCATGCACCAAAACACCTCCATATTTCTCGAAGAAAAGAAGCACTTCATCTAGGCGTTTTTAGGTCATGAAGAAAGTATTTATATGTTGGATTCCAAGGGTCATGGGTATAATCCAAATCCATATCCACAGGTGTTATGATCAATGGTTCATGTTGCCCAACTCTTTATGTATCCATACATCAACTTTGTCCAACATGGATCATAAGCCCAACACATATAAATATAACTAATTACCAAAATTAGTCCCCATAGATTTAATTAGTCTCTTTTTTATTACTAAATTAATTCCAAATTAATTTTTGATCAATACTAATTAAAACATATGATTTCATATTAATATATATATATATATATATATATATATATATATATATATATATATCATAACATAGAATATATTAACTAATCATATATAACCTTCTCTCAGGAGTCCATCCTAACAAATTGTCCTGGTGTTATGCAACTCAAATGGACCATGCTACTCTCGGGTCGAGTACATACCAATAATAGTTATGGGCTTAGACATCTAATCCAATAGTATTTTCATCGGCTACCCACAGAAATCCTTTGGATATCTCTTCTATAGACCGAATGACAATGTTGTCTTCACTGCGAGGAGATGAGTTTTCTGAGAGAGAGAACTCATGTGCCAAGAGGACAGTGGGAGGAAAATTGACCTTGAAGAGCTTCATGATTTAAGTGATGAAGGAACCTCAAACACTAGTGCTCAACCAGAGGAGGAAACTCCTGTTGAACCGATTGATGAATTCGTACCTCTTAGACGTTCCAGTAGAGTTAGTGTTCCACCTGTGCTATATGGTTTCCATATAACATATGAAGGTGATACATTTATCAGTGATAGTACATTCATAAATCTAGATGAACCTAACAACTACAAGGAAGCCATGGCAGGCCCCGAGTCTACTAAATGGAAAGAGACAATGGACAGCGAGATTTTGTCCATGTAAGACATTCAAGGTTGGTACTTGGTTGACAATGTATCGGATCGTAAGACAGTCGAATGCAAATGTATAACATCTTAGCCACTGGTGAGAAGATATCGTCATAGTCAATGCATGGGGATTAAGTAAAGCCCTTTGCAACCGGTCGTGCTTTGAATGTGTGCACATTACCATCCATGTCAATCTTCTTCTTGAAGACCCATTTGCAACCAACTGTCTTCCAACCAGGTTGTTAACCAACCAAATTCCAAAATCGGTTGTCATACAGGGGCTTGATCTCGCTGTGCATTACCTCTTTCCATTTGTCTGCCTCAGGGCCTGTCATTGCTTCCTTGTAGTTAGCTGGTTCATCCAATTTACCAGTGTACTATCACTGATAAACATATCACCATCTATAGTTATATGGAAACCATAAAACTCAGGTGGTCTACTACAATGTTGAAGAGGTAATGAATTGTTAACTGGTTCAATCGGAATATCTTCCTCTAATTAAACCCTAGCATCTTTAGAGGTTCCTTCATCGTTGGACTCTTGAATCTCTTTAAATTCAATGGTACTCCTACTGTCCTCTTTGCATATGAATAACAGTCTCTAAGGTATACCCCCAAAATGAAATTAGAAGAGTAGGTCGACTCATCATGGAACGAACCATGTCCAACAAGGTTCGATTGCACCTCCCAGCCACACCATTAAGTTGAGGTGTCCTAGGAGGGTTCAATTATTAAACTATTCCACATTCCTTGAGATAGTCGTAGAACTCGATACTAAGATACTCTCTACCTCTATCTGATAGGAGCATCTATATCTTCCTGCCCAATTGATTCTTGACTTCAAGTATAAACTCTTTGAACTTTTCAAAAGTTTTTGATTTATGTTTGATTAAATAAATATAACCATATCTACTATAATCATCTATAAATGTAACATAAAATTGATTTGCATCCCTTGTGGTGGATCTGAAGGGCCCACACACATCTGTGTGTATGAGGTCCAACAAACCTTCACCTCTTTCACAAGATCTAGTTAAAGGTGATTTTTTCATCTTACCCAAAGACAATATTTGCATGCATCATCTGACCTTAGATCAAATGATTCTAACACTTCATTCTTTTTGAGTTGGGCGATTTGTTTCTTGTTAGTGTGTCCAACACGATAATGCCATAAGCATGCTTTGTCTATACAATTAGACAGATCAATTTGAAATACACTATTGCCTAGATTTTCTACACACATCATAGTTTCATACACAACATCACAAGGTAAAGCTTCAAAAGAAAAAACACCATTTATATAAGAAGAAATAGAACCATTCAAATCATTAAATGAATATCTATACCTTTGTCTGAACAATGCATGAAAGATATAATGTTTCTTGTTATTTCTGACGAGTAGTAATAATTTATTAAATCTAAACTAACACCATTACTAAGAACTAGACTATAAACTCCAATCTTGGTAACAGGAGTAGATCGCCTATTCCCTATGATTAGGTTCATTTTACCGTGCTCCACCTACTCACTTTCTCTTAGCCCCTGCAAATGAGAACAAATTTGAAATCCACATCCTATATCAAGGACCTAAGAACGAGAAGATGACGAGTTATTAGATGAAATAGTGTATATACCTTCAGAAGATGGCTTCCTTGCCATCTTTGATATCTTGGAGATACTTTGGGTAGCTTCGTTTCCAATGCCCCATTTCGTTGTAGTAAAAGCTGATAGCCTATTTGAGGGTTAATAGAGGGTGGATGATCAAAACTGGACTTTTCTTTATGGCCACTACTGGATGACCCTCCATGAGACTTTCCTTTCCAGCTTTGTTTGGGAGGACTTTTCCTCTTTTTACCCTTTCCTTGTCCAATGGCTAGGATGGGAGCACTAGCAAGAGTGGAGGCAATACCTTTTCCCTTCATTCCTACTTTAGTTGTATGCAGTAGATTATGTAATTGAGCTCGGGTGGTCTCATTATTATTTAGATGATAGGTCAGAATGAACTGATCATAACAACTAGGTAAGGAATTTAGGACTATGTCAATAGCCAACTCCTCATCAAAATGCACATCCAACTTAAAAAGGAGTTCCACGTAACATTGCATCCTTTGCACGTGGCCACATACACATTCTCCCTCCTTCATTTGGCATGCCATGAGGTACTTGAACACTTCGTACTTTTCTTGACGAGCTCGCTTATCATTATTTTCCACAAGGTCCTTGTTTATCTCGTAGAGCTAGTAATCCTCATAAAACATTTGCAACTCAGGGTTCATGGTGGCTACCATGATGCAAGAAACCCTTTTTGCATCATCATAGTGCTTCTTGTAGGAGGCTAATTCTTCGGGAGTGGTATTCTCTTCATCAATCTCATTGATTTCCTTTTTGAGAACATATTCTTTGTTTTCAAATCAAAGGGCCATTTTGATATTCTGCATCCAATTATTGTAATTGGAACCATCCAACATGACTTTGGAGCAGATGTAAAGCATGGAGAAGTTATGGTGGTTAGAGGAGGAGGAACCAAAAGCATCAGTTGGAGTAGACATTTGTAAAAAGAAGGTAGTTTTAGTTAGATAAGAATAATCCTTAATATAGTAACCCAAAATAAAATATTAAGGCTAGGATACAACTATATAATTCACAACTTAGAAAAGGGATGTCGTAATCTAATTATAAATTTTATAATGGTATGTAAATGATGATTTATCGATTCCACTAAAAGAAAACAAAATTTAAAAGAAATTAAGTTAAGTGAAATTCCTATATCTTTTGAGATTTATTGAAACTATTCAATGTCATGTTTAATCTCGTATTATGCTCTTCTATTTGTGATTGGAATATTGAAGATCACAAATAAGATGTGAATAACCATGAAAATGTGCTTGGTAACCTCATTGTCATTTATCATCCCAATTGACG
This sequence comes from Lactuca serriola, assembly GCF_051521515.1. Lineage (NCBI taxonomy): Eukaryota > Viridiplantae > Streptophyta > Magnoliopsida > Asterales > Asteraceae > Lactuca > Lactuca serriola. The sequence goes on from NC_136408.1 coordinate 4,722,009, forward strand.
TGCTGGTAAACCACACACGCTCCATCAACAATGATAATTAATGAGATACCTATTACAACTCTTTATTAGTCCGTATTAATGTGGTGGTTAACCACACACGCTCCACTAACAACTTATAAAGTGTAATGTGCAATTTCATGGGACAAATTCACATTTTTCAAAAGTGACTAAGATTGAGTTTTAATAAAAAAGTATAGTTACTTTTAATAGCATTATACTTTTAATGAGAATTAATTTGTCCTATCAAATCCATTCGGTTAACGACCCTCCACTAATCAAGGAAACAGTGGGAGAGAGTGGACACGCATTCAACTACCATTTAAAAGGCAGTTTGCTTATACCCCCCCCCCCCTTCTTATAGACTTGTTTCGTGAATGAGGCGTACTAGCGATTTGACTGACTTATTCTTATACATATAGTAATAATTAAGCTTTTAACTTTACATAGAGTATAAGGTGTATTTTAAAATTTTAAAAATACTAGGGTTTATATTTCAAATTTCAAAATTAATATTCAATTAATTAAATTTAAATAAATAAATAATGATTTAATTATTAACAGTTAAATCGATTAAATGAACTAATGATTATCTAATTAAACTTATCAAATACTTTAAGTCTAATCCTTACTCTCTAATTTTTGAAAATTAGAGTATAGAATTTATCCAATTTTATAATTATCCTTTTTAATCAAATTAAGTTAACAGTTATCAAAATATGGAAACCCTGATCACCTATCATATTTTGAAAATTCTTGGGGAGGACGTTTAGGGTTTCAAAACCCTATCCCTAAATTTCAAAATCCCAAGGGGTGGAGGCTAGGGTTTCCAAAACCCTAGCCCTTATCGAAATTATTGCCTTTTTAGGGTTTAATTTCAGTAAACCCTGGTTGATCAAATTCAACAATTATAGCAAATTCAACAGAAAACAAACCAAATGCTCTAATACCACTGATGTGATTTAGGTAAACAAATAAAAATAAAACCCTTAAGTTTGCATGCAACCTAAATAGGATCTATGTTTTCTCTATTAAACCTATAACTAAGAACATCAAAAGAAAACTGGAAAACCTAGGATATTTTCGAAATTTAGATGATAGGGTTTTAGGATTACATACATTTCAGTTGTTATAGCAAACAACTAGAATTCTCCTTTGTTGATCTCTTGGAAGCAAGCACAACAAGTGTCGTGCCTCTAATGGAATCACACCCAAGCTAGAAAGAGGATAATATAAGATAGAGGAGAGGGAGGCAAGATTTCGTCCAAGCCTTGGGAAGAGAAGGAGTGGCCGAGATATGGGACATAAGGGTTTCTTATATAGTTGAAAAAACTTGGTGTTAAAGCTAGTGTTTAAGGAATATGCCCTAGATCCCTTTGTTTGGTGACCAAGCAGCCCGATCCCTTTACCCAAGGGCCTTGGATAAAAACTCTTAGTCTTGCCATAGATACTTTCATCTACCTCATTCCATGAGGTTCTAGAGCCTTTCTGTCTCAACTATCAATAAATAACCAAACAGTCCCTATACTTTTAATCAATCCAATTAATCAATTTCTGATTAATTATTAATTAAATAATATGATTTCTAATTAATGTATTATTGTCATAACACATTATTAAACCATTTATTTAATTTATTATTCACATAATAAATTAATCTCTCTCTTTAAAAAATCATCCTGTCTAATTGTTAGATTTGACGGCAAGCCAAAATGAATATGCTACTATCAATTCAAGTATATACTAATTTTAGTTATGGGCTTAAACACCTAATCCAACACATTCGACATTTCACGCATCCACCACAAATGAACTGGAACCATCTTCTTTCTCAGATGTCGTCAAACATACTCTGGGCAACATGTTATAGCTGAGGAATATGTTGCCTTAATACGAAATAGTACCTGGACTTTACTCCCTCCAGTTTATAGTTAAAATGTTATGGATTACAAATGAGTTTGTAAAATTAAATGGGATAGTACTAGTTCTATCAAGTGGTATAAAGTCGTTTGGTGGTAAAAGGTTTTCACCAACAACCCAGGATTGACAACCACAAGACTTTATTCTCATGGTTAAATTTACGACCATTAGAGTTGTCCTATCTCTTGTCGTCTCATAAAAATGGCTTCTCTTGCAACTGGATGTTCATAATGTCTTTCTTCACGAGGATCTCGCTGAGACTATCTACCTTCGTCAACCTCCAGGCTTCGTTGACAAACAAGAACCCAACCATGTATGCTTACTTCACAAATCCCTATATGGGTTAAAGCACGTCCCCACGCGCTTGGTTCCAACGTTTCTCCTAAGCATTACACTCTTTTGGCTTCAAAGGGTCTCACACGGATCCTTATCTATTTATCCTATCGGCAAAAGGAGCATTAATTTATATGTTAGTCTATGTTGACGGTATTATTCTTACGGGGAACAATCCAACGGTTATTGATAAAATTATCAAAAGTCTCAGTCAAACTATTAAACTATTCACACGTACACATACACGGATGCTCAATCTCCTGTTATTTTTGCCTACTCGGATGCAGAATGGGCTATGTTGTCTATATTGGTTCGAATCTTTTTTCTTGGTCAGCAAGGAAACAGAAGGCTGTCTCTCGGTCATCCACAAAGGCGGATACAAAGCCTTAGTTGACACTGTTGTTGAGATAACTTGGATTGAGGCTCTATTACAGGAATTATGTGTTCCAATGACTACAATGTCGGTCTTGTGGTGTGAGAACCTTGGAGCAAACCTATTTATCAGCCAATCATGTACTCTATATGCGCACTAAGCATGTTGAGCTTGATTTTCACTTCGTTAGAGAGAAGGTTGTTACGAAGAAGCTCTCAGTTCAGTTCATTGCTATAGATGATCAGATTGCTGATATATTTACCAAGCCTCTGTCTTCACAGCAATTTGGGAACTTACGTTTCAAGTTGCAGGTCAATACTCGACCTCGGCTTGTGGGGGAATGTTAGACAGTTTGGATGTAATTAGTCTTTAGTTTTACAAGAGGTTGTTATGTAATTAGTCTCAACTATATAGTTAGTCTCAACTATATATATATACCTGATGTATACGTCTAAGAAATTAATATACACAATTTATCTTGATCACCAAGTTTATCTTATGATAACAAAAATTGTTATTACAAGATATACATTCTTCATTTCTTGTCAATTTAGTGATTACCCTCTTAAAAATGAACTTGTCACGTTCACCAATTTTGGTATAGAGCACTTCAAAGGAGTTGTCTTAGGTTCAATTCTCATATGCTTCATTTCTTGGTTGGCCACATGTCTCCTCTTAGGGATGGTTTGCTCGTTCCACATGGTTTGCAAGGTGTTGCATAGACCTGAAGTTCCTCTATCATGTTAATAAATGTGGCATAAATGGCATTTATCCTCATCGTACACTATGCAGTTATCGCGGTCAAAATTTCAATAGCGGTCACATGCCGCTATTTGAGATTTTGGTTATCGCGGTGGTATAGCGGTGTTATAGCGGCTTTTTACTATTACTTATAATTTATAATTTTAAATTATGTTTATATAGGATTTATATATTTGAGTATTAATAATATAAGTCTATATAGAATTAGAATCATGAAATCTAAAAAGTCATATAAAAACATAACATAATACTCTATTATAGTAATATGGAAACTAGGTATTGTCAAAATGGCAAATAGAGTTTAATTGCATTGCACGGATTCAATATCGTATTAGTAGGTCATGGCTGATTTAAGAAGTTAAGTCCCAAATGGTAGCGTCATAAGTGTGGGTCGATTTACAAAAAACATTAATGGAGTCCGACCATAGCAGCTCAAATCTTCATGAGTATAGAAAGAGATGAGAAACAGAGTCGTCGGTAGACATAGTTGCTATGCATGCTTTTATTTATGTTAGTTGTTCGGGATTTTTAAAATGAAAGTATAGTGAGATCATTAAAAGTAGTTTTTCGTTGACAAAGTAACCAAATGGCCCAAAATATGAACAAAAATGGAATAGCGTCCGTAGCGCCGCAATAGCGGTTATTGAAATCGCGGTAAATAGCGGTGAATAGCGCCGCTAATAGCGGTATCGCGAAACGAAAACGCTAAATTGAAAATAGCAGTTCCTGACCTCCGCAAAACGCTATAGCGTCGTTATAGCACCGCTATAGCGCGCTATTGATAGCTTAGACCGTACATCAACTTAGATACATTCTTTGTTAATCATTTCAAGTTCCAACTATATGTTGATGTCTCTGATCAAATAAATGAATCACTACAGTGCAATTCATTAATTTCAATATTATTTTTCATGTTGTTTGAATTCGATCTTCAGTGGTATCTTTTTTTTCTAAATTGTTTATTATTTAGACGTTTAGGCTATTAGAGAATTATATTTATGAAGGTAGGGTTTCAGTACATGTGAAATATTTGTTGTTATGTAGATTATTATATATTGAATGTTGATTTCTATTATTTATATGATTTATTTATAGGAAAATATTTGATAAAATCTTAATATTTGGAGTCGGTTTACAGTTTAATCCCAACTTTTATTTTTCAAACAGAAAAGTCTCGATTATTATATATTTTGCTCAAATTAACGAAACAATCATTATTTTTTTTTCAACAGAAAATGACAAATTATCGTATAAAATTAGATATCCGGGATTTTTTTCTATTAAAAAAATAAATGTTGAGGTTAAACCGTAGAATGACCCAAAATATTATGATTTTATCGGAAATTTTCCTATTTTATATTTTATATGATTGGTATTGTTTTAAATAATAATTAATATATTGATATTGAGAAACCAAAGGGAAAATAATATTTTGAATTCCAAGTTCCAACTATGTTTGTATACTATGCCTCGAAAGTCTTGACTCAGCATATGTTTAATGTTGGTATATGTGTGAATAATAAGAAATTTATAAATGGGGGTGTTAAACTAGAAGAAAAAAAAAAACAAAAAAAAAACAAAAAAACAAAAATTTCATTATAATCTAATAAGCTATAAGTTAATTTCTCCAAACACCCTCTAAAAAAACTAAAATGCCGTTGATTTTTATCAAATTAAACCAATCCATGGCTCTAACTTATCGTTTGAATTTGACTACAAAATTATACTCATTTCATTCCTTGGACCGACACGTTTTCTACTATTCTGAATATTCCGTGTATTTACTTTAGCATGGACAAAAAAGGGATCCCAAAGTTATTGATATTGCATATACTCGGAAACGCATATATTTGAGATATCAGCATTTTTTTTATAATGTTAAATATTCACTCAAGTGACTTTTAACTTCTAAGATTATGCTATATCTACACGATCAGGATCAACCTTATTCGTCGACATTGTATTGTAACCTTGAAATTGAAAACACTTGGCCCACTGTTGGGCTGGCTTGATAACGTGGGCCTAGAATTTGTGAAGATCCGAGTCCAAATTACAATACCATATTAAAGCCTCAGGTCGGTCTCTCCTAGTATTGAAATCACAGTTTGATTTGATTAAAATTAGTATGTAGACAAAAAAAAAATTAATGACTCTAAGAAAAATATAAGTATTGAAGATGCAAGAAAAAAAGAAATTATATTCTCAATTAAAATTAAGGGTTGAGAAGTGTTAATGAGATGCGTGTTAATAGGATTATAACCTCTATATAGCAGGTAAGTGTGATTGAGTTTTTGGGATATATTAACAACATAAAATTTTTTTTAACAGCTTAAAATTAAACACGAAACTAGCAAAAAGCTAGAAATTATAAAGAAATAGCTAATAATGGGATTTGAAGCCAATTAACCCAAGTAGCTTTAACCTTATTGTTTCTATGAACAAACCAATTGTAAGACATATTAACAATATCATCAAAAATAAAAACTTTAGAAGAAACCACTTCACAAAATATAATATCATTTCGAAATCTCCACATCACCCAAATGACCGTTTGAATAATCGACTCCAACGCTGTTTTTCTCTCTCTGGATAACGAGACCATATCTAGCCAATCAAATATGTCTTGTAACGTATTACAACCAGGCAACACTAGATCAACCCATCTAAAAACCCTTTGCCAAATAGAACCCGCCAGATTACATAAGAGAAAAAGATGATCATTTTTCTCCACATGATCATCGCACATAGGGCAAACCAAAGAAGGAAGCTCCAAACCTTTAAGACTTAAATTCCACCTTGTAGGAAGTCGATCTCGCAACACCCGCCAACACAAAATATTTACCTTCCGCTGCACACATCTATTCCATCTAGTAATTGTTGGATTAGTGTCTAAGCCCGTAACCATATTTGGTAAGTACTTGACCCGGTTGTGCATGGTCCTTTTAGGTTGCCTTCACCAAAGCAACTTGACTGGAGGAATTAAATAGAGAGAGAGGTTATTGTGATTTATTAATATGTTATAAGAATAATATATTAAAGGAAAAATCATATTTGTTTAATTAATATTGGTCAATAATTAATTAGGAATTAATTTTGTGATCAAGTGTAATTAATTAAACTAGAGGGGCTGAATTGTAATTATAAGTTAAGTTGTAAGATAGGGCAATATTTATCCTTGTTAAAGGATGGACGAATTCAAGGATAAGGATATCCTTAAAATCGTCCAAGGATAAGTAGATAAGAGTTTTTCAAGGCTTATCTTGTGGTTGCTTGGTGGGCAAGCAATTGGATAAGGATAAGGACTGAAACCCTAATCTAAACCCTATATAAAGACCCCTAGGCCTTTAGAATTCGTGCACATGCTCCTAAGAGGTCCCAAGGACGAATTCCATCTCCTCCCTCCTCTATCTTAAGCCTCTCCAATTGCTTGTGGTGTTTGTGAGCCATTAGAGGCACTACACTTGTGGTGCTTGTTTTCAAGACTTGGGATTTGAAGATTTAAGTTGTTATTGCAATATAGCAACAAGAGGTATGTAATCCAATATTGTATGTTAATTTCGAAAATAGCAATGCACATTAGGGTTTTATTCTTGTGTTCATAATGTTGTGTATCTAATAGTGAAAACATAGATCCAAACTAGGGTTGCATGCACACTTAGGATTGTTTGTATAAAACCCATCAGTGGTATCAGAGCCTTTGGTTAACTTGTTTTCAATTAGTTTTATTCAATTGTATGAATTTGACAAATTAGGGTTTATAGCCAATAAACCCTAGGAGGCCATAGATTTCGAGATTAGGGTTTCCTAACCCTAATTTGCGAAAATCTTGAAAGGGTTTTTGAATCCTTTCCTTTCAATCCAAGATTTCGAAATCTAGGGTTTGCAAACCCTTAGATTTCGAGATTTGCCTCCTTCCCCCATGATAAGATCCTAAATTTTAGGGATTTGGATAATCCCATATCTTGTAATTATCCTTTAATAGTTAAATATGGTAATTAAAGATCATGAATTATCCCATCCCTATTTTCGAAATTTATAGAGGGATTTAAGGGATTAGGATAACTTAAATGTTTAAATGGTAATTATCTTTTAGATTTAGATAATCCCTTATGATTTGATAATTTAAATTAATAGTTTAATTTAAGATAATTATTAAATCAAGAGTTTTAATAATTAAAATTTTAATTTAAGTGACATTAAATTTCGAAAATTTTAATTGAAGATTAAAACCCTAGTATTTTTAAAATGTTTAAAATACACCCTATACTATTATATTATTACAAGCTTAATAAATAAATATATATATATATATATATATATATATATATATATATATGTATGTATGTATGTATAATTAAAATGCTAGTCTTACCGTTAGTAGACCTCATTCACGAAGCCGGTCTATAAGGTGGGTATAAGGTTGCGGCCTATAAAATGGCGCTTAATGGGTGTACACTCACACCCACTGCTTGCTTGATCGGTGGAGGGTCGTTAGCCGAACGGGTAAGGATAGGGCAACCTTATTCTCTCATTAAAAGTATAATAAGAAATACAAAGTAACTACATGTTTTCTAAAATTTCCCAATCTTAGTTACTTTAGGAAAAGTGAATTTGATGCAATCCCATGAAATTACACTTTACACCTTGGTAAGAAGTTAGTGGAGCGTGCGTGGTTTACCGGCACACTAATTGGTTCTAAGCGAAAGTGGCAAAGGGTGATTCGTTGTTTATCATAGTTCGATGGAGCGTGTGTGGTTTACTGGCACATCGAATAGGTGATCGTTACAATGAAGGCACCATGTGAATTTGCATGGTAATTCACACCCACTTTGTGATCCTCGGTATCCCAGTCACAAACGAGAGGGGCATATTGAGATTTAAACATGTCATTGAAAAGTTTCAATGAATCTCATCCGAACCTAGGAATTCTCAATACATTTAGAACTTAGAGTTAGGTTTTTCATGATGGAGAATTAGTGAATCGTCATTCACTTACCTTCAAATTATTTGCATTTAGATTACGGCATCCCTTTTCTAAGATGTAAATATTGTTGTTGGATCCTAGCCCTAATTTTTTCTAATTGGGTGATAATTAGGGATTCATATTCTAATCTATCTTTGTCCTTTCTATTTGTAGATGTCGAAGACAAACAACGCTGCTGATAGTTCTTTCACATTGATGAGCCTTTGTCAAAATGTCACTTTCGATGGGACGAACTTTAGCGAATGGATAAGATACATTTGCACGATCGCTCGCTACGAGGACAAGGAGTATGTCCTTGATGAAAAGCTCGAGAAGATAAATCCAGAAATCACTACTCCAGCTGAAATGAGTGCTTTTGAGACTCATGAACGTGATGCAATGAAGGTTCACTGCATCATGATAGCCACAATGAACTCCGAATTCCAAAAGTCCTATGAGGACATGTATCCATACGAGATGCACCAAGACTTATTGGAGAGATACCACGAAAACGCGAGACAAGAGTGTTATGAGATTTTCACTAACATGATTTCCGCTAAGATGGGTCATGGAGAGTCTCTTACCGTGCACCTGCAAAAGATGCAAAGGTATGTCGATCGTCTTCGCAAGTTGAATGTTGACTTTGGGGAAGACTTGGCAATCGATATGGTGCTTCACTCTTTGCCTCCGAGCTACAATCAATTTAGGATGACCTACCACATGAACAAAGAGGAGGTCACACTAAGCAAGCTCCAAGGTCTTTTGAGGGTCGCTGAGAGCAACTTCAAAGACAAGTCTGTTGCAACAACTCCCAATCCACCCACTGCTCCTGTCTTGGCTATTGGTCAAGGGAAGGGAAAAAAGAGGAAGGCTTCATCCAAGAACCAACGCAAGGTGAAAGCCCGAGATGGTGCCTCTTCTCATGGGACCAAAGTTGATCCCGCTAAGTCCTACTCTAACCCTAAGGAGGCTGAATGTCACCATTGCCACAAGATAGGACATTGGAAGAGAAGCTGCCTAGAGTACCTGCAAGCCATCAAGGAAGGAAAGATCAAGCCATCTTTCGCAGGTATATATACACAATTAAATCTAACGATTCTAATCATGCTATTTCTTGGGTTCTTGATACTGGTTGTGGTTACCACATTTGTTCTAATGTTTAGGGACTAAAAAGAAGTAGGGATGTGGAGCAAGGAAGGATAAATCTAATCATGGGGAATAGAAGATCGTCGCCTGTAACCAAGATTGGAGTATATTCTTTAGTGCTTAGGAATAGTTTATGTTTAGATTTAGAAAATTGTTGCTATTCGCCAGAAATGGCTAGAAACATCATTTCATTTCATGGTTTGTTTAGACAAGGTTTTAGATTTTCTTTTAATAATGAGAATGGTTCTATTTTAGCTTATCTAAATGGTGTCTTTTACTTTGAAGCTATACCATGTAATGGAATTTATGAAACTGTTATGATTGTTGATAACTTAGGAAATGATGTTTTGAATATAGATTCTTCCAATAGTTTGGACAAAGCATCCTTATGGCATAGTCGTCTTGGACATGTCAACAAGAAACGCATAGCCCAAATCCAAAAGGGTGGAGTGTTGGAGTCATTCGACCTTAGGGAAGATGACACGTGCGAGTCTTGTTTGCTTGGAAAGATGACTAAGTCACCCTTCGCTGGTACGTGCGAAAGGGGTGAAGGTTTATTGGACCTAATACATATCGATGTATGTGGACCGTTTAGATCAACCACGAAGGATGGGAACCGCTTCTACGTGACTTTTACTGATGACTATAGTAGATATGGGTATATCTATTTAATCAAGCAAAAGTCAGAAACTTTTGAAAAGTTCAAAGAGTTTAAGAATGAAGTGGAGAATCAATTGGGCAGGAAGATCAAGATGCTTCGATCCGATCGAGGAGGAGAGTACCTAAGTCTTGAATTCCACGAATATCTCAAGGAGTGTGGAATAGTTTCGCAATTAACGCCACCTAGGACACCACAATTGAATGGTGTGGCAGAAAGGCGTAATCGAACCTTATTGGATATGGTTCGCTCTATAATGAGTCGTGCTTCACTATCGATCTCTTTTTAGGGGTATGCCTTAGAAACTGCCGCCCATATCCTTAACCGAGTCCCTACTAAGAAGGTTGCCAAAACACCTCACGAGATGTGGACGGGGAAAGCTCCTTCGTTGGCACATATCAAGGTTTGGGGTTGCGAAGCTTTCGTAAGACGAGACACTCACGACAAACTTGAACCTTGAAGTGAGCGATGTATTTTCATCGGCTACCCACAGAAATCCTTTGGATATCTCTTCTATAGACCGAATGACAATGTTGTCTTTGTTGCGAGGAGAGGAGTTTTCCGAGAGCGAGAACTCATAGGCCAAGAGGACAGTAGGAGGCAAATCGAGCTTGAAGAGATTCAAGAGTCGATAGATGAAGGAACCTCTACCGCTGGCACTCAACCCGAGGAGGAAACTCCGGTTGAACCAATTGACGAGTCCTTACCTCTTAGACGTTCCGATAGAGTTAGAGTTCAACCCTAGTTTTATGGTTTTCATATTACTACCGAAGGGGACACGTATATTAGTGATGGTACACTAGTAAATCTTGATGAACCTAATAGCTATAAGGAAGCCATGGCAGGCTCGGAGTCTGCGAAATGGAAAGAGGCGATGGATAGCGAGATCCAATCCGTGTATGATAACCAAGTTTGGAATTTGGTTGATCATGTGCCCGGACGTAAGACCGTTGGGTGTAAGTGGATCTTCAAGAAGAAGACCGATGTGGATGGAAAGGTACACACATATAAAGCGCAATTGGTTGCGAAGGGCTTTACTCAAACTCCCGGAGTTGACTATGAAGAGACCTTCTCACCAGTTGCAAAGATAAAATCTATTAGAGTGATGCTGGCTATTGCCGCATTCCATGATTATGAGATTTGGCAAATGGATGTCAAGACCGCTTTCCTTAATGGAAGTTGGTTGAGGATGTTTACATGGCTCAGCCAGAAGGGTTTGTGGATCCGAAGCATCCGAATAGAGTGTGTAAGCTTGAGAAGTCCATTTATGGACTTAAGCAAGCATCTCGCAGATGGAATCTCTGCTTCGATGAGAAAGTCAAAGAGTTTGGATTTGTACGAAGCGAAGATGAATCGTGTGTATATGTCAAAGCCAGTGGGAGTATAGTAAGCTTTCTAGTTTTATATGTCGATGACATATTACTCATAGGAAACGACATCCTGACTTTGCAGGAGGTTAAGTCCTGGCTCGGGAAGTGCTTCGCTATGAAGGACCTCGGAGAAGCTTCTTACATTTTGGGAATAAGGATAGTAAGAGAAAGAAGTAAGAGACTAATTGGACTTAGTCAGAACACTTAGAGAAAGTACTAAAACATTTTAGTATGGAAAACTCGAAGAAGGGAGAAATACCAATACAAAGCAATGCAAAATTGAGTAAGACTCAAAGTCCGAGTACCGAAGCTGAGATAGCTGAAATGAGCCGAGTTCCATACGCTTCCGCAGTTGGCTTAATCATGTACGCTATGACTTGTACTCGCCCTGATGTAGCCTTTGCTTTGAGCATGGTTAGTAGATATCAAGGGAACCCTGGCAGAGAACATTGGATTGCTGTGAAGAATATCCTTAAGTACCTTCGGAGGACGAAGGAATGGTTTTTAGTCCTCGGAGGGAGTGATGACTTGAAGGTGCGAGGGTATAGTGACGCCAGCTTCCAAACCGATAGGGACAACTATCGTTCGTAATCGGGCTGGGTCTTTACCCTAAATGGAGGAGCAGTGACTTGGAAGAGTTCCAAACAGGAAACAGTAGCTGATTCAACGTGCGAATCAGAGTACATAGCAGCGAGCGAAGCGTCGAAGGAGGCAATATGGCTGAAGAACTTCATTGGTGACCTTGGAGTTGTACCCGCCATAAAGGAGACCATGGAGATTTTCTATGATAATGAAGGAGCGGTTGCCATGACCAAGGAACCGAGGGATCATGGTAGATCTCGACATATCGACAGAAAATATCACTTCATCAGACATCGTGTAGAAGAAGGACAACTCGTAGTGAAGAGGATATCATCAGAAGATAACCCAACAGATCCGATTACGAAGGGACTGAGTAGGGTTAAGCACTTGCAGCATGCTAGGAGTATTGGGATGAAAGATGGTATTAGCATAGATTAGATAGTTTTAGAAATGTGTAATAGATAAATGTAATTGACATTTGATGATTAAATAAAGCAGTTTTATTTATAAGTAAAGCTACTGTCATATGTTAATTGTTTAACTATTGTTTCAATTTTTGCATGTTTTGACTTCCAAAATAATTGAGTTTATTAGGAATAATCGAATTATTCAAATTATCCACAATCGTTCATGTGTTGGAAGTAGACATGAATGAAGATTGTCATGAATTGATGCGTAGATTTTCTAAATGGTATTAGACATGGAAAAGGGTTGCTGCGACGTTCATGAGTACTTATGAACTGGTTTTGAGCATTGGAATAAACCCGCGCTTGCTGGAATCACCGTATGGAATATGATATATAAGAGGTGATCGCAAGACGATAATATCATATAGTCTTAAAACCTAGATATATGGTTTATTATTTGCTAATTGATTGTACATTGATAATGCGAAAACGCATTGGTAACTCAATGTTATAAAACGCATTGTTGTGTATAGTTGATTATTGAATAAGTAAATGCATATAAGTCGAAGTTTATCTGTAAATTTTATCCTAAGAGGGTAGAAGAGATATCTCGGCCGCTCGATGATTTGATTTGACTTATGTGCCGGGCCCGGTCAGAATTAAATTGATGTGTTCGATTAAGTTCGATGTCAAATAAATTGGAGATCGAGAAACCTAAATACTTGACTAATCATTCGATAGAATTGTCAGCATTATATCTAACAGAGGACTGTACGATCCCTTATCTAGAGGACAGGTTACTGATAAGATCAGAGTTTGACAACGTCTTTGAGAGCTACGATTGCTAATCGGGTTACACGTTACATTTGTGGTTACTAGACTTATCCAAGTGGGAGACTGTTGGATTAGTGTCTAAGCCCGTAACCATATTTGGTAAGTACTTGACCCGGTTGTGCATGGTCCTTTTAGGTTGCCTTCACCAAAGCAACTTGACTGGAGAAATTAAATAGAGAGAGAGAGGTTATTGTGATTTATTAATATGTTATAAGAATAATATATTAAAGGAAAAATCATATTTGTTTAATTAATATTGGTCAATAATTAATTAGTAATTAATTTTGTGATCAAGTGTAATTAATTAAACTAGAGGGGCTGAATTGTAATTATAAGTTAAGTTGCAAGATAGGGCAATATTTATCCTTGTTAAAGGATGGACGAATTCAAGGATAAGGATATCCTTAAAATCGTCCAAGGATAAGTAGATAAGGGTTTTCAAGGCTTATCTTGTGGTTGCTTGGTGGGCAAGCAACTGGATAAGGATAAGGACTGAAACCCTAATCTAAACCCTATATAAAGACCCCTAGGCCTTTAGAATTCGTGCACATGCTCCTAAGAGGTCCCAAGGACGAATTCCATCTCCTCCCTCCTCTATTTTAAGCCTCTCCAATTGCTTGTGGTGTTTGTGAGCCATTAGAGGCACTACACTTGTGGTGCTTGCTTTCAAGACTTGGGATTTGAAAATTTAAGTTGTTATTGCAATATAACAACAAGAGGTATGTAATCCAATCTTGGATGTTAATTTTGAAAATAGCAATGCACATTAGGGTTTTATTCTTGTGTTCATAATGTTGTGTATCTAATAGTGAAAACATAGATCCAAACTAGGGTTGCATTCACACTTAGGATTGTTTGTATAAAACCCATCAGTAATTGATAGACCACCTGGAAGCGAAACCTTGTCAATAAATTTCCTAGTATCATGAACCAAAAACCTGATGACACCATCAACATCCCATCTCCAATAATCCTTCTCATTTGTGGGCTGAAAATTGCCAATAAGGTTTATCAAATCATCAAGTTGTTGTTGCACAACACATCCATATATTTGACGACTCCAAGACCACAACCAACCGTTAGACCACCTTTCCGTAATGGAACTATCCTAATTTCGGTCAACACGAAAAAGACGATTAAATCTAAAATTCAGAGCCATGTTCCCTATCGAAACATCCGACCAAAAGCGAGTACTTCGACCATCACCAATTTTTTTCCGAATGCAAGAATAAGGTATGACACCTTTATCATGCATCATGTTTATCGAACCCACAATCCGAGACCAAAATCCATAAATATGAATCTTAGCATTCTAAAGAGAATCACCTGAATTATACCCATGTACCTCTGAAATTACCTTAACCCATAAAGCACCTTCTTCATTTACAAATCGTCACCGCCACTTTTGAATCAAAGCACAATTAAGGGCCATTAGGCTTCCAAATCCAAGACCCCCATTCTCCTTTGAAGACATCACCATATTCCAGTTAACCCAAGCCAACTTCTTTTTGTTTTCACTCGAACCCCAAAAAAACTTGGCTCGCAATGCCTCTAAATGTTTTTTCACCTGAGCTGGCATTGAGAAAAGAGACATATAATTTAGGATATGATTTTTGTTTAAAAGAAAATTAAAAGGATGAAGTGACCAATGACATAGTGTCATGTGACAAAATGCATAACATAAGAGGTTGTAATCTTTGATCGTCGTTGACCAAGTCAACGATAATCTTTGATTTTTTCTTGTTTTTCTACACACAATCATCTACAACATGCAATGATAAACAAAATATTACATAGCTTTCTCATAGTATATGTCATCCCTTCAAAAAAAAACCTTTCGAGCTTCGCTCAATACTAGAAACTAGAAACACGGTTTGATTTTGACGCCAAAAAGCGTCAGAAATTAGTCTAAAACAGAAAAAGCGAGATGTTTCCAACAAAAAAATACATCAGAAAAATTTCCTAGAAAACCTTTTTTCCGAAAGATTTCTGGCACTTTTTTAGACACTTCTAGACGAAGTATTTATGGTCAGAAGTTTCCTCGTTTTTCCCATACATGTCATTTTGCTCGGTCTTTTAGGCTTTTCTGGTACAATATTGTTTCAAGACATTTCCATAGAAATATCTTTTTGTGAAAATGATACTTTTTGGTGACAATTTTCCTAGGCATTTATGAGAGAATCTCCTTTGTGATTGTCTTTAGTGACACATCCTGACATTTACAAGGAAATGTGCAATTAAAAAAACACACACACATACATAACAAAATTCAAATTTTTTGCCCTAGACTCTATCCTTACGCTTCTTGAATATCTCCATAATATTTTTTGCGGCGACTTGGATGATCATAAAATGACTTGGATTGCTTGGTGTAAAGTTATGGCTCCAAAGAAGGACCAAGGGTGTAATGTCTCAATTTCACAACAAAAATTTTCATTTTTAATTAGGGAAAAACTGTTCACTTTCAGAATACAAGATGAGAAACCAAAAGTTCCAAAGTACATTATTTAAAATCAGGGTATTATAGTAAACGCAAAATCTTCATTGTTGTCGATGAATGTGTACAGTCACGCCTTCGCCTTTTCATGATCACAAATGATGCTTGAAAACAATAACAACTGGGTAAGCACGAAACTTAGTGAGTTTTCCCAAATACCACGTACAACACAACATAAATAAACAACTACATGGATATCAGCAACCTTGGAGACTACCTAAAGTCTCAGTTGACAAACTACATGCCCTGTGGGTTATCAGCAACCTTGGAGACTACCGAAGACTCAATACACACAACAGTACATATCACAGCAAATAGACCTAGTTGGTCGACACCGTGCTTTATGGAGAGTTACGTTATGAGTTGAACCATCAGCCAATAGTGGAGATGTCACTTTCTGTGACCAGAGTTGTGCTATTTCCGTTTCCTATGAGAAACAAAAGAGATATTGAGACTTTCGGTTTTTGAGCTTGGGGGTAAACCTTGTTGGGTAGCATTGGTTGTGATCTTTCACCAGAGTATCTGGGCAGTATGTCTACCGCACGGTAATATTATAGTGTGAGAGGGTCATCAGTGACGACTGAGAGGGTCACAGATATACCTTATTTGAGTATAGTAGGGCTTATGCTAGCAACAGGTTGGGTGACCAAGAGGAGTATATCAGGGCGGTGGCCATCATCATCTATGATGGATATCGAGTGAGGGAGTAAGGTCTATGCTGTCATGATAATTCTCATGATGGGACGTTGGTTGGGAAGTCAAAGATGAGGAGTGTGAGAATTCATTATTCTCAGACTGAGAGTCATGACCACTACGTGACAGTTGGTATGTCTGGTAGTGTGTCGGTATGAGATTTAAATGACGTTGGGAGGCTGGTCGAGGAATCAGAAATGAGGTGCGTGATAGTGCATTATTTCTAGATTGAGAGTCAGGACTGTGTCAGGACAGTCGGAGTATCCGACGGTGTGTCGATCTGAGGCATTCAAGATGACTAGAGGCAGTCACGTTGGGGAATTTTTGAGCATTTTATCTAAGATTTGGGATGTTTGGAGTTGCTTGGCCTCTGTTGGAAAGATCATCGAGTGTATGTGATACTTTCCAAGAGTAAGTGTGATGTACCTAGTGAAATAGTCTGTGGAATAAATTGTCGGTGTAGCAAAATGGCGATGGTTCGAGCCCCGAGTGGGGGAGAACCGGGTATTTTATTTAGAGAATCAGGGATTTGTTCAAAGACGGTTAGTGGACTGGATATCGAGACCTATAATATGAATGCATGAGACCAGGTTTATTGGTGGTAAAGGTGAAGTGCAGAGCGAGGTAATGCATGATGTATAGGATCATGAAAGGATGGGTGTATCCACGGCAAGTGGCCGCCGATCAGGAAAATCTATTGAGGTCAAGAATTTTTCCGGATTGCAAACATTTGGATTCAAGGCGGATGGGTCATTGAGGTTTGGAGTCGATTGCCGGAGTAATAGTTCGATGTATGGATTGTTACCTGCATTTTGAAAAGGATAGCAGTTGTTTGGGTAACCAACTTCAGGGTCGGTATGATTATTCTTGCATAGGTTTTGAGCAATAGAGGAGGGAGTTTCGGTTTGTCGTCAACAAGTTCTGAGTCATTGGTGATTCCTCTATATTTCAAAATTGAGGGTTGGAGTATTTCGAAGTTGCGAGTTGTGCGAGAAGAAGATCGGTGGTGGAGTCGAGATATTGTGAGATTATGGAAGGATACATTGTGGTATCCGAGTATGATGCCATGGGTGGCAGATCAGTGGTTGAGGCAATGCATCATGAGGTTCTGTAATGGCGTACCGAGGTATTTGAGTATGAGGCCCTAAAATTCCAGATTATTTTGAGACTTGAGTCATGAGATGGAAAGTGGAGTATCAAGTGACGACGGTTCCAGTGGGAGCCCTTCAGCTAACTGTCATCAAGCAGAAATATTCAAGAGTGTAAATTGCAGCAAGAAAAGTGTTGGTCATTGCGGTTGTCGTCAGGAGTGGTGGTGCTTAACCTGGGTGGGTGTGTGTACCTATCTATGTTGAGCCATGGAGTATTTGATTGTGAACTCAGTGGGGTGATGACTCGAGGAGGAGATTATGAGGTGATAAAAGGGTGAGCGGATCCGAGTGTGAGTAATCACTTCGGATTATTAGGGGAAAATCATGGAGTGAACCATGGTGAGTCAGTAAGAGAGTGTTGTGATACTGCTGGGAGTTGTAGTGTTCACCAGCTAGCGAGAGAGTGTTGTGATACTGCACGGAGCCGTAGTGTTCACCAGTCAGCGAGAGAGTGTTGTGATACTGCGGGGAGCCGTAGTATTCATGAGTCAGTGAAAGAGTGTCGTAGGCCTGCGGGGAGCCGTAGCCTTCACAGATTAGCGAGAGGAAATGTTATGATACTATAGGGATCCGTATTATTCGCTAGTCAAAGCATGACGTAGAAGACTTTTTAGGCTTGGGTAGCCTTATTCTTTGAGTTTTGGGAACATGGTGGTCGGATCAGAGACGAGACTGGGGTCTCCATATTTGTTGGGAATCGTTATATTTTGATTTGAGTTGTGGTTATCGCAATTGAAGGAATTGGAGAAGTTATGTATGCGTAGGTTGCAGGTCATGGGTCATAAGTTGAGTACCTTATTAGGACGAGTGGTTCCAATTCTATGTCGGACCAGACTTTCGAGTTTGAGTTTGGCTTTGGAGCGTATTGAATAGGCGAAGGAGATTCCGGATTCAGCAATGGGTTTCATTATGAGGGGTATTGTGTGCCATCCGATGTCTTAGGCTTGAGTGGGTCAGTTTGTTTGTATGGGGAGGACCGCGAGGTGCATGGAACTAATGAGTAGTAGACAACAGAGGTCTAGGGTGAGACGACTTTAGTTGGGATTAGGGTATCGTTTTGGGTAAAGCAAACTTCGTGACTCGTGTGTCACAATGGGCCGAGATAGTTTTTGTAAGAGGGAAGTCAGTGAAACATTTTGGGGCATGAAATGGGTAACATTTGGAGGTTCAACTGTGGGGTCGGGGTTGACCTGGTGCTCAGTGTTGAAAGGGATATGGAGAGGAAGTTGGGGCTTATGATTTTAGATGTCAGAGGACACCTCTGAGCAAGCATGGTCATTTTCTTGTGTCTGAAAATAGGGTGTGGAGAGTTCTTTGTTTAGATATGTTAGTCCCCAAAAATGCCTGTGGATCAATCAGATCCGTTTGATGGTGCGGAATCCCAATCAAACGGATTATGTCAGATCAAGTAGAAGAGAAGGAGAAGAAGAATAATATGAATCTTCAATGTATTGAATAGATTGGAATAATGCTCCTTTACATGAGATTCACACATACACACACACACATAAGCTCCCGTTTCTCTCTATTTAGTTCATCAATCTTTTCCTCACACCCTTCACCCCTATATATATACATGAGAATATGGGCCGGGTAAACATGGGTTGTAAATAGGGTTTACGGCCGTAAACACCTCCCTGGTCGTAAACTTGACCGTAAACACATAAGATATTACATAAAAATACAATTTCCTAGAAAAGCAAAGTATAAACCATAATATTGAGCCAACAATATCCCCCTTGGTTTATAGCTTTCTTTTCTTTTCTTAAATGACCCAACAAGCTCCACCTAAAAAGTAGCTGGCTTTCTTGATAATCTTCATTGGGAACTTGGCTTCAGCATTAATCTTCAAATTCTTCACGACTTCAAGATGAACTTGATGAATCTTCAATGAATGACTTCATCTTAAGCGGTTGGGCATTTCTTCAGAATTTGGCATTGAACGCACGTTGGGTGAGGAGGCTTGACGTACTGATTCTTGAAAGATAGCGCTTTCAGCTTGAGAATCTTCAGAGAGAATAAATCTTCTGGATCACTTCAGCAGGAACAAAGATAGCAACAGATTGATTGAGGAGGCTTCAATGCAATCTGTCACATAATCTTCAATTGCAACTTCACCTTGCTTTTGGGGTTAAAGGATTGAATGTTGAAAGAATAATCTTCATTTCTTGCTCCTTCTAATGCGAATTCTTCGATGCTCACGGACGAGGCTTTGGGTAAGAAATCTTCAACACAAACACCATGAGTCTTATCTATACCTGAAATCACTTTTCAAGACAAAACAAAACTAAAAGAAAACTTAGCACACAAATTAAAACAGAAACAAAAATATTTTTGGATTTTTGATTTTTCTGAACAAGAAATAAAACATAAATAACACTATTTTTGTATTTTTAATTTTTGTTCTTTGATTTTTTTTCGAATTTTTCTGATTTTTTTTTATTATTTTTTATTTTTTATTTTCATTATTTTTTATTTTTTATTCTCCCCTAATATTTAAGTTAGAAGAAACTATGACAAATTTAACAAAAATAAAAATGATATCTAACTTTAAGAGTGATTTGGGATCAAAGTTTTTAGACAGCCTTTATCCACTTGTCAGTACCTTCTATCTTCACGTCTTTGTCTGGTCGATCGTCGGTATTGTTGTCCACTTAAATACGAAAAATTGTGACAAATTTAGGACATACTATTTGAAATAAGACAAGGTGAACTTAAGTTCCTAGATATTATATCTGATCCTAAGTTCCTAGATACTATATCTTAAGGACCATTCAACTGACGACGACCAAGGACATTGTTGTCCACCTAAATTGAGCAACGAGATCTATAGACAATTTGTATGTGTTCAATTTTAAGTGTACTAGAACGTGTGTCCCGCTTCCTGATATGCCCCATCCATCAAGAGTTTCCAGAGTACTCCTTACACCGGGTGAGCAGACAACCATTCAGAGAGAGGATAGATTCAGAATTCTATTACTTATTACTTCAGAGGGGTTGAGAAGTAGAAAGTTGCATATGCTGTGTACCAGGTCGGATTAGAAGTCACGCAAAGGAGACAACATATGGCTAACAGATAAAAAGTATTTCACATATATAACATGCAGAGAAATAGAGTTGCATATGTTGTGTACCAGGTCGGATTGGAAGTCACGCAAAGGAGACAACATATGACTAACAGACGGAAAGAAAGAAAATGGTATTCTACAAACCTAATTTATCGGAATTTACCAGTCGCCCCATCCAACCGGAATTAAGTACAGAATCCGCACATCGAGGAAAAGTTAAACCACAGTTCTAAGTACGGGTTCATTTAATGTGACGAGTAGATTCCCATATATATATCTCCCTGCTCAACCTATCCAGGCGTTGTATTGTCAGGCTGAATGGATCTAACTAGGTCAAAATTTGTCAAGCCTATAAATTTCCTAAGTTCAACTCTGCCTAGTCATGCCATTTTAAAAATTTTCGTGCCTACCGACGCATCAAACCAAAGCATAGACTCTTCAACTTTGGGTACGTTACGCAGACTCAGGTTGCCTGTTATCACTTGATAATATCACTTCCCAAAACATCTCCCTCAAACACATTTCATAACCAATATATTTTTTATTTTCTGATTTTCTGATGTTTTTGGATTTTTGAAAATTTTCTAATTTTTGTTTTATTTTTATTTCTCCCCCTAAATTTATGCATAGGAGAGAAACGAAAGTAAATGCGCAAATTTAAACTATCCTAAAACAAAAATTTGTCTTTAAAGCGAATCAACTTAATAAAAACTCAGGAGTATAGAGAAGATAACTCAAACTGTAAGTCAACGATTTAATTTGCATCCAGAAGTTCTGAGAACAGAACGCGTAAACTCAGAACAGATCCGAAAATTCTTCATGTCATTAAGCACAAACCCCGTGAGTGATCTCTTCCTTTCTTCCTTTCCCGCAAAAGGACACATACTCTCAACAAAGGTCTGAATGTTGTACAGTTGAGAGATGTCCCCAATCATATGCCAGGAGCAGCCACTACCACCAAACCGAAGTCTGATGATATGCCTCCATAGCTGCTCCGACACAAAGCGGGATCAGTTGGTCTTTGGAACCCAGTCCATTTTGAAACTGGGTCGACCTTTGTCATCCTTGCATGGTACTCTCTCGCATGACATATCCTGCTTATCACAAACAGAAGATGTAGAAACGTTAGAAGCATTAGGAGATTTGGGAGAGTGAGCCTTTGGAACCCATTTGTAGTTGGGTTTAACCCATTTCTTTTTTGATCTGATGGGTGGCTCGGTACTTGCTTTTGAACTTGATGTCGGCCGTTGAGATGATTTTGATTTTGGCTTCACAGGAGCATCTCTTGAACTAGACTTCTGGGCCAGCATTTCCTTCTTGCTCTTGGGAGTTGGATGCTTGGCCTTGGGAGTTGAATTCTTGGCTTTCATGGCATTCCAGTCGGCATTATCTGAACATGACCTTGAGGGGTTTCTTTTGGAGTATCTCCCTCTTGGCACGTTCTGCCAACCTTGTGCATAGTTGGGAACGTACGTGCGATTTGGACAATTTCTGGCAATGTGTCCAGGTGTTCCACAATGAAAACATGTCTTTTTCTTCACTGTGAAGTTGTTTCTTCCTGCCCCTGGTGGCGTATCTTTGCCTTGTCTCTTGTTGTTCCCACATGCACACTTGCCACAAGAACTCTGTTGCGTTGGAATTGGTGGCCTGTATTTCTCAACGTCAGGTTAATCGGAAGAAGTTGAGTTCGAAGCAACAGATTCAGAGTTCAAGGAGATGTTGGTTTGTTCAATGGTTTTCTCCTTGTTCTCATCTTCTGCTACTTTACCTGCACATGAAGCAAAAACATTAGTATTTTCAACCTAAATAAATCCTCCTGACACAAATCCAGCTCGTTTGCCATATCGAAGATGTGGCTCCCTGTCAGTTTCGTCCTGTGTCATAGGGATGGATGTGTAGTTATGATTATAAGGAGGAGGTACACTATCATACCCTAGACCCTTGTTTTGATTTTCTTTGAATTTTAATTAGGTTTCATATAAGGACTCGACTGTCTGACTTGACGCAGTATAATTTTTAAAACTAACGTCTGTTTTTCCACACTTAATTTTTAAAGCGTCAAGTTCTTCAGTTATAGCAGCAAGTTGTCTCTTAATATAGTTATAATTTTCACACTTGTTGCTATACTCTTCCTGAAGTTTCCTAAAGTCTTTGGTTTTTGCTTCCAATTCAGCCTTCAGGGGTTTCTGTCCTTTCCTGAGTTAATATCTTTAATATCTCAGGTCCTCAACTTCCCTTTTTAATAAATCAATTTGTTCCCGAAGAAATTTGATCGTATCTTCACTAGATAGCGTACATGAAACTTCACATGATTGAGAACATGAAACTTCATTGACCGAAAGGTTTGCGGAACTCATTGTTTTTCGACAATTCAAAGCGTCAAGTTCTTCAATTATATCAGCCAGACTAAGACGATTGAGATCTTTTGTCTTCTTGATGTCAGCCACGTGCATATCCCACGATTTCGGAAGTGCATTCAGCAGTTTTTTGTTTATCTCAGATTTGCACAAGAGGATCCCATCTATATTCATCTCAGTAGTGAGTGTAGTAAATCGCTGCAACTAAGTTTCCAGGGATATAATCGAACATGCTGAAATTTTGTCTTAACATCTCCTGACGACTCTCTTTCATGTTTTTCAATTCCTTCGTAAAACTTCAAAAAACTATTAAAATCACAACTAGAAGTCACACTTAAATTTAAAAATGCCCTTTGACTATAAACCTCAAAAGTCAGTCAAATTTAAAAAAATCAAACTCAAAAGTCAAACTTAAAAGTCAAACCGAAAAGCTAAATTTGAAAATTTAAAAGTTAAACGAAAAAGTCAAAGTTTAAAGTCAAAGGTCAAACCTTCAAAGTCAAAATCAAAATTTTAAGTAAAAAGTCAAAAATAAAAATTTAAAATTTAAAAACTAAAATTTTTGGTTGAAAAAAGAATTTAAAATTAAAGGAAAATCAATTTTGGGCTGAAAATGACAAAAATGCGAAAGTTGGAAGCGGTAGGGAATGGTTAAGTTTAAAATTTCAAAGTGAATGCACAAGGGGTTTGCTAGCCGAGATGGTTAGGCACTTAGGTTGCTGATCCGGAGGTCGCAGGTTCGATCCTCGGCTCCTCCAAAGCGTGTCTTATTTTTTTGATGCGATGCGAGGTGAGGCAAGGCGAGGTTGCTGCGATGCGATGCGAGGTGCGAGGACGTGCGAGGCTGCTGATCGAGAAGGCGTGCGAAGCTACTGATGTGATGCGAGGCTTGCTGCTGCTTAGAAGTGTATAAAGTTTAAACAATCAAATGGTTTAACAAAATCCCTTGTATCTCAACTGGATAAGGCGCGTGGTTTGAAGAGTTGGAGGTCTCAAGTTTGATCCTCGGCACCTCTAAATCCCTTTTCTTTTTATACTAAAGAGCTGCTGATGCAAGGACGAGGCCGCAAACTCCGGCGACCGTAAACACTCCTTCAAAGACCGTAAACTCTTCAGAAATCGTTGTTCTCTACGAAAAACAACGTTTTTTCACTCTTTTTGCTCCAAAACTCGATCAAAAACTCGTTTTTACGAAAAACGAGAAGAACAAACCCCCCTTATTTTTGCGAGATCTATCCAAAAACGCAAAAATCTCTTCAAAATAAGATCAAATAAGCTCCAGATCTGAAAAAAATGATTGATACAACCATGCTCTGATACCAATTGTTAGTCCCCAAAAATGCCTGTGGATCAATCAGATCCGTTTGATGGTGCGGAATCCTAATCAAACGGATGATGTCAGATCAAGTAGAAGAGAAGGAGAAGAAGAATAATATGAATCTTCAATGTATTGAATAGATTGAAATGATGCTCCTTTACATGAGATTCACACACACACACACACACATAAGCTCCCGTTTCTCTCTATTTAGTTCATCAATCTTTTCCTCACACCCTTCACCCCTATATATATATATATATATATATATATATATATATATATATATATATATATATATATATATATATATATATATATATACATGAGAATATGGGCCGGGTAAATATGGGTCGTAAACAGGGTTTACGGCCGTAAACTTGTTTATGGTCGTAAACACCTCCCTGGCCGTAAACTTGACCGTAAACACTTAAGATATTACATAAAAATACAATTTCCTAGAAAAGCAAAGTATAAACCATAATATTGACCCAACAATCTCCCCCCTTGGTTTATAGCTTTTTTTTCTTTTCTTAAATGACCCAACAAGCTCCCCCTAAAAAGTAGCTGGCTTTCTTGATAATCTTCATTGGGAACTTGGCTTCAACATTAATCTTCAAATTCTTCACGACTTCAAGATGAACTTGATGAATCTTCAATGAATGACTTCATCTTGAGCAGTTGGGCATTTCTTCAGAATTTGGCATTGAACGCACGTTGGGTGAGGAGGCTTGACGTACTGATTCTTGAAAGATAGTGCTTTCAGCTTGAGTACCTTCAGAGAGAACATCAGAGAGAATAAATATTCTGGATCATTTCAGCAGGAACAAAGATAGCAACAAATTGATTTAGGAGGCTTCAATGCAATCTGTCACATAATCTTTAATTGCAGCTTCACCTTGCTTCTGGGGTTGAAGGATTGAATGTTGAAAGAATAATCTTCATTTCTTGCTCCTTCTAATGCGAATTCTTCGATGCTCACGGACGAGGCTTTGGCTCAGAAATCTTCAACACAAACACCATGAGTCTTATCTATACCTGAAATCACTTTTCAAGACAAAACAAAACTAAAAGAAAACTTAGCAGACAAATTAAAATAGAAACAAAAATATTTTTGGATTTTTGATTTTTCTGAACAAGAAATAAAATAGAAATAACACTATTTTTGGATTTTTAATTTTTTTTCTTTGATTTTTTTTTGAATTTTTCTGATTTTTTTTATTTTTTATTTTCATTATTTTTAATTTTTAATTCTCCCCTAATATTTAAATTAGAAGAAACTATGACAAATTTAACAAAAATAAAAATGATATCTAACTTTAAGAGTGATTTGGGATCAAAGTTTTTAGACAACCTTTATCCACTTGTCGGTACCTTCTATCTGTTGGAATAGTGTCTAAGGCTGTAACTATATCCGGTTGTGCATGGTCCTTTTGGGTTGCCTTCACCATAGCAACTTGATAGGATGATTTATTAAGAGAGAGTAGATATTATTAATATATTATGAGAATAATATAATGAATAATATATTTGTTATTTGATTAATATAAGTCATAGAATTAATTAGAATTAATTTGGTGACTTAAAGAGATTAATTAAATAAAGGGGTATAAACTGTCAATTGTTTGATAGTTAAGCTTTAGACTGTAAATCCATTGGGATATGCTTTGGACGAATTCTAAGAGTATTAGGATAGCCAAAATCGTCTAAAGGCTTATCTATGGAATAGATTTGGATAGCCTTAAGAGAAGATTATCCAATTAGGGTTTAGGTTGTAACCCTTAAGGAGTCTACAAGTATAAATAGACCCTATGGCTGATGGAATTCGACACTTGACCTAAAGTAAGGAACCTCTGGTCGAAATTCCTCCCCTCTCCTCTCTCCTAAATCATCCTCCTTGCTATTGGTGTTTGTAAGCCATCAGAGGAGTGACATTTGTGACTCTAGAAGCTCCAAGACCTCAAGATCAACAAGGAACTCAAAGGTATGATTCTAGATCTGTTTCAATGTTGTCATTTAACCAAATATAGATAATTAGAAGTCTTGGATTCAAAGCATGTTTATTAGAAAGCCTAGATCCAAGCTTTAGGGTTTTGCATGCGCACATAGGAAAGTTCTTATGGCTAAAACCCAACAGTGGTATCAGAGCCTAGCTTGGTTTTCTTTAAATTGTTGCTTGATTAACTGAAACAAACCTGCAAAATTCGATTTTTAGGGTTCTGAGTCACTGACTCGGCGAGTCCCAAGGTGGACTCGGCGAGTAGGCCTGACTCGGCGAGTCCCCTTGTGCACTCGGCGAGTCCAGGCGTCAGGAATGACCAGATTCGGGATTTCTTTGTGTTTATCTTATGGAAACTTACCTTAATCATAATAGATCAACCTAAATCCGATTTTATGATAAATATGACTATTATCTTGATCTAGAAATGGATATTTATCAACTAATTAAATATTTAATTTCCTTATATGATAATTAAATAATTATTTGACTATTTTGGTAATTATCTTTCAAAGAAATCTTGAATAAATCAAATATAGATAATTAGGATATTATTTGTTAATTGGAATTATTTGTTATTTGATCCTCCATGTTTTAAATGTTTAAAACCTACCCTCATGTTTTGAAATTTACTTTTGTGATTAAAAGTTTTAATTTAGACAACTTAAATTTCAAACCCTAGATTTTAAAAGTTTTAAAATACAACCCTATACTAATATGATATTACTAGAATAATGTATATATGTATAACTAAATGCTAGTCTTACCGTTAGTAGGCCTCATTCACGAAGCCGATCTATAAGGTGGGTATAAGGTTGCGGCCTATAAAATGGCGCTTAATGGGTGTACACTCACACCCACCGCTTGCTTGATTGGTGGAGGGTCGTTAGCCGAACGGGTAGGATAGGGAAACCTCATCCTCTCATTAAAAGTATAATAAGAAATACAAAGTAACTACACATATTTTAAAATTTCCCAATCCTAGTTACTTTAGGAAAAGTGAATTGATGCAATCCCATGAAATTACACTTTGCACCTAGCTAAGATGTTAGTGGAGCGTGTGTGGTTTACCGGCACACTAATTGGTTCTAAGCGAAGGTGGCAAAGGGTGATTCATTGTTTATCATAGTTCGATGGAGCGTGTGTGGTTTACCGGCACATCGAATAGGTGATCGTTACAATGAAGGCGCCATGTGAATTTGCATGGTAATTCACACCCGCTTTGTGATCCTCGGCATCCCAGTCACAAACAAG
Organism: Lactuca serriola; assembly: GCF_051521515.1. Taxonomy (NCBI): domain Eukaryota; kingdom Viridiplantae; phylum Streptophyta; class Magnoliopsida; order Asterales; family Asteraceae; genus Lactuca; species Lactuca serriola. Next base: position 4,749,691 of record NC_136408.1, read on the forward strand.
AGGGGCATATCGAGATTTAAACATGCCATTGAATAGTTTCAATGAATCTCATCCGAACCTAGGAATTCTCAAAAACACTTAGGACTAATAGTTTAAGTTTCGTGATGGAGAATTAGTGAATCGTCATTCACTTACCTTCAATTTATTTGCATGTTAGATTACGGCATCCCTTTTCTAGTATGTAAATGTTATTGTTGGATCCTAGCCCTAATTTTCTTATTGGGTGACAATTAGGGATTCATATTCTAATCTATCTTTGTCCTTTTCTAATTATAGATGTCGAACGCAAACAACGCTGCTGCTAGTTCTTTCACGTTGATGAGCCTTTGCCAAAAGGTCACCTTCGATGGAACGAACTTTAGCGAATGGATAAGATACATTCGCACCATTGCTCGCTATGAGGATAAGGAGTATGTCCTCGATGAGAAGCTCGAGAAAATCAACACCGAAATCGCTACTCCAGCCGAAATCACCGCCTTTGAAACTCATGAGCGAGATGCAACGAAGGTACATTGCATCATGATCGCCACCATGAACTCCGAATTCCAAAAGTCCTACGAGGACATGTACCCGTACGAGATGCACCAAGACTTATTGGAGAGGTACCACCAAAACGCGAGACAAGAGAGGTACGAGATTTTCACGAACATGATTTCCGCGAAGATGGGTCATGGAGAATCTCTTACCGTGCACTTGCAAAAGATGCAAAGGTATGTCGACCGCCTTCGCAAGTTAAATGTTGACTTCGGTGAGGATTTGGCGATCGACATGGTGCTTCACTCTTTGCCTCCGATGTACAATCAATTTAGGATGACCTACCACATGAACAAAGAAGAGGTCACCCTAAGCAAGCTCCAAGGTCTCTTGAGGGTTGCTGAGAGCAACTTCAAAGACAAGTCTGTTGCACCTACTCCCAATCCGCCCGCTGCTCCTGTCTTGGCTATTGGACAAGGGAAGGGAAAGAAGAGGAAAGCTTCATCGAAGAACTATCGCAAGGTGAAAGCCCGAGATGGTGCCTCTTCTAGTGGGACCAAAGTTGATCCCGCCAAGCCCTGCTCTAACCCGAAGGAGGCAGAGTGCCACCACTGCCACAAGATAGGACATTGGAAGAGAAGCTGCCCGGATTACCTGCAAGCGATCAAAGAAGGAAAGATCAAGCCATCTTTCGCAGGTATATATACAATCAAATCTAACGATTCTAATCATGCTATTTCTTGGGTCCTTGATACCGGTTGTGGTTATCACATTTGTTCTAATGTGCAGGGACTAAGAAGAAGTAGGGATGTGGAGCAAGGAAGGATCAATCTAATCATGGGGAACAGAAGATTGTCACCTGTGACCAAGATTGGAGTGTATTCTTTAGTGCTTAGGAACAGTTTGGTTTTAGACTTGAACAATTGTTGCTATTCGCCAGAAATGGCTAGAAACATCATTTCATTTCATGGTTTATATAGACAAGGATTTAGATTTTCTTTTAATAATGAGAATGGTTCTATTTTGGCTTATCTAAATGGTGTCTTTTACTTTGAAGCTATACCATGTAATGGAATATATGAAACCGTTATGATTGTTGATAACTTAGGAAATGATGTTTTGAATATTGATTCTTCCACTAGTATGGATAAAGCATCCTTGTGGCATTGTCGTCTTGGACATGTCAACAAGAAACGCATAGCCCAACTCCAAAAGGATGGAGTGTTGGAGTCATTCGACCTTAGGGAAGATGACACATGCGAGTCTTGTTTGCTTGGAAAGATGACTAAGTCGCCCTTCACGAGTACTTGTGAAAGGGGCGAGGGTCTACTGGACCTAATACATACCGATGTATGTGGACCGTTTAGATCAACCACGAAGGATGGGAACCGCTTCTATGTGACTTTTACCGATGACTATAGTAGATATGGGTATATCTACTTAATCAAGCAAAAGTCAGACACCTTTGAAAAGTTCAAAGAGTTCAAGAATGAAGTGGAGAATCAATTGGGCAGGAAAATCAAGATGCTTCGATCCGATCGAGGAGGAGAGTGCCAAAGTCTTGAATTCCACGATTATCTCAAGGAGTGTGGAATAGTTTCGCAATTGACGCCTCCTAGGACACCGCAGTTGAATGGTGTAGCAGAAAGGCGTAATCGAACCTTATTGGATATGGTTCGCTCTATGATGAGTCGTGCTTCACTACCAATCTCTTTTTGGGGGTATGCCTTAGAAACTGCCGCCCATATCCTTAACCGAGTCCCTACTAAGAAGGTTGCCAAAACACCTCACGAAATGTGGACAGGGAAAGCTCCCTCGTTGGCACATATCAAGGTTTGGGGTTGCGAGGCTTTTATAAGACGAGATACTCACGACAAGCTTGAACCTTGAAGTGAGCGATGTATTTTCATTGGCTACCCGCAGACATCCTTTGGATATCTCTTCTATAGACCGAAGGACAATGTGGTCTTCGTTGCGAGGAGAGGAGTTTTCCGAGAGCGAGAACTCATAAGCCAAGGAGACAGTGGGAGGCAAATCGAGCTTGAAGAGATTCAAGAGTCGATAGATGAAGGAACCTCTACTATTGGCACTCAACCCGAGGAGGAAACTCCGGTTGAACCAATTGATGAATCCTTACCTCTTAGACGTTCCGATAGAGTTAGAGTTCATCCCCAGTTTTATGGCTTTCATATTACTACCGAAGGGGACACGTATATTAGTGATGGTACACTAGTAAATCTTGATGAACCTAATAGCTATAAGGAAGCCATGGCAGGCCCGGAGTCTGTAAAGTGGAAAGAGGCAATGGATAGCGAGATCCAATCCATGTATGATAACCAAGTTTGGAATTTGGTTGATTACGTGCCCGGACGTAAGACCGTTGGGTGCAAATGGATCTTCAAGAAGAAGACCGACGTGGATGGAAACGTGCACACATATAAAGCGCGATTGGTTGCGAAGGGCTTTACTCAAACTCCTGGAGTTGACTATGATGAGACCTTCTCACCAGTTGCGAAGATTAAATCTATTAGAGTGATGCTAGCAATTGCCGCATTTCATGATTATGAGATTTGGCAAATGGATGTCAAGACCGCTTTCCTTAACGGAAAGTTGGCTGAGGATGTTTACATGGCTCAGCCAGAGGGGTTTGTGGATCCGAAGCATCCGGATAAAGTGTGTAAGCTTGAGAAGTCCATTTATGGACTTAAGCAAGCATCTCGCAGATGGAATCTTTGTTTCGATGAGAAAGTCAAAGAGTTTGGATTTGTACGAAGCGAAGATGAATCTTGTGTATATGTCAAAGCCAGTGGGAGTATAGTAAGCTTCCTCGTTCTATATGTCGATGACATATTACTCATAGGAAACGACATCCCGACTCTGCAGGAGGTAAAGTCCTGGCTCGGGAAGTGCTTCGCTATGAAGGACCTCGGAGAGGCTTCTTACATTTTGGGAATAAGGATAGTAAGAGAAAGAAGTAAGAGAATAATTGGACTTAGTCAGAATACTTACTTAGAGAAGGTACTAAAACGTTTTAGTATGGAAAACTCAAAGAAGGGAGAACTACCGATACAAAGTAATGCCCAATTGAGTAAGACTCAAAGTCCGAGTACCGAAGCTGAGATAGCAGAAATGAGCCGAGTACCATACGCTTCCGCAGTTGGCTCAATCATGTACGCTATGACTTGTACTCGCCCTGATGTAGCCTTCGCTTTGAGCATGGTTAGCAGATATCAAGGGAATCCTGGCAGAGCACATTGGATTGCGGTGAAGAATATCCTTAAGTACCTTCGGAGGACGAAGGAATGGTTCTTAGTCCTCGGAGGAAGTGATGACTTGAAGGTGCGAGGGTATAGTGACGCCAGTTTTCAAACCGACAGGGACAACTACCGTTCGCAGTCGAGCTGGGTCTTTATCCTAAATGGAGGAGCAGTGACATGGAAAAGTTCCAAGCAGGAAACCGTAGCTGATTCAATGTGCGAATCAGAGTACATTGCAGCGAGCGAAGCGTCGAAGGAGGCAATATGGCTAAAGAACTTTATCGGTGATCTTGGAGTTGTACCTGCCATAAAGGAGCCCATGGAGATTTTCTGTGATAATGAAGGAGCGGTTGCCTTAACCAAGGAACCGAAGGATCATGGTAGATCAAGACATATCGACAGAAAGTATCACTTTATTAGACATCGTGTAGAAGAAGGACAACTCGTAGTTAAGAGGATATCATTAGAAGATAACCCAGCAGATCCGCTTACGAAGGGACTGAGTAGGGTTAAGCACTTGCAGCATGCTAGGAGTATTGGGCTGAAGGATGATATTAGCATACATTAGATAGTATTAGAAACGTGTAATAGATAAATGTAATTGACATTTTGATGATTAAATAAAGGAGTTTTATTTATGAGTAATGTTACTATCTTATGTTAATTGTTTAGCTATTGTTTCACTTTGCATGTTTTGACTTCCAGAATAATTGAAATTATAGAATTGTTCAAATTGTCCACAATCGTTCATATGTTGGAAGTAGATATGAATGAAGATTGTCATGAATTGGTGTGTAGAATGTCTAAATGGTGTTAGACATAGCAAAGGATTGCTGCGACGTTCATGAGTGCTTATGAACTAGTTTTTAGCATTGGAATAAACCCGCGCTTGCTGGAATGACCTTATGGAATACGATATAAAAGGTGATCGCAAGACGATAATATCATATAGTCTTAAAACCTAGATATATGGTTTATTATTTGTTAATTAATTGTACATTGATAATACGAAAACGCATCAGTAACTTGGTGTTATAAAACGCATTGTTGTGTATAGTTGGTTAATGAATAAGTAAATGCATATAAGTCGAAGTTTATCTGTAACTTTTATCTAAGAAGGTAAAAGCGATATCTCGGCCGCTCGATGATTTGATTTGACTTATGTGTAGGGCCCGGTCAGAACTGAATTGATGTGTTCGATTAAGTTCTATGTCAAATAAATCAGAGATCGAGAAACCTAAATGCTTGACTAACCATTCCATAGGATTGTCAGCATGATATCTAACAGAGGACTGTACGTTCCCTTATCTAAAGGACAAGATTGATTAGATCAGAGTTGACAGCGTCTTTGAGAGCTACGATTGCAAACCGAATTGTACTTGTATAGTTACTAGACTTATCCAAGTGGGAGACTGTTGGAATAGTGTCTAAGGCTGTAACTATATCTGGTTGTGCATGGTCCTTTTGGGTTGCCTTCACCATAGCAACTTGATAGGATGATTTATTAAGAGAGATTAGATATTATTAATATATTATGAGAATAATATAATGAATAATATATTTGTTATTTGATTAATATAAGTCATAGAATTAATTAGAATTAATTTGGTGACTTAAAGAGATTAATTAAATAAAGGGGTATAAACTGTCAATTGTTTGATAGTTAAGCTTTAGACTGTAAATCCATTGGGATATGCTTTGGACGAATTCTAAGAGTATTAGGATAGCCAAAATCGTCCAAAGGCTTATCTATGGAATAGATTTGGATAGCCTTAAGAGAAGATTATCCAATTAGGGTTTAGGTTGTAACCCTTAAGGAGTCTACAAGTATAAATAGACCCTATGGCTGATGGAATTCGACACTTGACCTAAAGTAAGGAACCTATGGTCGAAATTCCTCCCCTCTCCTCTCTCCTAAATCATCCTCCTTGCTATTGGTGTTTGTAAGCCATCAGAGGAGTGACATTTGTGACTTTAGAAGCTCCAAGACCTCAAGATCAACAAGGAACTCAAAGGTATGATTCTAGATCTGTTTCAATGTTGTTATTTAACCAAATATAGATAATTAGAAGTCTTGTATTCAAAGCATGTTTATTAGAAAGCCTAGATCCAAGCATTAGGGTTTTGCATGCGCACATAGGAAAGTTCTTATGGCTAAAACCCATCACTATCTTCACGTCTTTGTCTGGTCGATCGTTGGTATTGTTGTCCACTTAAACACGAAAAATTGTGACAAATTTAGGACATACTATTTGATACAAGACAAGGTGAACTTAAGTTCCTAGATATTATATATGATCCTAAGTTCCTAGATACTATATCTTAAGGACCATTCAGCTGACGATGACCAGGGATATTGTTGTCCACCTAAATTAAGCAACGAGATCTACAGACAATCTGTATGTGTTCAATTTTAAGTGTACTAGAACGTGTTTCCCGCTTCCTGATATGCCCCAGCCATCAAGAGCTTCCAGAGTACTCCTTACACCGGGTGAGCAGACAACCATTCAGAGAGAGGATAGATTCAGAATTCTATTACTTATTACTTCAGAGGGGTTGAGAAGTAGAAAGTTGCATATGTTGTGTACCAGGTTGGATTAGAAGTCACGCAAAGGAGACAACATATGGCTAACAGATAAGAAGTATTTCACATATATAACATGCAGAGAAATAGAGTTGCATATGTTGTGTACCAGGTCGGATTGGAAGTCACGCAAAGGAGACAACATATGACTAACAGACGGAAAGAAAGAAAATGATATTCTATAGACCTAATTTATCAGAATTTACCAGTCGCCCCATCCAACCAGAATTAAGGACAGAATCCGCACATCGGGGAAAAGTTAAACCACGGTTCCAAGTACGGGTTCATTTAATGTGACGAGTAGATTCCCATATATATCTCCCTGCTCAACCTATCTGAGCGTTGTATTGTCAGGCTGAATGGATCTAACTAGGTCAAAATTTGTCAAGTCTATAAATTTCCTAAGTTCAACTCTGCCTAGTCATGCCATTTTAAAAATTTTCGTGCCTACCGACACATCAAACAGAGCATAGACCCTTCAACTTTGGGTACATTACGCAGACTCAGGTTGCATGTTATCACTTGATAATATCAATTCCCAAAACATCTCCCTCAAACACATTTCATAACCAATATATTTTTTATTTTCTGATTTTCTGATGTTTTTGGATTTTTGAAAATTTTCTAATTTTTGTTTTGTTTTTATTCCCCCCCCCCCCCCCCGAAATTTGTGCATAGGAGAGAAACGAAAGTAAATGCGCAAATTTAAACTATCCTAAAACAAAAATTTGTCTTTAAAGCGAATCAGCTTAAGAAAAACTCAGGAGTATAGAGAAGAAAACTCAAACTGTAAGTCACCGATTTAATTTGCATCCAGAAGGTCTGAGAACAGAACGCGTAAACTCAGAACAGATCCGAAAATTCTTCATGTCATTAAGCACAAACCCCGTGAGTGATCTCTTCCTTTCTTCCTTTCCTGCAAAAGGACACATACTCTCAATAAAGGTCTGAATGTTGTACAGTTGAGAGATGTCCGCAATCATATGCCAGGAGTAGCGACTACCAACAAACCGAAGTCTGATGATATGCCTCCATAGCTGCTCCGACACAGAGCGGGATCAGTTGGTCTTTGGAACCCAGTCCATTTTGAAACTGAGTCGACCTTTGTCATCCTTGCATGGTACTCTCTCCCATGACATATCCTGCTTATCACAAACAGAAGATGTAGAAACGTTAGAAGCATTAGGAGATTTGGGAGAGTGAGCCTTTGGAACCCATTTGTAGTTGGGTTTAACCCATTTCTTTTTTGATCTGATGGGTGGCTCGGTACTTGCTTTTGAACTTGATGTCGTCCGTTGAGATGATTTTGATTTTGGCTTCACGGGAGCATCTCTTGAACTAGACTTCTGGGCCAACATTTCCTTCTTGCTCTTGGGAGTTGGATGCTTGGCCTTGGGAGTTGAATTCTTGGCTTTCATGGCATTCCAGTCGGCATTATCTGAACATGACCTTGAGGGGTTTCTTTTGGAGTATCTCCCTCTTGGCACGTTCTGCCAGCCATGTGCATAGTAGGGAACGTACGTGCGATTTGGACAATTTCTGGAAATGTGTCCAGGTGTTCCACAGTGAAAACATGTCTTTTTCTTCACTGTGAAGTTGTTTCTTCCTGCCCCTGGTGGCGTATCTTTGCCTTGTCTCTTGTTGTTCCCACATGCACACTTGCCACAAGAACTCTGTTGCGTTGGAATTGGTGGCCTGTATTTCTCAACGTCAGGTTGATCAGAAGCTGTTGATTTCGAAGCAACAGATTCAGAGTTCAAGGAGATGTTGGTTTGTTCAATGGTTTTCTCCTTGTTCTCATCTTCTGCTACTTTACCTGCACATTAAGCATACGCATTAGTATGTTCAACCTGAATAAATCCTCCTGACACAAATCCAGCTCGTTTTCCATATCGAAGATGTGGCTCCCTGTCAGTTTCGTCCTGTGTCATAGGGATGGATGTGTAGTTATGATTATAAGGAGGAGGTACACTATCATACCCTAGACCCTTGTTTTGATTTTCTTTGAATTTTAATTAGGTTTCATATAAGGACCCGACTGTTTGTCCACACTTAATTTTTAAAGCGTCAATTTCTTCAGTTATAGCAGCAAGTTGTCTCTTAATATAGTTATAATTTTCACACTTGTTGCTATACTCTTCCTGAAGTTTCCTAAAGTCTTTGGTTTTTGCTTCTAATTCAGCCTTCAGGGGTTTCTGTCCTTTCCTGAGTTAATATCTTTTATATCTCAGGTCCTCAACTTCCCTTTTTAATAAATCAATTTGTTCCCGAAGAAATTTAATCGTATCTTCACTAGATAGCGTACATGAAACTTCACATGATTGAGAACATGAAAGTTCATTGCCCGGAAGGTTTGCGGAACTCATTGTTTTTCGACAATTCAAAGCGTCAAGTTCTTCAATTATATCAGCCAGACTAAGACGATTGAGATCTTTTGTCTTCTTGATGTCAGCCACGTGCATATCCCACGATTTCGGCAGTGCCTTCAGCAGTTTTTTTTGTTTATCTCATATTTGGACAAGAGGATCCCAACTATATTCATCTCAGTAGTGAGTGTAGTAAATCGCTACAACTGAGTTTCCAGGGTTTCTCCAGGGATATAATTGAACATGCTGAAATTTTTTCTTAACATCTTCTAACGACTCTCTTTCATGTTTTTCAATTCCCTCGTAAAACTTCAAAAAACTATTAAAAGCACAACTAGAAGTCAAACTTAAATTTAAAAATTCCCTTTGACTATAAACCTTAAAAGTCAAATTTAAAAAAAATCAAACTCAAAAGTCAAACTTGAAAAGTCAAACCGAAAAGCTAAATTTGAAATTTTAAAAGTTAAACGAAAAAGTCAAAGTTTAAAGTCAAAGGTCAAACTTTAAAAGTCAAAATCAAAATTTTAAGTAAAAAGTCAAAAATAAAAATTAAAAATTTAAAAACTAAAATTTTTGGTTGAAAAAGAATTTAAAATTAAAGGAAAATCAATTTTGGGCTGAAAATGACAAAAATGCGAAAGTTGGAAGCGGTAGGGAATGGTTAACTTTAATATTTCAAAGTGAATGCACAAGGGATTGGCTAGCCGAGATGGTTGGGCACTTGGGTTGCTGATCCAGAGGTCGTAGGTTCGATCCTCGGCTGCTCTAAAGCGCCTTTTATTTTTTCATGCGATGCGAGGTGAGGCGAGGCGAGGTTGCTGCGATGCGAGGCGAGGTGCGAGGATGTGCGAGGCTGCTGATCGAGAAAGCGTGCGAAGCTACTGATGCGATGCGAGGCTTGCTGCTGCTTAGAAGTGTATAAAGTTTAAACAATCAAATGGTTTAAAAAAATCCCTTATAGCTCAACTGGATAAGGCGCATGGTTTGAAGAGTTGGAGGTCTCAAGTTCGGTCCTCGGCACCTCTAAATCCCTTATCTTTTTATACTAAAGAGCTGCTGATGCGAGGACGAGGCCGCAAACTCCGGCGACTGTACACATGTTTACGGCCGTAAACTATGCTTCAAAGACTGTAAACTCTTCAGAAATCGTTGTTTTGACAAAAAACAACGTTTTTTTCACCCTTTTTGCTCCAAAACTTGATCAAAAACTCGTTTTTACGAAAAACGAGAAGAACAAACCCCCCTTATTTTTGCGAGATCTATCCAAAAATGAAAAAATCTCTTCAAAATAAGATCAAATAAGCTCCAGATCTGAAAAAAAATGATTGATACAACCATGCTCTAATACCAATTGTTAGTCCCCAAAAATGTCTGTGGATCAATTAGATCCGTTTGATGGTGCAGAATCCCAATCAAACGGATGATGTCAGATTAAGTAGAAGAGAAGGAGAAGAAGAATAATATGAATCTTCAATGTATTGAATAGATTGGAATGATGGTCCTTTACATGAGATTCACACACACACACACACACATAAGCTCCCGTTTATCTCTATTTAGTTCATCAATCTTTTCCTCACACCCCTCACCCCTATATATATACATGAGAATATGGGCCGGGTAAACATGGGCCGTAAACAGGGTTTACGGCCGTAAACTCCTCCCTAGCCGTAAACTTGACCATAAACACATAAGATATTACATAAAAATACAATTTCCTAGAAAAGCAAAGTATAAACCATAATATTGACCCAACAAGATAGGTTTCGATTGTAGTGTAGTGGATGGGTCTCTGGTGTAATGCGACCCTTTCATTCCTTGGAGTGTGATTTTGGTTGTTTAGTATGTCTGGAAAGAGTGATCGTGTAACGACCCATTTTTCACGTCCAAAAATATCATTTTTCAATTAATATTTAGTAAAATCATTTGCAAATAAACATTGTCTGATCAAACCATTTCATAAACATATACTATGTCTGAAAACCAAAACATGTGATCAATCAAAATGTCAGAGTATGAATCCCTGAACAATCCCATAAATGCGGAAAACAATGTGTGTGTATGATGTGCCGCTACCGCGCCAACTCCTTCCCTTTCGACGAAGAGGTACCTGAAACCAAAACTGTAAACTGTAAGCATGAAGCTTAGTGAGTTCCCCCATCGTACCACATACCATACAATCACATAACATACATACTGCTAGGCTATTCTAGGGTGTCTGACTACCCGGTGCGGCCATTCTGGGGTGCCGACTACCCGTGCGGCCAGTATGGGGTGTCGTCCTACCCGTGTCAAGCCATTCTGGGGTGCTGACTACCCATCGGTCCCAACAATTGATCATCGGGGACTATTTCACCCCCTACTGCTACTATCACATATATCATAACATAACATATTATCAGACATGTTTGGGGTGTCTGAACTACCCTTCGGTCCTAACAACCAAACTCTACTACTATCACATATAACGTATCATGCTAGCACATAACATATCAGATAGTAGCAAAACTATATGAATATCATAAAGACAATCATCTAACACACAACTCCTACTGGTGGGCCGGCATTGTGTCCGTAGACCCACTGCTACTGGAAGGCAACTCACCTCAAAGTAGCTGCTGATTTGAGCGGGAATTGACTATCTACTGCTGCTGCTGTTGTTCTGGAAGTTCTCCGGCTATACTTCCCACAAAATGTTCAGTCAAACACTGCTAGCTGTACTTAGGGTAAAATAACCATTTTACCTTTGACCAGGTCAAAGTCCAAGTCAAAGTCAACTTCCAGTTGACCCAACTCGCCGAGTTGGCTTGCCAACTCGTCGAGTCCCTACCCATTCGATTGTCGTTAATCCCGTCTCTACTCGTCGAGTTAGGCATTGACTCGACGAGTTCTCCTTCTAACTGATGTTCAAAAGTCCTTCATCCTACTCGCCGAGTTGCATGAACAACTCGGCGAGTTCATCTTCATCCGATGAACAATCTATGCTGCGACTCGCTGAGTTGTATGAACAACTCGCCGAGTCTGTTCTTGAGGTAAGAAGATTGCCTTGGACTCTCTGAGTTAGGGCATTGACTCGCCGAGTCCCTCCATGGATGATTCTGGCTTCCGACTCACTGAGTCCACCCATGACTCACAACTCCACTCAGCAAACACAAAAAAAGGGGAAAACTCGGGGACTCGCGACTCGACTCGCCGAGTCCGATGAACGACTCGGTGAGTCTTTCACATGTAATTACCATATACTCGATTCTGCTTGAATCCAACTCATACCATACATAGATCTGGGCTCTTAGGGTAGGTTTTACACGTAAAGTTTCCAACTTTATGTGTATACATGCATAGGATGGGGATTTAAGGCTTAATAAAGGCTAAAATGGTAGATCTAGGACATTCAAGCGATTTACCACCATAAAGGCCATGGATGTGAGCTTCTGGAGCTCAAACCTGCCTAGATCTAGAGGTTAATCAACTCATTACAATCCCTAATCCATAATCAAGCTTGGAAATGGTTCAAGAAGGACTTTAATGGTGCTCTAAGGGACTTTAAGCATAAAAATTGAAGGAAACTGAGTTATACCTTAATGAATCTCTAAAATAACACCAAGATATCGGGCCTCCTTCTTCTCCTCTTGATCTACTCTCCTTCTTCTCTCAAAATCTATAAAGAAATCACACCAAAACACTTCAATCTCACAAGAAAAGGGGGTTAGGTCGATATAAGGAGCTCTGAGGGTGAAGGAGTCGGGCTTGGGGCGCATAAGGTTGATTTAAATTGGGTGCAAACCGTTGAAATTAGGGTTTCACCCAAACAGCGGGGACTCGCCGAGTCCAGAATGTGGACTCGTCGAGTCACCAACTTTAACATGCTCAATATCCCGACTCTACTCGGCGAGTCGGGCCTACAACTCGCCGAGTCCAAGGCTAAAAATGAAAATTACTTAGATAGGTCATACGTACCAGGAACCAGGTGCTACAGATCGGTAGCCGATTGTAGACTTTGACTTGTTTCTACCAGTAGCCACGAGAGAATCAGAGGGGCGATAGTGAGAATTGGAGAGGCAGTGAGTTATCAGAGTTTGTTATTCGAGGAGCGAATAACATGGTGATCTCTTGAGAGGGCAGTCTGGCAGTGGGACAGGCCACTAGAGTTTCCAAATTCTAGAAAGTCAGAAGGGTATCGTAGCAGCAGAGGGGTCAGTTTTATTCTGGATTTGGGAGTCCTTTTTTGGATTCAGGTGTCCATGGAGAAATATATCAATGTGATATGAGATCCTTTCAGTGGTGCTTCCGGGTTATTGGGTTCGATCTATGTGTGGTTGAGGAGCGATTTCGAGGGCAAAATCTAATTCAAGTGGAAGAGAATTGTAACATCCGTAATTTCAGGTATATTATTGTGTGTTTGAATTTTTGAAATTTATGGATGGACTTGACGAGTTGGGGGTCCAACTCGCTGAGTAGGGTCGATTTGCCGCATGGGAATTAATGAGTGGACTCGACGAGTCAGGGAGCTGACTCACCAAGTAGGTGCTAGGAAGAGAAACCCTAATTTCCGGGGGTTGGGGCCTATATAAGGTAACTTATGCCCCCATTTCCGTCTCACCAGTTACCCTACACCCCTGAGAGAAAACCCTAACCGCCATTGGAGCTAGAAAGTGAGTGGGGAGATAAGTTGGTGGTTTTTTGGTGCATTCTTTGAAGGAGAATTGAAGAGTATATAGGTTGGGGCAAGAGGAAGCCTGGGATCCATAGGTTCAGCAGTGTTTGCTTGAGGTAAGTATGCTGACTTGCTCCTCTTCTAGGGAGATCTTGAAATGAGAGTTTTTCCAGGGTTTTCTTCCATTTCTTAGAGTCTTTGAGCCTTTTTTGTATGATTTGAGGTTGAAACCTCATATCTAAAGTGTGGAGGGTCTTGAGAGCCCAAAGACCTGAACTTTATTGAGTTAGAGACAAGATTTTAAGCACCTAACTCTTTGTTAGACTTTGTATTGGCATTTTGGGCATATATGCCATGCATGAACATAAAGGTCGAGACTTACGCAACTTTTGTGCATTTAAGGGCTAGATATAGAGTCTAGTTTGGTTGATCTGGGCTTGGACATCTGAATGAGAAATTAGATCGAAGGGACTCACTGAGTCCATGAGCTGACTCGACGAGTCGGTGAGGGTTTGTCCCGATGAGCTTGAGTGTGCAATAACTCGGCGAGTTGGGATCAACTCGACGAGTTGAGATGGACCTTTTGAGACTTCTGAGGAAACGAGGGGACTCGACGAGTCGCAATAGTGCACTCGACGAGTCGGGTTAAACATGCATTGTTGACTCGAGTTCGACTTCTGTTGACTTTAGGGATGGTCAACATGAGTAATGGAGACCATGGAAGGGTAAAATGGTCTTTTACCCAATTCAAGAGTTAGAGAGAGAGAAGAATAACATTTGGTTACTTAGATTCGAGAATCGAGTATTAATTAGAGATATTTACCCTATGTGATAGGCAGTGGCTAGTTCGAGATTCGAGATCGAGGATAATTGCTTGCTGCTTGCAAGGTGAGTCTCCTCACTATACTTACCATGTGTGGTATGGTTATGCGAACAAGATGTCTTATGTGCTTAACTGTGTATTGTGATATTCTGCATTATGTCTTTGTGATTTATGTTGAGTATTATTATTATGAGCTTCCTGAGTTAGGACCGGAGGGTCCACCTGAGTATAGGACCGTAGGGTCCCACTAAGACACATTGACCGGAGGGTCTTACAGTGATATAGCCTTGAGTGGCTAATGATCTGTGTGTGTGGTATTTTGGGGAACTCACTAAGCTTCGTGCGTACCGTGTTATGTGTTATGTGTTTTAGTTTTTTCTCAGGATCGCGAGAAGGGACCGACTTGATTGTACCTACCAGTGAAAGAGTTATGTTTTTGAGGATCCTGGGTTTTAATCAAATAATTATGGAGTTGTGAATTGTAAATTAAATAAATGAGATTTTTGTGAAATGTGTTATGAGAAATATGTGATTTTAAATGAAAATTTTGTTTTGAAAATTTACGGTGTTACATTTGTGGTGGACCTGACCAGTGCACAACAATTTGTTCTAGTTCCCCTAGTCCTTCACTTGACTCACATCTATATGTGAACAAGGAATTAGTCTTACTTTCCCAAAGATGAAAGTTCTCATTCATCATACAATACAAGTTTCATGGTTCCAAGTTTCCGTCCAACTGAAACTTTGGTGATGAGAATCTTTCTTTATTTGGTAAATTTAGACACTACCACAAACGAATGAATCAAATACATATTGCTAAAAAAGAAACACACAAACATCAATTTTCACAAATGTCATTGCAAGGAAATATAAAATAAGATAAAATCAAAATTTTTCTTTATTTATAAAATGCGGAAAACTTGTCCTTACAATGCAAGTATATTTGAAAACTATGTTTCTAAATATTCCTAAGCAATCTATCATAACTCCTAAGTAGCAGCTCAAAATTTTGATCATCGAATCATGTGATCAAAATACATATCTTCACAATCAGACTCAGCCCGCTCTGTCTTTAAGCTTCCTTTCTCTTCTTCGGTCCTACAAAACATCAAAATGTAATCTCATCACATCATGTATTAAGAATCTTCAGTTAGGAACTTAATAGAGTTAGATAGTGGACTTACCTAAAGCAGAGTCATACACTTTGACTTTACCATCCTTGTGATCTTTCAGGTAGATACGGTAGCTTCGCATCCAATGCCCCTTCTCTTGGCAGTAGAAACAAACAGACTCTTTTGGAATGGCACACGGGACAATCTCAGACTTAGCCTTTCTCTTTTCCATTTGGTCAAATGGTTTGACCATTGCTGATCCCTTTCCATTGAGAATAGAAGACTTTTCTGGACTTCCAATGTGTCCATTGTCAATGTCCATGGAAGTTTGGGAAGTAGATCTTCCAATCAAATTTGATTTACTAGTGCACCAAATCATTTCTGATTCAACAGCAATCAGCAAATAGGCAAGATCGATAAGGGTCACGTCGTCGTTTGTCATATAGTAATCTTTAATGAACTCACTATATGACTCGGGAAGTGATTGAAGAACCATGTCAACAGCCAACTTCCTTGAGACAGTGACACCTAACATTCCCAGCTTGTCAATGTGTGACTTCATCTTCAAGACATGTGCACACGCAAACTTTCCATCTTTGTGTTTGCTAGCCAATAGGGCTTGAGTGACCTTGAACTTTTCAAGTCGACGAACATGTGGGTCTGGGAGAATTATTGGAGGAGGTGGAGGAAGTGAATCATGATTTCCATTTCCACGATCCAATCATGGGACATCATCTTCATGAGGAAATCTTTTTCCAAACGATTCGGGAAGACCATAGTTGTCAGAACTAGACATATACAAGGGAGAAATTCAAGTTTAGTTGATTAAATCCTTAATATAACACCCAAATGAAATATTAAGGCTAGCACCCAACACAATAATTCACAATTCGAAAGTGGGATGCCATAATCCAATTGCAAACTATTAGTTGGTAGGTAAATGACGATTTACCAATTCCACCACGAAAATGAAATTTTAATCGAATTAAGTTTTAAATGAAACTCCTAGATCTTTTGAGATTCATTGAACTTTTCAATGGCATGTTTAATCTCGATTATTCCCTTCAAGTTCGTGACTGGGATACCGAGGATCACAAACAAGGTGTGAATAACCATGCAAATTAGTTTGGTACTCTTGAAGTCATTTATCACCTAATCAATGTGCCGGTTAACCACACACGCTCCATCAATCTATGACAAACTACGAGCTACCTCTTGCCATCCTTCATTAGTCCCATATTAGTGTGTCGGTTAACCACACACGCTCCACTAACGATCAATAAGGTGCAATGTGCAATTTCATGGATTAGCACCAAATTCACATTTTTCCGAAGTAACTAAGATTGGGAATTTATAAAACATTTAGTTATTTTGTATTTCATTATACTTTTAATGGAA
Source organism: Lactuca serriola (assembly GCF_051521515.1). Taxonomy (NCBI): domain Eukaryota; kingdom Viridiplantae; phylum Streptophyta; class Magnoliopsida; order Asterales; family Asteraceae; genus Lactuca; species Lactuca serriola. Next base: position 4,766,359 of record NC_136408.1, read on the forward strand.
ATTTGTGTCCTATCCTACCTGTTCGGCTAACGACCCTCAACTAGTCAAGAGTGCGGTGTGTGAGAGTGGACACTCATTCAATCGCCATTTGATAGGCAATTTTCTTAAACAACCATTATAGACCAACTTCGTGAATGAGGCCTATTAACAGTAAGACTAACCTTTTACTTATACATATATAATACCTTAAACTTTTAATTTATATAGTATAAGGGTGTATTTTACACATTTAAAATACTTGATGGTTTAATCTATTAATAAATTATACTCTTAATTTAATTAAACTTAAACCATGTTATTATAGATTTAATAATACTCTCTTAATTAATCTTTTAATTAATTATTAATAAAGCCATAATTGTTCATTCTAGTTGTGTCCATTTAAATTTCTAAATTTAAATTATGAATCCAAAAGGATGTATTTTAAACATTTAGAATACTAGGGTTTTAGAATTTGATATTTCACAAAAGAGACTTTTCAAATTCCAAAACTTGAGGGCAAGTTTTGTAACTCTTCAAAACCTTTTGAATTCCAAAACTTGATGACAAGTTTTGTAACTCTTTTAATACCTTTTCAATTCCAAAAATAGATGACAAGTTTTGTAACTCTTCAAAACATTTAGATCAAATTTTAAACTAATAAAATAATCATTTTATCTTTTACTAATTTGATCTAATACAACTCATATAGCAAGACAAATCCAAATCAAATAATACAAATAATTAGTTTATCATATAAACTAGTAATTATTTTAAAAGTTGACAATTTATCTTTAGTTGGATGGGGTTAATCACTGCCATATTAGAAAAGTTAGATTTTATGATATAAAACAGTCCATGGTAATGATCCTAATCCAATTCTGGCCAAAAACCCGAAAATCTGCCAACAGACTGTCCAACTCGTCGAGCCAGGCAATGGACTCGTTGAGTTCCATTATGGACTTGTCGAGTTCAGCTTGGGAGAAGCAAATTTCCATTTTCTTCAACTTTGAACAATTAACCAATGCATCTATATAGTAGAAAACACTCATGGCTCTGATACCACTATTGGGTTTTATGTACTATAACACTCCTAAGGTGCACATACAACCCTAATGCTTTGGATCTAAGTTTTATCTAGTTATACAAGAAAAATTTTCATTTTTCCAAAGCATGAAGACTAACTAGCATACAACATTGAAACTTGAAACATAAAAACTAGTCAGATGAATACCTCTTTGTTGTAGCTTGTAGAACTTGGCCTTTCGAGAGCTTAGCACCTCAAATGTTATGCCTCTAATGTGTCACAAACACCATGAACAAATGGAGAATAATGAGAGAGAGAGAGAGGCTAGGAGACACACAAAAAATTAGCTACCATTCTCTTAGAACTCTTGGGGTGCCGATTTTGGAGCTAAAGGGTTACACTTATAGTGTGGAATTCCTAGGGTTCCAACTTGTAAACCATAATTCATTTCCTTGGGTTTTTAATCCAATAACTCATTTGATAGACTTATGGACTAACACTTCATGGACTCTCACATAAACTTAGTCCATCACTAACCAATCATGAATCATTGTCCCAAGCTATATGTATCACTGATTTACATAATCAGTCCCTATTAATTTAATTAGTCTCTTTTGATCACTAAATTAATTCAAATTTAATTCTTGATCAACACCAACTGAATAATATGATTTCTCAATTTAAATATTATACTTGTAATATATTAATAAATCACAGATAACCACTTTCTCAAATATCCATCCTATCAAATTGTTTTGGTGAAGGCAACCTAAAAGGACCATGCTACTATTGGGTCAAGTACATACCAATTATAGTCATGGGCTTAGAGACCTAATCCAACAACTCTAACCAACATACCACTATTGTTGCATCCTAACACATAAGGATATGAATATCTAATAGCTCAATAACTAGCCTATTGGTATTCTAACCAGCATACCACTACTATTAGATCCTAACACAAAAGGATACAAATATATCTAATAGCTCAATAACTAGCCTACCGGTACTCTAACCAACATACAACTACTATTGCATCCTAACTCACAAAGGATATGAATATATAGTAATGTCCCAAAAATTAGAACCAAAATTTTTATTTTTTGTAATAATAAAACCATCAACATAACATTGTTTATAGCAAACCGTAAAGGAAATCGTAGTATATCAACAATCATCCAAAAATACATCAAAGTCAAGTAGAGCAGAAAATCATGATGTATGCATTGCAATCATCCCAAGCTCTTCCCCTTCGAACCGGTAGTACCTGAAACATAAACTGAAAATCGTAAGCACAAAGCTTAGTGAGTTCCCCAAAATACTGCATACCATACATATACATTAATTCAATGATGTACCAGGTCTATTTCACCCCGGGTCTATTTCACCCGATTCCATTTCAACTCATATGTCAACACAGGATTGTACCGAGTTTATTTCACCCCCGGGTCTATTTCACCCCCGAGTCTATTTCAACTGAATCAGTATTTTTCAACCGTGCGGGTTAATTTCACCCCACATACATATAGCAAACATGCATAACATAGGAGTCACAAAGACTACAAGCACATACAATCCCTAGTGTCATATAGTATAATGAGCAAACTCACCTCGATCTGTTGCTAAGCAAATAGATGCTCGGGCTACTAAACCGAAGAATCCCCATACTAACCAAACAAATACAAATTTAATTAATAATTAGGTCATAAACCATAATCAGGAATTTAATTTACTAACCCAGATTCCTAAGGTAAAAGACCATTTTACCCTTCCCCTTAATTGGCCTAATTAACCGTGGCCCAAATCGGAAAACACCCGAAGCCCAAAAATAGCCCAAATCCATAAAGGATTATTGCCTAACAATGACCCGACTCAATAAAACTTTTGGTGTAATAAGAGCCCAAAACCTAGAGTCCAAAAGTGGCTCAAAACCAAAACCCCAAAATGCCCCCCCCCCCTGATGAGTACGCTTAGCGTACTACCTGGATACGCCCAACATATAGCTCTGTGACCAAGCACTTATGGGGCCTCAACTGCTTACGCTGGAGTACACCCGACGTATGCCCCCTGCTTGCCAAAACTTCATTAAGCACTTAATGCTTAATGTCCAAACTTCCATCTTGCAGATCCAGGCCGTGGGGAATGTCTTAAACAACAAAGTTACCAAATTGATGCCTTTGTATGGCTTATAGGGACTCAAACCCTAGATGTAGCGTTCTACTTTCACCAAATTAGCATCAACCCATACATTGTTGATCTACAACCATCAATATGCAAACTTTATGGACTAAGGACTTTAGAAACATCAAGAGTAGTAACTCAAAACTCCTGGAGTGACATTTATGTTGGGTTTTGAGCAATCTAACACTTCCTAAGTGTGCATGCAACCCTAATAAACCTTGGATCTATGTTTGTCTAAATACATGCAAAATAATAATTTTCCAAGGTTCATAACCTATCTAACATGGCATGGGATACTTTTAAACATAAAAGAATTAGATGAGATTACATACCTTTTGATGATGAGTTCAATTCCTAAGGAGTTTGAGGGCCAAGCACCAATAGTGTGAATGCCTCAAATGGAATCACAAATCACCACAAACTCTTGGAAAACTTTGAGAGAGTGTATACACACTATAATTTCGGCCACACACAAACACACACACTCTAGTGACACTAGTCACACTAGTGGCTATTTCATGCAACATAAGCATGTTTATATAGTGTACATGATTAGGGTGAAACCCTAATAACCCATGTCTTTTCCTTTCCAAGGATCCATGGGTTAAAAGCTCCATGGATCATCCATGGACTTCCATATAAGCCTAGCCCATTAACAAATGAGTGTTAGCCCACACTATATAAAACCAATAGCCCACAATCTAATTAGTCTTCCTTTTAATCTCTAAATTAATTCATAATTAATTTAAGACTAAGACTAATTAAATAACATGACTTCATATTAATATATTATAACTTATAATATATTAATAAACATATGTGTATAACTCTCATAAAATTATCCATAAATAGTTTGGATGAAATGCAACCCAAATGGACCATGCCGGGTCGGGTCAAGAATATACCAAATAAGTTATGGACTTACACACCTTATCCAACAGACTCCCACTTGGATAAGTCTAATAACTATATTTGCGTATGTTACTTCAGGAACCAACCAGCAATCGTAGCTCTCAAAAACTCCGTTGAACTATGAAGCGCCATTTTAGATAAGTGATCATATAATCCTCTGTTCTCATGATATCAGCCGGACAAATACATGGAACAACGTCGTACTTATTGTCCAGCAGTTTGTTTCCCGATTTCCGATTTGTTTGACAAAGAACTTAATCGAACACATCAATTTAGTTCTGACCGGCCGGTACATAGGTCACAACAAAATCATCGAGGGGCCCAGATATCGCTTCTATTTCTAGAAGGAACAGATAAACTTTGACTCATATGCTTGTTCTACTACTTGTTGAATTGTACACAAAGGCACATTTTATAACATCAAGTTACTGATGCGTTTACGTGCAATCAATGCACAACTAACTCATAGGTAACAACTCATATCTCTAGGTTTGAAGATTTATAAGATAGTACCATCTCACGATCACTCAAGATAAATTCCATGAAGTGATACAAGTGAGCGTGGGTTTAATCCAATACTCATAACTTATGAGCACTCATGAATGTTGTAGCAACCATTGCTATGACTAAACCCATTTAGCCATCTACAAACCCGATCCATGACAGTCTTGATTCATACCTACTTCCAACATATGAACGACTGTGGAGTGTTTAAATAACTTAGTCATTCGGAAAGAATAACCTAGCTATTTTGGAAGTCAAAACATGCAAAGTGAAACACAATAATAATCGAATCCAATATGGTCTCAGAACCCTTTTGAATATAAATAGAACCACCTTTTTATTTATCACCATATTGATTACACATTATTCATTGTATAATGTTTCAAACGATCAACTTAAGACTTGAATAAAAACAACAGTCGTCCCAAGCTCCTAGCATGTACACTTTGTTTTTCTAATCAATAGTTATGCCATACTCCAAGTATGCACACTGTGTTTGTCTATGATCCTTACATTGTGATGTAGATCAATTGAACATGATTCCATCGATACTCATTTCACAATCCCAAATCCTTATTGTAAATGTGAGAATCCCCAATTCCTATCATTTACCAAAAAATCTGTTAGATTTTAAACTTTTATGCAATGTTCCTCTTGTAATGATTATGCGCAAAGTCACCAAAACCTTGTCACCAGTCATTACAGAGTATTCCAAAGAAGGTCAACCTCTATGGAACGGAAGTCTCATATTCAAAGTACATTGCTTTGAACATCCTTCTTGCATTAAGGTTTTCTAATCTTACATAGATTGAATAACTTCCACCTATGGAGACATTTCCATAGTCCCATCTTGACTATCACTTCCGAACAAGAGTTACTTCTTTTCAGAACATGTCAATACGGTCCTTTCCGACAACTTACATCATACTTCCAACTGTCCCTGAGCAACCAATCTTTGGCGAACCTTAGATTTGTCCTCGAAAATTGCTTAATCACTTTAGTCGTATCCAGTTCTAGACTTTTCCCTTCTCAATGCCTTAAGCATTTGGAAAATTTAGAAAAGATGAATATTATATCACATGAAATCGATCCTACATCCGAAGCATATGGGACACGATTCATGATGTCTCACATAAAGACATGATACTAGACCAGTCTCTTGCTACAATGTTTTTTATTTGCCATGTTTTCAAAATTTAACTATGAAGAGGGATGCCGTAGTCATAATTGAATTTTGAGAACGCAATATATATAGAATTTCCTTAAGTCGAACCATTCAGACATAAAATTCATATATATGTCCTTGACTAAAGATGATTAAAATCTCAATCTAAGCTTTTAGAATTGAAATGAAGTATAATTTCCTCTCCCTTAATTATAGCAAAACAACTTTTCAACCCCTGCAACTTCACGAATTGAAACTTTGTTTTCTATAATTAACATTGCTAACTTGCAACACTAAACGTAATAATCATGCTCCCACTAACATGATGATTATCAGCATAACACTTATGCTCCCACTAGCTCTGACATATTTCTAGAAATTTGCTGGACTTCTGAAATTTAGATTCATACACCCTTTCTTAGATAGCTCACATGTGTGTCTAAACAATTTTCAGAACTATGAAAAGGGATGTCGTAATCATAGTCTCAATTGCTTAGGCATTTGCCATTTCTCACAAGTCCATGTTAGTGTGCCGGTTAACCACACGCGCTCCACTAACGACTTTTGAAAATGCAAATAACACAATTGATATCTATGCAAAATCTACTTAGTGAAAGCGTTTCCTCACCATCATTTTCATGAATCGGAGAGAAACCTTATGACACTTAGATTTTATAGTGTATGAGTTCCTATCCATGTAAATTTGTCAAAACCATAATCACAAGATAAGGTTAGTGACAAATTCAGCCTTACATGGATTAAACTTGTTCAGTCTTAGTTTCTTGTCACCTTGGTAGCACAAGGCCCACCAATGCTTCCAAGTTGAACTCTGATAACTCACACGCAAATCCAACTTATTTGAAGTAGGTATAGAAATAAGAATTATGTCAACACGATAGGTTGCAAACCTTAAGTCGTGTGCTAGTGATAAATTACAGGTTTTACTCTTGATTAAATCTTGAAACTCTTTCAGGATCTTTAAGGCTCCCACTGTCCCCTTGACATATAAGTTTCCCCAGTCAAGAACCATTCCTTGACAAAACAAATATTCAAGGGACAATGCGGATTCTTATCAAGACTAACACTTCACACAATTGGTCTTAGTTGGTCTTTGTCTCATCCAAGACATCACAACTTACCAATCTTAAATGTACAAGAGTAGAAAACATTTTACTCTTACATTTGACTAGTGTTAATAAATCTTCCTTTATGTCACTCAAAGTTACAATCTTGGAGTATGACTCTAAGAATTGTTTTGGAATGAAGTATGACTCATCTTCTTGATTTTAACCAATCCAACAATTCATGACCTCTCTTCTTAGCCATAACAATGCACTAAGACGTCCTTAGAGTATGAATTTGTGATATGGTTTCATAATCATTAAGATGATCATGAAATACGATACTAAAGTACTCTCCCATCCTTTCAGATTTGAGAAACTTTTATCTTTCTGCCTAATTTGATTCTTCTCATTTGTTTTGTCATACATTGTAACCTTTCCAGTGTTACAGAATTATACTTAACCTTATAAGTATAATCATATTTACTAATCTTTAGTAAATCATGACAAATCAATCTTTGTGGTGGACCTTGACCAGCGCACACCCAGTGTACCTAATTCATTAGTCCTTCAATTGACTCACATATACATGTGATCAAAGAATTAGTCTTAATTTTCAAAGATGAAAATTCTCATTCATCATACAATACAACTAGTATGATTCCAAGTTTCTGTCCAATTGAAACTTGGGTGATGAAAAACTTTCTTCATTTGGTAAATTCAGACACTACCACAAATGAAAGAATCAAATCCACTTTCCAATATTGCTATTACTGGAAACATATAAGCAACAATTTTCCACAGATGTCATTGTAAAGATATTTTTAAAACAAATAAAATTAAAACCCTTTTTTCCTTTTATTTTAAAACTTTGCGGAAAAACTTATCCTTACAATCCACATGAAAACCTTGTTGTTATCTATTCATAAGCAATATATTATAACTCTTAAGCAACAGCTCAAAATTCTGATTACCGAACCATGTGATCGAAACCCACCTTCGCAATCAGAATCAACATATACTTACTTTAAGCTTCCTATCTTTTCTTTGATTCTTAAAAACATCAGCATGTGACCCATTCACATTATGTAATAAGAATCTCCAAATAGAAACTTAATAGAGTTAGTCAGTGGACTTTACCCGAAGTAGAGTCAAACCTCATGACTTGATCAACCTTATGACCTTTCAGGTGAATAGGGCAGCTTCGCAACCAATGCCCCTTCCTTTGGCAACAAAAACACATGGACCCTTTGGTAATGGCACATGAGACTATCTCAGACTTAGCCTTTCTCTTTACCATTTGGTCAACCGAGTTGACTATGGCCGATCCCTTTCCATTGGGAAGAGAAATCTTTTTCTAGATATCCAATGCTACCATTGTCAATATCCATTCAAGACTTGGGAAGTTGTTCTTTTAATCAAATTTGCTTTACTGGTGTTCCAAATCATTGCTGATTCCACAACACCAAGCAAATAGATAACATCATTAAGGGTCATGTCATAGTCTGCCTCATAGTAGTCCCAAAGAGACTCACTATGTTACTAAGAAAGTGATTGAACATCCAACTTTCACGAGACTTTGACACCCAACTCTCCGGCTTGTCAATATGTGACTTTATCTCCAAGATGTGATCACACATAGACTATGCTTGCCAACAGGGATTGAGTGACTTTAAACTTTTCAAGAACTTGTGGGTGAGGGATAATAATTGGAGAAGGTGGAGGAATTGAAGCATGATGTTGAGGGACACCATCTTCAAGAGATTTGGGAAGATCATAGTTGTCTGAACCAGACATCTATAATGGGAGAAAATCAAGTTAGTTGATTCAAAGTCCTTAATATAACACCCAATATGAAATACTAAGGCTAGGACCCAACACAATATTTTATAATTTGGAAGAGGGATGCCGTAATCCAAGCTATAAAATATTTGAAGGTAGGCGAATGACGATTCACCAATTTCCACCATGAAAAACGAAATAATTTATTAGGTTTTTAATTAGATTTGAAATTCCTAGATCTTTTGAGATTCATTGAACTTTTCGATGGCATGTTTCAATCTCGAGTGTGCCCTCTCAAATTTTGTGACTGGGATGCCGAGGATCACAAAACAAGGTGTGAATAACCATACCAATTTACTTGGTACCCTTAATATTATCACCTAATCAATGTGCCGGTTAACCACACACGCTCCATTGATCTATGACAAACATTAAGTCACCCTTCGTGATCCTTACTAGTCCAAGTTAGTGTGCCGATTAACCACACACGCTCCACCAACGACTTGGTAAAGTACAAAGTGTGAATTCCATGGGCTAGCATCAAATTCACATTTTTCCTAAAGTAACTAAGATTGGGAATTAAATAAAAATATTTAGTTACTTTATAATATTCATTATACTTTTAATGAGGATTTAAAGTCATTGTCCTACCCGTTCGGCTAACGACCCTCCACCGATCAAGCAAGCGGTGGGTGAGAGTGGACACCCATTAAGTCGCCATTTTATAGGCAACAACCTTATACCCACCTTATAGACCGACTTCGTGAATGAGGCCTACTAACGGTAAAACGACTTGTCCTTATACATATATATATATATATATATATATATATATATATATATACATATATATAATTAACCATTAATGTTATAAATAGTATAAGTGTTGAATTTTAACTTTTAAAAATCTAAGTGTTGGAATTAAAGTTTATTAAAGTGTGTGAAACTTTTCCAAATTCCAAAACTTGAGGGCAAGTTTTGAAACTATTCATAACTAATTAATTCCATGATTTATGTGTTTAAAGTAGTTTTAATCCAAAAACTCTTCAAGTTCCATAACTTGAGGACAAGTTATGGAAGACTTTAAACTAATAAAAGAATTACTTTTCTTTATTTTATAACTTATGGAATTAATTAAAGTTACACTTTATTTATTTATTTATTAATGAAGTTACTCTTGAACCTCCATAACTTAAGGACAAGACTCTTCATCTTTTGTAACCATCCAAAACTTTTCATTTCATAACTTATGAATTAAAGGTTCATAAAAATGAAGACTCTTCATTTTCATGTAACTTATGTGTTTTAAGTGTGTGTTAAAGAAAAGTGACCTTTGGATATCCATAACTTGAGGACAAATTATGGACTCCATTAAAACACATAAATGATCAAGAATTAATTCTAAACAATTCAGCAAATAATTCCTATCATCTTCTAAATTCATAAGAACATGAACATAATCATCAAAATTTCAAGAATTATATGAACACATAAAAAACATGGAATTTTGATATATGCTATTGTAAATGGATTAGAACAACCATTACACAAACTAAAACAAGTTTTAAAACACCAAAACAGTTTAGGGTAATGTTTCTAGTCCATTTCCAGCAGCAAAAGTTGAAATTCTGCATTCTGATCATTCTACTCGCCGAGTGCACGAACCTACTCGCCGAGTAGGATGAATTTTGCCTTGAACTCGGCGAGTCCCCCCATGGACTCGGCGAGTCCATCAGCCAGACAGCAACAATTTCAACTTTTTTCACTATTTTGCATCAAGTATCAAACAAGCAAGCCTAGTCTCTGATACCACTGTTGGGTTTTGAGCAATCTAACACTTCCTAAGTGTGCATGCAACCCTAATAAACCTTGGATCTATGTTTGTCTAAATACATGCAAAATAATAATTTTCCAAGGTTCATAACCTATCTAACATGGCATGGGGTACTTTTAAACATAAAAGAATTAGATGAGATTACATGCCTTTTGATGATGAGTTCAATTCCTAAGGAGTTTAAGGGCCAAGCACCAATAGTGTGAATGCCTCAAATGGAATCACAGATCACCACAAACTCTTGGAAAACTTTGAGAGAGTGTATACACACTATAATTTTGGCCACACACAAACACACACACTCTAGTCACACTAGTGGCTATTTCATGCAACATAAGCATGTTTATATAGTGTACATGATTAGGGTGAAACCCTAATAACCCATGTCTTTTCCTTTCCAAGGATCCATGGGTTAAAAGCTCCATGGATCATCCATGGACTTCCATATAAGCCTAGCCCATTAACAAATGAGTGTTAGCCTACACTATATAAAACCAATAGCCCACAATCTAATTAGTCTTCCTTTTAATCTCTAAATTAATTCATAATTAATTTAAGACTAAGACTAATTAAATAACATGACTTCATATTAATATATTATAACTTATAATATATTAATAAACATATGTGTATAACTCTCATAAAATTATCCATAAATAGTTTGGATGAAATGCAACCCAAATGGACCATGCCGGGTCGGGTCAAGTATATACCAAATAAGTTATGGACTTAGACACCTTATCCAACAATTTATTCACTAAAACACATTCATGCGACCAAAATATGTCCAAAACTCCACTAGATCTAGATCTAAGCACAAAATAACCATGGTTAAGACTTTATACCTCTATGAAGCTGAGGAAGGTGAGTAAACTCTAGATCTAGAAGCACCAACTTGATCATTTCTCCGTCACCAAGCTTCTTCTTATTCTTCAAGATTCACCAAAAACCCACCAAAATACATACACACACAAGGATCAAATCTCTCTAAAATGGGTTAGGGTTTCGAAATGAGGCTTAAAGGGGCAATGGAGGCTGATAATGAGAGAACCTTGGGGCATAAGGTTGTTTAAATAGGGTCCAAACCCTAAAAATTATGGTTTGACTACTGACCACGTACACCCAGTGTACTCACCACAGCCTCCAAATTTTCAATTAATGCCATAAGGGAACAATTTTACAAACAATTTTGATTCCAAGGGTCAAAATGTAAAAATACATTGAATCAAGTGTTACAATTCTCTCACACTTGAATTAGACTTCGTCCTCGAAGTCCGCTGTCGCAAATAACTCCAGATAATACTACTCCATCTCATCCTCAGGCTCCCACATCCATTATGAACCCTTTCGGTGTTACCATTGCACCTTCACGAGATCCACAACCTTGTTTTGCAATGTCTTTGTCCTCCTATCAAGGATAGCCACTAGTCTCTCTATATAATTCAGGCGGTCATCCACATGAATGTCCTCCAATGGAACTACTGTGGAATCGTCAACCAAGCATTTCCGCAACTAGGAAACATCAAATCTGTTGTGAATCTGATTGAGTTCCTCGGGTAGATCCTAATGATACACAACCCTGCCCACTCGGGCTAAAACCCTAAAAGGACCAATGTACATGGGACCCAACTTACTCCGTTTCCTTAATCGGATGACACCTTTCCAAGGTTAAAACTTAATGAGTACCGTGTCCCCAACTTGGAACTCTAAGTCTGACTGACGTCTATCGGCATAGCTCTTTTGTTGACTCTAAGTCTGACCGACGTCCAAGGTAACAACTTAACGAATACCGTGTCCCCAACTTGGAACTTTAAGTCTGACCGACGACTATTAGTATAGCTCTTTTGTTGACTCTACGCTATCTGATGTCTGCCACGAACCTGCTGAATTAGTTTCTTCGTTTTGAGTACCATCTTCGTACTCCCCATATGTGACAACCCGGAATTTTCATTTGTTCAAACTTTAAAGTCAAGCACTTAAATTAAAAGTCAATTACATTCCTAATAACTGTTAGCCAATTTAAAGTCCATTTGAGTGTTTTTAGTATTTATTCTTCAAACGAACGGATGAAAGGAAGTACCGTCTCGAGCCTTGGAGTTGCAAAACCGCACATACCACCTTAATAAGGAGTTCACGGCCAAACTTTTAGAGTTTGGGCTGTAAACTCCCTAGTGGCCGTGAACTCGTGCCTTAGGCATGAGTTTACTCCCCAAACTTCTCACTTTTCACTTCCATTCTCAAGAACACCCTCTATTCTCTCTCAACTATCATCCCGTCTTTCACCCGATCTCCCAAAAATGTAAGTGTTTCTCGACTTGATTTGTTGTTATAACATAACACCTAGTGTTTATACATCATTTCATCCATTCAATTTTGTGTTTTACTTAGATCTTCAAAACACCAAGAACATACACTAGTGTTCTTGGACCTTAAACCCCAAATCAAGATTTTATCTTGTAAGTACACTTGCCCTAGCTTCTTCGGTGCTTAATATGAACTTGATAACACTTGAAAATCATCAAATAACACAAGAACAAAGGATTTTACTGCCAAGGATGTTCTTGGGCCGTAAACCCCTTTTTAAGTGGTAAAATGGACATTAGTCCCTTCCTAAGCCTTGGATGCCAACCTTGAACCTTCCTAGAAGTGTTTAAGACCTTAAACAACAATCAAAACATGTCCCTAAGAGAGTTTACAGCCGTGAACACATAAGAATATGGTCATTTGGCCGTAAACTCCACAAGGTGGTCTTATTATGCCCCTAATGCTTTCCTAAGGCTTAGACTTGATCATTTGATGCCCAATAATGACTTGTAAGACCTCAAAACTCAATTTGGCACTTAGTACCATGAGTTTACGGCCCTAAACTCATGGGGAAATGGTCATGGGTCGTAAACACCATAAAGGGGTGGTTCATGGGCCATAAACTCCAATGTCATGTCATACAACCCTTAGGTGCAACCCTTTGGTACCTATAGCACTTGAATCAAAGTGTTTCCATGACCTAGGGTGTCTTAACTTGATTTATTAGTTATTAATTGACTAATTAGATTACATATATGTTTATTATATGATAACTAGGGCCATTGTGTGTGTTCAAGTCCTCACTTGACACCTAGCACCTTGTCCGACACTTCCGAACAAACCACTCACTTCAGGTGAGTGCATACCCCTTAATTAACCTTTTAAATGTGTTTAAATGTTTATAAATGCTTTATGGGGGGGGAATACAAGTTGAATAATGCTAGTTATTATATCAATCACATGTGATTAATAACTAACATGCAAATGGATTTACTATACGTTAACTATTTTACCAAACATATTTCTTCAAATGTTTTTCTTAAACGTTTTTATATGTTTAAAACTCTTTATTAAACTGTTTATATGTTTCATTTCAAACTCTTTTACAATTGTGTTTCAAACAAATGTTTTTTTATACTTAAACTGTTTTATCAAACAGATACTTTCAAACCGTTTTATAAACTGACATCAAGTCGATCTTTTCTTAGATATTAATCTTTTTCAAAGGTTTTACAAAACTTCTTTTATGCTTTTATATTATCAAATTCATGCGCATATATGTATAGTTATATAAGTAATGTTTAAAGGACTTAGGAAGGCTAACTCACTCTATTTCCTTTTCCTCGTTGGGATGTGGCTATGGGTCATCCGTCCGAATTTCATCTAAATATTAGTTATATATCATGTATACATATGTAGACATAAAAGTTTTCCTCAGTCAGTTCAGTACCTTTGGGTAGCAAAGGCATACTTCAGGTTATACGTGTACATTGTTAGTAACTATTATAGGTATAGTTAGGAGATACTACTTATCATTCCAAGTACAAGGAATCACACAAGAGTCAGTTCATTCATGAGTCTATACTAATACATAGATACGCTTACATGATTACGCTTACATATATACGCTTACATGAACAAGCTTACATGATTACGCTTACATATATACGTTTACATAGATACGCTTACATGAATACCCTTAAATGAGTACGTTTACATGAATACGGTTACATGAGTACGTTTACATAGATACGCTTACATGAGTATGTTTACATAGATACGCTTACATGAGTACGTTTACGAATACGATAATAGAACAGACATAACTAGGTGCTATAGCATGGAACGATTCCAGGATCTAACTATACTAATGAATCACTAATGCATTGTGATAGTTAGATTGGGTATACATGATCATAGTAAAGTGGATGTTCATGGCTTGCAATTATGCAAGGGTCACATGTGGGTCCCAAAATCTCTTTGACATGGGAGCGTCTAGCCTGGGATCTAGCCATCACAATATGCCTTAACCCTCAATTAAGGCAAAATAGTACAAAATTAGTCACTTATTACAAATACTACAGTACTTACGACAATTACAAAAGGATATAAAACTCCAGTCAATATATTACTAATACCTTTACTATGTGTCATATTCACATAATCAATGAGGTAGGTTAGATAATAATAATAATAGTCGTACAATCGGGTCTTGGTAGAAGGCTACTTTCAAAACAGTCGGGTCTTGGTAGAACGCTACTTTCAAAACAGTCGGGTCTTGGTAGAAGGCTACTTTCACAACAGTCGGGTCTTGGTAGAAGACTACTTTCAAAACAGTTAGGTCTTGGTAGAAGATTTCTTTTATACTAATAGGAATCATAGGGATTTCTAGGGTTTTTCAAACGTTTTCAACTACTTACAAACATTTTCATACTTATACAAACTTTCTTTTAAAACAATTTCAAGTCTTTCATTACAAGTTTTACAAATCAAAGACACATTAATACTTATGAATTCACCAGCCTTTTTGCTGATACTCGTTTTCAAAATAACTTGTATTCTCAGGTCACAAATAGACAAGTACGACGACCAGGTTTTGTGAAGACGGAGCAGTCAAGACTCCTCTTTTTTATTTTGATTATTCATTATGTTGTCTTATACTATGAAAGAACACACTTGTAATTAAATTATACTATTAATGCAATGGATGATGTTGTTGCTTGTTTACTACTTTACATTGTTGTGATACATTACATGACGTCCTCCGCCCCAGAACATTTCCGCCGTACTTGGTTTTGGGGTGTGACACCATAACCCGCTAACCTACCTTACCCCAACATATCGAAGTCCTACACTTCCTCCCATAGAATATCTCAAAATGAGGTCGATCAATGCTAGTGTGATAACTATTGTTATACGAAAACTCTACCAAAGGGATATATATATATATATATATATATATATATATATATATATATATATATATATATATATTCCCAACTCCCGCCAAAATCTAGTACACATGCCCGAAGCATGTCCTCCAATGTTCGGATGGTCCACTCGCTCTGGCCATCAGTCTGCGGGTGGAAAGTCATGCCGAAATGTAGATGAGTGCCCAACTCCTTAGGAAATCTCTTCAAAAACCTGGAAGTAAACCGAACATCCCTATCATAAACCACCAAAACTGGAACCCCATGCCATGCCACAACCTCCTGAATGTAGATGTCAACCAACTTCTTAACCGAAAGACTCTCTTGGATCAGAATAAAGTGTGCGTCTTGGTCATCAATCCGTAATGACCAATATCAAATCCAGTCTGCATGCTGTCCGAGGTAACTATGTGATAAAATCCATCGTAATCTCTTCCTATTTCTAAATGGGAACACCCAGCAACTCCATTTTTTCATGTGGTCATTAATGCTCGGCCTTGACTTTCCTACAAGTCAAGCATCTCTCCACATACCAGGCCACATCCCTCTCCATGCATGGCCACCAATAGTCAGATCGGAGATCTCTGTACATCTTTTTTGCCCCCGGATGAATAGAAAACCTCGATTTATGTGCTTATCCCATCAAGACCTTTCGTACACCCCTGTATGGAACCCAGACCCTCCATTGAAGGGTATCATAATAAAAAAGAAGCCACATGATCCACTATACACTCATTCTTCTGGTGTTCTTCCTTCCTCTCGAATCTGAGCTAAAAGCAGGGTAATCACGGTCATCCTCAAACACATATCCCTGATCAGGGCAGTAACCGCCTTGTGGATGTGAGCATCGTCCACCACATTGGCCTTAACCGAGTGATAAAGGATCTCACAATCATAATCTTTTACCATATCCATTCATCTATGTTGCCTCATGTTCAGATTCAGCCGATCCATCAGATACCTCATACTTTTGTAATCCGTGTAAATAGTATAATAGATCCCATAGGGGTAATGTCGCCAAATCTTGAGGGTGAAAACCATAGCCCAACTCCAAACAATGAATGGTTCTTACGGCGCTGATCCACAACAATGCCAATGGTTAGAGCAAGTTTCGTAGGAGTACCGACAACCTGTTTAAAACACATAATGTAAATTACACTTCAGCCCTTCAAAAACTACAGTTTACACTTTTAAACCCCAAAGTTATGGTGATAACAAATCTTTACCTTAACCTCTTCTAGATAAAATCTTTTTCTTCCCTAAGTCTCATGTTTTACTTTAGGGTTTGTCCATGAACATGGGGACGAAGCTTTCCAGTAGGCCTTGGGAAATCTTTCATAACCTTTGCATCCAAAATGGATTGTAAGGCAATGGTTAGCGTAGAATCACTCACAACTTGATGGCTAATAAGTAATCCTGTAAAGTTGCATGTTATATGTTGAATTATTACTAAAATGTTTTAATTTTGAATAAATCCTATGAGTTCTCACCAAATAGAACAACATAAAGCTTAAAGTGTTCATTGGAGCATATGTTGAAAAACTTTTTCACTTGAAGCAGGTTGCTAATCATATACTTAAATACTAATTGCTTCCTGTGAGGCCAGATAAAGGTGATGCATAAGTACTTGATAAATCATAAGATACTAAAAGATTGCTTCTTAATAGTATTTTCTTGGGAAGTAGAAATATGCCTAAAATACATGTTCTGTATAAATCTCTTTCAATTTAGGTGTGTGTGTGTGTGTAACATCTCGATTTTCAACCCAAAATTTTCATTTTTATTTATTTAAATATTTCATAGGATAACTACATTATGTGGATGTAGCACCTGGCTCTTGGTATGTATTTTTTATTTAAGTGTTTTGTATTTTTGGCATGGGACTCGGCGAGTTGAAGGATCAACTCATCGAGTAGGAGATGAAGGATTCGTGTTTGTGACATCATCTGCAGTCCTTGAAAGGTATAAAGTCTATACCTTGCTTGCTTATTTGTTAGATCCCTTTTTAGGGAAGATTTAGGGCTTTTAAGCCATATGAGGTGACCAACCAAGATTTGCAAACATGGTTGGGGTCAAGACTTCGGATCTAGCACTTGGGAAGAGTCACAAGGCAGATTGGAGTTGCTTTTGCACTCAAGGAAGGTCCCATGAATTATAAGAGCCATTATAGGGCCTTTTAGGCTCAAAAGTCCCATGCATGGACGTAAAGTTCGTAACTTTACGTGCTAGATCGAGCTTAGGGGCTTGAATCTATCATTTGGACAAGTGTTGTACACCTGAAATCGAGAAATGAGACTTGGACAATCTAGACTCGGTGAGTCCAAGGCTTGATGTCCCCAAATCTGTTGAGGGTCAAGGGGAACCAGTTGGGTGTTAGAAGGGTTTTAGAGGGTTCAAAGGAGTGACCTAACATATTGGACTTAGCCATAGACCTAGAGTCTATAGGACTCGACAAGTGCATGAGCAGACTCAGCGAGTCCAAGGAAATTTCCCAACTTTTGAAGATGAACTCGACGAGTTGTTCATACAACTCGGCGAGTCGAGGATAGGACTCGTTCATCAGATGAAGATGGACTTGACGAGTTGTTCATACAAGTCGGCGAGTCGGATGGGGATTCATTCGGTGTTCATATGGAATGGGAACTCGTCGAGTCATTGCTAAATTCGACGAGTAGATGCGCGAAGAAGCACAAATGATAGATAGGGACTCGACGAGTTGTCAGCCCAAATCAACGAGTCGGATCAACTAGAAGTTGACTTTGACTTGGTCTTGGACTTGGTCGGGGGTAAAATAGTCATTTTACCCTAAGAGTAGATATCGGTTTCTGACTGAGTGTTTTGTGGGGATTACAGCAGGAGGATTTCCGGAGTAGCAGTAGACAGAGATTTCCCACACAGATTATCAGCAGCTACTCATTTGAGGTGAGTTACCTTCCAGTAGCGGTGGGTCTACGGCCACAATGCCGGCCCACCAGTAGGAGTTGTATGTTAGATGATTGTATTTGTGATATCATCTATGCTATGTGATTGTATGGTATGTGGTACGATGGGGGAACTCACTAAGCTTTGAACTTACAATTTTGGTTTCAGGCACCTCTTCAGCGAAGGGGAAGGAGCTGACACGGTAGCAGCACATCATACACACATGCATTGATTTTCTGCACTTGAGATATTCTGGGATTGTACTCTAACATGTTGCTATTTTATGATTTGGGTTTTCAAACATGATACATTGAATTACAAAATGACATATTTTTACGTAGTATTCTTATGAATGTTTTTATAACCAGTAATTAAAAATGAAATTTTTGGACTTGAAATTTGGGATGTTACAGTGGAAATATGTTTGAATGTACGTGTGTACAGTCGAACCTTGTCCTTCTCACGAATCAATGAAAACACCTAAAATGTAATTCCACTTTATTATATAAGAAATAAAATGGAAGGAAATTCACAACATAACCAACTATTAAGACCAGAAGAGATGAGATTAAAGTAAAAAGTGAACCCAGTAAGATGATTATTTAGTACCTACACAGGGATATGCACACACGTTTTAAGTAAAAGATATGTTCATTCTTTAATAAAAGTAGTTGGCGACCATCGAGAGCAATTGCTTAATGATGCATAGTGATGCAATTGATTTAGGAATTAGGATAAAATTTACAGGCGCCCCAACCATCTTTGCTAAAACTAAGACCATCTCCAACTCACTCCCATTTTTTTTTCCCAAAAAATGGAGTAAAAATGGGGCAAATAGTGTTTCATCTCCAACCTTACTCTATTTTCTACCCTATTTTTTACCCCAAAAAAGTATATTTCAAGTATATTCCATTCTTCTAACTTATATAGGTTTTCAAACGTACCCTTTTACTAATTTAGATTTAACAAAAATATAATTTATATTTTTTCATTACAATAATATTAATTAAATAAGATTATATTTACAACATAATTATAAGTTTTTGTAAAATACATTATCGTTTTTTAAAATTTCAATATGCATTTAACTTTTTATAAGAATTTGATGAACAAAACAAAAATTTTATATTTATAATTAGTTAATATAGCTTAATATATAACAAAATATTATAAGTATTAAATATTACATATAAATTATAATTAGTAGGAAAAAATAAATTAGAAATGTATAAATATATAAAAGAGGGACTAAAACCGACAACACAAAGTTCATCCCTATTTTAGGAGAAATGAATAGTATAACATCATATTTGGTGTAATACTATTCATATCCCCAAAATGGGGGAATAAATGGGAGTAGGTTGGAGAAGAATGGAGAAAAAATGGGGGAAATAATGGAAATGAGAGTGGGTTAGAGATGCTCTAAGCTGAACAATGATAATTTGAACAATACTATAGTCCTCCCTAGTCCGATCATTTGTGTCCTTAAGAGTAAGAACCCCTAACTTTGAAAGATTATGTCAATCTAGTGACATAATTTGGGGTTCATTTGAGAGTTGAGATGTGTTTTTTCTCTACATTTTTTCGATTATTACCGATAACGGTGATCCCAACTTCTTTAGACCACTTGGAATTCTTTGAAACCTAAAAAAACAAATCAAATCACAAATTTAAAGTCATATTGATTTAAATCAAAAGAAGCAGAAAAAATCGAATGAAAGAAGGAGGGTTAGGGTTCAATAGCCATAGCCGATCGAGAAATTGGAAACAAACAGAAGGGAAAAGAAGGAATCAGTCGTAATAACCCCCAAATAGCAAAGAGTTAGTGAAGATGGATAGGTAAATCAAACTCAAATCAAAACAAAATTGCTTCTTCTTTGCCGAAATCGAGTTTTGAGAAGAGTTTTCCAAAACACTGATTCCTTGATACCAGATAGATGAGTGGAATACACTGGAAATCGAGGATGAGCACAGATGCAAAATCAAGGAAGACTATGACACAAATCGGTTTAGGGGGGGTGATACTTGGACGAAAGTGATTGGAAAAGGGAGGCGGTGAGGTGAGCCTTTGACCTCACTGATCCACCTATCTAAAATGTTCAAAATTTCCATCCACTCACCAGTGTTTTAAAAACCAGTTTTTCAGTTGAACCGCTTTGGTGACCGATTCCCGGTTCAACCGGTTTAACCGGTTCGACCACCACCAGGTCAACCAGTTTGATAGTTTCTATAGTACTCATGTTTTTCCTATTTTCCTACATATACATACATATATAAATCATGAATTTGATGTTTACAAATTCAAACATTAAAAATACACATAAAAATAAGTTGTAGATGAATCCAAATACATTAATATAACACATAACCATAAGTTTTAGTGTTTTACATCAATCCATATACGTCAAAAAGAAAATAAATTATAATACAGTAATGAATATAGTTTTAAATGAATACAAACACATCAAAAAAACTTTATAACATTTATCATATGTTTTTATTTAGAGAAAACTAAATAGATATTAAAAAAATCACCAAAGTTTATTATGTAAATTGTTCTTTCTCGAGTGTTGTTATTTGTTTTAACCGGTTCAACCGGTTTTTTCTAAAAACCAGCCGGTTCAATCCGGTTTAGAAATCAATGTAAAACCGGTGACAGTTGAACCGCTCCCTACCCCGGTTCCCGGTCCAACCGGTTCGACCGGCCGATTCCCGGTCCATGACACAAATCGGTTGGGGGGGGGGGGGGGGGGGGGGGGGGTTGGAAACCTGGACGAAAGTGATTGGAAGAGGGAGGCAGTGAGGTGAGCCTTTGACATCACCGATCCACCTATCTAAAATGTTCAAATTTTCCATCCACTCACATGATAAGTACATATATTTTAAGAATACAAGGGTTCGTTTCTATTGCATTCAAATAAGATATGTTACGTTTGTTTTTGTTTTTTATTCCAAGCAACCATGTAAGGTTGTAATAAGATATCAGTCGACTTTTGTAATCTCAGTAAAGAAACAGAAACACGTAAGCACATTATATGTATTTATCATAACTATGTTATCATATTTGTCTGCATTAGTGTTGATTAATTTTTTGGTTTAATGTTTACTCTAAAGGATATGGCTATAGTTAGCACTTTCAATACTCTTTACCCCCATCAATCCTCAAAACAAGTATGTTAGGTTAATGTTGTGTATAATAAAAATATTCGATCATTTTCATTATATCCAAAAGTATCAATTGTTCCAGCAGTTGATTTTCCATTTCTTGATTTAGGTTACTCTTCTATTATTGTCGTTGTATAAAGTAACATAAAGATTGCATAGGGAATTACTAATCTAGCAATTTTCCCTAATTACCTATCCAAAAATAACAAAAAAAAAGACTTTAGCGAAAAATAGCCCCCGAACGAGTAGATGACTAGAGTTGACTACGGTCAAAGGGGGGTAATCTACTGTTTTAGGGCAATGGACTACTGTTTCCCTGTCTGTCTACTTTTTCGTGGCCCATTGGCACATAGTATATAATATATAATTTTTCAGATTGGGTTACTTTTTGGATTTTTTTCCCTTAGTTTGTCTACTATTTTCTCTCAATGGGGCACCCGAAGAATAACGAGATATGTCTATTTTTTTTATCAAGATTTTACCGTAATCTTGATTAGGATTAGTTTTTGTATATGGGGATAACTTTTAAAAAAAAACCAATATATATATATATATATATATATATATATATATATATATATATATATATATATATATATATATATATATATATGGTTAAGTTCAAATCAGAACACTATTTAATGTGAGAATGTGAGAACACTACTTTATGTTACTACTAGGCGAATGCCCGCGCGTTGCGCAGAAACACCTATATAGTTGAAGTCTTTACAAATATATGATTTTTTAAATATAACAATAACGCTGTTGTTAAATTTGATATAATAATTTGTATATATGAAATTGTTATAATATATTGATTATTTTGAATTATATGATAATATATACATTTATGATAACTCTATAATCTCAATCGTTTGAATGACTTCTACTCGCGAGTTACACATGAATAAAATTAAATATAATATGTGATTTGATGTTATTTATAGTTGTTTTTATTGTTAATTAATTTTTTAAAACTTATTTGCTTAATGTTTTAGTTTCTATCATTATAATTATTTAAAACATCAAACATTGTTTTTTTTATTTATTTTAAAGCTAACAATATAATCATTTATATAGAGTTGTTTTTTACTATTGTTATTGTAAGTTATTTTAAGCTATTTATTTGGAAACTTCTAACGATTATAAAAATATATTTAAGAAATATTTTAGTTAAATTAAAATTACAATTTAGTTTTTGCTTTTATCACTACAATTTATCAATTTTAACTATTTACAAAATATTCTTTAGTTTTTTTAATTGGAACTGAAATTTATATTTCAGTTGACATTGTAATGCGCAGAAACACCTACATAATTGAAATCTTTACAAATATATATTTTTTAAAATATAACACTAACGTTGTTGTTAAATTTGATATAATAATTCGTATATTAATTTGATATAATATATTGATTATTTTGAATTATATGATAATATATAAATCTATTATAACTTCATAATCTCAATCGTTTGAATGAGTTCTACTCGCGAGTTACACATTAATAAAATTAAATATTATATATGGTTTAATATTATTTATAGTTGTTATTTTTAACTAATTTTTTAATGTTTTAATTTTTATTATTATAATTATTTAAAACATCAAACATTATTTTTTGATTTTAAAGGTAACAATATAATCATTTATATAGAGTTATTTTTAACTATTGTTATTATAAGTTATATTAAGTTACTTATTTGAATTTTTTTAACGATTATATAAATATATTTAGGAAATATTTTAGTTAAACTAATATTATAATTTAGTTTTTGCATTTATCACTATAATTTGTCACTTTTAACTATTTACACAATATTATTTGGTTTTTTAGTGGAACTGAAATTTATATTTAAGTTAACACTGTAATGTTATATTTAAATTAACAATTTAAGTATTTTGTCAAAACTGTTCAAAAATTGTAGCTTTAAACTGATAACGGTTTACATGCAACAACATTTTAAATATAATAAATTGAGTATAATATGTTAAAATTTAAAGACATAACTTTATAAATAGAAATAAAGATATTATTTTAAAATTGAAATTTAGTCTATTTATGATTACACTTTAGGTTTGATATTTATTTAACCTTATTAACCAACTTACAATCATTATTAGAAAGACACTACAATTTATCACTTTTAACTATTTATAAAATAATCTTTGAGTTGTTTAAGTTAAATAAAATTTATATTTAATTTGAGCCTATAATGTTATATTTTAATTAATAATTTAAGTATTTTATACAAATTGTTCAAAATTTATACATTTAAAATGATAATGGTTTACATCCAACAATATATTAAAACTAATAAATTAAGTATAATATGTTAAAAGTTAAAAAGCATAATTTTATAAGTAGAATTAAAGATATTATTTTAATATTGAAATTTACTTTATATATGAATACACTTTAGATTTGATATTTATTTAACCTAATTACCAAATTATAATTATTATTATAAAGAAATTGAAAAGTCATGGGAGTTTCAAATGAATATAGTGAAAGGAAAAAAGAATGGGGGTTTCAAATGCATGAGATTCAAGAAAAAATGCTAGCTTTATAAGTATGTATGATTCTACTATGAATTTAATATGTATAATATTGTAGTAATTATAATATGAATATATTCAATTTTATATTGCTATTCTACCATAAAATTTATATATACATATATATATATATATATATATATATATATATATATATATATATATATATATATATGTGTGTGTGTGTGTGTGTGTGTGTGTGTGTGTGTAGTAATTTAGTAAATACTAATGTGAATGTTAAATATGTGATTGTTCATATAATCGGTGATGAATAATGTCATAAAGTTGTACATACAAAATTTTAATGTGAATATTAATGTGTGATTGTTCGTATATTTGTTAATGAATAATGTCATATCGTTGTATATACAAAATTCGTAGTAGAATAGTAATATAAAGTAGTGTTCTCACGTTCTCACATTAAACAGTGTTCTCATTTGAACTTAACCATATATATATATATATATATATATATATATATATATATATATATATATATATATATATATATATATTAAAACCATAGGCTTCATATGAAACCTACGGATAGTATTTATTATTATTATTTTTTTAAATATTGTAACCTGGAACCAATTATATCTACTTTCCATTTATTTCAAAAAAAATAAAAATAAAATAAATAAATAAATAATAAAACCGTACACTTTAACCCAGAACCGTAAGCTACGGTTTGAGAAACCGTAGCTTGTCGAGAGAAAACCATAGGTTTTAAAATAACCTACGATTTTATATGTTTAAAATAATTTTTTTTTATATTTAACCCGAAATAGTAGACCATTTGGCGAAACAGTAGCATACTCTAATTACTTACAGTTTTGTAGGCTATTTTTGGACAATTGCTAATTTTTGACTAAAAATGGTTAAGTAACTACTTAATTAGGCTAGATAAGTAATTTCCTCATGATAATATGCCAAGTTTTTTTTACTTGATCAATTATATAAGCTTTATCCGGTTTCCATTTGACTCCATTTACTTTTGTTGGATGTAAGTTGTTAGCGGACTATATGTATTGTATTATGTAATATCATGAACTGAAATTTGATAGTTTGATTTATTGTTGCTTCATCTTTCACTGCATTTTTACCTTCAAAATTGATATATAACCACAAACATGATTTATTTTTTTTTATTGAAATTTGATAGTTTGATTTATTGTTGCTTCATCTTTCACTGCATTTTTACCTTCAAAATTGATCATATAACCACAAACATGATTTATTTTTTTATTGAAAATCATTATAACAAATGGATGAAAAAGATTGAAAGATATAACCAAGAAGTTCTTATCCTCAAATTGAATCTAAGTAATGGCAAGTCAAGAGAATGTGAAACATATCGAGGACTCCTCTGTTTCCAAGTAAGTTCTTGTAACGTTTTCACTTTGGTAATGAAAGATATCTTTAATTTTGTTGAATGTGCCTCAAAATGTCATTTATTTGTGTATCATAGGAGTGTTTATATCTTTCTATTGTAGCATTGTACTTCTAATCTTTTTTTAATAGGGTAAATTACACCAATCGTCACTCGTGTAGGTGCCAGAAAGCATGTTTAGTCCCTATTTTTTAAAAATTAACTCGGATCGTCCCTCGTTTGCTTAAAACTTGCATGTTTCGTCCCTGATATGCGTTTTGGTGCGTATGTAGTCCATGACAGATATAAAATGGCCATAATGTCATTTGTGTATTTCTTTTCCTATTAATTTAATGTTGTTATTATTATTATTTTTAATTAAAAAAAAATGTGGCCTCACCTACCCCACCTTTTTAAGATTGTTAATCTAATTTGTTTTTTTCTCCCATTCTCTATATAGCATCACCGGAAACATTCACCGCCACCACCATATATCTAAACCACCATCGGAAACATCTCCACTTCCTCCGGTGTACCGCCGTCACCTACCACCATCTCATATTTGTGTCTAAATCCCTAAAAAAACCACCTAAATCTCCTTCTCCATCACCATTAAAAACTTCACTATTTATAAACGCCTCACCTTCTTTGGAACTATAACGTGGTCGTGACTGCTGCCTCGCCATAGAAGGTGACCTCTTCATCAGATCTTGACCATCGTCATCTCGCCTTCATCTTCGTGAAAACCTTCGTCATCTCAGATCTACAACATCTCAAATCTAAACCTTCTTCCTCACTACTTGTTCTCCTAAAAACCTTCATCGATGGGCTTGCAAATCGGGAGGCGAGGGTGGTAGTTCGTCAACGCTTATAGATCTAGTAGACAATTTGCACCATTTTTTTCGTAGAGGTGAGTTGCTTCAAACCTTCATCGTCTCAGGGTTGGAACGTCGTCGATTTCATCGTCTTAAGGTTCCGATCTGAGGATTCTATAACTCCCTCGCCTAGGGTTTCGAATGCCGCCTATGTTTTGGGTTTGGTTTGGTTTGGCTATGTGGTGGTGGATGGTCGTTTTTAGTGGTTCATGAGGTATTAGTAGTGAAAGGTGGAGGAACTAGATTTTAAAGAGGGGATATGTAAGAGAGAGAGAGAGAGAGAGAGAGAGAGAGAAATAGATGAAGATAAGCTATAGTTTCCGATGGTTTTCTGTGCTGATGGATGGTTGTCGGAGGTGGCTGGTGGCTAGAGGTGGATGGTGGCTGGTAATGCTGTAGTTGTCGGTGGTTGATGGCTAAAGGGGTTAGAGTTAATTTAAAGGGGTGTTTCCTTTTCTAACAATTATAATTAATAAAAAATAATATATTAGTTATAAACAAATCCATAAATAATTAATAAATAACAAATAAATGGAAAATAAAGTAAAAAATAAATAAATAAGGGCAAAATAGTTTTTTTTATGCGTGGAGAGACTAAGCATGCAAGAAAAAACATATACAGAGACTGTCTGAGTTAATTTTTAAAAATAGGGACTAGACGTGCTTTCTGACACCTACACGAGGGACGATTGGTGTAATTTACCTTTTTTAATACTTAAGGCGTTGAAAACATCACATATAAGTATACAGTTTTGTATTGCATTTTTAAAATGTTTGTGTAAGTATTCTGTTATATTTTGTGTTCAGATAGTTATTAATAGTCTTTTTAATATTTAAATTGAGATTAATATATAAACCATCTCAGTACAAAAGTAGATGAAAACATGCATATAAGTATATGGTTTTGTATTGCATTTTAAAACGCTTGTGTAAGCATTGTATTATATTTTGTATTCAGATAGTTATGAATGGTCTTTTTAATATTTAAACTAGATGTGTTCCCCCCGCGATGCGGGGGTTGGAAGGTGTAGCCACGATAAAATATATTGTTATTCTCTGCAATTCGTCAAGTTGCAAACACGGTAAAAAATTGAATGTATATTGGTATTTTGTATTTTGATGATCCAAATTACAGAAAACTAAACATTAAAATCAAAGTACATTGCACTATTTTGGTTGATATATGCCAAATTTCACCACCTGATGAAATTGCTGAAACAGTTGTGGTGTAAGCATATGTTCCACTTCTTTTAGTTGATGTGTTATCCCATCCAGGTGGAAGTCCTTCATCTTCATAATCTTTTTGCTCCATGTTTAAGTCTACGGTGTGACACATTAGTTCTTCCAAACCACAAAACATCCAAAACTTACCATGACAGATTATGGCATGATAACATGATGAAATTGGACCATGGAATTGGAATGAGTCATTACATTCCAATATCAATGAGGCATTCAAAAATGCGTCCAATTGCAAAACTAAATAACAATAAATTGATAAATAAATAAAATCATATTTTATATTTCACATCATGTAAATATATGTTATAAAACTACTTTCTCGATTTTACAAAATATTCCAGCAAGGCCTTCTTGTGTTTGGAAAAGAGTCACCATTCTGATGATTTGTGTTTGAAGCCCAACAACACCAAAGTTATCCAAAACACGAATTCTGCTCACTTCATTAAAAATGGTCATGGTACTAAAACATTTAAGAACTATGACGGTTTTTACCCATTTAAATATAATAAACAACAACATACAAAAAAATAAGGAGTTAAATTACCAGCAACAACTTTAAAAGCAAATCAAAAAATCCCCCAACTGATACGAATTCTATTGTGTAGCCTTTCTACCTCCTTTCCACCTAAAAGAAAAAGGAAAAGTGAACAAAGAAAAAAAAAACTAAAATTTCAAGTTTCAAAGTCTGGACCCACATCCATAAAGATTATAAGAAATCACCAGTAACTTTAACCCATTTACCGAAATCAATTTTGTTTGCGGATTGACCACCAATCTTCAGGAGTATAACCCAATATAACAATTTCACCTAAAAAGAATCTGGTGCATTTGGAAATTGTGTCGGATAAAGAAACACCCCCTTCAGCACCACCACCCTGGTGGAAGACCTGAAGTCCTCCAAGTTAGAAGATGTTTTCAAAAGGTCAGAAGTGGTAATAAACCCAATTATAGCATACAAATTAATAAGAATTAAGCAATAATAATGCAATGTAGGCCTATAAATGATCGGATTTGCATCAAATCAACTAATCTTATCTACCATATAACTTTATTAAATTAGCTTTTATCTGACCATTAACTAAGGATTAATGTTATGATTCATAACCATATTCCACAAAAAAAGAAAAATATGTAAAGTTGTTACTGTAAAGCATTTAAAAGTAATTTTATCCAAAAAAATAATTAGTATTTGTGTTATTTAAAGTTGTGTGACTGCTAAGGTTACTACTCACCATATCGTTTTGATGAATTAGTAACCGAAAGAAAGGCAAGGGAATTTTTGGTATTTTGAAAAGTGTTAGTAGGTTGATGAAGATCTGATCTCAGTCAACTATGCTAAAAACGCAATACTAACGGTCTTTTGATCTCATTATTGTCACACCCCCAAACCGGAACGGCGGAAATGTTCGGGGGCGGATGACTTCATGTGGTAACGTAACAAATGAATACATAGTAAAGAAAGCAATACAACCATCATATATATAATTGAAAGTTTACATTGTTAAAAGGTACATGTTCAAAACCAATTACAATATGATGCCAAAATATGAATTTAAACTGGCGCCGCATCGTCCCTTCTTCAAAAGCTGTTTGTTACCTGTAATTACTGAATCCCTAGGACATACAAGTAGTTTTGAAAGAGTAGATCAACAATTAAGCTGATGAGTTTCATAAGTATTAAATGACAACGTTTGTATGAAATGAAATGTTTTGTTCTTGTTTGTTTGTTCCTAGAAAATCCTATATTTTCTACTAGCATAAATGTAGCCTTCTTTCAAGACCAATGTTTGTTTCTAGAAAATGTATGTACGTATAAAATTTCCAATACGTCTGAAAAACCCCGTAAATCAATGTGTTTTTAATACTCCATGTGAGTTTTATAACCATGCTATTGACTAGAAATGCCTATA
The DNA here is from genome assembly GCF_051521515.1 of Lactuca serriola. Classification (NCBI taxonomy): domain Eukaryota; kingdom Viridiplantae; phylum Streptophyta; class Magnoliopsida; order Asterales; family Asteraceae; genus Lactuca; species Lactuca serriola. The sequence continues at coordinate 4,796,082 of NC_136408.1, forward strand.
CACAACGTTCTTCAGGCGTTGGAATGTTTTGACGTTTGTCACCCCAAATGGTGGACTGTAGCTAACAGTCAGGGCGCGGGTTGTCAAGCCCGTATAGATCTATACACAAACACCATGCTCCCCCTCCAAGGGATTCTGGTATATAATACAGGACTTGAAATGTGTACTCAAACGTACGTGAAGTTGATGTCTCACAAAACTTAGTATAAAACAGATTTACGTGTGAAAATGTTCGTTTAAATGATCATCCCCTAAGGCTGGGATAGCTATGAAAAACGACGTGAAATCTTTAGATATGCATTTGACAATATTTTACCCTTTGCTCAACAGGATACAAATGGAGTAGAGTTTCGTAAACTATATATGTATATTTTTGATGTAGAAGACAAGTTTGTAAACAAAACATATATATGTATATTTTCGATGTAGAAGACAAGTTTGTAAGCAAAACATATATATATATATATATATATATATATATATATATATATATATATGTAATATGGTTATATATATATATATATATATATATATATGTAATATGGTTATATATATGTATCAATTTTAAAAGATGATTTGGTATGTTTCGTAATTGTTGTTCATATTCTTACGTTTTTATTAGAAACTTTGCATGAAATAATCCTTAAGTTTGATACTAAAGACCTTTTTGTACTTATCACTTTTGTAAAAGTGGTAATTAAACATATTTAAATGATTGTGTTTTAACTTCCTCAATGTATAAACATTGCTCAAAAATGTTAGAAGGTGTTAATAAATCTATAAACCACTTTTGACAGATTTACCCTTTACTGTCCCTATTTTTAGAAAACTCATAGAAAAATCATCATAAGTCAAAAACTGAATCCGTCAGCTCTGAAAGTTTATAAAATGAGTCTACTTTGTTCCTAATTTTTATTATGATTTTTAGTGGTCTCAAACTAGTGTGAAAATGAACATCTTCACAGACTGGTCCGAAATCACTTTTGAAATGACAGGCAGTTTTATAAAAATCGCCATAAATTGTAGAAAAATCGTATGAATGCGTGCGAATAGTCCTTAGAAAGGTATAAACTTGAAATATTTTCATATTGTACAATTTTGAAAGATATTAAGTTTAAGATGGTCAAAACAGTCCGTGAACAGGACTCAACTTTTCTGTAGAAAGCTGTCATTTAAATTTAAGTTATGTTTAGTGTTCTAACTTGTATTCCCCCCCCCCCCCCCCTTTAAAACTTGAAGAAAACATGAAAATGTAGGGGTATGAACTCACCTTATGTGAATACTTGAAGAATGGAAGGTTGAAGATGAACTTTTGGTTGTTGGTTTGATGCTCCAAAACAGCCACACTTTTGGCTATGTTGCTGTCACGAAAATTTCACAACAAAAGAGCAAGAAAAGGGCTAGTTTACTCACTGTTTTGAATCAATAATTTTGAGTATCACAACAAGTAACTTCCAGGGGTATTTGGTGGTAAAAATATCAAGCAAAAGGAAGGTGTAGATGGGTGAAATGGTGGCTGAAACACAAAAGGGACAACAACCCTTTAGTTCATGGTTTTGATGGCTTTGGAAGGAAGTTCTTGTGCTTGAAAATGAGATGAAGGTTGAGAGAAATTCCCTGGAGTATTGGCTGGTAAAATGAGGGTAAAATGAAGAGTACATTTCGTGATTATGAAGGAGGAAATAGTGGAAGAGGATAAGGGGACAAAACCTAGACTAGCTTATGATAGGATGTAAGTTTAAGTGATGTGATCTTGTCTAGCCACTTGCTTGGGTGGTTGCTTAGAGATTGGGTTAGTTAACTAACTAACTACTAGTTATTTAGTTAGTTAGGAGTTCTAGTTAAGGAGAGGGAATGTATTAATCTCAAAAACTAGAAGAGGGATTAAGAAGCATTCTTAGTAAAATGTCTTAAGTGATTAAGCACTTATTAGTTAAGTTGGCACATATCTCCACCAATTCTCTTATCTTAATTGATTTAGAAATCATAAAACTTACATGAAATCACTTTAAGTCATGACCCATAACTAGTCATTCACTAGATAATAATACATATATACAAATACATACATGTATACTTAGTATAAAATAACAATGTAGTTTTTGTGTATTTGAACTTTAATGTTTATGTTTTATTCTTTTTATTCAAAAACAATTAAATACATTTTAATTATAACTTATAATAATTCATTTTATATTTTAATTTATTTAAATATAAAATTTATTGACCAATGTATAATTTCGTGACATTTAACCGGTTAACCATATCGTTAAACACGTTTTGTCACTTTGGTTCGTATATTTGTCAAATTTAGATCCTCCACATCTATTAAGCAAACGTTTTACATAGAACCTAACTTACATATCAACTAGAGACATGTTGTTACAAAAATTAAGTTTGTTGAGTTTAAATGATGTTATATGCTAATTTCACAAACCGGTGATGGTTCGTAGTCATACATCATAACGAAATTTATCAATAGTTACTTGTTTTATATTTCACAATAACTTATTTAAATAAAAGAGGTTAAATTCCTTCAACCATTCTTGATAAAATAATCATATTGCTTAATAATCAAAACATAGCATCGTACGAACGTTCCTATTTTTACCAATTTTTATATTCTCCCCCCGTTAAAAGAATTTCGCCCTGAAATTCAACTTGTAGACGGGATATCACTAAACAATTGGGGGTGTTTTTTATTTTTTTTATTTGATCCTCGCATTCCTTAGTGAATTTCGGTCCTCGCTTGGTGTTCCAAAGAGCCTTCACTATGGGCATGCGACTTTGTTTCATCCTTTTGACCTCCTGATCCATGATTTCCACCGGTTCTTCGATGAAGTTTAGACTCCCGTTGATTTCAATTTCATCCAGTGGATTAACAAGAGTCTCATCAGACAAGCTCTTCTTCCGATCCTGGGATGCCTTCAATCGTTCACGGGTTTGAACAATCTTCTCTGTAGTTTCTCGTATGATCTAGGGGCTGGTGAGAGTGTTGTTAGGAACTTGTCCCTTAGCTAGTTGCGTGTCACCTACCTCAGCCTAGCACAGAGGCGATCTACACTTGCTTCTGTAGGGAGCTTCGAATGACGCGACTTTGATATTAATGTAATAGTTGTTGTTGTATAAGGATTCGATGAATGGTTCTTCCGTTTTGTTTGTCAGTTTGAGGGTGATATTAAGGACTTCTTTAACAAATATCAAAAACACGAGGCGAATCACCTGTCCCTTATCCAAAATGATAGATAGTGGTATACTCTGCAGTCTCGCAATTTTCTTGTGATATGCTCCTGTCAGCTTTTCTATTTTTCTTTGTATCCTTGGTCGGTAGAAAGTGTGTGGGTTTGGTTGATTTGTCTACGATCGCTCAAGTGGTAGCATGTCCATCCACTGTCCTGGGTAACTTGTCATGGAGTTCATGGTATGACTCATAACTGATTCATCTATCATCTCTTTGTGTTTATAACTCATATATAATTAAGATTGAAAAGACAGTCGAATCGGTGATTCTATTCTAAGCCCACATCCAAACAAGGAAAAGGATTTAAAGCGGAATTACCAACCCTAAGTCCGTAGAATCTTAATTATATAGGGCTCCAATATATACACTTAGTAATCATAGATTCACTAGTATGGGTCCATAGTCTCTACTTGAGTGGGGTGATTAACATGGGTGAGATGACATTTACAACAACCCTTTTCCACAACTACTGCGCTTAGGTTGATTTTTGAACTCGGGTTGCCGTACGGATGGTATTCCCTGAAGATCTTCTCGGAATATATCGAGAAGGTTATGGGCTTTTTCAACATCCATGATGTCTTTCTCTTCTTGTTTCTTATCCACAACATGGGCTAGGACGGCGTGGTACCTCATGTGTAGGTACTTCTGAGTCTTGTTGTAAAAGGTGAGTCGGGGGTTTGTGTCCGGTTTGTCGCCATAGACAACGAGGGTTCTATTACTCGATGGGTTTAGGCTAATGGACTTTTCGTAATATATGATATCGGTATGGTGAGGAAACTAACTAATATGTTGTTAAAATGAAAATGTCATAAATTTTTATTGTGACCGGTTTTAGGATGATTTGAACGAATTGGTTGATTTAGTGTTAGAGTGCACCCTATGTACACGTCTCTAGTGCTTTTAATTATTCCAATTCTACTGTAAATATTTCGTTTAAGTTTTTGAGGTTTTTGGTTGAGAAATTGATTAAATCTACGACTCACAATACTCCTCTCCGTGTTGCTATTATATAGTATCCATGCATATGTGCTATCGGGAATGAACGTACCGGAATCTCAGCGGGGTCTATTACTGCTTTCCCATGCTTTGTTGCTAAAACACTTCCGACGCTCCTGACATCTTTGTTTTTAGTCTCCGGGAACTGCTTTATGAAATGCCCTACTTCTCCACATCTGTAGCAAGTCCGACTCATCCCAGCTTTTGTGTTATGGGCGGTCTGTTGAGCCGGCACCCTACAGAAATCTGTGGTATGCCCCTTTTCATTACAGTCCTTGCAGTGCATTTCCATGCACTTTCCTTTGTGATGAAAGCTACACTTGGTGCATTTTGGTAGGTTTCCAACATATGGTCTTGTCGGCACTAAGGTAGTAGGGATGGTGGTGGTATGGAATGTCACTGTTTGTTGTCTTTTTGGTAGGTCCTTGATTTGGGGCGTCGTTGCAGGAACATACTCGGGGTGTCCCTGGTTGTTATTACGATTGGAACTTTCGGCGCCGTTCCCGCTTTTGTTTGTGTTGTTAGCGCCGAGGTGTGCCATGACTGTTGTCACGGTGGCTGTTACCGCAATTTGAAATGTTGTAGGGTCTATTTATAGAACTAGTGTTGCACCAATATGCTGATTACCTTCATGTGTCGGCATGATTCTATTTCGCGAGTGGCCTCCTCTGTTCTCAGTTCTGTGATGACTGTCCAGGTTGTAGCTGTAAGGGTTCTTTGTCCTATAACGACTATCTCCTTTTCTTAGGAGTGTAGGTGATCTGTATTGTTCTCTTGATCTGCTTGCCGGTCTATGGGTGCTATGGCCCTAAGTACGGTGCAGTGAGTTTATGTCGGTTATGGATCATCGGTTGTCCTCTCCAGTCTATATGTGTGGCTAGGTAGCTAATTGCGGGTTGCTTCCTGAAATGAGAGGTGGAGGTTCTCACACTCCTCTTGATAGGGTAAGGTTTATTGATGGTATCTCCCGAATTTCTTTCTCCATCTGGTCCCTTCTCGGAAATCTTCTTCCTCGTATTTCATCTATTGGTACTCTTCGAAATCTTCTTCTGGATCCTTCTTGATCCATCTATTGGCTTCGGTGGCAGGATAGTAGGGGTCTATGTGGAGATGAAGTCTAGCTGATATGCCTATGCGAGAATAAGGGTAAGAAGCATATGAAGAATCTAAGTGTGTGGTTCTATTGTAACGCAAAATACTCCTATAGTATTTTAAATTTGTATGTTAAAAGTTTTCTTTGTATGGTTTGTTGGTAAGTTTTAGACTCGTCATCCACTACGACCATTCATCGGCATACATTGGTCACCTCTTGGATAAATATAGTTGATCAGGCTATATTCATCCCAGACATGATTACATACGTCGAGGCTTACTCGCAGTGTTTAACTTATGTTAATACTTTTTGTTTTGTTGCCAATATGACTCCTTACTAGTATGTTTGTATGCACTTACATTTTTCGAGAATCTCCGTCCATTCCTGGTCCTTCTATGGTTGCCTTATGTATACAGGTCATATACAGTCAAGATTAAATAGTCAGTCGAATAAGTGATCTTACCTTATATCCACATCCAAACAAGGAAAAGGAAGTAAAGTGAAAATCACAAATTCTAAGTCTATAAAACTTTTAGTATATACCACCTTAACGTATACACTTAGCAAACATAGACTTAACAGCAAAGGACCCCTAATGTTCCTGTTTTGAAATTGTTAAGTCAGAGAGTTTTAGTCCCTATGTATTTATAGTTTGTATATCTTATGTGGTTTGATATACTTAGCTCACTATAAACAATGCTCTGATACCAATCTGTCACACCCCCAAACCGGAACGGCGGAAACGTTCGGGGGCGGATGACTTCATGTGGTAACGTAACAAATGAATACATAGTAAAGAAAGCAATACAACCATCATATATATAATTGAAAGTTTACATTGTTAAAAGGTACATGTTCAAAACCAATTACAATATGATTCCAAAATATGAATTTAAACTGGCGCCGCAGCGTCCCTTCTTCAAAAGCTGTTTGTTACCTGTAATTACTGAATCCCTAGGACATACAAGTAGTTTTGAAAGAGTAGATCAACAATTAAGCTGATGAGTTTCATAAGTATTAAATGACAACGTTTGTATGAAATGAAATGTTTTGTTCTTGTTTGTTTGTTCCTAGAAAATCCTATATTTTCTACTAGCATAAATGTAGCCTTCTTTCAAGACCAATGTTTGTTTCTAGAAAATGTATGTACGTATAAAATTTCCAATACGTCTGAAAAACCCCGTAAATCAATGTGTTTTTAATACTCCATGTGAGTTTTATAACCATGCTATTGACTAGAAATGCCTATACACAACGTTCTTTAGGTGTTGGAATGTTTTGACGTTTGTCACCCCAAATGGTGGACTGTAGCTAACAGTCAGGGTGCGGGTTGTCAAGCCCATATAGATCTACACACAAACACCATGCTCCCCCTCCAAGGGATTCTGGTATATAATACAGGACTTGAAATGTGTACTCGAACGTACGTGAAGTTGATGTCTCACAAAACTTAGTATAGAACAGATTTACGTGTGAAAATGTTCGTTTAAATGATCATCCCCTAAGGCTGGGATAGCTATGAAAAACGACGTGAAATCTTTAGATATGCATTTGACAATATTTTACCCTTTGCTCAACAAGATACAAATGGAGTAGAGTTTCGTAAACTATATATGTATATTTTTGATGTAGAAGACAAGTTTGTAAACAAAACATATATATGTATATTTTCGATATAGAAGACAAGTTTGTAAACAAAACATATATATGTATATGGTTATATATATGTATCAATTTTAAAAGAAGATTTGGTATGTTTCGTAATTGTTGTTCATATTCTTACGTTTTTATTAGAAACTTTGCATGAAATAATCCTTAAGTTTGATACTAAAGACCTTTTTGTACTTATCACTTTTGTAAAAATGGTAATTAAACATATTTAAATGATTGTGTTTTAACTTCCTCAATGTATAAACATTGCTCAAAAATGTTAGAAGGTGTTAATAAATCTATAAACCACTTTTGACAGTTTTACCCTTTACTGTCCCTGTTTTTAGAAAACTCATAGAAAAATCATCGTAAGTCAAAAACTGAATCCGTCAGCTCTGAGAGTTTATAAAATGAGTCTACTTTGTTCCTAATTTTTATTATGATTTTTAGTGGTCTCAAACTAGTGTGAAAAGGAACATCTTCACAGACTGGTCCGAAATCACTTTTGAAATGACAGACAATTTTATAAAAATCGCCATAAGTTGTAGAAAAATTGTATGAACGCGTGCGAGTAGTCCTTAGAAAGGTATAAACTTGAAATATTTTCATATTGTACATTTTTTAAAGATATTAAGTTTAAGATGGTCAAAACAGTCCGTGAACAGGACTCAACGTTTCTGTAAAAAGCTGTCATTTAAATTTAAGTTATGTTTAGTGTTCTAACTTGTATTCCCCCCCCCCCCCCCCCCCTTAAAACTTGAAGAAAACATGAAAATGTAGGGGTATGAACTCACCTTATGTGAATACTTGAAGAATGGAAGGTTGAAGATGAACTTTTGGTTGTTGGTTTGATGCTCCAAAACAACCACTCTTTTTGCTATGTTGCTGTCACAAAAATTTCACAGCAAAAGAGCAAGAAAAAGGGTAGTTTACTCACTATTTTGAATCAATAATTTTGAGTATCATAACAAGTAACTTCCAGGGGTATTTGGTGGTAAAAATATCAAGCAAAAGGAAGGTGTAGATGGGTGAAATGGTGGCTGAAAAACAAAAGGGACATCAACCCTTTAGTTCATGGTTTTGATGGCTTTGGAAGGAAGTTCTTGTGCTTGAAAATGAGATGAAGGTTGAGAGAAATTCCCTCGAGTATTGGCTGGTCAAATGAGGGTAAAATGAAGAGGAAATTTCGTGATTATGAAGGAGGAAAGGGTGGAAGAGGATAAGGGGACAAAACCTAGACTAGCTTGTGATGGGATGTAAGTTTAAGTGATGTGATCTTGTCTAGCCACTTGCTTGGGTGGTTGCTTAGAGATTGGGTTAGTTAACTAACTAACTAATAGTTATTTAGTTAGTTAGGAGTTCTAGTTAAGGAGAGGGAATGTATTAATCTGGAAAACTAGAAGAGGGATTAAGAAGCATTCTTAGTAAAATATCTTAAGTGATTAAGCACTGATTAGTTAAGTTGGCACATATCTCCACCAATTCTCTTATCTTAATTGATTTAAAAATCATAAAACTTACATGAAATCACTTTAAGTCATGACCCATAACTAGTCATTCACTAGATAATAATACATATATACAAATACATACATGTATACTTAGTATAAAATAACAATGTAGTTTTTGTGTATTTGAACTTTAATGTTTATGTTTTATTCTTTTTATTCAAAAACACTTAAATACATTTTAATTATAACTTATAATAATTCATTTTATATTTTAATTTATTTAAATATAAAATTTATTGACCAATGTATAATTTCGTGACATTTAACCGGTTAACCATATCGTTAAACACGTTTTGTCACTTTGGTTCGTATATTTGTCAAATTTAGATCCTCCACATCTATTAAGCAAACGTTTTACATAGAACCTAACTTACATATCAACTAGAGACATGTTGTTACAAAAATTAAGTTTGTTGAGTTTAAATGATGTTATATGCTAATTTCACAAACCGGTGATGGTTCGTAGTCATACATCATAACGAAATTTATCAATAGTTACTTGTTTTATATTTCACAATAACTTATTTAAATAAAAGAGGTTAAATTCCTTCAACCATTCTTGATAAAATAATCATATTGCTTAATAATCAAAACATAGCATTGTACGATCGTTCCTATTTTTACCAATTGTTACAATTATCACTTATTCATAAATTTTATTAATTTCACAAATTTTAATTTTGCTTATACGAATATGTTATGATTATTATTTATAGTTCCTTTTGGAAAGGATTCACATTCAACTATCTTTTTCTTCTCTTGCATTACAACGCCTCTAGATTCTTCGTCTCAGATAAACCCGAAAAGGGTCTCTCCACCACCACCCTACAAGCGATCGCTCACCACCAAATCTGCCTCTGTGGCTATTACCATGGTCACCGCTCTTTCTGTTTCTATCTATATTAGGTAGATATATCCACCGTCTTAATACATCGAACAAACCAGGAGTCGATGAATCTATATGAATGTATCGGGAAAGGTTGAAGGAATTCGATTCACCACCGCTATCGCTGACGCACCAATGACGACGCCACCTACCTAGTCTGAAGCCTTAGTAGACACAATCGGGTTCGACTTTCAACTCTACAAGTCTCTTGTGTTCTACTCCGATTACCATCTCTCCACCGGTTAACGTCTCCTGTAGCTAAGGTAGGACAATTTTAATATATATACATACATATTATATATATATATATATATATATATATATATATATATATATATATTAATAACATCATTATTAATAAAATAGAATTTGTTTTTTTTGGGAAAACTTATGCTATTTAGTGATCTTTTTTTTGTGAAAATTTTTTGTTTTTTGTGAGAACTTATGTTATTTAGTGATATTTTTTTTCAAAGACATAGGTACCTTCAAGTGCTTCTTCCTCCAGTCTTCCAACTATAAAATCAAATTGGTGGTTAAAGAGTAGAGAACATTGCTAATATTGATCGGTAAGGTATACGTTATGTTTCTATTCTATGCAAGTTGCCCGGTGATTCAAAATAACATCATTATGCATGATCAAACAAAAAAAATTATAACTGACCTTGATGATTTCAAACTTGTGTTGTAAGTGGCACCAATCATTGGCAGGGAGAGCTTCAGCACTTGGATCACCCAATCTACCAACCTACTTCACAGCAAAATCCCGGTCACAGTTGAAGTGGCTTTTGAGACATTTGCTTTCCCGTATATAAACCTTAAACATGATTAAAGAAGACATTAAAAGAAGCTTAAACAAACATCAAAAGATTCAAATCAATTATACATTTTAGCATGAAATACACAAAAAAACATTTAGCTTTTTGCCACAATTCTTTAGCCACTTTGACACTGGAAATTGGAAAAACATGCCAAAAAATGATGGTGAGAATTACCTTGCATTCATGGGTCCTTCACCAGATTTGACCATGTGGAGTGTTGGTCTTCCTGATAGATTGACCTCAAGCATTAAGCAACAGACTTCATCTTTTCCTTCATAATTAGGTCAGTTCTCATGTTTGATTTTCTGAATTTATTATAGTTCCAATTTTCTATTAAAAAGGATCAATTTGTAGTTTAGATTGTGTAGAAAAATTAACCAAAATATGTCTTAGATCTTCAAATCTATGAACAAATCCAAACTTATATCGACAAAATTCAAATGAAATCCAAAGATTTAGCCAATCAAAATACATGTATAAAACCACTTTCAGCACCATGAAAGAGAGAAAATACCAAATTAAAGAAAGAAATCACACAATGCAATTGTAAACGATAGAGAAGTTGATACATGGTGAGAGGTGAAGCTACACAGGTTGCATTAAACTTTCTTTGAGAAATTTCTTCAAACACCTGATATGCATCCCTATCAGATTCTTCAATGAGTTCATGGACACTAAACATCAATTTGTAAATGATAAAATGAGAGTTACCATGTAAATGAAAGTAAATTTCCACAAAGAATCACAAGAAATAAACAATAATTCATAATTTAATCTGAAGCATGTTTGATATTTATATACATCGTACTGCATGGTATAGGGATCAATGGATTATGTAATTCTATGATTTTACACTAAAATCAAGATGAAATCCCACCGAGTACTTCGAATATGTTATTTTAAATTCAAAAACCTCAAATCATTTTCAGCTTGGATATATTTGTAGCTTGGAAAAAATAAGCCTTACTTCACTGTTGCAAATGGGTATGATTTTTTGATGGTCTCCGCATATACGTGTCTCTAAGACCATCTCCAACCCATCTCCATTTTCCCCCCCATAAAAATTGAGTAAAAAATGGAGTAAACAGTGTTTCATCTCCAACCCTACTCCATTTTCTACCCCATTTTTTACCCCAAAAAGTATATTCCTAGAATATTTCATTTTTATAACTTATATATATTGTCAAATACACCCCTCTACTAATTAAACTCTATATTCATGATTAATTAATACAAATTGGTATATAACATGATATTATAAATATTAAATATTGCAATTAAATTATAATTAGTAGATAAAATTGTTGGATTAGTGTCTAAGTCCATAACTATTTTGGTATGTACTTGACCCGATGGTGCATGGTCCTTTTGGGTTGCCTTCACCAAAGCAACTTGATAGGATGAATTATGGAGAGAAAGTATTAAATATGATTTATTAATATATTATGAGAATAATATATTAAAGGAGAAATCATATTGTTTAATTAATATTAGTCAATAATTAATTGGTAATTAGTTTTGTGACTAAAAGAGATTAATTAAACTTAAGGGACTGGAATTGTAATTATAAGATAATTGCCATTTGGGCCATGGATTGCCTTTTATTATAAGATGGACGAATTCTATGGGGGAAGCCCATATGAAATCGTCCAAGGCCTTAAGGAAAGGGCTCCATGGGTTGCTTAGGGCTTAAGCAACCAAATTAGGGTTTCCTTGTTAGATAACCCTAATTGCCTCACTATATATAGACCCCTTAAGGACCAAAAACGTGGACAAGCAACCTTCTAGGGTTTCACACGTTTTTGGGCAGCCTCTAATCTCTCTCCTCTTCATCCTCTTGCTTATGGTGTTTGTGAACCATTAGAGGAGTGACACTTGTGACTCTAAGCTTTCTAAAGTCAATACAAGGAGATTTGAGATTGTTATTGCTACATAACAATCAAGGTAACATCTTAAACCTATTCTTATGTTAATATGATTACTTGAATGCTAGAATTAGGGTTTATAGTCTTGGATAACTTGCATGTACAATAGAGAAACCTAGATCCAAGCATTAGGGTTTGTATGAGCACATAGGATGTTCTTAGGACCAAAACCCATCAGTGGTATCAGAGCTTAGACTGGTTTCTATTATATTGATGCTTGATATGTTTGAAAAATTCAATTTTTTGGTTTCTGGAGGCTGGACTCGCCGAGTCCATAGCTGAACTCGCCGAGTCCATGCAGACTAGACGAGTCCAAGCTTGACTCGACGAGTCAACTCGTCAGATGGAGCATATCTCGGGATTTCTTGTTGTTTTTGCTTTGGGATAGTTACCTTATCATATTAGATCAATATAAATCCGATTTTATGATATATTTGACTATATTCTTGATCTGATTGAAGATATTTATCAATTAATAAAATATTTGTTTCCTTATGTGATAATTGATTAATTATTTTGATTAAATTGATAAATTGTTTTGCAAGAAATCATTAAATAAATCAAATATGGATAATTATGTAATTAAATGTTAATTTAGATTATTTGTTATTTGATCCTTGTTGTTATGAAAATTTTCATATTTTCCCTTTTAGGTTTTATAGTTTAAATTTGAACCCAAATGTTTTGTTGTTTTGAAATTTAAATAGTTGAAACCCTAATGTTTTGAAAAACAAGGTTTCAAAACTTGCCCTCAAGTTTTGGAATTTAAATTTTGATTAATAGTTTAATTTTGATGTATATTTAAATTCTAAACCCTAATGTTTTGAAATGTTTCAAAACTTGCCCTCAAGTTTTGGAATTTAAAAGTTGATTAAAAGTTTAGTTAGGAATGTTAAATTCTAAAACCCTAGTATTGTTTGAAAAGTTCAAATTACACCCTTATGGTTTTATTAATTAATTAAGGAGTATAATTAAAAGATGTTTAATAAATCCATAAAAGTTTAGGTTTAAAATTTAATTGAATTAAAAGTATAATTGTTAAATTTGACCACCTAATATTTTAAAAAGTGTAAAATACACCCTATACTATATATATAACATTAAAAGTCTAACATTATATATATATATGTATGAGTAAAAGTCAGTCTTACCGTTAGTAGGCCTCATTCACGAAGCTGGTCTATAAGGGATGTTTAAGGAAATTGCCTATAAAATGGCGATTGAATGGGTATCCACTCTTACCCACCGCACTCTTGACTAGTGGAGGGTCGTTAGCCGAACGGGTAAGATAGGACGAAACCTTCCATTATAAGTATAATGAATTATTAAAGTAACTAAATGTTTTCATAAAATTCCTAATCTTAGTTACTTAGGCAAAAGTGAATTGATGCAATTCCATGAAATTGCACTTTGAGCCCTTGCAAAGACGTTAATGGAGCGTGTGTGGTTTACCGGCACACTAAATGGTTCTAAGCAAAGGTAGCAATGGGTGACTCAATGTTTGTCATAGTTCGGTGGAGCGTGTGTTGTTTGCCGACACATCGAATAGGTGACTGTAACATGTGAGGGCACCATGTAAGTTTGCATGGTTATTCACACCCGCTTTGTGATCCTCGGCATCCCAGTCACAAACAAGAGGGGCATATCGAGATTTAAACATGCCATTGAATGTTCAATGAATCTCAAAGGATCTAGGAGTTTTCATAGATTTAAAACTTAAATTCTTTTTCGTTTTTCATGGTGGAAATTAGTGAATCGTCATTCACTTACCTTCAAATATTCTGCAATTTGGGTTACGACATCCCTCTCCCGAGTTGTAGAATATTGTGTTGGGTCCTAGCCTTAGTATCTCATTTGGGTGATTTGCTAAGGACTCATTCAATCAACTAACTTGAATTCGTTTTCTCCCGTTTTGTAGATGTCAAAGTTCGACAACTATGGTCTTCCCAAATCCCGTGGAACAAGCATTCCACATGAAGATGATATTCCACGATTCGATCGAGGAACAAGAAATCATGCTTCACTTCCTCCTCCTCCTCCTCCAATTATTCTCCCTAACCCACAAGTTCAAAGGCTTGAAAAGTTCACGATCACTCAAGCCCTTTTGGCAAGTAAACATAAAGAAGGAAAGTCGGTGTGTGCACACGCCCTAGGGATGAAGTCACACATTGATAGGTTAAGAATGTTGGGATCCGTTGTCTGTGAGGAAATGGCTGTTGATTGGGTTCTTCAGTCACTTCCTAACTCATATATTGAGTTCGTAAGAGAGTACTATATGATGAACCGCGACGTGACCCTTATAGATCTCACCTATATGCTTATTGCTGCTGAATCAGCAATGGTTTGGCGCAATAGAAAAGCAAAGTTGATTGGTGAATCTGCCTTCAAGACCTCTATGGATATAGACGATGGCAACAAAAGACATGCTATGATCATAAGAGAAAGGCAATGTCTAAAGTAGTTCCATGTCATGTTCCAAAAGAGTCAATTTGCTTTTATTGCCAAGAGAAAGGGCATTGGAGACGAAGCTGCCTTATTTACCTAAGAGATCTAAGAGATGGGAGAGTCGAAACGTATGGCTCTAATATAGGTAAAATCCATTAACTAACTCTTTTAAGCTCCTATTCTAGACTCTTAATACATAATGTGAAAAGATTACATTTGATGTTTTGTAGAATCGAAGAAAAGAAAGGAGGCTTAAGGGAAGAAGTGAGCAGAATCTAACCGTGAAGAAATGGATTTCGATCGCATTACTTGAAGATTAGATTCTTGAGCTACTACTTAGAGTTAGAATTAGATTTCTAAGAAAGATGTATTAGCATAGTTTTTCAATGAATTGCATTGTAAGGACAAATTTTTTCGCAATAAAATAAATTTAGATTTTAAATTTTATTTATTTATCCTTGCAATGGCGTATATGAAAAATTGATGTTTGAATATTAGCAATAATGGATTTGGTTATTATTATGTTATTTATGGAAAGTCGAGAATTTACCAAATAGGGAGAGTTTCTCATCGCCCAAGTTTCAATTGGACAGAAACTTGGAATCATGCAACTTGGTTGCACGATGAATGAGAAATTTCATATTTGGAAATTAGACAAATTCATTGACAAAGTGTCAAGTGAAGGACTTGGAGATCGAATACACAAAGTTGCGTGTTGATCAAGTCCACCATAAGAGTAACAATGATATTCGTCATGATTTACTAAAGGTTTAGTAAATATGATTATACTTACAAGATTAAGTGTAATTCTGAATTGATTGAAAAGTTTAAATCAATCGCAGAACGAATAAGAAGAATCAAGTAGGCAGAAAGATAAAAGTTTCTCCATTCTAAGAAGAAGGGAGAGTACCTTTTATGCTTTATGATAGGTCTTAATGATTAAGAACCATATCTCAATTGATCCTCTAAATAAATCTTAGCACAATTGTATGTTTAAGAAGAGGAATCAAGGATTAAAGAAATGGTTAAATCAAGAAGTCTATCATACTTCGTTCCAAAAACAAGTCTTAAAGTTAAGATTGTGAAATTGAGTGATAAGTATTAAGAAGGTTTATAACATTCATCAAATGTGGAAAGTTGTGATGTCTTGGATAAGACAAAGACCAACTAGGACCAATTTATGAAATGTTTTGATAAAAGCTACACTAACTCTTGAATATTTGTTTGTCAAGAAATGTTCATTGACAAAAGAATCTTATATGTCAAGGAGTCAGTGGGAGTCTTAATGGTCTTGAAAAGTTTTGTTGGGTCAAAATATGGTTTATGCTTTACTTTTCTGGGCATTGTATTTTTGTGTAATAATTGTGGAGTTTTCGGTCTAGTTTACGGCTGAGTTTACGGCCGTAAACACCTTACGGCCGTAAACCCATTTACGGCCCATTTGTTTCCGGCCCATGTTCCCTTGTATAAATAGAGGTGTTAGGGTGAGGAGTAGAGATTGATGATTGATGAACACTAGAGAGATTACGGCCAGAGAGAAACTGGAGCTTATGTGTGTGTGAATCTCTTGTATCCGGATCATAATTCTAATCATATCATACGAAGATTTATATTATTCTTCTCCTTCTTCTCTTCTATTTCATTTTGCATCATCCGTTTGATTGAGATTCCGCACCATCAAACGGATCTGACTGATACACGGGCATTTTAGGGACTTACAATTGGTATCAGAGCAAGGTTGTATCAGTCAAAAGGATTATTGTTTCGTCTGGAATCTTCAAAATTGGTGTTTACGGTCCAAGCTTACGGCCGTAAACACCGAGTTCTTGGGCCGTAAACTCTATTTGGGGCATTATTTGATCTTATTTTCTAGATATTTTTACGTTTTTGGATAGATCTCGCAAAAATAAGGGGGGTTTGTTCTTTGTGTTTTTCATAAAAAGGGGTTTTTGATCAAGTTTTGGAGCTTCAAAGTCGAATTTTCACGTAACCGGAAACTGTTTACGGCCGGAGCTTACGGCCGGAAACTGTTTACGGCCGGCGGCGGCATTGGTGTTTGCGGCTAGGGTTTCCGAGCTTGCGGCTCAAGGTTTGCGGTCGGCTTGTCTGCGGCTCACATTGGCTCGGCTCGGATCACGACTCGGCTCGGTTTGCGGCTTGGAGATCGGCTCGGCTAGGGAAGCCGGCTAAACAGCAGCAAGCTAGCTGCAAGCGCTTCAATAAAAAGGTAACAGCTTTGCGTCTGGCATGGATCGAACCCGGGCCTATTAAATCCTTCTTCCCAACGCCTTACCAGTTGAACCAAGGAACAACCTATTATAAGCCTTCCGTTTTTAATTCTTAAACACTTCCAGTCGCATTCAAGTTTCGCAATTTTGACACTTTTAACCCCAAAATTCAATTCCTTTTTATTTTAAATTCCTTTTTCATCCAAAAGAATAAAAATAAATAAATTAATTAATTAATTAATTAAAATTAATAGTAATAATAAAAATATAAAAATTAAAAAAAAAAAATTATTTATTTATTTTTTTAAACTTTTATTTTTTTTTTAAAATTTTAATTTTGTCTTTCAAGTTTGACCTTTGATTTTAAAACTTGACTTTTTCGGTTAACCTTTAAAATTTCAAATTTAACTTTTCGGTTTGACTTTTCAATTTTTGACTTTTGAGTTTAATTTTTAAAATTTGACTTTTAAGGTTGACTTAAAAAAAAAAAAACATTTTAAATTTGACGTTTGCTTCTAGTTGTTTTTTTTTTTTTAATTAATTGATTTTAAAGTCTACAAGGGGTTTGAAAACATGAAAGAGAGTCGTCAGGAGACGTTAAGACAAAATTTCAACTTTTTCGATTTTATCCCTGGAGAAACCCTGGAAGCTCAGTTGCAGCGATTTACTACACTTACTACTGAGATGAATATAGTTGGGATCTTCTTGACTAAGTCAGAGATCAACAAAAAGCTGTTGAATTCACTTCCAAAATCATGGGACATGGACGTGGCTGACATCAAGAAGACAAAAGATCTCAATCATCTTAGTCTGGCTGATATAATTGAAGAACTTAACGCTTTGAATTGTCGAAAAACAATGAGTTCAGCAAACCTTCCGGTCAATGAAGTGTCGTGTTCTCATTCATGTGAAGTTTCATGTTCTCAGTCATGTGAAGATACGATTAAACTTCTTCGGGAACAAATTGATTTATTAAAAGGGGAAGTTGAGGACCTGAGATATAAAGGATATCAACTCAGGAAAGGACAGAAACCCCTGAAGGCCGAGTTAGAAGCAAAAACCAAGGACTTTAGGAAACTTCAGGAAGACTATAGTAACAAATGTGAAAACTATGATTATGTAGTCAAACAAAATGCTGAGCTAGTGGCTGAAGTTGAATCTTTGAAAGGAAAGTTTGAAACTGCCAAACTTGATGTTAGAAAATATGATTTCTCAAGTGAGGTGGTTGCAAATATGATAGACCAAAGCATGCAGTTTAAAAGGAATCAACACAAGGGTCTAGGGTATGATAGTGTACCTCCTCCTTACAATCATAACTACACATCCATCCCTATGAAACAAGAAGAAATTGACAGGGAGGCACATCTTAAATATGGAAAACCAGCTGGATTTGTGTCAGGAAGGGTTATTAATGTTGAAAATATTGATGTTTCTGTTACATGTGCAGGTAAAGTAGCAGAGGATGAGAACAAGGGGAGTTCTTCTGAACAAACCAACGACCCCTTGAACTCTAAATTTGCTGCTTCTGCTCAACCTGCCGTTGAGAAATATAGGCCTCCAATTCCAGCGCAACAAAGTGCATGTTGTAAGTGTACATATGGGAAAAGCAAGAGACAAGGCAAGGATACGCCACCAGGGGCAGGAAGAGATAACTTCACAGTGAAGAAAAAGACTTGCTTTCATTGTGGAACACCTGGACACATTGCCAGAAATTGTCCTAATCGCGCATATGTTCCCTACCATGCACAAGGCTGGCAGAACGCGCCAAAAGGGAGATTTTTCAAAAGAAACCCCTCAAGGTCATGTTCAGATATTGACGACTGGAACGCGCAGAAGGCCAAGAATTCAACTCCCAAGGCCAAGAATCCGAATCCCAAGGGCAAGAAGGAAATGTCAGCCAACAAGCCCAGTTCAAGAGATACTACTGTGAAGCCAAGACTGGTTAGGTCAAAGTCATCTCGGCAGTCGGCTTCAAGTTTCAAATCAAGTACTAAGCCACCCATAGGATCGAAAAAGAAATGGGTTAAACCCAACTACAAATGGGTTCTGAAGGCTCAAACTCCCAAAATTCCTAATGCTTCTAACGTTTCTACATCTTCTGTTTGTGATAAGCAGTATATGTCATGGGAGAGAGTATCGTGCGTTGATGAAAAAGGTCGACCCAGTTTCAAAATGGACTGGGTTCCAAAGATCAACTGATCCCGCTCTGTGCTGGAGCAGCTATGGAGGCATATCATCAGACTTCGGTTTGTTGGTAGTGGCTGCTCCTGGCATATGATTGGGGACATCTCTCAACTGTACAACACTCAGAATATTGTTCGAGAGTATGTGTCCATTGCGGGAAAGGAAATAAGGAAGGAAAGAAGGGATCACACGGGGTTAATTCTTAAAGATATGAAGAATTTTCGGATCTGTTCTGAGATTATGCTTGCTGTTCTCAGACCTTCTGGATGCAGATTCAATCGGTGACTTACGGTTTGCGTTTTCTTCTCTATACTCCTAAGTTTTTCTTAACCTGATTCGCTTTAAAGACTAATTTTTGTTTTAGGATAGTTTAAATTTGCGCATTTACTTTCGTTTCTCTCCTATGCACAAATTTAGGGGGAGAAATAAAAACAAAACAAAAATTAAAAAAATTCAAAATTCCAAAAAAAAAAAAAAATCAGAAAATCAGAAAATAAAAAATATATATTGGTTATGAAATGTGTTTGAGGGAGATGTTTTGGGAAGTGATATGATCATGTGATAACAGGCAACCTGAGTCTGCGTAACGTACCCGAAGTTGAAGGGTCTATGCTCTGACTTGATGCGTCGGTAGGCACAAATTTTTTTTAAATGGACTTGACTAGGGAGAGTTGAACTTAGGAAATTTATAGACTTGACAAATCTTGACCTAGTTAGATCCATTCAGCCTGACAATACAACGCTTGGATAGGTTGAGCAGGGAGATATATATGGGAATCTACTAGTCACATTAATTGAACCCGTACTTGGAACCGTGGCTTAACTTTTCCTCGATGTGCGGATTCTATCCTTAATTCCGGTTGGATGGGGCGACTGGTAAATTCCGATAAATTAGGTCTGTAGAAAATCGTTTTCTTTCTTTCCGTTTGTTAGTCATATGTTGTCTCCTTTGCGTGACTTCTAATCCGACCTGGTACACAACATATGCAACTCCATTTCTCTGTAGGAAATATATATGTGCTTGAAATATATGTGTGAAATGTATGTGTGAAAAACTTCTCATCTGTTAGCCATATGTTGTCTCCTTTGCGCGACTTCTAATCCGACCTGGTACACAGCATATGCAACCTTCTTCTTCTCAACCCCTCTGAAGTAGTTAGCAATAGAATTCTGAATCTCTTCTCTCTCTGAATGGTTGTCTGCTCACCCGGTGTAAGGAGTACTCTGGAAGTTCTTGATGGCTGGGGCATATCAGGAAGCGGGAAACACGTTCCAGTACACTTAAAATTGAACACTCAAAGATTGTCTATAGATCTCGCTGCTCAATTTAGGTGGACAACAATATCCCTGGTCGTCGTCAGTTGAATGGTCCTTAAGATATAGTATCTAAGAAATTAGGATCAGATAAATTTTAGGATTTTAAGTTCATCTTGTCTTGTAACAAATAGTATGTCCTAAATTTGTCACAATTTTTCGTGTTTAAGTGGACAACAATACCGACGATCGACCAGACAAAGATGTGAATATGAAAGGTACCGATAAGTGGATAAAGGCTGTCTAAAAACTTTGATCCCAAATCACTCTTAAAGTTAGATATCATTTTTATTTTTGTTAAATTTTTCATAGTTTCTTCTAATTTAAATATTAGGGGAGAATTAAAAATTAAAAACAATAAAAAAAAATTAGAAAAATTCAAAAATCAAAGAAAAAATTTAAAAATCCAAAAATAGTGTTATTTCTGTTTTATTTCTTGTTCAGAAAAATCAAAAATCCAAAAATATTTTTGTTTCTATTTTAATTTGTGTGCTAAGTTTTCTTTTAGTTTTGTTTTTGTCTTGAATAGTGATTTCAGGTATAGATAAGACTCATGGAGTGTGTGTTGAAGATTTCTGAGCAAAAGCTTCGTCCGTGAGCATCGAAGAATTCTCATTCGAAGGAGCAAGAAATGAAGATCATTCTTTCAACATTCAATCCTTCAACCCCAGAAGCAAGGTGAAGCTGCAATTGAAGAATATGTGACGGATTGCATTGAAGCCTCCTCAATCAGTCTGCTGCTATCTATGAACTTGTTGAAGTGATCTAGAAGATTTGTTCTCTCTGAAGATTCTCAAGCTGAAAGCGCCATCTTTCAAGAATCAGTACAAGAAGCCTCCTCACCCAATGTGTGTTCAATGCCAAATTCTGAAGAAAAACCCAACCGCTCAAGATGAAGTCAATTATTGAAGATTCATATGTTCATCTTGATGTTGTGAAGAAATCGAAGGTTAAAGCTGAAGCCAAGCTCTCATTGAAGATTGACAAGAAGAGTCAGCTACTTTTTAGGGGGAGCTTGTTGGGTCAATTAAGAAAAGAAAGCTATAAACCAAGGGGGAGATTGTTGGGTCAAAATATGGTTTATGCTTTACTTTTCTGGGCATTGTATTTTTGTGTAATAATTTTGGAGTTTTCGGTCTAGTTTACGGCTGAGTTTACGGCCGTAAACACCTTACGGCCGTAAACCCATTTACGGCCCATTTGTTTCCGGCCCATGTTCCCTTGTATAAATAGAGGTGTTAGGGTGAGGAGTAGAGATTGATGATTGATGAACACTAGAGAGATTACGGCCAGAGAGAAACTGGAGCTTATGTGTGTGTGAATCTCTTGTATCCGGATCATAATTCTAATCATATCATACGAAGATTCATATTATTCTTCTCCTTCTTCTCTTCTATTTCATTTTGCATCATCCGTTTGATTGGGATTCCGCACCATCAAACAAATCTGACTGATACACGAGCATTTTAGGTACTTACAAGTTTCAAGAACAAATCAAATAAACCTTATCGATCATCACTAGCACACGAGTTGAGGTTTACAACCTATAGTGTTGACATTATTTTGTTTCTGTGCCAATCCAATCTAGTTAATTATGCATGTGAGTCCTATGAGTTCTCATTTGAATGCATAAAAGGCAAGGACCTTTGATCAATGGAAAGTACATTGATAAGAAAAGGTGAGCTGCTTAACTACTTGGAAGACATAGTGGGCAGCTGTGCTACCATAAGGCAAGAAATCGAGATCAAGAAAGTTCGATCCATATGAGTTTGAATTTGTCGTAAACTTTGGTTTTGACAAATTCACATGGATAGGAAAAAATACACCGTTAAATATGAGTGTCATAAGATTTCCTCCTTCATGAAAATGATTGTGAGGAAATGCTTTCACTAAGAAAGATTTTAAGAAGATAGTGATTGAAAAATTGCATTCTCGAATTCGATTATGGTTACGGTATCCCTTTCCATAATTTGAATTGTGAGGTTTGGCAATTAGTCTTAATTGTTTAGACACACATATGAACTATCTAAGGCAAAGGTGTATAAGAGGCCTTGATAAAAGATTATCAAAGCATTAAGTATTAGAAACATGAATTTAAGAAATTAAATAAGTATTGTTTTTCTGAAAGTTTAGTTGTTTCTGAATACATGTCGAAGCTAGTGGGAGCATAAGTGTTATGTTTATAATAATCATAATGATAGTGGGAGCATAAAAGTTATGATTGTATGATTATTAAGGCACGTATTGCAAGTTGGCAATATTAATTATAGAAAACAAGAGTTATACCTTACAAAGTCGTAAGGGTTGTAAAGTTGTTTTGCTATAATTAAGGGAGAGAATATTATGCTTCATTTCGAATCTAAAGGATGAGGTTGAGAAATGTTAATAAATTTAGTCAAGGGTACATAGTGTGTTCTTAAAATTTCGATTATGATTACGGCATTCCTCTTCACAATTCGAATTTTGAGAACATAGCAAATAAAACATTATGCGTCGTGTCCCATACGCTTCGGGTATAGGATCGATTGCAAATGCTTTAATGTTTGACCATTCTAAAATTTTCCAAATGTCGAGCGCATTTATAGGGAAAAGGGACTGGAATTGGTTTTGACTAAAATAATTAAACAACTATCAAAGGACAATCCAAAGTTCGACGATGATTGGTTGCTTGTGAGTAGTTGGAAGCATGGTATTGAATGGACCATATCGACATTATTATAGAAAAGATTATATTAAGAATGAGTTGTCATATGGAAATTATGGAAATGTTTCCATATTGGATGGACCATATCGACATCATTACGAATAGATAAGATTCTATTAAGAATGAGTTGTCATATGGAAAATATGGAAACGTGTCCATATTGAAAATTGGATATTGAAAATCTATGACTAGATTAGAAACTTTTATGAAAATGATGTTCAAAGGAATGTACTTTGAGTGAGAGACATTATATCTAAGGAATTGTCTTGTAACAATCTCCGATAGAGGACTTTGTAATATCATTGGCAATAGTCTTTGTGACTTTGGTGCAGTGACATTACGAAAGGATCATTGCATAAAATGTTAGAATCTAGCATATTCTATAAGTAGCAAGAATTTGATATTCTTTCACCTATGATAAAGGATTTGGAGTTGTGAAATGAGAATGATTGGAAATGTGCTCAATTTGGTCTATTTCACAAAGTAAGAACCATAGGTAAACATTGTGTGCATGCTAAGAGCGTGGGACAAGTGTAATAATTCAAGTAAGAAGTTGATTACCCGAAACGACAAATAATGAGTAATCGATATGGTGATAAATAAAAGGAGTTTTATTTATACTCAAAGGTTTGAGGCCATATGGGATTAGTATTATTCTTGTGTTTCACATTTGCATGTTTTGACTTCCAGAATAATTGAGTTTATTAAGAATAATCGAATCATTCGAACGGGCCACAGTCGTTCATATGTTGGAAGTAGATATGAATGAAGACTGTCGTGAATTGGTGTGTGGATTGTCTGAAAGAGTATTAGACATAAGCAAATGTTTGCTGCAACGTTCATGAGTGCTTATGAATATGAATTTGAGCATTGGATTAAACCCACGCTCACTTGGATCACTCCGTGAATTGTATCACGAGTGATTGGTGAGACGATAACATCTTATATTCTTGAAACCGAGATGTGTGAGTTGTATCTTGAGAATCGGTTGCACATTGATAATATGTAAACGCACTAGTAACTTGGTGTTATAAAACATATTGTTATGTGTGATTCGGTGAGTGAGTGCAAGCGAGCATTGAATCAAAGTTTATCCGTTCCTTTTATCCAAAGTAGGATAAAAGCGATATCTTTGGGCCCCTCAATGATTTTGTGATGACAAACGTAAATGCTCGGCCGGGCTAGGGCTAATTTGATTTGTTCACTTAGTCAGTCGTCATAAATTGGGAATCGAGATATAGTACAAAGAGAATGATTTGAAATCATATCTCATACGATATCTAGAATGGAGGAATATATGATCCCTTATCTAAAGGACACGCGTATCTGATAGGATCAGAGTTGACAGCGGCTTTGGAAAGCTACGATTGCAGATTAGGATCTGAAGTCATACGTAGAATGGTTATTAGACTTATCCAAGTGGGAGACTATTGGATTAGCGTCTAAGTCCATAACTATTTTGGTATGAACTTGACCCGATGGTGCATGGTCCTTTTGGGTTGCCTTCACCAAAGCAACTTGATAGGATGAACTATAGAGAGAAAGGATTAAATATGATTTATTAATATATTATGAGAATAATATATTAAAGGAGAAATCATATTGTTTAATTAATATTAGTCAATAATTAACTGGTAATTAGTTTTGTGACTAAAAGAGATTAATTAAACTTAAGGGACTGGAATTGTAACTATAAGATAATTGCAATTTGGGCCATGGATTGCCTTTTATTATAAGGTGGACGAATTCTATGGGGGAAGCCCATATGAAATCGTCCAAGGCCTTAAGGAAAGGGCTACATGGGTTGCTTAGGGCTTAAGCAACCAAATTAGGGTTTCCTTGTTAGATAACCCTAATTGTCTCACTATATATAGACCCCTTAAGGACCAAAAACGTGGAAAAGCAACCTTCTAGGGTTTCACACGTTTTTGGGCAGCCTCTAATCTCTCTCCTCTTCATCCTCTTGCTTATGGTGTTTGTGAACCATTATAGGAGTGACACTTGTGACTCTAAGCTTCCTAAAGTCAATACAAGGAGATTTGAGATTGTTATTGCTACATAACAATCAAGGTAACATCTTAAACCTATTCTTATGTTAATATGATTACTTGAATGCTAGAATTAGGGTTTATAGTCTTGGATAACTTGCATGTACAATAGAGAAACCTAGATCCAAGCATTAGGGTTTGTATGAGCACATAGGATGTTCTTAGGACCAAAACCCATCAAAAATAAACTAGAAATGTATAAAATAAAAATAAGAGGGACTAAAATTGACAACCAAACTTCACCTCCATTTTTGGAGAT
Organism: Lactuca serriola; assembly: GCF_051521515.1. Taxonomy (NCBI): domain Eukaryota; kingdom Viridiplantae; phylum Streptophyta; class Magnoliopsida; order Asterales; family Asteraceae; genus Lactuca; species Lactuca serriola. Next base: position 4,821,384 of record NC_136408.1, read on the forward strand.
ATGAATTGTATATCCCCATATATGGGGGAATACTATTCATATCTCCAAAAATGGAGATGGAGATGGAAATGGGGTAGGGTTGGAGGGGAATGGGGGAAGAAATGGGGGGGGGGGGGGGGAATGGAGTTTGGGGGTGGGTTGGAGATGCTCTAATCAACTATTAAACCTCCCTCAAACCTATCAAAACATATTATAACCATATAGTAAATTCACATTAGTGAAATCAAATAAAGAAATATAAAAAATGATCGAATATCTTCACCTGAACCGAAGAAGATTAAGGTGTTTTATTTCTCCACCACTTCAATCACAACAATCAGAAAAAAAATAAGTCGACGTTTTAGGACATCCATGGTATCGATTCATAGAATTCTTGAAAGGGGTTCAACAGAATATTGTTGATTTTTGGATTTAAAACTGTAATATCGAGTAACAGATTTAAAGCTTTTCGTGCTATTTTCTCATTACCGTCGACCCCTAATGGAATAGAAGAGGAACAAAACCGGAAATCGAGAATTGAGGCTAAAACCAGTCGATTTCTAGGGCAAGAGGTGGAAATAAATATGATAATACTAAGCTGAAATAGAGATTCAGAAGGGGGAATTACTTTCAATCGGCACGAACCCATAGTCATCGACAATAACAATCGACGGGAGAGAGTGGCTGACTGGGTGGAGGAAAAAACGAAAGTATGAGAACACAGAGAGAGTGCAAAGCAGTAATGATTACTTTGATCTTGAATATACTAGATGATTTTGGATCTTGAAGTTGCTTCATTTCATGTTGAATTGGCTGCAGGCCGGCAGCCGGCGGCTACAAACCGTGTCGTTACACTCAGAGATCACAGAAGCGGTACATGGAGGTTTCAGGAAGGATGCACTTATTGTTCATGAACCAGATGAAGAGAGAGAGAGATAGAGAGAGAGAGAGAGAATTGATCGAAAACTTATATGAAATCTTACGAAGCACATAGTTGCGACGATGGGTAGCGAAGCCTTCAAATTCTAGTGTTGTGGTGGACACGACTACTATTCGAGGGTTGTGAGGCGAAGGCAATCAATGTGGTGAATTAGGCGGTGGATATGACCGAAGAAGACGGAAGTTGAGACGACGATAAACCCATTAACTAATGATGGATAGTAGTGATGAAGGCAGTGGCGGAGGCAGTGTTTAGAAAAGAAATTTGAGATGGTTTTTTGCTGAACGAAAAGAATCGGTGGATGATATAGTGGGAGTCGATGGACGAAGCGATGTTTGACAATATCGGAAGACAGGGAACACTCCAATGGTGGTGGAGTCGCCCATCTTGGGGAAATGGAGGTCAGAAAGCTGGTAGAAAGAGGGGGAGGCGGAAAATCAAGGGTTTACGAACGAAACAAAATGACGTAAATCGGTAGAGTTGATTTTGCCTCTTCTGTTGGCGGTGGGAAACAGGTGGAACAGGGAGAGAAAAACATGTGGAGAGATACATAGGGAAAAAAACACGTGTCCAAGACACGTAAACATATTGTATACAAAATATAAAAAATTAAGAAAAAATGACCTCTGTAAGAAACCATCCAGAATTGTATCCACACATATAAATGAAGGACTAATTTTGCCAGATACATAGTAAGTTAACTGTGGCTAAGATAGGACAATTTTTAGTATATATATATATACATACATATATATATATATATATATATATATATATATATATATATATATATATATATATATAAATTGAGAGTAATAGTGAAATCCATTACATTTATGAATAAAAAACATAAATCATGGGTGGGTGTGCAACACTCACAGTATGGTCTTAAAGTATGCTGCCATGTTGCCGTTTTGGTGATTTTAGTGATCAATGAAAGTCTGATTCCATTTGCAATTTATAGTTGCCATTTAATTTTTTTGAGAGCAAGATTTTCAAATAAATATACATTACAAATGAAATTGTAATACCTACTATAGTAGAAACAATACTTGCTTACCCAATCAAGTATTTTACAATATATATATATATATATATATATATATATATATATATATTAATTTTGAGGTAATTTTATGAATAGTATTTCACTTGCCATTGGTTGATTTTTTTTAACTTGCTCTTATTAACGTGTCTTCCACTGCTTATTGTTTTATAAACAAGTTGTTACTTAGCTTGAAATTGAAGTTGTACAGATTTTCATTGCCCTTCTCTTCTAATTAGAAGCTGCTGACAAATGTTGCCACCATATCTCCCCACCGCCATTATTCCACTTCCACCTACTGTTTCCACCGCTCTATTTTTTCTTTCTATTTGCTCCAATCCCGATAATCACACCGATCACTCATCTAGAATCCCCTATCTCTCCACCGCGACCTACACCCGACTGACGGCTTGCTTCCTTCTTCGAAGAACCTAAGAATCAGTGGTGATTTTACGAGCACAAAGCCACTGCCACCGCCAATGATCTGCTTCGATTTCCCCGTCGGTGTAGAGGGTGAGCCATATGCCAACCACCACTTCTCATCTCACTCACCATCTTACTCTCCCACATCCGTCGTAACGTACGTCGGCTAGGGTTCGCCATCTAATCTCAGGTATATTCTTCACCTTCCTCTTTAAAATCTTCTTTCTTATTTGGATTGTTTTGGGGATTTTGGATTATAATACGAGTTTAGCCCACACTCATCTTCTATCGACTCTGACTTCTTTAGGTCAACTCCGACGACTTGCAAGTCTTGTTGGGGTTGGAAAACTCTTCTATTAAACACTAAAATAGAATTACAATAGGAGGAGCAACTCTCACACTCGACTATTACAAAAAACCAACCCTCTCACTCACACTCTCACTCTAAGTGTTATACTTTTTGTTTCTCTGTATTTTGGGATGCTTACAACTGAATATGAAGCCTCTATTTATACCCATGACAGCCACCATTTGTGTAACCTTCATTAATTGTGTTCATCATAGGGTAGGAAGAAAAACTTTTCACCGTAGGTTTCATTTTGTCAACAAAGATGGCTACTATAGCTTTGGAGACTTTGGAGGCTGGAACACAAAAAATCTCCCCCTCCAGTCTCCGTCCAACAATCCTCATCCCAACTATGTCACCACATAGTTTGTGTTTCTCTTGTGTCACCACCTTTGTCAGCATGTCTGCAGGATTGTTGCTGGTGTTGATCTTTAACAACTTCAAATCTCGTCCCTCAATTGCTTCTCTAAGCCAGTGATAACGGATATCAATATGTTTTGTGCGGGAATGGTACATCGAGTTCTTACTTAGGTCGATAGCACTCTGACTATCACAATGAATGATGTACTCTTCTTGTGGAAAGCCTAATTCTTGAAGAAACCGTTTCATCCATATAAGCTCCTTCCCAGCTTCAACGGCAGCAATATACTCGGCTTCTGTTGTTGACAGTGCGACACACTTCTGTAGCTTGGATTGCCACGAGATAGCTCCCCATGCCAAAGTAAAAATGTAACTTGATGTAGATTTCCTACTATCAAGATCTCCGGCCATATCGACATCTGTATAACCTTCCACGATTGGCTTTGCTCCCCCGTAGCATAAACATAGTTTCGAACTACCCTTCAGGTATCGAAGTATCCATTTGACTGCTTCCCAATGTTGTTTTCCCGGATTAGCTAGATATCTACTCACAACACCGACAACATGAGCAATATCTAGTCTTGTACAAACCATTGCATATATAAGACTTCCTACGGCTGAGGAATAGGGGACTGCCTTCATCTCTTCTTTTTCTTTCTCAGAAGATGGACAATTTTTCTTACTCAACTTAAAGTGGTTAGCCATGGGCGTACCAACGGGCTTGGCATTTTCCATGTTGAACCTTTTGATCACACGTTCAACATACTCTTCCTGTGATAAGAACAATTTTCTTGATTTTCTATCACGGATAATTTTCATGCCCAATATCTGTTGTGCTTGGCCTAAGTCTTTCATATCAAAGAACTTAGACAAATCCTTCTTCAAGTTGTTGATCATCGTTGCATCTTGGCCCACTATCAACATATCATCCACGTAGAGCAAAAGGATGACAAATTTCCCATCTGGAAACTTCTTCAGATAGACACAATGGTCTGCAACAGTTCTCTTGTACTCATGATTCTTCATAAATGAATCAAACTTCTTGTACCACTGCCTTGGAGCTTGCTTAAGACCATAAAGGCTCTTCTTTAATTTACAAACGAGATGCTCTTTCTTTGGGACTTTAAAGCCATCAGGCTGCTCCATGTATATTTCTTCATCCAAATCACCATGGAGAAAGGCTGTTTTCACATCCATCTGCTCAAGTTCAAGATCTAGACTGGCAACTAATCCGAGTACAACTCGAATAGACATCATCTTCACAACCGACAAAAAAATTTCATCAAAGTCGATTCCTTCTTTTTGTTGGAAACCTTTGACAACGAGTCTCGCCTTATACTTCATAGTATTTCCCTTGCCGTCTTTCTTCAACTTGAAAACCCACTTGTTTTTCAAGGCTTTCTTTCCTTTGGGGAGTTTCACCAACTCATATGTTTGATTCTTTTGCAAAGAATTCATTTCTTCTTCCATGGCCTTCTGCCAATTTGCTTTATCAATATGAGATTGCGCTTCTTGAAAGCTCTCTGGCTCCCCCTCACTAGTAAGAAGGATGTAGTTTGAAGTTGGATATCTTCTTAATGGAGCACGAACTCGTTCGGATCGTCTAACTTGAGTTCCTTCGTTTGTAACTTTTGGAAATGTATCTAAAGTATCATGGGGTGGAAGCTCCCACTGCTCAACACCTTCTTGATTTGCATCATCAACTTCTTCATCCTCTTCTTCAGTGGAAACATCATCTTTATTTTCAGATATTATATCTGAAACTTTGGAGCTTTGTTGCTTGTTAACCGGTGCCTTGAAATCATAATACTGGTTTTCATAGAAAACCACATCTCTACTTCAAATAACCTTCTTTTGTTCTGGGTCCCATAGCCTGTACCCGAACTCTTCATCTCCATATCCAATACAGATGCATGGAGTAGATTTGAGGTCCAACTTCTTCCGCAATTCACTTGATACATGTTCAAACGCCTTGCACCCAAATACTCTCAAGTGAGAATATGATATGTCTTTACCCGTCCATATCTTCTCCGGAACTTCAAAATTCAATGGAGCGGAAGGTGACCTATTTATTAGATAGCAAGATGTCAATATAGTTTCACCCCAAAATGGTTTTGGGAGTTTAGTCATGCTGAGCATGCATCGAACTTTCTCAACAATAGTGCGATTCATCCGTTCCGCTACACCATTGTGTTGTGGGGTTCGCGGGACAGTCTTTTCATGTATGATACCATGTTCCGTGCAGTATTTAGAGAACTCACGGGAATAGTACTCACCTCCATTATCTGACCTGAGACATTTCAACTGCTTGCCTGTTTGTCTTTCCACCATTGCATGAAAAGTTTTGAAGCGGTCCAATACTTGGTCCTGTTCTCAAACAGTATGCCCATACCTTTCGTGATGCATCGTCAATGAATGTCACAAAATACCGGCTTCCACCAAGAGATTCTACTTCAATGGGTCCACATACGTCGGAGTGGACAAGGCTCAACAACTCAGAGCGGTTCTTTCTTGTGGAGCTAAAGGAAACTCTGTGTTGTTTCCCAAATAGGCAGTATTCACAAGGATCCAAGGCAACATCTTTTGCCATTGAAATGGACTCCTTCTTTGCAAGAGTCGTCAATCCTTTCTCGCTCATGTGGCCTAGTCTTCTATGCCACAAGTTTGGTGATGTCTCTTCTTCAACAGCATTGAGACTTGGCTGAAGTAGCTTTGCATGGCTTTTATAAAGAGTGCCATCAAGTTGTCCCCTTGCAACAACCATAACACCTTTTAACAACTTCCAAGTGCCATTTTTGAATTGATTATCATATCCTTGGACATCAAGAGCTCCAACTGAGATAAGATTCATTCTTAGCTCTGGGACATGTCGAACATCTTTCAACACCAATGTACATCCAACATTGGTCTTTAAATGCACATCACCAATACCAGCAATGCTTGAGAAACTGGTGTTTCCCATCTTCACGGTACCATGGTCTTCGGGTTTATAAGTAGTGAATAAATCCCGGTTTGGAGTCGAATGATATGATGTGGCGCTATCAATCACCCACTCATCATCATGAGTTCCAACATATAGGCATGCTTCTTCCTCGTATGTAACAAGGGCAACGTCTTGTGTTATGGTGACCATGGTTTCACCATTCTCCCTACTTGAATTTTGGCTTGTCTCGGGCTGCTCTCGTAAAAGCCTACGACAATCACTCCTTTTGTGGCCATAATAATTACAATGATTGCCATAGCCTTCGAACCATGTATTTGAAGATATACCTCGCTCTCGCGATTTCCCTCGATCTCGTGATTTCCCACGATCTTGGGATCTTCCTCTACTTTGACTATGTCTGCCTCTACCTCTACCTCGACCTTGGCCTCCGGTTCTGCCCCCACCTCTTTCTTTGTTTTCTAACACAAGGGAAAAAGACTGGTCTGTACCAACTTCTGTGCTTCTTGCTTCCTCGTTCATTAGGTCGTCTGTGACCATCTCCATTGTCACTTTACCACCGGGGGAAGAATTGCTGAGAGTCACAACAAGCGTCTCCCAATTATCTGGTAGAGAACTCAAGAGCAATATGGCTTGTTCCTCGTCTTTGAGAACCCAATCAGCAGCACCCAGCTAGTTTACGAGATCCTGGAATTGACTCGTATGCTCGGTTATGGACATACCACTTCGTAACTTGTGGTTTACAAGGCGCCTCATCAGCAAGGTCTTGTTGCGTGCCTTCTTTGCTTGATACATATTCTCGAGCTTCTCCCAAAGTTTTTACGCGTCTGTCTCTTGAGAGACATGATGAAAAACACTGTGGTCGATCCACTGTCGAATTTGTGCCACCGTTTTCCTGTTTATTCTCGTCCAAACTTCGTCTGTCTTCGTGTTGGTTTTGACGCCTTGCTTTTCTATAGGCTCTGCTAAATCTTTCAGATTAAGCAAATCTTCCATCCTTGGCTTCCACATGTTGTAATTTGTGGGCGTAAGTCGAACCATCGTAATCGTACTTGTAGATTCCATCGAAAATAATTGTAAATTTATTTTACAAATATTTCGAGGAAAAATTAGATAAAACCGAGCTCTCAGTTGGATTTGGGAGCGTCAAAAATGGTGGGGTAGAGTTTTTTGGGGTCAAAATATACTTTCTTGAAAAGTTATGTGCTAATTTGTAATTTTTCGGAACTATAGGGGCTAAACTGTAATTTTAGGAACTTACAGGGGCCAATCTGAAATATTTCTGCCAACCAGGGACTTTTCTGAAACTTTTCAGAACTCTAGGGACCAAAACAGTTATTTTCAGAACAATAGGGACCGAGCTGCAGTTTTTCAGAAACAGTGGGACATTTCTGCAATTTTCTGAAACTTCAGGGGCTAAAATGCAATTTTTCTGAAAGGCTGGTCAATGCTGACGTCACTGATGATGTCACTCTTTCTTCTCCGGCAGTCTTCTCCGACAATCTTTGACCAATCTTTGACCGGTGTTTTGGAGGTCTTCCCGTGGTCAAAAAATTACGAAAAATATATTTTCGGAATCCTTGAAACGAGACCTTTCTAATGGTGTACCCAGAAATCAATTTTGAGACAAAAATTTTTTGACGAAAAAACAGAGAAATTCGTGAAAAATTCCCTGGACACCAAACGGGGCTCTGATACCAGTTGTTGGGGTTAGAAAATTCTTCTATTAAACACTAAAATAGAATTACAATAGGAGGAGCAACTCTCACACTCGACTATTACAAAAAACCAACCCTCTCACTCACACTCTCACTCTAAGTGTTATACTATTTGTTTCTCTGTATTTTGGGATGCTTACAACTGAAGATGAAGCCTCTATTTATACCCATGACAGCCACCATTTGTGTAACCTTCATTAATTGTGTTCATCATAGGGTAGGAAGAAAAACTTGTCACCGTAGGTTTCATTTTGTCAACAAAGATGGCTACTGTAGCTTTGGAGACTTTGGAGGCTGGAAAACAACAGGTCTCCGACCCCATCTTCTGCGGCAGCAATAGTGATAGCGCCTCCGCACTGTCGGCAGAGCTTGCTGTTCCGGTGAGTAAATAACCAACCAACCACCATCATTTCACATTCTTCCCTTCCCTTCTTCTATTATTCTTAAAATATGATCACCGGAATCTGACGTCACCACTCTCGGTTCTGGACTTCTGGTGGCCAGCTAAGCACATAGTTTATTAAAAATGGTGTGTTTAATGATGATTGTGCACAAGCACAAGCACACCTGCACATGCTTAGTGCTTAGTGCTTAATTCTTTTGTTTATTGAGATCGAAGTTACTTTTAGACGTAAAGTTTCATACTTTCATCAATAACAACTGATGATGAAGATTGATTGTTTTTAACTTTTTGTTTCTACATTATTGAATCGATTTTAAGTTGGCATTGGAATTTTAAATTTGAGATAGAGGGAACATCTATGTCCTGATTTCTCGCATGATTATTAGTGTTTGCAATCAAAAGGAAGGAACTGTTTATCAGATCAATTGACCCTTCAACCTCATAATCCCAATCTTCACAACCTATGCTTTATCAGATCAATTGTCCGTTTAACCTCTAATGTTGAACTATATGTTGATTTTGTAGCTAATAAGGTATCCACCAAGGTAACGGCCACTGTCGATCAGTCAGTGTCACCGTCTTGGGTTCCTTAATGGATACAGTTACATTCTTTGTGTTTAACTTTTTATGACAATAGCTAAAATTGGATGTAAGTAGGAATATGCAATTAGAGGTTTGGGTTCATGATTCAAGTTTGAAACCATACTGTTCGACTTCCATTAGTTTCCTGACCTTATTTACTTAGTTCTCATTAATGAGACTTTGAGCAGTTCCTATTATCATCTTTTCCACTTTAGCATTACAAGTCAAATCATTATCTTCTGAAAGTACAAGCATATTACACATTATTTTGGAATGGAATGGTCGATTTCATTTGTAAAAGTATGCTACTTAATGAGTCATAATGTTTGACAGGGTTGTCAGAAAGAAGTTGTTGAATGATGCCTCTAAGGACACAAATAGTGAGGGCATCATGTGCTTATCTTGTGCATTGGTTCATTCTAGGCAACCAAATGATGTGCAGCATGGAATAGCTATGCTTGAAGGTAATTAATATAGATTATAATTTTAATTTTTTTTAAACTAATTGTACTTCATGTGTCTGCAGCTTCAATAGGGAACACCAACAGTCCATTTAAGGAGTCGTCCAAATGTGGGGTCGATCAGGTTGCTATTCAGATTGGAATGTCCAAATGTGGGGTCGATTAGGTTGCTATTCAGATTGGAATGACATTTGAGCTGGAGGTGAGTTAATAGTTTCTGATTATGTTCATATTTGATTTTGAAAAACAACTAAGTATCTGTCGATATATCTATTGTAGATGACATGTAGTAATTGGTATTTTTAAGGGTAGAATTCAGATAATTTTAGAGAAAGCCAAGAATTGCCTAAAGAAGAAGGTTTTAATCCAAGCTCAACAAGATGGAACAAAAGAAAACCCAGGTTCGGTTTATGTTCCTTTCCTTTCATTGGCTTAAAAAAAATCTTTTTTGTTGTTTATTAACTGATTCAAAATATATTAAAAACCAATAATATTTTTTTTTCTACTTTGGATATTCTCATAGATTTCTCATTTACCACTTACAGCTTGATGCTAAGAGAGTTTCATAGTTGAGGGTATGAATGATAAGAGAGTTTCATTTAAACAGAGATAATATTGTGTCTTATTGTTGTGGTTAATTTCAACTAATTCTTTTACTTTACTTTCAATTTTGCTTCTTTAATTCTAGAATGTTTGAGAATTAATATCTCATTTATTTTGTCACAGCAAAAGGTAGATCAACAATTGACACAGGAAAATACGACGGGAGTATTGATATTTACCAAATAAATCAAAATCAAAATAAGAAAAGGTAAGGTAGATATGTCATGATTTTCCTTGGCAAAAATGAAATGAAATTTAATTCCGTTCTTCTGATATTTTGTATTTGGCAAAAATGATTTTCGCAGTTCTCTTTCATGTCTAAAGGAAGCATGTAATGATCTTCTCATTTATGCAACAAAGTTTCATATTTTTCCTAATTTATGCAGACATGTTTTAGTCATTGTATTGAGGTTATTTTGAGCCATTTATTTCCATTTTTCTTATTTATTGATTTCTCAATATATCTTTGTGGATGGTCTTTTTACCATATATCTTTCCATATACTGTAATTTTTTATATGACTAACTGCATATTTGTTTCACCAAAGTTGCTTAACTTTCAAACTCCTTTTCTTAAAGTGTCTCCAAAGTTTCAAGCCTCGTTACACTTGTCGGTATAAGATGTACGTTATTGATTAACAGAACAAACCTGGCTTCTTAAACTGGTAAATTTTTATTCATTTATGGTTGAAATGTCTATAATGACTTTCAGAGTTCTTCCTCAATACGTACCATTTTCACCTTTCTTATATGAAGTTCTTGATTTATGGTAAAATAGGTTGCGTTGATGGATTATTTGGAAAATTTTGTCAAAAACAAGAGATTCAATATGAATATAGAAAAAGGCAATTGCATGATCGATCACAGCTTTTTGCAGATATTCAAGTTGTTAAACTTACTCATGTTTTCAATTCTATTTGAATAACAATATATGGCCATTGTACCCTTTGTTTGGATTTATTTCCACAATAGCTAAAATTAACCAATGTTTCCATATTTATTTCAGTCTGCTTTGACGTTTTTTTTGGCGTATCCAACCCCGCAAAGCTGGGTGCTTTCCCTAGCTATTATGTACAGTACACATAAATTTTTTTTAATCAAACATACAAAACTAAAAAAAATCAAAAAACTAAAAATTCTAAAAACCAATATGATGAAACCGAAAACAATGAAAATTTAAACGATTAATAAGGGAAAAATATTTAGAGACTAACCCCAATAATAGTAAAATATTTAATCCTTTTAACCAATAATAACAATATACTTATCTATGTTTAATGCATATTCGACTGAAATATTGTCCACTAGGCGACGATATGCTTTATAATGACAATGCCTTTAAACATGGGACATGGGTTTATCGTGACAATCAAGTCACATTTCGAAGAGGAAATGAAGTTACAAGGGTCGTCCTGATTCACCGATCCATTTAAGTGTTTTTATTTTGGTTAGGTTTTGAGTCAACTAATTTGACGGGTAAAAATTTCATATTTTGTATCTTTGGTTGGTTTTAGTACATGAATTGGTTAACTATACAACCCATTTTTATGATGCTTTCAAAATACTTAATTATGATTTTCTTTTGGAACTTTGTGTTAATATTTAAAATGAAGCTGTCAGTCGACTATATGCAAGTTAATTCCATGGAGGCAAGCCATATAAAGGCGAGAGGACAAAAAGAAGTGTCTCAAGAAAGATAAATTATTATATAAAAGACTGTACAATGATTTATTTATCATTCGACCCGTTCACGGAACGAGTATTACACTAATTTTGACTGGTTAACAAGGACATGTGTGCAAAAACTGGCCCGACAATCCTTGTTATGGACGTTTGCTTTTAAAAAAAAAAATAGATTAAAGAAAAACAAAGACACGGTTGTACGGCTTGGAAGTGGTTGGTGCACTATTATATTAAATTTAGTAAAAGTTACGATTTAAACTAATATATATATATATATATATATATATATATATATATATATATATATATATATATATATATATATATATAATTGGGAAATGATTAGTATAATCTTTAGGTTTGAGACTTTAACCATAAAACTTTTCGTATGACTTTGGTCTTTATATAAAATATAAATCACAAGAGTTGTCCATGTAATTTATAGAAAATGTCTCTATGTAGTTCTTTTTTTCTTTTACAGAAACGATCCATATGTTTAAAACTTTTTAGTGTTAGCAGGTTTTGTCCCAGTGTAGAAAATAAATTACAAAAATTGTCCATATAATTTATAGAAAACGTCCATATATAGACTATATATTAAATAAAAAAAAAGTCCTATCAAATAGAAAATTTATAGATTCCGACTCCTTCAAAGCGGGGTGAATCACCATAATTAATTAACTGTCATATCAAATAGTTGCCGAATAAAAATATTTATATATTATAGCTACAAATTGGTAATTAATCAGAGTAGAATTTTCACCACATAAGTACCGTCCAATTAGTGCAACAATGCCATCCTAGCTATTTGAGAAAAAAAATCCCCCTAATGACAATAAAGTATGCCGAATCACCATAATATAAAATAACATGAGGTGTTTTCCTATGGTCCAAGATCACATGGCTACAGACCACGAACTAGATGAATATATAAGCTATATAAATCTTAGCTTTAAAGCTTGTAGTCTCTCTTTCTCAGCTACCCTGCGCACAAAATAGAGTCTGCACTCTTTTTTCTCTCATTCACAAAGAAACACACAAGCATAGAACAAGTGTTGGGAAAATTAGCAACTACAAGTTAACAAGGTAGCAAACATTAAAGAAACCTTAAAAGGAAATCAGCTATGCAACCGGGACAACTACAGAAAGCAAATGGTGTAAATAGAATCACATTCCGGTAATGTATAGTGAAATCTTGATAAGGTACTTGTACATGTTTTAATTGTAATAATTATGATACATTAGATACTTATATAGTTTTAATATAAATATATTTGTTAAAACTATTGAATATGTTTTGAAACCCTTTTATTAATCGTTTTATATTATATGTAGGAGTTATTATTTGATTGTTATGTACACCTCATATTTATTCAAGAATATTTCCTATTTATAAAAAGTTTTAGAGTTTGTTTAGGACTCTATGTAAAAATATTATATAAAGTCATCTAGATGCCTTGTTTTAATTATTCCAAACTTTTTTTTTTCTCCTCTATCCCTAGAGATTTAGCAGCAATGCAACAATTTTTGCGGGCTCGTTAGCGAGTTCCTTGGTGAGAGCCAAGGGGCGATGTTGGCATGAGCTTAGTGCCTCCCAATACTCTCTCCAGTCTTATTGCTTCTGTTGATCTTTGTGGTTGTTTGGTTTTGATATTTTTATAACAAAAACCATGCAAAATTCATAAACATGTAATCAAACGGAAAAGTTTACATGTGTTTCTCCATGTACCACAAGTTATTTTCTTTCACAAGGTCAAGACATACAAGGTCGTACAAAATATACGTTTCTTTACAAATTATAATCTCGCTCATTTATAACATTTAGAATTTGATACAGATTAAAAATGTGTTTACAGGTATGTCATCCTCCGACTACGAACCAAATGAAGACTTTGATGAAGAAATAGAGATAATTGAGCAGCCACCTCCCTTAAATCCTGTAATCATTGACTTTGGCCAAGAACAGGAACCCCAACACCTAAATCCAAATCCTGATGCGATGTTTGACTTGTGGGTAGAGAATATGTACTACAGGGACCTTGCTAATTGGCTGGAACGGGAAATTAAGATTAAGTACCGAAGAATCGGTACAATAGTTGTGGATAAAGGGGCATATATTAAGCATGTAGTGGAAGAGTTTTTAAAAGGGGTAGCAACTTATGTACCTAAATTGAGAGTGTGGATGACCATGCGACCCCGCCTTGTCACCCACTTGGCTACCGAAACAAACCTTATGACATATGGTTTATGGCTACGCCATAGGTATCCTATCCAACAGAATTTGTAGGAATATATATGTTGACAGCTTTACTGTCAACTTAATTACAATAAAATATAGCTAGAAATCATACAGAATATATATGTTGAACGAATATTTATTTAGTAAGAGATTTAACCTTGTTAGATGAAACTTTGAAAAACAATGTTTTTCATTGCTTCCTCAAGTTTATACTCGAATGTTTTTTATTTCTTAAGTAATCCTCCGATTTTTGAACCTTCGTCTCCAAGCACTTTTTGTTGACATCTATAAGTATCGCCTCTTTGTAGGAGTTATTGTCTGGTACTTCTAACATTATGTTGAATGAGATTCAGTGGCGAATCTATAATAAAAAATCAGGTGGTTCCTTATATAAATAAAACTAAAAAAAATATGAAAGTGTAAAAATACTAGTGGTGGCGGGTCGGGTTGTATGACTAAAATATTTTATTAGAAATAAGAGTACATAATATTGTATAGTTTTATAAGATTGTGTCAATCATGTATTTTAATACCTTATTGTATTTTATGTACTATATATACCTAATGAATAATACAATATCATTAAGGTGAATTAATTGTAATCCTTACATGGTATCAGATTTTCAATAGGGTTACCCTCTCCTTCTTCTCTTCGTCGATCTCATGGCTCGAACTTCTGAATCTTCGCTTCCTCTCGCTACCATTCTTCATATGATCACTCTTTAATTATCTCCAACCAATTACCTGTTGTGGCGCAATCAGTTACTCCCTCTCCTTGCTTATCAAAAGCTCTCGGGTCATGTCCTTGGTACAACCCTAGCTCCAACGAAAACCCTCCACACCGAAGGCGCTACTGTTCCGAACCCTGCCTACGAAAAATGGCTCGAAGATGATCAGTGAGCCTATCTCATCATCCAAACCTCACTCACCGAAACTGCCATGGCAGAAACTCTAGGCACATCCACTTCTCTTCAGGTATGGCAGAATCTTAAAAGAGCATACCCTCAAAGATTCTCAAGAAAGAATTCAAAATCTCAAAGATTCTTTGAGACAGCTCAAGCGTGGAACCTCTATTGTTGCTGACTATAGCTCGAAATTTCGGGCCCTCTGTGATCAACTTTCGGCAATTGGGCACTCTGTGGATGACAACGACAAGAGTCATTGGTATCTATGTGGTCTCGGCTCTTCTTATGAGACGTTTTCTACCACATATCGAGCAATCACCCCTAAACCCTCTTTTCTCGATTTAATCTCCAAAGCAGAAGGGAATGAGCATTTTCTTGCCTCCCTTCAAGACTCCAGCCCTCCCCCTGCCGCTTTTAATGCTCAACGAAGTCAGCCATCTTCTTCTTCTAATCGTGGTGGTTCTTCCAATGGGCATGGCAGAGGTCGTGGTGCGTATCAAGGTGGTCGTGGTCGGGGTCGTAGACCGCCTCACTGTCAGCTTTGTAGGACCAATGGGCACTATGCCAGTGCTTGTCCGGAATTATCATCTTATGCTCGATAGGTTCCTTCTCAATTAGCCCATCTTGCGCAATCTTTTCAGGCTCAATGTCATGTAAGCGACTCCTCTCCAAATTGGTATGTGGACTCCGGAGCATCATCTCACATGACATCAAATCCCTCTTCTCTTGATTCGGTTTCTCCCTACAACGGTTCTGATCATATGGTTTTTGGTAATGGTGATTTTTCTCACATCTCTCACATTGGTACTTCACAGTTATCTCCTCACTTAAAGCTTTCAGATGTACTTATTGTTCCTAGCATTACTAAAAATCTCCTATCGATTAGCAAACTTACACAAGATTCTCCTGTTGATGTTTTGTTTTCTAATCCTTTCTTCCAAATTCAGAACCGCAAAACAAAAGAAATTCTAGCAAAGGGCAAATGTGAGAATGGGCTTTACGTACTCAAGCATGGTCATCTAGTTTTTCTGGCTAATCTGCATTCTTCTAGATCTCGTGTTTCTTTTGAATTATGGCACACTAGACTAGGACATGCTTCTTTTGATACTTTGTCTTTATTAAATAAATCAGGATGTTTGTCTGTTAGTTCCTTATTACCTAAACCTGACATTTGTTCTTCTTGTTAGCTTTCTAAAAGCAAACGATTACCTTTTGGTGTTAATGACAAACATGCTTTACATGTGCTTGAGTTAGTTCATTGTGACTTATAGGGACCTTCTCCTATTGATTCTAATGATGGCTATCGATATTACTGTGTTTTTGTGGATGATTTTTCACGGTTTTCTTGGTTCTATCCTTTAAAGCTCAAATCTGATTTTTATGATGTTTTTAGAGCTTTCTTAACCTTTGTGCAAACACAGTTCTCCTGCAAATTAAAAGCTTTTCAAACAGATGGTGGTACCGAATTTATGAATCATCGAGTTCGGGATCTTCTTATTTCTAATGGGACAAATCACCGGGTTTCTTGTCCTCATACACCGCAACAGAATGGTCGTGCAAAACGCAAGCACCGTCATCTTACCGAAACTGGTCTAGCAATGCTCTTTAATGCTAGTGCTCATGCCTCATATTGGGTTGATTCCTTTAGCACCGCTGCCTACATAATTAATCGAATTCCTTCAAAATTACTTGACAACAAGAGCCCATATGAACTTTTATATCATGCATCACCGAATTATTCACTTTTGCGGACATTTGGCTGCCGTGTTTTCCTATACCTAAGGGACTATTCACAACACAAGCTTGCTCCTAGAAGTTCACCGTGTGTTTTTATTGGGTATGATTCTCATTACAACGGCTATCGCTGTCTAGATCTAGCTTCAACTCGAGTGTATACCACTCGTCATGCAATTTTTGATGAGGCTGTTTTTCCATTTCATGCTACCTCACAATCATCAACATCATCGACACATGTTTTTGCAAACTCACGGGACTGCCCAATACCTCATATTACACCAGATATTCATTCATGTGTCGCATGCTCTTATGTTCCTACTGTTGGATTAGTATCTAAGCCCGTAACCATATTTGTCAAGTACTTGACCCGATTGTGCATGGTCCTTTTGGGTTGCCTTCACCAAAGCAACTTGCTGGAGAAATAATAGAGAAAGAGGTTATTATGATTTATTAATATGTTATAAGAATAATATATTAAAGGAGAAATCATATTTGTTTAATTAATATTGGTCAATAATTAATTAAGAATTAATTTTGTGATCAAGTGTAATTAATTAAACTAGAGGGGCTGAATTGTAATTATGTGATAGTTACAAAATAGGGTAATGATTATCCTAGATATAGGTGGACGAATTCAAGGGATTAGATATCCTTGAAATCATCCAAAGGATAAGGATAAGGGTTTTCAAGGCTTATCTTATGGTTACTTGGTGGGCAAGCAACTAGATAAGGATAAGGACTGAAACCCTAATCCCTACACCTATATAAAGACCCCTTGGCTAATGAAATTCGTCCATGCCTTGTCTAGGGTTCCTAGGGACGATTTCTACCTCCTTCTTCTCTCTCTCTATAGCCTCTCCAATTGCTTGTGGTGTTTGTGAGCCATTAGAGGTACTACACTTGTGGTACTTACTTTCACGACTTAGGGTTTGAAGATTTAAGTTGTTATTGCAATATAACAACAAGAGGTATGTAATCTAACCTTCTTGGTAAATTTCGAAAATAGTAAGCCATATTAGGGTTTTATTATGTGTTCATAATGTTGTGTATCAAATAGTGAAAACATAGATCCAATTCTAGGGTTGCATGCACACATATGATTGTTTGTATAAACCCAACAGTGGTATCAGAGCTTTTGGTTAACTTGTTTTCAATTAGTATTATACAATTGTATGAACTTGACATATTAAGGTTCATAATTTAAATTATCCTTTATGATTTAGATAATCCCTTATGGTTTAATAATTTAAATTAATAGTTTAATTCAAGATAATTATTAAATCAATAGTTTTAATATTTAAAATTTTAATTTAAATATTCTTAAATTCGAAAATTTTAAAGTGAGATTAAAACCTAATTGTTTTGAAAAGTTTCAAAAACTTGCCCTCAAGTTTTGGAATTTAAATTGTTTGATTAAAAGTTTAATTTTGAAAAAATGTTAAATTCTAAAACCCAAATTTTGAAAATTCAAATTACACCCTTATGGTTTTATTAAATTAATTAAGTGTATAATTAAAAGAGAGTTAATAAATCCATAATGATATGGTTTATATTTTATTAAAAGTGTAATTTATAAAATTTAAACCACCTAGTATTTTAAAAAGTGTAAAATACACCCTTACCGTTAGTAGGTCTCATTCACGAAGTCAATCTATAAGGGGGGGGGGGGGGGTACAAGGTTATGGCCTATAAAATGGCCGTTTAATGGGTATCCACTCTTACCCACCGCTTTCTTGATTGGTGGAGGGTTGTTAGCCGAACGGGTAGGATAGGGCAATCCTTTCTTCATTAATAAGTATAATGAATCTATGTAAAGTAACTAAACGCTTTTACAAATTCCCAATCCTAGTTACTCTAGGCAAAAGTGAAATTGATGCAATCCCATTAAATTACACTTTGTACCCTTGCTAAGACGTTAGTGGAGCGCGTGTGGTTAACCGACACACTAATTGGGTTCTAAGCAAATGTGGAAAAGGGTGACTCAATGTTTGTCATAGTTCGATGGAGAGTGTGTGGTGTACCGGCACATCGAATAAGTGACTGTAACAATGCGGGCATCATGTAGATTTGCATGCTTAGTCACACCCACTTTGTGATCCTCGGCATCCCAGTCACAAACAAGAGGGGCATATCGAGATTTAAACATGCCATTGAAAAGTTCAATGAATCTCAAAGGAAATCTAGGAATTCTTAATACATTTAAAACTTAAGCCTTTATGTTTTTCATGGTGAAGAATTAGTGAATCGTCATTCACTAACCTCCGAATTATTTGCATGTTGGATTACGACATCCCTCTTATAATATGTAAATAATGTTGTTGGATCCTAGCCTTAATGTCTCATTTGGGTGTTTCATTAAGGATTCAATCAATCAACTAACTTGAAATTTCTCCCGTTTTGTAGATGTCTGATTCTAACCGTGGTCTTCCCGAATCCCAAGGAAAAGGTATTCCTGTTGAAAGTGAAAGCTTGTTCCAAAGTGAAGGATCAATGTGGACTAGCTTGATTTCACTCCCTCCTCCTCCTCCCGTTGTTCTCCCTGACCCACAAGATCGAAGATTTGAAAAGTTCAAGATCACCGAAACCCTATTGGCAATGGAACATGAAGATGGTAAACCCGTGTGTGCTTACGTCCTAGGGATGAAATCACACATTGATAGGTTGATTATGTTGGGTGCGTCTTTTCCCAATAAGTTGGTTGTAGACTTGGTTCTTCAGTCACTCCCTAAATCATATGATAAGTTCATAAGAGAGTATTATATGATGGATCTTGACGCGACCCTCATTGACTTAACTTACATGCTTATTACTACTGAATCTGAAATGATTTGGCAAAGCAATGGAGCATATTTGTCTGATAATTCAACCAACCATGCTTCCGTGGACACTCTAGAAGAACCCACCTGTTTATGCTGCCAAGAGAAGGGAAATGGATACGAAGCTGCCCAAAAGACCTGAAGAGTCTAAGAGATGGGAGAGTCAAGAAGTATGGCTCTACTTCAGGTATAAAATCCACTATCTAACTCCATTAAATTCCTATTCTTTATACATAATGTGATAAGATTACATTTGCAGGATTAGAGAAAAGAGAGGAAGTTTGATGGAAGAGCACGATTAGTCTAATCACGAAGAAATGGATTACGATCGCATGAATTCAAAGATCAGATTTTGAGCTTAGGAAGTTATGATAGAATTGTTAGGAGTATTTGATTACATAGTTTTTCAATTAAATTTTTCATTGTAAGGACATGTTTTCTGCTGCTTTTATGAATAAAATAAACTTTGATTTTATATTATTTGTTTATCCTTACAATGGCATATATGAAAAATTGATGTTTGTGTACTTCTATTATTAGCAAAATGGATTTGATTCTTAATTAGGTTATTTATGGAAGTGTCTAGATTTTACCAAATAGGGAGAGTTTCTCATCGCCCAAGTTTCAAGTGGATAGGAACTTGGAATCGTGCAACAAGTATTGTATGATGAATGAGAACCTTCGTATTTGGGAAATTTAGACTGAATTATGACAAAGTGTCGATTTAAGGACTAAGAGATTGAGTACACTCGGTCGTACGTTGATCAAGTCTACCATAAGAGTAACAAAGATATTCATCATGATTTACTAAATTTTAGTGAATATGGTTTTACTTATAATATTAAATATAATTCTGAGTTGATTAAAAGAGTTTCAATCATTATCAGAATGAATAAGAAGAATCAAGTAGGCAGAAAGATAAAAGTTTCTCTGTTCTAAGAAGAAGGGAGAGTACCTTTTATTATGTTTTATGATGGGTCTTAATGATTAAGAACCATATCTCAATTGATCCTCTAAGTGAATCTTAGTACAATTTGTATGTCTAAGAAGAGGAATCGATAGTTGTGGAAATGGTTAAATCAAGAAGTCAAATCATACTTCTTTCCAATGACAAGTCTTAGAGTTATACTCCAAGATTGTGAATTGAGTGACAAGTCTTAAGAAGGTTTATAACATTCATCAAATGTGGAATTTGGAAAAAGGATTTTCTCATTCTTGCACATTTGAAATTGGTAAGTTGTGATGTCTTGGATAAGACAAAGACCAACTTGGACCAATCATGTGAAATGTTTTGTATTAATAAAACTACACTAACTCTTGAATATTTGTTTGTCAAGAAATGTTTCTTGAAAACAGAACCTTATATGTCAAGGAGTCAGTAGGAGTCTTAATGGTCTTGAAAGGTTTCAAGAACAAATCAAGAATAAACCTTATCGATCATCACTAACACACGACTTGAGGTTTACAACCTATCGTGTGGACACTATTTTGTTTTCTATGCCATTCCAATTGAGTTTTCTATATATGTGAGTTCTACGAGTTCTCAATGGATTGTATAGGGGCAAGACACCTTGTTCAATGGAAAGTACAATGAAATGAAGGGGTGGGCTGCTCAATAACTTGGAAGTAATGGTGGGACCCTTGATGGCAAGAGATTAAGAAGAACAAGTTCTATCCATAAGAAGTTTGAATTTGTCACTAACATTATCTTGAGATTATGGTTATGACAAATTCACATGGATGGAAATGTATACACCACAAAATCTAAGTGTCATAAGGTTTCTCTCATTCATCAAATTGGTTGTGAGGAAACGTTTTCACTAAGAGAGATTTTGAAGATTGCATTATGTAATTTGGGTTTCTTAAATTCAACTATGATTACGGCATACCTCTTCATATTTCGAATTGTGGGAAATGGCAAATGGGTCTGAACATTTTAGACTTATTGATATGAGTCCTAGAATCATTTAGACATATACATATGAGCTATCCAAGGAAAAGTGTATGAGGTTGAGAAGCTTAGATAAAGTCTTATCAAAGCATATAGTATTAGAAATATGAACTTAAGAAATTGTTTTCTAGAAGTTCAGCTGATTTCTCAATAGATGTCGAAGCTAGTGGGAGCATAAGTGTGATGCTGGTAAAGAAATAATCATCATGTAAGTGGGAGCATGATTATTATGGTGAGTATTGCAAGTTGGCAATATTAATTATAGAAAACAAAGAGTTATATTTTGCAAAGTTGTAAGACTTGAAAAGTTGTTTTTCTATAATTAAGGGAGAGAATATTATACTTCGTTCAAAATCTAAAGGTTAGATTGAGAAATTTTAATAAATTTAGTCAAAGGATACATAGTGTGTTCTTAAATTTCGATTATGATTACGGTATCCCTCTTCATAGTTCGAATTGTAAGAAAGTGACACATAAAATATTATGGCAGAAGATTGATAGAGTATCGTATCTTTATGTAAGACATTATGCATCATGTCCCATACACTTTGGGTATAGGAATAATTGCATATGCTATAATATTTGACCATTCTAAAATTTTCCAAATTTCTAGCGCATTAAGAAGGAAAAAGGACAAGAATTGGTATTGACTAAGATAATTAAACAACTATCAAAGGACGATCTAAAGTTCGTTGAGGATTGGTCGCTTGTGAGTAGTTGGAAGTATGGTATTGAATGGACCATATCGACATTATTATGAATAGATAAGATTCTATTAAGAATGAGTTGTCATATGGTAAATATGGAAATGTTTCCATAATTTGGAGTTGGAAATTAAGAATTTATGTCTAGATCAGAAAAGTTTATGCAAAAGGATGTTGAAAGGAATGCACTTTGAGTAATAGACATCACATCTATATAATTGTTCTGTAATAATTTTTGATAGAGTACCTTGTGATTTCGTTGGCCGAGTCTTTGTGATTTTTGTTCCGTGACTTCACAAGAGGATCATTGCATAAAATATTAGAATTTGACATATTCTAAAAGGTGGCAAGAATTTGGTATTCTTACACTACTTATAAGGATTGGGGATTGTGAAATGAGTTTCATTTGAAAAGTTTTTCAATTGATCTATTTCACAAAGTATGGACCATAGGAAACTAAAGTGTGCATGCTTGGAGCATGGGACAATTGTGGTTATGATTCGAGTTATAAAGTTGATTATCTGAAACATTAAACAATGGATAATGAGTAATCAATATGGTGATTAAATAAAGGTGTTTTATTTATACTCACAAGTTTGGGGTCATATAAGATTAATTATTATCATTGTGTTTCTCTTTGCATGTTTTGACTTCCAGAATAATTGAGTTTATTAATAATAATCGAATTATTCAAACGGCCCGCAGTCGGTCACACGATGGAAGTAGGTGTGAATGAAGACTGTCATGAATTGGTTTGTAGATTGTCTAAAGTGTATTAGACATAGCAAAGGTTTGCTGCAACATTCATGAGTGCTTATGAATATGATTTTGAGCATTGGATTAAACCCACGCTCACTTTGATCGCTTCATGGATTTTATCACGAGCAATTGGTGAGATGATAATATCTTGTATTCTTGAAACCGAGATGTGTGAGTTGTATCTTGTGAATTGGTTACACATTGATAATATGTAAACGCACCAGTAACTTGGTGTTATAAAACATATTGTTGTGTGTGATTTGGTGAGTGAGTGCAAGCAAACATTGAGTCGAAGTTTATCTGTTCCTTTTTCCCAAAGTGGGATAAAAGCGATATTTGTGGGCCTCTCGATGATTTAGAGATGACAAACGTAAATGCTCGGCCGGGCTAGGGCTAATTTGATTTGTTCAAGTAGTCAGTCATCGTAAATCGGAAATCGAGAAACAACACATAGACCGAGAGAATGATTTCAATCCATATCTTACGTCTATACGATATCTAGAATGGAGGAATATATGATCCCTTATCTAACAGACATGTTACTGATAAGATTAGAGTTCAACAGCGTCTTTGAGAGCTACGATTGCTAATCGAGTTGTATTTACATTTGTGGTTACCAGACTTATCCAAGTGGGAGACTGTTGGATTAGTGTCTAAGCCCGTAACCATATTTGTCAAGTACTTGACCCGATTGTGCATGGTCCTTTTGGGTTGCCTTCACCAAAGCAACTTGACTGGAGAAATAATAGAGAAAGAGGTTATTATGATTTATTAATATGTTATAAGAATAATATATTAAAGGAGAAATCATATTTGTTTAATTAATATTGGTCAATAAATAATTAAGAATTAATTTTGTGATCAAGTGTAATTAATTAAACTAGAGGGGCTGAATTGTAATTATGTGATAGTTACAAAATAGGGTAATGATTATCCTAGATATAAGTGGACGAATTCAAGGGATTAGATATCCTTGAAATCTTCCAAAGGATAAGGATAAGGGTTTTCAAGGCTTATCTTATGGTTACTTGGTGGGCAAGCAACTAGATAAGGATAAGGACTGAAACCCTAATCCCTACACCTATATAAAGACCCCTTGGCTAATGAAATTCGTCCATGCCTTGTCTAGGGTTCCTAGGGACGATTTCTACCTCCTTCTTCTCTCTCTCTATAGCCTCTCCAATTGCTTGTGGTGTTTGTGAGCCATTAGAGGTACTACACTTGTGGTACTTGCTTTCACGACTTAGGGTTTGAAGATTTAAGTTGTTATTGCAATATAACAACAAGAGGTATTTATTCTAACCTTCTTGGTGAATTTCGAAAATAGTAAGCCATATTAGGGTTTTATTATGTGTTCATAATGTTGTGTATCTAATAGTGAAAACATAGATCCAATTCTAGGGTTGCATGCACACATAGGATTGTTTGTATAAACCCATCACCTATTTCGGCTCCTACAGTACAAGTGCAACCTCCTACTGATAATATTATTGAGCCTCCTGCCCATATTGATCCAGCAGCCCACGATGACCTCGCTACTGGCCCTCCTTCGCCGGTCCAAAATTGTACACCAGCCCAACAAGGCCCAACGGCAGCCGCTGCTCCAACAACCTTAGCCCATCCTATGATAACTCGAGGCAAAGATGGGATATTCAAACCCAAACATCGTGTCGATCTCTCGTATCTTGATTCAAATCTGTTAATTCAAGCACTCTTTGCTACAAAAGAACCATGCGGATACAAGACGGCTGCCAAGGATCATCGATGGTTATTAGCCATGGAAGATGAAATGACTGCTCTTTGAAATAACCACACTTGGGATTTAGTTCCCCGTCCTTCTGGTACAAATATTGTTGGCTCAAAATGGATTTATCGCACTAAATACAACTCTGATGGTTCTATTCAACGTTTTAAAGCTCGTTTAGTGGCGCACGGATTTACTCAAATTCCGGGGTTAGGTTACACACATACTTTTAGCCCCGTTGTTAAAGCCGCTATAGCACGCATAGTTATCTCTCTTGCTGTCATGCATAAGTGGCCTCTTTACCAATTGGATGTCAACAATGCTTTTCTCAATGATCAATTGCAGGATACAGTTTTCATGGAGCAACCTCCTGGTTTTTCTGATGTTCGTTTTCCCAATCATGTATGTCGTCTCAAGAAAGCATTATATGGGTTAAAGCAAGCTCCCAGGGCATGGTTTCAAAGATTAAGTTCTTTTCTCATTGGATTGGGTTTTATTTGCGGTCGTGCTGATCCATCTCTATTTGTTTTTAAAAAGCAAACACAGGTGCTTTACTTACTTGTCTACGTTGATGACATTATTTTGACCGGAAATGACATCTCCCTAATTCATAAGTTTACCTCAAAACTTGATGTTGAGTTTGCTATCAAGGATCTTTGTCTTCTAAACTATTCCTAGGACTTGAAGTCTCTTACATGTCTGATGGATCTGGTTTATTTCTCACCCAAGCTAAGTATGCACATGACATTCTTCAGTGTGCTGGTCTACTTGAATCTAAGGCTGCCCCTACACCTCTTGCTACTTCTGATTATCTAGTTTCTCAAGGCACTTCTTTTAGTGATCCCACCTATTATCGTTCATTGGTAGGTGCCTTACAATACTTGACTATTACACGTCCGGATATTTCTTATGTTGTTAATCAGGTGAGTCAATTTCTTCATGCACCTACATTGGATCATTTTCAAGCAGTCAAACGAATTCTTCATTATGTTAAAGGAACTATTTCATTTGGTCTTCATTTTACGCAACCACGATCTCCTTCTTTGCTTGGGTATTCTGATACCGATTGGGCGCGATGTATTGAGACACGTCGCTCCACGTATGGTTATTCTATTTTCCTAGGTGGAAATCT
The DNA here is from genome assembly GCF_051521515.1 of Lactuca serriola. Taxonomy (NCBI): domain Eukaryota; kingdom Viridiplantae; phylum Streptophyta; class Magnoliopsida; order Asterales; family Asteraceae; genus Lactuca; species Lactuca serriola. The sequence continues at coordinate 4,846,854 of NC_136408.1, forward strand.
AGTCTCTTGGAGTGCTAAGAAACAACCTATTGTTTCTCGATCAAGCTGTGAATCTGAATACAGGGCTATGGAAAATATTGCTGTGGAAATCATTTGGATTAGTCATTTGCTTTGTGAGCTTCATGCACTTCCACCGGATCGTCCAACTCTTTTATGTGACAACAAAAGTGCACTTTCCTTAAGTCAAAATCCCATCTCTCACAAAAGAGCTAAGCATATAGATATTGACTACCACTTCATTCGAGAATTAGTCACTTCTAGGCAGCTATATATGCGTTTTGTTCCAACTGCATTACAGCTTGCGGATATTTTCACCAAAAGTTTGCCTCGTCCTCTATTTGAAAGTTTTTGTGCCAAGCTACGTGTTGCTCCACCACCACTAAGCTTGAGGGGGAGGGGGGGGGTATTAGAAATAAGAGTACATAATATTGTATAGTTTTATAAGATTGTGTCAATCGTGTATTTTAATAGCTTATTGTATTTTATGCACTATATATACCTAATGAATAATACTATATCATTAAGGTGAATTAATTGTAATCCTTACATATTTAAACATTCGTTCAATAGTTATAATAAAGTTCTTACAATTGAACCCGACGAGGTCTTATATCTTGAAAAATATTCACAATTGTGTCATCACCAATACCTTTTAAAACATTTTTTTTCAATATACGACACTAAACCATCACTCGAAAATTGATCACTCATTTTGTTGCGTATATCGGTCTTTATCAACTTCATTGCCGAAAATTCGCGTTCCACACTTGTTGTTGCTACGGGTAAGATCAATGCAAGTTTCACAAGAAGGTAAATCTTAGGAAATATTATATGCTTTTTTTCTTCGGCCATCTTTTTGGCAAGGTCTCCAATGCTCTTCAAATCAGTAAATCATTCATCTTCTCGCACATCTTTAACGTAATTTCCAAGTTCCACTTCAAGAACTTGAAGATCATATTCTATTGGAAACTCTTCCGGATAAAGTGTAGCCATTTTCATTATTTTTTTTAATCAAAGGCTTTGAAAGATTCACTTGGGCACAAACAAGCAATACAGAGAAGTTGATGAGATTTGAAATCGAGTTTAAAGATCAATTTACGTAAGGATTAAGAAAGAAGAAATACGAAGAATATGAGAGTAAATATAATAGTTGATCAGCTCATATTATGCTTTTGATTTTATAGAGTACAAAGGAATTCTCTGTAAAGAATATGTGAAAGTTAAGTACTCACTCAGTACAGTCTCCTATTTATAGGAGTACAAAAGCATAACAAAATACTAAGGACTAGACATTCAGACTATTCATTAAAATGCCTTAGTAAATATAACATTACATCCGAAGATTCTACTTACGAAGATTAGAGATCCTTCGTAACCATACAAATAACACTTCGACTTATTACAACATTTATACCCTAACAATCTCCCCCTTTGGAATAAAGGTCGAAGTCTTCATGAAGTTAGTAGTTGAACAACATACATCAGTACTCTTCGGATTTCCATGTACCAAGAGATAACTTTCTTTATCTCCTTCTTGTCTCCTTCTGAATTCTTCTTGCAATGATTCATACGAACAATTAAGTTCGTATATTGCGAATTTGTATATCTTTCCACTTCAGAGGTTTGAAACAAGAATCTCTTGGCTCTTCCAGCTTTATCTTTTCCTGCGAAGACTATCCCCAATGGCTTTAAACATATTTCTCCGTCTTCGTACTTTTTCAACTCAACCTGCTTCTTCGTAGGAGCCATTGGTGCTGTAATGTCGATTCCTTTAACAGTAGCAAGTTCGACATCAGTTTGAGCTAAGCATTCGAAATAATTCTCCAAAATTTTTTTTATGTGCCTACACCCAAGACTGAAAACATCTGGTTCTATTTCTTGGAGAAAAGAGAAGGACCTGTCTTTAAGAATCAGAGCAACATTGATGAGATCGTAAGTGTTCATCAATGGAAAGTCCGCCACAGTGAACTCTTGTATCTTTCCACTTGCTCTTGTCACAACATATTTCAAATTCTGAAACTTTCCTTCGAAAATAACATCCCTTTTTATGGATATCACCTTCTTAATCTTCTCCAAGTACCAAACTTCTTCTTGAGCCTTTGCTAACACAACATGAAATCTTATCTTCATCTTCTTTCCCTTTTCGACATCCATAGACTTTGTCTCTGCTTTAAACTGTGGCATGACGAACATCATCTCGTTGATTATAACGCTCCCCCTTAACAAAAGTATTTGAATCCAAGTGCTCCCCCTCCACTGGATCATCAGCTTGTGCATTTGGGTTTAGATTCAAATTTGAAGTTGAATCATTGTTATACTTCGAATTTTCTAATGTTTGATTATCAGTTGCATTTCTTTCTGCATCAATTGCTTGATCTGAAATACCGAAAATCGAATCATAATCAACATCATTCATTTCAATTGAATCATCTATATTTGAAGAATTTTGCAAAATAGGATAATTCACAAATTTATGATTAGACTTTTTAATGTAATGATCATCAAATGTCAAATTAAAAGTTTCTTCCACTTTGCAAGTTCGCTTATTTAACACTCTATAAGCAACTGAATTGTGTGAATATCCCAAGAAAATTCCTTCATCTGCTTTTGTTTGAAACTTCGAAAGATTATCCTTGAGATTCATTATGAAACACCTGCATCCAAAAACATGGAAAAATTTGACATTAGGTTTTCGATTATTGATGATTTCATAAGGAGTAACATTAAACCGTCTATGAATAAATGATCGATTTTGAGTAAAACACGCAGTTGAAACAGCTTCAGCCCAAAGATATTGAGGTAAATTCGAAAATGCCAACATTGTTCTTGCAGCTTCACATAATGATCGATTTCTTCTCTCAACTACACCATTTTGTTGTGGTGTATAAGGAGATGAAAAATTATGCGAAATTCCTTTTTCCACCAGAAATGTATCGAAGACATGATTTTTGAATTCAGTTCCATGATCACTTTTAATTTTTCGAATTGTCTTCTTCAATGAAACTTCCATTTTTTTGATAAAATCAATCATCATTTGTGGAACTTTGGATTTTAACCTGAGAAAATAAACCCACCTGAATCTTGAAAAATCATCTACTATTACCAAAATGTACCTTTTCTTGTTAAGAGTAGCAACTGTTGAAGGACCACATAAATCTATATGCAAGAGTTCAAGGGGTTCAACAATCTTCAAATCTATTGTGATTGGATGACCTTGTTTGTGTTGTTTCCCTACTTCACAAGCTGCACACAAACTGTCATTATCATATTTAAGAATGGGTAAACCTCTTACCAGATCTTGTATGACAAGTTTGTTGATGTTTCGAAAATTGAGATGTGATAATCTCCTGTGCCATAACCAGCTAACATCAGCAGCGGCCTTTGAAAGTAGACACACATCAGGTTTGCCTACAATAGGAACAATATCCAATGTAAACATATCACCTTTTCTTTTTGACTTAAGTAAAACTTCCTTAGTCTTGACATTCAAAATGACACTTCCTTCTTCATTAAAAAGAACTTGATTGCCAGTGCCCACAACAAGTTGTGAAACACTTATCAAGTTGTGTTGCAAACCTTCAACAAATGCAACTATGTTGATAGTGAAATTTCCATTCGTTATCTTCCCATAACCCTTGACTTTGCATTTGTGATTATTACCAAACTTAACCACTCCTCCATTTTCTAGGCTTCAAAAATCACGCAAGTTTTCCTTCTTCCCAGTCATGTGACGTGAGCAACCGCTATCAATATACCACTTGTTATCATATTGCTCGTCACAAAGTACCTGCAATCATTGGAAAAATTTAGGTACCCAAGTTTTGTTGGGTCCATTCAAATTAGGTTTGTGATTCAATTGTAAAGTACAACCATTAACCCAATCATATACTTTGGTTTTGAAACTGTCTATAAATCTAACATTTTCATTCGAAGGGTCAGATATATGATTTTTTATTCTATTCAAATTTTCACTAATTTCACCCTTCGCATCTTGAGTTTGTGATTTTTCCCTTTTTGCTCTTGTGACTGGCTGCCAAACTTTAACTGATATATTTGACTCTTTAGATGATAAAGTACCATTCGTTGAAGGATTAGCATATTTGTCATACGCCTCTTGTATTTGTTCTTTCGAAAACTTACTTGATTGGTATATCTTTCCTTTTCCTTCCAACCAATGATCAATATTTCTCTTTGTTGTTATTCCCTTTGCATATGAGACTTTGTCAGCTTGTTTCTTCAAAGGATTATAACATTTTGCTGTATTTGGAACATAATCAACTTTTGGTTTTGAAAGATATGATTCATGATAAGATGTCTTGTTTTGAAACTTTGAAGTTTGATTTCCAACCTTTTTCTGAAAAAAATTTCTTGGTATTGTAGATTTTATTTTATTTGAAACTTTTGAATTTTTATTTGAAAACAAAGCACTTTTCTCTTCAAAAATTTGAGATTTTGATTTTTCTTTAAAAACTTTTCTTCCTTTTGAAAAAATTGTTGATCTCATTTTTGATGGTTCAACAGTTTGCCAAAAAATTGTTTTCCTTGCTTGACGTTTCAAAATATTATTTTCCTTTGAAAAATTTTCAACTTGAGCTTTAAATTCTTTTGAATTTAATTTTATCACTTTGTTAATTGTTTTAACATCAGTTTTAACATCTTCGTGCTTTGAAAACATATTTGCAGTTGGGACAACTTCCTTCTTTTCAACTTTTGACTTTTCAATCCATACTCTTTTTGGTTTATGATGTTGAAATTTATATGAATTCTTTGTAAGATTATTTTCAACTGTACTTTGATTTGAAAAGAATCCTTCATTTGATGTTTGCATATTGTCTTCCACAACCATCTTTTTGAATTCAGGTTTTATATTTTCAACATTACCTGTTGTTACGAAGACTTGATTTGGGAACACAATATCATCGGTGCATTTGAAGATTGGATAAAAAAACAGTATTCGATTCAAGATAATGAGCACCTTTTTCACTAAGAATTTTCTCAAATTCTTGTGTATCCAAATAGACTTGATCAACAACCACTCGAGGAATTTCAATTTCTTTCAACCTTTGACTTTGCTTTGAATTTGTATTTTCTTCTTCATTGTCACTATCATCCGTTTGACTCTCATGTATTTCCACATATTCCATATCACAAACTTTCGAAGTTGAGGGTTTATTAGTTTCAATTTTCATTAATAAATCATCACATTTTTCTTTCCCTTTAAATGAATTTGCAACATTTATGACAGACAACTGTGAACAATCTACATCTTCTAAATCACTAATTTCACTAATATTATCAGAATTTTCTTCAATATTAGCATTATTAGTTTCACTATTAGATGTAGAATTCTCAGTCTTTTTCAAAATTCGAAGTTGTTCTGATTTAGTTAAGGTTTCATTTACAATTTTTACTAAATCATTAGCATCAAGATAATCTTCGACTTTTGCAATTCCATATCTAAACCTATCATCTGGAACTTTGTTGAAATAAGAAATTTCTTTGTCACAATCATATGAAATACTATCAACCTTAGCTCTATCATAAGCTAAAAATGGTAGTAATTTTCTATGTTGTTCCTTACTTATTTCACACGAATGATGTAACTCAGTTAATTTTCCATATAATCTTTTTGCTGAATTACAAAAAACATTTCTCTGAGTTAACAACAAGTTTATTTCTTTTCCTAATTTTTCTCTATCCTCCATGATATTTGAAACTTGCAATTCTAAGTAATCAATCCTAGTGACTTTTGAATCCAACATTTTTCTAGTCTCTAGTAATTGATCACTTAACTTTTTCGCTTCATTGCTAGCAGACACAATGATTGAATCAAAGTAAGTAACAGTTTCATCAAAAGATACTAACTCAGAATTATATGCAGAAACTGGAATGTTAAAAGATTCAAGAATTTTACGTACCTTGGTAGTCATAGGTGACTTGTCAGTAGACTTCGAAACGAAGCATTGCCCACACACTTCGTCAGTCTGTTCATCATCTGAATCCTCTTCCATTTTTGCATACATAGCTCCATGAGTTGGATTTTTCATCTCTTCATCATCTGAACCCGAAGACCATATTTGATATGTGCCATCCGATTCAGTTTCTCCATGAGCCACCAATGACAAATTCTTCGCTTTCTTCTTTACTTCCTCCAGTTTCTCAATGTAGTAAGCTTCATCCTTTGTTTTACTCTTCTTTTCTTCCTTCTTCCTCAACAGGCAATCTACTGCCAAATGATTTGCTCCATAGCAATAATGACAATTGATCCCTGTATCACCTTTCAATAGCATCTTCATTTGCTCCATCTCATTCTTCGAATTTGTCTTCATTTCTATTTACTTTTCATCCAGTTTGTTTTTGTTCTCAAAACTACCCTTCGAATCTGATGACTTCTTTGGATTAAAAGGTTTCTTAAAAAATTTCTTTACTCTATTGTTTCAGTAAAAAGCAACAGCCTCATCATCAGATTTCATCAGAAAACCTTCTTCTTCATCAGAATTCAATTTTTCACTTTCTCTTTCTGAAACCTTAGAAACTAGAGCCAAAGGACCACCAAGACTTGCTATCGCTTCTTCATCTATTTCATTAACTTCATTTTCATGAGATTTTAATTGATTGTACAAGTCATTCAAAGTCGAAGTATCAAAACTTTGTTGATTTTTCACCATCATGCTCACACTTCTCCACTCCTTTCGAAGTCCCATTACAAATATCTAATTGTACTCCATTGGTGACCTTATTATACTATAACGATTACAACGATATATTAACTCGTTGAACCTATCATATGCTTCAATAGACTCATTTTCTTTTTGTCTGAAATCTTTGAGTTCTACCAGACATTGTTTCACAGATGTGATCTTCGTCTTTTCACTCCCTTGAAATTTGTCTTTGAGATTGTTCCAGATTTCTTTAGCTGTTTTGCATGTTCTGACATAATTGTACACAACAGGAGGCAACGCACCTCTTAATTCCCTCATGCATTTCTTCTCCAGACGTTTTAAACGATCGGTTTGATTATCAACTTCTGAACTGCTTGAAGACATGCCGATTGGCTGAACTTGTGCAGGTTGATTGATTTCTCCTGAGATGCATTTCCATAATTCTTCATCCAATCCGTTCAAGTAATCTTCCATACGATCTGCCCACTGATCATAATATTCTGGAATAAGCATTGGAATTTTTGTGGATGATCCAAGCATATGAGAAAATGATGTCATCGAATTCAGATTGAATGACGCCATTGTTGTACGGACAAAAACTTCAAGATGATACTAAACTTTTGAGAATTTTGAAAATCAACTTGTATAATTCAATTTAGAATTACACACCGAACACTCGATTAACAAATATTTTTGCAGAATCAAATCCTAGATTGAGATCTAGATGAAATTTTCAAATTCAAAAAGGACGGAAACTTTTTGAATCAAACAGTAGATTCAAAAACCTTTTTGATCGAATGAAAATCAGATCACAGAAAGGATTCCTGCTCTGATACCAATTGATGAGATTTGAAATCGAGTTTAAAGATCAATTTACGTAAGAATTAAGAAAGAAGAAATATGATGAATATGAGAGTAAATATAATAGTTGATCAGCTCATATTATGCTTTTGATTTTACAGAGTACAAAGGAATTCTCTATAAAGAATATGTGAAAGTTAAGTACTCACTCAGTACAGTCTCCTATTTATAAGAGTACAAAAGCATAACAAAATACTAAGGACTAGACATTCAAACTATTCATTAAAATGCCTTAGTAAATATAACATTACATCCGAAGATTCTACTTACGAAGATTAGAGATCCTTCGTAACCATACAACTAACACTTCGACTTATTACAACATTTATACCCTAACAGAAGTAAAGTTGTGTTTACCTCATTAAAACGATTATTCAGCTCTTGAAGTTGCATATCAATCACCTCCTTAAATACATCAACTTGATAATGGTGCAAGTTGTTAACCTTACAAAATACACACACACACACACACACACACATATATATATATATATATGTATATATATATATATATAACTAATGATATAACATAATACATTTGTAAATCAAGGTGTTAGTTGGTAATAACAAACATTACTAACATGTGAACCTTTACGACGACTGTATCCATTAAAATATTAATCTTCCAAATCCATGACTTTAACTTTGTTTTTAGCACAAAACAAAGTAACTTTCTCTAAAAGTGGGTCCCATCCTACATCTCTAATTTCTTGAATTGATTTTTTTGAGCTACTTACTTGATTCATAGCATTTACGATATTTTGGTCTTTTCTTTGTAGTATTGTATTCAAATGATCTGTCACACCCAAGATATCAACCATAAAATGTAGACAAAGCACAAAATCAAACAATTTTAACCGAAATGGATATATCCATATATCTCGGACTCAAATTTATGAGATGATAAAATATGGCAAAAGCTATACCGAAAAAAGGTTCACGTGGACGTATTGGTTCACGTAAGAGTACACGTAAAATACCAAAGGGGGTTATAAGCAAGTTTCAATAATACCATTGTGAATGTTACAGATGTACGGGGGCGAGTGGTTTCTTGGTCCTCTGCCGGTACTAGATGGGAATTGCTTCAGCTCTACGATCACGATCACTATCAAATTCACCAAGGTCTTCAAGTATACATCACAAATGGAAGCATATATGGTCTGGATATTTAATAAAGATGCAAAATGAGAACCCCATCGAGTATCATACGGTCGTTTAATACCAACTTCTAGATTCAAACCGGTAGCATAAACAAATGAATTAGCCGAATAATTAGCATAAACAAATGAAAATAAACCACCTGAAGCATACCTTCAGCCAATGCCGCCATAACTTTATCTGCTTGTTTATTCTTAACTTATCTCGTCTTTTATAAGAAGAAACAATAATATTTAACAACCGAGAAACCAGATAAAAAAATCATTAACCGTCATGTGATTCTTTGCAACAAACACTAGGGCTAACTGTAATTTGTGAGCAAAACAATGAACAAAATGTGCAGATTTTGTTTCATTCATAATCAAAGTCTTCAATCCATTGAATGCACCACTCATATTACTAGCACCATCATACCCTTGTCTTCTAATCATACTAGGACTCAAATTCCATTTTGCAAGCATATCATAAATGGTAGCCTTTAGTGATAAAGTCGAAGTGTTATTAACATTTCTAAGGCCAACAAACCTTTCTTCAACTTCACCTTTTCTATTTACAAACCGCAAAATCAATGCCATTTGTTCTTTACATGACACATCACGTGACTCATCTACTAAAATTGCAAGAAAATCATTTCCAAGATCTCCCATAATAACATTTAAAATTACATCTGAACATGGTTGCACAATATCTTTATGGATTTCACCGCACTTCATTTGTGCATTTTTGGGACATTCTTTAGCATAACACGATCCACAACATCACATCGATCGGCTAACCACTATAATAGTTCAAGAAAGTTACCTATGTTATCCGAGTCTTCTTTTTCGCTATGACCACGGAATGCTAAACCTTGTTGGGGTAGGAACCTAACACAATCAATTCAAGCGTTCAAGCGAGTACGATATTCTTCTTCTTGTAAAGTAGTTTGTTTCGCAAAGGCAGATGTGATGGATTTTCTTTGGCTCATCAAACTTTGGCACTTTTGGACAACAATAGTGTGTGGAATTCCTTCTTTATGTTTATCTATTCATGATTTCCTATTCCAAGCCTTGAATCCAAATTTCACAAAATGATCTGATCCACCTTGATTTGGTATACTTGATTTGAATAGATAACAACATAAACAGAATCCAACATCCTCTTTTATATTATATTCTAACAAATATTTATTATCATCAAACCACGATTGAATAAATCTTCGTGGTTTACCTCCAAAATCACGCGGTGGGAATTAATGATTTAAAGGTTGGAATGGTCCTTTTTGCAAGTATGCTTCCTCTAATTTCATCTCTTTGGTTTACATGATAAAGTTCTTGTTAATTGTATTATATATATGTTCAGTACAGGTCTGTATAATTATATAGTTTAGGGGTCCTTTATGTAAATATGTTACTCTTTGTATTATATATATATTGCTGAATGATAATGCAAAACCCTAAGTGGGTTAATTTCTACAAACATGGTATCAGACCTGGAGATATACGGCGCATAAAACATAGGGGTCGATTTTTTTCCCTGCTGGTACTACTTCTCACGCATTGATCCACCATGCATCTTCCTGTGTTTTCTGCCCCTGCTATCTTATCTTGTTGATCCTCCAATCAATCCGCTGCATTCTCTTCTTGTGGTTAGTGTTTTAGCTTTGCTAAATTTCTTCAACCTACTGTTAGTATTCTTTTTATTAGTATGTTCTTTTTTCTGTTTGTTCTTTCGATTTCCCTTCCCTATGACCACCTCTGCATCGTCTAGCACTATTGCTCCCATTGCACAGCAGTTGGTATATGTTGTCACAAATGTCTATAATCAATTTAGTTTCAAACTCACCTCAGATGGTTGCAAATACAAGTTGTGGTGTCGCATATTTAAGGACATTTGTACAGGTGCTAAAGTTCTTGTTCATATAACTGGCAAATCAAAACCAATAGGAGAAGATGATGAAGATTGGGCATCCATTGACTCCCGAGTTAAATCATGGTTTTACTCTACTTGTGACTCATCTGTCTTACAAGTCATCACCACCGATACATGCACTGCCAAAGACATGTGGGATAACTTACATGAGTATTTTCTCAATAACAAGATGCCTCAGATGCTTTAACTTCAAGAGCAGTTTCATAACACAAAAAAGGTGCATCCTCCATCCATGAGTACTGTCACAATCTCAAGCATCTTGTTGATGCTCTTCATGATGTTGATGCTGAAATCTCTAAAATAGAATTTGTGATGCAAATTCTACGTAGTCTCCCGTCCTCCTATCAAAGTATCATTGATGTTGTCACCAACACTAAACCATTGCCATCATTTATGGAAGCCAAAAACATGTTGCTACTACATGAGAACCGTGAAGAACACAATGAAACGATGCTTGATTTGAACTCCACAACTACTACGACTCTTTATTTCGTGTCAACACAACCCGGGAAATCGAAAAATAAATGGAGTAAGAACTGTAATAATAATCGGAATGCTTCCAAAGGAGGGGGGAAATTCTAGTTTTGCTATTACTACTAACCATGTTGCAGGTACAAATACAAGTCAGAACTCTCAATTTGCAGGAATTATGGGGTCCTATCCAATTTCACATTCTCAAAATCAGCATCCATATTTTTTTATGGTCAACAAAATGTCATTGGTCACTATCCATTACCCTTGGCGCATAATACTACACCTGGCGGACCACCTACTTCAACAATAGCTAGTCACGCTAGTTACCCAGCTACTCCAGCATATACAGTCCAACAGGCCCAGCCGACCCAATTGCAGGTGCCCCAACAGCCTTTCTCGCTGATCCAACAGCATGCTGCACTTTATGGGCAGCCCATTCAACACCAATTCAGGCCCAATTTTGTCAGGATCCATCAACAGCCAATGAGCCCAATTTCAACTCAAGGATTGATCCAACAAACTTCTCAACAACCCACGAATCTTGCATCGGTGTTTCAAGCCATGTCAATTCAACCTCCTTCGGATAATAAATATTACATGGACATAGGAGCTAGCTCGCACATGAATTTTAATCAAGGTAACATGCTAGCCCTTACACCGTGTACTTCTAAGTCCATAATGGTTGGTAATGGTGCTATTATTCTGGTATCTCATATCGGCCAAACTTTTCTCCCTTATTCTCAAAATAAATTCTCTCTTCAAAATGTTCTCGTGTCAAATCAACTTATTAAAAATTTAGTTTCTGTTCGTCGCTTTACTACTGATAATTGGGTTTCTGTTTCTTTTGACCCTTTTGGATTTTCTGTAAAGGATCTTGATTCCGGTGCTCTTCTTCAGCGATGCGATAGTGTTGGTGATTTGTACACGTGCACTCCTTCTATTTTATCTCCTGCAGATAGAGCTCTTACGACCGTCTCTCTTCCCACTTGGCATCGACGTCTAGGACATCCCGGATCCTCTATCCTACAATTTTTGAAGTCTCGTCGATTTATTTTTACTAGTAGTAATAAAGCTCCACTTTGTCATGCTTGTCAACTTGGAAAACATGGTCGTTTATCTTTCACATCTTCTAGTTCTAAAACCACTCGTGTGTTTGAACTTATTCATTCTGACTTATGGACATCTCCTATTATTAGCTTGAGTGGTTTTAAATACTATATCTTATTTCTTGATGATTTCACATTTTTTTGTGGGTTTTTCCTCTTCTTGCTAAATCTGAGGTTTATTCTGTGGTTTGCAACTTTCGAATGTATGTCAAAAATCAATTTAAAACTGACATCCAATCTTTTCAGTGTGATAATGGGCGTGAGTTCAATAATCACATTCTCCTTACGTATCTCCAATCTAATGGTGTTACCATTCGTTTCTCATGTCCCTACACGTCACACCAAAATGGAAAAGTCGAACGCTCCATTCGCACTATTAACAATATAGTTCGCACATTTCTTTTCCAAGCCTCTCTGGCTCCCATGTTTTGGACCAAAGCACTTCTTACAGCTTTTCATACTGTCAATCTTCTCCCGACTACCACTCTCTCCCTAAATACACCCATCGAAGTTCTATTCGGTTTTTTTCTGAAATATGACCACCTTCGTGTCTTTGGTTGCCTATGTTACCCCAACATATCTTCCACTTCTTCCCATAAACTCTCACCAAGATCCACTGCTTGCGTTTATCTTGGTCCTGCTCCAGATCATAAAGGATATAAATGTCTCGATCTCACTGCACAATGTGTCATCATCTCACGTCACGTCATATTCGATGAAGATCACTTCCCTTATAGTGATTTTCATCCCACCCCCTCTTTGACTGATTACAATCAGTTTACTCTTGATGATGATCCCTTACCTACACTTTCCTCTCCTTCGGTTTCCTCTTCTACCGAACAAGTAGTTGCCCCTACTCCTTCTCCTTCTCCTTCCTCTCCACCCCCTTCCCCTCATTCCCTCACCCCTCCTCTTCCCCCTATTGGTCATCCCATGACCACCCGCTCCCGGAAAGGTTCCCTCAAACCACGTACCATTTTCAACCTCTCCGCCACCTTAGACTTCTCACATACTCCTTGATCCACTGTTCAGGCTATGAGTGATCCGCATTGGAAGCTTTGTTGTGGATGCGGAAATGTCAGCTCTCACTGACAATCACACATGGGATCTTGTTCCTCGTCCTCCCAATGCCAACATCGTTGGTTGTCGATGGCTTTACCATCATAAATTTGATTCTCAAGGCAACCTCGATCGCTATAAAGGCAGATTAGTCGCTCAGGGGTTTTCACAATAATCTGGTCTGGATTTCGATGACACCTTTAGTCCTGTTATCAAACCAGCCACCATCCGCACCGTTCTCAGTATTGCAGTGTCTCGTCATTGGCCCATTCATCAACTTGATGTCAAAAATGCCTTTCTTCATGGGGACTTAAATGAAGAAGTGTACATGAAACAACCTCTTGGCTATGTTCATCCTCAATACCCAGATTACGTTTGTCGTCTCGGCAAAGCCTTATATGGTCTCAGATAGGCCCCGCGTGCCTGGTATCAGCGATTTGCTACATACATATCTTCCATAGGCTTTAATAGCAGTCGTTCAGATAGTTCTCTTTTCACATTTCATAGTAACAATGCGACTATCTATCTCCTTCTCTACGTCGATGATATCATCTTCACCGCTTCCAGCACATCTCTCATCAAGAGAGTCATTTCTCATCTCTCATTTGAGTTTGCCATGACTGACTTAGGTCCTTTATCCTTCTTTCTCGGCATCGCTGCTACTCGCTCCACCGATAGTTTGTTTCTTTCTCAAACTGTGTTTGCTAAGGAAATTCTATCTCGTGCTGATATGACTTCCTGCAATCCATGTAGCACTCCTACGGACACAAAAACGAAACTTTCTTCTTCCGAAAAACTGGTTTCTGACCCTACCCTCTATCGTAGTCTTGTTGGGGCTTTACAATATTTGACCTTTACTCGTCCAGATATTGCTTATGCAGTTCAACAGGTATGTCTCTTCATGCATGATCCTCATGAACCACACCTCTTAGCTCTTAAGAGAATTCTACGTTATCTTCAGGGTACTCTTCATCATGGTCTGTTCATATGTCCGTCTCATGTTGATCGTTTGGTCTCCTATTCTGATGCTGACTGGGCTGGTTGTCCCTTGACACGCTAATCTACTTTGGGTTTTGTGTTTATCTCGGTGATAATCTCATTTCATGGTCCTCCAAACGCCAACTAGTCGTCTCTCGGTCTAGTGCCGAAGCTGAGTATCGGGGGGTAGCCAATGTAGTTGCCAAAACTACTTGGCTCCGAAATCTCCTTCTTGAACTTTCTTGCCCTTTATCTCGGTCTACAGTTGTTTTTTGTGATAATGTGAGTGCCATGTACTTAGATTCTAACCCGGTTCAACACCAAAGAACCAAACATGTGGAAATAGATTTGCATTTTGTCAGGGAACGTGTTGCCATTGGTCAGGTGCGTGTGTTGCACGTTCCCTCGGCTCATCAATTTGCAGACATCTTTAATAAAGTACTACCTACCTAGTTATTTTTGGATTTTCGAGACAATTTAAGCATTCGAGAACCTCCCGCTCAAACTGAGAGGGAGTGTTAATTGTATTATTTATATGTTTAGTACAGGTCTATACAATTATATAGTTTAAGGGTCCTTTATGTAAATATGTTACTCTTTGTATTATATATATATTGCTGAATGATAATGCAAAACCCTAAAGGGGTTAATTTGTACAAATAATTCTATACTGGGTCGTTCAAACGGATCAACGGGTAGTGAATTTAAATGCACCTTTGTATACTTATGTTGTTGTTCGCTATCTTCTTTCTTTTTATAAAACTTATGCAAAGACATTCTTAATCTTGATTCTGAAATTGAATTATGAAACTAAATGTTACAAAAGTATCAAATTAATAACAATCATCAATATTCTGTTATCAAATACACAAATCATAAACTCAAGAATGTTCTCAAATTTCAAGACTCAAGTCTAAATAAATTTTGAAAATTGAATTGATATTAAACAAATGTTAATAAACTAATCAAGAGTTCAAGATAATAACTAAATAAATCTGATTGATTTCACAATTTACTACTCACAGAATCACAGATGTGTCGGTCATCTAATTACACCTTAATCACATTAAATTACACAAATAAATGAATAAGACAATCATAATTCATACAAATTACAAGGTTACAATTTACAATTACAAACCTTTTGATCACAATTCATTTGTCGCCTTTGAAGCTGTTGCTGGAAGCCTGGAGTTTGGACGGCTGGAGCTTGGAGGGAGAGTTGGAGATGGCAGTGGGCGGCCGATGGTGGGTGACTGGGCGGACAAGCGGTGGCTTGGCCAGACAACGAATGGAGCAGGAGAAGTTTGCGATGAGTCGATGATCAATTTCGATTTTGGAATTGGAATTTAGGAAACATCGATGATGCATGGATGGACGAGGGTACATGCGAAACTAGGTGGTTCTGACGTTACATTTCTATTTTGTTTTTTTTTTCTAAAATAATTAGATTGTGCTATTGGTTATTGAAAGTGGATTAACCTATTGGTCTGTTAATTATAAAATATATGGGCTGATATAAATTTTCTTTTGCCAAAAATAATTAGGTAGGTGCTTTCACAAAAATTAGGTGGTTCCTTATTAATTTTTTTTATATATATCCATGTTCTATTAAAAAAAAGGTAGGTCCTAGGACCTACCTTCTCATATGGTGCATACGCCCCGGATGAGATTGCCAAAAGTAGGCTTAACATTATTTTGAAGGCATTCTTGTGCGTTATTTGGAAAAGCAGGAATCACCTGGTATTTTGTCACACCCCCAAACCAGAACGACGGAAACGTTCGGGGGCGGAGGACGTCATGTTCAGTATCATAACTATAGTGAAGAAAGTAAACACAACCATCATAAATATAATTTAAAAGGTTACATCGTTTCTAAAAAATACATGTTTCCAAATAAATTACATATGATGTCAAAATAGTTCAAAAGAATGGTGTGCCTTAGCGTCTTGCCTTCAACATCTTGTGGTTACCTGTATTACTGAATACCTGAGAATACAAGTTGTTTTTGAAAGAGTATCAGCATAAAGCTGGTGAGTTCATAAGCAATTTATGAATGAAAATGAATGTTGTTCCTTAAAGTTTGTTTCCAGAAAATCCAATATTTTCTAAAAGGTTTATTGTAGTCTTAACTGAACCAAGACTTAGTATATGTAAGTAAATCATCATACTTATATGTGGTTTTATATTTAAATAAAACTCCTTTTTGTGAAATCATTAAATTCCCGTGAACTATGTGTTTTGTTAATTCCCCATATGAGTTGCAATAACCATGCTATGAATCGAAGACCTCGTACTCGACGTTCTTCAAGCGTCGGAATGTTATGACATTTGTCACTCCAGACCTGCTGGTCTAGCTGTTGCAAGCAGCTTAGGTGCGTGTTGTCAAACCCAATATTGATCTATACACAACTATCATACTCTCACTACAAGAGATTCTGGCTATAACTACAGGACTTTACTGTTATACTAAAGAGTACTCCGAAGATAAATTTCTCACAAATTTATTCATTAACATGTTCACGTAGTTTGTAATAAAATACTCGCTTTGTAAATCGATTGTATTACCATTTCTTTGTTAAATGAGGTGTCTAAACTATACCTATTATAGTTTTATCAAAATGTTGTATGTTGTAAATGAAACCTTGTTATGCATGACCTTGTATTTCAATAAAATGACATTGAAATTTCTAAGTATAAAATCTTACACACCTTGCTCAGCATGTTACAAGGTGTGAATAACTCTTAAACTCGTTTTAACAATTTAACTCTTAACTGTCAATGTTTTAGATTATTTATAGAAAAATTATCGTAAGTCGAAAACTAAATTCGTAAACTCAGAGAGTTTGGAAAAAGAGTCTACCGTGTTCACAAATTTTCTTATAATTTTTGGTGGTATCAAACCAGTGTGTAAATGTTCATTTTCACAACCTGGTCCGATTTCATTGCTGCAGTGATAGACAGTTTTGTAAAAATTACCATAAATTGTAGAAATATCTTATGGAGATGAGTAAGTAGTCATTTTAAAGTTATAAACATGAACTATTTTCATATTGAACAGGTTTGAAAAATATTAAGTTTAAGTTGGGTAAAACAGTTCGTGAACAGGTCACAACTTTTTTGTTGTAAGCTGTCAAGTTAAGTTTTAAATATGTTTTGGTGATTTAACTTGTATCCCCCCCCCCCCTTGAAAACTAAAGAAAACTAGAAAATGTAGGGGTATGAACTCACCTTGAGTGATTCTTGGAAGAGTGGAAGGTCGAAGATGAGAAGTATCAAGTCAAGAACACTTGATGAAGACGTGAAAGTTTGGATGATCCTAAGAACGATTTTTGGTGTTAAAATGTGTGTAGATGATTCAAGGATGTTATGAAAACATGTAATAACACTTGATTTTAGAGGAAATACTTACCAAAAAGTGAAGTTATAGCTCAAGAATACTTCCAAAAAGTGGCTGGAAGTAGAGAGAAAAAGAGGCTCTTTTGAAGGTTTGAGAAGTGTATAAGTGTTTGATTTGATCAAAGTGAACAAAGAAATCCTCCAGGGATTTATTTATATAGAAGGTTGCTGGAGAAACTTACAAGGTTGAAGGGATGTTTGCCTTGGTTTGTGTGATGTGGGTAGGGTTGGGCTAATGAGAGGATGACACATGGAAGGCAAGTGGGCACATTTGACCCACTTGTGGGGTAAGTATCCTCTTAATATAAATTAATGATTTTTAATTAATAATTCCTTGAGAAATAAATAAAATATGAGTTTTGGGGGTTTAAAATGGTAAAAATATAAATTTGGTGGAAAATCCCTGTCAAAAACGTCAAAAACGGGCTTAGGGGCGAAAGTAGTCGAAAACTGGACATTATGGACCGAACCTGCAAGGTTCGGTTCTTAGAAGTGATCAGTACCGAGAGAAGGGAGAAGGGACCGAAGGTGCGAGGAAGGACCGAAAGTGTGAGAGGGGAATCGAAGGCGAGGCTCGGTCTCGGTTGGTAGGTGCGAGGTTCGGTCTGAAGGGTTTCGGTCATGAGGTGTTTTGGTCCTCTTAGATTCGCTTCTTAGGAGGTTAGGTTCTCTAAGAGGCTTCGGCTCCTAAGAGGGTTTCGGCTCTAAGAGGCTGTTTTTCGCGTTTTCTTCCTGTTTTGCGTGATGTTTGACCAAGTTAAGGGTCGAGATGACCCGGATCATTATAAAAAGTTGAGAGAGATTTTGAGAGAGATTTGGGAGAGATTTGAGAGAGATTCATTTTTAGCCAATATCATCGACTAATCTTGCAATGCAAGGTCTGTCAACCCCGTTATACTTCATTTATGATTATTTTAAGTCCCCAAAAGGGTCCATAGTCGTGTTATGATGCGTTTAACTCCTTTCTTAGGGTTTCACATTGATAAACACATAGATTTACCGAGACACTCGAATTCTTGACATACAAATGTACGTTTTCATAGAATAACTTTTAATCATACAAATACTATATAAGATTGAACGATTTGACTTGTTGACTTGACTTTGACTTGAATTTGACGGTTGTCACATATTTGACAGCAAAAGGAAATGTGTTAACTCCATTGTTATCGATATTAAACTTGGAATATATACACTAAAGTTCTAATATTTTAAACTATTTGACAAGAAAATCGTAGACTTTATTTTTTTTTTTTACAGTAAATCCTAACTACCGGCAGTTTTTGACACACTTACCATTTTTGCCGGTTAGCCGGTAATTAAGACTTTACTGTAAAAAAGAAGTTTAGGACTTTCTTCTAAAATCGTGAATTAGAACTTTATTGTCAAAAAAATAATGTTCAGAACTTTCTTGTCAAATCGTTTCAAATATTAGGACTTTAGTGTATATATCCCTTTTTTTTGTTAGAAATTTAATGGTATGATAGTCTTTAAGCTTAAGAGTTATTGGAACTTGCTCTGGTGTGACATCCTTTAATTTGCAGAACCAATTAAAACTTTTCTTTAAATTTTAAAATTATATTGTCATTGATGCGGAAATTCCTAGTACGTCAGAAACATTTTGAGTACAAGTGATTGTCTCTATAAAATCCTAAGGATGTCATAATCGATAATCGATATAGAAACATCGGTTTCAACGTATAATATTATTCAATTTCATATTTAATACATAACTAGGATTTTACACGTCGCGTGTTGCGGTGACAGTAATGTATTTTAGAAGTAGTTAAAAGTAAATTGCTACATATGGAACATGAATTTAGAAAAACTTAATCTGACAAACCACAATAGTCTGAGACCAAAACCATGTCAAACAAAGATAATAAAACTGTATTATATGTGACATGCATAAGTAAGTAATATTTTTTTATGTTAACGAATGGAAGTTCATATAATTAAAAACATATCATATGTGATCCAGTTTATAAGTATAAAAATAAGCACAAAAATATAAAAAAAAATACGTTTAAATGTAGACGAACTCGAATTATATCCCAATAGGCACATTAATTTTTTTTAAATAAACGAACTAAAGTTCTAAATTTACGCCGAAACAATTTACGTTGAAACATTTACCACCTCTAATTTATACCGATACATATGAAAGGTTAGAAAAATTAGAGGGTTGATAACTATGGAATAATCAGATTATACATGTTATGGGAGATAAAACACAAGTTTAGAAAATAAAAGGGGTGAAATTGACATTTTCTAAAGTTCAAATACATGGGTGAATATGATATTTTAAAAGGTGAAGGGTTTAAAATGTTATTTACTAAATTATAAGGATAATAGTAATAGAAACTTAGTAGGAGGACTTAAATTGCCAAAAGCTAAAAATGATTAAAGAGTGAAAATGAAAAATATGAAAAGTTGAAAGGAATAAAAACAAAAGAAACTTAGTAGGGGGACCTAAATTGCAAAAAATTAAAAATGATTAAAAAGTTAAAATGAAAATTAGGCAAAAGAAGTGGTCATCGACTTTGATATTTAGAATAGATATAATTGAGTCATGTTAGAATGTGTTGATTATTTCATGAGATAAACTCTGAGCTTGAAAATTAAGGCAGTATCGAGGTCGAGTAGGGTTTAGAAACTTTAAATTTTTATTTGAGTCGATGGAGGCCGAGCTTGGATCTTTATTGACTTGACCCGACATATTCACACCCACACCCTTATCTGGGTTGGTAGATTTTTGAATCTTCTTGTAGTACCATTTTAAGTTTGTAGATTGTAACTTTATTGACTTAGATTACGAAACATACATTACCTATCATTCTGTGAATAAACCTAACCCTAAATGCTAAATCCTAATTTAAAACTCCAAAATTCAAAACTGTAAACCGTAAACCTTAAACCCTGAGCCGAAAAAGCTATTTATGAAATAAAATTATTTGTCGCACGAATTGTTGGAAAAAATATATTCTCGCTCGCAGCATTTCTCTTGATTCTTTGGTCTTTTGAAGATCTATATCATGAAATAGAAATGATCTATTTTAGATACAATGGATCCAAAATATGAAAACACTTATCCAACATACATTAAATAATATATTGCTCCTAGAAAAGAAAAACGAATCGTTGAATTGAAACTAATGCTTAGTGATACTTGTCAATACATTGTGTCTTATTTGTATTATGACATATTTCCTAAAGCAAATTAGTCGCTGAATTGAAAGTAATTATCGTATGCTAAAAAGAAACTAATTGCTGAAACAAACTGTATGCCGCCCGTCGTATTACGCGAGTGGACGGCTAGTGTGTGTATGTATATATACACACACACACACACACACACACCATATATTCCAAGCAATAATCATAGAGTTCACAGATAAACTTTCTAACAGATATTTAATACTTATATTAAAATCATGTTCATGAAAGTAACTAGGCACTCACTTGATGAAATTGGTGAGTGACGATTTTGGCAACGCTTCGCTTTACACTTCCAAAGAGACCTAAACATATAAATCACTAAGTCTTAGTCTAGTTTCATAATCCTAGGGACTATTTAATGATAGTCTAGATTCCTTCTTAAATCCAATGTCTACATCAAGTTCTATCAAGTAAGAAATAACCAGGTAGGATCATATCGGAGGTAGGGTCCGTTTGGTATACAAAATATACTATTTGGAAATCCCACTTGAAACATATCACTAAACCCAACCTATACATCACTCCTGTAAGTAGATCAATCAGTATAATGACTTAGAATCACTGATAAGACTTAATTATAGATTCATAATAACGACTATAACTATAGTTAAAAGTTACACTTAAATAAAATAAGTGTAGCTTAACTTACAAAGTAATCTAGTGAAAACTAGGGGTTTGTGCGGGCAGAATTCTGTTTCGAGAGCTTCTATCACTGACTATCTAACACCGCATGGCTTCATTGAAGGGGTCGGGAACTTAAAACCAAGGAAATCTTTGGTTAAAAGAGAGCATTCAAGAGAGAATCATTGGAATATCTGAAGAATGAAGTGAGTGAAGGCAACTTTATATAAGCCAGCTCGACCTGCGCACCGCACATAGATACGGCGTGCGGCGTGCACCTAATCACAATAAGGTGATGTGTCGACTTTTGCATGGTGCCACGTGTTGCGTTCTGGGTGGTGTGTTAGTGCACGCCGCGCATGTTGTCTATGCGAGCGGTTACACGCAGGATTTTCTAACTTTTTAGAAAATTCATTACTTGCTC
The DNA here is from genome assembly GCF_051521515.1 of Lactuca serriola. NCBI lineage: Eukaryota > Viridiplantae > Streptophyta > Magnoliopsida > Asterales > Asteraceae > Lactuca > Lactuca serriola. The sequence continues at coordinate 4,868,726 of NC_136408.1, forward strand.
ATACGAGCTCGTTTTCGGTGGGTTTCATATCCACGCGTAGCTATTGACAAGATCTACATCTTTCATTTAGACTTCATCGACAAATTTTGACTTTATTTTTAAAGTTATGTTTTTAACAGGTTTAGACTGTTAAAAATTCATAACTCTCTTGCCTGACGTCCGTTCTTAACTGTCTTGATATTGTCGGGTTCTTATTAACAAGATCTTCAATTCTTGTTTTAATTGTTTCGGCTAACAATCAACCGATCTGAAAGTCAATATTAGTGTGTTGTAACACCCATAAAAATCATGCCAAATTTAAACTTTTTAAAACATTTCAAAACCAACGATTTTTACAGAACTTGTTTTCAAAATAGTAAAATGTCAGAATATCCCAGAATCAAATCATAAAATACGAGGAGCTGTATGATCACGCCTTCGCCTTCTCGCAATCATCAAATGTACCTGAAACAATAATCGATAGATGTAAGATCGAAGGCTTAGTAAGTTACCCCCAAAATACAAACGCCATAAAACATCTCAATAACATATAAGCAAACAACATGTATAATGAGCCTTCAACCTAACTGGACCGCCTCGCAAGGCTTCAGTCTATCTGGACCGCTCTCCGAGCCTTCGGCACGCCTGGACCACCTCGCAGGGCCTTCATCCTATCCGGATGTAACATCTGAAATCCCAGCTATATTAATTATGTGTCTATTTTGAGATTAATTGAGTGACTTAATGAGTTGTGAGTATAACTCATCCAGTAGGGCCGAGTTGACCACATGAAATTAGTGGTCTACTCTAGGAGTCCGAGAGTTGACTCACCAAGTAAACACTGAGTGGTGAAACCCTAAATCCTTGGGGTTGGGACCTATTTAAGGGCACTTATAGCCTCATTTGCAGCTCATCAGCTGTTTTCCTTCACTAAGAGAAACCCTAATCGCCTTTGAGCTTATAGAGAGAGTGTGTGTGAGTTAATATTGAGTATTTTGGTGCATCTTTGGAAGAGAAGAGAAGGATTTCAAGAAAGGATCAAGAGGAGACTGTTAGATCTGTTGTTATTCATCCAAGAGCTTCTGTAAAAGGTATAAAGTTCGTACTTTTCTCACTAGTTTGGGTAGATCTCATATTATTATAGTTTAGGGTTTCTTTTAGGACTTTGAGCGTTTTATGCACATATAGAGATTTGGACATCATATCTGGACCATGTGAGGTCCCTAGAGTCCAAAGTTCCTTGCTTTATTTAGCCATGATGGAGCATTCGAGTGGGAAACCCTTATAGAGCATGTTCTTGGCATTTCAATCCCTAAGTGCCATGCATGGGCGTAAAGCTCGTGGCTTTACGTGATAATCGAGCCTTGAGAGTATAGATCTAGAGTTTGGGAAGGTTTTCTGCCTTGGAATCGGCTGATTAAGAAATAAAATAGAATGGTGATGTGTGTAAAACGAACTAGTTTTAATCCTACTAACTTAAACACAAAGACAAACACACGAAAGGCAGTGTACCTATCGGTTAGCAGTTTAGTTTAGGTAAGTAGGGTATCAAACACATGGAATGGTAAACAATTAAAATAAATGCAAATATTATCTTAATAAAACAAGTAATAGAATGAAGGGGTTTTCTCTAGTTTTGCAAGACTAGAAACTTAAACAATTAACTAAAACTTAAACTAAGCAACTAAGAGATAAGCAAATAAAAATCAACTAAATTCAATAATTAAGGAGACTTCTGTTTAGGTTCGAATCATTTGTACTTATGGTTGATTTTATGGCAAGTGCAATGGATTAATTTTTCATTGGCTCCCGATTCATATGATTAGGTTCACGTTCGCTATTACTAATCCTTAGAAAACAAATTAATTCAAGCAGTGATCAGTTGATTAAACCAATGAGTTTCCTAGTTTATTGATTCAGGTTAAGTAAGACTTGTAATAGCTAATTGAATTGGTCATTCAATTAACCTCTTGTTGATGGTTCGTCACACAAGCTCACACATTAACTTACCTATTCTCTATTAAGCCTAGTTTCACATTCGCTATTCCTAGGCATATAACAATGTTTTCACATAAATCATATGAGATAAGCAATTAAGAGATGTTCAAGCAACTTAATATACTTGTAATTAACAGAAAATAGTTGTAGTTAACACATAAGGTTCTTTATCAAGCTTAACAAAACAATGTTCACCAAATTAAATTAATCCAACCACAAAATCAAACCATAATCATAAAAATCATCTATCCTAAACAGAAGGTATGACTTTTAGCTCATGATTACAATAGAAACAAGCTCAAAAACGAAATCAATTGGTAAAAACATACTTCAAACAACAAATTAGGTAAAGAGTAAACTTGATTTTTCCTTGATTCTCCTTAAAATTGAATGTAGGGTTGATTCCATAGCTTCCCACGCTCCAACAGCACCTTCAGTTGACAATTGGCCTCCAAGGGTTCATCTATATGCTAGGGTATCGGGCAGGAATGCCCTTTATATAGATTTTCACAAAACAGAGGTGACTCGTCGAGTCTAGTGACCGACTCGGCGAGTCCGTCACTTAAAATCCCGTGTACGACAAGTCAGCATCAAGAATCGCGAACTTTCGACATGACTCGTCGAGTTGAGGCCCAAATCGTCGATTCCGTTTGGAATCAGAATTTTCTCAAAACATGAAAGTCGTCCGAAATTTTGTCTAACTTTTAGAACATTTTTAATCTCGTAAATCAGAGTTACGGTTCATGAGATATGGCCAAAACACTGATGAGGGGTCAAGCTGTCCAGCAACATCTTTCTTTCTTCAAAATCCTAGATCCAAGCTTCCAATCGCTAGTTCCGCTTCCTTTTCCAATCGACGAGTCAGTTAGTGTTTGTCCCGATAATCTTGAACATGCAATAACTCGGCGAGTTGGAGGGTCAAATCGATGAGTTGAGCTGGACTTTCTTGAGACCTCTAAGGAAACGAGGGGACTTGACGAGTTGCATGAGTGCACTCGACGAGTTGGGTCAAACATGGTCTGTTGACTCGAGTTTGATTTCTGTTGACCATAGGGCTGATCAAACATGAGTAACGGAGACTATGGAAGGGTAAAGTGGTCTTTTACCCACTTCCAAAGTTAGAGAGAGAAAGAGTAACCTTGGTTTACTTAGAGTCGAGAATCGAGTATTAATTAGAGATATTTACCTTATGTGTTAGGCGGTGGCTAGTTCGAGGTTCGAGAATAAGGATAATTGCTTGCTTGCCTCGAAGTGAGTCTTCTCACTATACTTACTATGAGTAGTAATCTATGTGTAACCAGAGTATCTTATGTGCTTATATTGAGTGTTGTGATATCCTGCATTATGTCTTTGTGATTTATGTTGTATATTATGTTGCACTTACAGAGCTAAGACCGGAGGGTCCATCAGAGTTGTAGGACTTGAGGGTCCCACTGAGACACATTGACCGGAGGGTCTTGCAGTGATATAGCCTCGAGTGGCTAGTGAGTTGTGTGTGTGGTAGTTTGGGGAACTCACTAAGCTTCGTGCTTATCATGTTATGTGTTATGTGTTTGAAGTACTTTACATGATATCGGGAAGGCGCTGGCTCGATTGTACACATGAGAGAAAGGGTTATGTTTGGAGGATCCTAGATTTGTGATTAACAATTTTAAAATAAAAATGTGTTGTTAAATTGTTACTTGTGATTTTGAGGAAATATGACATGTGTTTTATCTTGTTTTGAAATGAAAATTTTGTTTGAAAATTTTAGGTGTTACAAGTTGGTATCAGAGCCTTGGTTTGAGGGATTCGGATGCACCTTGGGGTATGTCTGGACTCAAACTGAGGATTTGAGAAAAGTTTTCAAAAGAAAAGATTTTTCTGAAATGAGTAAGAGTTTCTAAGAGAAAAACGAGAAGGAGAAGTGTGTACAATCAGCTAGAGCCCGATTGGTGATTTCCCAAAATACCTAAAATTGTTTACTTTATGAGACACTGATGAGATGCTATGATATATTATTTATGCATGCTAGAGGATAGGCTAGGTATTTCATATTTTAGGGCTAGACTTGTTTGTTTTGTAATGCCTTAGCCTAGGGGTTGTTGATATTTGTTATGTGCCTTGAGTATGTGCTGAGTAAGAGTATCTAGCAGGAATCACTTAGAGAGGGAGTTCTGAGTCGAGAGATAATCTAAGAGAGATACCTAGATGAGCATTTGAGGAGTCTACTGAGAAGAGTAATTAGATACCATGAGAGGTGATATAGCCTGAGTTCAGTGATGCCTTTTGAGTTTTGGGTAGAGCTAGAGGAGTTGTGTGCTCGAGTGGTGTGTTAGTGCCGGTGGAGGTTATTCGATGCCCGAATGTTGCTTGCTTTGTGCTTTGTGGAACTCTTGATAATGGGAGTCAGCTATCAAGTGAATATGATGATATTCAGGAGGTAGATGCTACCATCATAAGGAGTTCTTCAGCAGCTGATGGTAGAGAAGTGTGAGAACCTAGGGGAGCCTAGTGAGTAATGTGATTCCTATGAGTACACTATTTGGGGAAGGGTATGTGCCAGAGGGCGAGCGTGTGTAACGAGATTGGTGATCGAGAAAGTTGAGCAGCTACTTAGGAAATCTGGGACGATCCATGTGGAAAGTATGGGTAGATGTGGCATGTAGTATGGGCCCATACTACTGAAAGCAGAGGAACCATACTCAAAACAGTGAGAATTCTGGAGATTCTAAGTAGTAGATTGAGAGGAGATAACATGGTTCGGGTACCATGATTGTAGTAGATTGAGAGGAGATAACATGGTTCAGGTACCATGATTGTAGTAGATTGAGAGGATATGACATGGTTCGGGTACCATGATTGTAGTAGATTAAGAGAAGATGACATGGTTCGGGTACCATGATTGTAGTAGATTGAGAGGAGATAACATGGGTTGAGTACCATGATTCATAGCAGATAGTGCTTATGCCTTTTCCGGTTGTCCCATTATGATTGTTTAGGCTGAGATCTGATGTGATAGAGTGTGGGGCCAGAGGGCCATGTTGAGCAAGCTTCGAATAGAGCGTACCTTGGGAGGGAAATCGAGTTAGTTTTCGAGAGATTTTACTGGTGAGATGCCAGTTGGAGTCGCAAGGCTTACGGATGAGTAGAGATGGTGACTTATGGAGGGTCGCGGTCTGAGTTGAGCAATCGGCCAATAGTGGAGATGTCACTTTCTATGACCAGATGCACTATTTTCGTTTCCTGTGAGAAGCAGAAGAGATTTGAGCTTCCAATTTCTGAGCTTGGAGGTAAACCCTGTGAGGTAGTGTTGGTTGCGATCTTTTCACCAGAGTATCGGGGCAGTATGTCTGCTACAAGATAATATTATAGCATGAGAGGGTCATCAGTGGGGACTTGAGATGGTCAAGTACAAGGATATACCCTATATGAGTATAGTAGGGCATATGTTAGCAGCAGTGTCGGGTGATCAAGAGGAGTATATCGGGGCGGTGGCTCTCATTGTATATAATGGATATCGAGTGTGGGAGTGAGGTCTTTGTTCTCATGATAATTCTCATGATGGGATCTTGTTTGGGGAGTTGAAGATGAGAAGTGTGTGTTAAGTGCATTATTTCCAGACTGAGAGTCATGACTAATTCAGAATAGTTGGGGCATCCGCTGGTATATCAGTATAAGGCTTCGAGATGACTAGAGGCAGTCATGTTGGGAGGATTCTGAAATTCTTGTCCGAGTTACGGGATATTGGGAGTTGCTTGATTCCATCGGGAAGATCATTAAGGTGATTATATGGAACGTTCCGAGAGTTGAGTGTGATATACCTGGTGATGCAGTATGTGGAGTAGATTGTTGGTATGCCAACTGGTGATGGTTCGAACCCTGAGTGGGGGAGAATTGAGTATTCTATTGAGAGGATCATCGATCCATTCAAAGTGCAGTTAGAGAACTGGTTATGGAGATTCATGGTGTGGGCACATGAGACTAGGGTTATTAGTGGTCGAGGCGAGGTGCAGAGTGAGATAATGCATGTTTTACGTGTTCGGGAAATGATGAGTGTCTCCACGGCAGGTGGCCGCTGGTCAGAGACCTTGTGGTGGTTAGGGATTCTTCGAGGTTTTAATGGTGAATTCGAGGTAGTTGGCTCATAAGGATAGTTTCAGCGGTTGAGAATTTCTTGTTAATGTAAGGGTTGTTATATGCACTTTGGGAAGGGCAAAAGAGTATTGGGCAACCAACTTCAGGGTCGTTATGAGTATTCTTGCGTGAGTTTTGAGCAATAGGGGAGGGAGTTTCGGGTTGTCTTCAATGTGTTCTAAGTCATTGAGGATTCCCCTGTGTTTCAAATTGAGAGTTGGAATATTCTGAAGTTATGAGTTGTGTGAGAGGAAGATCAGTTGTGAGATTCTGACAGGATGCATTTCGGTATCTGAGTATGATACCATAAGTAGGAGATCAGGGGTTGAGGCAAGACATCGTGAGGTTCTGCGATGGTTTACTGAGGTATCTGAGTATGATGCCCTGAATTTCGGATTATTTTGAGACTCGAGTTATGAGATGGCAAGTGGAGTATCAAGTGACTATGGTTCCATTGGGAGCCCTTCAGGTAAGTGTCATCGAATGGGAGTACCCAAGAATATGAACTGCAGCGAGAAAAGTCTTTGGTCACGATGGTTGTCATCAGGAGTGGTGATGCTTAACTTGTGTGGGTGTGTCTACCTATCTATGTTGGACCATGGAGTGTTCGATAGTGAACTCAGTGGAGTGATGACTCGAGGATGAGATTATGGGGTGATAAGAGAGTGAGTGGATCCGAGTGGGAGTAATTACTTGGGATTATCAGGGGAAAACCATGGAGTGAGCCCATGGCGAGCCAATGAGAGAGTGTGTTGTGATACTGTGGGGACCCGTAGTATTCACCAGCCAGCGAGAGAGTGTTGTGATACGGCGGGGAGCCATAGTATTCATCAGTCATTGAGATAGTGTCGTAGGTCAGGGGGAGCCGTAGCCTTCACGGGTTGGTAAGAGGGAATGTTATGATACTACGGGGAGCCGTATTATTCACTAGTGAGAGCATGATGCAGAAAATTTTTAGGCTTGGGTAGCCTTATTATTTGAGTTTCCGAGAACCTGGTGGTCGGACCAGGGGTGAGACTGGGGTCTCTATATTGGTCGGGAATCGTTATACTCTGAGTTATGGCGTGGCTATCACAATCAGAAGAAGTTGGATAAGTGATGTACGTGTGGGTTGCGGGTCATGGGTCATGAGTTGAGTGCTTCATTGGGACGAGTGGTTCCAATTCCGGGTCGGGCCAGACTCTTGAGTTTGAGTTTTGCTCTAGTGGTGTATTGAGTAGGCGAAATGAGATTTGGGATTCAGGGATGGGTTCCATTTTGAGTGGTATTGTTTGTCATCTGATGTCCTAGATTTGAGTGGCTTAGTTTGTGGGTACGGGAGGTACTGCGAGATTAATAGAACTAATGAGTAGTAGACGACAGAGGTCGGGGGTGAGACAATCTTCATTTGGTATTGTAGTATTCCCTTGAGGTAAAGTGAACTTTGTGACTTGTGTGTCACAATGGGCCGAGATAGTTATTGTGAGAAAGAAGCCAGTGAGATATTATGGGGTATGCAATGGGTAACCTTGGAGATTCAACTTACGGGTCGGGAGCTGACCTGGTGCTCAGTAATAAAAGGGATAATTAAGAGGAAGCTGGGATTTATGCTTATTAGATGTTGGAGGATACTTCTGAGTGAGCATGAACATCTTCTTGTGTCTGAGGACGGGGTGTTGAGAGTCCATTGTTCGAGATGGGTTTTGATAGTAGTTCAGTGGATGGGTACCTGGTGAGATGTGACCCATCCGTTTCGTTGAAGTATGATCTGGATCGATCAGTATATCTGGTATGAGTGATCGGTAGCCAATTATTGGTCAATGACTTGATTCTATCAGTCACAGCAAGAGAATCAGAGGGGCAGTAAGTTATCTATGTCTGTTATTCGAGGAGCAAATAACATAGTGATATCTTGTGAGGGCGGCCTGATAGAGAGAGAGACGACTAGAGTTTCCAGGTTCTGGAGAGTCAGAACATGTATCGTAGCGGCGGAGGGGTCTGTCCTTTTTCAAGATTGGGGGTTCCTATTGGGTTCAAGTGTCCTTGGAGGAAGTTAGTCGGGTGGTATGAGATCCTTCGGTGGTGCTTTTAAGTTATTGGATTCGATCTCTGTGATGTTGAGGAGCGATTTCGAGGGCGAAATCTAATTCAAGTGGGGGAGAATGGTAACATACGGAATCCCAGGTATATTAATTATGTGTCTATTTTGAGATTAATTGAGTGACTCGACGAGTTTTGGGTCTAACTCGTCGAGTAGGGCCGAGTTAACCACGTGGGATTAGTGGTCTACTCGACGAGTCCGAGAGTCGACTCGCCAAGTAGACAATGAGTGGTGAAACCATAAATCCCCGGGGTTGGGACCTATTTAAGAGCACATATATTCGTATTTTTGGCTCATCAGTTGTTCGCCTTCACTGAGAGAAACCCCAATCGCTTTGAGCTTATAGAGAGAGTGTGTGAGTTAATATTGACTATTTTGGTGCATATTTGGAAGAGAAGAGAAGGACTTCAAGCAAGGATCAAGAGGAGGCTGTTAGATCTGTTGTTATTCATCCAAGAGGTTCTGTAAAAGGTATAAAGTTCGTACTTGTCTCACTAGTTTGGGTAGATCTCATTTTATTGGAGTTTAGGGTTTCTTTTGGGACCTTGAGTGTTTTATGCACATATAGAGATTTGGACATCATATCTGGACCATGTGAGGTCCCTAGAGTCCAAAGGTCCTTTATTTATTTAGCCATGATGGAGAATTCGAGTGGGAAACACTTATAGACCATGTTCTTGGCATTTCAAGCCTTAAGTGACATGCATGGGGTGTAAAGCTTGTGGCTTTACGTGATAATCGAGCCTTAGGAGTATAGATCTAGAATCTGGGAAGGTTTTCTGCCTTGGAATCGGCTGAATAAGAAATGAATTAGAATGGACTCGCCGAGTCAATGGCCCGACTCGACGAGTTAGTTAGTGTTTGTCCCGATGAGCTTCAGCATGCAATAACTCGGTTAGTTGGAGGGTGAACTCGACGAGATGAGATGGAGATTCTTGAGACCTCTGAGGAAACGAGGGGACTCGAAGAGTTGCATGAGTGCACTCGACGAGTTGGGTCAAACATGGACTTTTGACTCGAGTTTGATTTCTGTTGACCATAGGGTTGGTCAAACGTGAGTAATGGAGACCATGGAAGGGTAAAATGGTCTTTTACCCACTTCCAGAGTTAGAGAGAGAAAGAGTAACCTTGGCTTACTTAGAGTCGAGAATCGAGTATTAATTAGAGATATTTACCCTATGTGTTAGGCGGTGGCTAGTTCAACGTTCGAGTACAAGGATAATTGATTGCTTGCCTCGAAGTGAGTCTTCTCACTATACTTACTATGAGTAGTGATCTATGTGTGACCATAGTATCTTATGTGCTTATATTGAGTGTTGTGATATCATACATTATGTCTTTATTATTTATGTTGTATATTATGTTGCGCTTACAGAGCTAGGACCGGAGGGTCCATCAGAGTTGTGTGACTGGAGGGTCCACTAAGGCACATTGATCGGAGGGTCTTGCAATGATATAGCCTCGAGTGGCTAATGAGCTGTGTGTGTGGTATTTTGGGGAACTCACTAAGGTTCGTGCTTACTGTGTTATGTGTTATGTGTTTCAGGTACTTTACATGATATCGGGAAGGCACCGGGTCGATTGTACACATGAGAGAAAGAGTTATGTTTGGAGGATCCAAGATTTGTGATTAACAATTTTAAAATAAAAATGTGTTGTTAAATTGTTACTTGTGATTTTGAGGAAATGTGACATGTGTTTTATTGTGTTTTGAACTGAAAATTTTGTTTGAAAATTTTCGGTGTTACACCGAACTGCTCGTCAAGCCTTTTGTCTGACTAGCATCCCTCCTGGGCCTATAGTCTATCCGACCCGCCCTGGGTATGTTAGCCTTCAGCACAAAGCAGGACCGCGTCAACCCAACCCCCAATCAAACAAGCATGTGCACATAAATATCATACGCTAGCATATATAACAGTCAAACCGATATACAGATCGAATAGCATAGCAACATCCTATAACCAGGATACCGGCCTAACCGGTCACTAACTAACATCATCCTATAACCAGGATACCGACCAAACCAGTTCACTAAGCATAGCATTATCCCATATACCAGGATGCAAACAAATAAACATATCATGCAATAACCCAGATACAAATCCGAAAAGGGCCAGTGTTGGTGGCTTAGACCCTATTGATATAGAGAGGAGAACCCACCTCTCAAATAGCTCGGAATGATAGTATCAACCTCCTCCAATATAGCTCCAACACCAACACCTTTAAAATGATGACAACTCCATAAATTCCAAAATTACCAAAATACCTCTCAAAGGTCAACTTAGTCAACCCTTCGTCAAAGTCAACTGTCAGCAGTCAAGGTCAACAGTTCATGTTGACCCGACTCGTTGAGTACAACATACTGACTCGTCGAGTTCATCCAAAACTCACAGAGTCATAAAAAACCTAGTCGACTCGCCGAGTTTCCAGAAAATTCGTCGAGTTCATGCGTGTCCAAAAGTCGGGAAAACCCTAACTGACTCGCCAAGTTCATGCGGAAACCCTTATAGACAATCTTCATCGGACTCGATGAGTTGGCCATGCAACTCGTCGATTCCATTCAGTCCTATCTCCATTCAGACGATTTGAAGTTATTACAAAGCTCCATATCGCAGATCAAGCTTCCCAAGGCATGTTTATCATGTAAAGTTGCAAACTTTATGTGCATGCAAGGCTCTAAAGGCTTAGAATACCAAATCAAAGCTTATAATGGGGTTTGACTCAAAAGGGAAGGCTCATACTTGCTAAAGCTAGAAACTTTATAGCTATAGTGAGCAAGATAACTTCAGATCTGAAGTTGCAACTTCAAATCCTAGCCCATACCTGAAAATGGTTCACATACATGCTAGAAAAGCCCTAATCTTAAACATGAAGAGATCTAGAAGGAGGAAAGTCAAGGTGTAACAACGTAAATTTTCAAACCAAAATTTTCAATTTAAAATCACATTTATCTCAATCCAAAAATCTCAAAAGTGGTACAATATCAAATCATCAAAACACATATCCAAAAACTGTATAAATCACAACTACAGGATCCTCTCAAAACATAACTCAATCTATGATGTGCGTACAATCAAGTCGGCACCTTACTGATGTGTGTACAATCAAGACAGCACCTTCCTGTGATCCTGAGAAGTACCTGAAACACATAACATATAACACGGTAAGCACGAAGCTTAGTAAGTTCCCGAAAATACTATGTACACAACTCATTAGCTACTCGAGGCTATAACTCAGTAAGACCCTCCGTTCAATGTGTCTTCTTGGGACCCTCCGGTCCCACAACTCGGGTGGACCCTTCGGTGCTAACTCAGATGGACTCTCCGGTCCTAACTTGGATGGACCCTCCGGTCCTAACTTAGTAAGCTCATAATAATACACAACATAAATCACATAGACATAACGCAGGATATTACAGTACTCAAATAAACACATAAGACCCTCTGGTTATACAACTCTGATTACCACTCTAGGTATGTATAGTGAGAATGCTCACCTCCTAAGAATCGGATAACCTCAAACTTGAATCACTGGTCTAGCCTCCTCCTAACACATACAATAATTATTCCTAATTAATAACGGCTCCGATTAAGCTAGACTAACCCTTCTATAAACTCATAGAAAGGTAAAAGACCATTTTTCCCCTCTATGGGATTAATAGTCCACAAATTGACCAAACCGTAAAAGTCAACCAAAAGTCAACGACAAGGAGTATGTTACGCGTACCAGCTCTCTACGCTGGGCGTACTCAGCTACCATGCAGGCATTGGGGATGCTCGACCCCTACGCTACGTGTACTGGGATAACACCCGGCGTACGTCCTCTTCTCACTCATTTGGTCTTAATCAGTTAAGACCTTGGCTCATATCACAGACCTGGACTCCCTAATAGCTCTTACTCCATAAAGTCATTGGCTTTAAGCCTTTGCATGGCTGATATGGTCACAAACATACAAAACACTCACTCTCTTATCTCAACAAGCTCATATCTCATGCATGGCTTGATCCCAACATCCAAGATTGGATTTTTATGACATTACACCACTAAATACACTCAAAGGGGGTTGATCATAGTCTCTGAAGCTCAATATCTCATAAAGCCTCCAACTTTTGGGACAAAAACCCTAAAATACTCTACTATAATACAACATACTAAGATGCTATAGCATAAGAACACTTCAGGATCTAACTATACCAATGATCACTAACGCATTGTTCTAAACAAAAGGTGATAACATATCAAGTTCATTACATTAAAATACTACAGGAGTATTTTAGGCACTATATAAATAACTTATGTGATAACTTAAAAGACCCTTATGGATAGGTCTATAATCTTACAAGGTATACTCCCAAGGTTATATATAATTGAGATTTTATAGACTCGGAATTTGTGATCTACGCTTCATTACATGTTCCTTGTTTGGTTGTGGTTTTGGAGTAGGATCATCTATTCAAAGGTCTATTTAATATTAAATTATATACAACTTCTATACATTGTGAAATTAGAGGAGGACTCTATAAGGATCACCCCATAATGTTTCACTTAATCTCATAGATTCTTTAGACACTTTCATTCTCGCACGACAAACCCAGATAGATGTAACCACTTCCTCATAGCAGTCAACAGAAGAGTAAAGGAGGAACAAGGGCAAGTTCATAAGAAGCTTCCAAAGAAGGATCAGCCGATGTAACCAAAACATCTTATGCGTCGCACTAATAAATAATAATCTTGTATAACTTAATGAGTTAGTGGGGGCACTGCTCACATTATGTGTTAGGATTATTTTCTTACATGCAACTGGTAACAGTTATTCAGGTAACATGTATTCATTCGAGGATAGCCACTTCAAATTCATAAAGTTTATTAGGTATAGACTCATTTATGAATTGTTTCTAGAACCCTGTGGAAGTCAGGACCCGATACACTCAAAACTAGGATAACCTTCTCTTTTCAACTTTTGGCTTATGTCTACTGCTATAGACTTATTCCATCTCGTCTTTGTGTTATTTTAGCAAAGATGCCTCCTCACAGATCAAATAGACGCACAACTCCGATAACTCCAACTCCTCCGCCACAATTTGATTTTACTGCTCTGCAAGCAGTGATAGTAGCCGCAGTAATGGCTGCTCTGGCTCACTTCGGCGAAAGTGGTACCCTCGGATCTGGTAGCGGTACCCACTCAACCAACCCCAGAGTGACTCACGAGCATCCAAGAGAGTGTTCATACAAGGACTTCATGAACTGCAAACCCATATCCTTCGATGGAAATGGTGGAGTCATCACTCTGATGCGATGGTTCGAGAAAACAGATTCGGTCTTCGAAATCTGTTCGTGCCCTGAAGGGAGCAAAGTGAAGTTTGCTGCCAGCACCTTCTCTGACAAAGCCCTAACATGGTGGAATGGCCATGTTAAGTCACTGAACCTATCAGTGGCTAACTTAATAGATTGGGAGAACCTAAAAGAGTTAATGATGGAAGAATATTACCCTAGAGGCGAAGTTCAGAAGCTGGAACAAGAACTATGGGAGCACACCATGATCGGCTCAGACATAGTAGCCTACACCGACCGGTTCAACAACCTAGCAGCGCTATGCCCCGGTATGGTTACCCCGGAGAGCAAGAAGATAGAAAGATACATATGGGGTCTAACTGCCCCATTCCAAGGAGATGTGTTGTCTTCTAACCCAACCACATTCGATAGTGCCAAACGCCTGGCCCAACGACTCGTTGACCATGGAGTCCGCCATGGCGTGGAAGTCCCCGTTCCTGAGCCATCAAAGGGAGAGGGCTATCAACAGAAGTCGGGGAACAAGAGGGAGAAGAAGAAAATGAGTACCATGTATGCCACCACAACACCTGCTACTCCAGCACCTACCTTTCGATATGCTGGAACCCTTCCGAAGTGTGGAAAGTGCAACTATCACCACACCGGAGTATGCCGAGACATGCAATGTCTAAACTGCCACAGAAAAGGAAACACAGTTCGTTTCTGCAGGGCACCGGCTCAACTGATCTCCCAAGTCCCTAGAGTTGAAGAAAACCAAGCCTGCTATGGCGGTGGTGAGACTGGACATTACCAGAAGGACTGCCCGATAACAAAGAACACGGGAGGATGGACGGATTCTGATGATCACCACAGGAGAATCAACCCCAGAATCGTTAGCAAGCAGCGCTACGTTTTCAAATTAGTAATTACGTTGAGAATTAATTTATATTTATATAAGATTAAAACTTGGGGAATACACTTAAAAGGTAATTATAATAACACACATAATGAAACAAATCACAGTATACATGAGAACTAAAGATCCGTTCAGAGAAGTTATGATGGCTTTGTATGTACATCAGGGTTGTGCATAGCTAAGATGTTGCAGATTTAGAGTGAGTGATTCCACCTTAATTCATGTTCCTTGTTTCGTTGTGGATTTGAGGTAGAGTTACTCAGTCGACTGTTTTATCCATCTTAATTATTCATAACTTGTATATGACAGGCGATCGTAGTGGTACCAAGGAGGATCGTAGTATAAAGTTTTGATACTAGTTATCGAAACACTTTCGCAGTATGTATGCGCACATCACGGTACGATACATAGAAGTGTTAACATCAAGATGAAAACAGAAAGCACTAGAACATTTACAAAGAGTACATTATCGAGCACACTAGGAAGTACATCATAGTATAACAAAAGTTCCTTTCAAATCGGCCAAACTTTGTTCAGTGAAGAGTCTGTATCTATCTTTCGTCATGAGTTGGTGTGGTCCTCACCATACTAAGTTCATATATTACTATCGCTTCGACCGCCAAATTCACGAAACCTTCGTCATTAGTAACGACAGTCCGACCTAAACCTCAGTTTTGTCCTTCATATTCTAAAACCCTAAGTACTCATGCGAAGAGTACTTTACCCACCGAAGACTTACCGTCGTATGTTCAACAGACCTTCCCGAACTACCACTCGTCCAGCAGATCAAGTTCAAGCATAGAGGCTAAGGATGAATGCAGCCCACCTATCATTAATAAATGTATACGCGAAGGTGGTATATAATTATGATTACACAGATTTAGTATGTTCGTTTCCGCTCTATCTCTTGTTCCTTGTTTGGTTGTGGACCTGGGGCAGAGTCGCAAATCCGAATGTCTTACTTATCATAATGATATACGACTTGTATACACGAAGTAATGATAGATGGACCAGGTATGAATCCTATCAAGAGCGTTAGGGTAAAGTCACCCAGATCTACCAGTGAGTATCCTGCCAGTCACAAGAATAGTAGTACTGTAAGAAAGCTAATTTCGAGACGAAGTTCCCTTTAACAGGGGGATGATGTGACAACCTGAAATTTTTTGCTTTAGAAAGTCAGAACAATCAACCTTAAGTCAGACTCGCTCCCGCTATCATTTGGCATTGTTTAGAGTCTGTTTGAGTGTTCTAAGCCTAGTACTGTTGGATTAGTGTCTAAGTCCATAACTATTTTGGTATGTACTTGACCCGATTGTGCATGGTCCTTTTGGGTTGCCTTCACACTGGTGATTAGACAGGATGATTGTTGAGGATAGAGGCTGGTTTATTGTTAAGAATAATAAATTGGAGTATAAATATGATTTGTTAATATATTATATGAATAATATATTAATTTGGAATCATATTATTAATTAGTATTTAATCAGAAATTAATTAGGAATTAATTTCGGGATTAAAGGAATTAATTAAAAGTACAGGGGCTATTTTGTAATTATTCAATAGTTGAGGCTTTGGGCCATTGGATCACCTTTATTAAGGCTTGAACGAAAATCCTAGAAGGATCTAGGACTTTTCGTCCAAGGGCTTAAGGAAAGGAGTCCATGGACTTGCTTAGGCCCTAAGCTAAGGGATTAGGGTTTACACCTTGAAACCCTAGTTAGCCTTAAGTATAAATAGCACCCTAAGGCACTAAGATTTCGTCCAAGCCTTGGGAAACCCTAAAAGGGACGAAATCTAGGGCAAGATACCCTTCTCTCCTCTCTCCCATATTCATCCTTTCACCTAGTGTGTTTGTGAGCCATTAGAGGTACTACACTTGTGGTGCTTGCTTTCAAGAGCTATGGAAATTCAAGGAACTAGTTGTTATTTCTATATAACAACAAAAGGTATGTATTCTATTTTATATATGAATTTCAAAAATAATAGTAGCATGCCAGGTTTCTTTTTGTGTTCATAAAGTTGTATAACTAATAGTGAAAACATAGATCCAACTCTAGGGTTGCATGCATACATATGATTGTTTGTATAAAACCTATTAATGGTATCAGAGCCATTGGTTTTTGTTTCCAATTAGCTTTATTCAAATGTATGAACTTGACATATTAGGGTTTATGGCTAATAAACCCTGGACGCTTGATTTTCGAAATTAGGGTTTCTAAACCCTAGATTTCGAAATTTTTGGTAAGATTTCCTAAACCTTTTTTTTTGGCCCCAAGATTTCGATTTTAGGGTTATCTAACCCTAGAATTTCGAAATTGCCTCTTTCCCCATGATTAGATCCTAAATTTTAGGGATTTGGATATTGCCATATCTTGTAATTATCCTTTAAATGTTTAAATTTGGTAATTAAAGATTTTGAATATCCCATCCCATAATTTCGAATTCTTAAGTGTTTAATTTAAAAGATATCCTTACCAAAGTAAAAGATAATTGTCAAATTAACTAGATAATCATTTCCTTATGTGATAAACTTGATTTATTTGAATTATTTGATAGATTATCTTGCAAGAAATTGAATTAGGTCATATTTAGATAATTACTAATTAATTGGTTAATTATTATTATTTGTAATTTGATCTAGAATGTTCTTGCTTATGTTTTGAAAAGTTTCAAAACTTGCCCTCAAGTTTTGGAATTTAAATTGTTTGATTAAAAGGTTTAATTTTGAAAAAATCTAAATTCTAAAACCCTAATTTTGAAAAGTTCAAATTACACCCTTATGATTTTATTAAATTAATTAAGTATATAATTAAAAGAGAGTTAATAAATCCATAATGATATGGTTTATATTAAATTAAATTAAAAGTTTAATTTATAAAATTAAACCACCTAGTATTTTAAAAGTGTAAAATACACCCTTATACTATGTATAACATTAAAAGTTTAATATTATATATGTATAACTTAAATGCTAGTCTTACTGTTAGTAGGCCTCATTCACGAAGCCGATCTATAAGGGGGGGGGGGGTATAAGGTTATGGCCTATAAAATGGCCGTTTAATGGGTGTCCACTCTTACCCACCGCTTCCTTGATTGGTGGAGGGTCGCTAGCCGAACGGGTAGGATAGGGCAAATCCTTTCCATTAAAAGTATAATGAAGTATAAAGTAACTAAATGTTTTTACAAAATTCCCAATCTTAGTTACTTTAGGCAAAAAAGTGAATTAATGCAATTCCATGAAATTACACTTTGTGCCATTGCAAAGACATTAGTGGAGCGCGTGTGGTTAACCGACACACTAAATGGTTCTAAGCAAAGGTAGCAAAGGGTGACTCAATGTTTGTCATAGTTCGGTGGAGCGTGTGTGGTTAACCGGCACATCGAATAGGTGACTGTAACATTGGGGGCACCATGTAAGTTTGCATGGTTATTCACACCCTGTTTTGTGATCCTCAGCATCCCATTCACAAATCGAGGAGCATATCGAGATTTAAACATGCCATTGAAAAGTTCAATGAATCTCAAAAGATCTAGGAATTTTCAATAGATTTAAAACTTAAATTTCTTTTTCGTTTTTCATGGTGGAAATTGGTAAATCGTCATTTACCTACCTTCAAATATTCTGCAACTAGATTATGGTATCCCTCTTCTAGGTTGTAGAGTATTGTGTTGGATCCTAGCCTCGATGTTTCATTTGGGTGTTACATCAAGGATTCTAATCAACTTAACTTGAATTTCTCCCGTTTGGTAGATGTCAAAGTATGACAATTATGGTCTTCCTAAATCCTGTGGAACAAACTTTCCACATGAAGATGATATTCCATGATTCGATCGAGGAACAAGAGATCATGCTTCACTTACTCCACCTCCTCCAATTGTTCTCCCTACCCCACAAGCTCAAAGGCTTGAAAAGTACAAGCTCACTCAAGCCCTATTGGAAATTAAGCATGAAGATGGGAAACCTGTGTATGCATACGTCTTAGAGATGAAGTCACTCATTGATAGGTTAAGGATGTTGGGTGTCGAGATTTTAGGTGAATTGGCTGTTGAATGGGTTCTTCAGTCGCTTCCTTAATCATATAGTGAGTTCGTTAGAGAGTACTATATGATGGATCACGACGTGACCCTCATTGATCTCACCTATTTGCTTATAGCTGCTGAATCAGCAATGATTTGGTGTGCTGGTCAAGCAAATTTGTATGGTGAATCAAACTCCTAAACTATAATGGACACTGGAAACATCGTAAGTCTAGAAAGAACTAAGTCTATGATTGTCCAATGTGTTGTGCCAAATGAGTCCATTTGCTTTTATTGCCAAGAGAAGGGGCATTGGAGACAAAGCCGCCCTAACTACCTTAGAGATCTAAGAGATGGGAGAGTCAAGACGTATGGCTCTACTTCAGTTAAAATCCATTAACTAACTCATTTAAGTTCCTATTCTAGATTCTTAATACATGATGTAATAAGATTACATTTTGATGTTTTATAGGATCGAAGAAAAGAGAGGAAGCTTAAGGGAAGAAGTGAGCTGAATCTAATCGTGAAGAAATGGATTTCGATCGCATTACTTGAAGATTAGAATCTTGAGCTACTACTTGGAGTTAGAATAGATTGCTATGAAATATGTATTAACATAGTTTTCAATTGAATTGCAAGGAAAAAATTTTCCGCAATAAAATAAATTTTGATTTTATATTATTTATTTATCCTTGCAATGGCGTGTATAAAAAATTGATGTTTGTAAGTTTCTATTATTAGCAATAATGGATTTGATTCTTAATTATGTTAATTGTGGAAAGGTCAAGAATTTACCAAATAGGGAGAGTTTCTCATCGCCTAAGTTTCAATTGGACAGAGACTTGGAATCATGCAACTTGGTTGCATGATGAATGAGAAATTTTATATTTGGAAATGAGACTAATTCGTTGACAAAATGTCAAGTGAAGGACTAGGAGATCGAGTACACAAAGTTGTGTGTTGATCAAGTTCACCACAAGAGTAACAAAGATATTCGTCATGATTTACTAAGGTTAAGTAAATATGATTATACTTATAAGATTAATTGTAATTCTGAGTTGATTAAAAGAGTTTAAATCAATAGCAGAACGAATAAGAAGAATCAAGTAGGCAGAAAGATAAAAGTTTCTTTATTCTAAGAAGAAGGGAGAGTACTTTTATTATGTTTTATGATAGGTCTTAATGATTAAGATCCATATCTCAATTGATCCTCTAAGTGAGTCTCAGTGCGATTGTATGTCTGAGAAGAGGAATCAAGAATTGAAGAAATGGTTAAATCAAGAAGTCAATCATACTTCGTTCCAAAACAAGTCTTAGATTCAAGATTGTGACATTGAGTGACAAGTATTAAGAAGGTTTATAACATTCATAAAATGTGGAAAGTTATGATGTCTTGAATAAGACAAAGAACAACTAGGACCAATTTTGTGAAGTGTTTTGTCTTGATAAAAGCTACACTAACTCTTGAATATTTGTTTGTTGAGAAATGTTTATTGACAAGAGAATCTTATATGCCAAGGAGTCAATGGGAGTCTTAATGGTCTTGAAAAGTTCAAGAATTAATCAATAATAAACCTTATCGATAATCACTAGCACACGACTTGAGGTTCAAAACCTATCGTGTTGACGCTATCTTGTTTCTGTGTCGTTCCAATTGATTTAATTATGCATGTGAGTTCTTTGAGTTCTCATTTGAACGCATAAAAGGCAAGCACCTTGATCAATGAAAAGTACATTGATAGAAAAGGATGAGCTGCTTAACTACTTGGAAGACATGGTGGGCACTCGTGTTACCATAAGGCAAGAAATCAAGATTGATAAAGTTTAGTCCAAATGAGTTTGGATTTGCTGCAAACTTTGGTTTTGACAAATTCGCATGGATAGGAACACATACACCATTAAAATCTAAGTGTCATAAGATTCCCTCCTTCATGAAAACGACTGTGAGGAAATGCTTTCACCAAGAGAGATTTTAAGAAGATAGTGATTGTGAAAATTGTATTCTCGAATTCAATTATGGTTACGGTACCCCTTTCCATGATTCGAATTGTGAGATTTGGCAATTAGTCTGAATTGTTTAGACACACATATGAGCTATCTAAGGCAAAGGTGTATAAGTTTGAGAAGCTTAGATAAATTATTATCAAAGCATTAGGTATTAGAAATATGAACTTAAGAAATTCAATAGGTATTGTTTTCTATAAGTTAAGTTGTTTTCTGAATACATGTCGAAGCTAGTGGGAGCATAAGTGTTATGCTTATATGATAATAATCATCATGATAGTGGGAGAATAAATGTTATGCTTATATGGTTATTATGGCAAGTATTGCAAGTTATCAATATTAATTATAGAAAACAAGAGTTATACTTTGTAAAGTCGTAAGGGTTGAAAAGTTGTTTTGCTATAATTAAAGGAGAGAATATTATGCTTCATTTCAAATCTAAAGGCTTAGGTTGTGGAATGTTAACAAATTTAGTCAAGGATACATAGTGCGTTCTCAAAATTTCGATTATGATTATGGCATCCCTCTTCATAATTCGAATTATAAGAATGTGACACATAAGATATTATGGCAGAAGATTGATAAAGTATCGTATCTTTATGTAAGACATTATGCATCGTGTCCCATACGATTCGGGTATAGGATCGATTGCAAATGCTATGATATTTGACCATTCTAAAATTTTCCAAATGTCTAGAGCATTAAGAGGGAAAAAGGACAAGAATCGGTTTTGACTAAGATAGTTAAACAACTATCAAAGGACGATCCAAAGCTTGCTGAGGATTGGTCGCTTGTGAGTAGTTGGAAGTATGGTATTGGATGGACCATATCGACATTATTATAAATAGATAAGATTCTATTAAGAATGAGTTGTCATATGGAAATATGGAAATGTTTCCATATTGGGAGTTGGATATTGAGAATCTATGTCTTGATTAGAAACTTTTATGCAAGAAGGATGTTCAAAGGAATGTACTTTGAGTGAGAGACATCATATCTATAGAATTGTTTCTGATAGAGATTGGCCAAGTCTTGATGATTTTGAGCTGTGACTTTACGAAAGAATCATTGCATAAAAATGTTAGAATCTAGCATAAGTAACAAGAATTTGATATTCTTATACTTATGATAAGGATTGGGAGTTGTGAAATGAGTATGATTGGAAATGTGTTCATTTGATCTATTTCACAAAGTAAGGACCGTAGGTAAACATTGTGTGCATGATGAGAGCATGGGACAAGTGTAGTAATAATTCAAGTAATAAGTTAATTAACCGAAACAACAAATAATGAGTAATCGATATGGTGATAAATAAAAGGTGTTTTATTTATACTCAAAGGTTTGGGACCATATAGGATTAGTATTATTCTTGTGTTTCACTTTGCATGTTTTGACTTCCTGAATAATTAATTATTTCAGAACAATCAAATTATTCGAATGGTCCACAGTCGTTCATATGTTGGAAGTAGGTATGAATGAAGACTGTCATGAATTGGTTTGTAGATTGTCTAAAGTGTATTAGACATAGCAAAGGTTTGCTGCAACATTCGTGAGTGCATATGAATATGATTTGAGCATTGGATTAAACCCACGCTCACAAGAATCACTTCATGGATTTTATCATGAGTGATTGGTGAGACGATAACATCCTATATTCTTGAAACCGAGATGTGTGAGTTGTATCTTGCGAGTCGGTTACACATTGATTATATGTAAACGCACCAGTAACTTGGTGTCATAAAACATATTGTTGTGTGTGATTCGGTGAGTGAGTGCAAGCAAGCATTGAATCAATGTTTATCCATTCCTTTTATCCAGAGTAGGATGAAAGTGATATCTGTGGGCCCTCGATGATTTACTGATGACACATAAGCGCTTGGCCAAGCCGAGACTAATTTGATGTGTTTAATTGTAGTATGTTGACAGTCGTCATAAATCGGAAATCAGGAAACAACACATAGACAGTGAGAATGATTTAAATCCATGTCTTAGTCTATATGATATCTAGGATGGAGGAATATATGATCCCTTATCTAAAGGACACGCTTCTGATAAGATCAGAGTTGACAGCGGCTTTTGAAAGCTAAGATTGCTAATCAGGATCTAAAGTTATACGCAGAATAGTTATTAGACTTATCCAAGTGGGAGACTGTTGGATTAGTGTCTAAGTCCATAACTATTTTGGTATGTACTTGACCCGATTGTGCATGGTCCTTTTGGGTTGCCTTCACACTGGTGATTAGACAGGATGATTGTTGAGGATAGAGGCTGGTTTATTGTTAAGAATAATAAATTGGAGTATAAATATGATTTGTTAATATATTATATGAATAATATATTAATTTGGAATCATATTATTAATTAGTATTTAATCAGAAATTAATTAGGAATTAATTTCGGGATTAAAGGAATTAATTAAAAGTACAGGGGCTATTTTGTAATTATTCAATAGTTGAGGCTTTGGGCCATTGGATCACCTTTATTAAGGCTTGAACGAAAATCCTAGAAGGATCTAGGAGTTTTCGTCCAAAGGCTTAACGAAAGGAGTCTATGGACTTGCTTAGGCCCTAAGCTAAGGGATTAGGGTTTACACCTTGATAGTTAGCCTTAAGTATAAATAGCACCCTAAGGCACTAAGATTTCGTCCAAGCCTTGGGAAAACCTAAAAGGGACGAAATCTAGGGCAAGACACTCGTCTCTCCTCTCTCCCATATTCATCCTTTCACCTAGTGTGTTTGTGAGCCATTAGAGGTACTACACTTGTGGTACTTGCTTTCAAGAGCTATGGAAATTCAAGGAACTAGTTGTTATTGCTATATAACAACAAAAGGTATGTATTCTATTTTATATATGAATTTCAAAAATAATAGTAGCATGCCATGTTTCTTTTTGTGTTCATAAAGTTGTATAACTAATAGTGAAAACATAGATCCAACTCTAGGGTTGCATGCACACATAGGATTGTTTGTATAAAACCTATCAAGTACATTCAAGGAATGAGTGATAGGAAGTACCTGCTAAAGCCACTGTACAACAAATCAAGCCTTAACCTCATCATATGGAGTTCACGGCCACCATGTCAATGAGTTTACGGTCATAAACTCATGTGGGTCGTAAACTCCCATCCATATATATGTCCCTTTATCATTTCTTTCATTCTTACACTTTCAAACTCAAGAACTTCCATTTCTCTCTCAAGTATCATCGATTTCTTCATCCTAGATCATAAAAAATGTAAGTATTCTTCCTTTGATTTGTTGATACATCTCTTTATCTAGTAACACCCTCATGATTCATCAATGAAAACATCTATTTTGACTAGATCTTCAAATCTTCAACTTTCACCAAGAACACACACTAGTGTTTTTGGCCGAAATCAACCCTTTCAAGCTTCAATATCGTGAGTACTCCTTTCCTTAACTTGATATCTAGTTGAAACACCATATTAGAGTTTTGAAATCATCCATTTCTCAAGAACAATGGGAGTTTACGACCAAGAGCATCTCCCTTGGCCGTAAACCCTCATAAAGTTGCCATTTTAACCTTAAACTCTTCCAATAAGCAAGCCTTAGACCTTGAACCCTTGATGGATGTTAGAGGACCTTAAACCATACACTTTTGTATGATTGACCATGAGTTTACGGCCGTAAACACCCTTGGCCATAAACTCATGGTAGTGCCATTCCACTTCCCTTTAATGCATCATATGTGATTCTAACCCTTAGTCCAAGTCCTTAAGGGTGTTTCCTTGCATGTTGGTTGTTTTAAACACCATATTCATGCCATTTTATGCCAAATATGTCATTTAGGACTCGTTTGTGTTTCGGGACTTCATTCGTGGAACTTCTCATCTTTAGGCGCATATTCGTTTGAATCACCTACATCAGGTGAGTTCATACCCCTATAATGAATCTTTTAACTGTTTTAAATGCTTTTAGGGGGGGGGAATACAAGTTGAACACAATATTAATTGTGTAAATGTTTGTTAAACATCTTTCAAAGGATTGCTTATGACTTTTATAAGTCATCATAACATTTCAAAAACTCTTTTAAAAGTTATGTTGCTTTATAGTTTAGCAAAGCTCCGTTTTTAAAGTACAAGCATAACTTAGTAGAAAAATGAGTCTTTTCAGTAACAGTTCAAGTAAAACACTAGGAAACTATTAGGGGTATAGTTTCGGGTTTTCAATTCATACTAAATACTAGAGCATACTATAAAGAGAAACAGGGAGGAAGATACAATACACGATAACATAAAGAACATACTAAGATACTATAATAAAGAGAACATACTAAGATACTATAACAGGAAGAACATACTAAGATACTATAACAATGAGAACATACTAAGATACTATAACAGAACAGAACATACTAAGATGTTATAGCATAAGAACACTTCAGGATCTAACTATACCAATGATCACTAACGCGTTGTTCTAAACAAAAGGTGATAACATGTTGGGTATACATGATCATATAACTTTAATGTGAGTCTACTTCACGACTCAACAATATGGTTGCTGAAGTCACATTTGGTTCCCATAATCTCTTGTAGGAAGAGCGCTTAGTATGGGTACTACTCATCACATTATGACCTAAATAAAACAAACATGTTTTAAGGTAATCAATACTCTAGGTTGTCAATTCAAAAGACAACTATGTACTTACTTTTCCCATTACTTTCATATTGTGACAGTTCTACTTGAAAGTTAATACAAACTATTTTCGAGTTAAGATAGTTATAAACTAGGGAAAACTTACATTTTACAAATGACAAACAAAACAGTTGAGTCTAGCAAATTCAGTAGAAAGGGACCTATAATGCTAACTTTATGATTCCTTAGTGTATGCATTCAGGGATATATATTAATCGGTTCCGACAAGTAGTAGGATGTGTGCTTTCTGCTTTATTTCCTGTTCCTTGTTTTGTTGTGGGCTTGGAACAGATTCACCCAGTCTACTATTTATTCAATCTTAGCTATATATATATATATATATATATATATATATATATATATATATATATATATATATATATATATATATATATATATATATTTCGTATACACCAAGTAATCTTAAGGAGTACCAGGTATGGGTCAGGTCATATGACACTAATCCAATGCACAGTTTTTCTAGTACAAAACATACTTTTCAAACAAAACATTTGGTAGTCAAAACTAGAAACCTACCAGTAAGGGGTTTAATTTATTTTATTAAACCATTATAACTTAAAGGACCTTAGGTGGTTAACTCTATAATACTTTACTTTATACATCAGATTTATATATAATTATTGTTGGGTAGCAAATTTATTTTGTATTGCATCATTGGGCTCGGTTATAGTCAAAGTTTTGCATTCCGGTTTGAGACTGTCCAACCGTGAGCTTGTAGGGTTTAGTATATAATAATGTGCTTGCATGCAAGTTAGGTTAACGATTTTAGAGTAACGATTGATAGCTTTACAGATTTCCTTAATCGTTCTTGTAAACCCTAATCCTCTACAGTAGAAGTTCTTTATCGAGCTCTTCTGAGGATTGTTGATTAATCATTCGACATCGTTTGATCCATTATTGTGTTCTTGCTGTTTACTCGTTTATTTCTTTACCTGTTTTATAGATCTAATCGATCTTCAAGTTAGTTTTTAACTTATCAATTGGTATCAGAGCGGGAGGCTGTGTAATCGATACACTTCTTTTCTGTGAAAAAGGTTTCAATTAGGGTTATTCCGCAATTACTGATATTTATTGAGCCGTCATCTCATTATTGACGTATCTCGATATTTATTGTTTTGCCCTAATTTGATTTATTACAAGTCTGATCTTTGAACAGGTTATTCGATCATTATGGACAAGTCGCAATCCAATCCTATTAATATTTCAAACAGTATTGGATCAACAACGAAGATTCCCATCCTGTACACCCATGATTATGAAGTCTGGGCGCATCACTTTGAAGATTACGTTATAGGATCTGAGGATAATGGATACCTCATCTGGGAAGCAATCATCTCTGGACCCTTTTCTCATTCAGCAACTTCAAGGATTATTAAAACACAAAAGGAGTATAATGATCTTCTGAAAGATGTTAAAGATATCGCGCAAGATGAAAAAGATAAATTTCAGTGCAATATCAAAGCGTTAAGATTAATCAGATTCGCCCTTCAGTCCGATACTTTC
Organism: Lactuca serriola; assembly: GCF_051521515.1. Taxonomy (NCBI): domain Eukaryota; kingdom Viridiplantae; phylum Streptophyta; class Magnoliopsida; order Asterales; family Asteraceae; genus Lactuca; species Lactuca serriola. The sequence continues at coordinate 4,895,286 of NC_136408.1, forward strand.
AGGCTGGTGAGTTCATGCACGACGGTAAAAGAAATATGGGACCGGTTACGTGAATTGTACTCCACAGATGAAGATCTTGAATACTCCATTCAAACCTTACTCTTGTCTGAGTTTGGTGAATTCAAGCAAGGAGCCGAAGAAACGGTGACCCAAACGTTCGATCGCTTCAATCATCTTCTTAGCAAGATGATCAAGCACGACATCGAAAGGAAGCTTATTGAGCAGAAGGTTACGTTTTTAAACGGTCTCAGATCCGAGTGGAGAGCAGTTGTGTCCACAGTTAAAGCGCACGAGCAATTTAAATCCTACTCTTTGGCGAAACTGGTGGGTATCTTGAAATCTCAGGAGAAGATCGTGTTGCAGGAGAAGAATGTGGTTTCAAGCCTAGGTTCGTTAGCCCTCTTGTCCAAAAGTAAAGCTATGATGGAGGATGAAGACCTCAACTTGGAGGATTATGACCTCACTTCTGAGGACTATGCCATGATGGTGTCAAACCCCAAGAGGTTCATCAAGAAGAGATTCCCCTCTAACAAGAACCGAAATTGGCAGGGGAGTTACAGTTCTGAAAAGGTCAAAGATGAACCGAAGGCTGAAGAGTCAAAGAAAGAACCGAAGGCTGAAGGAGATTCCGGAGTAAGCTGCTACTATTGTGGAGGAAAGAACCACTATGCAAATGATTGTGTCCTCAAAAAGATGGCAGAGAAGGATGAGGAAAAGGATGAAGAAGCTTTGTTGCAGAAAAAGCTGGATGAAATTAGGAAGAAGAAATCTACCGCTAACCCTTCTATGAATGCGTTAATTGTGCAGGGTTCGGTTGCTGATGATGAGTTCGGTGGCGTGGAGGTCTGGTCAACCGACTTTGAAGATGATGAAGTGAGGAAGCCTTCTCATGGAAAGGCTTATGTGGCGAAAGAAGAGAGCAGTGGAGGAAGATGCTTGATGGTGTCCGACGTATCTCAGATGAGGGGATACAACACTGATGGTGGGAATGATGACACGAAGGAGCAACAAAACTTGTGCTTTACAGCCAAACCACTCAGCGTGCAGTTCAACGATCTTGATGAACTGATCAAGAAGGTACAATCAGTCTTTGTCTCTTTTAAAGTCCCACAATGCTCTTATGAAAAAGAATTAAAAAGTGTTAATTCAAGAATATCTCATTTAGATAGTAGTCTAACTCAAACTCGAGTCACCAATTCTAACCTAACTGACCAATTAAGCATGGTGTCTTCGAAGAGTGAGGAACGGCGCATGTGGATCGAACTGAAGGAGTCGAAATTAATCAAAATAAAAGACGAAAACATTTATTTGCAAAGAGACAATTTAAAGCTTTTGAAACAGCGAAATGTTTTTTGTTTGATTGCAAAACGTCTTTACACTAATATTACTCAGCTTCATTTGGATTGTGAAATAGGACAAAAGATTCATCGCATGATTTTACCCTTCCTTGAGTTTAAGGAGGATGAAATTGATGCTGAAGCGTATAATTGTGAGAGTGTTATTTCATCTGAGGATGTTAATCCAACGTACATGTATGGACTGGACAAAATTGAATCTTTTATTAAGTCCAAGGACCATAAGGACATGCTTAAAAACCTTTTGGACGAAAATGATAAACTGAAACTAAGAACCGAAACCATACAAAAATTTGACTCTTTAAACGCCAACTTGAGCTCAGAAAATAAAATTGATGTTGAAAATGCATCTGAGCTTAATGAAGATGACAATATGAGTGAAATTTCTGTAGAGGACACAGTTGATTATTCAGAATTTGTCAAAAGCGAACCCGAGAACCAATAAAATCTCATTTCAGAAAATTCTGTGGAGTTCGCTCGTATGTCCCAACAAAAGTCCTCGATCCTTGCAGAGAAGGCAGTCGTATACCAAAAAGTCAGAACCACTCCAAATCAGGTGTACAAGGTCACAGGCGTAACCGAACATCAGATTGCTGAACTCACAACTATTGTAAACGAAGACAATGCTGATGGCTGTGACGAATTCTTCTGGTCAGCTCCCATTGACAATGCTGATGAAACGGTAGGTTTTTCTGAAAGGACTTCATGGAAAAGCAAAGGCAGATATGTGCCAGAACCCTTGAATAAACCTGATAGCTTCGATGTGCCAAGTACTAGTGGTACGAAAGATGTTCCTCAGGAAAAAGAAATTCCTGCAAAAGAAGTCACATCCCCAAGTGAAACTTCATCAGTTCAGAATGAACCAGCTAAAGAAAAACAAAAACCAAAAGCTAACATCCATCATCAACCGAAGCCGATGAGAAATCAAAAACGTCAAAGGAATCAGAGATACAGAAAGAATCTCTCTGAAAGAAAACAGTTTTGGCAATCTCAGAATGCCTATTTCTCGCATCAGGACAAGAACTTAAAGTCAGAGAAGAATCCTGTTGAATCACAAGAGAGCAACAACAACCGAATTCAAAGGTTCGGTTCGGAGAAAAACATTAACCGAAAGCAAAGGTTCGGTTCTGAAATCAAAAGAGATCAAGACTCTAGGGTCGGTCCCACTAATGATCAAAAGCAAGAGGGTCACCTAGAGTCTCCTGTCAAGAAGTCATATCAATCTAAGCTCTCTCATTCTAACTCTTCTAATTCTTCAAATGCTTCTAATTCCTCTCCACCTCGTTCTAAATCCCATTCTGTTCACTCTCAAAAATCTCAATCATCAGCTGAACAAAAAGGAAAACAGAAGGCTTCATCAGTTAAACCTGAATCTGAACCGAAAGCATTAAATCCCAATAAAATTAAAGTTTTTACCATCAAAAAGAAAGATGAAACAACTCTAATAAAAAGAACATATTTAGTTGACATCTCTCTTACTATTCCTGTTCCTATGAAAGGCTCACGAGGACCCAAGAAACTTTGGGTTCCTAAATCTGGTTAATTTTTGCAGGTTATCAGTGACGAGCAGTTTGACGAAGAATGGTACATTGATTGTGGCTGCTCGCGTCACATGACAGGAAGGAAGGAAGAGCTAAGGGAATACAGGTCTCTTTCAAATGGTGGAAACGTCAAGTTCGGGAACAACTCCTTCGGCACCATAAAAGGCTATGGAATGATTACAAACGGTGACTTCACGATAAGGAAGGTTGCATATGTGGAAGGGCTACAACACAACCTCATCAGTGTATCTCAGCTTGTTGGAGGTACCGGTCTCAAAGTCTCATTCGACGATGAGGGTTCTGAAATAATTGAAAAGAAGATGAAAAGAATTATTCTCAAATCGGAGCGTAAAGGTGAAATGTTTCCTCTAAACCTCAAACCCATCAAAGGAAACCTAGCTATATGCCTGTTATCCAAAGCACAATCTGACGAAAGCTGGCTATGGCACCGAAGACTCTCTCATCTCAACTTTAAAGACATCAACAAACTTGTCACTGGAGGCCATGTTCGCGGTCTTCCATTGCTCAAGTACGATAGAGATCATTTGTGTGCTGCATGTGAAAATGGGGAAGCAGAGTCGTCAAAGTCATCCATCTATAATAAACACTAAAGTTGTTGAACCACTAGAATTACTTCATATTGATTTGTGTGGTCCATCATCTATCGAAAGCATCGGTGGTAGCAAGTATATTCTTGTTATTGTTGATGACTTTTCGCGATTTACATGGGTGTTCTTTCTGAAGCTTAAATCTGAAGCGACTCACAAGCTAAAAGTGTTCATCAAGCAGATTGAAGTACAGCTGAAGAAGGTCGTTCGCAACATCAGGAGCGGCAATGGTCTGGAATTCAAAAATAGAGAATTCGAAGAATTCCTGACAGAAAAGGGAATCAGTCACAACTTCTCAGCTCCCTACACACCTCAACAAAACGGGATTGTCGAAAGACGAAACTGTTCTTTGTGTGAAGCTGCCCGAACCATGCTAAGTTTCGCTTCCTTACCTCTTTATTTTTGGGCTGATGCTATTTCTGCTGCTTGTTTTACACATAACAGGTCATATCTCAACAAGCGCTTCACTCTAACTCCTTATGAGATTATCAACAACAGGAAGCCAAATGTGAAGTTCTTCCATGTGTTTGGTTCAAGGTGTTTCATTTTCAATTCCAAAGAACACCGAAACAAGTTTGATGTCAAAGCCGACGAAGGAATATTTCTGGGCTATTCTCTCACTTCTAAAGCGTACAGGGTATTAAACAAGCGTTCGAGGAGAATAGAAGAAACTTACTACGTGACTTTTGATGATAGCTATGTCAAAAAGCTAAAGGCCAACGAAGACACAACTGGGGAAATCTTTCCTCAAACTGGCCAAGTCACAGCCTCGATCGCTAATCTATTCGAGCAGTTCATGGAGCTATTCGATGAACCAGAGAAGGCTACTCTCTCTGAAGCCAGTGCAGCAGACAACAAGGTAGATCATTTGAAGCAAATTGTTGAAGACGCTGCAAGAAGAATGAATGAAGGAGGATCAAGTTCTGATGAGCCTCCATCACCCAATGCTTCATTCGAGGGGGAGAATCCACCGTCATCATCCCAGCCAAGCTCACAAGTTGAGAGGGAGCTAAGTTCTCAAACTACAACCGAAAGCACTTTGCCAACCGAAAGTACCACACCAACCAAAAGTGCCTCTCCATCCGAAGATGCATCAACGCCCGAAAGCTCAGCACCACAAGAAACCACTTTAGCTCAAGATTCTCAAGACATTCCTGTAAGATCATCTATCAAGGGGGAGCATGCTGATATGTCTTACGACTATGAAAGCCAGTCCGAACCAGAAGAAGTGATAAACGTTGAATTAGATCCAACCTTTGATCCTAACTACCCTCCTCTCACCAAATGGACAAGAGATCATCCTATCTCTCAAGTTGTTGGTGATGTATCTGAAAAGGTTCTGACTCGATCACAACTCAAGGCAAAACAGACCTCCTTATTTTCCAAAGTTGAATTCTGCATGTTTAACTCCTTTGTATCAAAAGTTGAACCAAAGACAGTTAATACTGCTCTTGATCACTCTGATTGGGTTCAGGCCATGCAAGATGAACTGAACGAATTCGAAAGGAACAAAGTCTGGCACCTTATTCCAACTCCTCCAGATGCCTCAGTTGTTGGTCTTAAATGGGTCTTTAGGAACAAAATGGACAAGGAAGGAAACGCAATTCGAAACAAAGCTCGTCTGGTCGTAAAAGGATACTGTCAGGAGGAAGGGATTGACTTTGAAGAGACTTTCGCTCCTGTAGCTAGGCTTGAATCAGTAAGAATATTTCTAGCCTATGCTGCCCACAAAAACTTTGAGGTTTACCAAATGGACGTCAAGTGTGCATTCCTTAATGGTGAACTCGAAGAAACTGTGTATGTGGAGCAACCTCCTGGCTTCGTAAATGAAAGGTATCCTAATCATTGTTATATTTTGGATAAAGCCGTGTATGGACTAAAACAAGCTCCAAGAGCCTGGTATGAAACGCTGACTAAATTCTTAAAGATGTCCAAATTCAAACAAGGTTCGGTTGACCCAACCTTGTTTCGTAAGAAGGAAGGTCACCACCTTATGATCGTTCAAATTTACGTCGATGATATCATCTTTGGCTCTACGAATCCCAGCTTAATGGCTGATTTCAGAAAGCTGATGGAGACTAAATTTGAAATGAGCTCAATGGGTCCTATTAACTTTTTCCTTGGTTTAAATATTAGACAGGGACCCGAAGGCATCTTTATTAATCAGGAAGCTTACACAAAGACTCTCCTTGCAAAATTTGGCATGATGGGAGATTCCAAAGTTAAAATTCCAATGGCGTTCGGCACCAAGCTCACCTCATCCCTGGACAAACCGGCTGTTGATATTATGCTTTATCGTCAGATGATAGGCTCACTGATGTATCTCACTGCTAGCAGGCCTGACATAATGTTTTCTGTTTGTTACTATGCTAGATTTCAGGCAAACCCACGCGAACCTCACATGCTTGCAGTGAAGAACATTCTACGATATCTCAAGCGAACTACCTCTTTAGGTCTATGGTATCCATCCAACTCAGGCTTCTTCGTTCAAGCCTACTCAGATGCAGACCTTGGAGGTTGTGGACTAGACAGGAAAAGCACCACTGGAGGCTGCCAATTCCTTGACGGGAAGTTGGTTAACTGGCAATCGAAGAAACAAACGTGTGTGTCTTTGTCCACAGCTGAAGCAGAATACATTGCAGCTGCATCCTGCACCTCTCAAGTGATTTGGATCCAGAGTCAACTCAGAGACTATGGACTCAATATGAAAAAGATCCCACTATATTGCGACTCTGAAAGTGCAATTAGGATCTGTCATAACCCAGTGCAACACTCCAAGACCAAGCACATAGCACTGAGGTATCACTTCATCAAAGATCATGTGGAAGATGGAAACGTTGAAGTGCACTTTGTTAGAACCACTGATCAACTGGCTGATGTCTTTACCAAAGCTCTTCCTGAAGCATCATTCAACAAAATTTTACAAGGGCTAGGTATGATGGAATCAGAGTCAGTACCACAAACTACCCCTCAATCTCAAACGTAAGAAGCGAAATAAACCGAACGTTCGGGTTCGGTTGAATCATCTGCACTCGCTCATCATTTCAAAGGTAGTTTTCTTGGTTGTAAATTTCATGTACAAAGTTGTTTATCTTATTGTCAAAAGTATTTCCTTTTTGAAAGTATAAATTCCTTGGTTTTCCAAAATTTTTCAAAACCGAAACCTACCGAAGGTTCGGGTTCGGTTTTTCAAAATTTTTCAAAACCGAAACCTACCGAAGGTTCGGGTTCGGTTTTTCAAAACTTTTCAAAACCGAAACCAACGGAACGCTCGGGTTCGGTTTTTCAAAATTTTTCAAAACCGAAACCAACCGAACGCTCGGGTTCGGTTTTTCAAAATTTTTCTCAACCGAAACCAACCGAGCGCTCGGGTTCGGTTCCAAAGTTTTTTTTGTCTTTCTTTTCTTTTCCAAAGTTTATTTTTTTTATTTTCTTTCTTAGTCCTATTTGTTTATTTTTTTTATATATCAAAACTCCAAAAATATTTTGTTCTTCATTTTCTTTTTGTCTTTAATTTTTATATGAATGTTCGTTCGTTTATGGGGAAATTTTTGATGGATTAGTTAAGTGTCCCTAGAAGCATGCTGCTGCATGTGCCCAAAGCCTCATCAGATTCTGAATAACAGCCTTAATGACTTGGTATACACAAACCTTGTCTTCCCAATTAGGCTATCACATTTATTCTAATCGAGAGCTACCTAACTCTCTTCTCACATGAGATAAGAGTTTTCTGCTTGGTCCTACTTTTATAGCAAAGGTACTTTTCTTTCTTACACCATCTCCATTACATTTCTCCATTAAATTCGTTTCATCAATCTAACCCTTGAGACTCTCAGAAATTACCACTGAGGTTTATGGTTACTCAAAAACTATGTTTATGATCTTAGTTTCGTGCCACTACGAGCTGAGTGAAACCCAAAAATCAATACCAAATCTGAATTGACGGTGAACAATTAATTTGCTCAAGTTTTCACTAATGAATTGACGGACGTATCCTCATGAAATCTCAAGTTTTTTTCTTTTTGTGTGATTCCTATGAAATTGTTAAACACCATAACGTTTCTTCCCTTGGGATCCAGTTTTATTTTTTTGAGATTTTATATTTACCAACTACTTTAAAATTATTACATGCCTACTTGTTCAATAGACTACACCGGTCTCACAAGTACTTTGTTCACTTTCTATCTTATTTCAAGATTAGAACTGTTGAATCAACGCTAAAGCCACCCTAAAGAGCCTAATTAAAAGAAGCCTTTCAACACTTCTTAATAAGTGTTTGATCGTTATTCAACGGGAAACCACACTAACACTTTAAGGTCTCTCTTGACTTTGAAGGAAGAGATTCGTGCCCGGAATCATTTGTTTCGTGTCATTATTGACATCACATTTATTCCTAAAAAGATTTGCTTTATTTCTTTTCTTTTTACACCCTTAGCACGAAAATCTTTGATTTTCCAAAATTCTAGTTCTAATAATTACAGGCTTTTTCATTGGATCGGAGAGTAATTATAAAGACGTGGTCAAAATTAATCCACGTGGGCGTATCATTCAAAAGATGCCGTTACAAGGATAAGATGAAGAGTTGCTGACTCAGGCGGGAGTCTTATGGATTGAATTTCAAACGGCGGTAAAAAGGGAACGCATGCGAATTTGAAACGTCCATTCTTTAACTGACGTCGTGGACGCGTGTGCGAATTTGAAACGGTTCCTCTCTGGCACAGAAAGGCGCGTGTGAATTTGAAACGGTTTCTTCAGAAACGGCGCTTGTTGGGCGGCGTATTCCAAGGAATCTGACACTCTCTCTCATGCGTGATCATCGCTTACCTTAACTGTCACGAATCAGTCAAATTCTGGGGAAAGCCTTTCGTATTTCGATAGAAGATTTGGGAAGATATTTCTCTCTCCTTAAACCCCAGTATAAAAGGCGACCTCATCTCCCTTTTACCTCTTTACTGCATCAAAATTCCAAAGAGAGCAAAAATTCCCTGAAACCCTTACTGTTCATCATCTTCTTCCCAACTTCAACAATGGCAGAATCATCCTCCATTCACGCTACTTCCCACATCCTTCCCATTCGCCCTCAACAGTGTTTGGTGATCGATTTAACCCCTCAGGCGTACGACTCCTACATGTTCCCAATCATCGAGTTCCTGAAGTATTCCCCAATAGCACCTGCACTTTCACGGGTGGAATCAGTGCCCATGGAGCTTTTATCGCAGATCTATGCGACTGCCCATTATGACAAAGCAGTCGATAGGATTTTCTTCGAGGTTTCTGATCACAAAGCCTCGATTTCCAAGCAACGATTTGGCTCACTGCTAGGGTTTGCAGCTGACCCTTCAAGGGTTAATCCGAAGACAATTCCATTGGGCCATCTCTTCAGTATGTTCTATAATATGGGGTACACGGAGGTGCTCACCTCCGTCGCAAAGTTTAAAAAGTCGTGTTTGCCGCCACAGTGGAACAGCATGTTCACTGTCCTTTTCAAGGGTCTCTCAGAACGGAGCTCCGGTTCAGACGGCTCTAGTCGACTCTTCCTATCCATTTTGTATGGGGTTTACAACGCGTTGGTTCTCTGGCAACAACTCATCCAGAGTTTATCCTCTTCTTCACGACATTCTGAGGTGTCGTATGCCAGATTTTGGACCATCATTACTAAGTGGGCGATGGATAAGCACGATGTCTCCACTGTTGCCGGTGCATCGATGTCTTCGATTGGTACATTCCATACCACGAAGATCATTGTCTCAGATGCATCGAAGTTCCCTTTCATTGGTTCCATCCCGGAGACCATGTATGCTGATGTTCCAGCAGACAGCAGGATCATCCGGACCTACAAGGAGTTCAAAAGGTCTGGTCCGAGGGATCTCACACCAGAGATGCTCAAGTCAATTCACGATGCTAATAAGCCTTTTCATAGAGGCAAAAAGGTAGATAAAGGGAAGCAAGTGGCGAAAGGGGCTAAAGGCCCTTCTCCTAAAAAGAGGAAGGCTCCTAAAGCTGCTCAGTCCCCACAACAGAAGAGGCGAAAGACTCAACCTAAGCGAAAGCTCATTATCGCTTCCTCTTCCAGTGAGTCGGAGGGTGAGAGTTCGGATTCGGACGGCTCTCAAAGAGGCGACACCGCTCCAAGAGGCAACACCCCACCCAGATCACCTACCCCTGACATGGAAATCCATAACTCTCCACTTCCCTCTCCTACTCAACCAATTCCCACTTCCATTCCCACCATAAACCCCACTACCAACATTCCTAAAACCGCTTTCACTATACCACCACCCATTTTCACTGATACAACCACAACAGCTACTACAAAGGTTACAACCAACGTATCTGATACGGGGGTTCATACCGATGCAACCGAACCACCACCAGTAACGAAACCCATACACACAACCGAAACCCAACAACCACCTGAACCTACCCCAGCTCAGACCCAACCTGAACCTACCCACACCACAACACCACCCACTTCACCACCACCATCATCTCCAGGTCATGCCTCTGACGGAGATAACTCTTTCCTTGGCAGGGAGAACATGCAATTTGATTCGGTCTATTTCAGTCCGTTTCAGGTGTAAAGCGACGATGATGAGGATGCTCCGGTAACAAAGAAGCACCTTAAGGAGTTGCATGAGAAGGTCAACTTGCTCATTGCTTCCTCCTCCAATTCTCAATCATCTCTTTCTGAAGCTGCTCTTCAGAAGATTGTTGATGCCTTCTCCAGGGCTCAGCAAGATTCAGTCGCTTCTGCCACTGCCGCCATAGATGCCTCAATGAAAGCTTGTGAGGAAGCGACCGAAAAAGTTGATACACTATTCTCTGATGCCTCCTCCCTGTTAAAGTCCTTACAGGAGAGTGCCGATGCCACAAAGACAACGTTGGAACCAATTGTTCAACAGTTGGCCACGTTCGTCTCCACGGAGTTGAAGTCGTTTGCCACCCTTCGCCAATCAATCAATGACGACAACTCGGCCCTTCGTGCCTCCATCGACGAGCGCCTCTCTAAACTCCAAGAGGATCTGGCCGCCGAAAACACGTTGATAGACGTTCTAGCAAGTAAAACTACCGCCCTCAAGCTCAAGAGTGCTCAGCTTTCCAACTCTCAGCAACAAATTGACGCTCTTCGATCCGAATGGGAGGTCATCAAGACGTGTGTTTCGGATGTACACTTAGCTATATCCAACATCCTGGAAGCACACAATCCGATCCTGAACCACTCTGTGAGGCGCACCCTTGCAGAAAAACTTGCTCCTGCCCTAGATCTGCTCAGTAAAATAGAAGGGCTACCTAGTTTCGTGTCCACTCCGAAACAAGGGGGAGAAAAGGAGTCCGGATCGAAACCACCTCCTTCCTCAAAAGCTGCTCACACAACCGAACCTCCTCCTACAGGTCAAACCTCTGGTTCGGGTGTGAAGGATAAAGGAAAGAAGATAGCTGAGGAAGAAGAGGAAGAAGATAACGAAACCATTGCCGACTTGCTGAAACGCAAAAGTCGACGCAATGTTGATGATGACAATGTTCGTGTGGCGCGAGAAGCTGAAGAAGCTGAACGCAAACAAAAAGAAGCCCACGACCTCCTCGAGAGCAGGAAGACTCTTTTCCCTGCTTGGACTCGAGAGAGGATGATAAAGGAGGCAATCGATACTCCGAGCATCCTATGGCTCGAACCGGTGATCTCCTTCGACTGCTACAACTCTGTCGACTCGCAGTTCGACATGCCCTTAACCCGAAAGGCATTCATCTTTCACGCCTTCGCCTGCGTTGCCGAGGTCCCTCATCCTCATCCGAAGGTTGATCGGAAATTAATCGAGTTCTATCTGAAGGCCGCTCAACCCCAGTACCAAACCTGGAGCACTCAGAAGATCATCAACGTTCGGGTTCTGAAGCCATATACTGAAGGGAGATTCATCAACGTTCGGTTCAAAGTGCTCAGAGGGTCTGCAAAAACCGAACATGCCATATCTTTAGCAGATCTACCGAACCTCAACCCCCATGACTGGATCGTTCTGCACAACATCCTTTTGACTAATGAGGCTGAATATGGTCCGATCATTGACCATCTCAAGAGGATGTTGGTATGTTATATCATGGAGGTCGCCCTGATAGATCAGGAGGTTGCAACGGTCTTCAAGAAGAAACCGAAGATCGCTCCTGTTGGCTCAGCCAGTGATCTAAACCAGATGAAGATGGGAAAGATTGACCCAAGGCGAAATTCGGTCATGTTCACTAGGGCTGAAGGACATAAATGTCTCTTTGCCTTAGCGGATAAACATCTTTATACCACTGCTTGTCTTGAGCATGTGCTGGGGATCATCCACAGGTGTAAAGAAAATGCAGCGGATGATATCAAATACTTTGACGACATGATTCAATGGTACATCCGATTCAGACAGACGATACTTGCCCTTATCTCGCGTCTGTTTCAGACTGTAAAGAAGAAGGTTCCTGCTGCAGCCGGCCCAAGCAAGAAGTAATGATCTTGCTCCAATTGACGCAAAGGGGGAGATTGTTGGGTTGCAGATTTATTTTGTATTGCATCATTGGGCTCGGTTATAGTCAAAGTTTTGCATTCCGGTTTGGGCCTGTCCAACCGTGAGCTTGTAGGGTTTAGTATATAATAATGTGCTTGCATGCATGTTAGGTTAACGATTATAGAGTAACGATTGATAGCTTTACAGATTTCCTTAATCGTTCTTGTAAACCCAAATCCTCTACAGTAGAAGTTCTTTATCGAGCTCTTCTGAGGATTGTTGATTAATCATTCGACATCGTTTGATCCATTATTGTGTTCTTGTTGTTTACTCGTTTATTTCTTTACCTGTTTTATAGATCTAATCGATCTTCAAGTTAGTTTTTAACTTATCAATTACTACACGATAGATAGTTGGATGTGTGCTTTCCGCCTTATTCCCTGTTTCTTGTTTGGTTGTGGGCTTAAGGCAGATACACATGACAATTAATTATATGTTCGATATTAGATTATATATAGCTTGTATAAACTAAGTGATTATAAAAGAAACTATTGTGGTTACCATTTTTACTAAAAGAAATAAGGGTTTTCTTAAAGAATGTTTTCATCAAATATAAAGGAACTATTACAGTTAACGACGTGAGTACCAAGTGAATACACCCGGGTTATATACAACGAAGATCTAACAACCAATGGGATGTGTGCCTTCTGTCTCATTTCCTGTTCCTTATTTGATTGTGGACTTGTGATCACAACCGATTGTTTGTTTACTCTGAGTTTTATATAACTTGTATCTGTTTAGTACTCATAGAAAGGACTGTGGAGTCATTTTACTTATCTTTCATCAAAGCAGGAAATATAGGATTTACTGGAGGAACAGGTGAACTTTTCTAAACATAACTTACTTACAACTTACTACAACTTTCTTACAACTTACTTGCATCACTAAAATCTTATGAACTCACCAGCTTTAATGCTGATAAACTCTTTCAAAATAACTTGTATTCTCAGGAGACTAGTAGACAGGTACGCACACTGGGATTCAGAAGATGGAGCAGTATAGCTTCATGTCTTTTTGTTATTTGCTATGTATTCTATGTTATGTGAATCACATACTTTGTAAACACTTTCTTTCGAATCAAATGGTCATTTATTACTTTTCTTACTATGATGCATGTCTTGTGATACTAAACGTGACGTTCTCCACCTCAGAATGTTTCCACCGTTCCGGTTTTGGGGTGTGACATAAGGAACCTAGGCTGACCTGTGTTTGGTTATGTTATTATACTTGTTGTTTGTATGGTACTTGTATGTGCTTGTATATGTATGTCATTTGGGCGGGGCCAGTTATATGAGTAGGGGCGGGCCCATATCTCATTCTTATCCGAGTGTGGGTAGGGTCTGTATCTCATTCCTATCTGAGTGTGGGCAGGGCCCGTATCTCGTTATTATCTGAGTGTGGGTGGGGCCCATATCTCACTATTATCTAAGTGTAGGCGGGGCTCGTATCTCATTATTTCATGATAAGTATGTTATATGGTATTTTGGGGGACTCATTAAGCTTTGTGCTTACGATTTTCAATTTATGTTTCAGGTACTTCTGGTTCCAAGGGGAAGAGCTTGGGATGACTACATCACACACACACCGTTGAGATTCTATTATGATGTTTTACTCTGATTTATGGCAAATTGATACATTGGTTTTATTCAAATGTTTGGATGTTGTACGAAAATACTATTTTACCTATTGTTAAATTGAAAATTTTGGGACCATATTTTTGGATGTTTCACTCTCGGGTGTGTCTGAACTCAAACTAAGGACTTGGTAGAAATTTTAAAAAGAAAAGCATTTTTATAAAAAAGGATTTCTAAGAGAGAAAAGGGTGTGGTGCGTGCAATCAGCTGAGCTCAAGTAAGTTATCCCAAAATACTCATACATGTTTATATGATATGAATTATGAAATTGTGAATCGCATGCTAGATTAGGGCTAAGGATCTAGGAGAGATGCCTTGTATGCCTATTATATGATTTTATAGATTCGCATGCTAGTATTGATCAGTCAGTGATCGGATGGGCCTGATTAAGTTATGCTCTGTTTTGATTACTTGATGCTCGAATGTTACTTGCGATTCAACAAACTAGACGAGTTGGGTCCAAAAACTCGACAAGTTGAGATGAAAATTCTAGATCAATTAGTGCCTTGCCGTACACACATTTTAAGTAGAAAACTCGACGAGTTTTTTCCTAAAACTCGACGATTTGGAGCTAATTTTTGGAATCTATATATAGATCGTCCGAGATTTCGTGCAGTATCCTTGATCAGACTTCTATGATCTTTGGCACGATTAAGGAGGGTATTGTGGAAATTCTTGATGTGAGATTGAGCGCCGATTCTGACCTTGCCAGAGGGTGTCGATGATTTTGTGGTCTATTGTGATGCTTCGATCCTTGGTTTTTGTGTAGTATTGATGCAACGGGGTCGTGTGATCGCATACATTTCGAGTCAGCTAAAGCCTCACGAGGAGAATTATCCGATGCATGATTTAGAGTAGCGGGTTGTGGTTTTCGCCCTCGAGATTTGGCGTCATTACATCTATAGGGTTCATTGTGCTATTTACACAGACCACAAGAGCCTGAGGTATTTGATGGATAAGTCGAACCTGAATATGAGACAACGTCGTTGGTTGGATGTGGTGAATGATTATGATTGCAAGATCCTTTATCACTCGGGGAAGGCCAATATGTTGGCCGATGCTCTCAGCCGCAAGGCGGTCACTACTCCGATTCGTGGTATATGCTTGAGGATGACAATGATTACTCCATTGTTGGAACTGATTCGGGAGGCACATGTTGAGGCTATGAAGGAAGAGCGCCGGAAGTATGAGCGAATATTGGGACAGGTGGCTTCCTTTGATTATGATAGCGCGAACTGTTGGCTTTGCATAGGAGGGTTTGGGTCTCGTATTGCGGGGGGGGGGGGGGGGGGGTGTGCCAAGTTCTAATGGAGGAGGCTCAAAAGTCGAGATTCTCCATTCATCCCGGGGTGACGAATATGTATAGGGATCTTCTCCCTGATTATTGGTGGCCCTGCATGAAGTGGGATATAGCATGGTTTATGGAGCGGTGCTTGACTTGCAAGAAAGTCAAGGTCGAGCATCAGCGACCTCACGGCAAGATGCAACCGTTGGAGATTCCCCTATGGAAATGGAAAGAAATCACAATGGATTTTATCACGAAGCTTCCTCGGACTACATGCGGAGTGGATTCTATTTGGGTCATCGTGGATCGATTAACCAAGAGCGCACATTTTATTCCTATATGGGAGAGTATTTCTATAGAAAAGCTAGCCGAGATTTATGTTCGGGAGGTGGTGGCACGTCATGGGGTGTCGGTATCAATAGTTTCAGACCGGGATGTTCACTTTACTTCCAGATCCTGGAAGCGGTTTCATGACAAGATGGGTACTCGTCTCCATTCTAGTATGACTTTTCATCCTTATACCGGCAAATAGAGTGAGCAGACGATTTAGACTATTGAGGATATGATGCATGCGTATGTGTTGGATTTTGGTGGGAGTTGGGATACATATCTTCCGTTAGCATAATTTTCGTATAACAAAAGCTATCACGCTAGCATTGATCGACCTCCTTTTGAGATGCTCTACAGGAGGAAATGCAGGACCCCGATTTGTTGGGGCGAGGTCGATCAGCGAGTCATGGGGAGTACCGAGGTGGTACTCAAGACTACGGAGATGATTTAGCAGGTTCAGAGCAGGCTCCAGACAGCTCAGAGTTAGCAGAAGAGCTATGCCGACAAGTGTCGATCATATTTGGTGTTCCAGGTGGGAGATATGGTTCTCCTGAAGGTGTCACCTTGGAAAGGTGTCATCCGGTTCAGGAAGTGGGGCAAGCTGGGCCCCAGATATACCGGTCCCTTCAGGGTTTTGGCTCGGGTGGTTTGGGTTGCGTATCGTCTTAATCTTCTAGCCTCGCCCAGCCAGATTCATAGCACACTTCCATGTCTCTCAGCTGCAGAAGTGTTTGGTGGATGATTTCGCAGTTGTACCCTTAGAAGATATTCATCTGGATGACCGCCTGAATTATGTTGAGAATCCAGTGACAATATTAGATTGGAAGACAAAAACCTTGAGGAACAAGGTAGTGGAGCTAGTGAAAGTGAAGTGGCTGCATCACAAGGGGTCAGAGTGGACTTGGGAGCCCGAGGAGGAGATGGGGGAGCATTACGCAGGATTGTTCGAGACAACGGAATTTGAGGACGAAGTCTAATTCAAGCGGGGGAGAATTGTAACGCCTGGTTTCTGGTATGAAATTATTTCCAATTATTGCTTTTTCTTGGAGGACTCGTCGAGTTAGAAGCCTTAACTCGACGTGTTGAAGTTGTTTCGGCTGTGAAGTTTAATGAGTCAATTCAACGAGTTGGCAGCTGGGAAGGAAACCTTAAATTTAGGGTTTTGCACCCTATTTAAACACCTTAAGTCCCACATGTTAGCCTCATTCCTAGCCTCTATAGCCCCTAACCCTAATCTCGAAACCCTAAAGACTCCTTGAGTGTTGTAAGCTTATTGTGGGTGTGTTTTGGTGTATTTGAAGCTCATTGAAGGAAGAAAAGCCTGATGCAAGGTGGTGGTTCAAGTAGGAGCTTTCAGATCTTGATTCTCTGCTCCATTTCCCGCACATTTCAGGTATAAAGCTCTAACCTTGCTTAACATTTTCTTAGATCTCTTCTTGGGTTAGATTGCATGCTTTTAGCCATGGATGGGTGGTTGTTGGGGAAGTAGAAGTCCCAAGTGTTTATTCTTTAAGATCTATGATCTTCATGAGCTCTTTTGGCATAAAGGTGCCAACTTTATGGTCTTAAGGGCTTCATGCATTCATTAAGTCCTTCTTTTGGCCTCTTTTGAGCATCTCATAGTCTTGCATGTGTGTAAAGTTAGAAGCTTTACATAGCATTCAACTTTTAGGGCCAGATTTGCAGTTTGGGGCTATGCCATTGGTGATTAAGTGCTTAATGATTAAGCCCTCACTCTTTTAAGCCTAGGGTTTGGGTTTTGAACCCATTTTGGTGGTTCTTAGGGGTAAAGTTGGAAACTTTACCTTTCTTGAGGTCATTTCAGTTAAGATTGAGTTGTGAAGCTCTTAGTTTCGATAAGGTCGGCTTAATGAATGAAAATGTTGGATTTCTGGAGAACTCGGCGAGTTGGATCGGTTTCTTCCCGACTTTGCAGACTAATGGAGAAACTCGACGATTTGAAGGACAATCTGGCGAGTTGGATCAACCCGGATCATTGACTTTGACTTTGACTTTAGTCTTTGACCAAGTTTGACCTATAAGGGGCTTTTGGGCATTTTGTGTTGTACTTAAGGGAATCTTTTATGTTTAGGGTTGAGTAGAGTCGATATTCAGAGTCAGGATCTATTTAGCTACCTTTTTGTATTCAAGGTGAGTTTCCTTACCAGGTTTAGCAGGTCGAAGGCACCAATGCCGACCCATGTTAATGTTATGGTGTTAGTATGCTAGCTGTCTTTGTGACTCTTGCATGTGCCTATGTTTATGTGTTTTTTCGGGCTAAGGCCCGATGTCGGGCAGGGCCTGATAGATATCTGTATGCTATGTGATTATTGCATGTATGTGGTTATTTGATATATGTTATTGTATGTTGGGTGGGGCACGTTTACCGAGCTCAGCTCGATGCAAGGCGGGGCCTACTATATGTTTACTATATGTACATTGTATGGTTGTTATGTTGTATTTTGGGGAGACTCGCTAAAATTTGTGCTTACCATTTTAGTTCAAGTTTCATGTACTTCCGGTTGTAAAGGGAAGAGCTCGGGATGACTGCATCGCACTCACCATTGAGATTCCACTTATGATGTTTACTTTGATTTTATGACAAAATGATACATTGGGTTTTATTTAAATGATTGGATGTTATTGAAAAATACAATTTTATCTATTATTAAAATGAAATTTTTGAGACCATAATTTTGGATGTTTCAATGAAGGTGGAAACAAAGGAGATCTACATGATGGTGGAGGCTATAGAGGTGTGTCATATGAGGTTATGTATTCCCAAGATACAAGTTAGAACAAATTTTCCACCGAACCTTTCTAGGCCTCGACGCCATCAAGGAAATGCAACAATAGAAAGACAATATGAATGAAATTGTTTTGATAGTACACTATATCTTTTGTTTATATGAAAGTTATATTTATATAAAGTTATTATATAAGTGAAAACTAAATAAATAATTCAATATTAAAAACACAATAATACCTACAAATTAGTTCATTTATTAACTGCAAAATCAAAACGACATACCGATTAATCACATGTTTTAATTGTATATTTAATGTGGTTTTAGAAACTAATATCTAATAAATTTCCTTGGTTTTAGAAACTAACATCTAACAAATTTCCTGTTACAAGTTTTGTTTTATTAAGTTATGAGTTTTTTGGTCAATCTATAGCGCATTCGAACAAACGTTCAGTGAGCTCAAACCATTTTGGTTTGCATTTGCACATCATCCACACAAAAAATAGTCTTTTTGCTAGAAACGTTTGTACTTATACCTCTTTTTCCTCCTTCCACTCATGTGGCTATATGATGACTTAAACCTAATAAACAATTTATCTAATTTATATTATCATTTTAGTGATTAATTTCTCATTCATCCTAAGTTGTTTTTGAAAGTGTAATATACCAAAATGAAAGTATCAAAAGAAAACATAAATGTATAACCGTCCGCCCCATTTTAATAATGTTTACGGTTCGACGTCTATATTCAAAAAATAAGAAACTCATATTTTCTAAAATCGGTCGATAAAAATTTTCCAACAAGTTATTGCGAAGAAATACTTATATTTTTTTATTCACGAATCACCCCCTTCTAATAAAAAAAACATGTTACTTTCTCGAATACAAGTTGAAGAAATTCAAAAATTGATAAGTTTATTGTTAAAGGTTTTACCTAAAATTGTTAGTAATCTAATATAAAGATTCCCTTTCGTTATAATTCAAACTAATGAATATATTATTATAATATATTATCGACCTACCATGGATTCTAAAAAAATCAATTCAAAATTGAACCGAATGTTTCAAAATGCTATAGATTCGGATAATCGTTACATTTCATATTACATGACATAATGAAAATAATCATCCGTACACACTAATATCTATTACTTTCTCGGATAAAAATAAGCTCCGAGCATTAGACCAAAACTTTGATTATTAGAAATATAAATTTGACGATAACTCTAATGAAAATCCAAAAATTAATAAAAATAAGCTTTGAGCATTAGACCAAAACTTTGATTATTAAAAATATAGATTTGACGAAAACTCTAATAAAAATTCATAATAACCATACTTTTAACTTTTAGGTTGTAGTGTAGTTATTGTTTTCTTCAAATAATAATTACAAACCTACATGTGCTTTCTCAAAAAGCTTAAAAAGCATAACATGTTATCTTTATGAACTCTCTTGTTTCTCATGGTTTGCCTTTACACCCTATATTGTATTTCCTACTTCAATAAAATTATAGGGTTTTTTTTTTCAAAATTATTGGTATCATTACCGGTACCACCCGTTTCCGAGTAAATACCAAACCAAATTGAAATCAATTTGAAATGTAAATATTTTTCGGTAACAATTATTAATCTATATACTTTGTTATTAAAAAAAATAATTAGACCCCAACCTAAATATATA